>NC_141687.1:458473802-459810677 GCF_964263255.1 Lissotriton vulgaris
GTTCTTCTGTTCATTCATAATGTGGCAGCATAATTCTACAATTTCATGGTAACCCTTTAGAAAGCTGGAGGAAATATTGTTAAAGGTCTGTATTGTCCAGCTAACTAATAGCAAGTTGTTCTAAAACAAATGTCTGTATTCTCTTTAGATACCTATGATAACAGTGGTTGGTCATTCTGAGGAATAGGGTACAGCTGGGACAGTAT
The DNA here is from genome assembly GCF_964263255.1 of Lissotriton vulgaris. Taxonomy (NCBI): domain Eukaryota; kingdom Metazoa; phylum Chordata; class Amphibia; order Caudata; family Salamandridae; genus Lissotriton; species Lissotriton vulgaris. The sequence continues at coordinate 458,474,009 of NC_141687.1, forward strand.
TGTTGGTCACTGTCCTACTACTTCTGTGCCCTGTTCTCTTCTTTTGTGGGTATTGCAGTTGCAAAAATGACCTACTGTCTAGCAGTTGTATCACAGTATTTGAAACGAGTTTCAGGGGAGTTATTTTAGGCTAGAGGTGCATTAGATGTCTTACTTGAATGTCTGTGCCAAAGAATCCATGGCACCAACCCCTACTCTTTTTGATGATTGTGATATAGTGCTGACCAGTAGTCAAAACTTCCTTACAAAAGATGTACACAGTTTGACTAATGGGCACAAATTGATGGTTGTCATTTTCCTTGTTACTTCTCCAGGCTGTTTTGTTGGTGAAATAAGCAATGGCGCAGAACCTGTGGCAGGGCAGTCTGATTCTTGCAATATGTCAACCTCTTTTGTATACACTGCATGTGTTTTAGCAACATCAAAATGTAAGCATTTTTCATTTCCCATGGCCATGGAAGAGGTTGGTTTAAGGGCATGTCTTGATTCTACAACTTACCAAATCGTGTTCGCTTTCAATTGTCTTTATTTCTCAAAAACTGGTTTTGCATGCCTTTTCTTTCTACCAACTTTTTAAAACAGATACTATCTGTTTCAATGCGGAACACCATTTCTGAAGCCATTCAACACAAACTGTACCATATTTGGATATTTAGGGCAGAGGTTTTGGGTATTTTGATACAAAAAGTTGAATATGTGCAAACTATAGTTTGTGACTATTAACCTTCATATTGCAGGTTAGATTTTTTTTCCTAGTTTTGATGAGCACTTTTTCTTTCTCAGTTATCGTGAACCCTACATTTTCTGTCCATGTTGCCTCTGCTCTCCTCCATTCATTCTATGCCAGCCCTCTTCCGGAACTGTCGGACTTGGACCTTCTTGCTCCCCGCCATTTTCTCCGTATGACTTGCCTCTTCTTCTAACGTTCTCTTCTGCCATTTTAGTGATCTCTCACTGTCCTTTCGACTTTCCTGTTGCCTCTGACACACTCCTCACTGTCTTTTTCACCACTTTCTGCTTCCATCTCTCGTTTATCTCACGTGCCTGCCTTCTCTGTGACTCTTAGAGTATATCCAGTCCTTTCCTTTCCCTTCCCTATGTATATAGAGATAGCTCTAATCACTAGTATATGCTGTAGAACGTTGTGCTCTCCACCATTCCTATGTGACTCTTAGAGTATATCCAGTCATATCCCTTCCCTATGTATATAGAGAACTCTAGCGACTAGTCTCCCATGTGATTGTTAGAGTATATCCAGGTTTACCCCCTCCCTATGTTGATAGAGATATTACTAGTATAGGCCTAGAGTATATCCATTTGTATTCCTTTTTTGTTACACTTGTAATCCCTGGTCCGTATGCTTTTAACTGGTTCTTTTGTAATGCAAAAATATGCAATCATTTTACGCATGTAACCGTCAGTCCTTATGTTTTCCACTGGATCCTATGTAAAGCGCTCTGACACCTTCGGGTAAAGTTCGTTATCTCACGTGCCTGCCCTCTTTGTGACTCTTAGAAGTATGTATCATATGCCAACTGCCTGAGATCTACAATGAGCAAATCCCTACTAGCTTTACTCTGAACATTCGCAATAAACAGGGGCAGCTGAAATTCCAGGAGCCTAGTCCCGACAGCTCGACGACTTCGGAGGGCTGGAAGAGGTCCCCCGCTACACGGCGGAGGAGGGCACTGGACATCGAATGCTGTCTCATACTTTGCGACCTATTGTTCCACTACACCTCCCCGCCCGAACTCTCTCACTCAACCTTTCAGTACTGTTATTAATTGCACATCACAGGGACAGCTGAAATTCCAGGAGCCTAGTCCCGACAGCTCGACGACTTCGGAGGGCTGGAAGAGGTCCCCCGCTACACGGCGGAGGAGGGCTCTGGACATCGAATGCTGTCTCATACTATGTGACCTATTGTTCCACCTGTCTGTCTATGCTCCCCCAGGTACTTCTCTTGTAAAGCGCTCTGATATCCGCAAGGATCTTGTCCGCGCTATATAAAACTTTCTAAATAAAATAAAATAAAATTAAAGAAGCCAGAGGACCTACTACTAGAGCTTGCTATGATGCTAAATGGAAAAGATTTGACATTTACTGCAATAATAATCCGATTGATCCTTTAGATGCTTCCATACAAAGTATTATATGTTTCCTTCTCCATTTACAAAGATGTAATCTGGCTTACTCATCTATACGTTTACATCTTGCAGCCATTGCAGCATATCTACAAAACAGACCACATATGTTGTTGTTTAGAGTACCAGCAATAAAAGCTTTTATGGATGGATTAAAAATAATTATTCCTCCTAGGTTACCAGCCTCTCTAGTGTGGCACCTAAACATTGTTCTTACCAGGCTCATGTGACCTACTTTTGTACCTTTACACAAATGTGAATTACAATTTCTCACATGGAAAACAGCTTTCATCGTTGCTATTACCTCTTAGAAGAGTTAGTGAGATTCAAGCTTCTACTATACAAGAACCTTTCTTACAATTACACCGTAACAAGGTGGTTCTAAGAGCTAATCCTATATTTCTTCCTAAAGTAATTACTACTTTTTATCTAAACCAATCTGTTGAATTACCAGTGTTTTTTCAAAACCCAGACTCTGTAGCAGAGAGAGCTCTACACACACTAGATGTCAAAAGAGCTCTTCTCTATAACATCGATAGGACCAAGTCCTTTCGCAAAACAAAGCAACTATTTGTAGCTTTCGGTCTACTTCATAAAGGCAAACCCATTTCTAAGCCAGGAATTGCAAGGTGGATTGTTAAATGTATACAAATATGCTATTACAAAGCAAAACGCACATTAACTGTTCCTCCTAGAGCGCACTCCACATGCAAACTAGGAGCCCCCATGGCTTTCTTAGGAAACATTCCCCTAGAAGACATCTGCAAGGCAGCAACATGGTGTATAACACACACCTTCACTAAACACTACTGTCTTGATGTGCAAGCCAAGCAGCAAGCTGCAGTAGGCCAAGCTGTCCTTAAAACTCTTTCAAACTATTGCAACAGACTCAGGTGACCACCGCTAAGGGAAACACTGCTGCACAATCGATGCAAAGTGTACAATCTGCAGCTCATATGCCTCGAATGGAAAATGCTACTTACCAGTATGCATCTGTTCTTGGCATGTAGAGCAGCAGATTTGTACACGCCCTCCCGCCTCCCCGGGACCTGTATCTTTTCCAGTTTTATCTTAATTAGATATACTCGCATGGACATCCTTTCTTTCTTTCTTTCTTTCTTTCTTTCTTTCTACTGACTCCATCATTTCCCATCATGGCGAAAAACAATCTAAGGATGGAGCCAATGCCATGCGCACTATCGTCCAAGGGAGGAAGGAGTCCCTTATCTCGTGACTACAAAGACTTCTTCCAAGATGACGACAACATGCAATCATCCGAGCCCAACACCAGGTGGCGATCTAATGCAAAGTGTAGAAATCTGCAGCTATAAATGCAAAGAACAGATGCATACTGGTAAGTAGCATTTTCCCTCCTCATTCTAGGGATGATCACCAACTAACACCTATTGCCTGCCTCTATAGGCAATCCAAAATCCTTGAGTAAATAGTGTGCCCTCAAATAAGGTTCTTAAACCAGTTCCTTGCATCTTTGTCTCTAAACCAATTTGGTTCCATCACTAGCCATGCTATAAGGACAGTCCTTCTATTCTCAGAGTTCCTTCAACCATATATGTGCGTCATTATATTTCTTTGCCTTTTTTGATATCATGTACAGTACTATTAATAAGCCCATTGTGGCTTGTACATGTTCTTCTCTCCACAACCAGTAGTGCTTGACAGTTTTCTTTTGCATAATGTGAAATGTAATGTGAATTACACCGGTGTAATTTATAAATTTCGCCCATGCCTGTTATAAGCAAATTACATTGTTACCAACAGATAACACTTGCTGAATATTTTCACTTTAAACACAACACACTCTTAAGTTCTCTCATATTGATAATGTATGGATCATCACAAGTCTTGTACAAAGAACACTTTCAATGTTTGAGCGGTATCAACTTCCATTATTGTGATTCATAATTTGAGTTGTTTGCTTGTGTGTTTTTGGTGTGCCCCTGTTCTTCGAAAAGAGTTGCATGGACAATAAATGTCCTTTCGGACAGCTGACATGTTATCGTGTTATTAATATATTACAGCACTTTTATGAAGCTACTATATTCAGCTGTTCAACTATGTATTTTTGCCCACAGAGATCACGATCATTCAGCCCAATCTGAGGGTTTCAGCAGTGATCCAGGGCCTGGTGAAAGGTAGGTAAAATATTGACTGAGCTAGTCACCTAATTTCCTTCACAGAGTAAACATTTGACAGGTTTGTCTTGTCATTGGTTGCAGGTGAGGAGATCAAGACCGGTCTTGTTGTAGATCCTAGAACACAGGCCTTGGTTTTGAATGGAAAGCCTGGTCACCTACAGTTTTATTCTCTCCAGAGGGACAAGCAGCTATACAATGTAAGCAAGTTACTTAAGAGGCATATTTTTAAATGGACTTTCAAAGACTGTAGGTGCTGTTTGTTCTTCATCCTCCTTTAGTGTTCACCCATGCAATTTTTGTTATTCGATACTATCCTAATTAAAATTGACCACATTTTAATCTACTGATTAAAAGATGTGTCACAAATGCACCCTGATGTGTACTGATTGTTTAAGCTGTAGAAATAATGGTTTAGTAAGGCCAATAGTTTCACCTACAGATCAGGAAAGAACAGGGGCTTGTGTGATCTGTGTGCAACAAGGACCCTATTCTGCTTAACATTCACATAGTGGAGGCATCACTGTTGTAGATACATTGCGGACCATCATACACACCACACAAACTGATCTAGGTTATACTGAATAGTGCATGTGATTTGAGTTTAGCAGTAAATCTAGAGCTCTTCAGTAGACCTATTTGAATACTTGTATGTCCGACTCACACTTTTGTATGCCACATGAACTGCAGTTCCATGATATTAGTGAGACCTGTTATTTACAGCTCTTAGCAAAGGCAGATGTGTCTTATGGAGCACGATATAAAAAAGAAAAAACTCTACATCCAACAGATGCTGGCATCTAGTCTCTTTCTATGACTGTGTAGGTATTAATGAACAAGAACTATTTTGCGGCATGATTGATATTTTGTTTTTTTAATTGCAAATGCCTCTTTGCCGTTCCTTATTTGATATATTTTATTTTTGTATCTGAAGCTGGATATAGTACAACAAGAGTATATCCACCAGACTGGGTTGAATCAGACAGAGTTGGTGAAATGTGCCTTTAGTGCACGTGGCATCTGGCTTGCCACAGTGGAACAGCGGCAGGAAAACAATGCAGAAGTGGAGTTACAGATGAAACTCTGGGAGTATGAGGAAGCCAACCAGAGGTGAGCTTTAATACAGCTGTAGGAAGCTGGTTCTTTATATGATATAACACTTGGTTGTTATATTTTGTAGGACGTCCAGAGATTCCCCCAGAAGTGTACAGGGCTCAATGTAAACATAGTGCTCTATTTTTGTGGTAGTGTGGCTGCGCAGCCTTTGTTCTAACAGAGATGAGTGTAAGGCATTTGTTATGCCCTCGACTCAAACATGAGATCCACACTAATTTTACAAGAATTAACTTCTTTCAAGATTTATTTTAAGACCAAGTTATATGGAAAAAGGTAAATATCTTTTCTGGAAAAATAATTTTCACTTTAAAAAAGTGGTCAATTAGGGCTGTCTTTCAGTTAGCAATGTTAACCTAAGGGAGAAAAACAAGAATGCAGTTTTGAACGTAATTACTCTGCTTACAAATACAGTCTTCAGGGTTCTGGTCCACACAAGGCAAGGTTCAAATATGTACCAAGCCTGAACCACCAGTTGCACAGGGAAGGCCGGGCGCTGAGGTCAAATTCGGGGTCGGGCGCTCAATGGTAGTCAGTGGAGACTGAGGGTGGTCGAAGTCACTATGCTCACAGGTGAGTAAAGTGATGCCACAGGTCAGTCTCCGTGGTTTAAGGTAAGTACAGCGGAGGCAACAAGGCAGCACCAAACCTACACCATCAGCGGCACAGGTGTTATCAGGTGCAGAGTGCCAACACAGCTTCGGGTGCCCAATGCAAATCAATGAGGGAGATCAGATGTGAAGAAAGGCTGCAGGCTAAGGGATGTTTGGATGCTAAGGGACGTAGGGACACTGTTTGTCAGCTCCCCAAGGCCCAGGTGCTTCCGGAGCAGGTGTGTCCTTTGGTGTCGGGAAAGCCTTACCGGGCATGTCACGGGGAAGTCTTCAGATTGAGGCTGCAGACGTCTAGGTGGAGTCCGTCAAAAGTCAGCCCATGTGGAATCTGACTCAAACGCTGTGGGACCTTCACAGGACCGGTGGGCTTCTTGGACTCTGGCGCAGAGGTGGGTCTAGAGGTGGTTTTGCAGATCCTCAGGTAGTTTTTTCTTTTAAAGTTGGTTTCTTCTTGAACAGGTCTGCTGTTCCCGGGAGATCTTGATCTTTGTCAAAGGCAGGCATTTCTCCCAATGCTTTGAAGGTCGCTGGGCTGCTGGACGGGTTGTATTTTGGCACAGTATTGCAGAGGCTGCAGACAAGCGGGTAGGGCTGGGGCCAAGTCAGTTGGTTTCTGCAGTCTTCTCAGCTGGCACAACTCTATAGTGTCTGGCTGCTCTTAGGTTGTCAGGAATCTCGATTTAGGGGCAGTACAGGGGAGTGTCTGAGACCAATGATTTCCTTACCCAGCGTGTCTATACCTTTTGTTATGCCCCCCTCCTGTGGCAGAGGGCATAGACCTAGCCTTAATTGGATAAGTTCAACCTTCTTAAAGATGATGGACGCTGAAAAATGTGCCTTACTTCGCCTCCAGCACCAGTGGAGAAGTGTGACTCACCGATTAGAGTGGCAGACCCTGAGGCAGAGGTCTGGTCCGGACCAGGGTTCAATCCCCGTCGCGGCAGGGTATTGGGCTCCATGTCCTCGGACCCGATAATTCTCACCTCGGTGCCTACTCTAATCATGGGTTCCACTCTGCAACTCTGGGCAATAGCTTGCTTAATCTCCACACCGGCCCTAACAACGCTAGGATGCTTCACCTTGGGGGTACCCAGGAGTGGACACCTCACAGGAACAGGCCAAGAAGGGTTCCACAGCGGTATTCGTACAGCGCTTAGAGACCCCTGGGTGATAGGCGCTATACAAATCCAAATTACATTTACATTTACACCTGTGGGGTGGAGTTGGCGAAGGGGGGCACACCTCCCTTTTTCGCTACGTTTTCCCACTAGTTCCCCGCCAAAAGTGGGGTTTTAAACTGGGTGGCCATCTGCTGCAAACAGCAGAGGCTGGGGTCGCATTACAAAACGCGACAATGCCTTGGACATTTCCTTCTCAAGCACTTTGTTTACCCTAAGGGAGGAGGTGTGACACTTCCATCCAGGATGGGTTTTGTTTCTGGCCACCGAGCAGGGGCGCTTGACCCTGGGGGTCCAGAAACCTGTCTGGTGGTAGCAGGCTGCCTAAACCAGTCAGACTACACCAGGGTTTGTAGGTTTTCAGGGGGATACCTCTGATGTGCCCTCTGATAACATGTTGCAATAAATCCATCACGGGCATCAGTGTGTGTTTATTATCCTCTTCCGTGCTTGTGCGGCATGTGCTCATGACTGTGGTTTTGTCATGCTGCGGCCGCTCCGCCCACACGACACTGATTCCCCGCCTGTGCAGGCGAATTGATGAGCGGGCGTGGTCCCGATGGAACCACGCCGTCATGAGCACACGTCACCCTTGTCTCATGACTGCCCCCCTCCATCTTTCCCCCACCCCTGCGGCGGAGTCGTGCCACAGCAAAGGGGTTAAGAGCAGTTGTTAGGTACCAAATACTCTTAGGTTCATTGCATCCATCATGGTGCTGGGGGAACTAGAGTTGTCAAGTTTCAAGCCCATGTGCGCCCTGGCACTTAAAATATCAAGAATAGACTTAAATATTGTAGGGGCATATCTTCTCATGCAGTTATGCCCACAACTGAGATATAGTGCACCCTGTCTTTGGGCTTGTAAGCTCTGCTAGAAGGGATGACTTGTCCATACCTTAGGTAGTGCTGCTTCGACATGGCACAGAGGCACTTTGTCGTTTTGTCTGCACCTAGGTATGCAGGCTGCAGTGGAAAATTTCATGGCCTTGGTGAGGGGTCCCTCGGGGACTCTTTTCAGCCCCCATGCCCTAGGTACTAGGGGTTCGAGGCATGTGGGCTGCTAAATTCATATCTTAGCATTAGATCGCCACCTAGTGTTGGGTCCGGATGATCGCACATTGTTGTCCTGGAAGAGTCTTCGAAGTATCCTGAGATGGGTGGCTCCTCCCCTGGACTACAGTGCGCATGGGCATCGGCTCCATCCCCAGATTGTTTTTTTCCGCCATTGGGTTCGGATGCGGTCTCGACGTCTCTCCGTCGGAACCGAAAAAAACATCATTTCTAAAGGCCAAAAGGCTTTGGGTTCTTTACGTCGGTATTGTTTGCGTACGGTCTCGAGTTCTTCCGTCTCTCGGAGCCGGAATCAGCGGAGTTTTTCCAACTCTTTGGACATCGAGGCCTTCTCATCGCGACTCGACACCAAGTTCCCAACATGGAGCGGAGTCCGTTTAAGCTGTGTCCGCTCTGTGGGTCCAAATACCCACATATAGACGTGCACCCGGTCTGTAATAAATGCCTTTCGCCAGACCATGACGAAGGAAGTTGCAGGGCCTGTGCGAGTTTCAGGTCGAAGAAGACTCTCACGATTCGGCGCGCGGTGCGCCTGGTGGCCAAGCAGACGGCCCCGGATCCAGAAAACATCTTCGACGACCAAGAAGAGGAGGACCAGAGCCATCATCTTCAAATCTCCCCGCCTGAGACGGAGGTCGAGGCTGATCCGGAATATGACGACGACGGGGTCGTGGATCAAGGCCTTGAATACGTCGACGAGGTAGGGGACGACAATATGGTTTATGGGGCCGCGGAAGATAGCTCAGGGGACGAGCTATGCCCCGAAGTTGACGAACATCAGGAAAGGGTCGCGGGATCGCCTGTCGGCCTTACCCAAGACCCTGTAGCGCAAGCCTCGGCCCCGCCTGCTGGCCCGGCCACGGACATACTTGCTGCGCCGAGGGAATCGAAACCGAAACTGAAAGAAGCGGTCTCGACTACACCTAAAATGGCCGACCCGAAACTGAAAGCGAAAGTTAAGGACTCAATCGTCCCTAAGATGGCGGTCGTTGCAGCAAAGTCGAGTAAACCGGCAGCCTCATCGACTCCGTCGACCTCCGGTCCGCAGAAGTCGAAGAAACACGCCGATTCCACAGGGTCGAAATCGGCGCCGGAGGAGAGATCCTCTAAAAAGGGTGGCACGCACAAGACAAGCGCGCCGGCGCCGGCAAAGCCAGCCAAAGCAAGCGACGCAGCCCCGGCTCCAACAGGAACATCGGCGCATCGCTCCAAGGACTCGAGGTCGGCGCCGTCCATCCATCCAAAAGACCAACGGACCGTCGCATCCGAAGGCAAGGCCACCTCGTCGGTGCCAAAGACATCGGTCACCGACACATCTCTCGTTGCTCCTTCACTACAAAGAATTAGGGAGAAGGCTTTTTCTTCGTCGGCGCCAACGCCATCGACGCAAAAGGAGGCAGACGTCCCGGTCAAGCCCGCAAGTAAACTCCTCTTCCTTCTACCACCAAAAGTGGCGCCGAAGGCTTTTTCATCGAAATCGACGCCAAAGAAGTCGGAATCTTCTTCGGCAGGGGCATCTTCAGGTCATGTGCACGACCAAGAAGAGGATTCGGAGTGCTTCATAGATGCGGACACGGGGAAGTTAACCCTTTACAAAAGGAAAATCACTTCGCAGCCGGTGGAATCCTATGTCATCCCCCTAAAGAAGAAGAAGTACCAACATGACGCCTCAGGCCTCATGGAACCTATCCAGCCTCCTCCAAGAAGAAGCCCAACACCGTCTCCAGACCACTCTGAAAGTGAGGGCTATGCTGAAGATGAACAATATACATTCCCAGTCAATGAACCTGAGGCACAGCCAGATTCATATGATGTCATTGGGGACCAAGGCACCCAAGATATGGGACAAGACCCACAGACTTTCGGTACACGTGCATCCCCTACAGAGGATTCTGCAGGTTTTCATGCACTCATTGAGAGGGCAGCTGCTAACCATGATGTGGACATGCATGCTGACCCAGTGGAGGAAGATTTTCTGTTCGACACTTTTTCGGTTTCGGAAAAAACTGTCAAGACACTGTCCATGCTTAAAGGGGTCCTCAAGCATGCTGCGGACATCTTTAAGGAACCTACCAGGGCAAGGGTGGTCAACCCACGTATTGAAAAAAAGTACAGACCAGCGCCTGCGGACCCTGCGTACATTCGAGGACAGTTGCCGCTTGACTCCCTGGTGGTCGCAAACGCAAGAAAAAGGGCCAACTCCCAATCAACGGGTGAAGCTCCTCCCCCGGATAAGGAGTCCAAAGTGCTAGAGGCAGGAGGCAAAAGAGTGGCTGCGCAGGCTGCCAATTTCTGGCGTATTGCAAATACACAGGCACTACTGGCACGTTATGATAGATCACATTACGACACACTAGAGCAGATTGTCGAACACCTGCCTCCACAGTTTCAAGAGGGCACCAAAATGATTATTCGAGAAGGACAACTAATCTCCAACGCGGCCATAAAGTGTGCACTTGATGTCGCGGACACGGCCGCTAGGGCCATTAATACCAGTGTGATGCTCAGAAGACAGGCGTGGCTCCGCATATCGGGGTTCAAACCTGACATTCAAACAACCATACTTAATCAACCAGTCAATCCGGAGAGACTGTTTGGTCCAGATGTTGACACCACCCTGGAAAAAATTAAAAAAGATACTGAAACTGCTAAATCTATGGGGGCCCTGCAATCACAGCAGTTTCGTGGCAATAATTTTCGTCGCTCAGGTGCCCGTGGAATCACCAGAGGACAGATGGGTCACCAATCACAGTTCCCTAGAGGTGGAGCACAATCCTCGTACCCCAAACAAAACAAGAGGGGCTACAGGGGAAACAGCAACAAGGGACGCGGCAAAGGAGGCAACAATTCACGCTCCTCTGCCCCAAGCAGCCAGTGACTCGCTGTCACTGCCCCCCGACCACTTAACACCCGTCGGGGGGAGAATACAGCAGTTCCTGCCCGTCTGGATCAACATCACCACAGACAGGTGGGTGCGACAGCTCATCCAGTACGGTTATTGTCTAGAGTTAAAATCCACTCCACCCAACATTCCGCCAAGGCAAAGACCTATGTCCGCAGAGCACTTGCACTTATTGCAGCAGGAAGTGTTGGTGATGCTGCAAAAAGGGGCAATCGAGCTCGTGCCAGTGGGAGAGGAGGGCACAGGGGTATATTCCCTGTACTTCCTCATTCCAAAAAAGGACGGATCTCTCAGACCAATTCTGGATCTCCGTCCCCTCAATCTGTACATACTGTCAGAGCATTTCCATATGCTTACACTGCAACAGATTCTTCCTATGTTAAACAAAGGAGACTTCTTAGCAACCTTAGATCTCAAGGATGCTTATTTCCACATTCCGCTACATCCGTCCCACAGGAAGTACCTCAGGTTCACTATCCAGGGCACGCATTATCAGTTCAAAGTCCTACCCTTCGGAGTCACAACTGCCCCAAGGGTGTTTACCAAGTGTCTGGCGACAGTAGCAGCGCACCTCAGGAGGCAGAACATCCATGTCTACCCCTACCTCGACGACTGGCTCGTTCAAGCCAGGTCGGAACAGCAGTGCGCCGCGGACATGTCAACTACCATTCACCTCCTTCACGACCTAGGTTTCTCGCTAAATTACCCAAAGTCACACCTTCAGCCGGCACATGTCCGACAGTTTCTGGGTGCGACAATAAATACCCTGACGGCCAAGGCGCAACCAAACCAGGTCAGGATAGACGGCATGCAGTCTTTAATCCACAAGTTCAGACCGGGACACTCACTTCCAGCAAGAGTGTTCATGCAGTTGATAGGCATGATGGCCTCCTGCATCTTCATAGTCCCTCACGCACGGTTGCATATGCGCCCGCTCCAGGAGTGTTTAGCAAATCAGTGGACACAGGCTCAGGGACAATTAACAGACCTAGTGTTGGTTACCAGTCGGGCATACACCTCTCTGCATTGGTGGACTCCACACAACCTTTGCAAGGGCCGACTGTTCCAGGAGCCAGTGCCACAGGTTATCCTGACAACGGACGCATGCCTCCAGGGATGGGGAGCTCATCTGCTCACTTACACGGTGCAGGGGCTATGGACGACGCAGCAACAGAAGATGCACATCAACTATCTAGAACTGATGGCGATCTTCATGGCACTCAAGTCCTTCATTGTACATCTGTGCAACAAGGTGGTGTTAGTCCGGACGGACAACATGACCGCGATGTACTACATCCAAAAACAGGGGGGCACCCACTCGCCACAGCTGTCTCACCTGGCTCAGAGCATGTGGAAGTGGGCCATTCAGAGGAACATCTTCCTCATGGCAGAACACCTCCCAGGGAAGGACAATCAGATGGCGGATCTGCTCAGCAGATACAGCCATCAAATGCACGAGTGGGAGATACATCCATCGGTACTCCAGCCGTACTTCCAAAGGTGGGGTCGTCCAGACATAGATCTGTTCGCCACAAGGGAAAACGCAAAATGCCAAAGCTTCGCCGCCAGGTTCCCACACCCCCAATCGCAGGGCAATGCGATATGGATGAACTGGTCAGGCAAATTTGCTTACGCTTTTCCCCCGACACCTCTGATACCACTGGTGGCGAGAAAACTAAGGCAACACTCGATGACGCTCATCCTAGTTGCTCCAACGTGGGCGCGCCAGGCCTGGTACACCACGTTCCTCGAACTCTCAGTGGTGCCGCATCAAAGACTGCGCCTCACGCCCAGACTTCTGACGCAGAACCATGGAGAAATTCAGCATCCAGATCCGCAACAGCTCAACCTAGCGATCTGGCTCCTGAAATCTTAGAGTTTGGATACCTCAACCTACCTCCTGAATGCATGAACATCATCAAGGAGGCGAGGAAGCCCTCAACACGAGCATGCTACGCCGCAAAATGGAAGCGTTTTGTCATTTACTGTGCGGATAATGACATAAACCCGCTAGATGCATCTATCCCTAACATCATTTGCTATCTGTTACACCTTTATAAGTGCAAACTAGCGTTCACTTCTATTCGAATACATCTATCCGCCATCGCAGCTTACCTTCAAAATAGGCAGCATCTCTCGGTCTTCAGGGTGCCTGCCATTAAAGCGTTTCTTGAAGGTCTGAAGCGAGTCATTCCCCCAAGAACACCGCCAGCTCCGGTTTGGAACCTCAATGTGGTCCTCACCAGACTGATGGGACCACCATTTGAGCCACTGCACTCGTGTGAACTGCAATTCCTAACGTGGAAAGTTGCTTTCCTAATTGCTATTACGTCACTAAGGCGTGTTAGTGAGCTGCAAGCACTCACAATACAAGAGCCTTTCATTCAAATTCATCCAAATAGGGTAGTGCTACGTACTAATCCCAAATTCCTTCCAAAGGTGGTGTCACACTTTCATCTCAACCAAACTATCGATTTGCCAGCATTCTTCCAGAACCCACAAACAGTGCCGGAAAGAATGCTCCATACGTTAGACGTGCGGAGGGCACTGATGTACTACATAGACAGGACACAACACTTTAGGAAGACGAAACAACTCTTTGTTGCCTTCTCACCACAACACAAAGGCAACCCGATCTCCAAAGCTGGAATAGCCAGATGGATTGTTAAGTGCATTCAAATCTGTTATCAAAAAGCCAAGCGCACTTTAACAATACCCCCAAAGGCACACTCCACACGCAAGTTGGGGGCATCCATGGCTTTCCTAGGTAACATTCCTCTAGAGGACATTTGCAGAGCAGCCACGTGGATTACACCACATACCTTTACAAAACATTACTGTGTTGATGTACATTCCAAACAGCAAGCGGCTGTAGGACAGGCTGTTCTCAAAACACTTTTTCAGGTTTCTGCAGCTGGCACAGGCAACCGCCGCTAATGGAGGGACTGCTATGTATTCTATGCTAAGATATGAATTTAGCAGCCCACATGCCTCGAACTGAATATGCTACTTACCAGTATGCATCTGTTCTTGGCATGTAGGGCTGCTAACATTCATATCGCCCACCCTCCTCCCCGGTGCCTGTCGCAGCTGCAGATATACTATTGTATTCAATCATTAGCATGGACATCCTTTACACTTTTCACTCCATCCTCTGCCACAATGGCGAAAAACAATCTGGGGATGGAGCCGATGCCCATGCGCACTGTAGTCCAGGGGAGGAGCCACCCATCTCAGGATACTTCGAAGACTCTTCCAGGACAACAATGTGCGATCATCCGGACCCAACACTAGGTGGCGATCTAATGCTAAGATATGAATGTTAGCAGCCCTACATGCCAAGAACAGATGCATACTGGTAAGTAGCATATTCAATACCCTATACTAGAGACTTGCAGTGGGGTCTGAAGTTGGGCCAATTGTGGTGCATTTTTTGGGAAGGAGATCTGGCACTGGGGACATGGTTGTCAGGGATCCTGTGCACTATCAGTCGAAACGTCATTTGCCTGGCAAAAAGTGGGTGATAACCATGTCAAAAGAGGCACTATCTCATAACATTCATGTCTATTGTTTTCCTACTGGATATAGAAAGAACCACCGCTTTGCACGTGTTTTGGTGTGCCATATGCTACATGCCCAGTAGCATCAGTGAGCTCTTGTAGCCATGATAATTTATGGGCAAGCTTCTTGTTAGATGTGCCTGAGTGTGCTGCTAGAAGACTGCCAAGTTTTCATAAGGCATTATCCCAGCCCTTGTCGCAGGATAGAACTCCTTAATGTGGATTTGTTCTCCAGATAGTAAGTGATTTACCAATTCTATCATCTGGTGTCCTAACCTTGTAGCACCCTATGTTAGGTCATGGAAAAAGTAAACCGTGTATCATTTTACTCTGGGACAGGCGATCTATAGTCATGTCTCAAACCTCAAGGTTCCCAACTTGATAGCTCAAGTTTAATTCGCTAAAAACCTTATTCCTTGGGACAAGCAAGAAGTACTGATAGAAAAGGGTCTGCTATGAGTGACTTTTCCAGTGTTTTGGGATGGCTGATTCCTTGGTTGTAGCTTTTCTTTGTTTTCGTTGTGAGTCAACCACTTGTTGGAACGTTAAATATGTTATTAATGTTTAGTATTTTTATTTATTTTTGGTTTTATATATAAACAGCATAAAAAAAGACATATTCAAAGACTGAAAAGACCGGTGTAGTTTGATAGCGTACTGTTTTTTTTAATACTCTTATTAAATGTATCTCAAATATGCAACTAACTTAATTACATTAGTCGTCTGAATCCATTTTAATGCAGGGTCGTTCTGTGCCTTTTTGAAGAAGGTGCAACTTGTGACACTGAATCTGAAGTTTTCATTTGCCCTTGGAACACTTTGCCAAACACCTATCGATTCAGATGCCTTTAAATTTTCTAGTAAAATAGTTAGATATTACCACTTGTTTATAGGATTTTTGATTATTTTGTTCCTGTGGTAAATTGTCTTGCTTCTTCTGAAAAATGTAACGGGTTGATATTAATCAATTGTTTCTTTTTTCCATTGGAAGTTTGTTTCAAGACTATGGCTTCACTCCGAACTGGAGCATCTAGTGTAGTTCATGGCTGGGTTTGCTGTTTTCTGTATTTATTTTTTTGCAGATATGGGGCACGGGGACCAATAGTGTGTTGTGCTCTTGGTTCAGATCCCATGCCCCCTGCCAAAGTTGTGGATCTCATGTTGGAGACTAATGTTTGAGGTTTTGGCTAAGGAACGCATAATGAATAAATGAGCCAGTAAGGTAGTAGTTGTGAACTTTAGTTTTTGTGAAGTAGTAGAAATGCTTTGCACGTTTTGTCTTTAGCTAAACTCCTCCTCTGACGTGGATATCTAAGCATCCTCCTCATTGTCAAGGATTGCACTCCCAATTTGATAGCAAGAGTTGAATATTGTTTTGCATGTTCTGACTTTGTGAATAAGGTTCATTCAAGTAACTATTAACTGCATGTTCTGCTTATCATTTATGGGCTTATTTTGATCGGAGTTAAATGATTGTACAGTGGCTTCATCTTGTAGGAAACTCTTGCCCATTTAAACGCACAGTTCACTTAGTGCTCATTAGTGTTGGTCAAGTGATAAGTACTGGTTTTCTTCCCCAAAGCTTTGTTCTGAACACCAGGATAAATATGCCTCATGAGGACCAAATCACATCCCTGTGTTTCTCTGACACAGATGACCAGGAAAATGGAATTCCAACCTTAGTAACCACCGGAAGAGATGGAAGATTTAAAGCTTGGGTTTTAAGTGATGACTCCGATATCTACAGTAAGTGCATTTAAAGTTAGGATTTCCTTCTACTTAGAGATGGCTTTTAAAGCAATGTTTTTTATTGTTCACAATATCTAGTCGGTATCCTCTTGTCAGTGTTTTGCCTCCATTGTTCTTCTTTAGTCAGAGCCTGGGCTCCCTTTTTTTTTTCTTCTTCAAATGTTTCATTGCTGTGTGCTTGGGAGTGAAAGATGTTTAATAAAAATGTAAAGGTAGATTTGCCGTCGGAATAGGTGACTGGAAGGAATGGTGGTCCTATTACAGTGCAGTAAAATGGGAGTTCAGATATCTCTTGCTATTCATTTTACACACCTGGTTTGGTCTCCTGAAAGTGTGCGAGTGGTAGAGTTTGTGTTGAAGTGTGCTGTTGTCTTCTGTGCTGTTACATCAAGGATTTGTTTAGAAAGTCTTAGTGGGTCAAATATTCGTAGCCAAGTTGATATTGTGACATGAAATGTAGCGATAATGCGTTACCTTGCCTTTAAACTACTTACTTTAATAGATTTTCCCCAAACGTGTCTCCTAGGCTCTGAAAACTGTGCTCTTAAAATATTGCCAGTATTCTTCTAAATGGTAATAGTGGCATTTTATAAATTGAAGTATTTTAGTAGGGTAAAGCTTGCAGTGCTTCGAAACAAAAGTGTTAAAGTGCCTCTTTTGACATGGTTTGCCCCAATTTTTTGACTGAAGTTTGATGTGATTTCGATTGTAGTGCACAGGGTCCCTGACAACCGGGTCCCCTGTGCCGGTGCTTCTTCACTAAAAACTATTCCCCAATTGGCCCTTCAGGCCCCTGGAAATCCCTGGTAAAAGGTACCTGGGTACCAAGGGAATGGGGACTGAAGAGGGTCACCCTAAGGAACCCTCTCCTTGGCCATGCAGACTGCCACTGCAGCATGCATGGCCTAGGGCAGACAAAATGACAGTCAACATGGCTCACGACCTGTGGGCCATGCCAGCTAGCACTGCTTAATATATAGGTAACTCTCACCTCTAGCCGGTCTTACCAGCTTTAAGGCAAGGTGCACTATATACCAGGTATCGATACTTCTGCATGAGTAGATATGCCCCTACGATATTGGGGTCTATTCCTTAATATTGTAAGTGCCAGTGAAGCCATACAGAGTACATGGGCTGGAAACTCGACAACTCGAGCTCCACCCCACCATGATGGCTTCACTGTACCAGGAGTATTTTGTACCAAACTACTCCTCACAATAAACTCGCACTATTGCCAGTGTGGGTTTATTGTGACCAGTACTCAAAGGACACCACAGAGATGCCCTTGAAAAACCTACCGACCCTAGTGTGGGCAATAACTGACTTTAGTCAGCTTCCACAAACACACATGTTTCTGGACCCCAGGGTGGAGAGCATCTGGTCTCTGGGACCAGAAACTATGCACATTCTGGGTACAGGTATCACACCTCCTCCCCCCTAGGATGGGCCAGTGCTCGAAGGGGAAGTGTGAGAAAGTGGTTCTATATATACTAGAATAGAGGGAAGTACAGTGTGTATAGAGTCCACCAACCCCAGAGGTATAACAGAGGTTAAAGTCAGACCTTACACTCCAAAGTGGTAGCTTGGTCGAGCAGTAAGGCAGTACCAGAGGACAGTGTAAAGCATTTGTTGTGCACACTCAGTCAGCAAAAGGTTTCCCACACACAAGGACTGAACTCCAGGCCAATTGTTTGTATATCCAAATATATAACTGTTTTATGTTTGAGGCATATGAGCTGCAGATCCTACACTTAGCAATAGATCGCCACCTGGTGTTTGGCTCGGATGATTGCAGGTTGTTGTCTTCTTGGAAGAAGTCTTTTGTAGTCACAAGATAGGTGACTCCTCCCTTGGACAATACTGCGCATGGTCATCGACTCCATCCTCGGATTGTTTTTTTCCGCCACTGGGTTCGGATGAAAGTTTTTCCGCTCTGGCTAGAAAAGATTTTTCTGCATTTTGGAAACGAGAAACTTTAAATAAACTTATTTCGACATTGAATAGACTTTTCCACATCACCAGCTACATTCCGGTGCGTCGACGCAGGCCATTGGGCCTATCAGCGCTGTACGGCCTACGCCTCATGGTCAGAAATCCATTCAAAAGATGCCCGGTATGTCGACCAAAATTCCCTCATAGTGACCATCACGAGGTTTGCAACCTCTGTCTCTCGCCAGAACACGACGAGTCGACCTGCACAGCCTATGCCTCCTTCCGATCGAAGAAGACCATTCGGGATCGGAGGGCCCGTCGACACGAGATGAGATCAGCACCGGAGGCCATCTTTGAGGAGGAGATCGTCGAAGAAGACTTCTCCGAGGATGAATATCCAATCTAAGGACGAGGCTCCACTCGGCGCAGAGGAAGACTCGCCTGATCTCCAGATCCTATCGGGGGCAGAGGATCCGGATGATTAGATTCCATCTCGATAACCCGCGAGTACCTCTGCCCCTGCACGACAGACACTACCCAAAAAAAAGGCAACGGTCAGCACTCCGACCATGGGGCCCAGTCGAGACCGAAATTTACCCTCTAACGCCCCGCCTTCAGGCCCGGCTCCGAGGAAAGAGAAGAAGCCTTCCGGTGGCTCGGCACCGCAGAAACACCATGTGCCAATTACACCTCCTCCATTGGCACCGAAACATCTTTAGATAACGAAGGACTCGTCGGCACCGAAGATAAAACCCCCGTCGGTGCCCAAAGACAAGGATACTTAAGGACCCGTACCAAAAGACACATCGGTGCCGAAGCCAAAACCCGTACCGGACCCGAAAGCTTCAACTCCCAAACCTTCCGGTTCCAAAAACAAAGAGAAGATTCCGGCGCCACATGCCCAGCAAAACCTGTCTCCACGTCGAAACCTCCAATATCGGTACCAAAGACCCCAGATAAGACTAAACAAACTTTGGCACCGAAAACATTGCCATGGGACTCAAATACTCCTCCTAAGGCAAAGCACACTAAACAACCTCTATCGGCACCGAAAAAATCGAGGCCGAAGACGATTATAGAAGAAGAGCTGTTTAGACCAGATCCTAGACAGAAAAAAGTCCATATAAATCCAAAAACTGGACATGTGGAAGCAATTCCTTATAAAAAAAGACCAGCAGTCACACCACTTACACCTGTGGTTCCTGCCAAAAAGGATTGTGCAACTTCTCCAATGCACCCTTCCTCTCCTTCACCATCTTCCTCTCCTATTACTCCATATGTTGAACCTATAACTTCTATTCAATCTCCTGCATCATCACACCACACTGACTAGGAGTATGATTTTGGTGATGTACCAGAGCCACATACATACCCTTTAGATGAGGATATCAACACAGAATATCCCAAGGATGACGATGCATATAATTTTGCACCAAACAATGCACCAGACATCCCTGATCCTCAGTACTACCCAACAAAACCTTCCCCTACAGAGGATAGTATTGGGTTTAATCATTTATTAAACAGAGCTGCACTTTACCATGGGGTTCCTATGCACTCTGATGCCATTGAGGAGGACTTCTTGTCAGACACTTTTGAACAGTCACAAAGGTCTACCCAAATATTACCAATGATCAAAGGAGTCAAACATGCTCCAGAGATTTTTAAAGATCCAGTACGGTGTAGGGTGCTGAATCCCAGAATAGAGAAAAAGTATAGACCAGCACCAGCTGATCCAGTATACATTAAGGGACATCTAACAGTAGACTCCTTGGTAGTGTCAAATGCACGAAAAAGGGCCAATTCTCAAACTTCTGGCGACACACCCCCGCCTGACAAAGAATCTAAGATTATTGATGCGTCAGGGAAACTAATTGCAGACAGGACCAAATCCTTCAAGAAGACAAAACAACTATTTGTATCTTTCTCTCCACCACACAAAGGCAACCCCATCTCTAAAGGAGGAATTGCCAGATGGATTGTAAAGTGTATTCAAATATGCTATCAAAAAACTAAGCATACACTAATCGTTCCTCCTAGAGCACACTCTT
The DNA here is from genome assembly GCF_964263255.1 of Lissotriton vulgaris. NCBI lineage: Eukaryota > Metazoa > Chordata > Amphibia > Caudata > Salamandridae > Lissotriton > Lissotriton vulgaris. The sequence continues at coordinate 458,494,476 of NC_141687.1, forward strand.
CTCGTAAACTAGGAGCCTCTATGGCTTTCTTAGGAAACATATCACTAGAGGACATATGCAAGGCAGCAACATGGTCTACAATACACACCTTCACTAAACACTATTGTGTTGATGTGCAAGCCAAGCAGCAAGCTGCAGTAGGCAAAGCTGTCCTTAAAACACTATTTCAGTATGCTGCAACGGATACAAGCGACCACCGCTAGGGTAGACACTGCTGCACAATCGTTCCTAAGTGTAGGATCTGGAGCTCATATGCCTAGAACGGAAAATGCTACTTACCAGTATGCATCTGTTCTTGGCATTTAGAGCTGCAGAGTCCTCCATGCCCTCCCGCCTCCTCGGTACTCGTATCCATTCCAGTACTCATCTTACTTAGATGCACACGCATGGACATCCTTTCTCTTTACTTTTACTAACTCCATCATTTCCCATCATGGCGAAAAACAATCTGAAGATGGAGTCGATGACCATGCGCAGTATTGTCCAAGGGAGGAGTCGCCTATCTCGTGACTACAAAGACTTCTTCCAAGAAGACAACAACCTGCAATCATCCGAGCCCAACACCAGGTGGCGCTCTATTAAGTGTAGGACTCTGCAGCTCTACATGCCAAGAACAGATGCATACTGGTAAGTAGCATTTACCTTTTAGAACCAACAGTTATAAAAATATCCTTTTCTCGATATAAGTATTCTCATGTAATTACTTTGCAAGGAAGCAATAGAGTATAAACAGTAAGCAACAGTTCTGAAACACAGTCTAGCATTGAGTTCAATGGGTTTTTCATCGATAAGTACAGTTGATTACTCTATGGATTACTTTGGTAGTCTCAGGACTAGGTCTAAGAATCAGTCCTGGGGTCTAAGCTGAAACCAGATTAGCAAAAAGTTTTAGTTACTGTGAGGAATTTTCAGGAATATAAAGCGGTTTTAAAAGTTCACATTTAGAAACTTTAAAAGGTAAATCTGACAATGTTATTCAATGGGAGGAAATTCAGGTTGCAGGTAAAGTACGGTTGTGTTACTTTTGTAACCCAGCGATAATCTCCTAGGGCCAGCACTGGGGGCTTAACTCAAAACAGGTAGGTAATTGCGTTTCGGCAGATATAGCCGATCCGATGCGCGTACATTTAAGGATACGCACGCTAATATTCAAATACTTTTTAAAAAAAATTTGGGCTATAGAACCAACCGCTACGTAAATTGAAATACGCTGCTAACTGTGTAACGATGGTAGGGAGAAATATTATTTTTTACGAGAGACCGAAGAGGCCGTGAATTTCACTTTACTCCATGTTTGTTGTCTACTCGTTGCACTCTGGGGCGGAGGCTCGTTACTTGTAGTCCCGTTTTTTGCTGGACATGTTAAACTGGATGGGATATTAGGTAGCACGCATGTAGTGATATGCACGCTTAGAGTTGGTTTAACTTCGTCAACCGCTATACGAACCGCTATACGCATCCAAAACCATTGCAAATCTACGTGTTGTGTTTCTTCAAATTTTGGGTTTTGGGGGGGGGTCTGTCGTTAAATCCGGCAACCCCACCATTCAGCAATATTTCTGCCTTAGGATAGCGCGCACCATAACCAGTTATTTGCACATAGCTACCGTCTATTGCAGCGTAGTAGTTTTATTTAGGTTTGGGATTGACGATAGAGTGCATGTTACTCACTGAGACTTCACAATTTCTGTCGCCATGCTCCATATTGCTGGTACTAACCAGTCGGGATACAGTCCAGTCAGACTACAGTCCTCACACATTACCCACTGCCGGGACGGAAGTACAACCGGCGGAGAGGTGAGCTGATGAGCACATCACTATCTCACCTTCTTGCACATTCACCCATTGGCGCCTTTGTTTGACAGATTAGTGACTTAACGTAGTTCGTTTTCTGTTTCCCCTTCTTCCGTGTGTAGTTTATACCAACATGTAGTTAGCTGTCCATTGGGTAATACGCTTCATGTTGTGCTCAGCTATGGTGTTTGGTTCGATGCACTTTGATTTTACCTTCCCACGATTCTTACTATTGGGTTCTTATCACAGGGCACGCGTGAGTTGTTACGGGTCATTTTAGGTGTTTTCACGTTGCACTATGCTTGTGTGCAGTTAGCAAAACACACTTCTGCGTTGTAGTAGTTTAATTGATGGTATATAACGGTTTATGATTCTATGTGTGGTTTCTATTTCCCTCTATATAGTATGAATTATGTTTGTGTGCACTGCAATGTGGCATAGAGACACCATAATGTGAATATTCACAATTTAAGTATTGTTTATTCAAATCTTTAATCTTGGGAGATTTGAGTGTCCACGAAGGGTGAATTTTTCACTTACTGTGAGTTTCTTTTGCTTGCTACGTTGTAATGTGTCTGGTACGATTACGTTTGTGTAACCTGTTACCATTATGCATTTTTATAACCCTGAAGAACTCTTGGGTTACACCCTGACGAAACACATGTTGGCTGGGCATCTGGGTCTTCTTCTTCTTGGTCTTCTTTCTTCTTTTTTGATATCGGGATCCGAGGATTCCATTCCAAGAGCAGATGAGTTGATAGACAAACTAGGGGCAGCCAAATTCCTAAGCACCTTTGACTTGACTGCAGGGTACTGGCAAATTGGCATGGCCCCAGGAGCCAAATAAAAAAACTGCATTCTCCACCTCTGATGGGCACTATCAGTTTACTGATATGCCTTTTGCATTAAAAGTTAAAGAATGTCCCTGCCACCTTCCAGAGGTTGGTGAACCAAGTACTGACTGGGTTGGAATCCTTCAGTGCAGCCTATCTTGATGATATTGCTGTCTTTAGCTCCACCTGGCAGGATCACCTGATCCACCTTAGGAAGGCTCTACAAGCCTTGCTATCTGCAGGACTGATATCAAGGCATCCAAATGCCAGATAGGGCAGGGCACTGTGGTGTACTTGGGCCAGCTTGTTGGTGGAGGCCAGTTCCAACCCTTACAGCCCAAGATCCAGAGCATCCTGGACTGGGCAGCTCCAAACACCCAGACTCCAGTCAGGGCATTCCTTGGCTTGACTGGATATTACAGAAAGTTTGTGAAGGGAATTGGGTCTATTGTGACTGCCCTCACAGAACTCACCTCCAATAAAATGCCCAAGAAAGTGAAGTGGACTGTTAGCTACCAAAAGGCATTTGCACCCTGAAAGAAGCAATGTGCTCAGCACCCATTTTAAAAGCCCCAGACTACTCCAAGCAGTTCATAGTACAGACTGATGCCTCAGAGCTGGGGATAGGAGCAGTCCTCTTCCAGATCAATGAGGAAGGCCAAGACCAACCTGTTGCTTTTATAAGCAGGAGGCTACTCCCCAGAGAGCAGTGTTGGAGTGCCTTTGAAAGGGAGGCATTTGCTGTGGGTTTGGTCCCTGAAGAAGTTGAGGCCCTAACTGTTTGGGACTCACTTCCTGGTTCAAACCGACCACAGACCTCTCAGATGGCTAATGCAGATGAAAGGGGAAAATCCAAAACTACTGAGATGGGCCATCTCCCTACAGGGTATGGACTTTAAAGGGGAACACTGACCAGGGACTTCCCATGCCAATGCAGATGGACTTTCCAGGCTCCTCCACTTAGACAATGAAGACTCTCCAGGGCAAGGTTAGTCTCATCACCTTTCGTTAGGAGGGGTGGGGGGGTAGGGAGAGAGAGAAACTACCCTACTCTACTTCCCCACTTGCCCTGAGTAAGTGACCAGGAGTTCAGCTCCCACAGCTGTGTGGCCTGCTTGCTTGCAGCCACCAACCAAAAGCCCCCTTACCCTACATTGAATTGCATTGGGCCTACTCTCTGCATCCAGCTGCCGCTGAGGGTGTAACAACTGTACCTTTCCGACCCTGGGAGACCCCTGAGCCTATGCTCCTAACGTTAACTCTACCCGTCGAGTACTTACCTAAAAGCCAATAACTCACTTTCTTTTCATAGGTTAACAGTGACTGGTTTCACTTGAGATTTCTTCTAAGTGTGGAGTTTTGAAACTTTAAAATATTCATCTAAAATCAGCCGAATCATGAATTCTGAATTAGTCACCTGTGATCAGGAGAGAAGCCAGTACTGTACCTTTTAGCCCAGTACTGAACCGCAAAAGTATTCATAACCGTACGTGCCAGTTACCTGCATTTTCTTCCATAGGAAACCATTGACTGTTTTTCTGTGAAATTTCTTCTAAGTGTCGATTTTTGCAAACTACAAATATTCTTTAAAAATCGTACCAAATACTAAAACGTAATCACTTACCTGTCTTAGGTAGAGGTCCCAGAGCTGAACTTAGGAGTCTAGTACTGGATTACAAAAGTAACGAGAACCTACTTTACCTCTGACTTGTAGTTCCTCCCATAGGATAACATTGCCTGATTTTCACTGAAAAGTGTCAACTATGAAAATACATTTATATTTTTTAAAAATCACAACTGTAACAAACACTTTATCTTAACTGTTTTACAGCTTAGGTCCCGGGACTGAATCCAGGATCCAGTCCTGTGGTTTGAAAAGTAATCAACTGTATTCATGTAGAAAAACCCATTGAGCTCAATGTTAAATTGTGTTTAGAATTGTGTTGCCTATTGCAACCACTGTAACTATTGTAATTACAAAGTCTATTGCCTTTCTGCAAAGTAATTACCTAAAGTCACTCATATTGAGAAGTATATTTTGATACCTATTGGTTCTAAAATAAAACAAAGCTATCTTTTGATATAAAACAATTCGCCTAGAGTTCTGTTGAGTGTGTAAAACCTTTTGCTGACTGAGTGTGTACAACAAATGCTTTATACTGTCCTCTGATATTGCCGTACTGCTCGACTTTAGAGAGTAAGGTCACTCTGTTATACCTCTGGAGACTGGGGACCCTATACACACTGTACCTTACTTTGGTCCAGTATATATAGTCACTTTCTTACAGAGAGCCCATTAATGAAGAGGTTATGAAACGTTTGATTGTGCCATGTCTAGTGACTAGATTACCAGATGTATAAAGACCGCTGTAAGTTTAGCAGCTACTGAGCACATAAAGAAGCTTTAATTTGGGTTTCTATGTCATCAGTCCTGGAGGCCTGCCTGTTGGATATTGGTGAAGTAGCTGATTTCGCCAGATGTTTTTTATGCATATCTGGGCTTTACCTCTGCTGGTAAACCTTATTCCCATGTTTTGAAGCATATTGACTAAACAGATGTGACGTTCGTGAATTAGAAGGTAGAAAGAGGTACTTCAAACTTGGGAATAGTGGTGACAAAAACGTAGAAAGTTATGTTCTTTATCTGTTTTGTGTTCCTCTGGATGGTGTGTTTCATCTGTTGGATGTGTACATTTGAGTCTTCATTTGAAAAGTGTATGTTGGTAACGACAGAGTGACAGTTTGTATGTATTTAGATGAGCTATGAATTTGAAAGGTCTGTAACCTCTCTTACTGCACTGACTTGTTATACTCTGTGGGGATCATAAAGAATTACTGAAATCATGTAACCGAGCGGACGCTTGAATCTTATCAGTTTCCCCATGCATGGTGATAACTGAACACCAGTGTCCCACAGTAATACAGATGTTATCTGTTCAGCCCTAGCAAGTTCAAAAGGGTTGAATCGTTCCACTTCTGACATTCATTTGCATGCCATTGAAATTGTGACGCTAGATTGATACCACATTAGTATGCAATGTATTTGTAAATCTTGAATTCTGTTTGTTAAAAGGAAACTAATGAATTGAAGATTTTCCCAATTTGGTTGTCCTTGGCCAACCGTGGTGCTTGCCATCTAACGAGTAGTTTAAAAACAGCTGTGCTAATACACTTTACTTAAAAGTTGGAAACTGTCTGTCACCAAACATTCTTTGGGGGTTCGTGCCTCCAATTTGGAAGAAAATATTTTGGTCCTGTACAGTTTACTGTATTGGCAATGTTATTGCCTATCTGTTATTGTCATTCATGTTCGTTATAATAACGATATTGAGAAACCAGGTCTGTATTGCAACCGTTTATTTTATTACATTATTAACTAAACAATATACCCTTTTTCTTCATTTTTTTGCCTTTGGTCAAGACATTACCTATTTAGTGCACAAAGTTTTTCTCGAGTTGTTCCCATTAAGTACACATACTTTTGGTAGAGAACATTTGAAACATTAGTTTTCTCGTTTGACGTGATGTTGTTTTCCAGTAATTATGACACACCGTGTATTGTTTAATAGAACAATCGATGGGCTGGAGTTGTGATTTTGTTGGCACGTATCACAATTATGAAGCTACAAACTGTTGCTTTTCCGAAGATGGCTCATTACTAGCTGTCAGCTTTGAGGAGATTGTTACAGTATGGGAGTCTTGCACCTGGGAGTTGAAGTGCACCTTTTGCCAACCCCCGGGGAAAATACGGTGAGTAGCATTTGGTAGAGTAAATGGTATTTTATGATCTATTTTCCGAAAATTCCTAGCCTTCCTGTAAAGTTTCCCCCCCTTTTTACTGTAATATGTGTAGGTGGATGTATGAGGAAAATGCATTGTTTTATTCGAGGCAGACAAATGTATTGGTTTATTTTATATCCCCCCTATTTCAGACCTCATTTATCTCGTATGTCTTTGTACACCAAAGCTCCGTTGACCAACATCACCTAGTGGTTTCTGTTATAAACAAGTTAAACAATTGTTGCTTTGGACTGTGCAAGTACCCTTTATTTTTTAGCGATGAATAAAGCATTTGGTCAGACGAACTATTTAAATTCTGGCACTGCTCTTTTGGATTTGATGCATCACTCACGATTTTTTAAGAGCATAGGATTTAAAGGGTTTTCTAGAACAAAGACCTTACAGATGAACACTGATAAACAAAAGCACGATCTCACACACACATATAAGCTGCAGCATGCATGTCCGTACTTTATAGAGATTAATTTTGAGTCTTAACCTATTTAAAAGTGGTCAAGTTACTCTGCTGCAGCTCGCTGTGTAATCAGCTACCCATTCCATACTTTCGATCGACTTAAAAAAACTCCATATCATGGAGTTTTTTAAGTCGATCAAATTACCGTACTAAGCTGTCCTCTTTTTTTTTTTAGCCACAAATACAATTTGGTAGTTACTAAAATTACCATTTAAACATTTGATTGGAGGTTGACTTTACCCAATGGGGCTTGTGGCATTCGGTAGGGAGGTGTGTAGATTTGAAAAATGTAATCTGTGATTGCTAATTAAAATAAAGATCTCAGCAGGTGTTTTGGAGCCATTTTTTGCTACTGTCTGAAATGAATGAACTGGATATTTGAAGATTTTACTTCCTCATCAAATCCTTACCATAGGTTAATTAAACCGAAAATATCTGCATGCATGTTTATCTACAAAATGCTATGTGTGGTGTGGGGAAAGGGGGAAGAGGTTAATCTGCTTGTGGAAACCCGCTAAATACAAATATATCTGATTGCAGTAGTTCCAAACCCCCAATGAATGCTTTATATTCATGGACACTTTGCTCTTATCAGTGTCTCCACTTCATGGTGATAACTGTAGATGAGTGTCCCAGAGCAACAGGGGATATCTGTCTAGCCTATGCAAGTTCAAGTGGGCTGGTTCGTTCCACCTCTGACATTTCCGCAGTAGCTGCTTTAACGGAATCTTTTGTCCAGTAGTATGTGAAACAGTTTTTTAAGAGCTTTGTGTAAAGGAAACTTATTGGTAAAATATGTATACTTGAATTCTTTCTCCTAAAAAATTATTATATTGGGTAAAAATCTTAGCCTACCAGTTTGAGATGTGTTGTGACGGCACACTGTGCAATACATTCAAATGGGCTTCTTGCACAATCTTAACAGTACAGTATCACCAGTATCCGTTTGTGGCGCGTGTTGTTAATCCGTTCACTACCTCCTATAGTTTCATGTGAATCTAAGAATCTTTTGTACATGTTTAGTTAGCAGGCTGCAATGTTTTCTTCTGTGCATCAAAAAAGCAAACCTCAAGCCTATTGTAGCGTAACCAGTTTACTCATTTTCTTCTTCCAGGAATCTATGTTTTGGGAGGTTGAATTGTTCAAAGTTTCTTCTCGGTGCAACAGACAACGGGTTTTTGTGCTGTTGGAACCTGCTCAGTTGTGAATGTAAGAATATTTTAATTTAAAAACAGTTTCTCTTATGCATGTTGTGCATTTATATTGTTTGTACAGTTAGCATTCGCTAACAGTTTGTTAGCATTCGCTAACCGTTTGTAACTTAATTACGTCAATGAGAACCATGTGTGAAGCGGAGTAGGCTGCTGAACTAGCAGTGTAGTCTGATGGTCGTTATTATTCACAGCCTGTCCTTTTTAACGTCTCGCGTTGCAGTGCGAATGCGCTGCCATCGCTTTGCGAGGTATACACTATAGTGTGGAAGCTCTGCCCACTCCGGCCCAGCGTCCTCATTGGTTTAGGTTATAAATGCAGCCTCCTGATTGGTCTTAAGCTTGTTAATCCCTCCCCATGACAGCCTAGTCAGTCATTTGAGTCCTTCCACGGCTACTGGTCCCTTCACAGCACAGACTACTTTATTCCCGTGCCCCCCTCGCCTCCCCACAGTCTAATGCCTTCTTGCCACCACCTCCCCTGGTGCCTAATCTCCTGCAGGCATTGCTATTTGCAATGCAATAGGTCTCGTCTCGCTAGTCCTGTTGCATTGCCAAAGCTTGTTTGAAAAGTTGACCCCTGAATTATTGGCTCGGGAACGAGCTCCACCGCGCACAGTCGGTACGCACAGCTGTTCCCTGTGCCTTGGCATTTCCAGTGCAACTCTGTCTTCGTCACTGCTCTAAGTAGCATGCACTTTGAAGAGTGCCCCTGGGGCATATGTGTGTACTCTACGGTCACCCGGGGCACAAGCAGGCATCCACTCCAGCACACCAGGGGTTTAGAGACCATGGACTTGCACTACACGGATGCTGCACCCTGAGTCCCAGGTAAACATGCTTCTTAGAATGACTCCATGGTTTGTTTTTTTTTTAAATCATACATGCGATACTTTAATGCTTTCAATAAAGCAGCCTTTTGCACTCATGTGTCTGTAATCATTTGGTGTACTCTGTCTCGCCATTTTGCCTCTTGGCCCCTCGTGATTGGGTATGCCGGCATGTATTGTGTGTGCGCCTTACCCATCCCTGCCAAGTACCACGAATCACCGTTAAAATAACATGTTTTAATGTGGTAATCTGCATCACCGCATTGTCATGCATTTTAGCGCCTGTAGTCCACCTGCGCGTTCTGAAATAGTGGAACTATGCAGGTATTAACTGCGACTGCCAGGTACAGCAGTGCGGCGTTACTGTACTAGTACAGCTGTTTAGTGCAATATCCTATCCACAGCTGGTAGAGAGATTGTGGCTCAATGGTTAGAGCGGCAGACCCTGATGCAGTTCAATTCCCGCCTCGGCAGGTCTTGGGCTCAATTTCCTCGGACCTGATAATTCTCGCCTCAGTGCCTATTCTGATCATGAGCCCCACTCTGCACCTCTGGGCAATAGCTTGCTTAATCTCTACAACGGCCCCAACAACGCTGAGGATGCCTGACTTCACCTTTGGGGTGCCCAGGAGTGGGCACCTCACAGGGAAAGGCCAGGAAGGGTTCCTCTGCGGTATTCGTACAAGCGCTGAGTAGCCTCCGGGTAGTCGTGCGCTATATAAGTGCCTAATTATAATTTTTTTATTTTTTATTTATGTGGCAGACCACTACTTTAGGGGAACAAAAATAACGCATAACCAATCAAAATGAGGTGTTTAAATGCATACCGTAATTGTACATTGTCACGGCTGGTGGTGTGCTCAGCTTTGTGTGGTGCTGAACATCACATACGTGTGCAGACAGACCAGCGCTTTAAAGTCATTTAGCAGCTGAGGTAGCTCTCGGCTTCAACCCGACTCACCACTTAGAGCTTCCTCACAAAAAGAATGGCCTAGGAATTAAATCAGTGGAGCCGAAACCTGATCTCGCATCACACCCATGGATTCCCAAGGAGGAGGGCTTCACAACCTGCCTGTGCCACTAGCTCCGCTGCACTTCTGTGGCTTTCGTTACTGTCAGTACATGTGCTGAGGGAATGTGCCAGAAACCTCCCTGAAGGGGCATGTTAGGTGATCCTGACTGCATTCCTAAGCTGCTGAGACCCTGCCACCGCAGCTTGTCTGTCACGTGGCCTGTAGTTCCTTCAGTGCTAGCCAGTAGACTACTGGGTTTATCCTGGGTGGCACCTTCCCTGTTGCTGTTTTTCCGGCAACAGGTTCCACCCCCACTGGCACGGACAGTGACCTTTCCTTTTTGCGGCTATCGGCATGATTCTAAAAGCTGCCAGGAGTCGGAGAATCATGAGCGCAGGCATCATGATCACCACTGTAATGCTGTATGTACAGTATTATTTCTATCTACAGCACCCATAGCCAGAATGCAGCTGCTGGCGCCTCTCCGGTCATTGAGGTCCGCACTGTTCAAGGTAGGATTGCAAGCATTCAAAAGATATATTGGCTAGTAACATTTGTTCATGTCCACATAAAGCCATATGTATGACATAACTTTTATGTTTTTTTTATTTTACGTTTCAGTCAGAGATAATCATGTGCAGCTCTAAATCACGTTTAAGTGTGGTCTTCAATTATTCCTTCCGTTTGTAGTATAAACTAATGATGGAGAAAATACCTGTGTTCTGTGATCATGTTCTTAATTTTCTACCAGGTGGTACAGTAAAATGAGAGTTTCTGGTTGCTCAAATTGGTGTAATTGTTATTGGTTTCCCTGGTTTTCATTGCTTGATGTTGCTCACGAAAAAAGTGTCACTCAGTCGATGAAAGTCACTGATAAGTACACTGAAAAAAGGAAAATGTCACACATATGCAATCTGAGACATTGACCGCTATGCTTACCTTTGAAAATAGCTGGCATAAGCCAGATATGGCCCATTTATGGAAAAATGGGGTATCTTCTGACTTATGGCAAGTTCACCAATGCAAGTCACTTATTTTATAATGATTTTGTTTTAATTTTGAGGTCTTTATTTGTCATATTTACGAATGTTCAGTTCTACTTGGTGATAATTCATGTTAAATATAAACTGACAATGTTGATATGCATTGAATTAGGTACAATACATCACGGCCTACAGTGATATTCACACACAAGTATTTTTTGTTTTCTGTCTTATAAATTGTGAAATTCCTGTGAAATATCAGTTGGTGACCTCCGGAGCCGGACTGGCTGTAGCGCGCATTGTGCGTTTCCCCGGTGCGACAGAGGGATGGGGGGGGCTGTTTTGCTACTGGTGGCTGCTTTTGCAGCAGTGGTGAAATATCGCCCCCCTGTAACAAAAGCGGGAGCGCTGCTTCTCACTAGCAAACCCCCACCCCCTACCCCCCGCCTCCTTCCCTACCCCCCTTCCCCAGCTCATGGGGCCGGTCGAGCAGCAATCTGTCAAGGCTGGACGTTGTTCCCAGTCCGGCCGTGGGCCCAGGCCCTGTGATGCCCTCGCTGGAGTGTCTGCAAACCAGTGGCATGTAAGTAACCGGAGGGGAACGACATCTTGGATCCGCCTCCACATGAAGCCATGCTCAGAAAGAATATGCTTCTGTAGTAGGGGATCTGTGTGTATAGTACTAATCTGTGAATAGTCCTGCCCATGTGCGTGAACTCCGGAGCAATCCAAATAGTCTCTTAAGTTGTCCTCTTCTGCAGTCCTGCATAAACATTTAAGAGAAAATCAAAGACAAATAATGCAGCCTGCAATTAACAAGGCTGCCCTGGCCAGCTCTTCATCTTGAAGTGAAAAGGATAGCCAAATAATATTAAAATTTACACAGTTTGCTAAGTTTCACACGTAGAGAAACTCCCCTTCACAAAAATACTTTGTCATGATGGAGAGGAAGGGTTGGACAGACAAGCCCCATAGGCTGCCATTATGTGTCTGGAAAACGGATACCGCGCCTTTAAGGAACCCTCCAGAGACCTTTGGTATCCCATGATGCACAGCCAAAGGTGTTACTTTCAGTTCTTTTTTCCGGCTCCTTCTAGCAGGACCCTGGAGCATTGAGCTCTACCTTTATTGGTATGTCTTAAATTTTTTGAGCTTTTTTGAAAGCTTTAGTGTTTAATTCGACGTCTTCCATTTGCTGTCTTTTTTGAGCAGCTAAGCCACCTATGTCTTGTCAAAATGCCTGCTTTATTTGACAAGTGCCCTGAGTGTGGCAGGAAGGCCAAATCAGACTCACACAGGGTTTGCATACTCTGTCTTCTATCTTCTCATGTCCTGACTCCTGTTCCTGACTCCTGTTCCATCTGCAAGTCATTCTCCAGGAGGACCCTGCGTGACAGGGAGAAGATCAGTCTTCAAGGCCTGGAGCAGAGGAGACATCAGGATGCAGGTGGGACCTCTGGGCATGGAGAGACTCTTTCAACTTCCATTACCCATGCATCTGCCTCTGGGAGGCTCCCCAGTCACAAGAAGGCCCAGAAACGTCACCGGTCCCGGTCGACGTAGATTGCTACGACGACGTCGCAAGGTATGACGACGATATGCTCTCCATAGATCTAGGGCTCTGGGTCTAAGCGACGTTTGGCGTTGAGGGGAAAAACGTTGAGACCTTGGATGAGGTCGACGTCTAGGACATTGCAGACGACGTCGACACGTCGTCGGTCTGGGCCCCGAAGTCACTGGCGCTCGCCGTCGAGGCGACACTGCCGTGCGCCGTTGACACGCAGGTCGCCGTCGAAGACTCGACGCCGTCCGAGAGGGAAGTCGCCGTCGAGAGGCCTGTCACCCTCGATGCGCAGCACTTCCACTTCTGACAGTCCTAGATCACGGTGGCACCGGTGTTAGCCATTGGGAGATACCGCCTCCAGAGCGCCCTCCTTGAGGCCTGCCTGCAAGAGGAGGAGAATGATTCGTTCCTCGAATTCTGACTACTCCAGTTCCGATTCACCATCTAGGTCGCTGGAAACAGCCCAACCTGTGGTCCCTCATCTGTCGCCTCCATGGCCTCTGACTCAGACGCCTCCGCTACCGCCTCCTCCTCCTCCTCCTCCACTGCCTCTGGCTCCACTACCTCCTCAACCTCAGCCTGTACCGGTGATTCCGGCTGAGATCTCGCACGAGGCATCATTCTCGCAGACGGCACAGATCCTCGACCAAATCTCGACATTGTCACTGCCGTGACAGGTCTTGGTCCAGGTACACTAGGGGCACGGATTCCTCTAGTGGTGGAAGATACTCGCCGACCCTGTCAGACTCTCCACCTACGAGGGTTTCACCAGTCAATGACATTGCAACGTTCCAAGACGTGCTGTTGCGATGAGAGGCAAAACTGTGGGTCGCACTGGCTGTGCCTGTCCCTTCCACCTCTGTAATCTTCGAGACGCTACATCTAAAGCAACTGTCTGGTCCTCTACTTCCGTTAGTGTCTGGTTCGGAGGAACCAGCTATGGAACTGTTTCTGACGCCTGCCTCTGTGAAGTCCGCTCCATCGAGACTTAAAAAGAAGTACAGGCCCCCATTCCTTCGAACGGATCCTCCTCCGGATTCGGTAATAGTGGTGGCAGCTAAGAAACAACACTCTACGGCTCCATCGTCCACTGTTCCACCGGACAAAGAAAGCTGCAAACTTGATTTGGCGGAAAGGAAGGTCTGCAGCACAGCAGCAACTTCCATGAAGGCAGCAAGCTTGACTGCTCTCTTGGGCCTATATGACCACTCCTTATGGGAGTCTCTCCAGCAGTTTGTTGAACTCCTCTCTAGGGACAAGCGCAAAGACTTTAAGGAGCTTCTTAATGAGGGCATGATGGTATCAGATCATCAGTGCTGCTGTGGACACCTCTCTCCTGGCAGCCCATGGATACTGTCACAGTGTGACTCTGAGGCGCCACTCCTGGTTACGGCTTACCTCCCTAAAACTGGAGGCACAGCAACGTATTGCTAACCTGCCCTTTTCGGGTTCCACGCTCTTCGGTGCCCACGCAGACGAAATGGCTCGCATGAAGGCGGAAGTTGAAACACTCAAGGCTGTTGGCTTGGAGAAGCAAAACTTTCCGTCCCTACCAACGACGCTATTCTTCTCAGCGTTTCCAATGCGGGCAGGGGCCTCAGGCTGGACAGCAGCAACAGCAGTTTCAGCGGCAGCCCTTTCAGAGGCGTCAAAGGAGCAGAAGCAATTAACAGTCCACATCTGTGACCAAAGGCCCGGCTGGGTCTAAGCCTTGAGGGATTACTTCCCCCTCTTCAGTTACCCACTCCGGTGGGGGGGAAGCCTTCAGAACTACTTGGCATAGTGGAGAAAAATAACTGGAACAAGTGCGTACTAAATATTGTCAGCCCTCCTCCAGCTATTCCACCTGTTCGCTCACAATACCTGCTACGCGAACTCCAAGCGGAGGCCGATACCCTCTTAAGAAAAAGGTCGATAGAACCTGTTCCTTACTGGGGAATGGTTCTATACTCCAGGTTCTTTCTTGTGCGCTAAAAGGACAAAAACGAGTTCAGGCCCATTCTGGATTTGCAACAAGAAAACAAATGGATTCGCAGAGAAAAGTTTGGTAGGCTGTGCCTGCATCAGATTTATCCTCAGCTGCATTGAGGAGACTGGCTTTGCGCCGTAGATCTGTAGGACGCGTACTTCCGATGCTTCTTTGCAATAGGGACATGGAAGTTCCTGCGGTTCCTAGTCGGCACCAACCACTATCAGTACACAGTACTTCCGTTCGGCCTGAAGTCTGCGCCCAGGACTTTTTCAAAATGCATGGCTGTGGTTTCAGCGCACCTCAGAAAGAACAAGGTGTTTGTTTATCCATACCTGGAAGACTGGCTGATCAAAGTATCCACGTTCCAGGAAGCGCAACTACATGTTAACAGGACGGCTGTTCTCTTGAACCTATTGGGTCTGCACATCAACATATCCAAATTTGTCCCGACTCCTGTTCAGTGTCTACAGTACTTGGGAGCCTCCATCGATACTCTCAAGGCAAGCGTGTCCTTCGGAGGAGCGGCGCTTATCGATCCTTCGGAAGGCTCAGACTCTCATGGCCGTTCCAACGACGACTGTGAGAACGGTATCTTCTCTCTTGGGGTTGATGGCCTTGTGCATCTTTCTCACTCCACATGCACGCCTCCACATGAGGCCGCTGCAGGAATGTCTGGAGGATCAGTGGGACCAGAAACGTGAGAACTGGGAGGACAGGATCCGACTGTCTCGGCACGCTCTACAATCCCTGAAGTGGTGGTGTTCACCAGTGAATCTCCTCAAAGGGATTCCGTTCCACAAGGAGATACCGACTCAGACCATTGTGACAGATACGTCTTTCCATGGCTCGGGAGCGCATTCGGACTACCTTCAGATACAGGGCAGGTGGTCTCAGGCAGAATCCACGTATCAAATCAATTTTCTGGAACTCAGAGCTGTTCATCTAGCGCTGAAGGCCTTCCACCAGGCTGCATTATTTGTCTTTGATTTTCTCCTAAGTGTCTATGCAGGACTGCATAAGAGTACAACTTAAGAGACTATTTCGATTGCTCCGGGGGTCCACGCACATGGGCGGGACTATTCACAGATTGACTATATAACAGAGATTCCCCTACTACAGAACTGAGATTACAGGTAAGAAAGTACTCCTTACTGCCTGCCCTCTGAAAATTCAGCCTCCATCAATTAAACCTGTAGAGTGGTTAGACCACGGGTCCATGTGAATACCCTGGGTTTACATGCATGCTAGTGGCTGCGCACAGCCAGTGGGGTACTTGCAATGTCGGTGGCTCCTTGCATCCCTTCCTTCTCACTTTTATTAAGTGTTTGGAAAGTCTACTGCTTCAGGCAGTCTGGTGCAGGTTCTGCATCCATAGGATCTGATTACCAGTGGCTCATTGTTTTCAGACCCCTAGTTAAACCTCTGTTTGAGCAGTGGTCGGAGTTACAAGTTTTTTGTTTTGTTATATTTAAGTCTTACGTTTCCTCCTTAGAACAAGGGTTCTTTACCTTTTGGACGTTTGTGAACCACTACTTCATAATTACTGGATTCAGCCCCCCCACCAGAGCAGCAGTGAGCACTGATCACCCACCAGTAGCGTATACCGTCTGCCAAAGGTCCCATATGGGAAGGTATTGTGTGCCCATCGTATGGTTTGTGCAATCCGGCATAATCTTCATACATGATTTATGTCATCAATGCTAGTCTTCTGTCTCCTATGCAGCCTGCAGTGCGGGGCCTATATTATTGGCTGTCCCGCCTATTTGCTGTCTTCTATGTTTGGAAACTGTTATGTTAATAATGCATCCACTTTTGTATTTTATGTCCAGATCACAGATTTGAATCCCGGTAGGTCCATTCCGCCTTTCATCATTCTAAGCGATAAAATTAGTGTTGAGTTGGGAGGTTTATTCAAAATCACAAACTTTGCAAGTGAACCGCTACTTTCATTTTTATTTCCTCAGTGGGAAAGAGCACCATTACTGGAGGTTCTACAATATCTGATTAATGCATAGAATGGAGAACATTTGATGTGTTCCTTATATGCTGTTTACATTATTTTAATTTATAGTATTTATTTTATTTTTATTTATTTATTTTAGCTGTTTTATAACGCGCTCTGTTACTACCAGAGTATCCTGGCGCGAAAGGGAAGAACAAGCAAGCGGCCAAAAGGAAACAGAAGAAAATTTAAAAAGTCTAATAAGCAGATCTGAAAAGATGCGTCTTCAGTGCCTTCTTAAAAGGTACAAAATTCTGGATCGATCTCAAGGACAAAGGCAGAGTGTTCCAGGCCGAAGCCGCAAGGACGGCAATTGACTGGCCTCCAAGGCGCACTCGCCGAAAGCGGGGTACACTCGGTAAATTACAGTCAGCTGAGCGTAAAGAACGAGTGGGGGTGTAGCGGCTGAATCTTTTCTTCATATAGAAAGGCCCAAGATCATTGACTATAAGTGGGGTAAGGTACACATTAAAAAGCAAGGGGCTTAATGTAGACCCCTGGGGTACCCCGGTAGTAAGAGGCTTAGCCGAGGAAGAAAAAGATGGGATCCAAACCTGCTGGGACCTATCGGACAAAAAATTATTTCACCCATTCTAGTTCTGAGCCCAGCACACCATTCTCAGCCAATCTAGTCCGGAGGAGTGAGTGCGGGACAGTGTCGAACGTGGCAGAGAGGTCCAATAAAATTAGAGCCGCTCTGCCGCCACTGTTCAAACACTCCCTAATCGCCTCTGTGATCTCCACCAAGGCTGACTCCGTGATGTGTGCTGCACGAAAGCCGGACTGGGCAGGGTGGAGAGCCTCCGATGATTCCACAAAGGCATTCAGCTGACAAAAGGCAAGTTTCTCTCCAATTTTCACCATGGCTGGAAGCAGGGAAATGGGTCTATAGTTGCCCGGCACAGCAGGATCAGCACCTGTCTTCTTCAACAAGGGAAGAAGCTTTGCCTGTTTCCATTCCTCTGGAACCTTAGATGTTTTAAAGGATATACCCATTATTTGTGAAACCTCTAATGCCACTGATTCTGCCACTTCAGCCAAGACCCGGGCCGGGCATGTATCACCAGGTACACCGGATCTCAGAGACTTAATTGCAAACAAGGTGTCTTCCACTGAGGGGATGGGGGGGGGGGGGTAAATCTCTCCATAGTGTAGGTAGGCGGTACTGACCGCTCTAAGACTGCTGTATTTTAGCAATTTTTGTTAGAAAAAAAGAGGAAAGGTTCTCACACCACTCATTAGAGGGTTTCACCGATATTTGTTCAGCACAGGGGGAGAGAAAACTGTTGACAATGGAAAAAATTTCACGACTGTTATTATTAGCTTTCTCAATTCTTCTGGCAAAGTATTCAGATTTAGCCAGTTTAATACTGGCATAGTACTCCCGCTGTGCCGAGCGGTAAGCTACCTTGGTTTGTGGGCAATAGGCCGCCCGCCACACTCGCTCCAATTTCTTACAAGTAAGCTTAAGAATGCGTAATTGGGGCGAATACCAGGGTTGCGAGGGGGTCGTCCTATCTCTACCTGATTTCAACCCTTTCGATGAGGCGGAGATCCCTGCTCTCAGCCAACCATCAAAAGCTTGAAGTGCAGAATCCAATTCCCCTCCCAAGATCGGTCTGTTTTGATCGAGCCAGGTAATAACGTTGCCTACATTAATCTTCGGGCGGAACGTATTCCTGCAAGACTTGGGCGTATCTTTCATGGCCGACCAAGTAAATCTAATCAGCCGATGATCAGTCCAAGTTATATTTTGAGGGGCATCAACCTTCACAGGAAAGTTTGAACATATGACATCTAGAGTGTGCCCACCCATATGTGTAGGGGAGGAAACCCATTGGGTTAGAGAAGCCAGGTCAAAAGAATCATGTAGAAGCTTACTTTCCTGAAGTTCAAGACGATCAACATGGATATTCAGGTCACCAAGCAGTAAAAAACGCGAAAACCTCACTGCTCGGGGAACCAGAGTCTCTAGAAGAGCTTTAAGAAAAGGACCCGAAGGACCTGGAGGTCGATAAATAAGGGAACCACCCAGTGTAAAATGAGGGGACAAAATCAAAGAGAAATTCACAATCTCACCCTCCGCTATATCATCAGTATTTTCAATATTGAGGGCCAAGAATCCCTAAAAATAATGGCTAAACCGCCACCCCTACCGCTGGCTCGGTCTTTCCTCCGTATCTTAAACCCTCTGGGAATGGTCAGCTCAATGTCTGGAGCACATGAGCTATTCAGCCATGTTTCTGTAATTAACAGGTCCAATGTACCATCTTCCAATTAAAAAAAAAGAAATTCTGCTGTATGTTTACACATTGAGCGATCATTAATTAAAGCCACAGAAATAGAGGCTAAACCTAAGGTGGAATCTGATGGTATAGTCTCATTAATACAGCATGAAAAACCGCAAGCAGAGCAGGAGTTAAGGCTAACTGGGTCTATTTTTTCACACCTCGTGTATACCCAATCGCAGTTTTATCAGGACTCCACACCTGTAAGGTAGCCCGTCCTGTGTCTGCCACGTCCGAGGCGCGGACGGGCGCAGACGGGCTGACCTTTGGCTTACCTTCGGCGCGCCCGCCATGCACGACCGCTGCGCGCTGATGAAGGCATGCTAATTTTATGCCGTGTCCTCTCTCCCCCAGCTAGAATGCTGCCACCAGTTCCCTGGGGAGAAGGACTACTCACAAGATGGCCACCCACCCTCGCCACGACCGGAGCACCAGCCGCGGTGAAAGGGGCCAGGAGAGGCTTGTAAAGAATAACGGGTGAGTCTGAGCACCCCCGCGATGTTCCTGCACAACAAAAGGATTAGGCAAAGTAAAGTGCACATAAAATAAAAATGCGATCTTTCCGTATTTAAAATTTGAACAATCAGTATTAAAATCACCACTGCTCTTATTTTTATGGCCACAAGCTAAGCGGAGGTAATAGGGAGCTGCCACCACCCAAAACACACCGCAAAGACTAACAGCCTCAGCTGAATTTATGCCGTGTCCTCTCTCCCCTAGCTAGAACGCTGCCACCAGTTCTGCTGGGGAGAAGGACTACTCAAAAGATGGCCGCCCACTCTCGCCACGACCGGAGCACCGTATGTATATGTACTACGTCTCTGTGTGCAGGGTTGTGGTTGTTTTAAACCTTACTGCTTACGTTTTGTGCGATAATATGCTGCATTGCTAAATACTTATAAGGTCCCAAAGGCGAGACCAATTTCATTCCAAATGCTTGTTTTGAGTGCAAAGATTTCCATGCGTAATGGCCGTTCTCCGGATCTCTGTTTCTGTTTAGAGCCACATTATTCTTCCTGTGTCCATTGCACTACAGTGTTTTTGATACCACCAGCATTCATTCCTTGTTCCCATGCACTTGTTTATTGCTGATGTTGGTTATTCACTCAATAAATATCTCATCCGTATTCTGATGACTGTATCCTCTAATCAAGTGGTATGCCACCACCTCTAAGTTCATAGCAAGCCTTTAACGGTCCAAGCAGTTTTCTCAATCCTTCATGCCTTCATTTTACTCATTTTGACAGTGGTTAATGCGCAATGTTTTACAACCTCTGCAACATTACCTTATATGCACCATTTTTTGAACTATTATATGGCCTATGAAGGGGATAGCCTGATTTACCACCGCCCCCATCCCCAATTTGTTTCTGCTTTGGCTCAACATTGTAGCATAACAACAACTTAAGTTGGACATTACCTTCATGATGTGTAAACTGTTTGACCTGTGTAAATCACCCGCTGCCCGACTTGTGGAACTAGTCGCCCGCAACCCCCAAATCTGTGACTTCCACAATGCACACAACTTAATTCACATTTAACTTGTTTATATCCCACTGTTCTGAATGTAGTAATGATTACAGGGGTTTCAGTGGCTTACAGTAATCGTTTCAGGGGTTTCTGTTACCTGCAAGAAAGTAACTACATAAATAATGTATGTAGTTACTGCCATGTGGGAGGCATCAATTATTCAAAGCATTTACGTCAATTACCCTTTGCCTGACAGCTCCTCAAATCAAACTGTTTTGGCTAGTTTTCATGATTACCCTTATGTTCGAGGCATGTGGGCTGCTGAATTCATATCTGTGCATAGATCGCCGCCTAGTGTTGGGTCCGGATGATTGCACATTGTTGTCCTGGAAGAGTCTTCGAAGTATCACGAGATAGGTGGCTCCTCCCCTGGACTACAGTGCGCATGGGCATCGCCTCCATCCCCAGATTGTTTTTTTCCGCCATTGGGTTCGGATGTGTTTCGGTTCCCTCTGTCGGAATCGATAGTTGTTTAACTTTCCTAACTTGAGACCAAAAGGTCTTTAGGACTTGCGTCGGTATTGTCCATCGTTCGGGTTTTGTTTCTTCATCAGCTCCGAACTCTTGCTGCCCTTCCGCGTGCTGTCGGCGCGGACGGGCCTACACGACGCTCCAGACTACTCAACATGGAACGAACTCCGTTTAAAAGGTGCCCGGTGTGCACCTCAAAGTATTCACACCTCGACGTGCACCCAGTGTGCAACAAATGTTTGTTCACGGACCATGATGAGGCCAGGTGTATGGCCTGCTCCAAGTTCCGGTGTAAGAAGACTCTCAAGCTTCGTCGGGCCGCTAGACTCCAGGCCCAGTTATCAGCGCCCCCGCCAGACAACATCTTTGAGGAAGACGTTGGTGAGGACACCTTCTTACAAGTTTCGGACTCCAGCCCAGCGTCAGAGGATGAAAACTACGACGAGGGGGACGAGGAGTTTGATGAAGTCGTCGGAGAGGTAGGGGACGACGACAGGGCCATTGCCACCGTGGGGGATAGCTCAGAGGAGGAGCACCCTCAGACTGACTCCGGGGTCAATCCCCAAGATACGGCCCAGGTCGAGGGATCGCCTTCGGGCCTTACCCAACACCTCAATACTCGTCCCACGGCCCCGCCTACGGGCCCGGCCACGGACATTAATGATGCGCCACTCCCGGTGAAGAAACCGAAAGTGAAACCATCGGGGTCCACACCAACGGTATCGAAACCGAAAGTAAAAGTCGCATTGGTGGGACAAAAGGCTGCAGAGGCCTCAGCGCCTAAAAAGCCCAAGATGGCCGCCGACATCAAGAGCCACGCCAAGATGGCCGACCCTAAGACCCTGGTGTCGAAGGCGAAGACGACCGACGCGGCCGCGTCGGCGCCGAAGATGGTCGAGGTCGACGACCCAAAAAGAGCCTCGAAGAAGCGTCAAGACGACCCCAAAGCTCTGGCTGCGCCGATTCCGGTCGTCAAGGGCAAGGGTGGTGATGTGTCTGCTCCGAAGACCGTGCCTTTGATCGCCGACCCGACTTCGGACTCTGGGGAATCGCTTGAGCCGGTCCAGCCCTCCCCGTCCGAAGAATGTGGTGCCGAAGCCTGCACAGAAGCCGGCAAAGGCGCAGACGCCGATCCACTTCACGCTGCCGCCGAAGACGACGCCGAAGGCTTTCGCTCCAAGGCATGGGGCCGGGGTGCCCTTGAAGCTGGTGTTGACAAAAAATACAAGGCAGCGCCCACTGATCCAACGTACATCAAGGGACACTTGCCACTGGATTCGTTGGTGGTATCCAACGCACGCAAGCGGGCGAACTCGCAGACCACGGGTGATGCTCCTCCCCCAGACAAAGAATCGAAGATCTTTGAAGCCTCAGGAAAACGTATTGCTGCGCAGGCAGCTAATATTTGGCGCATTTCAAACACGCAGGCCCTACTTGCACGCTACGATAGGGCGCACTACGACACCCTAGAGACACTCCTGCAACACTTACCTGATCAGTACAAAGAGGCAGCTGAAATGTTGATTCAGGAGGGGAAGCTCATCACCAATGCTTCCATTAAGTGTGCATTGGACGTGGCTGATACCGCCTCCAGGGCTATAAACACTAGCGTGTTACTGCGTAGGCATGCATGGCTTAGAATATCAGGCTTCAAACCAGACATACAGACAACCATCTTAAATCAAACAGTTAATCCAGACCATCTGTTTGGCCCTGAAGTGGATGCAACCCTCGAAAAAATGAAAAAAGACACGGACACTGCTAAGTCTATGGGGGCCCTCCAGTCCCAGCAGTTTAGGGGTGGTTCTTTTCGCCGCTCCAATAACAGAGGCACCTTAAGGGGCCAGGCATCACAATCCACGCAGTATTATAAGAGCAACACCCAGACCTCATACACCAACAAGGGTAGAGGTGGTTACAGGGGCAACAACGTCAAAGGCAGGGGACGTGGAAACAACAGCTCCAGGTCCTCCACCACCAACAAACAGTGACGCCTTGTCACTGCCCCCCGACCACACCACACCGGTCGGGGGGGAGACTCCAGCAGTTCCTGCCCGCGTGGAAATCCATCACCACGGACAGGTGGGTCAAATCTCTTATTCAGCACTATCAGTTCAGGGTTCTGCCTTTCGGGGTCACCACAGCGCCAAGGGTTTTTACAAAGTGCCTGGCGACTGTGGCGGCGCATCTACGACGCCAGAACGTCCACGTCTATCCCTATCTGGACGACTGGCTCATTCAGGCACAGTCAGAACAGCAGTGCGCAGACCACGTGTCCCGCACCATTCATCTCCTGCACGATCTGGGTTTCTCACTGAATTACCCGAAATCCCATCTCCAACCCGCCCATATACGGCAGTATCTGGGCGCGACAATAGACACTCTGGCAGCCACTGCGCAGCCAAACTCAGTGAGAATCGCCAGTATCCAGACGCTGATCCAACGATTCAGACCTCAGCACTCGCTTCCAGCGAAGGTGTTCATGCAGTTGATAGGCATGATGGCCTCCTGCATCTCCATCGTCGCGCACGCGAGGTTACATATGCGTCCGCTCCAGGAGTGCCTAGCACGTCAGTGGACTCAGGCTCATGGGCAACTAACAGACCTAGTGTTGTTTGAGCGGTCGGGCGTACAACTCTCTGCATTGGTGGAATCCACAAAACCTTTGCAAGGGCCGACCGTTTCAAGAGCCGGTGCCACAGATTATCCTGACAACGGACGCCTCTCTCCAGGGTTGGGGAGCGCATGTACTCCACTACACAGTGCAGGGACTATGGACACTACAGCAGAAGAAGATGCACATCAATGTGTTGGAACTGATGGCAACCTTCATGGCCTTAAAGGCGTTCAAAGTACATCTGTGCAACAAGGTCGTGTTGATCCGGACGGACAACATGACGGCCATGTACTACATTCAGAAACAGGGAGGAACACACTCTCCGCAGCTGTCTCATCTGGCTCAGAGCATGTGGAAGTGGGCCATTCAGAGGAACATCTTCCTCATGGCGGAGCATCTCCCAGGCAAGGACAATCAGATGGCGGACCTGCTCAGCAGGCACAGCCACCAAATGCACGAGTGGGAGATACATCCATCAGTACTCCAACCGTACTTCCAAAGGTGGGGTCATCCAGAGATAGACCTGTTCGCCACAAGGGAGAACGCAAAATGCCAAAGCTTCGCCGCCAGGTTCCCACACCCGCAATCGCAGGGCAATGCGATGTGGATGAACTGGTCAGGCAGATTTGCGTACGCTTTTCCCCCAGCACCTCTGATTCCGCTGGTGGCACGCAAGCTCAGGCAACACTCGATGACTCTCATCCTGGTTGCTCCAACGTGGGCTCGCCAGCCATGGTACACCACGTTTCTGGAACTTTCCGTGGTACAGCATCAAAGGCTTCATCTTACTCCCAGCCTTCTGACGCAGAGCCATGGCGACATTCAGCACCCAGATCCGCAACAGCTCAACCTGGCGATCTGGCTCCTGAAGTCCTAGAGTTTGGCTACCTCCATCTTCCCCCCGATTGCATGGACATCATTCGGGAGGCAAGGAAGCCCACTACTAGAGCATGTTATGCGGCTAAATGGAAGCGGTTTGTCATTTATTGTGTAAACCACAACATTGACCCGCTGGATGCTTCCATTCAGAACATCATTTGTTACCTGTTCCATCTATACCAATGCAATTTGGCGTATTCTTCCATCCGCATTCACCTGTCTGCAATGGCCGCATACCTCCAGAATAGGCAACACCTATCACTTTTCAAGGTTCCTGCTATCAAGGCATTTCTGGAAGGACTCAAAAGGGTCATTCCACCACGGACACCACCAGCTCCAGAATGGAACCTCAATGTGGTTCTTACAAGGCTGATGGGTCCTCCTTTTGAGCCACTGCACTCTTGTGAGCTTCAGTTTCTAACTTGGAAGGTGGCTTTCTTAGTAGCAATTACATCGCTACGGAGAGTTAGTGAGTTACAGGCACTCACCATCCAAGAACCTTTTTTCCAAGTACATGCCAACAGGGTGGTGCTCCGCACTAACCCTAAATTTTTACCCAAGGTTGTATCTCAATTCCACTTAAACCTGACAATTGAGTTGCCAGTGTTTTTTCAGAATCCTGAGTCGCTGGCGGAGCGGATGCTCCACAACCTTGACGTTAAAAGAGCCTTAATGTACTACGTTGACAGGACAAAGGATTTTCGAAAGACCAAGCGACTTTCCGTTGCATTTGCCTCACACCACAAGGGAAACGCTATTTCCAAAGCTGGTATTGCTAGGTGGATCGTGAAATGCATTCAGATCTGTTACGCTAAAGCTAAACGCACTCTCACAATTCCACTGAGAGCCCACTCCACCAGAAAGTTGGGGGCCTCTATGGCCTTCCTTGGGAACATTCCCTTGGAGGATATTTGTAGAGCAGCCACATGGTCTACCACACATACTTTTACTAAACATTACTGTGTAGACGTACACTCTAAACAGCAGGCAGCTGTTGGTCAGGCTGTTCTCAAAACACTTTTTCAAACTGCTGCAGCTGGCACGGGCGGCCGCCAATGATGGGAGGACTGCTATGCATTCTATGCACAGATATGAATTCAGCAGCCCACATGCCTCGAACTGCAAATGCTACTTACCAGTATGCATCTGTTCTTGGCATGTAGGGCTGCTGACATTCATATCGCCCGCCCTCCTCCCCGGCGCCTGTAGCAGCTGCAGTATTCATATATATATATATATGCTCATAGCATGGTCATCACTCACATAGTTCACTCCATCTCGGCCAATGGCTAAAAACAATCTGGGGATGGAGGCGATGCCCATGCGCACTGTAGTCCAGGGGAGGAGCCACCTATCTCATGATACTTCGAAGACTCTTCCAGGACAACAATGTGCAATCATCCGGACCCAACACTAGGCGGCGATCTATGCACAGATATGAATGTCAGCAGCCCTACATGCCAAGAACAGATGCATACTGGTAAGTAGCATTTGCAATATTGCTTTGTCATCTCTGTACTAACAGTTTGCAGCATATGGTCTTGTAGATCATATGCTGCAAATCTCAAGTCTACAGCGACTTAGCCGTCTTAGAAAATTGGCTCCAGAAGTACATAGACTTCAAGAACAGGAAAACTCAGTAGGCTGCAGAGATGTCAACAAGTGTAGATGTTAAAAGAAGGTGAAGTCAAGCCCTCTTTGAAATCTTAAAATTACCAGGACATTTGTCCTGACAACAGACCGATTTTGACCCAGAGTCTTGTCTTATAGATGCAAAATCACCACAGAGATTGATCAACCGTTTACTTTTGTAGCTTTGGATGAGGGTATTTCATTAGAAATCAGACAGTTCACAAATCCAAATAAAAGTAAAACACCTGAAAGAACACCATACAGCCTGCCAGTCTATTCCCTCTACCAGGACACACATGCAGGCTCCGAGTGCATAAAGGAGCAGGAGGAAACACAATAAGATGCATGGAGGAAGGTGAGTGGAATAGATTACTAATTGCACTGATGAGCTTCAATTTGGGACTAACTTGTAACCTCATCATCTCTGCAGATTATCATAACATTCAGTTAATCCGAAGGTAGTCCCCATCATAGTGTTACTATGCAAATTGAGAAAACAAAGGAAAACCTCCTAACCCCTTAAGTGCTGCTGACGGCCAATGGTCGTCAGCAGCGCTACCTCCCCAGTGCTGCGCACGACCATTGAACGTCCATTCAGCACTAGTTCTAATGGACAGCGCAGCACTGGGGAGAAATGTTTACACGCAGCTAAGGTGCTAAATCTCTATTTCACATGGAAAGCACCAATCTGCATTTTCCTAAATTTTCAAAACTGTCCTATAAAGTTCACAGGTAACTCATTCAAAGACCTAGCCAAGACTAGGGAGATAACCCCCAACGGAAGCTTAAACTAGCACCACATAATTCTATCTTCATCAGTAGCCATGTGCCACTGATTTTCTTGTAGTACACTTTGCACAGTAGAGTTTTTGTCTAGGCTAGGGGTGATGTCCAGCCGCCTAGCTTTTTACTTTACTTTTTGACAAGTAAAATGCTCAAAGCAACTGTGAAGAAAAAAAAGCAGCAGATGCAACTGCACTAATCAAACTGATGCTTTAGAGCTGCTGTGACTTGGAACAGTGGATAAAAATGGAAGAACTCTTTGAACATGTTTCAAATGAAGGAGTGTTGAAGAGCAATGGGCTAATTCGAACACTTCTATCCGTTGTGACTTGGATGCAGCATCAACTGACTGTTCAATAATAGTGAGAACATTAAGAGGCAGATCTGGTTAATAAGCTCTGGTTTTAAATTGGAGGCACAACTATGTTTCCACTCTACTCTTGGAAATACGCTGCCCATCCAGTCTTTGATTGTACTGTAGGCTGTGTGACCCTGTATAGTATTCTGCCGACTTTACTATGTTTGCACAATACAACTTCATCATATATTATAAATACTTTACTTTTCCTTCTTTTTGATGGCAAACATCTTTTCTAAAAGGAGCTACAAAGGAAAGTGCCATCTGTAGCAAGAATTTGTGTACAGTATATTCCATTACTAAAAGGTTGAAACTTTAACATGGATACTGGATTTAAAAAAGCGAACTCATTATGCAAAGGCAATCCACTTCAAAATGATTTTGCTGTGGATGTGATTCCGTTGTTAAAGGGGGTTTATGTGATCATCCTGGATATCAAGAATGTATATTTCCACATCTTCATGCATCCAGCACACAAAATAATGTTTTTGGTATGGTTCTTTCATTTAGAGTGAAATTAGCACCAAGACTATTAATCAAATATCTGGCCGGCGTAGCGGCGTCACACCCATGTCATCAATCAGTAGACGTTTATCCATGTCTAGATTAAATGGCTGGGGGGAGCTTAGCAATAGGTTCATGTCATCACTTGCCAGCTAATCCACCACCGTCACAGACTGGGATTCACACTGAATATAAAGAAGTCCCACATACAGCCACAACAAATTCTGTGTTTCCTAGATTACTTCTTCTTTACCATTTTTTGCGTCCCCTAACAGTAAGAAAGAAAGACTGAAAGGAATGATAGCTTTATGCATAGCACTGGGTCAAAATGAATTTTTCAAGTGTGCTTGCTAAAGAGTGGTTAAAATACAGATAATCACACCTGATTAGGAAGTAAGATGTTTTTTTGCTAGTAAGGGGCCAGAGTTACATCACTGTAACTCTGAATGCACTGACCAACTTGCAAGCCATTGTTAAAACCAGAAGAACAAGCTGCATCAGTATTCAACAAATGAAAGCAAAGGATGTCAGTTGAGTATCATTGCCTAGGCGTTGTCCCATTATTGCTTTTGAGGTGCTGGGTATGAAATCGGTTTCCATTGCAATGTCTTCATTGCTTCCACATAGATACACCAACCCTGGTATTCAGCCCGGTTAGAAATGTCAATCCATCTTTATGAAAAATCTATGGCTAATAAGACCTTTTGACCCAAAAGCGGGGTATACTCTTAATCCACATCCAAAATCTGTAAATCTAGCATTTAGGTACCAAAGGTGTCTACCTCTCCCAGTACTTAATTTTTAGTGCAAGCCTGTTTTAGGGTTATTTCATGTTTCATAGATTATAGGAGTGAGCCACAAGGTCCTTATTTAGCCAGAACCCATATATTGGTCAAGTCGAGAGAAGAATAATCCAAAGTTAATCGCTAAGGTTTGAAGCCAATACTAAAGTCACTAAACTGTCTCCATCTGTAATTTAGCTATTTAAGTCTACAACATTGGAAACGCAACCATACAGAGTAATTGATATAAATGTGGTGTTGTGTTCAGCTACCCTCTCCATAATGACCAACCCCATAATCTGCCAGCCAGTGGT
The DNA here is from genome assembly GCF_964263255.1 of Lissotriton vulgaris. Taxonomy (NCBI): domain Eukaryota; kingdom Metazoa; phylum Chordata; class Amphibia; order Caudata; family Salamandridae; genus Lissotriton; species Lissotriton vulgaris. Next base: position 458,523,091 of record NC_141687.1, read on the forward strand.
ATTGTCTTGATTCAGCGACTTGACTGTATATTTAATCTGATTTCTGTGCTAAACTCCATTTAGACAAGAGGTGGAAAAACTTCAGCATTACTTTGGAGGATCATAGAGCTGAATATTGAGAACCATTCTCTGAAATCCCTTTACATACAAATGGAATGGGTACACACCAAGCAAGGTTTATGAGCTACCTCCTAGTTAATGGTCCTTATGTAGAACTGTTTTGCGTTCAGTTTTATTATTTTTTTAAATGTGCTCTTAGCCTATTTTCAGCAAGTTTTAATTTTTTTATTTATTGAAATGATTCAAACGTCAGTGGTTGCTTTATATTATGGATGCTTCACATTTATCAGTTTCTCCACTTCATGGTGATAACTGAGCACAAGTGTCCAACAGAAACAGAGGTTATCTGTCCAGTCTGTAGAAGTTAAAATGGGCTGGCTCGTTCCATCTCTGACATCAGCCACTGCGATTAAATGTTCTTACACCATGCTGTGAATCAATTATAAAGTCTGAAATGTATGTTTTATGTTTAATTCACATTTTCTTATATATGCAACTCTACCTAGTGATACTCCCTTAGAGAGCGCACCAAGGGTTCTGCCACGATAGAGTATAGTAATGGGGAAAGGGGGCAGCCCTGTTTAGTTCCCCTGAGATATTGGAAACGGAGATGTAACTTGGTTCCCAGTTCTAACCGTAGCTATCTGCTGGTTTTATAGTACGGAGACTAATCCAAGGAAAATCTCTCCCAAACCCATCCTGCGCAGCACTGCCATCATAAAGGCCCAATCAACTGAATCGAAAGCCTTTTCAGCATCTAAAAAGACTGCAGCAGCCTTGACTTTCGGTCTGATTTGTTGTCTAAGACCAAACATTGTCCTTTAACTTTTGGGCTAATGTGCGTCCTGGCACAAAACCGACCTGTTCCGGACTCGCGAGCATGGGGAGAAGGCGAGCGAGTCTGTTGGCTAAAATCTTTGCGAATCTTTTTGTGTCCTTGTTTTGGAGTGAGTGGTCTACAGGACGGGCACACTTGGAGGGGATTTGTCTGGCTTCAGCAATGTAACTGAACGCTTCCCTCATCGATTGCGGCATTATACCAGTCGCCTATTTCCTCAAATAATCTACTAAGGTGGGGCTGCAACAGATCAATGTAGGCTTTGTAGAAAGGGACAGTCAGTCTATACCAGGGGCACTGCCATCTCACATTGAATTCAGGGGGAGTGGATCTCCGAGTGTAGCAGCCTCTTCAGGTAATCCCTATGGGAGTTAGTAAGCCATGGCAGCTGCTAGTGTTCCAAATAATCCAGAACAGCCGATTCATTAACTGAAACGCGTGGCCTGTACAGATAGTTATAATACTGACTGAATTTATTTGCGTTGCAAGAAGGGACACTGAGAATGGTACCATCATAGTTTATCAGCTCTAAAACAGTCTGTCTCCCTCTGGCGCCGAGCCAGTGCCGCCAAAACTGCACCTGCTCTGTCACCCTCGCCTTAGGATCTGGCAGAAGCATACTTACCCATATGTTTAGCGAAGGGATCCCTTCAGCACTAAGTAGTCCTATTCTAGTATGTATATCGTGAGGGGCTGAGTAGAGTAAACCCGCCTCCTCTGGATGCGTAGCCCTCCATACATCGACGGGCCACGGGATCTATCTAGTAGGGTGTTCAGAACTCAAGTTCGAGGCAAGTGGGCTGCTGAATTCATATCTGTGCATAGATCGCCGCCTAGTGTTGGGTCCGGATGATCGCACATTGTTGTCCTGGAAGAGTCTTCGAGGTATCACGAGATAGGTGGCTCCTCCCCTGGACTGCAGTGCGCATGGGCATCGACTCCATCCTCAGATTGTTTTTTCCGCCATTGGGTTCGGATCTATATTGGTTCACTCTAGTCGGAATCGATAAACTTTCTTAAGGCCAAAAGGTCTTTAGTTTTCTTTGTCGGTATAGTCTTGCGTTCGGTGCCTGATTCTTCCAGCTCGGTTCCGAGCCGGATTCCAGAGAACCGCGTGCTTTCGACGCGGAAGGCCCGGTCGACTCCACAGACCCTATGGACTGATCATCATGGAACGGAGTCCGTTCAAGAGATGTCCCATGTGCAACTCCAAGTATCCCCACATCGACGTCCACCCGGTGTGCAACAAGTGCCTGTCGCCGGATCATGATGAAGCCAGTTGCATGGCTTGTTCCCGTTTCAGATCCAAGAAGATGCTTAAGCATCGACGCGCTGTGCGCCAGGAGGCCCAGCAGACTGCACCGGCGCCTGCGGACATCTTTGATGCCGGGGATGATGAGGGAGCTGACCGGGAAGTTGGTGAAAACCTGTCGAATCCCGCGTCGGAGGTCGACTATAACTACGACGCGGACGCCGAAATGGTCGAAGTCGTCGACGAGGTAGGAGACGACGACGGGGCCTTTGGGGCCATGGAAGATAGCTCGAGCGAAGAGCTAACTCAAACTGACATTGGGGCCGTAACGCTTCAAAAGGCTCAGGTCGAGGGATCGCCACTAGGCCTTACCCAAGATCTTACGATGGGTTCTACGGCCCCGCCTTCGGGCTCGGCTACGGACATTACTATTGAGCCGCACCCTGCAAAATCGAAACCGAAAGTGAAACAACCAGTCTCGACGCAAGCGAAAGCACTGGTGCCCCCCTTGAAACCGAAAGTGCGCATTACTTTGGTCGGATCGAAGGCCTCGGAGCCGTCGGCACCGACTAAGCAGAAGGGTGTTGTTGATCCGAAGACACAGGTCAAGGTGGTCGAGCCGAGTAAATCGGTGCCGAAGACGGTCGACACCAACAAAGGACTCGGTGATCCAAAGGTTCTCGAGACTCCGCGTCAACAAGACAAGGCTAAGAGCGGCGCAACCCACGAGTCCACATCTAGTGGTGCCTCGAAGGATCCTGTCGACTCGGTGCGGCCGTCCGCCGCTTTCTCCAAGCAGGTGGCGGACTCCCTCAAGCGCATCAAGGAGAAGGCCTCGACTGTCGGCCCGAAAGAAACTCCACCTTCGAAGCCTGTCGAGAAACCTCACAAGGCGTCGACGCCAATTCACTTCAGGTTGCCGCTGAAAGTGGCGGCGAAGGCTTTTACCCCTAGGATGGGCGCTGGCATGCCCGAGAAGGTGCCCTCGGTGCCGAAGTCGACAACAGTGGTCCCAACCTTAAAGCATCGACAATCTTCGTTGGAAGAACAACAAGAACACTTTATCGATGCCGAAACGGGCAGACTTTCCCTCCATAAACGGAAAATTACCCCGGAACAGCCAGTGAAGTCCTACAAAATTCCTTTGAAGAAAAAGGATTCCACTTCAACTCCTGTTCTTGTGGAACCCCTTTCTCCACATGGCCATGATGTCTCGCCCACTTACTCTGATGTGGACGCTGGGGAAGGTGATGATGATGAGGATGAGTACAGCTATCCTGTCTACACAGATCCTGAAGATACCAATGAACCCTGGGCAGCTGGTGCTGACCCAGGTGATCCTCACTCTGCCCCAGACACAACTCTATGCTGTAAAAACGTCACCTACTGAGGATTCAGCGGCGTTTAATGCCCTCATTGAACGGGCGGCTAAAAATCATGACGTCCAGCTCCATGCTGACCCCAATGAAGTGGACTTTCTTTTTGACACCTTTTCCGTCTCAGAAAAAACTGACAAGACTCTGCCTATGTTGAAGGGTGTCTTAAAACATGCTGGGGAGATCTTTAAAGAGCCTACCAGAGCCAGGGTGATAAATCCTAGGATTGAGAAGTATAAACCAGCGCATACTGACCCTACTTACATCAAGGGACAGTTACCTTTGGACTCTCTTGTTGTTGCAAATGGCCAGAAGAGGGCTAATTCTCAAACAACGGGTGATGCTCCTCCCCCAGATAAAGAATCAAAGGTGTTTGAGGCATCAGGGAAAAGGGTGGCAGCTCAAGCGGCCAATACCTGGCGCATTTCAAATACACAAGCACTTCTAGCGAGGTATGACAGGGCACACTATGACACACTGGATACCCTGTTGCAGCACCTGCCAGACGAATACAAAGAGGCAGCTGAGATGCTCATCCAAGAGGGGAAGCTAATATCCAATGCTTCTATTAAATGTGCACTGGACGCGGCTGACACCGCGGCCAGAGCTGTCAACACTAGCGTCATGCTGAGACGACATGCCTGGCTTAGAATCTCAGGGTTTAAGCCAGAGGTACAGACCACCATTCTTAATCAGACAGTACACCCTGATCATCTGTTTGGCCCAGAGGTGGACACCACCTTAGAAAAGATAAAGAAGGACACTGAAACTGCTAGTCCATGGGGGCCTTGCAGTCCCAGCAATTCAGGGGTGGTTCTTTTCGTCGCTCAAGCACTAGAGGTGTTTCCAGAGACCAGCTCTCCCAAACCACGCAGTACTATAAAGGCAACACGCAGTCCACATACACCAAACAAAGTCGAGGTGGATATCGTGGAAACGGCGCCAAAGGCAGGGGTCGTGGAAACAACAACTCCAGATCCTTTGCCACCAACAAACAGTGATGCCTTGTCACTGCCCCCCGTCCACACAACACCGGTCGGGGGGAGACTTCAACAGTTCCTGCCAGTCTGGAAATCCATCACCACAGACAGGTCGGTCACACAGCACGGTTATTGTCTGGAGTCAACATCCACTCCACCAACATGCCCCCAAGACACCGTCCTATGTCCAACGAGCACTTGCACTTATTGCAGCAGGAGGTCATCGTCATGCTGCAAAAAGGGGCAATCGAGCTCGTGCCTGTGGAAGAAAGAGGCACAGGAGTTTACTCACTGTACTTCTTGATACCAAAAAAGGACGGGTCCCTCAGACCCATACTGGACCTCAGACTCCTCAATCAGTACATTCTATCGGAGCACTTTCACATGCTGACCCTGCAGCAAGTACTCCCGTTGCTCAGTCCGGGGGATTTTCTCGCAACTTTAGATCTAAAGGATGCGTATTTTCATATTCCGCTGCACCCGTCACACAAAAAATACCTCCGGTTCACCATCCAAAACCAACATTACCAGTTCAAGGTTTTGCCTTTCGGGGTCACCACGGCACCCAGGGTGTTTACGAAGTGCCTGGCGACGGTGGCGGCGCACCTAAGGAGACAAAACATTCATGTCTACCCTTATCTGGACGACTGACTAATCCAGGCAAAGTCGGCCCAGCAGCGGCCCACATGTCCCACACCATTCACCTTCTTCACGATCTGGGATTCTCACTGAATTACCCAAAGTCCCACCTGCAACCCGCCCACATACAGTAGTATGTGGGCGGGTTGCAGGGGATAAACACTGTCAGCCCCAGCACAGCCAAATTCATTGTTGGTCAGCAGCATTCAATCGCTGATACAAAAATCCAAGCCTCAACACTCGCTTCCAGCACGAGTGTTCATGCAGCTGATAGGCATGATGGCCTCCTGCATCTCCATAGTCCCGCACGCGAGACTACATATGCGTCCGCTTCAGGAGTGCTTAGCACGTCAGTGGACTAAGGCTCACTGACAGTTGAAGGACCTAGTGTTGGTGAGCGGTCGGGCATACAACTCTCTGCATTGGTGGAATCCACGAAACCTTTGCAAGGGACGACCGTTCCAAGAGCCTGTGCCACAGATCATCCTGACAACGGACGCTTCTCTCCAGGGATGGGGAGCTCATGTACTCCACTATACTGTGCAGGGACTATGGACACCACAGCAAAGGAAGATTCACATCAATGTTCTGGAACTGATGGCGATCTTCATGGCACTAAAAGCCTTCAAAGTACATCTGTGCAACAAGGTATGGACATCATCCGGGAGGCAAGGAAGCACACCACCAGAGCATGCTATGCGACGAAGTGGGAGCGGTTTGTCATTTATTGTGCAGGCCACAACATTAACCCACTGGATGCATCTACTCAGAACATCATTTGGTATCTCTTACGTTTGTACTAATGTAATTTGGCCTATGCTTCCATTCGCATACATTTATCCGCAATGGCTGCTTACCTCCAAAACAGACAGCACCTCTCACTTTTCAGGGTGCCTGCCATCAAAGCCTTTCTGGAAGGACTCAAACGAGTCATTCCTCCGCGGACGCCACCAGCTCCGAAGTGGAACCTCAATGTGGTCCTCACCAGGCTGATTGGTCCCCCTTTTGAACCACTGCATTCCTGCGAGCTTCAATTCTTGACATGGAAAGTGGCTTTCCTTATAGCAATTACGTCGCTACGACGAGTTAGTGAACTCCAGGCACTAACTATCCAAGAACCATTTATGCAAATTCATTATAATAGGGTGGTGCTTCGCACTAACCCTAAATTCCTTCCTAAGGTAGTGTCTCAGTTCCATATCAATCAGATTATAGAACTACCTGTGTTCTTCCAAAATCCAGAGTCACTGGCGGAGAGAATGCTCCACACACTTGACGTCAAAAGGGCCCTAATGTATCACATTGATGGGACCAAAGATTTTAGGAAGACCAAACAGCTCTTTGTTGCCTTTGCGCCACAACACAAAGGTAACCCCATTTCCAAGGCTGGTATAGCCAGGTGGATCGTTAAATGTTTTCAGATCTGCTATCTGAAAGCCAAGCGCACTCATTATTCCACCACGGGCCCACTCCACTCGAAAGTTGGGGGCCTCCATGGCTTTCCTTGGAAATATTCCTTTGGAAGACATATGAGCAGCCACATGGTCTACCACACACACATTTACAAAACATTACTGTGCACTCCAAACAGCAGGCAGCTGTAGGGCAGGCTGTTCTAAATACACTTTTCCAAACTGCTGCAGCTGGCATGGGCGGCCGCCGTTAATGGAGGGACTGCTATGTATTCTATGCACATATATGAATTCAGCAGCCCACATGCCTCGAACTGAATATGCTACTTACCAGTATGCATCTGTTCTTGGCATGTAGGGCTGCTGACATTCATATCGCCTGCCCTCCTCCCCGGCGCCTGTAGCAGCTGCGGCATTCACACATACTTCTAGCATGGTCATCATTCACTAAGTTTCACTCCATCTTTGCCACAATGGCTAAAAACAGTCTGAGGATGGAGTCAATGCTCATGCGCACTGTAGTCCAGGGGAGGAGCCACCTATCTCGTGATAGTTCAAAGACTCTTCCAGGACAACAATGTGCGATCATCCGGACCCAACACTAGGCGGCGATCTATGCACAGATATGAATGTCAGCAGCCCTACATGCCAAGAACAGATGCATACTGGTAAGTAGCATATTCATTCAGGTCACTGCCCCATAATTGAGGTAATGTGGAACAGTTTGGCATCTGAGACAGTAAAAACTTATATAGTTTAGGATAGTGATAGTTTGGCCCATATATATTTACAGCTTGGCTATCCAACCCTCTACCATGGCACCTGGATTCTGCAAATCTGCCATTGGGATTAGTCAGGTAAACTAGAGGGATCCCCGATCTGGGGCTAATCCAAGTGAGACCCCTCGTGGCATGAGATGTAAACCCCGCCGCATGGAATGCGCCCTGAAGCCTCCTATGATTAAGCATGTCATTATTGGGGGATAAGTGAGTTTCCTGCAGCAAGGCAATGCCAATCTCGTGACGCTTGAGATAGGGCATCATTTGACGTAACTTTTTTAAATCATTCAAGCTCCTGACATTCCAAGTGGTGAATCAGACTTTGCCAGGTTGGCTTTTGGGGCATATCTCCTAGCATCTGTTGCTGACTAACCATTCTGTCCTTTGCAACTCATTATATGTAACGATCGCAGCGGATCCAACCGCGTCTTTTACTGGCTGTGAAAACCTAACAAAAAACCAACCCTCCCCCACCAACGCAGTGCCCCTCCCAACTGAGCATATGCGACCAGTATCCCACCCTCCCATATTTAGTCCTGAACATTCACGATGATCGACGTAAAAAGAAAGGAGTCAATAAATCGCTCAGGGGGTAGCCCTCTGAGGCGGATGTAGCCAGGCATAACATTTAACACCAAACATGACCACGCCGTCTGGCAAGGAATTATATAACACCCAGTGGGGACTGCCGAACAAACCAATGATAGAATAGACTATATTTAGCAAGAGCATAAATTCCACCCCTACCACATGTAACCCAGATAGGCCCAATTGCTTGGCCAAAGGAGACAAAGAGGACTCCAACTGAAGATTAAATATTAAGTGTTAGACTAAACAACCCTGTTATACAGGAATCTGAAACGACAAAAAAGGATTAGAGAGACAAATACAGAAACAGTAAGGCCATGTCATGAAACTAGTCATTGTCATCCAAATTTCCACTCTATTCCGCAGCCCCCTCTCCAGAGTTTGAGGCTTCCTGATTCTGTTCCCCCTCCCTCCACTCTTTAAACGCCTTTTGAAGAGACTTGGGGTCCGTAAAGATCTTCTTTGAGCCGTTAACTAACACCCTTAGTCCTGCTGGATATAGCATTGCGTATTCAATATGCTGTTCTCTCCTCTTGCTTTACATTGGGACAAATTGCCTTCTAGCTTCTTGGATCTTAAGAGTGAAATCTGGAAATCGTGAAAGTGAGGAACCTTCATATCTTAATTCTCCCAATTCTCTGGCCTTTTTAAGAGCAGTGTCTCTGTCCCTGTAGTTGAGTAGCTTTGCGATGAAGGGGCGTGGAGGTGCACCTGGGGCAAGTCGGGGGCCCAAGGTCCAGTGCATGCATTCCACCACGAACATAGATGCACCCAGCAAATCTCTCCACAAAAACGTCCCTGATCCCAGTAGCAGTGGATTCCGGAAGCCCGGTGATACGCAAGTTGCTACGCCGGGATCTGGCTTCCAAGTCCTCAGCCTTATCCTGGAGCAACGCTATTATCTTTTCCAGCTGCCTCTGGGTGATGCATGCCTCAGTTAGCGCCTCTTCGACCTCCAATACGCTGTTCTGACATATCTAGGCATTCCGAATAACAATTCTGTGCCAGCACACTTGGAAGAAAGGGCCTCAAACGGCCCAGGAGTTTAGACAGTCGAGGGTATTCTGGTCTCACACAAAAGGAGAGCCCAGGTCCAACCATTCAAAAAAGGAGGATTCAAACATGTAAGCAGGCATATTCCATGCTATAAATTCTGAAAACCAATCGTGCCTGAAGGGCTCAGATAGTAAAACCCTTTTGGCAACCGAGCTAAAATCTGCATGGAAGATACTCAAGAGGTCAGAGGTGGTCCGGTTAAGCGATACATCTGGTAATCAGTCCAACCAACTGAAGCGAATGACTTAGCTATTTGCTATAGATTCCAGCTTGTACAGCCTGTGTGGGTTCACAAATATGGGCCCAAAATGCACACAGTACGGGTTGCCAAGTGCAGAATTTTAAACTACCATTGAGCCGAGCTTGCAATGAACAAAGAAGGCAGCGTACTTGACTGCTATAACATTTTACAATAAAACATTATACTAGAAGGTACAGGTCATTAAAGACCAAATTGACCGCTATGTCTTGCTGGTTGGCCATAATTGCCAGATGGGCACAGGAAAGGATAAGTCAAACCTACTGACACAGGGTAGAGCGGGGAACAATATTCACAAAGCTCCAGCCAGTTTGGCCTTGACAGGCGGTCACACACCCCGCCCACCCACCTTCGGCTCTCCTGAGGGGAGGCGGGGAGATGAGTTACCACTCTGGTCGGCACTTTAAGCAGACTTTATCGTCTGTTGCACAAAGGGAAGCATTCGCTGCTTGCATGCAAAGTTGGCTCTGACCACACGGACTGCCGGCGCTCGGAAAATATCTATGGTAATCACGGGGAGCAGGTAGAGCTGTGCTCGCAAGGATTTCCTCAGCGCAAGGTTTAGGGAGGAAGGTGAGCGCTCAATATGGCAGCACAACAGGCAATGATCTTCGGCGGTGCAGGTTACAGTTACCAAACTGGTTTGAGTAACTGCTCATTCTAGTGCATTTGATTCCATTATTTTATGTACTGCTGGGCTCCTATATAAGTGAGTTTCATTTTACCTAAAGTGAAAGACAAAAATTAATACGGAAATGTATTTTTATAGGAAAATAGGCATATTTTTCTTTCCATACACTCCAGACTCCTAAACATGCATTCATAGTATGACAGGACAGTTTTCCATGATGGGTACTTTATCTAAGTAGCTTTTCTTTACGGTTAAAAGCACCTTTTGAAAGTATTCCCCCCCTCCCATCCCCCCGTGCATGAAAATAACCACTTCTTACATACATTTCCATGTCTTGCCTTGATCAAACTGCCATCTTTCATCAAACACTATGTTTTGATTACTTTGATTGTCTCACATCTATCTCCTTTTTATTTGAACAGTGCAGTGGAGTGCTCAGTTGAACATTGTCATACTGCAGCCTGACCCCCTTTCTGAAAATATTGCTGCTGTCTCCTGGCTGTCTGAAAAATCTGACTGTAAGTACTCCTTTGCTGTTTTATTGCTTGTTAATGCTACAGTACTTTTAAACCAGCATTGTTTATTGATGACCTCAAAAGCTTTTCAAATTGAGTAAAATCGGTGAACAGAACAATGGACTGAATGTAGCAGTTATAATTAGAATCCAACTTCTTGTCAGCCTGAAGCCATGGAGGTTTTTGTGAGGATGTCCATTGGAGCTAAAGCACCACAGCTGTCACGGGCTGACAAAGAGAAGACTGGGTTAATGACAGAAGGAAAGGGGTTTAAAGCCTTGTATCTTTATTGTAAACAAAGACATTTTCTAGAGTAAATCATCAATTCTGGCCTGCTCTAGTCTTACTATGTCCTCTAGATCCATTCCTCTTGCCTTGTTTTACCCTTTCCTTAGCCCTTTAAAAATTAAGTCCTACAACCCCCAATCCAAGAAGGGAAATTACCATTTCTGAGTAAAGAAGAGTATATCAACATTACAACACAAACCGTTCAATTGAAGTTAATTCAAAATTGTATTGAAGTCAACTACATGTATATACATTATTGTATAGGGGTTGCCACATAGTGCAAAATACAGGTGCTTGAAAAAAGTGCTCATGCATAGGTGAAAAAGAAACTTGAAAGAATACCACAAATTTGACAAATTGCAACTACAATTATGTAGCATCTTGTCCTGTCTGACACCCTTTCTTTTTCGAATAAACCAAATTCCATTCATTATGTACGGGTACAGTGTTTGAATCAGTGATGTCCTTCCGTGGATAGTCTATATATACTGGAGTTGTTGACATTTTGCCCCAAGATAGAAAAAGGCCAGTTATAAGCATAATAGCTGCTCTTAATCAGAACAGCTGGGAGCAATCTATAGACAGGAGATAACACCACTCCAAGATATTAAAGGCGTTTGTAACATGAAGATAAACTTAGTGCTCATGTTAACCTGAAATCACATATGTTCCTGTGAGTGATAGATGCTTATAAACTTGTTATACAATGTAGGCCCAACGGCTCTTCATAGTTTCAGGAACTATTATTTTCCTTGGCCCAAAGGTTTCAGCCTTAAAAAGGTCAAATAGTCGTTTTCGCTGTGAAAAATGCACAAGAACTGAGGTAGCTGATGGTAATTGCTAAATATGTGTAAGCAGTGTTAAAGCCTGCCCCCCAATTTGATTTACTCACCCTACCACGGGGGATGCTTCTTTACATATCCATCTGTTTATCAGAACGAGCCATCCAAATGAATCAGGCTATAAAAATAAAGAAACAGTAATACATTAAGTTACTGAATAAACTAAAACTATTATAAGGGGAAAAAAGAATGCGCTGGCAGGATAGCCTGGTCCTTTACTTTGGTGTCACAAAGTATCACTGAAACGTCTCGCGGCTACGTGGACATTCTGATCTCTGGATTAAATAGGTTACACTGCGTCAGCGTGAATGCAGTTGGCCTCGTATTAGAGAAACAGCTGCCCGAGGCTGCATTCAAACCTTAGCTCGTCATAGCCATGGATTCAAGCTTATGTGGCAACTGGGTGCTGTAATGTCTCTACAGTAATTTTACATTTGTGATTTAGAAACCGGACCACAACCCCATGGAATTTTTCAGACCTTGTTATCTGTGGGATCAACAGAATACACTTTTAATAACATTCAGGCGAGTTGAGGCAATAAGGCTTGAATGTTGTAAATCATTCCAGCTTAAGCACTTCCATAGATTCCAGCTTCCGTAGAAACTGGGTGCTGTAATGCCACTACAGGGATGTTACATAAGTTATTTAAAAACTGGACTGTAACACAGTATAATAGACCTAAAGTTATCGAATATCAACAGAAAACACTTCTATTTCCTTTACATGTCTTAAATGTTGTATTCATGATTGGAGAAAGACAATGAAGAATTGCCTAGTAGACACGAAGGAAAGTTTCAATTCTATTAAGGACACTGAGGCGAGGATTATGCTCTACGTTCTTTATTTTCCATCACCACCAGTATTTAACTTTAACAGAAAAAATCTTTCCCACGAAATACTGGGAAAGGTCAGTCCCAGAGTTCAACCAATAGGCAGCTGTACACATCCTGAAAGGTCCGGGGCTGCTGGGATACCTCCTCTTTGTTGACTGCAACCATCCAACCTTCATGGAATTCCACTAGTCGGTTTTAGCATGCTCCGATCCTACCAGAAGCCAAAGGATACAAGGATGAACCAGATCTTAAAAACACTATAGCTTACGGAAGAAACATAGCACATAAGGAAGATTAGCATACTAGGGAAAAACACATTGGAAGGTGCAAAGCAAATTATTGTTCGAAACAATGGCACACTTTACGAGTATAACTGATACATACTTATACCATACGTAGTGCTGATCCTTAGACGAGGGTTGGTGATGGCTGAATCCTCAGGAAACTCTGGGCGGGAATAATTCTTACCTCCGTGTCGTTAATAGAATTGAAACTTTCCTTCGTGTCTACTAGGACATTTTTCATTCTATGGCCGGACTGCGCTGTCGACAGTGGTTCCTTCATTGTTTGCCTCATTGCCTTTGGTGCCTTTGTCTTCCATCTGGCTCTTCCGCCGCCCCCCTTGCACCATCGTCGTCAACGGCCAGTTGACCAATTATCCATTCCAGATCCGCAGCCTCCCTCGCCCATGTTCGCCACTGGCTCTGAGCAGGATTCTGACTGATAATGATCTGGGCGATTCCTTCAGAGTGGCACGCAGTCCTTCGGATTTGGTTATTATGTGCCAGGATTATGGTGATGATGATGATGATGACGACGGCCAGTATTCTCAGGCAGAAGAACATTCTATACAAGTTCCAACTGTGACACTGCCTATGTCGCTCATCTCAAATCTCCAACATATGTTGGATGACTACAACCGGCGTTTCCCGCCTTCTCCGCAGGGTACGCCTATGCCTCCTGTGCCTGCGGCTGCCGCCACTCCTGTCCCGACACCTTTGCCACCAACGCCTTCACCACAGATTCAGACATCAGTGAAGATCCACACTACGGTGTATCCCGTTGATGTCATTCCGGAACGGGAAGATGGTGAAGTTCACGATGATGATGATGCCGCCACCCACATGGCTGAGTGGGACGACTACCAAATCCAGACGCCTTCCCCTCCTCCGGTAGAGCCCAGGGATTCGCCTCCGGTGGACATTGCGAGTTTCCATCAGCTGATGGATAGAGCGGCCCAGCGCTTCAAGTTGCCTAGAGTCCAGTGGGAGGAGGACTGTCACCTCGGACGGCTGGGTTCTGGACATTGTGAAGAAGGGCCATGCTCTAGAGTTCTTCAAGATTCCTCCTCCTACTCCACCGTCTGGCCCGCCTCCTCCCGACCTCAAGGAGCTTTTCTATCAAGTTCATCTTCTAATTCAGAAAGGTGCAGTTGAAGTGGTTCCCAAGTCTCAGCGAGGAAAGGGTTTCTATTCCCGTTTCTTCCTAATACTCAAGAAGACAGGAGATTGGCGACAGTTTCTGTATTCGCAAGCACTCAAAAGTACCTCAAGAGCCAATCCTTCCGCATGCTTACACTAGTAGAGATCCTGCGTCTTCTCTCCATGGGCGACTTCATGACCACCATCGACCTTCAGGATGCTTACTTCCATGTTCCAATTCTTCAAAAGCATCGGAAGTACTTGCACTTCCGGGTGGGACGGAGAGACTTCCAGTTCAAGGTGTCGCCTTTCGGCCTCCGATCCGCCCCTCGTGTCGTCACGAAAGTATTGGCTCCAGTAGTGGCTTACCTGCGTCTCCAGGCGTCCAAATCTTTCCATACCTGGACGACTGCCTCCTCAAGTCAGTCTCGCAGACAGCTGCTTCAACACACTCTTCTGTGTCAGGACGTGTTTCGATCTCTCGGCCTAGCCATCAATGCAGACAAGTCTCCGGTCGAACCGGCTCAGAGCAGGAATTTTCTGGGAGTAACATTGGACTCAATGCTTTCAAAGGCATTCGTGTCCCAAGAGCGTCAAAAAAAGATCCTCCGCTTGCTGTCTCTGCTTCGGGCAAGACTGTCCGTTTCTGTCCGGATCTTGAATTAATTTCTGGGGATGGCATTGTCTTGTATTGCACTGATCCCAAATTGCAGACTTCGGACTCGCCCCATTCAGGAGGAATTGGACGTAGTGTGGCGTCAGGTCTCCAGTTCTTTCAACGACCTCGTGAGTGTCACCGCTCGCATGAGATCAGCTCTCCCTCCAATGGTGGGCTCAATCGTCCAAATTTGCGACAGGAACTTCTTTCCTCTCCCCCACTCCAGAACTCACGCTCACAACAGACGCCTCGTTAAAAGGCTGGGGTGCTCACCTTCAAGGCCTTTGCATCAAAGGCAAATGGTCTCTGCATCAACGTTCCTGGCACATCAACAGGCTGGAGTTGATGGCAATTTTTCTGGCACTCAAGTCGTTCCTTCCTGTGATTCAAGGGGAATCGGTGCTCATTCAGACAGACAATACCACCAGTATGCACTATGTCAACAAGAAGGACGGCACCAGGTCTCCACTATTGTCTCGGCTGGCTCAGTCGATCTGGGATTGGGCAATCCGTCATCCAGTTACCCTGGTGGCGGTGCATCTGCCGGGCGTCTCCAACATCCTAGCGGATTCCCTCAGCAGGTCCACGTCATCGACCCACAAGTGGGAGTTGCATCAACCAACTCTCGACCTAGTTTTTCAAAGATGGGGTCGTCCGTCTCTGGACCTCTTTGCACCACCGGAGAACCAGAAATGCCCATCTTACTCAAGTTCAAAAACAACAATTGATGGACAGAACAGTCCAGCCCGAACTGCCAAGCCATGTCTTTCCTGGACCGGAATGAAGCATCCTAGGACCGGTTTTTGGCTATCAGCCAGCCGTCTTCAACCAGGATAGCTTGACTCCAGTGGTGTGGAGAGCACGAGGAAAGACATGGCTTGGCAGTTCGGGTTGGACTGTTCCCATGAACTGGGGTGGTGTGGAGTGCAAAAAAACGATGTATTTAGGCCCAGATCCCTGTACTGGGGTGAATGTATGACATTGTTGTGCATTCTGTCCATCAAATGTTGTTTTTGCATTTGTCACGCCGAGTGGCAAGGGTATGCTCAAACGCGAGTCCCGTGCTCTCCACACCACTGGAGTAAAGCTATCCTGGCTGATGACGGCTGATAGCCAGAAACCGGTCCTAGGATGCTTGATTCCGGTCCACGAAAGACATTTATTTTTATTTATTTAGAAAGTTTTATATAGCGCGGACAAGATCTTCGCAGATATCAGATCGTTTTACATATAGGGGTAAATGATGGAGCATAGTTGTACAGATACATCAATAGATCAAACAGTATAAATAGGTGGCTGCAAAGCCAATCATGGGAGCAATAGGACAACTCATACAAATAAGCGAAGGGGTCAAACATGTAGTACAAATCGCAGCATGCAGTGCAGTGCAGAGTATAAACAGAGTTCGAGATAGTTCAAGTGTATTTAGCCATGAGGATAGCTTTTACTTCTTTTTTGAAGAGTGTAGTGGAAGAGATAAGCCTGGTTTCGGGAGGGAGTGAGTTCCAGATCCTAGGCGCCATTCCTGAGAAGGAGCGCTTATATGTTTTTTCCTTCCGGAATCTTCGAGGTTTCAGCAGAAGATTGTTTGTGCCTCTAGTGTTTCTCGCTCCGCCAGAGATTGTCAGTTTCTGAGCGAGGTAGCCGGGTGAGTTTAGGTGTACCGCCTTGTGTGTCATGCAGGCGATTTTCAGATGTATTCTGGCTTCAAAAGGCAGCCAATTCAGGTATTTCAAGTCAGGGGTGATATGAGAGTGCTTTTTTGAACCAGTGATGAGTCTCGCTGCAGTGTTTAGAGAAGCTCTTAGTGGTGCGGTTGTAGTTAGGGGGAGTCCGCAGAGGGCGGTGCTGCCGTATTCAATTCGAGGGATGACTAGTGCTTGTACTGCGGTTTGGAAGTCTTTGGCTGGGAGGAAGGGTTTAAGTTTCCTCAGAGAGTTGATCTGGAAGTTCGCACCCTTTGTTGCCTTGCTGATATGTTGCTGCATGTTGAGATTGGTGTCTAGTGTTATGCCTAAAGATTTTGCTGAGTCCACGATGGTGGGTTGGACATTGAGTGCAGTTAGGTGTTTAAGCCAAACTTGAGTGGTGGAGATCTTCGCTGGAGGTGAGATCAGAAGGAACTCTGTTTTCAGGGCATTGAGTTTGAGGTGATTATCGGCAAGCCAGGATTGGATGCATCTGATCGTTGAGTTCAGGAGCAAGATGTCATTGGGGGATTGTAATTTGAGATAAAGTTGGGTGTCATCAGCGTACATGTGAAAGTGTATATTGGATGCTTGTAGCAAGGTGGTGAGAGGTTCCATGACTAGGTTGAACAGAGTTGGTGATAGAGAGGATCCTTGAGGGACGCCTAGCGTTACAGGTATTGGTGAGGACATCAGGGTTCGAGGCATGTGGGCTGCTGAATTCATATCTGTGCATAGACCGCCACCTAGTGTTGGGTCCGGATGATTGCACATTGTTGTCCTGGAAGAGTCTTCGAAGTATCACGAGATAGGTGGCTCCTCCCCTGGACTACAGTGCGCATGGGCATCGCCTCCATCCCCAGATTGTTTTTTTCCGCCATTGGGTTCGGATGTGTTTCGGTTCCCTCTGTCGGAACCGATAGTTGTTCAACTTCTACTCGAGACCAAAAGGTCTTTAGGCTGGGCGTCGGTATAGTTGCGTACGGGTTTCTTTCTGACTCTCAGCTCCTATCTCTTGCTGCCCTTCCACGTGCCTTCGGCGCGGACGGGCCTACACTACAACTTTTGCTATGGAGCGGACTCCATTCAAGAAGTGTCCGCTGTGTCACTCCAAATATTCGCACCTCGACGTGCACCCTGTGTGCAATACCTGCTTGTCGACGGATCACCGCGAAGACACCTGCATGGCGTGTTCGAAGTTCCGAAGCAAGAAGACTTTAAGGATTCGCCGGGCCAATCGGCTCCAGGCTCAATTGTCGGCTTCGGCGCCCCCACCAGATGACATTTTCCAGGAATCTGTCGAGGGAGAAGACGACGTGCGAGAGTCGGACTCTGGCCCCGCGTCCAAGGAGGAACACTACGACGCGGGTGAGGCGGACTTTGACGAAGTCTCCGACGAGGTAGGGGACGACGATCAGGCTTGTGCCACGATGGGAGATAGCTCAGAGGAGGAGCATCCCCAATCAGACTCAGGGGTTATTCCCCTTCATACGGCCCAGGTCGAGGGATCGCCTTCGGGCCTTACCCAAGATCTACCTATCAGTCCTACGTCCCCGCCTCCGGGCCCGGTCACGGACATTTCTAAGCCATCACCTATGTTGAAGAAAACAAAACTGAAACCAACTGGTCACGCACCCTCGGATGCGAAACCGAAACTGAAAGTTGCGTTGGTAAAGAAGGTTCTGGAGGCGTCAACTTCCAAGAAAACCAAAATGGCCGACTTGAAGAGCCACGCCAAGATGGCCGACCCGAAGCCCTCGGGGTCGACGCCAAAGGCGAAGGCCTCCGACGCGACCGCGTCGGCGCCGAAAGGGGTTGGGGACCCGAAGACGGTTTCGAAGAAGCGTCAGGGCGACGACGCGCCTAGGCATGGGGCGTCGGCCCCGAAGAAGAAGCCTACCGGCGATCAGGCTCTCGAAGATGAAGGGTCGCTCGAGCAGGTGCAACCCTCGGCAACCTTTACAAAGAAAGTGGAGGAATCCTTACAGCGGATCCGAAAGACCACGGTGGTTCCCAATCAGGACACTGTAGTGCCTACGCTCACGCCTAAGCCTACTAAAGAGAAAACGCCTATTCGTTTCACCCTTCCACCCAAGTCGGCGCCGAAACAAGGCGGACATTCAGGGGAGGTGTTAACGCCGAAAGCTGCCTTGGTGGTGTCGAAGCTTCGGCTCCAACCGCTTGCGGTAGAAGAGCGTCGTGAGGTCATTATCGACGCCAACACCGGGAAACTGTCGCTCCTCAAACGAAAGATCACGTCGGAGCCGGCGTTGGAGCCTTTTAAGATCCCGCTCAAGAATAAAAGGTACTCTGCGGACTCTTCGGCTCTGGTGGAACCTGTGTCCCCACAGGCCTTGGAACACTCGCCGACGCATTCCCCCGCGGCCGATGCGGACGAGGAAGATGCCGAGTACAACTATCCTGCGTACTCGGATCCGGAGGAGGAGCATGTGCCTTGGGCCGCGGGAGGCGACACAGAAGACCCGCAGTCGGGTCAGGACACTCAACTTTTCACCGCCAAGACGTCCCCGACAGAGGACTCGGCGGCCTTCAATGCTTTGATAGAGAGAGCTGCGGCGAACCACGACGTCGAGCTACACTCGGACCCCGTGGATGCGGACTTCTTATTCGACACCTTCTCGGTAGCCGAAAAGCAAGTCAAAACGCTGCCGATGCTTAAAGGGGTGCTTAAACATGCACCGGAGGTTTTCAAAGAGCCCACCCGGGCGCGGGTGGTCAACCCTCGCATCGACAGGAAATATAAGGCGGCACCCACGGATCCCACTTATATCAAGGGACACTTTCCATTGGACTCCTTGGTTGTTTCCAACGCTCGGAAAAGGGCGAATTCTCAAACTACTGGTGACGCTCCTCCCCCAGACAAAGAGTCCAAGATCTTTGAGGCCTCGGGCAAACGCATTGCTGCACAGGCAGCTAACATCTGGAGAATATCTAACACCCAAGCCCTGCTTGCACGTTATGATAGGGCCCATTATGACACATTAGAGGCCATTCTGCAACACTTGCCTGGCCAGTACAAGGAGGCAGGAGAGATGCTCATTCAGGAGGGTAAACTCATTACAAATGCATCCATCAAATGTGCTCTAGACGTGGCAGATACAGCCTCTAGAGCCATCAATACAAGTGGGTTACTTAGACGTCATGCCTGGCTTCGTATTTCGGGGTTCAAGCCCGACATCCAAACCACCATTTTAGGTCAAACAGTGAATCCTGACCATCTGTTTGGCCCTGAGGTGGATGCCTCACTAGAAAAAATGAAAAAGGATACCGAAACTGCAAAGTCAATGGGGGCTTTACAGAGTCAGCAGTTTCGGGGTGGTTCCTTTCGCCGTTCAAATTCAAAAGGCACCTCCCGGGGACAGGCATCCCAGTCCGCACAATACTACAAAGGTAACACCCAGCCCTCGTATAACAACAAGGGTAGAGGTGGTTACAGAGGCAATAATACCAAAGGCAGGGGACGTGGAAACAATGGCTCCAGGTCCACCACCAACAACAAGCAGTGACGTCTTGTCACTGCCCCCCGACCATGCAACACCGGTTGGGGGGGAGACTTCAGCAGTTCCTGCCGGCGTGGAAGAACATCACCACGGACAGGTGGGTGAGGTCCCTTATCCAGTACGGGTACTGTCTAGAGCTTACTTCCATTCCACCAGACATACCCCCAAAAAGCCGTCCTATGTCAGGCGAGCATTTGACCTTGTTGCAGCAGGAAGTTCTAGTTATGCTGCAAAAAGGGGCAATAGAGCTCGTTCCATTGCGAGAGCGGGGAACAGGGGTTTACTCCCTCTATTTCCTAATTCCCAAGAAGGACGGATCCCTCAGACCTATCCTGGACCTCAGGCCCCTAAACTGGTACATACTCTCGGAGCACTTCCATATGCTCACGTTGCAGCAAGTGCTTCCCCTGCTCCAGCAGGGGGATTTTCTGGCTACACTGGATCTGAAAGATGCCTATTTTCATGTCCCCATGCATCCTTCCCACAGGAAGTATCTCAGATTCACGCTCTTAGACCAGCATTACCAGTTCAAGGTCCTGCCGTTCGGTGTCACCACGGTACCAAGGGTATTTACGAAGTGCCTAGCTACTGTGGCGGCGCATCTCCGTCGCCAAAACGTCCACGTCTTTCCTTACCTGGACGACTGGCTCATTCAGGCAAGGACGGAACAGCAGTGCGTAGACCATGTGTCACGCACCATTCATCTCCTGCACGATCTGGGTTTCTCACTGAACTACCCCAAGTCCCATCTCCAGCCCGCCCACGTGCGACAGTATCTGGGCGCGACAATCAACACTCTGGCGGCCACTGCGCAGACAAATTCAGTGAGAATCGCCAGTATCCAGGCGCTGATCCAACGGTTCAGACCCCAACACTCGCTTCCAGCGAAGGTGTTCATGCAGTTGATAGGCATGATGGCCTCCTGCATTTCCATTGTCCCGCACGCGATACTACATATGCGTCCGCTTCAGGAGTGCCTAGCACGTCAGTGGACTCAGGCTCATGGGCAACTGACAGACCTAGTGTTGGTGAGCGGTCGGGCATACAACTCTCTGCATTGGTGGAATCCACAGAACCTTTGCAAAGGCCGACCATTCCAAGAGCCTGTCCCACAGATTATCCTGACAACGGACGCCTCTCTCCAGGGATGGGGAGCGCATGTACTCCATTACACTGTGCAGGGACTATGGACACTACAGCAGAGGAAGATGCACATCAATGTGTTGGAACTGATGGCAATCTTCATGGCCTTAAAGGTGTTCAAAGTACATCTGTGCAACAAGGTCGTGTTGATCCGGACGGACAACATGACGGCCATGTACTACATCCAGAAACAAGGGGGCACACACTCTCCACAGCTGTCTCATCTGGCTCAGAGCATGTGGAAGTGGGCCATTCAGAGGAACATCTTCCTCATGGCAGAGCACCTCCCGGGCAAGGACCATCAGATGGCGGACCTCCTCAGCAGGCACAGCCATCAGATGCACGAGTGGGAGATACATCCATCGGTACTCCAACCGTACTTCCAAATGTGGGGTCATCCAGAGATAGACCTGTTCGCCACAAAGGAGAACGCAAAATGCCAAAGCTTCGCCGCCAGGTTCCCACACCCCCAATCACAGGGCAATGCGATGTGGATGAACTGGTCAGGCAGATTTGCGTACGCTTTTCCCCCAGCACCTCTGATAACGCTGGTGGCACGCAAGCTCAGGCAACACTCGATGACTCTCATCCTGGTTGCTCCAACGTGGGCTCGCCAGCCATGGTACACCACGTTTCTGGAACTCTCCGTGGTACCGCATCAAAGGCTTCATCTCACTCCCAGCCTTCTGACGCAGAGCCATGGCGACATTCAGCACCCAGATCCGCAACAGCTCAACCTGGCGATCTGGCTCCTGAAGTCCTAGAGTTTGGCTACCTCAATCTTCCTCCCGATTGCATGGACATCATTCGGGAGGCAAGGAAGCCCACTACTAGAGCTTGTTATGCGGCTAAATGGAAGAGGTTTGTCATCTATTGTGGGAACCACGACATTGACCCGCTAGATGCTTCCATTCAAAACATCATCTGTTACCTTTTTCACCTGTATCGATGTAATCTAGCGTACTCTTCCATCCGCATTCACCTGTCTGCTATGGCAGCATACCTCCAAAATAGGCAGCACCTGTCACTCTTTAACCCTTTCGATGCTGATGACGAGCTGGGCTCGTCATGGTGCACAGTGGTCGTGTGCTGATGACGAGCCCAGCTCGTCATAAAACAATGAAAATATCAATTTCCAGCAGAGGAGGGGAATTGCCTTAGCAGCGAAGGTGTTAAGGTCCCTGCTATCAAGGCCTTCCTGGAAGGACTCAAAAGGGTCATTCCACCAAGGACTCCACCAGCTCCGGAATGGAACCTCAACGTGGTTCTTACAAGGCTGATGGGTCCTCCTTTTGAGCCACTGCACTCTTGTGAGCTTCAGTTTCTGACTTGGAAGGTGGCTTTCTTAGTAGCAATTACATCGCTACGGAGGGTTAGTGAGTTGCAGGCACTCACCATCCAAGAACCTTTTTTCCAAGTACATGCTAACAGGGTGGTGCTCCGCACTAACCCTAAATTCTTACCCAAAGTAGTCTCACAATTCCACATTAACCAAACAATTGAATTGCCGGTGTTTTTCCAAAACCCAGAGACGCTGGCGGAGCGCATGCTCCACACCCTTGATGTGAAAAGGGCCTTGATGTACTATGTGGACAGGACTAAAGATATCCGCAAAACCAAACAACTTTTTGTTGCTTTTGCCACACAACACAAGGGAAACGCTATCTCCAAGGCGGGGATTGCTAGATGGATAGTAAAGTGCATTCAGATCTGCTACGCTAAAGCTAAGCGCACTCTCACTATCCCACCGAGGGCCCACTCCACTAGGAAGTTAGGGGCCTCTATGGCTTTCCTAGGTAACATTCCCTTAGAAGATATCTGTAGAGCAGCCACATGGTCTACCACACATACTTTCACTAAGCACTACTGTGTAGACGTGCATTCCAAACAGCAGGCAGCTGTTGGTCAGGCTGTTCTAAAAACGCTTTTTCAGACTGCTGCAGCTGGCACGGGCGGCCGCCGTTAATGGAGGGACTGCTATGTATTCTATGCACAGATATGAATTCAGCAGCCCACATGCCTCGAACTGCAAATGCTACTTACCAGTATGCATCTGTTCTTGGCATGTAGGGCTGCTGACATTCATATCGCCCACCCTCCTCCCCGGTGCCTGTAGCAGCTGCAGTATTTATTCATACAAACACATATGCTCATAGCATGGTCATCACTCACATTCTTCACTCCATCTCTGCCAATGGCTAAAAACAATCTGGGGATGGAGGCGATGCCCATGCGCACTGTAGTCCAGGGGAGGAGCCACCTATCTCGTGATACTTCGAAGACTCTTCCAGGACAACAATGTGCAATCATCCGGACCCAACACTAGGTGGCGGTCTATGCACAGATATGAATGTCAGCAGCCCTACATGCCAAGAACAGATGCATACTGGTAAGTAGCATTTGCATTGTTGCTCGTGAATTTCTGCGATCTGTTATGAAGAAAGGAAGTGAACCACTTGAGAACAGTTCCAGATAAACCCATTCTTGTGTTTAGTAGTTCTAGTAAATTCTCATGTTTAACAGTGTCAAATGCTGATGAGAGATCAAGAAGGATGAGGAGGCAGGTGTTTTGGTCTAGCATTTGAAGTGCGTCGTCAATTATGTGAGTCATTGCCGTTTCTGTACTGTGTCCTGCTCGGAAGCCTGACTGGTGAGGGTTGAGGAGATCAAATTGTTCAATGTGTTTAGTCAATTGTAGTTGTGCGCATTTTTCCAGCAGTTTGGTGAGAGTGGGAATATTGGTAATGGGACGGTAATTGTTGAGATCAGAGGGGTCGGCTGTAGGTTTCTTTAATAGTGGTGTGACTTGACCAACTTTGAGGGAGTCAGGTATGCTTTCTTGTTTGAGAGAGCTGTTAATAATTTTAGTCCAGAGAGGGAGAAGCAAAGGGGTAAAGTCTTTTACTGCGGTAGCAGGAAGGGGGTCCGTGAGGTGATTGGATGGTTTCCGGGTGCTGAGCAGTTTGCCAATTTCTTCTTCCGAGTATGTGCCAAAGGTCGACCATGTAGCATTGTTTTTTGGTTCAGTGGGTGCTGGGCACTGGGGTTTGCAGTAGAGGCTTGCGTCAATGAGGAGATCGCTTTTTATGTTGTCTGTTTTTTGGATAAAGAAAGCAGCGAAGTCTTCACAGGAGGGTGCTTCACGTACAGTGTTGAGTGGTTGGGGTTGATCCTTGGATTGTGATCTGATTAGCTCAAACAGTTTTCTCGGGTGGTTTTTTGCTTGGTCGAGCTGGAGACTGAAGAAGTTTGATTTTGAGCGTTTTATTTTCCTGAAGTAGGCGTTTCTCTTTTTCTTCAGATCTTTTAGGTGCATTGCAGAGGGATCTGATCTCCAGATACACTCTGCCATTCGCATGTCTCGTCTATCCTCATTGAGACTCCCGTCGTACCATGGATTGGAGATTTTAGTAGAGACTCTTTTTTTTAGCTGCATAGGTGCAGCCTCATTAATTATCGAGGTCATAGCGTTGAGATAGTGGTCAGTCAGGGTTTGAACATCCGTATCGCCTGTCGGTGGGAGTAGGAGATTGCAGCTGTTAGGGGGCAAAGAGCTTGGGTTGAGCTTTTTCATGTCTCTTTTCCAGACTTTGGGCTTGGCGAATTGAGCCGGGTTAATTTAAACTTTTTCATTGATGAAGAATGTGACAATATGATGATCTGACCAGTCACAGGGTTGGATGGACTCTAGTTGGATAGAGTCCTCTTTGGAGATGATCAGGTCGAGGATAGAACCTTTCTCGTGGGTAGGGCTGTTGCATATTTGGGTGAGGTTAAGGGCATCAAGGACATTTTTAAGACTATTTACCACTGCGTCATTGCGATTGTTCCAGTGGAGGTTGAAGTCACCAAGGTATATTTGGGTGAGCTGCCGTCCGGAGTTGGATGAGATCATATCCATGATTTGTTGGGAGAAGATGAGGTTGTCCCTGGGTGGGTGGTAAATGCTGTGAAGAGAGCATATCGGTTTGCCCTCACTAATAATGTCGAGGCAGATGTATTCCCAGGATGTTGGGGATGGTAGGGAGTTGGAATTGACTTTCATAACAGAGAGGTTGTTCCTGTAGATGCATGCGATTCCACCACCAATTTTGCCTGATCTGTCGAGCCTGATAATGTGGTAGTTGGGAGGAACCAGAATGTCCATTATAGGTGTCGAAGATTCAGTTAACCAGGTTTCAGTCAGGATGATTAGGTCAAGGTCCAGTGATAAGAGAAGGTCAGCAATGGCGGCGGAATGTTTCGAGGCCGATCTGCAGTTGAGGAGAGTGCATTTGAGACGGGGTGTGTTGAGGGTGGTAGTTGGTTCTAGAGAGAGAGGGACTTTTCTAAGGTTATTTGAGATGGAGGATCTGCTGTTTTGTGTAGGGGGTCTGAGGGGATTTGAGTGTAACGTGGGAATGGTGAGGTGTGGGATGGTTGTGTGATTTTGGGGGGCTGGGGTCATAGGAGCGGAGAAGGGTGAGTGTGTCGAGGTCAGAAGTAGGGTTGTGGGTGCGACGAGGGCGGTTGTTGCGATTGCGAGCTGGGATTGAGGTCCGGTTGGGGGAGAGTTGAGTGAGAGAGTGAATCGGAAGGTCGGAGGACAAGTTGGGTGTGGAGGTGTAATTGTGTGAGGGGTTGCAGGGGCGACGAGGGGGACGGGGGTAGTTGCTGCTGCTATGAGTAGGGATTGGCGCCCGGTGTAGGGCGTGTCGAGTGTGGGAGTCAGCCGGAGGGGTAGGGGACGATTTGGGAGGGGAGGTGGAGGTGGAGGTGGAGGTGGGTGAGGGGTGTATGGGGTGTGAGGAGAGTAGTTCTTTGATGATGTGTATGTCTTCTTTGATCTGGAAGAGAGAGGCCATTATGTAGTCCATGATGTCCATGTTGGGGTAGGTGGTCGAGGTGGGGGGGGCAGCCAGAGGTGAATGACTGCCCCGGGAATTCCCGTGCAGGTGGGAGAGTGGGCTGGTGATCGAGCAGGGCTGCGTTGTGTTGGTGTTCGTGATGGTGTTAGGGAGGAGAGAGGTGTTCGAGCAGGGCTGCGTTGTGTTAGTGTACGGGATGGAGTTAGGGGGGAGAGAGGTTTTGGGCGGGAAGGTTGTGGATGAGGTAGGGAGGATATTGGTGGTATGAGTGAGGGCATTAATGGTAGGCAGGGGGTCAAGGTGTAGGCTGGGAGACCGATAGTAGAGGTAGGGGTGCAGGAAGGGTAATGGGGGCTGAGAGTAGGAGGGGAAATGGGATTGGAGGTGGTCCTGTTGTGGGGAGGGGGAGTTAAATTGAGAGAGGAGGTATGTTCTGCGTAGTTGGTTAGAGGGTAATGGGGACTGAGAATGGGGGGATAACAGGGGGGATTTGTCGATAAGCGCGTAGTTCTGGTACTGGACTAGGTTAGGTGTCTTGTGGGTGGCAGCTGTGCTGTCAGGGGTGAGCGGAGTGTTAATGCCAGCTGTAGGTGTGAGAGGAGTGTTGATGGTATGTGTGGAGGTCCGAGGGATGGTAGAAGGGGTGGGGGTGTGAGTGGTGTAGGAGGGGGAGCGGTCTGTGTCTGTGCTTGAGGCGCGTGTGGCAGTTGCCTGGTGCAGAACTGGGATAGAGGCGTTGTGGGTGGGAGATGGGAGGTCAGGGGTGGTAAGTGTGTCCCTGATTGAGGGGTATGTCGTAGTTAGCTGGCGCTGAACTGGGATCGAGGGGTTGTGGGTGGGAGATGGGAGGTCAGGGGTGGTAGGTGTGTCCCTGATTGAGGCGTGTGTAGTAGTTAACTGGCGCTGAAGTAGGTTGGAGGGGTTGTGGGTGGTGGGAACTGTGAGGTCATGGTTGGTGGGACTGGAGGAGAGATGAGTGTTGGTCCGCGAATTGGAGAGGTGCTCTTTGAAAGTGGGGAACAAGTTGTCTAGTAGTTCCAGGTTCCTGTCTGTGGATTGAGCTAGGACAGTCCCGTTATTGTAAATAGTGATGGTGGCTCTGCCTAGGAAATGTTGGGATGGCGTGATGGAGAGAGTTAGGCTGTGAGCGGATTTCCTGGTGGTGGAGACGGTGAGTAAGGTGAGGAACGCTTTTCTCCATTGAGCTCTGCGTGTGGTGTGGAAGATGATATCAGTGTTCAGGGATCCATTGACCGGTGAGAAATAGGTGTCAGCAGAGGGGGTTTCAGGGTGTGACCTAAGGAAGTTGTGTTTAAAGCGTTTAGCGGCTTTTTTGGTGAGTGTTGGTGGGTAGTTGATTTTATATGTGTGATTGCCGATAGGATCCATGTTGGGATGGTGGTTTAGGTGGGTGTGGGAGAGTGCACTATAGTGGTACACATGTGCAGGGAAACAGACATATACAATAAGTTACATAATACAGAAGCGGTACTAGTGGTCAACCAGCATACTCCAGTATAAGAGTGTGTAGTGAAACAAATGCATATAATAAGTTACAAAGTACAAAAGTGGCACTAGTGATGAACCAGCATAACAAAAGTATAAGAGTGTGCAGTATGGCAGATGCATACAGTAAGTTACAAAGTACAAAAGTGAAAAGTAGAAAAGTAGGAGTGGGTGCAGGTTGAGGAAATGTGCCGGATAGTGCAGAATACAGGTGAAAGTATAATACCGATGGAGTATAAGAGCAGGATACAAATGCAAACACCAATTTACATAAATCAAAAATCAAGAATCAACATTGACATTAGTTAGCAACCAAGATATATGAGGTAGCAATCTGTGGATTACAAATGTTTAAAATACAGGTAGAGGTGACACTAGTGAGCAGCAAGAGATATATGAGGTAGCAGTCGGTGCATTACAAGAGAGAAGAGTGAGAATGGATGCAGTTTGCAGAACTGTGCAGAATAATGCAGAATAAAGAAGAAGTATAGGATATGAGGTAGCAGTAGGTGCATACCAGGAGAGAGAAGTGGGAATAGGTGCAGGTTGCGGAAATGTGCAGAATAGTGCAGAGTACCAGTTTATTTATTTTATTTATTTTATTTAGAAAGTTTTATATAGCGCGGACAAGATCCTTGCGGATATCAGAGCGCTTTACAAGAGAAGTACCTGGGGGAGCATAGACAGACAGGTGGAACAATAGGTCACATAGTATGAGACAGCATTCGATGTCCAGAGCCCTCCTCCGCCGTGTAGCGGGGGACCTCTTCCAGCCCTCCGAAGTCGTCGAGCTGTCGGGACTAGGCTCCTGGAATTTCAGCTGTCCCTGTGATGTGCAATTAATAACAGTACTGAAAGGTTGAGTGAGAGAGTTCGGGCGGGGAGGTGTAGTGGAACAATAGGTCGCAAAGTATGAGACAGCATTCGATGTCCAGTGCCCTCCTCCGCCGTGTAGCGGGGGACCTCTTCCAGCCCTCCGAAGTCGTCGAGCTGTCGGGACTAGGCTCCTGGAATTTCAGCTGCCCCTGTTTATTGCGAATGTTCAGAGTAAAGCTAGTAGGGATTTGCTCATTGTAGATCTCAGGCAGTTGGCATATGATACATACTTCTAAGAGTCACAAAGAGGGCAGGCACGTGAGATAACGAACTTTACCCGAAGGTGTCAGAGCGCTTTACATAGGATCCAGTGGAAAACATAAGGACTGACGGTTACATGCGTAAAATGATTGCATATTTTTGCATTACAAAAGAACCAGTTAAAAGCATACGGACCAGGGATTACAAGTGTAACAAAAAAGGAATACAAATGGATATACTCTAGGCCTATACTAGTAATATCTCTATCAACATAGGGAGGGGGTAAACCTGGATATACTCTAACAATCACATGGGAGACTAGTCGCTAGAGTTCTCTATATACATAGGGAAGGGATATGACTGGATATACTCTAAGAGTCACATAGGAATGGTGGAGAGCACAACGTTCTACAGCATATACTAGTGATTAGAGCTATCTCTATATACATAGGGAAGGGAAAGGAAAGGACTGGATATACTCTAAGAGTCACAGAGAAGGCAGGCACGTGAGATAAACGAGAGATGGAAGCAGAAAGTGGTGAAAAAGACAGTGAGGAGTGTGTCAGAGGCAACAGGAAAGTCGAAAGGACAGTGAGAGATCACTAAAATGGCAGAAGAGAACGTTAGAAGAAGAGGCAAGTCATACGGAGAAAATGGCGGGGAGCAAGAAGGTCCAAGTCCGACAGTTCCGGAGTAGATTACTAATAGAATATAGGAACAGTATACAGATGCAAACAATAACATACGTAAATCAAAAATCCAGATCAAAAGTGACATTAGTTATCAACCAACGTATATGAGGTAGCAATCTGTGCATTACAAATGTTCAAAATACAGGTATAAGTATAATACTGCAATAATAGGCATTAGTTATCAACCAAGGTATATGAGGTAGCAATCTGTGCAATACAAATGTTCAAAATACAGGTATAAGTATAATATAATACTGCAATAATAGGCAGACATTCTTTCATATGAGGTAGCAATCTGTGCGTTACAAAAGTTCAAAATACAGGTAGAAGTATAATACTGCAATAATAGGTAGACATTCTTACCCAAGAAGGTGTAGATACCTAACTGAGCAAAGTATTCGGTAGTTGAGATTATTCTAAAATGTTAGGTTCTTAGTGTAAGTTCAGATAATGAAGCCCGCCCAAGGGAGAGACCAGTCAGAAATGGCCGCCAAATAGGTGAGATAGAGATAGTCCTCTGTTTGTTGCTGTTGCTTAGATAGCAGGGAAGAGCAGTTTCCCTTCACATGGCTTGGCAGTTCGGGCTGGACTGTTCTCATGAGGCACAGGGTCAAGGCTGATTTGCATATGGCCATGTCTGAACTGGGTGGTGTGGAGTGCAAGAAAACGATGGATTTAGGCCCAGATCTCTGTACTGGGGTGAATGTATGACATTGTTCTGCATTCTGTCCATTAACTGTTGTTTTTCCATCTTACGCAAGTTGGCATCCTCACCGCGGGTCGTGCGGGAATGCCCTTTTGATGAATTGGTGCGATCTATTCGCCTACGCTTTTTCTCCGATCCCGTTGGTGCCTTGTGTGCTGTGGAAGATGCGACGGCAGCCCTGCCACATTCTCCTGCTCGCCCCCCGATGGCCCGTCAGGCGTGGTTCTCGGAGTTGCACCTTCTGTCCCTGTGGGAGCCCATCCTCCTTCATCCTCAACAAGGGTCTAATTTGCCATCCGAACCACTCCTCTCTACAATTGTCGGCCTGGAACCTGAGCACCTTGAATTTGCGCATTTAAATATCTCGCTGGAATGCAGAGACATTCTAGCTCAGACCAGAGCTCTGTCTACCATTAAGACTTACAAGCTCAAATGGTAGAGGTTCTGCCATTGGTGCGTGGCTACGAATATCCATCCTATCCATTCCACTCCGGAGCAGCTACTTCCGTTCTATTTGGACCTGGCTCAATCCGGGCTTTCCCATGCTACTTTGACAGTTTTCTTGGCTGCAATCTCTGGTTTCCGGCAGGATGGCTCCTCCTCTCTCTGCTCGTCCAGAGTTATTAGTCAGTTTTTCAAAGGACTGTTCCGGAAGTTCCCACCTCTTTGGCGTCCTCCTCCCACTTGGCATCTCAAAGTCGCCTTAGCCCAACTAATGAAGGCGCCATTCGATCCTATCCATAGGGCGGACTTAAAGTTTCTGACCTGGAAGGTAGCCCTTTTCCTTGCTCTGACATCTTCTCGTCACGTGAGTGATCTTCATGCTTTTACTGTTAAACCTCCTTTTCTCCAGTTCAAACCTGACTCTGTGGTGCTTCGCATCAACCCAACTTTCCTGCCGAAGGTGCCTACGGATTTCCATCTAAATGAGCCTGTTTTTTTAAAGACTTTCTTTGCCGATCCTCAATCTCCGACAGAGCAACGACTGCACTCTTTGGACATCAAACGATGCCTTAATTTTTACATCAGCGGGATTGCCCCTTTTTGCTGGTCCGATCAACTGTTCATTGCTTACGGACTCATGCGTAAAGGGCGCCCTGTTACCAAGCCAACTATTGCACGTTGGATTTCTTCAGCCATTGTCTTCTGCCATCAGCAGGCCGGCAAGCCTCTACACTCTTCAGTGAGGGCTCATTCCACCAGGGCGATGTCATCCTCTACCGCCCTGTTTGCTGGTGTGCCGCTTCATCAGATCTGCCGAGCAGCCACGTGGTCCAACCGGCACACGTTCACGAAGCACTACTGCTTGGATGCCATCAAGGAGGCGGATACAGCAGTGGGGCAGGCAGTACTTCGTCATCTTTTTAACTAAGGTGATCCTCTGTCTTCCCTCCTCCACTACGGTTTTATATGATTGCTATCAGTACTTACATGACTGTATTATTACTGTCTCTTTGGTTTTCTCCATGCTGTTGCATAGCAATCGGACCTCTTCGGATGTTACTGCTCTCTATTCTATTCAACCATGTGAATCTATGAAAGACACCCTAATACTGGAGAAGAACAATTATTACTTACCTGTAAACAGGTGGTTCTCCAGTATTGGTGTCTTTCATAGATTCACATGCGACCCACTCTCCTCCCCTCAGAGGCTCGTTTTCTCCTCATCGAATCTTTTGTCACTCATGTGCTACGAAAATCTGAGGGTCTGAGCTCTGAGGAGAAGGTTCTGGAAGGGTGCTGGCACCTGATTGGCTGTAGTTTGGACTAACATAATGACAGGAATATGTTACAAGTGTTTTTTCTTTCTATCATGTATTCCTATATAGGAATTGTTTTTTTTGAGTCTTTATTATGTATTTACTACTATTATTTCATGTTATGTATTTACGTACATATATTATTGGTTACGTTATTACTATTTTATTTACCGTGGGACTCCCACTTCGACGACGGGGAATAATCAAGCATGTGAATCTATGAAAGACACCAATACTGGAGAACCACCTGTTTACAGGTAAGTAACAATTGTTCATTCTCATGGTATGGATTCAGATTACTGAAGATAAAACAAAAGTTTTATAGTGATCGATATAGAGAATCGCTAGTTTCCATGCAAAGATGGCCCCCATTGAAACTCCCTTTACCCGGAGGAAATAGTCCCCTTGAAATGAGAAATAAATCTTCATTATAATGATTTCCAACAGATCTATAATGAAATGGATGCACTAAACTGCCCTTCCACACTGCATCTCCGTTAAGTCTTTCGGTATCAAACAACACACAAACTCGTCAATGAGGAACACACAAACAATACTGCCAAAACGGCACTCTACACACATTAAAAATATCTAACCGTACACCCCCCTTACAATATTAAGATGGTAGTAAATCCCCTAGCTCTCCCGAAACGTAACTACAACAGTGCCTCCTTGACAGGAACCACTAAAATTCACCTAATGTGGCTGCCAGGCTTGTCGCAGGAATCAAATGGGTTGACCAACTTCTCACCTGCCCTTAAGTCTCACTTGGCTTCCCATTGAAGAATAATGCATCTACAAGACAACTTGTATCCCACACAAAGCCCTACATACAAAAACTCCCTATTTTGAAATGAAACTATCGAGAGCAGGAAAAAGCTCTCTTCTGATCATGCTTCCCAAACTTACAAATTAATCGCTGGCAGGCTCCTTCTCTGGAAACGCCCCTAAGATTTGGAACTCGCCCCCTAAGGACCTCGATGCAGCCCGTCATTTTTGTGCTTCAACCGGGACCTCTAATCTCTTTTGGTCAACAAGTTCTTTATCAATGATTGAGGTGAGGTCCCCTGACTTACTGACTAAATAGTCTCGTATCTACCTCCATCCTCATTTCCCAACTGCTTGATTGCTATGTTTTACTGTATCCATACTGTGGATTACATTACTGCTCTATTGTCCTATTTTTTCTAACCCACTTGACTTGTCCTTAAACTTCTTGTTAAATTATTTCTCAATATGTTAAGCGCTCTGATACCCTTGTTTCCAGCCAGCGATATATAAAACTGAAAAAAATAAATGATCCATGCATAGCTGTAGACCAACTGGTCCCTTAACCTTCAGGGCCCAAACCCGCATTACATACACATTCAGAGAATACTTGCAGTCTGATTCCCTGAAATAAAATGTCATTTAGTACACGAGAGAGCTCCCAGCACAGGTATATACTGATGACTTGTAAGGGAGTTTTCAAAGAACTACTGGGCCTGTATAACAGAGTGTGCTGTCCCTGTTTGCGCCATGGTGCACCTTTAAACAGGTGTGCTGGACACAAACAAATGGTGTACCCTATTACAATTAACGTGCTGCCCTCAGGGTAGCCTGGAACCCGGGTCTACACTGGGGCAGCTCATTCAGTGAAATACAGAGTGTCTGTTTATAAGTACACCCATCATGTGTTTCAAAATGCAGTTTACATGCTGCCTGCACTTTAAAGAGGGGAGAGAGGCCCCTTTCATGCGGGTGCAGTGCGTGGCTGCACCTGCCAGGCCCCTGGAACTCCCTTTGCCCCCTCCAGAGAGCTGACTTAAGGAGGCACACTGACAGTGCGTCAACTTTATGTGCCATACTGTCAGAGTGCATCCTAAGGGCCTGCATGCCTCCCCCCACCACCACCGCCCCCCCCCCCCCCCCCCCCCCCCACCACCACCCTTCATCTGAAATACGGGGCAGGTGCAGAGGCACAGTGATTACTAGTTTGCATGGACCCACGCACCAGTACTTGAGACGGAACACCTTCTGAAGATGGCACTAGGGCACATGTAGAGCCAGCTCTATCCGTATTATAGAAAGAGCTGCACAAATGTCTACAGCCCCTTCTGTGATACCATAGTGCTCCAAATACGTGCTCAGTCGGGGCCTGAGGCATTCTGTAGCACAGCTCTAGAAGGTTACCTCTTGGGCTGCAATTACCAGATTTTACATTTCAGGTATGAAAATTGCTCTCACTTGTCAAGACTACTGCTTTCTTTTATTCAAATGTGTTGCTGTTTTTTAAACTTTTTTAGCCTTCCAAGTGGAAAGATGTCACAGCTTTGGTGTGGTAACGGAGATCTACTTAAGCTACTATTAAATACTGCTTGGTACCTAGATGCTTGTGGTGAAACCTGTCTTGCCTGAAATGATGAGGGTTAGGGCTTACGAGAATAGATTTCAGTTCTTACCCTCAAATAACTCCTACCTGCTTGGAAGAAGATATGATCTGAATCTAGAGCTTGGGGGCTATCTTCATAATTGACAAAAATTGGGCCCACATTGCCCCACCTGAATACTCCATTGGCCCACCCAGATGAAAATTCCTGAACTGGGCCTGGGTCTAAAGTTGAGTGCGACAAAAAAGCAGTAGCTAGACATTTTTTGGCTTCAAAGCTTTCATTACTGAAAACTGTGGTTTGATGTGCATGGTCTTAGTATGGCTTTAGGACGTTCTGGAAATGTGGCTGATTTTAATGTACTCCATTTTTATTATTACCATGTTTGATGCAAGTTTTGCTCAAATGTATTCTTCTTTTTTGTTTGACAGTGTTTGTTTTCAAACCTGATGAACCTAGACCACTGTATGTTCAGAAGGGTGTCTGTCGTGGTAAAATACAATGGGCTGTGTTTGTGCCAAGGGATATTCCTGAATCAGTCAGCTCTGAAAAACACCAATGGTTAAATAGATCTCAGCTCTATTTCCTCACAGAGACGCAGGTGAGAAAACATACTACACTATGAAGTGGTTACAGATATTTGGTGTTTTAGTGTCTTAAATTGAACTTCGTGGAGTATTTGTTTAAGTCATGCTAGTACAATAGTTTTCAGTTTTGACAGGGCCTGATGGTTGGGGGTTCGTAGTAAGTCACTGCTTTTTATGAGCTTTAGGTGGTTTCAGGTTGTTTAAAGATTGACTTCATGATTGCACTTTAGTAATAAGTTGCTGCCAGAGTGTGAGGGTTTGTTACTCTGATCTGCATATTAACCGCATGATTGAAACAGCTCATGCTGATGCGGTGGATTAGGAAGATTGTGTGTATAATATAGATTTTTAATAGTGAAGTACCACAGTTAAAGTGCGAATATTGACCATATTCGCACTTTAACTGTGGTACTTTCCGATCAATTCCATACCAGTAGAAATACCGCACTTGCTTTTGATGGTGACACATGGCTCTAGAACAAAATAATTTAGAGCATACATGTAGTACACCTTTTAATCCACTATCACTTTCACAACTCATAAAAATTACCAGCTCCGCTGCAGTCGCAGGCGTCTAAGCACACCTGAGTGGCATTTTGCCACTCAGGTGGACCCCGATGATGCATGTCACCAACCAGGTTGGTGAGTGAGGGGTTTATAAAGAAAATGTTTCTTTACATGCATCTCTTTCTCTACACTTTTGATCACTAGGACACTGTGTCCTGGGGTTACTCCTTCATTTGTTTTTTTTTAGAATTCAAACCCTAGGGGACTAAGAGTATAGCCCTCAAAAACCCTTACTCTCCCTTTGTTTAGTACGTAGCAGTAGAACTAGACACCACAGGGGCATATCTGCTCATGCAGATATGTCCTCACAAAAAATATAATGCTTCTTGCCTTAGAGCTCAAAGGCCTGCTGTAGGGGCGATTTACATATATTAAATGCAGTGAATTTGGCATGACACACAGGAATGTCATGTTGTGTTTGCACCATGTATCACAGCCTGAAATGGAAGTCTGTGGCATTTGTATGTGGGTCTCTTAGATTGGCATAAGATATGCTGCAGGCCTCTTTAGTACCACTGGCCTAGGGACCTAGAGTACAATTTACTAGGGACTTACAGGGGTGCTAAAGTCCTTAGCCAAATTGTAGCACAATTAGGCTTTACCTTGTTTTAGGGAAAGAGCACTGCACGGAGGTCTGGTTAGCAGGCCACCGTAGAAAATCAGCATCTAGTAGGTAAAAAGGGGGCAGAAAGTGGGGGGTGAGTCTGGTTCAGGTAGGTGCAACAAAAGCCCAGCTCTCTACACTGGGCATGTGATTTCTGGCACAAGCAGTGCAATTGTTCCTGTCATATGTGGCATCCACGCTGGCAGTCTCCGGCCATGATTGATAACCTGGGACTATTTGATTCTTATTTACTTGACGTGATGACCCAAGGTGTTACACTGAATGTGGCCACGTGGAACGTAATGGTTTGTGGGACAAAATCAAGAGGGGTGTGTTGCAGTATATTAAGCGGGTTGAGCTGGATCTTGTGTTGCTTCAGGAAAACACATCTGGTGGGGAACTCTTGTAGGGCCCTGAATAGGAAAGGCTATAGCCTCATGGTTCACTCAGGCTCGCCTCCGGTTCCAGAGGGGTGGGTATTTTGCTCAGAAGGGGCTGTCCCTATATCATCCATGCCACCTGGACCGACCCTCAGGGCAGATATGCTGCAGTGAAGGGCTCCTGGGAGGTCCGAGTCATCAATGTTGTTTCTGTCTACGCCCTTGCCAGACTGCAGCGACAGACTCTGAGAAACGTGGGCACCTTACTGCTGGAACTGCCTTTGGGGTTGTTAATACAGGCAGGGGACTTTAATCTGACGATGAATGGTTCCTTGGACCGGCTCCCGGCCATGATGGACCCGCCTAGAGGATCACAATTGTTGGAGTTCGCGAATGCCCTGGGGGTTGTAGATATTTGGAGGTGGTTCAACCCGCTAAACACACGCTTTACGTTCCAATCATGAGTACACAGTGGCCAATCGCGGATTGATTATATGTTTACACATGCCCAAGATGTTCATGTTTTCACAGAATCCAGTTGTCTGGCCCGTGGGATTTCCAACCATGCGCCTGTACTGGCGACCCTCGGATTCCGCCGTACAGGTCGCCCATATTCCCTTACCGAACAGCCCCTGGACACATAAGATTCTGCATTTTAAAGACTCTCCGTAAGGATACAGAATATTATTTTGCTGAGAATGTGGACTCTGACAACTCGGCAGTGACATTATGGGGGGCTTTTGGGGCAGTTATAAATGGCAGGGCATTGTCATTAGTGGTAGTGTACTGGGTGGAACGGTCTAGGAGGGTGATTGATTTAGAGGCAGATATTTCTGTTCTGGACAGTCTATTGCGCAAGATCCTAACCCCGCATCCCAACACAGCTTCGTGGTCAAGAGACAGGATTATAGACGGCTCCTTTTTGAGGGTGCCTTGGCGAGCTCTCTGACTTCCCGCCATAGGATTTATGAACAGGGCGAGCGCACAGGCAAGCTCTTGGAGTGGCTTGAACGGAGGGAACAAGCTGCCAGATGGGTAAATGCTATAGCTGACCCGGCAGGCACGCTTCTCACCGACCCGCAACTGATAGCAGACACCTTTGCAGCCCATTATAAGGAGGTCTATACTAGCTCGCCTACAACTCAGGCCCCACTCTCGCCTGACCTCCTAGTCACCATTGACGTTCCTACCATTTCCCCACAGGATAAGGATACCCTAGAGGTGGACATTATGGTGGAGGAGGTTCAGAAGGCTATACACAAAGTCCAATCAGGTAAGGCCATGGGTCCCAATGGGCTCCCCATCAAGCTTTTTAAACCAATGTCTTCACTCCTCGCACCACATCTATTGAATCTATAGACTGAATGTTTCGAGTCAGGCCTCCTCCTCGTGGATTTCCGAATAAGACTGTCTGACTGTGCGTCCTATTTCCCCATCTCCCTCCTCACGGTCGAGGCCAAGATCCTGGCTAAACTCCTGGCAAATCAACTCCTTCCTTATGTAACGGACTTGGTACATCCGGATCAGCCAGGATTCATGCTGGGGAGAAACACTGCTCGAAATCTGCAACTGGTGCATGAGGCTATTGGCAGGATTCCCACTTTAGAAGAAGACGCAATCCTATTATCAACTGATGCCTCTATGGCATTTGACACCATTAAGTGGGATTTTCTCTTTACCTTTTTGGCCCGCATGGGGTTCGGGCCCAAATGGATACGCTGGATCAGTCAACATCGCTCCGCCACTTTACTCTTCATCTGGGCACAAGACATGGGTGTCCCTTGTTCCCATTACTCTTCGCTTTAGTACTGGAACCGCTTGCGTTGTGGGTTCAGGGTGATCCAGGGATATGTGGTCTTAAGTGGACGGCAACTCATGAGGACCGGATTTTACTCTACGCAGATTATATTCTCCTATATATAGTATTGGAGAGGGGAAAGTCTTCTAGTAACTCTGTACTGTTTGTACCGGCATCCAGTTTTTGCTGTAAACCAATAAAGTTTTTTTAAAAAAGTGGGGCACACCCACAATCGATCTGTTAGCCACCTTCAAAAACACAACATGCCAAAGCTTCTCCTCCTGGTACCCACAGTCTGAGCAGTGACCTGTGGGGGAATCTTAGCTTACACTTTTTCTCCACTACCTCTAATCCCATATTTAGTGAGAAGATGAGGCAAACATTCATTACTGTCATTCTGATCTCACCAACTTGGGAGAGATGGCCATCGTAGTGCTACTGGAAATGTCAATCAATCCATAGGAAAGGATATTGATTAAACTAGACTTCTTGACTGAGCATTAGGGTCAGCTCGGGCTCCAAAGCTCAGGGAAATTAACCTCGTAGTTTGACACTTGAAGTTTTAGAGTTTGAATACCACTATTGACAAGCCTTGCCACACAACAGATCATAACAAAACTGCAAGCCTGCTGCTCTGTCTATGCTCTGACCTACTGTACCATTCACGCCGATCATCTGTCTGCCCCATGATGTTACAGGCCAAGCACTTAATTGGTTCATATCTTTTCTCCCTGGTTGCCATCAAGTGGTCTCACTTCCCCTTTTCTCTCCAATGGAAAGATGGGAGGCTGCAGCCCTCTACCCATTTTATTTAGTTTTATCGGAACTTAGACTGAAAATGTTTGCATTCAGTTGTATTTATTCAAATGAGGCCTGAGCTTGTCTTCATAAAGTCTGTTTTTTTCTACAGCACTTGAAACTTCAGTTAAGTACAAATGTTTTAACTGTTATGGGGCATTTAAAATTATCCAATTGATGCTTCATATTAATGGATACTTGGGTATTAACAGTTTCTCCAATTCATGGTGAAAACTGTACACAAGTGTCCTACAATAACAGAGGTTATCTAACCAGCTCATAGAAGTTTAAATGGGCTGGCTCGTTCCACCTCTTACATTTTCACACCAGCCAGTGTGGCTAAATCGATTTCCCAGTATGTTATGAGCCTGTACATTAGCCTTGGGTAAACTGAGTCCTTTATATCCACTGTAATCTGAGCTTTAGCCTTAAGAATGAAATGAACATTAGAACAACTCTTGTCTGAGAGTGCGGCAAAAGTATTTTTTCAAAACCTTCTAAAGAGGATTGAAATGTATATTTATTCTGCATATCATTCACCTATGATAAGTCCACATGAGACATAGAAATGGTCTTATACAAATTGTTGATTCAACTTTTTGTTTTGATGTGTTGGTTATCTTATAATTAGGTCCTGTGTAAAGTTAATTGTCCCCCCCCTTCAAATCTTGTGTGTACGATATAAAACCACAATATGAATGAATTAATTAATAGAGCAGACGTTTGCTTTAAATTAGCTTGGTCAACTCTGGTTCAAATTAGTCTCCAGAAGCTAAATCTGACAATTTGAACGAGTAGCCACATGGAAATTCTAAGGTGAATGTTGATAATCTGGTATGAAGTATTTGATCAGGCTTTTCCCTCTCCAACAAACCGTGTTGGTGATGTGAGAACTGTCAATATTATCTACAGACAGAACAGTACGCATGCATCCTGTAAACTCCGTATGCATTCTTTCAACAAATTTGCTGCACTGCATACTGTTATTTTACTTTTGAAATCTTTGGCCAGGAGTTAAGTACCCCATGCACTCTAAACTAAAATCACAAAACCTCGGTATAAAACAGTGTTCGCATTACCTCTTGTGAATGGAAGACCATAGGTAAGAATTGGGAAATAAATAACTTTTAGTAAAATCCACTGTAATAAAATACTTCTACGACACAAACCGCACAACTTCTTTGCATATGTATGGGGGCCTCTGTTCTTGGCAATAGTAACAAACTATTTAGTCTGGTCACATACATTCCTGGCTAACACAATTGTTTGATTAAGCTCCGGCTGCTACAGTTTTGTCATTTTGTAGCCCTGTAAGCAAATGACCAAATTATGAATCTTTTACTCAGTGCCATTTTGCACTGTTGCTTACTCTCGACATGGTCGCCAGGTGCAGATTTGAGACTCCGTATTCAGCCACACAAGAAATGCATAATCGGGAGAGTACACAGTGGTGATAGATTCAGCTCAAACTCCTGCCCGGTATTTCACTGCAGGCACACTTGGTCTGTCTTCTGAGGTGAGCAAAGCAACTTGGTGGGGGGTTGTAGAGTGCACTAACAGTACTACACTTGCTAGGGGGCGCGCATTTAAAGCACCTAGATGTTCACTCGCCTGAGTATATAACGTGCCATAGGTAAAGGCATCTGTTCATTGCAGGGCACCATGCCACCTGCATATTATGCTGGAAAGAAATGTGCACCATAGCAGTGACCATCACAGAAAATGGTCCACTGGTGTTAGTACAAACTTCTGTAAAACTAGCCCAAACGCCTACTTTTCCTCCCAATGCTAATCTATTATGCGCCCCCAGATACTACAGTAGCCCAGCCTTGCTATCCTTGATGCCCTTTGGACATTCTTAAAAGAATGTCTGTTATTTGGCAAATACAGTGTGATTCATTCATGCCCTGATTTTTATTTTGAGTGGAAAAGCATGACTAAAAATTAGCTCAACCAAATCTTTTATTGATATATGAACTGTTTTTCCTTCTAGGATCTGATGACGTTCAGCACAGAGTCCCCAGAAGATAGGCTCACACCATTAAGCAAACAGGTATTTTTTACTCTAACCACTTCAGAAGTTGCGTGATTTGATCTTCACGAGGAAGTTCCCATCTTTTTGTGACCGAATGCTTATACGATGTATGATCACACAACTACAGCAGATGCCTATTAATTTATTAAATACATGTTTTATGCA
This sequence comes from Lissotriton vulgaris, assembly GCF_964263255.1. Lineage (NCBI taxonomy): Eukaryota > Metazoa > Chordata > Amphibia > Caudata > Salamandridae > Lissotriton > Lissotriton vulgaris. Next base: position 458,563,762 of record NC_141687.1, read on the forward strand.
TTTAACTATGGCATGTCATTCACATGTAGGCATAGCAGGCTAATAGTGTCAACTATTCGGTAGACACCACTGTCTTTTCATGTGCCATTACATACCAGTAGTTTTGAAGTTTAATTTGTATCCTTACTGTAATTGCTTTTATTGGGGTACGTATTTTTAAAGCATTGGATCTTTCATATATTGGTGCTGTTTGAGTATCCTACTGTGCCCAAATGTAGACAATATAACCTGGCTTTAAACAGATCAATACAAAGGGGATATTTTCATATTTAGTTGTGCTTACTTTCGGTCACCCCATCCTAGATTGATCAGAAATCTCCCCCAGCCCTGGCACCGGTCACCAAACATTCCCTGACCCAAAAGTAGTGAGATTCCTTAACCGTCCCCTGACAGATAAGTTCAAGTTATTTTCATCTTTGATAACAAAAGGTTTAAGCTCTCCTTGGTTCAGGATTTATTGCTGGAGATTTCTTCACTCCAGTCTTGGACAGGCAGAGAAATTTCAGCTTATGGAAGAAATCTTTCTTCAGATAATGTAGTCATTTTGCAAAGCAACATTTTAACATGACGCTCATTTGTCTTATTTCTTTACCATAATCATGTGCCCAGACATGGTCTCTTCCATTGCCTCTCACCAGAACTGAAGCGAGAGAGAACTGGTATGGTAAATGACTTTACTGGACATCAACAGCAGAAACCAGACTTCAACTTCCTGGCCTGACGGTCTGGGGATCCTTCTTAAGCCCAACAAGCCTAATAAAGAGCCTCTGGATGTGGCTGGATGCCACCCTCGCCATTCTAAAAAGCGTGCTGCCAGCTGCTTTGGCGTTCTCAGGATACTGAAGTATACCACCCAGAAGACTGATTGGCAGGGCCTTGTAATCTCACGCCTCGATTATGTTAACACATTGTATTTCGGCTCTCCCTGATATGTTACAGGTGATACAAAATGCCGCTGCTTGTCTCCTCATGAACCTCCAGAGGCAACAGTCTGCTAAAAAGGCTTTTGCACCCGCTTCCAGTGGAGCATTGCGTGCAGTTTAACCACTTGGATGCTAATGACAAGGGTAACTTGTCATGCACTGCCCATTCATTTCAATGGAAATCTCATTATATGGGCCTAATTCCCTTAGCATCCGAGTGGTTAAGGCCCAATGCATTCTGCATAGAGCACGGCACAACAAATCCAGATGGGGTGGTCACTGAATACCCTATACAAACTCTAAACTTTGGGACACCCTACCCATAGTTACAATGACTGGACCGTGAATTCATTCCTTAGGACCTTGAAAAGCTGGCTTAGGAACTAATTCCTCCCCTCCTATAGCAGTGGCTAATGCATTGTCTGTTTCTGCGATGCGAGGCCTCAAGGTAGTCATGCGTTGTACAAGATTTACAGAAGAGAATAGAAGTCTTTTGCACTGTTCAAGAAAAAGCCCAAGGAATCTTATGAGACTCTCCGCTGTGAAAGCTCCACTCGCTCTCGTTACTTCGAAGCCAAACCAATTCAGCTTGTACCTCAGGTGAAGTGAATCACCCTCTGCATTCAACACTTCTTTGAGCAATGTCTGATGTTGAGTTCCTGCTGTTTACCCTCCGCATCTACTGACAACTCTGGCATAGGCCGTCGACCATGCTTCACGGGTGGGGCTCTGATGGCTTAACTATAATCTGCACTGACCTTGACAGCTGCCCCAATTTCAACTTCTGTCCCAAAACTAAAATCTTTTACCATCTTTTACACATTTTCTTTGCGAATACTCTTGACTTTGCTGTGTTACATGGAAGTTGGACTCCAAAAGGAGAAGCACAAGAGTAGGTGAAGAGAAATAGCAAAGGAATGGTTCTGAGTGAATAATAGGGGCCAACTTCTAGATTAACCTAATTTCTGAGGTGAATCTTTAGGATGTACAAGTAGAAAAAGGCAAGCTCCTCTTATACGACAACCTAAGAAGGAGGACTTAAGTTGTGCAGCAGTGGAGAAGACGACTGACGTGACCCCAGCTCTACCAGCCTGTCCATCGACCCTGCTTCCTGAGATCGCCAGCAACCTCAAGAAGCCCTGAGGACCTGTGCTGACTTCAACAATGACTCCTGTCTCCTGTCTCCTGTAGATATCTGATTTGTCCAGCAAAAGAAACCAGCACCAGTCTCCAGATCCAGACGGATCCGCTACACTGCAACACTCTGCAGCCAATGCCCCGGCCCGAGTTGAGTGACTTGCCTATCCTGAGAGATCTCCCTGGCGATTCTGACCCCATCGGCATCGGTGGCTGACATCTCCAGGACTCCCCCTCGATGCCTGCAGCTTCTTTTCAAAGGGTCCCCCCGACCAGAACCAGCTAAAGAAACAGACACCGAAAGGCACCCCTGCATTCTTCCCCCGACTCTGAAAAGCCCAGCCAACGATGCCACAGCTATCCAACTTACCTACCCAGCCGTTGGTAGTCTTCGTCCATCCTCCTGGTCCAGTCCTGCAACCACTTTCCAAACAGACGACCTCCATTGAGAAGCATTGGGTGTCCGCTGATTTTGCACCCTGCCGCCGCTCGTGGTGCGGTACCTACCTGGTCTTGAACCTTGCCCTGTGTTGTCCCAAACCCCTGAAGCCTCGGGAAGTAAGTAGAGTACTTAACTGCTTAACATTGTTTTCCTCCATAGGGTTGGATTGTAGTTCTACGCATTCCATTGAACTGTCTAACTGTAACATTGCAAAAGTATACAACTGTACTTGATAGAATCTTATGGATTCCATTCTTTAAACTGTACAATATACAACTGCACTTATAAAACATTACTGCATTGAGAAGTATTAGTGCTGGTAAGTTGTAGTTGGAACAGGTACCAAGGGTTTTGCAGCGTGAATCATTCTGGATTCACTATGCTGTGCATTATTCCGCGGTTTTGTGGTTGGGTCCGGAATTGTAGTCTTTTCTTTTCTTTATTTTATTTTTTTGTAGCCCAGGTGGGCATAGACGTCCCACCTTTTGGTGTATTTCCGGTGACGTCGGCACGCTTCCTGCGGAAACACCCACTCTTGGGCGCCATCTTCAGATTCTTTTTTCCGCGGTTGGGTCTGGATCGTTCCTGAGAGGGCTCCAGACATTTTTGGAGAAAGAAGAAAACACACAGTTTTTGGACGAAAAACATTGGAGAAGACTTCAGGAGACTACATCATCGAGAAGAACTACGAATGAGGGAAGGAAGTTCAAGATCTTCGAATTTCCATTGAGGAATGCGAGCGCAGGGGGCCCCCTGAATGCATGAGATGTACAAGACTCCTTTCAAGTTCTGCGCAAATTGCCACCACGTATGCGCAGAAGGACTAGCACCCGGTTTGCAACCTCTGCCTACCGGTAGACCACGAGAGCAGCGACTGCAACGCCTGCTCTGCCTTTACGCCGAAAACTCTTAGAGTTCGAGCGAGACGGAGAGTAGCCAACGCCAGGATGCAGGGCAAGGGCCTGCCTCCATCCCTTCGAGACCTGGGGCTATCTTCAGACGAAGAAGACTACGCCGCCAAACACGGTCGTAAAGACCGATATTACAAAGACTCCAAAGAAGGTAGGAGACTCTACGGCCCCGAGAGACCCTGAGTCTCGAAAGATAGAGGGAAAATCCTCAAGCGCGGGCGCCGAAAGCTTCGGCGCCCGCACCTAAACCCAGGCCCAGCGGATCCTTTGAGTAGTCGTCCCCGGCGCAGAGAGCTAAAGAACAGCAAAAGCAGTCGAAAAACATTTCCGAAAAGGAAAGTCTGACTCCGAGGGAGAAGGACCCGAAAAAGGCTCCAGCGCCGATGCCGAAAATAAGCTCGGCGCCGATACCTTCGACGCCGAAAATAGGTTTGGCGCCGAATTTACCACCAAAGAGACCAGCCGAACCATTGGATGCAGATCTGGCTGCCGAAATGGAGAAGAAGAGGCACCTCGAAGCAGAGATGGAAAACATCCTGCAATGAAAGAAGGATTTCGATGCCAGGATGAAAGACTACATAATCCCGACGAAACCCAAGCCACAGGTGCACGAGGTAGTCGAGGAGGAAGAGGATGAAGTATAGGAACAGTCGGAGAATGTCGAAGCATTCGACGAACCGGCCGAAGACTAGGCCGCCTTCGACTACTATGAGAGAGGACGACTACCGCAGGACGCTCCTGGGTTCGGCGACCTCAAACTCCGGAGATAGACTGGCAAGAAGGCGACACAGAGTCCTGAAGAAAGCGTCAACACGTATTCTTCGAGGCCTGCGCCACCAGATGACATTGGGGTGTACAACACAGTCATCAGGAATGCAGCGGCTGTCTTCAAGGTGAAACTCGACGAAGAGCAGCAGAAGGCTGACTTCCTTCTCGAGACATTGCTCCCCACACAGACCGGGAGCCAGTACCTGCCAATGCTGGAAAGTGTCATGGCACAAGGGAAAGAAGCCTTCAAGGAGCTGGCTACATGCAACGCAGTCACCCCAAGGACTGAAAAGAAGTATAAACATTCATCGAAGGACCTACCCTATATCCATGGCACGGTCTCAGCTGACTCTAGCCCTTTTCCTTGCTGTGGTAGCAATGATAATGTGCCTACTACCGCAGGGCCACCTCCAGACAAGGAGAGCAAGAGGATGGACTTGGTAAGGAGAAGAATTGAAAGGAATGCCGCGATGCACTGGCGAATGGCCAATTCCAACGCACTACTAAACAGGCATCAGTAGCAGATCCTGGAGGAACTAGGCCAGTTGATAAAGAATATGCCTCAGGAATTCAGGGACAGAGCTGAAAACCTAGTCTAAGAGGGGAAGAATGTGGCAAACTCTTGCATCAAGACAGCTCTGGACGGAGCAGACAACTCCAGTAGGCTCATGATGGGCATCACAGAAAGACCAGCCTGGCTCAGGGTGTCAGGCTTCAAGCCAGAAGTACAACACAGCATCCTGAACACCCCGTTCAACGGACAGACCTTGTTCGGGGCCCCAGTAGACTAAAAGCTCAGCCAACTAAAGAAAGACAATGAGACAGCAAGGTCCATGGGGGCATTGTAGTTCAGAGGGTCGAAAAGGGGCACCCCATCACGAAGGCCCAAAGGCAGGGGTGGTAACCAGCCAGAAACATCGCACCAGGTGTTCCAAAAAATCCCACCAGGCAGAGAGCCAAACACAGCAAGGACAACAGAAGCAGTCCTGGCAATACCAGCAGAGTGGCCAGTCCTTTTGCGCGAGAGGCAATGGACGTGGCCAGAATAGGAGAGGAGGACAGCAACCCCCCGCAAGTGACTTGGTCAGGCAACGTGTGCCCACCCAAATAAGAACTCCCAGGGTGAGGCACAAGGACAACACGAAGGGGTCAAGCGCACTAAACACCTGCGTACATGTGAGACCAGTGGGAAGAAGACTAAAGCATTACTTCCAGGAGTGGAAGGCAATAACAAATGGGTTCTAAACATCATGCAGTTCGGATACTGCATAGAACTGGAAAAGACACAAACAAAAAAAGCCAAAAAGAAGGAAACTAGCAAGGAAAGAGCTGCAGCTTCTTCAAGAGGAAGCAAGAGAGCTCCTGCAAAAACAAGCCATAGAACCATTACCTTACAGAGAAAGGAACAGGGGGGTGTATTAAACGTACTTCCTGTTCCCAAAGGTACACGAAACAATGAGACCCATCCTGGACCTAAGGTTCTTAAACAAATTCATAAGAAAGCAAAAATTCAAAATGACCTCCCTACAAGAGGTGCTTCCTCAACTACAAAGAGGAGACTTCATGGTAACTATAGACCTAAAGGATGCCTACCTACACATACCAATGAACAGAAGTCACAAACATCTGCTCAGATTCGCAATAGGGGAACACCACTATCAGTTCACAACCTTAGCGTTCGGTCTAAAGTCGGTGCCAAGGGTCTTCACAAAGTGCCTAGCAACAGTCGCAGCACACCTAAGAAGGGAGGGAATACACGTATACCCTTACCTGGACGACTGGCTAATAAAAGCATGGTCATACCAGATATGCAAGGAGCATGCACAGAGAGTGACTAGAACACTGATGGACCTGGGATTCTCCATACACTGGGGGAAATCCTCAATGGAACCAGAACGAATAAAAATCTTCCTGGGAGCTCAGATCGACACTGTACAGAGCAAGGTGTTCCCAAGCGAGAAGAGATCAGTTGCACTGGTGAAGGAGATGAAGCTCTACCAGAGGGGGAATCTTGGACAGTGAGAACAGCGAGCAAGATCATGGGCATGATGGCATCATGCATACACCTAGTGCCAAAGGTGCGGCTGCACATGAGACCTTTACAGGAGTGGTTACAAGAGCAATGGTCACAAGCAGCAGGTCATTGGGAGGATCTAGTGGTTGTAACGCACGCAGTGCAGAAAGAAATGGCATGGTGGAACATTGAGAACTTGACAAGGGGAAAGCCTCTAACGCCGCCAACGGTGACCATCACCACAGATGCATCCCAGAAGGGATGGGGAGTTCACATGAAATAACTCAGTGAGGGGTCTGTGGACACCAGCAGATGCGGTCAGACACATCAAATACCTTGAGTTGAAGACAGTTTTCCTCGCTATAAAAGCCTTCCAGACAAAACTGTACAACCAGAGAGTGTTGATCCAGACGGACAACACAACAGCGATGTTCTACATCAACAAGCAGGGTGGAACATAATCGGCCACGCTTTTGAAGCTGGCGCAGGAGATATGGGCTTGGGCCATCCCTCTCAACATAGACCTGCTAGCCATACATCTGCCAGGGAAGGACAACGTAGAAGCAGATTGGCTCAGCAGATAGACATCGGCAACCCACGAATGGGAGCTCAATGCACAGGAGACGAGAAGGCTGTTCGACAGGAGGGGGACACCGTCGGTGGACCTATTGCAACACGCCAAAATGCAAAATGCCGAAACTACGCATCCAGGCTGCCCGGGGAGGGGTCGAGGACATTTACCTACGCTTTTCCCCAGATACCGCTGATGCACAGAGTCCTCAGCAAGTGCAGAGCGAGCAACATGACACTGATACTGGTCGCACCGCAGTGGGCCAGGCAGACATGGTATTCGCAGATCATGGAGATGGCACAGAACGCACCCCACAAATTCGGAAGGAGAAAAGACCTGCTCTCCATGCAAAATGCGGTACAAAAGGGGTGATAATGGACGGAGCATCTGAACCAATCAAACACTCACACCCTGTCAAAAGATCTGGGTTTAATCCATCACCGTTCTTTAGCCCACTCTGCCACCCCAGTTCAGACATGGCTATATGCAAATCAGCCTGACCCTGTGCCTCATGGGAACAGGGTATGCTCAGACGTGAGTCCCTTGCTCACTTTACCACTGGATTCAAGCAAGCCGGGCTGAAGACTGCTGGAATGCCAGAAACCGGTCCTCGGTATACATTAAGGGACATCTGCCATTAGACTCCTTGGTAGTGTCAAACGCATGAAAAAGGGCCAATTCTCAAACGTCTGGCGACACCCCTGCCTGACCAAGAATCTAAGGTTATTGATGAGTCAGGGAAACTAATTGCTGCACAAGCAACAAACATATGGCGCATAGCAAATACACAAGCTTTACTCTCACGCTACAACAGGGTTCATTATGACCAACTAGAAAAGTTCATGGAACACCTACCAGATCAACACAAAGATCTGGCAGCAGAGCTTTTACAGGAAGGCAAATTATCTAATACCTCAATTAAATTCGCACTAGATGTAGTTGTCATAGCATCCAGAGCAGTTAACACTAGTGTTATTCTCAGGCGTCACGCATGGTTACGCATTTCAGGTTTCAAACCAGAAGTACAAACTACCATTCTGAACCAGCCATTCAATCCGAACCAATTGTTCGGGCAGGAAGTAGATAATACACTAGAAAAGATGAAGAAAGACAGACACCCGTAAGTCTATGGGGGAATTACAATCCACCCAAACTAGAGCTTGGAGCCTCTTCTTATAGAGGATGAACTGGTCAGGCAGATTTGCGTACGCTTTTCCGCCTCTCCCACTCATTCCACTAGTAGTACGCAAGCTCAGACAACAGTCTCTGAAACTAATACTAGTGGGTCCCACATGGGCACGTCAGCCGTGGTTCACCACGCTACTAGATCTCTCACTGGTTCCACATCAGAAATTACGGCTCACTGCATCCCTGTTAACCCAAAACCATGGAGAAATAAGGCACCCTGAACCAAGCCAACTGAATTTGGCGATCTGGCTCCTGAAGTCCTAGAGTTTGGTTACTTAAACTTACCACCAGACTGTATGAATATAATTAAAGAAGCTAGAAGACCCACTACCAGTTTGCAATATACTGTAACCACAATCACATTGATCCACTGGATGTTTCCATCCAAAATATCATTTGCTACCTTCTACACCTACAAAGGTCCAATTTGGCTTATTCTTCCATACGCCTGCATCTAGCAGCAATTGCAGCGTATTTACAAAATAGACAATATCTATCTCTCTTTAGAGTACCTGAAATAAAAGCATTTATGGAAGGATTAAAGCGAATAATCTCACCTAGGTTACCACCTGCTCCAGTATTGAACCTTAAATGTGGTCCTTTCAAGACTCATGGGCCCCCTTTTGAGCCGTTACATAAGTTTGAACTGCAATTTCTAACATAGAAAACTGTCTTCCTTGTTGCCATCACCTCTCTTAGAAGAGTTAGTGAAATACAAGCATTCACAATAGAAGAACCATTTTTTCAAATACATCCTAACAAAGTGGTTCTTAGACCCAATCCTAAATTCATGCCAAAAGTGATTACTCCGTTTCACCTTAACCAATCAGTAGAGTTACCAGTGTTTTTTTCAAAAACCAGACTCTGTTGCAGAAAGGGCTTTACACGCCTTAGATGTGAGAAGAGCTCTACTATACTACACAGACCGGACCAAATCCTTCAGAAAGACAAAACAACTATTTGTATATTTCTCTCCACCACACAAAGGCAACCCCATCTCTAAAGGAGGAATTGCCAGATGGATTGTAAAGTGTATTCAAATATGCTATCAAAAAACTAAGCGTACACTAATCGTTCCTCCTAGAGCACACTCTACTCGTAAACTAGGAGCCTCTATGGCTTTATTAGGAAACATACCACTAGAGGACATATGCAAGGCAGCAACATGGTCTACAATACACACCTTCACTAAACACTATTGTGTTGATGTGCAAGCCAAGCAGCAAGCCTCAGTGGGCCAAGCTGTCCTTAAAACACTATTTCAGAATGTAGCAACGGATACAAGCGACCACCGCTAGGGGAGACACTGCTGCACAATCGTTGCTAAGTGTAGGATCTGCAGTTCATATGCCTTGAACGGAAAATGCTACTTACCAGTATGCATCTGTTCTTGGCATGTAGAGCTGCAGAGTCCTACACGCCCTCCCGCCTCCCCGGGACTTGTATCCGTTCCAGTACTCATCTTACTTAGACGCACACGCATGGACATCCTTTCTCTTTACTTTTACTAACTCCATCATTTCCCATCATGGCGAAAAACAATCTGAGGATGGAGTCGATGACCATGCGCATTATTGTCCAAGGGAGGAGTCACCTATCTCGTGACTGCAAAGACTTATTCTAAGAAGACAAAAACCTGCAATCTGAGCCCAACACCAGGTGGCGATCTATTGCTAAGTGTAGACTCTGCAGCTCTACATGCCAAGAACAGATGCATACTGGCTTTATCGTTACAGGAACCCTACACCCAAATTCACAATGAATGGGTGGTAATGAGAACGGACCCACACTTCATGCCGAAGGTGGTGTCAGGGTTCCACATAAATCAAACCATAAAAATACCAAGTTTCTTCCAGAAACCGACCACAAGCGCTGAACGAGCTCTTCACACCCTGGACGCCAGAAGAGCAGTCATGCACTACATTGAAAGGACAAAGGAACACAGGAAAACAAAGAAATTCTTGGTTTACTTCGCAAAGAGTTTCATGGGAAAACCAGTAACTAAAGGAACAATTGCGAGATGGATCGCACAGACAATACAATACAATTCTGCCACAAACCGGCAGGGGAACAACTGGCAGGAGGGACATGGGCCCACTCTACCAGGAAAAAGGGAGCTACAATAGCTTTCCTAGCCAACACACCCATTCAGGACATATGCCTGGCGGCAACATGGGCTTCAGTGCACACATTCACAAAGCACTACTGTGTGGATATACAGATGAACAAGGAAGCACAAGTCGGACAAAAGGTGCTTCAACACATATTCAATAACCAACGCTCATCTTCCACCCAGCCGCCACAAACATGAGAAACCGCTACAAAGTCTATGCACAGCATAGTGTATACAGAAAGATTCACGCTGCAAAACGAATAGTTTCTTACCTGTCGGTGTAGTTTTGCAGCTTGAAGATCTTTCTGGATTCACTAGCGAACCCACCCACCTCCGCCAGAAAGATTAGACTGGAGAGGAAGGGGGTTGCAAACACTGACAATTACTTTAACAAACCAGCCTTAAAGGTTAAAGCGGTGAATGACTTACTAGAACATTGCCATTACTTCGGTAACAGAACAAACACGAGAGAAAAGAATCCGAGGATGGCGCCCAAGAGTGGGTGCTTCCGCAGGAAGCGTGCCGACGTCACCGGAAATACACCAAAAGGTGGGACGTCGACGCCCACCTGGGCTACAAAAAAAAAAAAAAGAAAAAGAAAAGACTACGATTCCGAACCCAACCACAAGACCGCGGAATAATGCACAGCATAGTGAATCCAGAAAGATCTTCAAGCTGCAAAACTACACCGACAGGTAAACTTTTCTATTCTTTGTACTAGTAAAAAATAACAAAGTAACAACTTTTTATTCGAACAACTGGCCTGGATTCAGTCAGTGTGCTATCATTTCTTGCCTAAGTCTGCAAAAAATGCGTAACACTACCCTCTGACAAGCCTAACTGCTCAGCTAAGTTACCACTAACTTGATATTAAGGAATTATCTACTGTATCCTCTGCTATATATCTCTTGGGATCCACTGGATTCTGTGCACACTATACCTTACTTTGGTATAGTTTGTTCAGAGCCAGCTTCCTATGGATAGGTTTTTTTTTTTTTTTTTTTTGTGGCCCAGATGTGCGTCAACATTTCACCATTTGGTGTCCTTTCCGACATCGACACGCTAGCCTGTAAACCTAGAGGAATACAGTAAGAATGAGGAACACTGGTGACTTAGACTTTTTCAGCAAGTTGACCTCTAGGTATGGTACAGAGTCTATTCTCCAGCACATTTATAACTGCATATTTTCTTTTCTTTTCAGTTGGCTGTGGAAGAAAGTGTCCCAGTTACTCCTTTTCAGCAACTTTTAGGAAAACCGCACCGGCAAGAGAAAATGGATTTAGACTTGGGAAGGGCTTCTTCACTAAAGGCACAAGGCTCTGTCGCAATTAAAGAGGTATTAAGTCCTTCTTGACAGCTGCTTCTCTTAGGTGATCGGAAATGTAAAGTGAATAACTTGGTGAAGCAAAAATGCATATTTGGGAGCATGAATCTTCCTTTTGAGGAACACGATAAATGTACTGATTCTGATTAAAGGAGAGTGAAAGAATATTGAACCATTGGGCAGCATCTGTGTAATACATAGTTTAAATCATATATTTTTGTCAGGGTGGCCTTCTGTTAATCAGTAATCTTGTTTTCACCTTTGTATTTTCTTTGCTAGATCCTAATCACCATCTTTACTATACTTGTTCGGAAGAGATGATTGTATTGCATGGGACCACTACATTAATTTTTGCATGATTTATATTGGTGCCCCCCATTGTTTTTCGATTAAGTAATGAATACTAAACCTATGTTTTGTTGAGCACTTACAGTTCAATGTTTTGGGGAAAAAGGGGATATTGGTATTTATCTGATGAGAAAATCCAGTAACTTTTGAAAAAGTGAGATCCTCAAAATGCTGTTCAGCTAACCCCTATTTACAGCATGCTTGTTGGGACAAGAAAGGATTAATGCATGTAAATAGGCACTCCATCATGCTGAACCTTGTTTAGGACTGTGGCTCAGATATTACTGTTCCCTAACTTTTCAGGATGAATCTGGTTAATCAAAACCTTATAATCACTTTCTTCATTCACATTGAGAAGTATTATGTATAGGAGAACTATAATATGTCCTTAACCTGTGTCTTAGTAACCACCTAAAGACGGCTCAAAAAAGCAAAGCCAGTTGGTCACAAATAACATTTGTAATTTCCCTTTCAGCTCCTAAGTACTCCAGCCCATGTCCTACCCGCAGCCTCTGTTTTGTGTTCTATGTTCATCAATTCCTTGCTGATATCCAAACACGAGAGGTAAGATGTATGTTAGTGGGTAGCTCTTTGTGTTGACTTTAATCCAACATTGGTGCGCCTCTGTAGGAAATTGGGCTATTAATTGGGGCAGGTGACAACCCACCTCAAGGAACAACCACAACACTTGTCAAGAATCCTTTAAAGTCACTAAGTAAACCTGAGTCACGCCCACTGGTAGCTGTAGTGTAGTGCTGACAGGCTTAAAGGCAATGTGTATAGTATTTATGCAGGATCACAACAGTAATCTAGTCAAAATAGCAAACAATAAAAATCCCAAACACAGTTGCAAAAATAGAAATATGAATTTTGAAAGTTTTAAGTATGAATAGTGCCAAGAAACACAAAGTGCAAATGATAGTGCCCCTGGTAGGCTGGGACAAGGCGCAACTTGATGCTTGCACGCAATGGAGCACCAGTCAAATACACGGACTAGGTTTGCCCTGGTCAAAGAGTTTACCTTCTGACTTAAGTCCTTTAAGTCTCAACCCACCACAAGAGTACACTCCTAAAGCACACCATGGACCTGTAGAGAGACTGTGTATCAGGCAGAGGCTGTAAGCAGTGTCCAGTCCAGGTCTAGTTACCACTCTGCAACTGGGCAGTTGCAATAAAAGGCCTCTTTAAGCATTTTATATCCTTGTAGATTTAACAGGAAGTCAGTTGTATGACCTTTGGAATTCCCTTCTTTGTAGTTAGTAGCTAAGAGGGAAAGGAAGTTCAGTCTTATAGGCCCTTCTCATGTTTCGGACAGTTTTCGTCCTCCCCCTGGTCTTTCAGGTCTAAGAGTGTTTTGAAGTGTCAGGTTAGAGATGCAACATTTATGCCTAGCACTAGCTAGTGGGTTGCAATGCCACCTCTGCAAGCTCGAGCCAATGGGGTAAAAGTTACCAGGGCTATCCCTTCCCACTTGGAGCATTTTCAGGATGCAGACGTCTTTGGCCTCACTACACCTTGGCTTTGAGGGCTGATACTGTGTGGCAGAAGTGTACTATAGAATCTTGTGTTCTCCCACTTCTAGCATTAAAATCCAGTGTTCCTGTATCATCTCCCCCTCCCCACCCCTTGAAGTGCACCCTAATTTTTGTATTTAAACCACAGCAGACCTGTCAAGCAGGATTTGACACTCCCAGAAGGATTTGGCTCTGATGTCGAAAAGGGACCCACTGTGATTGTAGCCTGCCTGACTTTGGGCGGGGGGGGCTGTTTAGGTTAGGGGCGGCGACCAAGGAAGGGCTCTGCACTGGTGTTAGCCAGCATTTACTTGTGATAGGGGAAGCCTCTTTAGGTTGTTCCCAAGTATTACATGTACAACCCAAGCAGACCCATCAAGCAAGATTTGATAGTCCAGCAGGATTTGAAACTGTGATGAGTAGAATATGTAGGTTTAGAGATATCGTGTCTGCCCATTCAGGCCAAGCTATGGATTTTCTCCTGGGAGGCATTCACACTCATTCAAATTTATTCACATTTTAACTACTGGCTGACAGAGGAGGTAGTGCAAATGCGCAGCAGAGGCTTTTAGCAGGCAAAGTTATTTCACTAAAAGTACTTTTTCCTTCCCATTTGTCAACAGTTACACTGCACCATTAAATTGGGTTTTTAATAACTATTAAAAATAGTTGTTAAATTATTTGTATATGTGTTTCCTAACCGAAACTAATATTAAACGTAGTAATGTAACCCAGTGTTCTCTTATGGAACAGCTAGTCTTGCTTCAGTGAAAATGGCATTTGGATCTTTTTCACTGTAAGGACCTATTTATGATCACATTTCTCCTTGTCCTACTTTTTAATAATAATAATAATAATAATACTGATTCTTGTAAAGCGCGAACAGCTACCTCGCGAGGAGGTGTCCCGGCGCTGAAAAGAAACCGCAGCAGCAGAGAGGGATGCAGGGAGAGGTACTAGGCTTTCTGTCCAAAGAGCCAAGTCTTTAGGAGTTTCCTAAAGATGGCTTCTGACGGGGCAGATTGGATGGCAGGGGGGAGGGAGTTCCAAAGCTTCGCAGTGCCTACTGAGAAAGATCTACCTCCGAGTCTCGCTCTTCTCGCTCGAGGTACAGCCAGTAGGGTCTGCGAGTTTGATCTCAGGTGTCTCTCTTGATGGTAGCGGGGGAGTCGGAGTTTCAGATAATTGGGACAAGTCCCTTTTTGTGCTCTGTAAGCTAGGGTGAGCGCCTTGAATTTTACTCTGCTTGTCACTGGAAGCCAGTGCAGCTCGTGAAGATGCGGAGAGATATGATGTTTAAAAGGCACGTGTTTTATCAATCTCGCAGCCGCATTCTGCACGCTCTGCAGGCGTTGTGTCAGATATTTTGGGAGGCCAAGATAGAGGCCGTTCGAATAATCCAGTCTGGATGTGACTGTCGCATGGACCACCGATTTACGACAGTCAGTTGGTAGAAGAGAGAGAAATTTTCGGAGGTTGCGGAGTTTAAAGTGGCAGCTAGAGGTGACTTGTTGTATGTGAGAGGAGAAGGAAAGCGTCTCGTCCCACCATACACCCAGATTTTTTGCCTTGGTGCCAGGGGTGGGAGCAGGACCCATTTCGGTGGGCCACCAGAGGTCAGGGGAGGGTGGAGTACTTTTCCCAAAGAATAGTACCTCGGTTTTGCTAGCATTCAATTTTAGCTTGTTAGTGTTCATCCATCTGGCTACGTCACTAAGACAGCCTTTTATTTTGCTGAACGCTGCTTCTGACACCTCAATGTATGGGAAGACTAGTTGCGTATCATCCGCATACGAAATCGCCTTGACCCCCCCATTTGGCGATTAAGGTAAAAAGTGGGGCCAGATAAACATTGAAAACATCTCTTCTGGCATTAGCCGCGCGCATGCGAGGGCTTCTTGGAATCAATACGATTCCAGAAGTCGTGTCACTGCTCCGTCTGCAAATTTGATTTGTGCGTGTCGTTTTGTGTCATGGATGATGCAAAACAGTGTAATGATTGCACCGGAGGCTATCATTACACTGAGGGTTGCCACCCTGTCTGCTTTTGGCCCCGCCACCGGGATTGGATCGCCTACTTGCGGAGGGACACGGCCTCCTTCAATTACTCTGTAAGCACTGTGTTTGTTTTTTTGTAACTTAAATGCGCAGTCCGCTTTTATTTTCGGGATTATTTTTTGTAACTCACATGCACGGACCTAAAGGTGAGACCCATTGGCTATGCCAATGCTTGGTAATTCCTGACACTCTCCTTTGCGTGTAATAAGGGCTGACTTATAAATATTTTAAATTGATTTTGACTTGTCGGAACATGTTATTTTGACAGTTTAAATGTGAACTTTAAAATTGCAGCAACCAGGCTACAAATGGTAAGCCTGCAGTCATATGGGCACTGTGCTGAAGCCTTTGGAACATTTACCTGACATACCCTGGATACACTTTGTACCTTTACACTAGGGATTTATGTAAGTTAAGCATGGTGAAATTGGCATTCCGCTGACTGTCATGTACGAAGAGGAGCCCTTTGGTTTGCATGGGTAATATGCACAGAGTTCCAAAGTTAGCAAAAATACAGGATCTAGCAAAAGGCAAATAATCTGGGCTAACCCTGCAGTAAAGGCCCATTTGTTACAGATGGAAAGCCATAATCCACCAAAGCTGGTCTAATAAAGGTTAGAGCAGTGATACTCAAAGTACGTCCTGGGGGCCTCTTGTGGCCCTCATGACCTTTACATGCGCCCCCCGGTAAGCAGCAGCACGAGCTGCTGTTCAGAGGCTAAGCACTAATATTTAGGAATTGTTTTTAAATAAAGGAGCAAGCAATTATTAATCTGCAAAAAAATGCTTGCCTGTTTATTTAAAATATTTTTAGACCTTCTTACACAATTCCTGACCCACCCAGACCCCCTACCACCATCCTGCTGGCATCGGTGCGGCCCTCGGTCACACCACAGACTATACTTTGTGGGCCCTGGGCCAATGTTTGTGAGTACCCATGGGTTAGAGAGTAAATGGGCTGAGTTGACAGGCAGGTGGGATTCCCATTAGAATTGGGACATCCACCGAAACCGCTCATGCAGAAAGACGAGGATGGGACAAAAAAAGGGAGGAAGCAACAAAAATAGCAACTTAAGTAATGTTAGAAAGGCATACTAAACCATCAAAATATTCAGCCTGTGAAAAAATATTAGAGGTTAATTTGACTAATACATTGTTGGAAGAAGCAAGTCATTTTGTGTCTATATGGAAATAAATGTAGAAGTGACAAATTAGACTCAATAGATAACATTAGGCAATAGAAAGGGAACTGTGGGCAATGGGTAGCAGCCAGTACAAGAGCTGTATAAACAGTTTGGATGCCCCACACCTGCCCAAAGTATGTGACTAGTTTAAGGGGGTCATTCAAACTTGTCTATCTCTAAGTAGTCATCGGTTACAGAAACAGCAGAAAACACAGAGAAGCAATGTAACTTATGTCATTTGAGTTTCCAAACAAAATCATAAGCTCTCCTGTATTAGGTTTAAACCTATAATAACTAATAAAATCACACCGAAAGGGAAATGGCCTTCATCAGTGAAAATATACCATTCAAGGAAAGGAAAGTGAGAATTAATATTTTGTGTTTCTTCCAGCAGGGGCAACGTAATTCAAGATAGCATCAAGAAAGGCTGATTTAACATTAATCTCAGATTTTTGTTGATTAGGGATGTCACTAAAATACTGTTTGTTTCCTCCTGTTTTGCATGCTTGGATTAAAGGTGTAGGGTTTGAAAGAACGTTTTAGTTCTGATCTAATTATTTTATACACTCGGAGAATCTGGGAATATAAAAATTATATTTGGTCTTTTGGCAGTGTTCAATTAAATGGGTACATTTCTCTATCTATCAGCCGCCTTATTAACAAGTGAGCATTGATAGCAGATCAACTGCCATGCTGGTGTACCTGTGAAAAGAGTACTGCCAGCATGGACTAATAGAACAGCTTCAGGGTGTGCCTTTGTTATGTGATACCTGCAGTTAATCCTTTCTTTTTAGCCAAATGCACTTTACTACTGTGGTTTGTGAGCCCATAGTTCCAATGTGAACAGCAACATTTCAAGTGCCAAAATACAAAGTGAGGGCTATTCAAATTTAAAGTGAGACATTTGTTATGGAGACACTTGGCAGCTACAAATGTCCACACAACAACTCCACCATCATCCGGTAAAGAGTGTAGAAAAGCATTGGCAAGCGTGCTTAAAGCATAAAGTTTGTCTTAGAATGCATGGCTGCAAATTAATCAGGTGAATTCAAAATTGTGAAGGTTTCAAGTTACTATGCTGTTGACTGGGTTGTCCACACCTTCAATGTTGTCATGCTGAATAAGGAGTAAGTAAACAAAGGAAACTGCCCACAATTTGTTCATTAAATGGGTTGAATATAGCACTATTACTTTTTCAATCCATATTAATGGATTGAAAAAGTTATTAAGTCCTGTAAACAAGGCAGAGTTCGGACAGTGAGTGTTAAAGATGAGGTATGAGCAAGAGTTCAATTCAGACTTTCTGTGCTTAAAACAATCTAACATGAGGCCATTGGGCGCACCAACAATCGGAAGACAGTACAAACCCTGCATTACATCACCTTTAAATTAATGATCACTGCAAAAAAAGTTTTAAAAACGCTTGAAATAAATATTGATCAGCACTGACTTCAAAATGTTTCAAACACAATTCGTGGAATTCGCACAAAATAAGCCCTGTAACAGGACCGCCTAATCCAATATTGTAATGAGGAAAAAAGGAATGTGTACAGACTTGCCTGTTATCCCTGAGCTATACACTGTGTTGAATCACCTGAAAAAATACTGATTGATCTAATTTTTTAACCCTGGCTGACAGAAGAAAATGTGGTTTGACAAAAGCCTTGAATAATCCTTCTGTTTTGTCTAACTTGTTCTTGAGACAGTACTTACTCCTACAAGCCACACATTGTTAATTTTTTATATATAACATTCTTAGGTTGTACACATCTATAGTGCAACACAATGTTATTTGTTCAAATCACTGTTGTCTGTCCTGATAGCTGGTCTATGCTCATTGTTGCACACATTCAGAGCATATTTTCAGATCATCTCAACGCCTATTTCACTGCTTTTCCTGTGATTCCCATTCCAGCACTAAAGAAGTTCCAGATGAAGTGGAAATGGAAAGTGAAACAGGAATGGAGGATTCTGATGAAGAAATGGATTCTACAGCGAGAACACAGGAAGTGACAGCACCTTCTTATATGGATGAGGCCTCTCCCCAACTTTCAAAATATCAAGAGAGAGAATTGAAAAGACTAAGGAAAAAAGATTATAGCTGGATTTCAACTCTGTAGAACGATTGAAATATATTTACTCCTTATATTTTTATAATATATTCTGAATCCAAAACCTTTATCTTGGAACTGATCTTGTTGTCATGCAATTATGTCCTGTCTTGGGTGGTCATGCCTAATCAATATGATGGGTTTGGGGATGGCAAGAGAGTACTTCCCTACCCTATATTGATCTTCTGGTAAGTAACTGAAAATCTGCTGTAAGGTTTCCTAACTTCTACCTTCGTGAACACCAGGACAATGTTGTACACTGAGCATCTCGCTGTTTACATGATTAAAGAACCATGAGCTTGGCTCAGAGGTCGAAGGGGCATACATAGTGCACCCCTCTTTTATAGAGTGGTTGCTGCCTTCTATACTAAGGCTGTGGTAGACAGACTGTGTTGGCAGCATTATTCTATAGTCATGAGGTACATGTACTCCCTTTGTGGGTTTGTCTTTTAGCTCCCTCAAGGTAATGTCTACGTGGTCTCCATTACCTGGATTCTTTTTGTCTCTTCTGTCTGGGATGTGATTTTTGAAAGCCAACAGGTTCACTAGGTAGAGATGGTGTTTAATCTGAGCTTAGTTGATATCTGTTCTGCTAGACATGCCCGTTCCCAATACACCTCCCCAGTCCTTGTAGAAACTTGCTGAGGTGGGCAGGTACCAGCTTCTTTCTGTGCCTAGCTCAAATTGCCTTTCGTTCGGTTGTGTAATGGTCCAGGACTCCTGGTCTGGGGTTGATTGATATTATTCTCTGGGGGATAGCTGGGACCGGTACCAAGAGACTGGGAAGGAGTACACCTTGCTTCCCTCATGCACTATTCATGCGCCAAACATGCAGGAAATATGTCTTCAGATTAGAGGTGCATCCAGGATTTAAAAGTAGCAGACTCCCTTGATTGGATCACCTGTTCATCTGGGATTGCGAAGTCTGGCCTCATCAGACAGTTCGTTCAATGCTGCTCTCTTTTTGTTAGCATGCCTACAGTGGCAGGAGTAATAGGTGATCAAGGATTGGAATAAAGGAATTGGATTGCTATTGCTCCCGCCAAACTAAAGAATAGCGTCTGTCTCTGACAGGTAACCTGTGAAAAGATTTTGCCAGTCTGATGAAAGGAGATGGGCTTCAGCTAATCACGTAGGTCTCAGCAGAGAGCGATCTATCTGAGAGGCTTTTGGGGGCAGCTGATACTTTGAAGCACAGAGACTCCAGGCAGCTGCTAAAGATAAGGAAATGTGCTGCACATAAACATCGAGGGACACGAAGCGGCAAACTATAAATGAAAGTGAGATTGCTTCACCCCTGATTCCCTCCCCTGTGTTTTGGGTGATTCCAGTTAACTTTCTTTAGCTTGGGAAGAGTGCCATGTTAAAGAACTTCCCATTCTAACCCTTGGTCGCAGGGCTTTCATAATCTCCAGATTTGTCCTTCTCTAGAGGCAAGCAGCACCTTCCCAGTGTATGCACTGCTGTTAAAAACATTAAACTGAAACCAGTATCTTCTGACAGTTACCCAGTTGTTACTGGACTGGTGCCAAACATCAGGCACCTCTGACCCAGCCTGACGCCACCAGAATGGTAGCCTTTCTAAGGAAGTGGGAGTACTCCTGTTGTTGTGGGTTGACTGGGAACATTTGAATTCATATCAACTGCTGAAGTCCCATCACTGCAATACAGAGACCCTTTGCTACGTAGTGTATATATTACAGTGTTAACTTAATTCATCTCATTAGCTGGTATGGTGAAACTGTTATCTAAGTGTGTAACCCACCTCATTTCCTTCAGTAAGACTTGAACTGCTCTGTCTCACTACTTTCAAAGAGTCACGTAGTGGAGAAGTGTTTGGTTATCTAGTTTGGAATGCATTAGAACTGTAGCCTGAGGACACTAGTGGTCAGTGGTGAATAAGTAAAAAATTATGCAGCTGGAGCCCAGTTACACTTTACTGTTCTGGTGCATCAGGAAACCATTTGTCACATTTGTGGGCAATTCTAGTGTTGACCCACTAGAATTTGAGGCTTGGTGGACTCTGATACCAACTGAAGTTCTGTAGATATCCATAAGCTATTCATAAAATAGCAGACACATTGTGGAATGTGAATCGCAGGACCTGACCATAGATGATGTAGGCAAGCGTGTAATGACTGGGTGGATGATCCCCCGGTTTAAGGACCGGAAATACTTGATTAGCCACGTAAGAATGTTTTGAGTGAGAAGCCATAACAGTGAAGGGTGAGGAGGCGTAAAAGACTTAAAGGAGAGGATGGTAAGAGCTTAGCCTTGGGATAGTTATCCCCCTCCAGACACCCAAAGTAGTAAAGAAATTGATGCACGTGTATGTCCTAGGCACTGATATTCTCAGCTAAATCCTTATTTTTGAAAATTGCATATAAGAATCAAAGGCTAAATGATCAGGGCAGTGAATCTCGTGAACCTCCTCCCTCAGGAAAGGGCTGAAGTGATTGAAACGATGCCTGAGAAGGACAGTGACATACGAGTGCTTTAAGGCCAGCCCTGTACTGACCAAGGTTTCTTGAGAACAAGGGGTATGGAATTCCAGTTAAGAACTGGATCCTTGACCTAGTGCATGACTAGAATGAGTGAGAGCAATGGATGGGAGCAAATGATTACTTGTCCGTATATTATTTAGTGATAGCAGAGCGACATGTTACTCTTTCAGAAATACTTTTTGTAGGAAGCTGGCTCTTAATAAAGAAATCCAAAAATAGGTACAGTGTGTAAAGAATCAAAGCAAACCTCAGAGGAATTGGAGGTACAACACCCCAAATGCTCTTTTGTGGTTGTGTGGGTGAGACATTAAGCATATTAGAGGGTAGTGCTAAGCATTTATTAAATACCGTAAATGCGACTCGTAATCCTAGAAATAAGACACCAATTTATCAAATTAACACATACTTTTATATAAGATCAGAATCTGGTAAGTACTTTTCGAGTTATGGATTAGTTTTCAGAAATTGACAATGCATTTTCTGGACTGACAATGTTATCCCATGGAGGAAAACATGTGTTGCATTCGGTAACTTGTCAACAACTTACAGGACTGTTCTTTGGTACTTGAGGGGAGTATTGGGCAAGGTCCAAGACCACACCAACAGGTCACCTCGGGGAGCTCCTGGCATCTGGGTGCAGAGTTGTCAGTTGTGTGTCCTATTCACTTAAATGGGAGAACGGTCTGGTTACAAAGAGGCTGCAAGCTGGGACTGGGGTACTGGTCCGGGGGAACACACAGGGAGGCTAGACCCTTGATATCTTGGGGTACACAGGGACATGTTGGTCCACTTCTCGGGCTGTGGGGCTCGGGTGCAGTGGTGTCTTGTGGACAGATTCCAGTGCAGGAGTCTCACAGTTGGAGGGGACCTAAAGAGAGAGGCTGCAGGTGGCGAATGGAAGCAAACCAGAGCGTGTGCTTAGCTCTTGTGGGTCTGAGGACCCAGTTGGCACTGTCTCCTACCTTGCCCTCGAGCTGGGGAGCGTGGGTGCATAGGTGCTTTGAGGCATCGGGTGACCGCAATCAGACTCACTCTTGATCTTTGCTTCTTCTGAAGAGAGGCAAAGCGGACAGCTGGACCACTCATGATGTGGGTTTCACTGTCCTTGAAGTACCTTGACATGCAGGTTGGTCTTCCTTGGCATTGGTGTCTTAACTGGACTCAACAAGCCTTTGCTGCTGCTATGGGTCAGGTACTGGGGTATTGGTCTTGTGTGGCTTTGGTTGGTCCTGGTGTCCTCCCACTCAGTGGAAAGACAGATCTGACCTTCTGGAGCACAGGATCCTCTTCCTGGGGAGCTGCTGCAATGGGTTTGGACGGTGGAGCAGCAACCCGGTGGACCACACCTTGCGTCTTTGGTGGCTGTGGCTGAAGAAGTGTAGCTCCTCTAATCCAAGAGTTTCTTCAGGCAATTGGCTAAGCACTGGTGGCCTTCTGGGTTTCTTGAGACTACACAACAGCAGGACAAGTCTGCTTCTATGAATTCTGGGGGCAGCAGTCGGGATGCATGGTTCGCACCAAGTCAGTTGTTGCTCCTCGGTTCTCGAGACAGGACAGTTTGTCCACTCCTCCTGTTCTGTCGGAATCTGAAGTCTGGGTATCAGGGGGTCCCTTAATTCTCAATTTAGGGGCATTAAGGGAGTGAGGGGTACTAGCCAATGGGCTACTTTCCCTTGGGGTCACTACACCACCTAGATGACCACTTTCTGTCAGGAGTGGGCATCCCCCTGTCCCAGAATTCCTAATTCCACCACACACAATAAGGTTGATACCAAGCATCATATGCTTCAGTGAAGCCATAATGTATCTGGGGAACTTGTTTTGACCAGTGCTCAGTACATTCCTTCGGATGACTTCCCTGCTCACTTGTGATAGATATCTAGCAATAGAACTAGACATTACAGGGGTTTATCTGCTCATGCAGATATTTATGTATAGCGTACTTGTATAGCACGTACTGTCACCCAAAGGGTATCCTGGCGCTTTGACTCCATAATCGCAGACAGAGGATGATCAGATTGCCCTGGGAAAGAGGTGAGACTTCAGACCCTTTTTAAAGTAGGTCAGCTCATTCAGCTTCCTTAAAGAGAGTGGAAGAGAATTCCACAATTTGGCGGCAGTAAAGCCGAAGGAGCGTCCGCATCCTCTGAATGCGGGGGACTCCAACCAAAAAGGTAGAGGAGGAGCGTAAAGGCCTAGCTGCAGAGTACCATTTAAATTTGTTCTGAAGTGCAATGGGTCCCAGTCAATGAAGTGCTCTGAAGACAATACAAGAAGCCTTGAAGCTGATCCGCTGCTGTATAGGCAGCCAATGAAAGTCTTTAAGAGCCAAAGATTAGGATGCAGAACGCACGCGTGAAAGAGCCAGCTTGGCTGCCATATTCTGGATCCGCTGCAGTTGCTTTATCAAAGAGCTAGGAGCTCCTAGAAGTAGTGCGTTACAGTAGTCTAACCTACTGAGTATAATACTGCACACTACCTCAGGTCTCGCCAACAGAGGTAACATAGGGAGAATTTTGTACAGCATTCTTAATAACATCAGGCAAGTGTTAACAGTCTTGTTAATGTGGACGTCCAATTGCAAGGGAGGACCAAAAATTACACCCAGATTACAAGCAGAACCAGCTGACTCAACACTTTTTAGTATGGCCAGAAATCGTCTGGCAGAGGGCGCGGGATTTTATCCAGCGAGCAATGTAGAACCTCTTTCTTAGATCCATTAAACTGAAGGAAGTTTTCCCTCAGCCAGCCCGCCGTGGCCAGCATACAGCGATGAAAGGTCTCTGTAGAGCAGCATCCTTACCCTCGATAGAG
The DNA here is from genome assembly GCF_964263255.1 of Lissotriton vulgaris. Taxonomy (NCBI): domain Eukaryota; kingdom Metazoa; phylum Chordata; class Amphibia; order Caudata; family Salamandridae; genus Lissotriton; species Lissotriton vulgaris. The sequence goes on from NC_141687.1 coordinate 458,587,686, forward strand.
AAGATAAGTTGCGTGTCATCTGCGTAGTTTATTACCGTGATACCAAAGGATTTAATCAACTTGATCAGGGGACAGAAGTAAAGATTGAGCAAGATGGAGCTGATCACTGAGCCCTGAGTGACACCTTTCCCCACCATTCTGTTATCGGACATAAAAGGTGGCAAAGTCACCACCTGATGTCTGTTAGAAAGGTAGGAGGCTAGCCAGTTATGGGCAGTGCCGACCACCCCACTGTCCTCTAGTCTCCTGATCAGTATGGAATGGTTCACGGTATCGAACGCGGCCGACATGTCGAGCAGCACCAAAAATGCTGCTCGGCCACTGTCGACTCACGATCGTAGGTCATCCAGAACCACTACCAACGCTGACTCTGTACCATGTGCTGGTCGGAAACCAAAGTGGGCCACATCTAGGCATACATTCTCCTCAATGAAGTGCGAGAGGGACTTAGTTACAATTTTTTTTAATTTAATAGGAAAGGGTAATAAGGAGATGGGTCTATAATTCACTGAACAGAGAGGGTCCAGGGTGGCTTTTTTTAACAATGGCGATACCACGGCTAGTTTCCAACTGTCAGGGAGTGTGGCGGTACTTAGAGACTGGCAGCAGATCAAATATAGAAGAGGGAAGAGCTCGGCCTGAAACCGCTTCCAAAACTTGTGGGGTAACGGATCAAGCAGGGAGCCCGAGGACATGCTGTTAGCAATAGTACAAAAATCCCCGTATTGGGGGGGGGGGGGGATAAAGCTAGATAGCAGAGTATGTACAATGTACTCCCCCCCCCTATCAGGTGAAATCCGTACAGGTAATGGCTCTGCAGTAACCTGCGTATTAGGGACACTTGATACAGAGAGTCCAGCTAGGATAGAGGAGATTTTGTCCTCAAAGGTAGAAGCCAAAGAATCACATAATGCCTGCGAGGCCGGAATACAATTAATGGCGCAAGCAGTGTTGGAAAGATTATTGACAATTTTATAGAGGGTTTGGGACTTATTGGACGACTGAAGTAGCGTATCCTCTAAATACTTCGCTTTAGCACTCTTGACCTGTGCTTTATAGGCCTGGAGCGTCTGTTTTAAATGAGTTTTATCCGACTCAGTATAGTGTTTCCGCCAGGTTCTTTCAGTTTGCCTGCAACACAATTTCAAATGGCATAATTCCTTGGAATACCAGGGTGCAGAGCGTTTAGATCTATCCTTCACTTGCCTAAATGGGATGATTTTATCTAAGGAGCCTGTTATCTGCGAACAGAGGCTCCGATAGTTATCCTCTATGCCCTTATCCAAAGCAAATCCGCTTGTAACCAGGCTAGGTAATGTTGGACATTTCAGGATCTTAGTCCAATGTTGACTGAGACGAGTGTTAGCTAGACTATTATCAGTGTGAGGGTCATTGGGAAATTGCAGCGAAAACTGAATAAGAGCATGATCGGTCCAGCATTGAACAGTTACATTCTTGACCTTAATCCATGTTGCATACGCAAAGATAAGATCTAAGATATGGCCCTTCGAGTGTGTTGGAAAGACCACCAACTGCTGAAGATGAATATAACTACACGCTTGGCACAGCTCATTAAAGGCTGCGTCAAGTGGCCCATTCAACCAGAGATTAAAGTCTCCTAAAATCACGAGTCTAGCATGAGAATTAGATCGGTCATAGATAAGATCCACCAATTCATGGGAGACTGTAGTGGCACTAACAGGAGGTCTATAACAAAGCAGGCCAGAGTACAGAACTCCCCTGTGACTTTTAAGTGAAAAACCCATCAATTCCATGCCCTGAACATCTTTTATCTCAAAATCCATAAGATTGAGGGCCTCCTTAAAGATGAATCCAACACCCCCACCTCTACCATCCACTCTAGGTTTATGCCTAATCTTATACTCTGGGGGGCAGGCCAAGCCGAGCTCAACCCCACTGTCTGCCCTTGTCCAGGTCTCAGTCAGGAACAGTACATCCAGGCAGTATGTTTCAATGAGGAGCACTATTTCTGAATGGTGCTTACACAGAGACCTCACATTAAGCAGATCGCAAGATAGAATTGTTGTCATCACCATTAACTTGGACATTCCGTTCAAGTTGCTGATTTACCTGAATGAGCTATTCCCTACTGTGGACATGACGAGCTGAGGTGTGATGGGCAGCGCAGCTGGCGCTGGCTGCGATCGGGTCGCGCCCACTGCGCGCTAGCGTGTTCTGGTTTATATCCCCCATTGAGTGCGAAGTCCAAGGAATCAGCCTCTGGACCCGCGATCAAAATGGCGCCTATTGGTGGCACCTTCCGAATTGCTCCACACAAGATGGCGGCAAAAATAGCCCCTACAAGGTGGAAATCTCCCTAAATCCTGCAAAGTGACGTATAATTTCAGTGTGCAGGTATGATCTGACTAGAATTATCAGGGCAATGGCAGGAACAAATTAAAAACAACACCACCGGTGCGAGTGCAAGAGTGCATCCAAGAAGTTTAAACTGAAGTTGCTCCGGGAGGAGCAGGGCAGAGTTATCGCATGCACTGCAGAATTAGCAAAATGAGTCTGACTGCGCGCCTACGTGTCCCCGTTTAAATCCACCTTCGAGCACGAAGTACAAGGAATCAGCCTCTGGACCCACGACCAAATGGCGCATCGGCACCTTCCGAATATGTCCTCACATAAATTATAAAAAAAAAAAAAAAATTTGAAGGACAGAATGTAGATCAATGTCTTACATTCACCCCAGTACAAGGATCTGGGCCTAAATCCATCGTTTTTTGCACTCCACACCACCCTGGGTCAGATAATGGCTTTATGCAAATCAGCTCTGACCCTGTGCCCCATGGGAACAGTCCAGTCCGAACTACAACAGCCATATCTTTCCCAGACCGGAATCAAGCATCCGAGGACCGGACCGGTTTCGAGGTAACACCTCTCATCAGCCCGGCTAGCTTGACTCCAGTGGTGTGGAGGCTCTGGGACCCACGTCTGAGCTACCCCAGTACACTCAGGGAGAAATTTACAAAAAACAATTTGATGGACAGAATGTAGATCAATGTCTTACATTCACCCCAGTACAAGGATCTGGGCCTAAATCCATCGTTTTTTGCACTCCACACCACCCTGGGTCAGATAATGGCTTTATGCAAATCAGCTCTGACCCTGTGCCCCATGGGAACAGTCCAGTCCGAACTACAACAGCCATATCTTTCCCAGACCGGAATCAAGCATCCGAGGACCGGACCGGTTTCGAGGTAACACCTCTCATCAGCCCGGCTAGCTTGACTCCAGTGGTGTGGAGGCTCTGGGACCCACGTCTGAGCTACCCCAGTACACTCAGGGAGAAAATTACAAAAAACAATTTGAAGGACTCGCTATAAGTGTACTGGGGATGCCCAGACGTGGGTCCCAGGCACTCCACACCACTGGAGTCAAGCTAGCCGGGCTGATGAGAGGTGTTACCTCGAAACCGGTCCGGTCCTCGGATGCTTGATTCCGTTCTGGGAAGGACATGGCTTTTGTAGTTCGGACTGGACTGTTCCCATGGGGCACAGGGTCAGAGCTGATTTGCATATCGCCATTGTCTAACCCAGGGTGGTGTGGAGTGCAAAAAAACGATGGATTAGGACCCAGATCTTTTGACTGGGTTGAATGTGTGACATTGATCCTCATTCGGTCCATCACCTGTTGTTTTTGCAAACTCACATAAATTATAGCGCACCCTGAAGTTGGGCGCAAAGGCCTGCTGAAATGAAATGAAAAAGGATTTATAAAGCGCATGGCTGCCCAGGAGCGTCCCAGCGCTGAGAGTGCAGTGGAAAACTGAGGGGAGGCGAGGGGGTGAAGGGAGTGAATTTAAAATTATTATTGTGGGAAAAGATATGTCTTCCGCAGCTTACGAAACTTCATATAGTTCGGTTCAATTCGCATCCGGGCTGGCAGAGAATTCCACAGGGTTGCTGCCGTGACCGAAAAACGTCGCCATCCAGTGCGGGCCTTCTTGACTCTATGAACAGTGGCCAAGTTGCCTTGAGATGAGCGCAGGGACCTGGTAGTTTTATAGGGGTAGAGTATTGTCCCTAGCATAGGGGGCCCTTTACCCTGCACGGATCTGTGAGTGATACACAGAGCCTTAAATTTGATCCTTTCCCGGACAGGCAACCAGTGGAGAGCTCTGAGCGCTGGTTTTGCTGATGCTCTCCGGGCGGTGTCTATCAACAGCATCGCTGCTGCGTTTTGGGTGCGCTGAAGGATGTTAATAGTGGATTCAGGCGCTGCCATAAAAAGGGCGCTGCTGTAGTCTAATCTGGATAAGATGAGACCTTGAATGAGCAACTTTTGGGACTGTGCCGGGAGTAGGAGGAGAATCTTTCGAGCTGAGCGAAGTAGGCCCACACAAGTACCAGCCGTCTTTTTGGCCTGAGTTTTCAAAGAGAGGTCTTGCTCCACCCAGAACCCTAAGCTTTTGAGTTCTTTCTTAGGTTGTGGGAGAGCTCCTAGACACAATGGCCACATGGAGGTGGGAAGGGATGTTATTCGATGACCCAGAAGCATAAGCTCTGTTTTTGTGCCATTTAATTTAAGTCGCGAGTCACACATCCAATTATAGATTCCTGCAAGACAATCATGCAGATTTCCAAGTTTGTCCTTTTCCAGTGAGAATGAGACAACCATTTGGGTGTCATCAGCGTATGTGACGGCTTTGATCCCAAAGGGAGTGACCACATCCTCCAGGGGGGCCATATACATGTTAAATAATGTAGGGCTCAATGAAGAGCCCTGAGGAACCCCACACTGGAGGGGGAAAGACTTGGATCGCACATTCCCAAACCTGGAAGGTTCTGTCCTTCAGGAAGGATGTGAGCCAACGTAATGCGGTGTCTCTAACCCCTAGATTAAGGAAACGCTGGATCAGGATCCCGTGGTCTACAGGGTCAAATGCAGCGCTTAGATCCAGGAGGATCAGTGAATTTAAGATGCACCTTGCTTCTTCGACCACTGTCAAAAGGGCGGTCTCAGTCCCCTGACCCGGGCGAAACCCTGTTTGCGAGGGGCGAAGTAGATTGTTAGTTTCTAGGAAGGCAGAGAGTTGTTGATTTACGGCCTTCTCTGCCATCTTATTTAGGCCTGGCAAAAGAGAGATTGGTCGAAGGTTTGCAAAATCTTGGGGGGGTCAAGTCCTGGTTTCTTCTGCAGAGCTTTAACTACTGCATGTTTCCAACTAGGGGGAACCACTCCTTGGTTAAATGAGGCATTGATAAGGTCAGTGGCTAGAGGCGAGATGGTAGGTCCCATCTGCTGAAGGATGTGAATAGGGGCTGGGTCATTCGGGGATCCACTTTTCATGCCTGTTAGAGCATTCAAGAAGTCTTCATTGGATATCTGGTTAAAAAAGTCCAGAGTGGGGCCTATAGTTGCGGCAATAGAAGCCGCAGGGGCATTGCTGTCAGATTTTGGCGGAAGGGATTGTAAAATGTTTGTTCTTTTGCTCTCAAAGAAAGCTGCTACTTGGTTGCATCTGGTGACCGTGGATTCCTGCATCAAAGGGGGATTGGGTATTTTAAGTAACGCTTACTATTTTGTAGGTCTCCCGAGACGAGTTGGAGGCAGATCTAATTTTCTCTTCGAAGAAAGAGGCTTGGGCTATTTTCCGAGCTGACTTATAGATCCTCATGGCTATTTTGTATTTCTCTTTATTGAGGGGGTCCCAGTCTTTTCTCCATCTACGCTCCAGAGTTTTGCAGATTTTTCCTAAGTTTTCAGTTCTTGGGAGTACCATGGGGATTTAAAGATTTTACTTTTTTTCTTCAAATTTTTCTTGGGTGCTACTGAATCAAGGGTGGTGGTTAGCCACTTGGTGAAGTTTGCGTCTGCTTTCAAGGGGTCAGGGACAGCGAGAGGGGCGGATTGTTCTAATTCCCGAGTCCAGTTCTCGAATGAGAGTTTGGACCATATTCTCTCCTGGGTGCGAAGTACCTGAACCTGGGGAATGTCTAAATTAGTTTGCCATGTGAACGGGATGAGAGAGTGATCAGTCCAAGGTAGTGGGAGTGGGGGTGAGATTTCTATTTTAGGAATGTTAGAGAAAACTGGGTCTAAAAGATGTCCTTTAGAGTGCGTCGCCTCAGAGTTTTTAAGAGAGAGGTCGAACGCCTTCAATTCTGATATAAGGTCGCCAGCAATTTTATCAGCGAGATCATCAAAATGAAGATTTAGATCTCCTAGTAAAATAAAATTGGGTGTCACGGTACAGGAGGTAATTGTGGTCTCTAGCAGTGAGCCTACGAATTCTCCTAGGCTTCCGGGCGGGCGGTATATAAGAATACCTGAAAGAGATTTGTTTGGCGTAATTTGAAGGTAAAAATGGACGCTTTCGCAATCCGCAATTCCTCCCTCTTGTATCCGACATGTAAGATTATCTCTGTAAACTATGGCTAAGCCACCTCCTTTTCCCTGGGTTCTATTATGGAACTGTATTAAAAAACCATGGGGGTAACATATTAACAATATCTGCCTCAGAATTAGAGGTCAGCCATGTTTCCTTGAGGAATAGTATGTCCAGGTTTGTATCTTGAATCAGCAAGTTGATTTCTGTACAATGTTTAGGTATAGATCTGCAGTTCAGCAGGGCCAGGCTTACAGTCTTTGTTGTCTGGCGGTTAACTTTCCAAATAGGGTCACCCTGGGGAGATGGTAGTGGTGCAGGGGGAGTGATTATAGTTCTGAATTGTAGGAGTTCATCTCGTGAGTATTTAATCCGAGGATCAGGTGAAATGGGCATAGTGTCTGGCCCTGAGCCTGGCCTGGCCTGGCCCGGCCCGGACGGGCCCAGACCGGCTTGCCTCTGGCGCGCCCGCTGCGCTTTCGGGAAGGGGCCTTCATTTTATAGGGACTGGGCCCAAATCGCCCAGCCACTAGAGCGCTGTTCACAACCAGTTCCAAGATGGCGCCCGAAGTTCTGCGCCTCGAGGGGGGTTGATGTGGGTGACCGGGAGCCCGAAAAACGGCTTCGTCACGTGCAATTAAATCTGCAGGAGGAAGCTGCTCACTGCGGTCATCGGGAGCGAATTTAGAGGTAATATAAAGTACTACACAGGAAAATTCGATATTTACAAAGGATTAAAAGCGCAAATTAATTTTTTCAACAATGCTAAAATAATTTTTAAAACTAAACTCTATCCTCCCGGCTTCCGCATCAGGAGTCCTTGCATTCAATGTTGGAGGTGGACAGAACGCTGGCTCTTTTATAGGGACTGGGCCCAAATCGCCCAGCCACTAGAGTGCTGTTCACAACCAGTTCCAAGATGGCGCCCGAAGTTCTGCGCCTCGAGGGAGGTTGATGTGGGTGACCGGGAGCCCGAAAAACGGCTTCGTCAAGTGCAATTAAATCTGCAGGAGGAAGCTGCTCACTGCGGTCATCGGGGTTCCTTGCATACATTAGCTGCAGTGACTTTTGCATGACACAGGAGTGTCATGTCGTGTTTTCACTCATGGTTTGTACCTTGTCATGCACCCTGTACTGGCAGTCTGTGGAATTTGAATGTGGATTTCTTAGGGTGGCATTAGATATGCTGCAGCCCTTAGGAATCCTCTTCATTACCCCTGGCCTAGAGACCTGGAGTACCATTTACTAGAGACTTACATGGGTGCTAAAGTCCTTAGCCAATTGTAGCACAATTATATTTTAGCTTTGTTTTAGGGAAGGAGCACTGGCACGAGGTCTGCTTAGCAGGCCTCAATGCTCTGTCAGTCAAAAATCGGCATCCAGTTGCTAAAAACTGTAAAAAGTGTGGAGAAAGTTTGCTACACTTGTCTGAACTTGCAGTGTTGGTTGATAAGCCACTTGCCAAGTGAGTGAGCAAGGAGCAGGGGCATCACAGTTCCAAGCCTAATGGGGAAACTAACTCCCAGCAGCCAGCCCTTAAACCAGAGGGGGAAGTACCAGAATAGTTTCCAAGGATCTCATCCAAGACGTAGAAGAAGTGTAAAGGGAATGAGGTAGGAAGTAGTGGAATGCTTTAGCTGTCACCACCTCATAAGCGATTGCACAGTGAAGGGTGTGGTGCCAGTGGCACCCATGATAGCCAGTGTGCTTTCATTGGGGGCAAGCATAAAGGGAGGGTCAAGGGCTTCTGGATCTAGTTCCTTAATATCCCTCATGACTTTCACCAAAACTCGACTGGGCATATCAGCGACAGTAATCGTGGAGAGGAAGGTTCCTACATTGAGATACTGGCACCTTCAGGACTATGATGAAACAGAAATATCTGCTACCTCATAACCCTTGAAAGGAAGGATGATCCCCTTTGGTCAACCAGCAACAATTCAGAGTACGCTCTTGCCAGAGTGGAGGTAGAGTTGAGTGGGATGGTGGCCATGTTAAACCTGGGAATACAAGAGCGGGATGCTGGTTGCTCTGCAGAGAATTATCTTGTTGAGCCTGGGTTAGCACTAGGGCCTGAGATGTTTATGGCCAGGTTTTCATCAGCTGTGCTCACAAGGGCAATAATTGTAAAGCAGCTTCCTAGTTCGATGGGGACTGCTCTAGAGGAAGGGAGACCAGAGGGAAGTAGATCAGAACCAAGGGTGGATTCTGAGACTGCATCTGTGTTGGTACCTGTACAACTTGCTCCACTTGAAGTGAAGGGTATGTATCTGTAAGTGGATAAGGTATTGGAGGCAGTCGCTGCAGGAGCTGCTTGCTGCAGGAGAGCCATTCCAGAAGGAGATTTGTGAGTTACAGGTTAAGTGCCCTACATGTTTGTCTTTCTGCAAGATTGCCTGGGAACAAGTCTCCATTGATGTAGGCATAAAGCACAAGGTGGCTTCAGGAGATGGACTCCTGCATAGTGAGGTCCGTGACCCCGAGCCATGACTTATCAAAAGGCTGGTTTGTTCCTCTGGTGCACAGAGTTTCCTGTTACAGCTAACCCATGAAGTACCAGTAGTGAGTCACCTGGGCATCACAGAGACTAAAGACTGGTTAGAACCTCTTTTCTACTTCCCAGAATGTGGAGAGGTTTAGCTGGACCTGCTGATCTGTCAGATCTGATAGACTACTAGCCACAGATTCTTTAAAGTAGAATATTTCCCGGGCGTGAGACTGATCTCACATCAGTGAGGTCACATAAGCCCCACCCTGGCACGCTGACGTCTGTTTTCTTCACGTTGACCCTGATCGTGTACTCCCGGCCTGCTTTCATGCCTTCCCTTTTTTGCCTTGGGCGTTTTTTGTCTTGAAAAGAGTGTACGAATGCCTTTGGGCCAGATGTCGGCAATGGACCCTCACTCCATCTGCATGTGGTGTTTGGGAGAGCACCACAACTCCACTAACTGTGAGGCGTGTCAGCAACTGAAACCGAAGTCCCGGCGGGAGTGCCGGTTAAACTCTCGGCACGCATGTCCAGATCGGCATAGTCACTGCGCCCGTCCCCCGAGGACGATTTCAAGAAACGCCGCCTGCGTCTCTGACATCTTCCTTCTCCCAGGCTGCAGGAGCGTCATTCACCTGTTGGTAAGTGTTGCAGTTTGTCCCCGAAGGCCGGTCCTCGGTCTGTTGGGGATGTGGGTTCTCTGTGGGTGGTGGTGGTGGTCCCTGCACGTTGTCACCCTATCCACCGTTTCCCGGCGCGGGGGCGACTAGAGCCTGGCTGGAGGCCTATGTGAGGGCCTTGTAGGCCTCAGCGGCTTCTCCTCCTGGGACGTCTGCGGATAACTTGCCGTGCGCTGGGACTTCTGCGGTGGCTCCGGCACTGACAGTTTTGGAGGATGTGGTGCTGTCGGGGTGCGACCCTTAGGGGTTCCCTCCTTCGGACCACGGCACCTCTGCCTTGCTGCCAACCCTCGCGGGGGGGTCCCTGTGGTGTCGTGGGAGGTTGTCGTGGCTCAGGGCGTGTCCCCCTCGGTCCTCTAGACAGGCTGCAGCCTTGTTCGAGGCAGAGGTGACGCTGGCGGCAGCGCAGGGGCCGGCTAGCGGTCAGGGTGTGACCTCGAACCCCCCTCGTTCCTCCTTGCAGGTGGCTGCTTAGTTGGGGGTCGCCTTTTCGGCACCGTTCCTTAGCCGCCCGACTCAGGCCCAGCCGCGGTCTCCTGCGCTGCGTGTTGGAGCGGAGGTCGTTCTAGCGTCTCCTGCGGCGCTGGTTGACGTTGACCTGCCCCCGGTCACAGACTCTACGGCGCCTGACATGCGTCGGGTTGCCCCCTCCTCCCCGAAGGTTCGATGGTTTCGTCTTCTCCGAACACGGGAAGTCTCGTCCTGGCTTTTTACCCCCAGTGTCGTCTGAAGACGGCGCGTCGCAGTCACCGCACCCGCAGTCTTCTCCGGAGGCACCTCAGGTCCCCCATTCCTTGGCCTCGCTCCCCACTTTCCACTCTTGGCCTTTCCTTCCTCCAGTGGGACTGGGGGTTGGCCGCCTTAGCTTGCAGCCGTCGCCTTCAGAGGAGCTGCTTTCCCCGCCATGGGGCCCTACGGAGGCAGGTGCTGATTTCACTCGGGCTGTTTCTATGGCTACAGGCATCCTGTGCATGGGCGATCCTGCTGCTCATTTCCCCACGGGTCATCTTCTGGAGTTCCTCCATCAGGGCTCTGGTGGTTGGGAGCTGCTTCTTCCCTTTGAGCAGGGATTCTGCTCACACACAGAACTGTGCACAGAGACCAAGGACATCAGTGAATTGTGGTACACCAAAAAAACTCGCCTCAGTACCTAGAACCCCTAACCGACTAGCATCAGTGTCACATTAGCCCTTCGTCCTATAGCAAACGTACCAATGATTAGACAACCCAGAACATGCAACTTAGGTTACTCTCAGGAATGGTGGGAATCAAGAACACTCTTTAGTTATATTCTCATACCAGTCCACAACATGGGTAAAGAAAGAGACACATTAAAGTTTAAAATATTCATTTTAACGACGTGGTCTAAGGTGCAGTATTTTTGAGAGCATAAGCATTTTTGAGAGCATAAGCAGACATTTGATTAAAAATACGATCAGCATTGTTACAACTCCATAAAATACAAACGGAGAAATCATATTATAATGATGGTGGAAACAGGTTATATAGTATGCCCCCACCTAGCTAGGAACTATGTTTTATAAAATATAGAAGGTCTCTTAGGCTTGAATAGGGGACCTATACCTCCAAGATCAGCAGAAGTGAATCACACCAGGATCTGCAATAGCTCTGTCTCTCTGGAAACGGGCTTCCTTTCAGAGTGTCTAAATCATGCATGCAGTGTGATATTAATAACACCAGGATTTTCAGTTATCTGCAGCTGCGTGCATGTTATGTCTAGTGCATGAGACGATCAGCCCGAACAACACCGTATATTGTTTTGATAACCTTGGATGCTTCAGCACTCACTGTGCAGACTAAGGTCAAGCTGTAAGACTAGGGACGTTGAAAACAAGCCATTCTCATGTGAAGCAATTCACGCAGCCTAACTTACAACAACAGTTACATAAAGTGTCCTGTGAAAAAGCAGCAAAAAGGTAAAATGACATTTAAGCATGTAATAAGCCTATGCTAACATAGCAATGTGCGCAAGTAAGGCCTAGCCCTCAATACAAGGCTTCGCTCCACTCTTCACTTTTGAGGTGGCCAGCCAAGGTGGACCCGTTGCCCCAACATCTGCACTGACACCGCCCTGCGCCGCATGACCCTGTCTGTCTTTCCCTTCACCATTCTACCAGGGGTCCTCTTCTACAGACTGCCTTTCCCTCCCTGCCATTGGTGCGGTCTCCCCCTTCACGGGAGGCCCGCTGGTTAGATCCTGGGGGCGCAATATTTTGCTTCTAGCAGCGCAGCCTTGCTGCCCATTAGCACTGTGTGTGTCCTGGCTAGGGCCATTTCTTGCGTGTGGGACATCGGCTAAGTCCCTTCTATCTGCTGTTTTTTGGGAGAGTGCCTGTTTTGATCTGTGGCACCATGTGTTGGATGGCCGGGAGCTGGCGTCTTTCATCCTGCGCTCTGCCCTGGACATTTTGGAGGTGCTTGGTTGTACCATAGCTTCTTCTGTAGCCCTTCGCCGACATGCCTGGCTCCGGGATAGTGTGTTCCCGGAGAACGTTCAGGTACTGTTGGTGGACCTTCCCTTTGATGGCACTCTTTTATTTCATGCCCCTGCGGACTCTGCCATTCAGGCTGGAGCATCCTCCACCACCTCCTCCTCCCCTCACCCCCCCCCTCACCCTCCCAAGTGACTGGTCAGTTATTCTAGTTTTGAGAGGTGTTGTATGTAATGTATAGGCATTTATATAGCGCACTACTTACCCGTAGGGTCCCAAGGCGCTTCGACCGCTGCGAAACCCTTCCTGGCTTCCCTGAGAGATGGTCCCTTTTTAATGGGTATCTCCAGGGTGAGACCAGGCATCCCCGGCGGTCTGGTGGGGCCGTTAGTGAAGATGAGGCAAGCTAATGCCCAGAGTTGCCGAGTGTGAACGCTGATCAGAGTGGGCACCGAGGCGAGAGAATTATTGAGTCAGCTGACCCTGGTCCAGAAACCTGCCGCGCCGGGAATCGAACCCTGGTCCCGGGCCGTCCTCTGCTCTCGGGTCTGCCGCCTCTAACCAGTGAGCCACACTTCTATTGTGTTCTGGGGCCTTGTTGCGGTAACCTCGGTTGTGTGTGTTCTGTGTGATTATTGCGCCTTTTGGTCCTTTTGTTGGACTTTGGTGCTGTTGGCCCGGCTCCACTTTTGGATTGTAGTTTTGGCTGGTGGTCAGCTGTGTTGGCCCCGAGAGTAGGCCTTTTGTGTATTCTTTTTGGCTGATTGGCAAGCCAGATGTGGTTCCTCCGCGAGTCTTCTTTGTCGTCCTCTGCTGCGGATATTTTATCCTAAGAGGGTTCCCATGTTCTTGGGACATAACGAACCCTATGTGGGGTAGTAGTAACTATTATATAGCCCTAGCATGTGCTGGGGAGGTGTGGTCATCCTTTGGGCCTCTGCTCTCATTGGTATCATGATAAGTTGCGGGTGCGATCTCCTCTTTCTTCTTCCATCTGTCCTTTTAGCAGTGCGACCGTCCCTGTCTTGTCCGCTGCTTGTGGGTGGGGTTCCACTACTTAGTGTATTGGTCCCGTCCGGGGCGCTCTCCCTTTGGGGTCGTTTGGGATGGTTTACTAATTCTGCCCCTTGTTCTGAGCTTTGTTCTGAGCCTGGCGTATTCTGGGCATTTAGTTCCGTGGCGTTGTATGCAGCTGGCTGCCCGCCTGCTCTTCTGTGGCCGGCCACCTTGGCTTGGCCTGGGCCGTTGGAGGTCTGGGTTTTTTCTCCTTCCGCATGCCTTCTTACTGCGGCGCTGTTCTGTCTTGACATCGAGCTGTGAGGGGCTTGGCGGCCCTCTTCACTGGGTTGTTTTCCAGTGGAGGGCTTTGCTGTACTTCTCCTTGGAGTCTGTAGGTGGCTCTTCTTCCTCTGTGTTGTCTGTACCTTGGGGCTTCTGGTTGAGGTCCCTGGTACGTTGACTGGGCTTGAGGTGGTCTGAACTCCTTCTTGTTACCCTTGCTTCTCCTGTGGTGGAGGCTGGGTTGTCTTTATGACACATCCCCTATGGCGGCTGGTGTTCCTTCACAATTCTGAGGTTCTCTCCAGCTCAGGGCCTGTGACTCAACCCCTGTTGCGGTGGACAGGGCTATTTTTTCCCCCTGTCCCCGTGACTGGTCCCCTGTTGGGGGTTTTGTGCTCGTCTGAAGCAGGAGAGGTCCTCTTGCAGACCCTCCTCCCCTTTGGGTATGGTTAGGGTATCTATTGTACGTTAAGGAATCTGCAGCTATTAGTCGCTATCAGATGTACGAGTTATTTACCTTCGGTAACAATGTATCTGGTAGAGACGATTCTAGCTGCAGATTCCTTCACGACCCACCCTTCCTCCCCGTTCTATGAGGACACTCTGCTTGAGCTTTCCCAGTCGCCTCCCTTTGGGTGTCACGTCTTCTAAGGGTGTCCTCTCCTTTTCCTCTGGTCAAGCATCCATCTGGCAGGGTTTCTCTCCAGCGTGAGGGCCGACTTTGGCTCTTTCTCTTTGTTGTTACAGTTCTGATCCCCTCCTAGTCTTCTTCGTGGTGGGTTTCTTAGCCTGTCCTTGACCTCTTCCTCCTTTCAGGAGGTATGGCCATTCTTGGCAGTACAGTCTGGAGATGGATTACTGTTGCTCCTCTGTCTGGGCTTACAAAGTGGCTCCACGGAGTGATGTTTATGCTTTTCATGCTCTGGCCTGCTAGTGCTTTACTGCCTCTTGGTGCTTTCGGCTTGGTTTTCATCAGTTGTTCCTCAGCGTAGTGCTCTACTCTTTCCTGCTCTGGTTTGCTGTTGTCTCCTTCTGGTGCCTTGGTGCTGCCTAGCGGTGTTTCTCACCTTTGTTTCTCCTTATTTTGTCTATCTCGTTTTTTTGCACACTGTTCCCATGCTCGCCTATATTTTGCTGCGATGGCTCCGCGTTGTGGCGCAGAAAAGTTCTCCGAAGCAATCTGACGTCAGCGTGTCGTGGTGGGGCTTATGTGACCTTGCTGATGTCACGCCCGCGGAGGACGTCAGGAGTCGTCACGTGGCACCGCCCCCTCCTCCCATACCCCCCCCCCCCCCCACACACACACACCACACCATCCTTCAGCGCGCAGAAATGCTGGGCAAGAAAGTTTCCCCAGTTCAGTCTCATGCCTGGGGAATATTCTATGTTAAGGAGTCTGTGGCTAGAATCGTCTCTACCAGATACATCGTTACTGAAGGCAAGTAACTCGTACGCCAGCAGCGATTTGGTGGCCAGACCAAGTATCCTTTGATACCCCTATCTGTGGTGAGGGGTACCTATTGAGCGTTTGGAATTGATATCCCCTTTGACTGTCTATAATCTTCAGACAGTAAGTACATTCTTGTGGTGGATCATGTCACCAGGTACCTTGAGGTGCTGACCTTTAAATTGCAATCCTATGAATCTTTTCCAGTGTTGGATTTATATGATGGCAGTGTTGGAAGAAGTTGGTCTGACTTACCACTACTCCACAGCGTGAAACCCCATGACTAGTAGGTTGGTGGAACGCTTCAGTAAGACCCTACAGAGCATGATTTGGACTCTGATTCTCTATAGAGGAAGTAGGATGTCCTCTTGCTATGCCTTTTGTTTGCTTGCAGGCAAAACCCTAAAAGGAGTTGGGGCTCAGTCCCTTTGGAATACTTTTGGGGCACAATGTCAGAGGTCCCTTAACCGGTCAAAGAAAGCAACCTGAAATTCCCAGAAGAGTGGTGTGTTGAAGTTTATCCTGGGCATCCTGGCGCCTCTTAGATTGCGCGAAACATGTTGACCGAAAGTTACTGTGGTACATTATGCTACATCAGTAACACACAACTTATGTTTTTTTTTAACATGACAAGGGAACCTATGTATTAAACTTAATTCTTCCTGGTATCCCTTAGCTAGTTTTAACATTCATTCACTCACTTGCCTATCTTCCAGAACCGTTTATCTCACACACTCACTCATCATACAGCATTACCAATAAAAGATCTCTGCTAAAGCAACCCTTCGGGGGACCTGTAAGGCATTGTAGCACCGGCCCGACTAGGAGCAACGCCTGAGGATGAAGCATGACATCCCTGTGGATATGTGAGGGTATCATGAGACTAGACTTGTGCTTGCCCCTCATCTGCGTGGGTTAGACTTAGAGTTTCTTGTTCCCACTTCTTTCTGTTTTCCTTTGATGTGGATGACTATTGTGCTCACATTTGTAACAGTTACTCTCTGTTTGGTTTGGAGTTTCAGTCGCTGACTGAAGCTTTGACGGCACCTTATATGGCAAAGATGGTTATGCCAACAACAGCTTAAGTGTCTAAGTCTGAGTTGACGGTATGCGTATTATCAATAAAGTCTTTGGCAGCAGCAAGATTCTCGATGTCGGCCACCTTGGTGCAGAACATAAGCGCGCCAATGCACTTGATGGACTCAATGATGGCAGCTCTGTCGACGCCACTGCCACAAAATAAGCCTTTTTCCTCATCTACCGCACAGTCAATGGGCCCATCAACGGTCATTGCGGACTCCGTTCTAAGGCCAGAGCTAACCCAGCAAGGCTTCAACATTGCCACATAGGAGAAGATAAGGCACCTTCTGGAGATGCCACAAGTCCATTGCAACTGCATGTCAAATACAGTGACCCGGATGATGAGAGTGAACAGCAGAATAAATAGCTGCAAGGTGGTCTTTTTTTTTTATTATTAAAGGACCGACAGCAAGGCAGAGAGAAAACATACGAGGAATTCCTCAAATTTGATCCCTATGATGACACCATAGATGTACAATCATCACATGAACCAATGATGACAGTCCCTGTAACTTTAGCGATGGGTCTACATTTAATGTTGCAGGACTATTGTAGGAGGTTTCCCGATAACGAAGTAACACCCTCAAAACAGGTGAAAGCTGCGGTGCTATAAACGGAACCATTACCACATCAGACAACCAGGCTATTTCAGCATAAAAACATTCCCCAACCAAAACAATTGTTGTCTGTTGCCATAAGCGATGACTGCGTTCATCAAGCCTGAAGATGGCGAAATTCCACAAGATCAGGTAACTATCACTTGTTGTGAGTAGGTCAATTATGTAACCCCTTTATCAGCACCACCAACACCCCCAGGTGCTAGCTCGCTGCCTGACGATATTGGAGGATTCCATGTGCTTCTGGAGAGAGCTGCCAAGCGCTTTGATTTCCTAATTGCATTTCAACAAGCTGAGTGCTTATTGTAAGCTCAGCTACAGTGAAGGCAGTAATACCAAGGCTTGATCATAATTTTTTATACAAGGCTTCTCAGAGCTCTCTAGGCTGCTTAGTCCAAAACCTGACTTGGTGGTTACGCAGGCAACTCAAATAGATATCTGACCACTCCCTGTTCAGCTCTTCTGGATAAGGAGGTTAGAAGTTTGACAATATAGGTGAGAGTTTCTCTGCCATGGTGGCGATCAATATAAGAGCCATTCAGGACAGGTACGACTGCCAGATGTGTTCAGACCTAGCTCAAGTTCTAGAGTCCCTACCAGAAGATTAAAGCAGGTATCTCGTTATCCTTCAGGAAGGGGAACACACATCTCCTGAGATAATAGACACGACAATTGATGTTGCCCTTACGGCCCTTCATATAGATGGCTGGTGCAGCGGTCTTGACACTCCAAGGATAGCTTCAGGCCACATCTTTCAGGCCAGAAGTGCAATAAAAAATTCTGGACATGCCCTACAACGGTGAAGCCTTATTTGAAAAACACATCTACGCATTGCAATCCATCAAGGCTGACACGGAGACTGCAAGATCCTTAGGAGTCCTGTAACAAAGAAGGTTTCCATCTGTTTCGAAGTGGACATTATACATTTCGTGGAGGATAACAACCATACAGATTCCATTTGTATCGTCAGCAGCCACAGGGTTATTGTCTGCAGCAGTATAGACCTTCACAAACCACAACTTTCTCCAGACAGCCAGGTACAAGAAGAACTGCAGCCGTAGGAAAAGTCTTCCAGAAGACTGACAGGAAAATGATGCTGATTACCTCCATACCTTCGCCTTCCTTGGATGTAGACGCACTCTACAGTTGATTCGAAATTGGAAATTAATCTCTTCCGACAGGTGGGTCTTCGACATCATAAAGTATGGACACACCCTACATTTTATCGAGAAGCCTCCATTCCATCCGCCTGCCAGAAAGTCACACCACCATCTACAGCTGTTAAAAGAGGAAATCCGATCTCTGATTTTGAAGGGAGCAATAGAAGAAGTCCCACAAAACTGCAGACATTGAGGTTTTGGGAAATGGAGACATGTGTTGGAATTGTGGCAGCTCAACAAGTACCTCATAAAGCAATCTTTCAGAATGATTACGATGCACATCTTTCAGTTGCTTAGCAAGGACCATCTGACCGTGTTGGATCTTCTAGACACCTATTTCAATATCCCCATACATGTACAGGAGATATCTCAGATTTGACGTGGCCGGAAGTCTGTGCCAATTCAGGGTTCTACCATGTGGCCTAACATCTGCCCTGAGAATTTGTATCAATTGCATGGTACCGGTATCAGTCTACCACAGAAGAAGCAGCCACCAGGTAATTCCTTACATGGACAATTGGCTGATAAAAGCTCATTCTCAAAAGGCTGCAATGGACTATACAATGGCATGCCTTCATCTCTTCGAAGACCTGTGCCTCCACGTAAACAAGGAGAAATCTTGTATAACGCTAGACACAACAATTACTTTTCTGGGGACCGTTATGCACACAAAGTCTGCAAAGTATACCCTACAAAAGAAAGGATTGCAAAAATAATGACTGAGGTCCATCCTGTCAAGAAAAAGGTACACTTGAGTAAGGCAATTCAGATCGTATTTGGGAATATCATCATGCATTCCTCTCGTCCTGAAAAGCCTTTTGTACATGAGACCATTACAGGAACAACTCTACAAGCGATGGGCACACAACACTGGCTCATTCAAAAATGTTGTCCTTATAACAGAAGAACTAGTGAGCGTGATGCAATGGTGAATGAAGAAAGAATCTGTAAGTTGCAGGTCTACTGCTTGTAGGTCTGTCACCCCAGGTACTGGATTAAAGCTGAAATTTATTCAGCCCGCATTTCATTCTTGCTTTACAACAACATGTTCATACTCCTTTTTTGATTCAATGTTTAATTTATTCTTCCATCATGATTATCGGTTCATACGCATGTTTTATTCACATGATTTTTATCTTCTTCTTACAAATACATATGTATAAATTCCAATACATTTCGGTTTTTTCTGCACCTTCATCAGGGAACAATATGTAAATTAATAAACAATCTTAATAACCTTAGATATCTTAACTGTTCTTTACATGTATGCAATTCTGTGCTTAACAGTGGTATCTATAATAAAAAAAATTATAATTATCCCCGTGCGGTTTTTATGCTTACGCCTATTGTATGTTTATGTGCGCGGGTATATCTTCTTGGTTCTGTTCTTATATGCTAATCTAATGTTATGGTCTTAGCTTTACACTCGGTTCAGTGGTACTTGATTGTCTATATACACCTAACTCAGTTTCTGCTTCAAGTTCTACCAAGGATAAGTTTTACATTCCTGGCTCGTACCAACTGCTTTTTACCTTGCGTCTTTTGTGGAGAGTGTTAAAGAATGACTATCAGTGTTTGCTTTATTCAGCTGCTATTGGCTTTCCTTTCTATCTCCCTATGATGGTAAGCTTTCTGTTTATTTAGCGCGTTAACCAACCATCTAACTATTTACGCACCTTCAATTCTCTTGCTCAATGTTCTATAGTACTCCCCTGTTCATTAAAGACAATGCTTTTTGAAGAAAGAAAACATTGCAGTGGAGTCAACATTCTTAGTCAAGACTCTAGGTTATCATGACAATGGATGCCTCACCCTCTTCAACATCTACATGAGCCCCCTCGCAGCCATTGCACTCAAGCACAACCTCAACATCATCTCCTACGCCGACGATACCCAACTGATCCTCTCCCTCACCAACGACCCCACCTCCGCCAGAGCCAGCTTCCAGGACGGAATGAAAGACATCGCAGACTGGATGAAGCTCAGCCGCCTGAAACTGAACTCAGACAAGATGGAAGTCCTCATCCTTGGCCCATCCATCTCCACCTGGACGACTCCTGGTGGCCCCCTGCTCTGGGCCCCCCACCCAAGCCCACGGACCACGCACGCAATCTGGGCTTCATCCTTGACTCCTCCCTCATGATGGCCAAGCAAGTTAACGGCGTTACCTCCTTCTGCTTCAACACTCTCCGCTGGATCCCCACTGGAACCAGGAAAACGGTCACCCAGGCCCTCGTCACCAGCCATCTGGACTACGGGAACGCCCTCTACGCTGGGACCACCGCCAAACTACAGAAAAGACTCCAGCGCTTCCAGAACGCCTCAGCATGACTCGTCTTGGACATCCCCCGACTCAGCCACATCTCCGCCCACTGTCAGCAAAAGGATCACGTTCAGACTCCTCACCCACGCACACAAGGCCCTCCACGACTTGGGTCCCGAATACCTCAACAACTGCCTCGCGTTCTACACGCCAACCCGCCAGCTCTGCTCCGCCATCCTCGCCCTCGCCACCGTCCCACGGATCCGCAGAACCACCACCGGAGGAAGATCCTTCACCTACCTGGCGGCCAAGACCTGGAACACCCTCCCCACCCACGACTCACCCAGGACCATCTCTCCTCCAGGAAGCAACTCAAGACCTGGCTTTTCGAGCAGTAGCAGACCCCCCCCCCCGCGCCTTGAGACCCTAGCGGGTGAGTACCGCGCTTTACAAATACTCTTGATTGATTGATTGATTAATGGAAGGATGGGGTAGGAGGAGGGAACACACCTCAAAGATCTGTAAGTGAGCTGAAGATGGTCAAGAAAAGAAACATATCAATCTTCTAGAACTGCAGGCAGAAGTGTTAGCGTTCAAAGATTTCCTACTGAGAGTACATTGCAGTGGAGTCAACATTGATCCGAACAGACAACACAACCACAAGCAGGAATAACAGGATCATATCCTCTATCCAGTGAAGCGCAGGACTTATGGAGCTGGTGTCTCCAACACAAATTTTACATGAAAGCAGAACATGTTCAGGGCTAGAAAAACCAGTGGGTAGACGAATTAAGCAGGTCCATGAAAGAGTGTCACAAGTGGGAATTGTCGCACACTCACCTTGGAAAAATCTTCAGCACATGGGGGACACCTTCTCTGGATCGGTTTGCTACTCTGGTGAACAAGAAGTGTTGACACTATGCCAGCAGGTGCCCACACAAGGGATCATGGGGGAAACATGCCTCAGATGTGTTGGGCAGGTATATTCTTGCAAGCCTTTCCGCCAATACCTTTAATCCCACGAACACTGAACTTGAAACAAGAGCTGTGCGGGGTTATTCTGATAACTCTGGTGTGGGTGAGACCAGTCCCAGGATTAGTCTACAGAAATTAACCAGTAACTCTCAGCTTAGCCATCTGGATCCTGATTACAAGGAATTTTACCAGCTAAATATTTCACAACAATGTAGAGACATTTTGGTAAAAGCTAGAGCGAGTCCACCAACATGTCATACAAGGGAAAATGGCAGATATTTTACAATTGGTGTGCGTCTAGTGTCATCCTTTCTCATCACAGCCTATGCAACTGCTTCTGTACCTTCTATCATTAGCTTATTCTCGATTTGAGTACATTTAGCTGCAATCTCAAGATACAAAAGCTCTCCGACAGGTTGTTAATAAAAGAATTCCTAAAAAGTCTATTTTGAGTTTATCCACCAATAAGAACACCACTGATTAGTTAGCAGTTAAATAGTCTTTGAACGTATCCATAACGTTGACATTAAGCAACTTACACGGCCAACAGGCGTTCTATTAGCACTAACATCTGTGAGACGTTTTAATGAGATTAAAGTCTTTAGAGTGCAGGAACCATACCTGCAGTTCAAGAATGACAGTCATCCTACTTACTTGATTTCTATCTAAGGTACCTACAGAATTTCTCCTCAATTAACAAATTGTCTTAATTCAGCATGGCCACATGAATACTCAGAATGCTCCTTCACAGCTGCTCCTTAGTCTGATCTCACTGCCGTTAGAGGCGTCAGGGGCCAATAGGGTGGTGCGGTCATCCCACCCCCACAGAGCGTCACACCATTTGTGCATCAGGCTGCAGCACGTATCTCTCCTCCCCGTGGCTGGTGAACTCAATCTTGCAACCCTGGGGGCATAGAGAAGAATGACTGGCCACAGGGTGTGTGAGTGAGAAGCCCTTGCTGCCTTGAGTCTAATCGCCTCAGTAAGTTGGGTCTGTATTTAATGTAAGCGGCACACAAGCACAACACTTCAGTGCTACTGTTGGGGCACCAACCCAAGTTGGTGCTTATACGTCCATTACAGGACTTGCCCCCTATAAGCCAAGTGGACTTTTGGTGTCCCTGGGCCTTGGACCATTTGATTGGCCTGCTGGGCTTCATATACTTTCCTGGGTGACCCTCAGCATTATCCCACCCATACATAATGCAAGAATCTGAAAATGTTTACCTGGAAGAGGAGAGTGTCTCCTACTTCTCCATTGATGACAATTTCTGTGAGGTGATTGATGCCTCCATACATAAAGCAGTCTCAGATGTGGTGACGTCCATAGAGTAGAAACACTTGCAGATGGCATAAAAATGCTTTAAACTCTTTCTGAGGGAAGACCCACACAAAAAAGAGAAAGAGACACCCCGGATGATGACTAGTCCCCACACCCTTCCAGGCTTTGATGGTGACACTGAATAAGATAGTATCTGGTGCTCGACTACTGACATTAAGTTGCCACACGGGAAATCCACCCTGGAGAATGGTCTTCAAGAATTGGGGTCAGAATGCTTGACCCAGAGGACTTAATACACCCACACTCAGGAGAATGTACTGTAGGAAGGCCTCAAAAGGCCCACTACAAGGAAATCTGCACCTGCTTCTGGGCGGAGTACCCTGCCTGTCACTGGATGGCACTAACGCCTGAGATTGATGCTAGGATGGCCACCCTCCTGGCCAAGTACATCCAAGACCCTAAGAAAGGGTTAGACTGTTTCTGGTGGTCATGTCCGTATAAACTCCTAGATACATCCGGCCCTCTGACCAAGATCCTCGAGGATGCTTCATATCCCTGCAAGTCATATCTGGGAGGGCCCAATGAGCCATTACATTTCTGGGGAATGCCAACATCGCCCTCCCCTTGGAGAGGTGCAGATCTCTAATAATTAAACTAGACCCAAAGCTGGGGGACTTAGCACCTTCAGAAGTGGGCCAAATCGCATGGGGGACTTTTTGGCGACCCTTTTATAATGGAATTAAGCAAGATTGTGGCCATCTTTAAATCGCTTGACAAAGCCCAGGCCTTTATAAAAAAGAATCTTTACACCCTGGGTTTTCACTGGGACTGTTCGTGGCAGGTGACACTTGGCCTGCTGCTCCCATTATCAAGCCCCCTTACAGGCATGGATCCAGGCAAGGACAATTGCATGACTCCAGATTCATAGGCTTCTATCCCTTCAGAGGCTACCCTCGCCAACTAGGCTCCAGAGGAGGCAGCAACCAAGGTACCTCTCATGGTGAGTGTACACCTTTTTTCCCCACAAAAGATTAGTGGGGGTTGCGATTGGGAGTTTTTGTTCACAATTGGAAGACAGTCATAGCAAACTGCCTGGTCATTCAAATGACTCAAGTATTCCAAATCGAATTTTACGGTTCCCTGGTCCAACCAGCCCCTTCTTCTTCTCGAAGAAGACTGGATAATATGTCTGGATCTTAAGGATGCTTACCTTACGATCTTAATCTACTTGCCATATCTTCGGTTCCTACAGTTTCAGTGGGGCCGTCAAACCTTCAAGTTCAAAACTCTCCCCTTCAGTTTACCCTCCGATCCTTGGTGCTGTACCAAGGTCATGAAACCGGTGGTGAATACCTCCGGGCCAGGGGGGCATACACCACATTGTGTACTTCGACGTCATCCTCCTTATAGATCAATGCCAGAGGAAGCTGTCAGAACAATTGCAGACAACAGCTGACCTACTGAAATCACTGGGATTGATCATCAGTGGACTGGAGTCTGTATTGTCCTGACATAAACCCTTGTTTTCTTGGGGTTCGTGGTGGACTTGGTTCGAGCCACTTTGAGTCTTCCCTCTTGGAAGATAATCAAATTCAGACACAAATTACTTAAAACAGAGGCCAAGCCAACCATCTCTCTCTGGTAAATTGTTAGGATAGTGGGACTTTTATCGTCTTTGAAACAGGCCATCATTCTGGGACCGCTGCACTGCCAGGCACTCCAGCACCTAAAAGCCTTTCCCCTTCGATAGAGACTCACATACTCTCCAAGGAGCCCTCTATCGGACAAAGCCTTTGAGAAGATTCAGTGGTGGAATGCTCACATGGGAACTGGGAACAATCTTCAGACTGCAACCAGACCCAGTAATAAGTAATAGAGTCCGACACCAGCAGCACAGGCTGGGGTGGGGCTGGCAAAATGTGAGGTATTCTACACCTGCAGAAAATGGCCCACTCTTGAAGAAACATTACACATCAATGGCCTCGAAACAGTGTCCAGCTCATTTTCGGTGAAATGCGTTTCAAGAACAAAGCACAATGCTGCATTTTTCTGAAGATGAACAACATAGCGGAGGTCCGCTATATCATTCACTTCAGCGAAATGAGATCCAAGACCCTCTGATCTGACTCAGCTTCTGGAACTATTGCATTCAGAATCCGATCTCAGTTGCGTGGAATACCTCCAGGGGGAAGGCCAATCAGGTGTTATGTATTATTTTAGGACCCTATTGTAAGTTTCCCGATTCATGCCCTTATGTAGGTATAAATCACCATATCCTTATATAGGCATAGGAATCATAACCATATTTAGGCAGAGCTCATGCAGTCCAAATAGGGCTGGGCTACTTCCACTAGTTCCGATTTCTTGGAAAACTCAGCTTCAGCAGCCGGGGACTTCCCCTTGCTTGAATATTGATTTGTCCAAGAACTCATGGAGTTTTCAAAGAACTGAGACTCTTTGATGACGTTATTATGTCCAACTGTATGTCAGTCGGCACCTTCAAGGTATAAATATGCCCATACTCGCCCAAGCAAACACACGGTGGTTTGGAGTTCGACTATCTACTTGCCTGATGCGCCCTGCTACAGCAAGTGCCGAAGGAAGCCGACCCTCCAGCAGACGCACTGAGAGAGACGCTGTCTTTTCTCCTGCTGAGAAATCCAGCTCCAGTGTTTCCAAGCTACCCTTGCGGGTTGTTAGGAAATAGAGTCCCGAGACTGACCTTCTCCATTCTAAACTAAGGTACTGAGCTGATTAGATCCTTCGAGAAATCTTGGGCAGATTCTTGGCAATGGAATACTACCTTTATGCTACACTTCACTTACTTCCTCCCTCGTACTAAGCTTAGGTTAGGTACACCGCGGTAGGCTTATTTTAGAAGCACCAGTTGAGTACTTTTAGCCTCTGTTATTTATGTATGTATTTGGTTTAGGAACCATACAACGCTCTTACAGTGTTATTTTATTCTACTATTTATACTGTATGCATTATATTTTACCACCAGTTTTACGATTGTAGCAGTTACTTTCTTGTGCTTGAGAAAGAAGACTGTTCAATAAATCCTTTTATTGAAAATGCCCGTCTTTCTACTTTCTCTGCACCTCTAGTGAAACAAAGCATGTACGATTGACTGAGTGAAATATCTATCTATTGTTTCCACGACTCTAAAGATATTTTTTATCTTGGGGAAACAAAGTTGTCATGTTTATGCGGTTGTCAGAGACTAATCCCTTCTTGTGAATTCGAGAAAGTTTCTAGTGACCTCTGAGCTAGGTGGCACACACAATTAAGTCTAGTATATTCGATAGAGACCTAGTCGACCTCAGTCCTACGTCTAATCTATAGGATATATTATTCCAATGCGCAGAGCCTGTTGGGAATATAGGAACTACACTACACAGGCAGCAGATTGGCTGCCACAATATTTGCAGGATGTCAGTCTTTGGAAACTGGATCCATCGGTGTTCCAAGCATGCGTGACAAGATGGGGCTCATTCACGCTGAATATCTTTGGACCTTGCCTGCACCATCAACTAGCTTTGTATTTCAGCTGGAGAATGGATCCCAATGCAGTAGTGATGGATACCTTCCTACAAGATTGGGAGGGAAAAGTGGGATATACAGTTTCCTCATTCTAGATGATAATGAGGCTCTTGGCACAAGTTCAGAGACAGCCGGCAGACTTGGTATTGGTGACCCCAACCTGAAGATCTCAGGAGTGGTATCCGATTCTGATTTAAATTGCCTAGAATTCTCAAAGTAGTCTATACCTGTTTCCAGGTCTCATCAAGGATTCTGCAGGGAACCCTACCCGTCTGGTACCGGACAGCATTCTCGAGCCTATGGCGAGGAGTTTCATACGGAATGCTGAGCGTTCCCAGGCTTTTCAAGACCTGCTGCGTCATTACTGCCCATGGCGTGGGCTGATAATACGGTCAAGCATTCCAGATCTGCTTGGTGTCTCTATGGATGAGTTGATGTCACCAGAGACATCTTGATCCCGCGAGGACAGATGTTGCTCATATCTTGAATTTTCCCGCTTCCCTAGCATCAGACAGCATGGCTTATTGGTCCATCAATACCTTTAGATCACTAATATCAGTGGGTAATTCCCACATTGGAGACCACCCTGTGGGCGAACACCCACTGATCCATAAACTTCTTCGTGGCATTTGAGTGTCCTTACCTCTGGAATAAAGTTATTCAACCCTGTTGGGATGTTAACAAGGTATTAAATCTATTTATTTTCTGGCCCAGCAACACATTTTCAGAATGGAAATGTCCACAAAACTGGCTACACTATTATGCCTGGTGTTCTGTAGATGGTTATCAGATGTCATAGCCCTGGAGAAAACAGATAAAGTGTCCACCCTGAACAGGGTTACTTTCTATATAACTAGACGCAAAAAATGGTATTCTGCATGATTTCATATCCCGCATTTGAGGAAACCCCCAAGTTATGCGTGGTCCAGAGTATTATGGTGTACAAAGCTATAAAGGAAGGGATTTGCCCCCTGAAGGGAAAGACAGTTGCTCATTGTTATTAGGAAGTCCAACAAGGCGGTCTCTTCTCCTGCTATTACTAGATGTGTTCTGTGTGGCAAATGCAGGAGGTTGGCATCAACACAAAAGTGTTTGGCATACATTCTGTAAGAGGAGCTATGGTGTCAAAGGCATTTGCATGGGGGCAAGTGTGGGGGACATCATGATTGCGGAGGACTTGTCTTCGGTCTTAACCTTTAAAAGGTTCGATTTAAAACCTTTCCCCTGTATAGTGGCTCTAATATTCAGCAAGCTTTGAACTAGCTTAATCCATGCCTCCGGTCCTGACATAGAATGAAAAATGTTCCTAGCTATAGTAACTGAAGGTTTCAATTCATTTGAGGATTAGCCCACTAAATACTCGATGATTAGTTATCCCACCCTGGCAGAGGCTATGGCTTCCGAATGTTTCACATAGGTATTCAATCCTTATACATTTATAGTCTATTGTGTACAGGTTATCTGAAAATCTGATGATTAAATGGATAAATTATTGTTCAGCATAAGAGATGGTGTTTTACTGGCCTAGTCCTTTAAGGGATTCTCAACTGTTACTGTAAATCTCTTTTTTAGGTCGAGTCTAGTGCAGCGCATGTGTTGGCCTAAGAAAATGACCTCTTGCAATCGCTTCAGCTTTCGTGAAAGCTTGTGCATGTGGGGCTCACACGCCATTGGCCTTTGCTTATGGCTTTATTACGCAATTGGCCAATGGCGTGTGGATGTCCCAGCTTCTTTTAAAAGTTTCCCTCACAGGGCGTTTTGCTCTCAGGAGCCAGCAGCCGAGCGCAGAGGCAATCTGTTTTTCATCAGCGTGGGCGCTCTTGAATATGTCTTTGATTCCATCTGCAAGTCCTAGAGTAGGGTGCATGGTGCTGCTTAGGGTTAAATGGTGAGTGGCCATGCGCTGAGGAAGAGGCCCCTGCCATGCAGGATTGTCCACTCATACTGACTGCTGTTTTTAAGCAAATTCGCCATTAAAGCTTGTTAGAAATTTAGATTTCTGGTTAAAAGAGGTATGCACCCTGCCCAAGCTGGAACCACAATCCTAATTGGGGTAAGTCAGATGCAGACTTTAAATTAACCTGTGCTCTGGTAGCATGGTACAGAGCAGGCAGACTTAACTTAAGAGGCACTGTGCAGTAGCGGCTCGTAGTGGGAGTGCTGCTGGGTGGTGGGTGGGGCGGAGGAGGGGCAGGATGGAGGGTAGTAAACTCCTGCATGTGGCCGACTGGAGATAAGTATAGGAGAGTAGGGTCTGCTTCCTATGGTCACCCCCACTTTTTGCTGTGATTCTCTGATTTTTCGACTTTAGTGTGGCTATGGGCCTGCTGATCAGAGCCACAGCCCAGCTCTAAATTGATACCATGTACTTTAGGTACCTACCAGATTGGATATTGGGTCACCTTTGTGAGCCCCTGTATAGTGTACCATAGGTACCCAGGGCATAGGTGCATCCAAGGCCTACCAGGGGCTGCAGAATGTATTATCCCACCCCTTGCTGGCCATCTAAACTGACACCACAGGCTGTTCACTCAACTTGGGTAAGGTGGTGTAATTACCCCTTACTTAGATATAGTATATCTATATCTACCTTATATTTAGACGCATAGTAACCTATAAGTCACTCCTAAGGCAGGCCTTAACAATCCTGGAGGCAGAGTGCTTGGTTTTATGTGAGAGGGTGCCCTAGCATGAGCTGAGCACCTCTGCAGCTTTCGGAACTATCTCCTTATAGCTGTTCTATGATATAGCCATACCATTTTCTCTTAAGTGCATTATAATCCTCGCGGTTAATTCTAACTTTGGTTTGGCTTTATCAAAACATGTCGTGTAAGTTGTCAAACACTTTGGCATACTCCCCCCGCCAGTTCTGGCGGCGGGGGTAGCATTCCACCCTTCTAGAGGGAGAAGACATGTAGTTACTGCTTTACCCGGTTAAAGTTAAACAGAGCCTCAGCATCACAAAATGGATGCTGCTGCCACAGACTGTCTGATCTCCTGCTGCTGGACGAAACTCCGGCAAGGGAGGCCTGGACAGTAGGTTTCCTGTCAGGGGAGGTGCTAGCACCTCCCCAGACAGCCTGTAGTGTATTAGGGCAGGGTGGGTTGAATGGAAAGATTATTTTCCAGACACTGCCTGGGGTACACAAGGTGCTCCATGCATAGCCCGGTTCAAACCAGTTGCTTGGGCACTCCAGCCCCGCTCTGGTGCGAAACTGGACAAAGGGAAAGGGGTGTAACCATCCCCTTCTCAGGGTCCACCCATCGGGGGGACCTAGCAGGTAATCCAGCCCTTAAAATCAGTATAACGATAGGAGCTGTGTCTCAAGACTTTAGATTAATCCTGAAAGAAACTTTGACACAAACTCCTGGACCTTCGACGTTCTATATCGACTAGAAGACTGAAGACATCTCCCTTGTGGTCAAGGAGTGACCACCCTGTGCAAACAGGCACCACCAGTAACTTGCAGGTGTTCTTTGTCGACGCTCCTGCCGGAACCCAAAGACTCAGCTACTCAGGAACTGGACTTCCAGACTTCTTCGACTCCGATCCACATCCACAGCAAAGCTGAGACCCGTGGCGGACACGAGAGACGTTGGACCGGACACCCTGGACATCCTGCATTGTGATAACAGTGCAACTACCGAGGCACCCTCGAAGTTGTGCCTTGGGGTTTGAGAAGCCCTAGACACGAGCGCCATTTGCACCAAAGCTCAGCCCTTCACACTCCACGAGTGCCGCGTGGGGCCTGCTGCTGCATTTCAGCTCGTTGCGGTTTCCCCGTTGCTAGCCTGTTGGCTAGTGAGCTCTCTGCAGATGAACATTTGAAACTACACCGCTGGCCTGGCTTCTCCAGCTTCCCTACAAAGGATAAGCTCCCCAGACCTTGCTGGTCTGACTTGAAGCCAATCTTCACTTCCTGCATGGGTTGCGGTTCCCAAGGCTTGCTGGGTCCAATCCGGATACCGATACCGCAGTCAACTAGATCCTTCATGGGACAGCTTGAATCCAGCACCTGGTTGTCGTCGACGCCGCCTCCTGGTCCTAATGGCTGCAGAGACCAGCTTTGCATCTTCACCTGAAATCACTCGACATCGCCTGGTTCCTTCCTGGTCACTGGCTAGTGACCCAGACTCTGTCCCAGACTCTGTCCCCTTTGCTTTCAGGTTTTTCACGTTCCGATCCACCCGGACACTTTTCCTCTGGTCGCCTGCAGCACTTCTTTTCAGATCTCCATAGAAAACATAGACGAAAACCGACACGAAAAGACACCTATGAACCCGGCTTCCCTGGGTGAGGTAACTCGAGTACTCCGGCGCTCCCGTGGGTGTTGACTCTCGAAGTGTCCTAGTTTAAAGGGGTTTTACTGAGGTCCATCCGGAAGTGTCGTTAATCAGTAACTTTGTAACTTCTACGTTCTCCATTATAAGTCAATGGTAACTCGCGACTGTGTTTAGACACTGCACGGGTCTCCCGTGGGTCTCCTACTTCCTAACCGTTGGTTGTCTAGTGTAGCCACAGCGATTCCCTAGGCCTAGGCCTATTCCTGAAGTGGTTCTTATACCAGTTACTTAGTATATGGTTTGTGAGGCCCCTAGGGCAGAACTGTATTTGTGCAACTTATAGTATGCTTTATGAGTAACTTGTGATGTATATCGATCTCTGACCTCATAAAGAGTGTTAGAAATAAGTACATATATATTTGATATATACCTTGTGTAGTGTCCTTTCATTTGGTACTCAAGGGATTATAATTGGTAAAACAGCTTGCTTCACATGCTCTCTGAGGTTTTAGCCTAAGACTGCTGGTCCATGCTACCACTAGGATAGCTGGTCTATAAGGTTGACTTTACAACCACCATCAATAAGGGTCGTTTAGTCTTATGCAAGGTGCCCACTAGAATAGTGGACAACATATGCCAGGCTAACTTCACACAATAAGTACATAAATAAATAAAACAAATTACATTGCTCGCGCTGCAACACGAATGGCGTTGCAGAGTGCGCAATGTAATTCATTGTAATTATTTATGTTCTTGCCTCCAGTCAGCCGTATGCCGGAGTTAACTACCCCATACCCTGCCCACGCCGCGCCCCACAGCACTCCCACTATGTGCCGCTACTGGCAATGTGTAAAGTATTTGTGCAACGCAACACACAGCAACACAATGAAAACACCACAAAAAAATTCCATACCAGTTTAGAAAAATAGAGAAATGGAAAAAATAAGACCAAAACGACAAAAATTCAATTAGTAGAAGTGGAGTTATGTTATGAATTTTCAAAGAATAAACTGTAGTGCTTTGAAACAAATGGTGCTAACAGGGCTTTCTGGTTGTGTTTGACAGGTCTAAAGGCAAGGCATCTCTTCTGAACTGCGCAGCATCGACAGCGAGAAGCACCAAGGTGTTGAATTCGAACTGATGGGTTGAAAGTGATGTGTCTATGCTGGGCCATGCAACATCGAAAGTATGGTGAAGCCTCAAAGTGATGCAAGCGTTGCGGTCCTTGCAAGAGCAGCAGCGATGCATCGGCATAGAGGGAGATGCACTGGTTCCGATCAGCACAACACCGTGGATTTTCACATATTCAGTACTTGAAACTCACTTCTGAGGGCCCAGGGCTGAATAGGCACCTCTTGACAGAGCAGGAATCAGCAAACAGAGCCCAAGTGCTGGGTGCAGTGCTGGATATCCCTGGAACTTCAGAAACAGGAGGCAATCCCTTGGAGATCATTTTGGGTTCAAAGCAGTGTCCAGCTCTCCCTCTGCAGGGTCAGAGAGCAGCAAAAAGCAGGTCAGCACAACAGAAAATCAGTTCTTCCAGAGCAGCAGTCTAGCAGAGTGGCAGTCCTTGTAGCAACACAGCAGTTCTTCTGACAGAGGTTCTTTACAGGTCCAGAAGTGCCTGATTTGGTGGGGTCAGAGACAGTGCTTGTACCTAGTTGTGCCTTTCAAGTGGGAGTGACTTCAAAGTAGGGTATTTAAAGTGTCAAGAGGTCCTATCTTCCTAGCCCTGGCTCCAGACTCCCTACAGGGGTAATCAGCCCGTTGTGTGGAGACAGGTCACTGCCCGTCCAGGTGTAAGTTTCTCCCTTCCATCACTGCCCCGAATGAGCCATCAGTATGCAGATGGGCACTCAGACACACCTAAACCTTCCTTTGTGTGTAGCCTTCTAGAGGGAAAACATTAAGTCAAGCTGTCACCCACCCCATACTTGTATTGGAGTCAGGCCACAGGCACACTGAGCTTAAAGGTAAAGAAATGGCAACTTTCTAAAAGTGGTATTTCCAAAATAGTAATGGTAAATCCAACTTTCCCAACAAAGAGGATTTATCATTACCATTTAAATCATATCAAACCTGACAGAGTTACTCCTTCTCTATCAGTAATCACAGCTTAAAAGTGTAATAAGGAATTCCCAATGTTAGCCTATGAGAGGAGTAGGCCTCACAGTAGTGAAAAACAAATGTGTTTTTCACTACTCGGACATACAAAACTTAAAAGTACATGTCCTACTTTTTACTTACGCAGCAGTATGCCCTATGGGCTACACAGGGATACCTTAAGGGTGGCTTATATGTGATACAAGGGGAGTTTAAGGCTCTGCAGAGGGTTTTAAATACCAAGTCAAAGTGACAGCAAAACTTCACACACAAGCTCTGCACTTGCAGACCTTGGACATGTTTATAGGGCTACTTGTGTGGGTGGTACACTCAGTGCTATAGGCCTACTAATCTATTGGGACAGGACAACCCAGTATACCCTCAAGGAACTGGGTACTGTAAACAACAAAACAAAATATGTTCC
The DNA here is from genome assembly GCF_964263255.1 of Lissotriton vulgaris. NCBI lineage: Eukaryota > Metazoa > Chordata > Amphibia > Caudata > Salamandridae > Lissotriton > Lissotriton vulgaris. The sequence goes on from NC_141687.1 coordinate 458,620,124, forward strand.
TGGAGGATTATTTCCACTCAACATCCTTATTAGGTCTCGCCTACACAGAGAGCCTGCGTTGGAATCGCTTCACTTTTCGCTCTAAAAACATGCACGCGTTGCATTGCTTTCAGTGGCAACGCGTGCATGTTTGCCGATTCCCTTGCGGGAGGGAGTGTGGCGCCTTGTGTTAGCAATTATCGCTCCTAGAGCTGCTCGCTCCCGCAAGGGAAACGCTTTCACATTTGCAGACACTTTTCTTTTCTTTTAGCGAGAGGCGCGCACGCTTGTTGCTTCAGCAATGTCTTAACACGAACTGTCTGAACAGACAGCATTCATTTGTCCTTCATGAACTCCAAAGGTCAGCAGGACGGCTGAGAACAACTCAACACTTTAATTATACTTGTTTTTATTTAGTTGCAGGTTTATATTTTGTAGCCAAAAGCATTTTGCACTGAAAGCCTTACAGTTTCACTCTTCACATTGTCGGATGTCGTGAGGACTATATAAATGCAATTACTCCACAGTTCAGTACCATACATGCGCCTATTAGTCTCTGCAGACAGTGAGGTTAAGAAACAATCCTGGGTTGTCACCTAACTCATATGACTCTCTCCTATCCTTCTCGGTCTTTAATTAAATCTATCAAAGGCCATCTGTCTCACCTGTCCCTCTGGGGTCCTGGGATGTGGTCGAACTTCATGTGAATGTACTACACATAACAGCAGTACAGTAGGAAGGTGAGGGCTGCAACAGACAGCACAACAAGCAGGAGCCAGGAGAAAAATCACAACCGATCCATTTCTGCATTCAAGATGGCCGTAATGTGAGTAAGTGGCTATCTCTAGAAATACTCACTGAGTAAATGTTACTTTCTCGCTGAACCTCTCTCACTCACTCTCACTCACACTCCGAACGTCCTGATATCTTTTGCTTCCTCGGACTTCCTGCAAATCCTATTAAGTGCGTGCTTAAAGTGATAGCACTACCAAAATTCGAAAGCACTTTCTTAATTTAGAAACTGCTAAAAATCACTGTTCGCAGCTGTAATTTCTCCTAACCACATACAATTATAATAGCTGTTAAATAACACGTATTTTCAGTAGATGTTCTATTCTGTTTTCTATTAACTAGTGCAAGCTTTTGCAATGCTGCAGTAATCAAATAAAATAAGGAATGGTACGTGGCTTGCTCAATTAGACATGCTGCCTGGCACCTTAAGCTGATGCCTTGTTTTGCTTACGATTAGAATCCTGAATAACTCAGAGATAGGGCCCATCACTATGTTCCAAAAAATCATTACAAATAGCGAAGTCTAGTTTTCAAATAGTCGTTATTAAGAGAATTTCTAACCCTGGCTTTTAATCCAAAAATTAGAGCTTTCTGCCTTAGTTCCACCTAGATAACTTTCCCATCTAAATAATATGAATGGTCCACATAAATTTAATAGGAAGCCCAATATAACCCAGAAAGGCAATTTACACGTGTCTTCCTAGCAATCTTGACAAGTGGAGTGCAATGAGGGAAGGCAGAGTATTCACTTTCTTGTAATGCGATCAGTGACAAAATAATAATAAATTACACACGGAATAATGCAAGCTTTGATTTATATAAACTCCTAATTTTCCGAAGTCTCCTTCTGGCCAAGTTTTGTTGATCACCCAGCAGTGGACAAGGAGCTAAAATTCAGCTATGGAAAATGTGCTCATACCAGCCCACAGCATACCAGAGTGAAACATAATTATCATTTTGAATCACATCAGAAAAAGTGTTGTCACCCATACTGTGATTTCAATGATAACACCAGAAATGTCATCAGTGATTAAAAAGAAATCTAAAAATTCACTAAGTTAGATTTAACTTATAAAAGTAGAGGGGCATCTCTCCGATATATCCAAAGTGAAAAGTTGCATAAACTGATGCGGACTGTAGGACGGTTTACTCTTTGGTGAAAGGGCTTCCTGATTCCCCTACAGCTCTCAGGGGTTGCTCTGAATAGAGTTACATTAAGAGTTCAGTTTTCAGCCTCTCTCACCACGTGTTATTTACGCTCTTGTGAGTGAACCTGCAACCAGACCTCCAAATGAGTGAGCCTCACTCACAATGAGTGAGGTTTGAGGTCTCTGAGTGCAGTGAGTGAGTTGAACATTTCCTGGAGGATTTGGGAGGACAAATTAATGCTTAATATAGTTTGGGTAACCAGGCCTCACTGGGCCATATTTTGAAAAGTGCATTATTGTGTGCTGTCTTTGTCTGAAACATTATAATCTAAAAGAAACAGGTTAGTGTTAGATTCCTTACCTTAGAACAACCCCAGACGTCAGACTGGATCCGGAAAGTGTTGCATAGCAGTACCCCTGCACGTCGGTAGGCGTCGTCTGCGGCTCAGCGTCCGTCGTCGGAGTTGTGGTCACTGGGATGACCTTGTCGGAGTACTTAGACGCCCCCTTGCGCGCTGACGTCAGTTCTTCTTTTTTCCGCGCCAGCAAGCGCAGATCCAGGAAGAGCAGTACTCCTAGTCACTTTTTGACTAAACTTTTTGATCTCTTTTGGATCTTCTCGAGTCACTACCTTGACTCTCGGTGCCGATAGGGATGCCCGGGTTACAACCCTGCGACGATTGTAACCGCTTGATGTCAGTTACCGACCCCCACCGTCGGTGCCTTTACTGTCTCGGGGCCGACCACGATGACAAGTCGTGCCTCGACTGCCGGGCCTTGACCCTGAAGGCTAGACGGGAGCGGTCCCATAAGCGTCTCGAGCTCCGGCAGTCAGCCCGCGCCGCTGGAGGTCCCGGTCCAGGAGGAGGTTGAGGGACCGGTCGCGAGGCCACAGTCACAGCTTGGGGAGTCGATACCACTCGTCGGGCTCCAAGTCCTCAGGTAAGTCGAGGCACAAGAAGTCGAAGAAGCGACATGGCTCTTCCGGCTCCCCTCCACGCTCGCGCGATGCGGCCGAGGGTATGGGTGACACCGCCCACGCGGCTTTGCCGGAGCCGCAACAGCCGCATCCAGTTCCTTACCTGCTGGTCCCTGGACTGAACGCGACGCCTGAGGAGATCAGCGCCTTCCTCACGGCCATGAGGTCGTGCTTCCCTCCGAGGCGCCTTTGGGCCCCGTGGGTCCGTCTGGGAGCCCAAGTGGGCTGGCGGCTCCGGCCCTGGCGCCGTCGACGACTCCGGTCCCGACGCCACATGGCTCCTCAGGATCCAGGCCTGGATCCGTGACGACGCCGGTCGACCTTACAACCCCTCCGCTGTCGCCGTCACCAAGGGTGTCGCCCCCGGTGCCGTCCCCGGTCCCCTGGTCCCAACCCCACTCCGGATCTGGCGCCGTCTTCAACGCAGATTGGTGAGCCCTTCACCGACGATCCGGCTCCATCATTTATTCCTGACTATCAGGAGATGGATGAGGAGGGGGACTGGGAGGGGTCTGAGGATCCTCTGGCACTGCAGTGCCAGTTGAACCAGGACTGGGCAGACGAGCTGGGGGAGGCCAGTGGTCTGGACACTTCGCCCGACACTTTTGTCTCCCCTCCTACTGTGGCTACGGAGGAGGGGGCGGCTTACAGTGTGGTGTTGACTAGGGCAGGCAAGGCCTTGGCTCTTGAGCTCCCGGTCGCCGCCGTGAAGACTAACCACCTCACTGAGGTGCTCAAACTGCAGGTAAGCTCCTCTGAGCCTCTCATGCCGTTTAACAAAGCCCTCACTAACGTTCTGCTGGGCACCTGGTCCAAGCCCTCTACAGGCCTCCCTAAAGATCGGAGCATGGCCTGAAGCAACCGCCCGGCTCCAGGTGACCCCAGCTTCCTGTCCGTTCACCCCACCCCTGAGGCCTCTACCACCCAGACCGCATTCCCGACCGCTCCTCCAGATCGGGAATCCAAAAGGTACGATCGGTTTGGGAAGAAACTGTTCTCCTCACTGAGTTTGGGGTTGCGGTCTGTCAACACCACCTGCCTTTTGGGCCGTTACACCCACTCTCTGTGGGATGTAAATTGATACTTGTATAGCGCACTACTCACCCACAAGGGTCTCAAGGCGCTTGTACGAATACCGCTGTGGAACCCATCCTGGCTTTTCCTGTGAGGCGTCCACTCCTGGGCACCCCCAAGGTGGAGGCCAGGCATCCTTAGCTTTGTGGGGGCCATTGTGGAGATTAAGCAAGCTATTGCCCAGAGTTGCAGAGTGGGACTCCATGATTGGAATAGGCACCGAGGCGAGAATTATCAGGTCCGTGGAATTTTGAGCCCAAGACCCGCCGAGGCGCGGAATTGAACCCTGGTCCCGGGCTAGACCTCTGCATCAGGGTCTGCCGCTCTAACCATTGAGCCACACTTCTCCACCTACGGTTGCGGAAGTGCTGCCGCAGTGCCCGGTGGAGGTCCAGGCAAAGCTTACCCAAGCCCTAGCAGAGGACCAGGATGCAGCACGCTATTCGATTTGGTGTGGACTTGATACCACGGACTCGCTGGGCAGTGCGATTGCGATGACAGTGGCGGTTCGCCGCCACGCCTGGCTGAGGTCCACCAACTTTTTGGGGGGTGTCCAAGCTTCCCTTATGGACATGCCCTTTGATGGCCGTCGCCTTTTTGGTAACAAGGCGGACAGTGCGCTGGAGCATTGCAAGGACTCCAGGGCTACAGCCAAGTCCTTGGGCCTCGGCCAATGCGAGCAAACTTCCACCTTTTGCGGCCAAGGAAGGGGCGCCCCCACACGTCCAGCTAGCCACAGGCCGCAGTACCAACCTCAATGCTGTTGCGGACATGGTAACTGCCGTGGCGGTGCTGGGGGACACCGGCAAGGTCAGTCCACACCTGCTCCCGCAGCATCTGCCTCAAAATCCTCCTAGTCCGAATTTTCAGGCCCATTCGATGCCAGTGGGGGGCAGGGTTCACCATCACCCCCTTCACTGGTGCTCAATCACATCTGACAGGTGGGTGCTGCAAATAATCCGAAGGGACTACACTCCCCTTTGAGGCGACCTCTCCAGCCATGCCACCTCAGTACCTGTTAGGGTTTGTGCACAGCAAAGAGCATGTCCCCTCTCATTGCACTAGTGGTCTCTGTAATAGCTCTCTTTAAACACACTACTGAAAGCATTTCTTGTTATCTCAGCCCCTCCCTAAGACTTCTGTGTATGTTGCTCAATGTATTCACAAGTTTGGACATTGCTGTCTTGTTTGCATATTGGAACTTGCTTTTACCAAGGCTTATTTAGAAAATATTGGACCTTGCTTTTAGCAAGGCTTATTTAGAACACTCCTCCCCAGGCCATGTGTTACTTCAACTCAGTAGCATAATAACTGAAGCTCTGCACACCTGCTTGTGAGAACCACACCCAGTTCTTCGAACCACACCCAGCTCTTCGAACCACACCCAGCCCCGTCTATAAAAGGCAGCCCCTGAGCCTCAACCAGTGCTTGTGCTTGTCTACTTCCCACTTACCTGAGAACAGATCCTTCAGCGCTGGCACTACTCCTCTCTCCAGACCTTCATTGACGTCAACGGGTGCTGCTTCTGGCTCTTCCTTCTTCTGGTTTCCGACTACTTCTTGCCTCAGCCCCTCTTCTGTCCACTGCAATTGACCTGCAAAAGAGAAAGAGGTCAAGGTTAGACTGATCAGTATCCCTTTTCAGCAACAAGTAAGTGCAAAACCTTTTATTACCCGAAAGAACTTTATCGGCGATTTCTGGATTCATGTAAAGACAATTTGGAACAAGATATCTCCCACAAACTTTGTGGTTCAAACCCTTTGTTACAAGAATACTTTGTGGAACTTTGTGAAATAAACATTGTTTTACATGGAACTTTTTTAAGAATCGAGCAGAGGAAACCATTGACAGCAAGGCAAACAGTAAATCAAGGACTTGCACAAATTACCTGCTGTATTTTGATGTAAAAGTACAGTATTTGTTTTATAAAAAGTCTGGAAATGTGTGAAAAGTGAGTTTGCTATTAAGAATTGAGGCTTTAGTTATATTAAGGTGAATCTTAGTCGTTGGTAATTCCGATAATGATATTCGTTTGATTTTACAGAAGTTTTACAGTAATAGAAAGCACATCCCAGAACAATAACACATTCCAAACCTGGAAGCTTTAGACCAGTATCCAAGAGGTACTTTTAAAAGAGAATTTCTAATAAGATTACGGTTTAGCCAGGAACACATTTAGGGATAGATTGCACTTATCTGTTCTTTGTTTATGTTTCATTAGGCACCAGTTTCTACAGAAGTCAGAGAGGGCCGCAGATTTTAGCAGCTCTTCTACAGTGGAAACGCAAGAACGGTGTTGTCTCTCTTTTTTTATTTTATCCACTTCCCCCCTTCCCTTGAGCTTCTGGTTCTTAGTGCACTGTTTTAAAACTAGTGTGCTGGAACAAGCAGTTTCAGGGTGGGGTCGGACTGTCTTCAACCTCCATCAGAACTGAACAGAAACTCAGGTGGGCTGGGCTTTGACAGAAGCACAAGCCTTTAAAATATTCAGTTCTGTTGGACCATGAATGCCGGGGAAGAAACAGAGGGCATTGACGCCACGGATATGGCGCAGGCCCTAAACGAGGACTTGACCCATAATGAATCAGTGTGTGGCATCTTGCAACATATGCAAGAGGAAATAGAGAAATTAAAGTTGGAAAACACCTTTTTAAAACAGGATTTAAGAAGGTATAAACCTAGGGAATCTCAATGGAACACAGCTTTTATGCCTTTGTTTAAAACCTCCTCAGAGACAGGGACGCGAGCAAAACATGCAACTCCCCCCCCCCGCAGTTGAGGTTACTGTTAATGTTCCTAATGCTGTGCCTTTAGCAGCACCTGAACGTTTTTATGGAGATAGTAACAAATTCCATGTTTTTATCAATCAATGTCAATTACACTTCATTTGTAAACCACAACAGTTTCCTACTGATGCTACGAACGTGGCATTCATCTTGTCTTATTTGGGCGGTACAGCAGCCAATTGGTCAATTCCTTTCATGGATAGAGATGATCCCATCCTCCATAATTGGAATCAATTTAAACATACTGTGACCAGCCTTTTTGCAAAACACACTTTTATGCAGGCAAGCGATAATGAGCTTTTAAATCTTAAACAAGGTAACAAGGATTTATTGACCTATCTCACTAGTTTTAATTGTTTACTCACTGAGACACGTTGGCCAGAAGAAAAGCGTGTCTCCCTGTTTTATAAAGGTTTGAGAGACGAGTTAAAAGACGCTGGCTCATATCGTTGATTTGCCAGAAGACTATTCTGACTTTGTAGATTTAGTCGTGATATTGGAACCCAGACTAGGAGAGAGAAAGTGAGATAAATCCAAACTGGAATCGCGGTTAACTTTTATTAGACATGAGAAGAAAGACACAGATAATAAACTCCCTGAACCTGAGCCTATGCAAATAGGGACACTCAGAGGTCCGCTCACGTCAGAGGAAAAAGAAAGAAGGAGAAAACTTCAATTATGTTTATATTGTGGCAAGGCAGGACATTTTGCCAGAGAATGTCCAGTAAAACCTAAAACTTCACGAAAGGGTACTGTTTCCTCTATCTCCTCAACTGAGTCGGGAAACGATTAAGGTCGACAAGGGGGGAGGTTACTTGTTCGAGAAAAAAATCTTAATCAAACCTCTAATTCTGCAGTCTTCATGGTACTGCACATACCTAGACATTTCATAATTCAGATCTTTTTAATTGTTACTACCCAAGTTAGACATTCTCTCCCTGTCCTACTGGACTCAGGAGCAACAGGAAATTTTGTGGATAATAAGTTAGCTAACACATTAGGTCTTCCTATTTGCCTAAAGCCTTATCCAGAAGCAGTATGTGCAGTGGATGGGTCAGAATTGACCTCTGGATCAATCACAAAACAAACAGGTCCCCTTGTCATGGTCTGTCAAAACGGGCACACAGAGATGATTAGCTTTGATCTGATAGATACCCCTAATTTTGCTTGATTCTCGGGGTACCCTGGTTAACAACTCATAACCTAAAAATTGATTGGGTGAACAGAACAGTTACTTTGGATTCCTCATTCTGTGGAACCAATTGCTATCAAGAAGCAGGTACAGAACAGAGCTCACCAATACACTGTGCTAGTGTTACACAAGACGAACCAAGTCTCCCTCCTGAATATATTGACTTTAAAGACGTTTTGGATCCAGTGAAGGCTAGTGTGTTACCCCCACATTGGTCATATGACTGCCGTATAGACCTCATCCCAGGGGCCCCTTTACCTAATAACAGAGTATATGCTTTGACTGATGAAGAGACCAAATATTTAAGAACCTACCTAGACGACCTACTACAGTCTGTGTTCATCCAACATTCCACATCTCCGGTGTCATCTCCACTTTTTTTATCCCGAAGCCGGATAAATCTCTGCGCGCGTGTATCGACTATAGAGGACTAAATAAGGCTACTATAAAAAATAAATATCCTCTTCCTCTAATAACTGTGTTGTTGGATCAATTAAGGCATTCTACTGTATACACTAAAATAGATCTGCGGGGAGCTTACCACCTGGTCTGAATAAAAGAGGGGGATAAGTGGAAGACAGCTTTCAAGACAAAGTTTGGTCTATTTGAGTACACAGTAATGCCCTTTGGGTTGTGTAATGCCCCTGCTGCATTTCAATTCTTTATAAATGAGGTCCTACACGAATTCCTGGACGTTTGTGTCATAGTATACATAGACGACATCCTCATTTACTCTAAGAACCCGGAAGAACATACCCAAAGTTAAATGAAAATCATCTCTTTGCTAAATTAGAAAAATTTACTTTTAATGTCAGCAAAGTAGACTTTTTAGGATACTGCCTGTCACCTCAAGGAATAATTATGGATGAAAAGAAAATTAGTGCTATTACTGATTGGCCAGAACCATCATCTATGAAGGATGTTCAGAAATTTCTGGGTTTCGCCAATTTTTATAGGAGGTTTATTTCTCATTTTGCAGACATTGCGGCCCCAATAACCATCTTGTTGCGGAAAGGGAAACAATTTATTTCGTCTGATGAGGCGGCTCACGCCTTTCAACCCCTGAAACAAAAGTTCACTTCAGCCCCAATTCTGAAACATCCTGATCCTGACTTGCCATTTTTTGTCGAAGCGGATGCTTCACAAGTAGCTTTAGGAGGAGTTCTCTCTCAACGAGATGCAGTAGATGGCCAATTACATCATATAGCCTTTTATTCCAAAAAGTTATTACCAGCTGAACAAAATTACACTGTGGCTGAAAGAGAACTATTAGCTATCAAAGTAGCCTTTTCTGAATGGAGGCACCATTTAATGGGAGCCAAGTACCCTGTTACCATCTTTTCTGACTATAAGAACCTACAGTTCTTTGGATCACTAAATGCATTAACTCCACGTCAGATGCGCTGGTTACATTTTTTTAGTACATTTGACCTCGTTATAACCTATAGACCAGGTGCACAACAAATTTAATCTGATGTGTTATCTAGATACGGACATACCTCAGACATCAAACAAGACAAAGTAGGAGAACCCATTATTCCCCCCAAAAACTTTTGGCACCAGTACAACAGAAGGATTTCATCACAGATCTATATAATGCACACATGCAAATGGCACCTCAAGATCGGTTAAAGGATTCCCATAACTCAATGCAACATGGTTTATTGTAACACGACACATGCTGTTAGTGCCCACCACAGAATTGCAAACACAGGTGATAATTTGGCATCACGCCTCACCGTTGGCAGGTCATCCTGGCTGGGTAAAAACCCTGGAAAATGTGCCAAAACACTTTTGGTGAGACAATATGAGTAAGGACATTAAGCAATTTGTCACTACCTGTCCCGTTTGTGCAAGACATAAATCTTCTCATAAGGCCCCTGATGGTTTGTTAATACCAATGCCATCACCCAAACACCTTGGCACACTGTGAGTGTAGACTTTATTTTAGGTTCACCACCAGTAAAATCCTTCACAACAGTATTAGTGATAGTGGATTTTTTGTATAAAATGGCACATTTTGTACCATTACGGAAATTGCCAACTGCGGCAAAATTTGCAGATATTTTTATAAGAGAAATTGTGCGTTTACATGGTTTGCCAAGTAAAGTGGTGTCAGACCGAGGTAGCCAGTTCAACTCTAGATTTTGGAACAAATTATGCAAAAAACTGAAAATAGATGTGGCATTATCCACTGCTTTCCATCCAGAAACAGATGGACAAAGTGAACGACTGAACCAAACCTTACTATAAACGCTACGTTGTTTATTGGCTGATTATTCTAGTGAATGGTTGGAAGCTCACCCTGCGCGGAGTTTGTTTATAATAATACTGAGCATGCAGCTCTACTTTGCTCACCATTCTATTTCATGCAGGGGTATCATTTGAGAGCTATACCCATTTTATTAGAAGATTCCCTGTTGCCTACAGTAACAGATAGACTAACGAGATTAGGTGACATACAAGACAAGGCCAGGAAACATTTATTAAAGTACAAAGAAAGCATGAAAAGACAAGCAGACAAACACAGATCTGAGGCCCCTATGTATAAAATCGGTGACAAAGTATGGCTCTCCACAAAGAACCTAAATACAGAGGGATCCCGAAAACTGCAACCACGTTTCATTGGACCCTTTAGTATAACTGCCATAGAAAACCCGGTAACAGTAAAATTGGACTTACCAAAAGAATACCCAGTACATGCTACATTCCATGTGTCCTTGCTTGAGCCGTACAACCCAAATACCCGACCCGAACCACCACCTCCACCCATACCAATTAAGGAAAATCTAGAATATGAAGTGAAAAGCATAAAAGACGCAAAAAGAATTATTGAACGTCTGTTTTATTTAGTAAAATGGAAAGGATATGACGAAACTGAGAATTCATGGGAACCAGCGTCCCATGTACATGCCCCACGGTTGATTAGACAGTTTTATCTAAAAAATCCAGTGAAACCTCGTCAATAGGAGGGCCTTTGAGGGGGGCGACTGTTAGGGTTTGTGCACAGCAAAGAGCATGTCCCCTCTCATTGCACTAGTGGTCTCTGTAATAGCTCTCTTTAAACATACTACTGAAAGTCTTTCTTGTTATCTCAGCCCCTCCCTAAGACTGTCGCAGGGTTTCCGTTCTCTCACAGAACTGTGCTCAGAGACCTAGAACCTGGGTGAGTCAGGGTGACCCAAAACTCACCTATGTTTCAGAAATCCCCTTACCAGGCTAGCTACAGTATCTCATCGGTAGTGAATATTTCCCGATGTCTTAGACAATCCAGAACATGAACTTAGAATACCTCAGGTATCGTGGAACACATGAACACTCTTTCGTTATATTATCATTCCAAACCGAAACTGGGAGGCAATGAGAACACGTGCAAGTTTGAAATGTTTATTTTTTCAATGCAACATTCTCAAACGCAGTATCTTGTATAATATCAACATACATATTATAAAAATCAGAGTCAGCAGCATAGTCACTAATCCATAGTAAGCAAACTGTGATAACATATTATGATGCAAAATCTATAGAATTCTGTATCACCTATATTTCGCGCACCCTAATTAGCATATTATATTATATCTAAGAAGGTCTCATTTGGGCTTTAGCTGGGCGAACCCATACCTCAAATTCTCAGTAGTAGGAGATCACATCAACAGCTACCAGCTCTCAGCATGTCCAGCATCAAGTGTGTTTTTCAATTCCCTGTAACTGTATCTTGAACTCACGTAAAGCCCAAAGTTGGCACAAACATTATTTGTGTTATGACTAACGTAGTGCGAGGATCAGGCCTACAATAACCTTGTGTTAGAGTGTGCAGCTCTCAGTGTGCAGACAGTTGTACCAAGTGTTCCAGGCACAACTGATACCAGTACAATAATATATTATTCTGAAGTAAATCACATCTTTCTTCTAGGTTAAAAGCTGTAATAACAATTAGGTGTTGTGTGCAAACCGAAGCAGAAAGAAAAGATGGCGTTTAAACTTTTAACAAGCACATGCTAACTTAACACAACCTATGGAAACGTAATAACCATATGACACCCCCCCAATGGTCCGAGGACGGTCAAAAGACAAATATATAAGCCAATACTCTATGAGAGGCAAGACTTGAAAGCAGAGTTCAATGATATTGAGCCAAGCTAAATGTATGTAATGTATGTAAAATTTAAAAAATACAAAAACTATGTATGAATGCCTATAGTGGCCACACAAAATATAAAAAGTCGAACTTGAGGCCTAAATATAATAAACAGGCCTTGAACATATGAAAAAATCGAATGTTCGTATTGAAATTGGCACCATTCAGAATTACTAAAAAGTCACGTGCCATATAGATGGAAGTATTCAAAGTCATTCCTCGTTGAATGAATATGCAAAATATGTAGCAACAGCTTCCAACATGAAATCACTGTCATCATCCGAAAACAGGTCAGCCATCCAATTAAGCAATGGGAAAGAACATACGTGCTCCTCCAGTACTGAATCCTCTAGCATCATCAGAGGACAACTCAGTGGGTTCTCGAGAACGCTTTGTGCCAGAAAGTCATGCGCTGCTGCGAATATGTCCCACTGACCCATTAGTCCATGCATCGCTGCCACAGCCATAACCCTTTTGCCAGAACAGACCAACTCATGAGCCACTACGGGGGACATCAGCTGATCAAAGTCGACGTCAGGAGAAGTCGGTAAACAGAGACACAAATCAATGGCCCAGTCGAAATCACAGCTCAGGCAATGAAACACAGGCTGGACACAGGTGAAATAGGAAAATCTGAAAGATAATCCAAAAGCCGTGCTTAAAGTCGCAAGCGGCAGGGATCCATAATAATCAAGCATCCGGTTGCGAAACTGCATCAGTAGGTGCTGTGCGTTTCCTTGCGCAGGATGGGCATCCATGTTTTATGAAATAAAATATCACCAGAACGCCTGCAGCCAAAGCCAGCAAAACAGGAAATCCGCCAAACAAACTAGCGAATATAGAATGAAAGAACGCAGGGATAATACCAAATACTTTTTCAAATGTAGTCACAAGACCACTGCTGACCATTTTAAAAAAATGAGCGAGGTTGGATGTGGAGGAGGCATTAAAGATTTGATGAACCAGCTCGCAAAAATGAAACGGCAAATCAGTACTTAAAAGAGCTTGTACTTCTGTGCGTGTGTTTGCTATGTGAAGGACATAAGTTTCACGGGCAGAGCTCAGGGCCACCTGTTTTTGAGACAAAAGGGCTCTTATACGGCCTAAACCATTGAATTCAGCTCTCAAGGTTGGTATTCTCGGCCAAATTAAAACTTCTGAATTCCCATGCGTGGGTGGATACAACACATTCTTGCAGCAAACGACCCTTTCAGACACGGTAACCACATATCCGATTCCAGCCTCTAGCCCACAACAAAACTCGTTATTTAAAAGTAAATAACTACCGTTGGACAACAACGTGAACGTGGGAACTATTGCAGGAACTGGGGTCCCTTTCAAAACACAGGCCAAATTCGGTTTGTCCTGATTACAAGAACCATGCAACTGGATGTGTCTGCAAATAAGTGAGCGGTCAGGGGACTGTGTACATTCTTCACCATTCAGATTCACTTCATTCCCATCCTTAAGACATCTGTAAGTGTATGGTAAAGACCATGTCTCATGGAGGAAAGCGCTGCCTAATGATTCATATCGCCCAATGGCAATATATTTCATACAATTTGTAAATTTATACAAAGCAAAAGGTAACGTTATAACACCATGAATAAGCCATGTTGCTGCAGTTACTTCAGCCACCGAAAATGGCAGGGATTCTAATTTTTCAATATGTAACATAGAAAATGTAGCATCTCTCATTGACAACATGCGCTGTTTTTCAGTCAAATTAAACGGGGCAAATAATGATGATATGTTCAAAAAAGTCCATGGCACTCGACCAGACTTAAGAGTCTGTAGTGTCCACGCAAACTGCATCACAGAACGCAATTGATTTTGACCATGATACAACACGGATACTTCATCATGTACTATGTCGACAACAGAAGACACAATATTATTTAAAGTGTAAATTCGGGAAGAAAGCGTGTTAATGCTGTTATCAACCACTGCAAGCGCTTTTTCCAAATTAGCTTGATCAATAGCCCTTAGGCGTTTAGCAGCCTCAACCTGGTTAACTTTCCAAATTTCATTGTAAATTGCATACAGGAAACGTTTAGATCTACCTTTAGCAGGGCCTTTTATAAAATCGTTTAAATCCACATTATCATGTAATTGAGACAAATGTAGCTTAACTGCAGCTAAAGTAGAATGCTGTAACCAATTTTGACATAACTTCCCCACAGAATAAGTCGTGACAGAATAGTCACCCTCAAAACGTGGATCGGGCCTGAGTTTTGTGAATCCCTCAGCCAAACCCATAAAACGGCGCTGGCAAGAATCAGCACTTTTTTGCCATACCAGCCAACCCTTGGAATCCAAACTGGAAATGTTAAAGGATGAATTGTGTAAAAGAGTTTGCAACCCTTGAATGGAGGAATCAGTGAAATTACCCCAACCTGTATATTCATTTAAATCTGGGATGGTCGGTGTATTTAATTTTTTAGAAGTAGCCAATCCAAAGCATGTTGTCTGGAAAATGGTTGAATTTAAAAACAACATGTGATTCGGGATGAGACATGCACGGTGCAAAGCCTCAGTGCCTTGTACCTGCCAATCTTTGGTACCCCAAACCGATTTAAGGTCAATTGTTCCCTTCCAGAACTCGTAGCCATCTACTGCCAACCTGTCTAAAAAGGACTTCGAATACAGCAATTTAGTATCGGTAAGTCTAACTTTGGAAATGGGCTTTTGTGTCATTTTAAAATAAAATGACTCGGGATTAGACTGATCAAAGTCTGTAAAATATGTATATTTTTTCAGAAACTTATTGGAACTGCCACTGAATGGAGCAGGGCAATGTTCCCATTGTGTATAATTTACAGCAACCCTCCTGGAATTCGTCTTATGTAAAAAATGATTACCATAATGTTGAAAACAAAACAAATCACCATAATTAATAGAATCTGTATACAGATCCTCAGCATCGAAGGCAGCATAATACTTCAAATCCGAGAATAATGCTTCTACGGCCTGAATATCCCAATCATCAGAACGTACATTTTGTTTAATCACATCTCCCATGTTTACTCTAAGCACATTTGGAACATTAATCACTTCATTAGGCCCATGTATCTGAAACCTAACCGCATCCCACACAATCCCATCAAGGACAGGCCATGCTGTAATGTTAACTGCCTTTAAGTTTCGTTTCTGTCTGTGCGCAGAATGTGAAGAGGAGAGAGGGTTCAATGTTCCATTAAGGTACCGAATTCCTGTTCTTTCTTTAACGTAGTGACCATCAATCAGGCGGAAAAAATAAAACACAAAACCAATTGACATAAAAAGATAGAATGAAAATAGGATTAACCAAATGTATGTCCAAGGCGGAATTAAAAAATGTTTTTTGAACAACGTGGCATATCTTGCAATGTTTGTAGGTTTCTTTGATGTTTCCGAAACAGAGTCAAAAGAGAATCTGGACTGGCCTGCCAAACGGGTCTGCAAATCAGGCATCGATAAATCAGTAGGATAAGTGTAGTTTAGCTCATCAATGTTAGTATCAGGAATTGTATTTAATAAAGGACTGGATATGGCAGGCATCTCGAGGGACACCTCCTGTTCTGCACCAGATGTAATAGCCAGCACAGAGTGCCTCACCATGGAAGGACAGGATACAGCCAGGTGTCATGCTATGAAGAATCGGCCACCCTGTGTGTCTTGACATTGTCAATAGAAACAAATCTGTTTTCCTTACGACCTGGGAGTGGTGGTAAAATGACTGTTCTTGTGCCCTTCACTCCAAGGACTCGGACTGGTGCTCGATATGAGGGACCAAACTCTTTCTTGTTATCGATCTTCTCTCGAACCAGTTCTCCAACTTGGGGTAGCCAGCCAACTACCGGGATCTGCAACGCATCATCCGATGTGGAGGGCAAATGTTCCTTTGCAAGACTGTCTCTGGTCTTTTGTAGATTCTGTAAAACATTGCAATGTTCATCTACGTCAAAGGCCCCGGCCTGGGCCTTGTAGTCCGGCCCATCAAGGTCAGGTACATTCATCTTGATACCAAAGAGCATTTCGTATGGGGTCCGCCCACCCAGAGACGTTCTAGGGAGATTATTAAGCGCACGCTGCACGCCTATGAGGTGGGCTAGCCAGTTTCTACCAGTGCCTATAACTCGGGCTGTCAAAGATTGCTTTAAGTCGCGGTTCATTCGTTCTACTACACTATTACCCTCGGGTCTGTAGGGACTTGAAAATTTGACTTGGACTCCCAACGAAACCATAGCAGCCTTGTATGCCTTAGAGGCGAAAGCCGGACCCTGGTCCGAATGGAAAGTACCACAGGCAAAAATTCCCACAAAGACACGCAAATCCTTAATGACAGTCCGTGAATCAGCGCTTCGATGCGGCCATACCCATACAAAGCGTGTGCATGAATCAACTGCTACTAAGATGTATTTAAACGCAGTATCAGAAGAAAAAGGACCGCAGTGATCCAAATAAACGCAACCAAGCGGTTTATTAGAGATGTACAACTGTGTCTGAGGCGGACGCGCAGCAGTAGAAGGCTTAATCTGCTGGCAAATGTTACATTGAAGAACATATTCACGCGTCTGTTTGTACAGACCCCGCCACCAGAATCTCTGTTGTAGCTGAGTTACAGTGGCCGAGACGCCCGCATGCGCAGACGCCACACCTTCATGTGCCGCTGTATTCAAAGCAGCTCTGCGATCCGAGTTGGGAACTAAACGCTCGCCAACGTCAGGGATTTTCACATAAGGAACCTTATCGGGACTTAAGTGGTATGTGTATTTAGAAGGGAATCCCGCAGGATATTTACCTCCCTTCTCCGTTGCAGCTACAGCTGCCAAGATGTCATCATCGATTTTGCTTTTGGACCTCGTGACTGCTGCAACTAAGTATTTTGATACCGCTGACTTCGCTGCTTCATCAGCAAGCGAGTTGCCAACAGCGTGGACCCCCACGCGCTGATGACCGAGAGTATGAATCACAAACACGAGTGGCAGCTTCTCTTTAAGTTCCGCCACTCGGACCCAGATAGTTTTATGTTTTATAGTGCTACCTTTGGAGTCACGAAAATCATTCTGAATCCAAAAGAACAAGTTTTCATTGTAAGACTGGACACAGTAGTAAGAATCGCTTACGATTAAAGTCGTCACACTAGGATCTGCGTACTCCAATGCAAGCATCAGAGCACGAAGCTCTGCCAATTGTGCGGTGCAGTCTCCAAGCGTCTGCGTGTGCACGACACTGGACTTGAACTCATCGTTCACCATGGCACCGACCACAATGGCGCAAGCGGAAATGTAGGCATGTTTAGAGCCATGCGCAACCTGCGCCGAACCATCAGTGTAAATGATGCAATGGAAATCCTCCAACGGCCGCATTGCTAATGGAGCAGGATGAACAAACTCATACTGTAAATACTCCTGGGACCGTAAGGTAGCGTAAAAAATAAACGTGACATCCTGGGACGTCAAGGACGCAGCCCATTGAATCCACCGAGGGTGCAAAGCTTTGGAATTTGGTACACTGGCTTTCGTAACCGCCTCTAAGGCAGGGCACGGGGTAACAACCAACATGCGCTTTCCTTGTGACAGGGCACGTTCCTTAAGAATTGCCATCTGCACAGCCGTTAAAACTTTCTCCACAGTGGAAAAACGCAATTCAGCCGAAGTGTACAAGTGTGACTTGTAAGCAATAGGTACTGTATCTCCTTCATTAAAAGTCAGGTACGTGAAACCCACCGCCCCAGGGATAATTCTTATCACCAGGTTGGTCTGGTTATCACGAGTCTGTAAGTATTCAGAAGCGAGCAAATCAGCCTGCAAAGACTGCAGAATGGCTGAATGCTCAGGCAGCCAGCATGATTTGGAAAAAGATGGTTGTATCAAAGCATACAAAGGCTTGATACGCTGGGCATATTCCGGAATGTAAGTCCTCCCGAAATTCAGAAAACCCAGAAGAGATTGTAATTTTTTCAGTGTTGTCGGAGAGCACAACTGTGCACATTTCTCCAGGAAATGGGGTGCTAAACCCTTCCCTTCATGGTTAAGCTCGTAACCTAGAAACAACACTGTGTACTCTGCAATGTGCGACTTTGCAAAGTTAAACTTGTAACCTACGTCAGCAAAGTTACAAATTATGCTATTTACTCGACACAGATGCTCCCAAAGATCGTCGTCTGTGAGATAAATGTCATCCACATACGAACAAGCAACTGGGTCGAAGCTCTCCAAAAGAGAGACTATGCGCGCGGAAAAAACTCCCGGACTGTTCTTGTAGCCCATTGGGAGTCGTTTAAACCTTTTTTGCACTCCGGCGCACGTAAAACTGGTCCATTGGGAACTTAGACCATCTAATCTATGCGCATAAAAACCAATGGAAATGTCAAGCGTGGTTTTGAACCTTTTACGCTCAAGACTATTCACTAACGCAGAGCCGTGCGTATTCTGTACTGCACAGTTACGGCAATGCGAGTTCAAATGCCTATAATCCAAAACCAAACGATATGAGCCGTCCGGCTTGTTCACAGTAAAAAGTGGGTTATTCATCGGTGACACACACGTTTCAATTACACCTTGATATTCCAATTGTTCAAGGATAGCTGCGACTGAAGCTTTCGCTTCACGCCGTATGGGATATTGGGGTTGAGGCTGTGGCTGTGACCGTAAAGGAATCTCATGGCTTGGTGACAATTTATCCCAGCCACACTGATTGCGGTACACAGCCGGCGCAAGCGCCAGAGCCCACTCTTCTGCAAAATGCAGCGCCTCCACCCTTGGCACAGTGTGCGCGAAGCTGGGCAGGATTACCTCCTCCCCTCGCGGAGCTGCGAGAACAAAAGGTGGGGGCCAGTCAGCCTCCGAAAGCAAAATGTCATACGTAGACGAGAGATTTTCCCAAAATACCCCTTTTACAGTTCGCTGCATGTCACCTTCAATTAACAGGACAATTTCAAAAAGTCTTTCAGGGGGAGCAACATGCGTATCTGCAGTTTCAATCACAACAAAAGTTTCAGTCGCTGTCACCTTCAACAGTGGACGGAGGGCCTCTCTCACTATGGTAATCTCTGCAGCGCTGTCCAGCAAGGTCAGAGCCCACGTCAGATTCCGAAGCCGCGTTCTCACTATCTGGGGCATAACGATGCGCGGTCAGGGCAGCGACTTTCTTCGTGGCAAACTGAGGTCTCTTGGGCGTAGAGCCTTCCTGCTGATCTCCACTGGAACGCGGGCGGGGCTGACCACGTCCTTGCTGGCCACCCCGGCCCTTGCCGCCCCCTCCACCACCGGTTGACGGAGCCGATGAGTCCTGAAAGGAACGAGGAGAGCGTTGTTCAGAAGCCTGAAACCTCTCAGGCGATTTAATCATCGCGCGGTCGCGCAAATCATAAACACGATCCGACTGCGCAGGCAATGGAGACGCAGGAGTAGAAACCTGTGTTTGTTGTTGTTGTTGCTTACCCTGATTCTGTTTTTTAGGCCAATTTTGTTTCTTGGACTTTTGTTGACCACCAGTTTCCGATGTCTGACTCTGGGGCTGTTTCTTCTCTTTATCAGGAAAAGTTTTAACCCCTTTGGAATTGCGGCCCACCATCGCGTAAGCATGCACAATAATCTTTGCTAACTGTCGGGGTCGATCGGGCTCGGGAACCAACGCTAACGCGTTAGCAACTTGAAAGTTCACTGCATCTCCCTTGACATTCGCAAGGATCACACCGCAAACCACTTCAAAGGAGCCACACAGGCGCATGCCCAATTCAACAGCCGCCTCCGGTCCATGTTCATCCTGAACACGTTTAAGGACCCCACCTAGGTTGGTCACAGACGGGGAGCCATAGCACCTCGAATAGACCGCTGCAAAAGTTTTTCCCCAGGTTTCACAGTCAGCAAGGTCAGGAGCCAGATCCTTCGGTAAACTCAGTGTAAGAATCCGGTGCTTATCACCCGGACTCGTATAGGAAACACAGCCTCCAGCTGGCCGAATTTCTCAGCAAGCCAGAACGGAAAATCGTCCTTTTCTAAGGGCTTTTTACCCATCACGGAATTAACCATGACCGGGTTGATTTTCAGACCAGCATGTTCTGCTCGAAGCTGTGCGCCTCTAGGGGCCGCTTCCTGAACATTACGGCCAATGTAATGAACAAGCGCTCTAATCACTCCCACCGCGACTTCATGAAGCTGCCGCAGATCGCCCACGTTACAAGCGTTACGTCTAGGGTGAGGAGTAAATCCACCCAAAGCCGGCCAACTAGTGCCCGCAATGGACAAAGGACCTAACCTCGGAGCGGTCATAGCGTGCGGTAGGGCGCCACCAAACCAAACTCCATGCTGCCAAGCGTCAATAGGAACCTCCAGTGCCGGTACATCTGAAGCAGTGTATGTGTGGAACACACCAGAATTAGCGTCCACCGCCGGAAATGTCACCCACGAATAAAACAGTTCGTACGGGTAAGCATGTTCCGCGCTCACCACCAGAACCACAGCCAAGCCATCCAATGGAACATCATACATCCGCAAATGGTCACGCACCGCAATGCGACTATGCTGCGGGATGTCCACGGCTTGAGCCATGTCAGCACAGGAATTAGAAAAAACAAATTATACTTTGTAGCACAACTGGGTAGTAATTCAAAGAAACCGTTTTAGATAGATTCAAGCTTGAAAATTACCTATTTCAAAAATAGGTAGGTTTTTCCGACACTGCCGTTTTCCGGAAACGGGAATGTAGGCGTTAAGGTTTGAATGATATAATACTCGAGTGTCATGTTATAGGGCCAACCAACGTATGGGCGCCATGTCGCAGGGTTTCCGTTCTCTCACAGAACTGTGCTCAGAGACCTAGAACCTGGGTGAGTCAGGGTGACCCAAAACTCACCTATGTTTCAGAAATCCCCTTACCAGGCTAGCTACAGTATCTCATCGGTAGTGAATACTTCCCGATGTCTTAGACAATCCAGAACATGAACTTAGAATACCTCAGGTATCGTGGAACACATGAACACTCTTTCGTTATATTATCATTCCAAACCGAAACTGGGAGGCAATGAGAACACGTGCAAGTTTGAAATGTTTATTTTTTCAATGCAAGATTCTCAAACGCAGTATCTTGTATAATATCAACATACATATTATAAAAATCAGAGTCAGCAGCATAGTCACTAATCCATAGTAAGCAAACTGTGATAACATATTATGATGCAAAATCTATAGAATTCTGTATCACCTATATTTCGCGCACCCTAATTAGCATATTATATTATATCTAAGAAGGTCTCATTTGGGCTTTAGCTGGGCGAACCCATACCTCAAATTCTCAGTAGTAGGAGATCACATCAACAGCTACCAGCTCTCAGCATGTCCAGCATCAAGTGTGTTTTTCAATTCCCTGTAACTGTATCTTGAACTCACGTAAAGCCCAAAGTTGGCACAAACATTATTTGTGTTATGACTAACGTAGTGCGAGGATCAGGCCTACAATAACCTTGTGTTAGAGTGTGCAGCTCTCAGTGTGCAGACAGTTGTACCAAGTGTTCCAGGCACAACTGATACCAGTACAATAATATATTATTCTGAAGTAAATCACATCTTTCTTCTAGGTTAAAAGCTGTAATAACAATTAGGTGTCGTGTGCAAACCGAAGCAGAAAGAAAAGATGGCGTTTAAACTTTTAACAAGCACATGCTAACTTAACACAACCTATGGAAACGTAATAACCATATGACAAGACTTCTGTGTATGTTGCTCAATGTATTCACAAGTTTGGACTTTGCTGTCTTGTTTGCACATTGGACCTTGCTTTTACAAAGGCTTATTTAGAAAACATTGGACCTTGCTTTTACCAAGGCGTATTTAGAACACTCCTCCCTAGGCCATGTGTTACTTCAACTCTTTAGCATAATAACTGAAATTCTGCACACCTACTTGTGACAACCACACCCAGTTCTTCGAACCACACTCAGCTCTTCGAACCCTGTCTATAAAAGGCAGCCCCTGAGCCTCAACCAGTGCTTGTGCTCGTCTACCTCCCACTTACCTGAGAACAGATCCTTCGGCGCTGGCACTACTGCTCTCTCCAGACCTTCATTGACTTCAACAGGCGCGGCTTCTGGCTCTTCCTTCTTCTGGTTTCCGGCTACTTCTTGCCTCAGCCCCTCTTCTGTCCACTGCAATCGACCTGCAAAAGAGAAAGAGGTCAAGGTTAGACTGATCAGTATGCCTTTTCAGCAAGAAGTAAGTTAAAAATCCTTTTGTTACCTGAAAGAACTTTATCGGCGATTTCTGGATTCATGTAAAGACAATTTGGAACAAGATATCTCCCACAAACATTGTGGTTCAAACCCTTTGTTACAAGAATACTTTGTGGAACTTTGTCAAATAAACATTGTTTTACATGGAACTTTTTTGAGAATCGAACAGAGGAAACCATTGACAGCAAGGCAAACAGTAAATCAAGGACTTGCACAACTTACCTGCTGTATTTTGATGTAAAAGTACAGTGTGTTGTATAAAAAGTCTGGAAATGTGTGAAAAGTGAGTTTGCTATTAAGAATTTAGGCTTTAGTTATATTAAGGTGAATGTTAGACGTTGGTAATTCTGATAATGATATTCGTTTGATTTTACAGAAGTTTTACAGTAATAGAAAGCACATCCCAGAACAGTAACACATTCCAAACCTGGAAGCTTGAGACGAGGATCCAAGAGGTACTTTTAGAAGAGAATTTCTAATAAGATTAAGGTTTAGTCAGGAACACATTTAGGGATAGGTTGCACTTATCTGTTCTTTGTTTATGTTTCATTAGGCACCAGTTTCTACAGAAGTCAGAGATGGCTGCAGATTTTAGCAGCTCTTCTACAGTGGAAACGCAAGAACGGTGTTGTCTCTCTTTTTTTATTTTATCCACTTCCCCCCTTCCCTTGAGCTTCTGGTTCTTAGTGCACTGTTTTAAAACTAGTGTGCTGGAACAAGACGGACTGTCTTCAACCTCCATCAGAACTGAACAGAAACTCAGGTGAGCTGGGCTTTGACAGAACCACCGCATGTCGGGGGATCACTTGCGACTTCTACAGGAGGAAGTTGCGGCCCTCTTGGCCAAGGGGGCCGTCGAGCACGTTCCTGGGCCAGAAGTAGGACGTGGTTGCTATTCCCACTACTTTCTGGTACCCAAGAAGGGCAAAGGAGGCCTATGCCCTATCTTGGACCTTCGGAGCGCCAACGGCTTCCTCCGGAAGCAGAAGTTCAAGATGCCGACTTTGGCTCAGATGCTAGCTGCCCTGGACCCAGAAGACTGCATGGTAGTGTTGGACTTGCAGGACGATCTTTTCACATCCCTGTCCTGCCGGCCCACCGGCATTACCTGCGGTTCACGGTAGGCCACGAGCACTTTCAGATCACCGACCTCCCCTTCAGCCTTACCAGCGCCCCACAGGTGTTCACGAAAGGGATGGCGGTGGTTGCAGCTCATTTGCGCAGATTAGGGGTTTCAGTCTTCCCCTATCTCCACGACTGGTTGCTGAAGGTGGGCTCGCCCCAGGCAGTCGTCTCCCGCCTCCAGACTATGGCCGACCTCCTGCACTCGCTGGGGTTCTCCATCGGCGTGCCAAAGTCACACCTGTGCCCCTCTCAGAAGCTCCTTTTCACCAGAGCGGTTCTGACTCGGCACCGTTTCGGGTTTATCCCCTGAACAGCGGTTTCAGGATATTCAGGCTCTGATTCCGATCTTTCGGCCTTTATCCTGAGTCTCGGTCAGGTTACAGCTGCGGCTCCTGGTACGGATGGCCTTCTGCATCTTTCTGGTGCATCACGCCAGGTGGCGGATGCGGGCTCTGCAGTGGGACCTGAAGTTTCAGTGGGCACAGCATCAGGGCAACTTGTCCGACCACGACCGGATCTCGGAGGGCGCAGCAAGACAGTTGCAGTGGTGGTTCACGAACCGTGATTGGGTCAGCGGCAGGTCTCTCTCCCTACCCCAACCGGAGCACGTAGTGATGAAGGATGCATCCCTCCTGGGATGGGGGGGCCACATGGGAGAGAGGGAGATCAGAGGCCTCTGGTCTCCGGCGGAGTCCCGGCTCCACACCAACCTTCTGGAGCTGCGCGCGATCCAGCTTGCACTGAAGGCATTCCTTCCTTCTGTCCGGGGAAGTGTAGTGCAGGTGTTCACGGACAACACCACCGCCATGTGGTACTGCAACAAACAAGGCGGGGTGGGGGCGTGGACCCTTTGTCAGGAGGCTCTGCGCCTCTGGACATGGCTGGAACACCAGGGCGTCACCCTGGTGGTTCAACACCTGGCAGGTTCCCTGAAAGCCAGGGTGGGCGAACTCAGCCGCTGGCTCATGATGGATCACGAATTGCATCTGAACTCGGACGTGGCGCAAGGCCTCTTTCAGCAGTGGGGAGAGCCTTGGTTAGATCTATTTGCCACCGAAGAGAACGCGCAATGTCATCAGTTCTGCGTGTTGGAATTTCCAAGGCGGCACTCGCTCGGAGATGCTTTTCGTCACGAGTGGAGCTGTGGTCTGTTGTACGCCTTTCCGCCTATACCACTTCTGCCCAGAGTGCTGAAGAAGATCAGGCGCGACCGGGCCCAAGTCATCCTTGTGGCTCTGGACTGGGCACGAAGGTGCTGGTTTCTCGAGCTACTCAGCATGTCAGTCGATCCCCCAATTTGTCTGCCTCTTCAGGAGGACCTTCTGTCGCAGCAGCAGGGGACGGTCCTCCACCCGAACCTGTCCAGCCTCCACCTCCATGCGTGGAGATTGAGGGCCGGCAGTTGAGGCCATTTGACTTGCCTCCTGAAGTCTGTGATGTGATTCTGGCAGCCAGGCGTCCCTCCACAAAATCGGTGTACGCCTGCAGGTGTGCATCCTCTATCTGCCCCCGTTTCAGAGGTTCTCTTCTTCCTTCTTTCTCTTTCCCAGCAGGGCTCTGCTCTGTGTAAATGTAAATGTAAATGTATAGGCATTTATATAGCGCACTACTTACCCGGAGGGTCCCAAGGCGCTTCGACCGCTGCGAAACCCTTCCTGGCTTCCCTGAGAGATGGTCCCTTAATGGGTATTTCCAGGGTGAGACCAGGCATCCCCTGCGGTCTGGTGGGGCCGTTAGTGAAGATGAGGCAAGCTAATGCCCAGAGTTGCCGAGTGTGAACGCTGATCAGAGTGGGCACCGAGGCGAGAGAATTATCGAGTCCGCTGACCCTGGTCCAGAAACCTGCCGCGCCGGGAATTGAACCCTGGTCCCGGGCCGTCCTCTGCTCTCGGGTCTGCCGCCTCTAACCAGTGAGCCACACTACTTCACTCTCTGTGCACTCTTAAGGGCTACCTCTCTGCCATTTCTGCCTTCTTGAGGCTTCCTGATCAGCCTTCTCTTTTTAAGTCCCCTGTTGTAAATAGATTCTTGAAAGGCACCACGCACATATTTCCTCCTGTTCCTTTTGTGATGCCTCGGTGGGACTTGAACCTTGTTCTAACCTATTTGATGTGCGCTCCTTTCGAGCCACTTCACAATTGCCCTCTCTGTCTTCTGACTCTTAAGACTGCATTCCTGGTTGCCATCACCTCTGCCAGGAGAGTGAGTGAGCTCCAGGCTCTTTCTTCTGGGCCTCCTTTCCTTTCTATCCATCCGGACAAAGTTGTCTTGAAAACTCGTCCTTCTTTCCTGCCCAAGGTGGTCACAGCCTTTCATATCGGGCAGTCCATCACCTTGCCCACCTTCTTTCTGCCTCCGCATCTCTCGAAGGAGGAAGAGAGGCTCCACCGTCTGGACCCAAAACGTGCGCTCTCCTTTTATCTAGACCGCACACGCCAGTTCCGGGTGGACGACCAGCTCTTTGTTGGTTACGTGGGTGCAAAGAAGGGACGGGCATTTTTTTTGTACTGTTTTTACCCTCACTATTTTGCCCTCTGTGGCTCTTTGCCCCGTTTTGCATTCTGTGTCCCTTCCCGCCACTGCGTCCCTGCGGCACCCGCCCCCCGCTGTCCCATTCGCCGCCCCGCTCCCACCTCCCAGTTGCTCCTCCCTCCCACAGCTCCTCACATGGAGGCCGTGCGGCAGTGAAGGGAGCGACCTTTGACCCTGTCCTCAGGCGGGTCACCACCCCCAGCCGCCACACGCTCCTCCTGTGACGCCTGCCCCCGCTGATTTTGTCACCTCGCTCTTGCCATTGCCTGTGACTCCTGCGTGAGTTCTTTGCCTCCTCTGGTTTCTTTTTTTTTCCCTGTGTGCACTTGTTTGCCCGTTTTTTTTGTACTGTTTTTACCCCCACTGTTGTGCCCTATGTGCCCCCTTGCCCCATTTTGCATTCTGTGTCCATTCCTGCTGCTGCGTCCCTGTGGCCCCGCCCCCCACTGCCTCATTTGCCGCCCCGCTCCCGCCTACCAGCTGCTCCTCCCTCCCACAGCCCCTCACATGGAGGCCGCGCGGCAGTGAAGGGAGCGACCTTTGACCCTGTCCTCAGGTGGATCACCCCCCCCAGCCGCCACACGCTCCTCCTGTGACGCCTGCCCCCGCTGATTCTGTCACCTCGCTCTTGCCGCTGCCTGTGACTCCTGTGTGAGTTGTTTGCCTCCTCTGGTTTCTTTTTTTTCCCCTTTTTGCACTTGTTTGCCCGTTTTTTTTGTACTGTTTTTACCCCCACTGTTGTGCCCTGTGTGCCCCCTTGCCCCGTTTTGCATTCTGTGTCCCTTCCCGCCTCTGCGTCCCTGCGGCCCCGCCCCCCACTGTCCCATTTGCCGCCCGCTCCCGCCTCCCAGCTGCTCCTCCCTCCCACAACCCCTCATATGGAGGCCGCGCAGCGGCGCAAAGGCAAGCCCGTCTGCGCCTGTCTGCGCCTGGACCGTGCCCAGTGCCAGAACCCCTGGCCCACGCCGGAGCCAGGGCGCCCGACTGAGATACGAAAACCACCACCCTCCACGCACTCAACACCAGATGACCACCTGCCTGCTACCGAGCCATCCCAAAGCGAACCCACGAACCCTTCACCTGCCAAGCCTGCAAATTCACCTACCTCCCAACCTACACCCCACCCGTCGAACCCAGCAACAACAACAACAACCTCAAGTGAATCCTCCTCAACACCCGCTCCGTCGACTAACACGCCATCGAACTCTGGGACCTCCTCGACACAACAGCAGCGGACGTCGCTTTCCTCACGGAAAACTGGATGAACGCCTCCTCGGCCCCCAACATCGCCATAGCCATCCCGGACGGCTACAAGATCACCCAGAAGGACCGCGTCAACCAAACCGGAGGAGGAATCGCCATCGTCTTCAGGACGATCTCCTATTACAGTAGGAATTGGAGCATTCATTGAAGATTAGTTTTTGACATAACGAATTACAATTATTCATGCTCCTCAGGTGGTCTGCAGTTTTTCTGGTAATCATCTTATTCATTCAATTGTACTTGTCATTTGTATTTATATAGCGCTTACTGCTCCTAACGAGGCATTGAAACGCTCTGCAGCGAGTATTATACTACTCCAGCCGGCAAATTTAGAGGCAAATAGGTATCAGATTAGCAATATGTACTTGCTTTTCCTTTAGGGTTAGTTGTGTTAAGTTTCTGCCCTCGAGATCTCATGCATTTAGTAGGGTGTTTTCAATTGGAATAGATTAATTGAAGTAGATTAGTAAATGGAAGAAGCAAGATGTTGTTTGGAGTATTGAACATGTGCGTCTATTGGTGAAACAAATTGAATTGAAACAAAGGTGGAGTTTTGAAAGCATGTTTTGAAGTCCATAGTAGGAGAAACCTTTTGAATGAGTGAGAGCGGAAACAGTTATTTTATCATCTTAGAATATACATACAGTGACTTTTTATTTTAGTTTTTATATCTAAATATATTGTTATACCTTTATGGAAAGCATAACATCAATATACATAGGTGGAAATACCTACCCAATAATCGTATTTACATAATCTGATATATATGTATTATCATACAAAGAGGCATAAAACATATATGGAGGGACTTGCACATATATGTTATCTACATACTATGACATACATATATGTGTAATGCACAACCATACATTTATTGTAAAATATATATATGTATATATATATATGTTTGCTCTGAATTCCCCAAACAATACCCAGCCGGGTTAGAAGAATACAGCACTGTCGGGGTTCCAGTTCTCAGCAAAGGTTTATTACCTTTGCTGAGAACTGGAATTCCGAGCAAACATTGTTATCGCGGGGCACCACCGCGGAAACAGCACCCGCTGCTGGAGTGACTCGTGTTACTGCTGTTTTGGAGCATTAATGTATATATATATATGTATATATATATATATATACATTCTAAACAATTGTTAAATAAACCTCTAATATATATATATGTGTATATATATATATATACACATATATATATATATTAGAGGTTTATTTAACAATTGTTTAGAATATATAATTCCAATTTCGTTATACGATGCATAATGTAAAGTACACAGATACATCTATGTTTACATAGCCATATTTACAAAAGCATTAACATGCATGGATTCTTCTAATCCTAAATGTGGCTTTGGTGTTTTTTTGTTTTTGTAAAGTGTTTAGCCATGCAACAGTTGATGTTGTTACACTAAGGATATTGTGATGCATAACTAAATACGTATAAGGTTCCAAAGGCGAGACCTATTGGCTATGCCAATGCTTGTTTTTTGGGGGTCAGCCAAATGATCCAATAACCTCAATGTAACAGTCATGTATAAAATATGACATATTGATGAAAACACTAATATACTATTTGTGTGAAAATGTCATCATTTTTTTAAAATTACTTCACTATTGCATCATATCCATTATACAGCATTATAGTCTAAATAACATTTCTTGATGTAACAGCAGTACATAAAGAAATCCACAGTGATGCCACCTTATGATCCTTATACACACTTAGAATTTGAGGATCTATGGAAGTGCAACAATCCTCCTAACTATAGAGGTCCTAGACACACTAGTCCATGAGATATAAATTATCCCGTTTCAATTTTGGATGAAGGACTCAGAACAGTGTTGTAAATGTTGTTAGAGAGGACAAAATGTTGATGCTTTGGTCTCCTTTGGCAAGTCTGGTCAATGAGACCATCCTCAGGACACTTTGTGAGGGAATGAAGCCTATCTGTACTGCCACAGAAATAAAAAAGGACACTACAATAAAACAAACAAAACAACATTACGTCACAGTATTCATCACTTGTCCACAATCCAACACCAAAGTAGCATGATTCAGAGGCCGCCAACTTCTGACCCTATGTAATAGAAAATCTCCACCTGGATCCCTGGTGCAAACCAGCACCAAACCACTTGTGAAAGACATTAAAAAGACATGAAAACATATATGCAAATATTCCTAACTCCAGAGGTTCCAAACTCTGTAATGCCTGTAAAAGGATCTATAAAATACAATCAGATAATGCCCCAAACAATACCTTGCTGACAAGTCAGGTCCGCATATGCATCTGTGGAGCAAAGGGCTCCACAGATGCTGTATGCATTACAACATTAAAGCTGAAGACAAACATAGTTCAATTAGAACAAATGCTCCATTTAAAATTACCTGAGAATCATACCATTTGGTGGGAACAAAAAGTGTTGTACTAGTACGTGATTTGGGTATTTAAATTTATGAGTGTGATGGAGCAGCTTTTCACAAAAATGAAACCTGCTCGAATTGATACCCCCATAATATGCACTAACAATATCCAGCTGTAGTAAAACTAACGTACACCCAACATGAACACAAGGGAAACTGCTTTTGCGCATGCATGGAATAACATGAAATAATACACAAAAGAGTTAAAACAGTAATAACATTTGTACTTTGAAAGGCACGAAGTATTGCATGGATAGGCCGCATGTGCATCAGTTGCATTACAACATTAAAGCTGAAAACAAACATAATTCAATTGGAACCAGTGCTCCATTTAAAATGACCTGAAAATCATACCATTTGGTGGGAACAAAAAGTGTTGTACTAGTACATGATTTGGGTATTCAAATCTATCAGCGTGATGGAGCAGGGTTTCACAAAAATGACTTCTGCTCGAATTGATACCCCCAGAATGTGCACTAACAATAACCAGTTGTAGTAAAACAAACGTACACCCAACATGAACACAAGGGAAACTGCTTTTGCGCATGTATGGAATAACATGAAATAATACACAAAAGAGTAAAAACAGTAATAACATTTGTGCTTTGAAAGAAACGAGAAGTATTGCATGAATAGGCAGCATGTGCATCAGTATTCTGCATGTTGCATTTTGCTTTAAAATAATAACTAATGCCGCTTTTGCCTCAAGCTATACTAGGAAATAAGCTAACTGGGAACAGTCCAAGATGGGTGGCAAACAGTGAAGGTTACATTGGATCAAAGACATAATATTAACAGACAAAATATCGACATTCAAAATATCGGCACTAAAATATCGATAACACTATTATCGACGAGCAATACGTATGTAAAAAAAAATACATAAATATCGAAACCATATTATCGTCAATAAAAAATATTGTTTAAACATTAGTGAACACACAAATATCGTAAAATAAAATATCGACATTTCTTTAAAAATATACAAAATGTCCTAACTATCGAAATTAAAAATATAGACAGCAAAATTATCAGTTTTCAACAAATATCGACTATTTAAAAATGACTAAAATTAACACTAAAATATATTTTTACACTATAAACACTCACTACACACATTATAAATATAATACGATCTTCTTATAACATTCAAACATACAAAAGCATTAAATAATAGCAAAACACACTAATAAATAATAAGTCAAATATTATTAAATATAATACATACATCATTAAAATTAAAAGCAATGTAAAACATACTTAACTAATTAAATCAGTTAAAAAAAAGGGAAACCAACTGCCCAAAAAATAAATAAATAATAACAACGGATCAAAACCTCACACTAATAAAATTTTATTTACACTTCAAAACTACAAGAAAAATGAAGGGAAGACTCTGCTGAATTACTTCCAGAACGCAGATTTACATTACAGCTTTGGAACTGCACTAAGTAAGTAAAACTGCATTTAGAATATCACACTACTGGTAGTCTTCACCCAAAAATATATATAAAAAATAAGTCACTAATATGTTGCTCTTAAACTTAGATTTCCTGTACAGATATTTTTTAAAGCAGCCAAAAAAATACTACAGCAATGTCAACAATAAAGTTACTAAGAAAGTAAGTATATGATTTTTTTTAATTAAACCACTCCCTAAAAATACCCACCCATAGACCCATTTTTTCACAATATCCCCACCGCCTACAACACAATACAACACAAATTTTGAAATTATATTTTTTCTTCCCAACAGAAACATTTTCACCAAAATGAAAATACAAGCTTGAAAACATTGCAACAGCGTTTTTATTTACATCAACAGCAACATTGTAAGTATATACAAAGCAATGTATATTTATTTACTTAAAAACTATACTGTATTATTTTAATTAATTTGTATATATATTTTCCTTTGCACTAAAAAGACCACCATGACTGAAGACACGCAACTTATTATGTCTCAAAAAGTGAAGCTGTTATTATGTTACATGGGTTTTGCAATGGACACAAGAAAAACAAACTGGTTTAAGAGTCTTTTGGAAATGCTGCAAATATTATTCGAACAAATGTTATGCAAGAGCTAAAACACAAGAGCCACTGTTGTATCTGTAAAAGAACATAACCACCCCCCAAATGTAACTGAGTTTGAAGTAAAAGAGGCTCCTTGACAAATGTGGCAGTCGACAAAAAAAACACACGACAAGGCCAAAAAGTGCACACAACAAACTAGCTCTGCCCCCAAAAACACCTAACACACCCCAATGACACACCCCCATGGCAACTTCAAGAAAACAAATCCCAGAACAACCCACACAACCCTCCTGACAGCAATACTCCATTTTGACACACCCACATAGCTGAATATAAAACCAGCCCCTTCCCTGAACAGACTCCTTTGCATTACTCCACCACTGAAGGAACCAAACCCTGCAGCACATTGGGTAGGCAAAACACCACACATCTCACCAGGACAACAACACACACACACACCCCACCCACACCACCCTCACAACGACACCTCAAAACATTAGCACATCACACACCAAGGCACCACAGAAAATGCCAAAATTCACAGAGAGTGAGTTGTCAGTCATGGTAGATGAGGTAATCAGAGTAGAACCACAATTGTTTGGTACCCTGATCCAACAGACACCATCAGCCACAAGAGCACAAATGTGGGAAAGGATAGTCATCAAGGTCAATGCAGTAGGGAACACCTCTCGCTCCAAGCATGAAATCATGAAGTGGTGGCATGACCTGAAGAGGGTTGTGAAATAGAAGATGAACAAGAACTGTGAGCTGGCTCAGAGGACTGGCGGTGGCCCTCCCATCCCACCAAAGACATTTACTGCATGGGAGTAGAAGGTGCTTGCCATAGTGCATCCCGAAAGTCTCACAGTAATAGCCGGGGGAGTGCAGGCTGATAAGAACAAACAACTGTAAACCATTACACTGCCATAAACTGTCATGCACAGCTCCAAAGCTACACCTCCTAGGCCCAAGTCCATTCATATGCACCACAATACCCAACACAGGTCTCACAGATGTAACATCCACTCCATCTAAATCACCCCAAAGGTAGCCTGCGACATTCCCATGGTTACATGTATACAGGTAGCCATCACTACAACTCTCACCAGGCAGCCTTGTCCCACCCCTGAGCAGGATGGAGCACTCCCTCCCACCCAGAAGCATGTGCATTGTTCACCTTCATTTAACAGGTAGGTAGCATCTTCCCAGGGAAGGCAGTTTGGGTGTGGGAGGCCTGAACTACAACTCCTACTAGGCACCCCTGTCCCACCCCTGAGCAGGATGGAGCACTCCCTCCCACCAAGAAGCATGTGTCAGCCATTGCATTGTTCAGCTTCACCTAACAGGTAGGTAGCCGTTTTCACATGGAGGGGGTTTGGGGGTGGCAAGGCAGCACTACAACTCCCACCAGGCAGCCCTGTCCCACCCCTGAGCAGGATGGAGCACTCCCCCCCCCCCCACCCAGAAGCATGTGGCAGTCATTGTATTGTGCACCCTCACCTAACAGGTAGCCATCTTAATAGGAAGTGTTGTCTGTGAGTGGGAAGCCTGTACCACAACTCCCACCAGGCAGCCCTGTCCCACCCCTGAGCAGGATGGAACACTCAAACTCATCCAGAAGCATATGGCAGCCATTGCATTTTTCACCTTCACCTAACAGGTGGGGAGCCATCTTCCCAGGGAGGGCTGTTTGGAGGTGGGAGGCATGCACTACAACTCCCATCAGGCCCCCTGCCCCACCCCTGAGCAGGATGGGGCACTACCCCCCAACCCGGAAGTATGTGGCAGCTATTGTATTCCAACAACAAAACTTACAGGTAGGTAGCTATCTTCCCAGGGAGGGCTGTTTGGCGGTGGGAGGCCTGCACTACAACTCCCACCAGGCCCCCGTCCCACCCCTGAGCAGGACGGAGCACTACCCCCCACCCAGAAGCATGTGGCAGCCATTGTATTCCAACAACACTTACAGGTAGGTAGCCATCTTAACAGGGAGGGGTGGTTGTGAGTGGTAGGCATGCATGACAACTCCCACCAGGCACCCCTGAGCAGGATGGAGCACTCAAACACACACAGAAGCATGTGCCAGACAGTCCACACCAATGTGACAACAGAACAGGTACGTAGACAGTGCATGCACCCCGCCATTCCTCTAAAAAAGCATGGAACCATATAACAACACAAGCCCTCACATCCCACCAAAATTTACACAGATACAATATCAATTTACAGTGTGTAGACACCTGCATGGGCCAAATCGTAGACTTCTTGGACCAGCTAGTGGTGGTTCTGAGGGACAGGCCTGCTGCACAACCAACACCTCCACCTCCCTCCGGTGGCCCGCAGGATGACAGTTCCACATCCTACCCTGCTGTCACCGAGAGAGGGGACTCCTTAGACCCCACTGGTCCCGCAGCAGAGACCCACCCCCTGTCAAACGACCAAGAGACCATCCGAGGAAATCGGAGGGAGGAACCCATGGCAAAGCACCTGCCAAACGCCAGTCAAGGAGCCAGCCATGATGGCAACCCTCTTCACTATTTCATTGGCTTTGTTGATTGTCCTTCCCCACACTTCCTTGTTAATGGCATCCGTGTGTTGGACTGGGTCACCACATCAATGTGGTGACTACTCAATTGTCTCATCTACCCTCACTGACAAATCATTGGTTCACAATTCACCCTTTTGTAAATATTCACTCCCCTCTCACATGTACCCATTGTGAATAAACACTCCTTACACACCTATGTCGTTGTGTCTGCTCCGTGTTTATCACAGGATGTGCAATGTTCACCATGATTACAATGTACCAGGAGCATGGATTGTTTGTAGGCAAGGAGAAGCTGAAGGGACCCAGGAAAACACAACAGAACAATATTCACTAGTCCGGCGGTGGCCTCACAGCCATCACACAACACATGTCATCAAGGTACTCCAATCTGCACACATTACAACAAGCAACAGTACTGACATAGACATCCTGTATCTGTGCCAAACTACCCTGTCCCAGAAACATTGGCATCCAGCACTAAGTCAACAATAGGCTACAGTCGCAAAGCTCACATAGACCTTTTCCCCAACAACAACATCAGCAGACAAGGGCCCGTTGTACATTGTCACTCACCTTCAAGTGAAGTAGTGGTTGATGAGCTGTTGATGCAGGTCGACACCTTCCTCCTCTCCACTATCCTCGTCACTGGACATGGGTTGGTTTGCATGCAGATGCCTTGGATGCTCATCAGCATCCAGAAGCAGGGGGATCTCCTTGCGCATGGCCAGGTTGTGGCATGCAACTGCAATCTGACACACCTTTTTGGGCAAGTACATCAGTGCATCCCATGGGCATCATTGTAGCGGACTTCACTTGAGGTCCTGGGATTCCGCAGTGGGCTCAGCAACCAAGGATGGTTGGGATATGGAGAATCACCTAGGTGTGAGATACACAGAAAAACTTTGTAATATAACTGTGGCAGCGGACAGCATGTAACTCACACAACACGCCACTTGACCCTGCATACTCACCCACAATCCATGCATGCTCCGGACGCAGATTAGCCGTCAGCTGTGGCACAATGCTGTTACACATGATGTACGAGTCATGGGCCGAGCCAGGGAATTTGGCATAGACGTGTGAGAGGATCATATCCCCTTTGCACACCACTTGCACATTGATGGAATTAAAATGTTTCCTGTTCCAGTAGATGTGCTCACGCACCTGTGGTGGAACAAGTCCAACATGTGTGCAGTCAATGGCACCAACAACATTGGGGATGTGCCCAAGGGCATAAAATCACCCTTCACACTCGCCAATTCATGTCTCCTGGGGAAATGGATATATCTGTCCTTCTAGATCATCATAGTGGACAGGACATCACATACCACCATACTAAACATAGGTTGCGACATCCCACCTGCGCTGGACACAGTGTGCTGGAAAGATCCAGCAGCAAAAAAATGCAGGGCCCCCATCTCCTTAGACGTTGGTGTGAAAGCCGTCGGATATGTTGTGCGAGGCCGCAGGTGGCCTCCAACATAGCACATAGGTCTTGTAGGGTGGGTCAATCCAGATGGAATTTCCGTATGACATCCTCATCCTCCATGTCTGCCAGCACTGTGAATGGACGATGCACATTTGGTCGCCTCCTAGGTGAGATGAAAGGGGACACATGTCAATGCAATACACCATGAGATGTGTCCGACATCTTACATGTTGACGGACACAACGAAAACAATGACTGTCATCACAGTTATGCTTGCAGCCCAACTTACATGTAGGGACAACTTCAGTTGTACACCTGTCTACTTTTCACACAGCTAGTTCCTCCAAAACAATTTCTGACCATGTGAATGCCCAAAGGGATATGGCCACATCTTGCATGAGCATCCCTGAGAGTAGTTCATACAGCACATGTGTGAAACTGCAACACTACTGTCTCTTACCTAGTTGCTGTACCTGCCACACCTTCTTGTGTAAGTCGAACAGGACACACATCAACAACACAATGAGCACAGTCTGTGTGTAAACAACAAGTATTTGCATGAGCGAGGAAAAGTAGAGATGGAAATTTGCACATTGTGTAGTCAGACATTCATCACTGTGAGTTGCTCAACCCTATTACACATTGACATGTGTACCCATTGGAAAGTGCATCACAACACTGTTCTGTGTACATGTCCAGCAATATCACGTCACATGTGAGGGAGTAAATGCCAATGTTTTCAATCATATACACCAACATGGCATGTGTAGTCAGCAGTGGCGTAAATGTTACATTGGCATTGTGTGCACAATCTTGTGCCATGAATCATGTGTCTACTGTGCACTGTGTAGAACTGGCCATTTACACTGCATGATGTGTCCATAGGTTGTCAAAGTGCTCCGCCACCCAAATCATGGACAATGGCATCAATGTATGGCAGCCATACCACGTTAGCGACCACCTGGCCCCTGCGGTGTGTCACTGCTAATGGCAAAGCCACACTCGCGGTAGTGATAGATATATGTGTATTCCCAAATGGCGGTTGCAGTCCTCCGCCCCCCAAATCACGGTCACTGGCACCAATGTTTGGCAGCCATACTGCCGTAGCGACCGCTTGGCCCCTGCGGTGTGTCACTGCCAATGGCAAAGCCACACTTGCGGTAGTGATAGATATATATGTATTGCCAAATGGCGGTTGGCATGCTTTGCCAAATCACGGTCACTGGCACCAATGTATGGCAGCCACATCGCGGTAGGGACCGCCTGGCCCCTGAAGTGTGTCACCGCCAATGCCCAAACCCTTACAATCAATGGAAACCACAATCGCGGTAGCCTAATGCAAATTTGAAGATCATGGTTGGCGTGCACCGCGGGCCGCTCATTGGATGCAATTGAAAAATGCACGACCGCGGTGGCAACCGCCTGGCCCCTGCGGTGTGTCACCCCCAATGCCCAAGCCCTTACAGCCAATGAGAACCGCAATCATGGTAGCCTAATGCAAAGGCCTAAGGACTATTTAGGCAAACATCATAAATGCAAGGCACCACCACCATATTATCTGTCTTTTACGCCCGGCCGGCAATCCGACCGGCGGAAATGCAGCGGACGGTCTTTCCTTCCGCCGCGGTGCCCCTTGCCATACTAATATGCAGTGGGGTGTCACAGCGACATTTGGCTTTCAGATCGCCACCACCGGCCCGGCGGTGGGCACTGCCGGCCCGGTGGCGGCGATCCACCCGTGATCGTAATAGGCCCCTAAATGTTACAAAAATAAAATGTGTTTTTATTTTGTGTGTTTCCTCATGTGTATAATATTTCCTTAATAAAATATGTTTTTTTTTACTCTAAGTATATTAATATTAAAAAATAAAGATCATTAAAAAATTAACAAGTCTGATTAGTTTTCTATTAATTTTTGTTCATTAAATATTTTCCTAATATGTGTATTTTAATGCAATGATATTTTTTTAACTAATATGTATTATCAAAATATATTCTTAGAATTATTATAATTGTAAATATAAAATAAAATATTATACATACACATTACGAATACAGATTATAAACATATTTTAAAGTCATTGGCCTATA
This sequence comes from Lissotriton vulgaris, assembly GCF_964263255.1. Taxonomy (NCBI): domain Eukaryota; kingdom Metazoa; phylum Chordata; class Amphibia; order Caudata; family Salamandridae; genus Lissotriton; species Lissotriton vulgaris. The sequence continues at coordinate 458,657,881 of NC_141687.1, forward strand.
AACAAATATAATAAAATATTTCTACACCAATTAGTATAAACTAAAGTTATGTGCTATACACTACACATATATGATTTACTAATCCAACTCCAGTTAATATATACTCAGGAAAGGTGCTAGACTCCAAACATATAATTTACTATTCCCAGTCCAGTTAGTATTAAGTCAGAGAAGGTGCTGGACACTAAGGGGCCCATTAGCATGTCGGGCGGATCGCCACCACTGATCCGCCTGACATTTGAACCCGCCCGCATGCCAATTCCTCCCGCAACATTACTATGGCGGGGGACTCCGGCATACTGAAAAACCGCCCGATTGCCTACTATGCGAAAAAGCAGTTAATATGGTGGCAGTGTCTGGTAGACACCGCCATCCATTTTATGTTGCATGCGAGGTGTTGCCTTTCCGTGGCCGCAATGCCGCCATGGAAAGGCAGGCGGTTCTCATTATTTGGGGCCCGGAGGAGGCCCCCAGGGATTCCGGGGGTAGGGGTGCACAAGGGGGGTACCTATGGTACCCGCCTGCACTTCCATGCATAACATGGCAGGCCCCCCGCGTGTGCCTGCCATGTTGTACATGAAACTGCACAACATGCCTTCTTGGCATTGCGGCGGGCGGTGCGGAGAGCACCGCCCGCCGCAATGTCAAGAATGCAGGATGAGCCCGCCAGTGTGGTGGGCGCATCCTAATGCCACCAACAGGACCCCCGCACCAATGGCGGGCGGTCCCATTACACGACAAGATGGCGCGCGGACAGAGACCGCCCGCCATCCTAATGACCCCCTAAACCCAGATAATTTACTATTCCCACTCCAGTTATTATTAAGTAAAAGAAGGTGCTTGACACTAAAGATATATAATCTAATATTCCCACTCCAGTTAGTATTAATTCAGGGAAGTTGCTGGATACTAAACATATATAAGTATCGATGCCCACTGCAGTTAATATTAAACAAACAAATATCTTGATTAATAAACTATATAATTTACTATTACCCCACCAGCTACATTTTATACTTCAATATTTCAACATCGATATATATGGCATTGATGTTTTAGTATTGTCGATATACTAAACTCGATATTATTGTATATCAATTTTAAAAATTCAAAGAGTTCGCTTACATTATCATATCATTAATAAATGTTCATTTTCACTTACTTTAGTGTGCTGAATGAAGCAACCATCTTCCTAAACTTGGCTAATGTGTTAGGGGGAGTTTCGAGGAGTGAGTTTGTTCTGTCATGAGGCAAAACAAGATGCGTTGTGCACCGCAATGACATGACAAGAGTGAAGGCCAGAATGTCGAATGACTGCCAAATGATGTACCCAGGCGTGGGACCGGAGATGCACCCTGCGAATGATATTATTTGTGAAAAGAAAATGTAAAATGTTGTATCTTGTGTAGAGAACGTGAGAACAAACAGAATCAAACCCTGAGAACCATTGTTGAACAAAAAAATAGTTGAATTAAAGGTAAAGTCATGGTGGTGTGACAACGCCACCTCCAAAGCCCACCAATCTCTTGTGAGTTTATCAAAGTTTGCAACATTTGTGGAATTGCCATTTTAATTTTAGTGTATAATTAAGGTGCCTTTAGGGGTGTGGTTTTAAGCTTAGGCTTGCAAGAGAGAAGAGGGGGATGCATCCCTGTCTGTCGGTTTACAAAGAGGCCTAGCTATTTCCTGGCCTGTCCTGTTCGTGTCCTTGTCTTTGTTCCCTGATCCTATTTCGGGGAACCCCTACCATCACTTAGGCCTGAGGGGTGGTTTTCTACAGATCCTATGGGTTTGTGTTTCTCTGACCTGTACTTTGCATAATTAATTTCCAAAGGTATTTTCCCTCTGAATCGTTTACCTCTTCACCTATCCACTCCGTCAATTATGTATTGATATGACATCCACTCTGTTAGGTGTATTATGTTTCACACATTATTTTGCTGAAACTTTTGTCTCTTAATCTATCCACCCCTTCATTTGCATAAAGTCAGTGCCTTTTGATGAGTTTGTATTAATTGGATTTGCATATGTTATCTCTCTCTTCATAAGATTCATTGTTTGTACTGTGTGAGCTTATGCAGTTGAGCATGCACCCTATATTTTGAGATACATTTCATTATGAACTCACCTTAGAGACTGTGATTATTTAGCTGACTGATTAGTTAGTTAGATAGTATTATCATTGCTATCAACTATTCAACTAATTGGTACATCGACCAAGTGGAAGGAAAATTGATGTATAAGTCAGAAATATCTTCAAAGATGTCACAAAAGAACCTAGAGAAAAGTATTGAACGTACCTATAAATTGACCCCAGCGCATCAGGGATTCTGGGTGAATGTGTATGGGCCATTGAAGTGAGGATGATTATTATGTATTGAGCCTTGATCAATTTTTGGTGTCGGTCTTGATCAAGCGTAACAAAAAAAATCAGAGAACTAACCAACCAACCAACTTTATGGATGTTACGAAACTATATAAGACGACATATGTCCCATAGTCTAAAAGCTTACTTACTGGTATCTCCGGCTACACGAGTCAAACACAGCTGATCTTGTGATGCAAACTCCCTCTAGAAGGGACTGAGTACACTTGAATGTTGAAACCCGGTCACGTGATCGCAACATGATCACAAATGAAACTACTCCTCAATGTAGTGGCCATCTCGTAACAGACACAGGAGCCATGTATATGACTAAGTCATCCATAAAACACGGTGTGCAAATACATGTCAAATCTTAGATGCCTCAAACAAATACGAAGATTATAATATTTTGCAATATAGCACATCCTCAATGTGTACCCCAAAAGGACTTCATCGATAGATGCATTTAACAAACACAAATATTTATGTTTTCACTGTATCTCGAAATAACAGTAATGGAACCATTCATTCAACCTGCTGTAGGTCTCCAAATATCGGACCCTGGAGTTAACGTCCATTCGTGAACTATCCAATAGAACGGTGTAAGTGTAGCGACCATTTTAGGAGCATCCCACAATGCCCAACTACACCATCAGGGAGCAGTCATTAGATAATCACCAGAAGACAATCTAATAAAAAGGCATATTTGTCCAGAAGTGAACAAGTTCAAAGGTCATTAAAAAACTCCATAACCATAGAAATCATTACATGGGAAACATGCCTGGTCAACAAAACATTCTAAAGAGGTAAATAAATTAGAGTGTTGCCAGAGTCTGTCATTTTGCATTTTGGTTGAAACCCCTATTCGCTGTGTTAGCCACCCAGATACATCTATTTTCTTTGATTGTGAACAAACGATACACATCATGTTTACATTTGGTACTCTTCACCACTTCTGGAACACATCATTTCATCTCAGTTGGTGCATGTGACATATTTACATAATGCTCAACAAGTGGGGCATTTGGCACTTTGTAGCGAGTGTGTGATTGATGTTGGGTAATACGTTTTCTCACTTCCTGAGTCCTCTTTCCAATGTAAAACATAGTACATTGACATTCGACACAATACATAACATTTTTAAAACCACAATTGGAATGATGTCTCAAATTACAGGATCTATCATTCAGTACACAATTACATGGTGGCACATGCTGAACAGTTTTCACATGGGTTACGTCCATAAATTGGTCTTAATTCCCACATCTGGTTGAGTAACACTGGTTCTGTATCATTGACGGCCCTAACCAACCGATCGCTCAAGTTTCTGCCTCTCTTAAAGGCAAACAAGTGTTGAGTAGGTGCCAATTTATCTGTAATCTTTTTGATCCTGCTGGACTCCTGTGCCAAATGTAGTAACACAATTTGGTCGTGTCTGTACAGGTCTCTCTTTGCACTGTAACAGGGAGTCTCTGCTCACTTAAGTGACCGTTTAACTAAGCGATACGGTGTTCTCTTGTCACAAGTTTCTGAAACAGAATCTTGGCTCCATTAAAATAATCATTCTTAAAAACTGCCTGAATGGGAGATTATCCCTGTGATTTCTGGGGCGATGGGATGTGTATTTAAGCAGTGTGTTTCAAGCGGTAGGCTTAGTATATAAACTCAGAAATAAAATCCCGTCATCGTTGATAATCTGCAAATCTAAAAATGCAGAAGGAACATCAACATTATTGCCTTGTGTGGGTTATTAATCATCATTTGTAAATACGTTTCTGAATCGAAGTACAGGTTGATTGATGAGTTTAGTTGCTGCCGTCGGTAAGCACAAAAAAAAAGAATATAATGGTTGTTATATTCCACAGTAAACTGTAGATTACTATTTTGGTCACTGAGGCAGTCATCGAACTCCAGTAAGGTGGTCATAGAAACATGCTAAATCAACAAGATGTCATTTATATATCGTATCCATGTCTTAATATGGACATCAAGTGGATTATTGTTATTGTGAATGAGAAACACAGAAATTCGCTATAACTGGGGCAAAAATTGCCCCATTGCCACTCCCTTGGTCTATGCATAGAATTCACCATTGGAAATAAAGTAATTGCGTTCCAACGCAAACTTACCACAGTCTTTGATAAAACTGCTAGGGACCCTGTGTGGTCTTGGTCTCAAATCTAACGTTTTTTCAATGAGTATTAATGCCTCAGATTATGGCATGTTAGTGTAGAAGCATTCGATGTCCATTGTAAATAAAAATGCCACTTCACTATTAAATTCCAAACCTTCTATTTGTGTGATCGCTGCGAGGCTGTCGGTAATATAAGACCAAGTAAGGAAAACAAATGGCTTAGTCGACATATTCAGCTAAAGGTTGCAAGATGGCTTAACAACCAGCAACAATTCTTCTCCCTGGAGGTTTCTTTCCTCTTTATGGATTTTTGGTGGAATAGAAAATGCTGATATATGGTAATCCTTTTTATTTAGATAGTCAAATTCTTTTTGACTTAGCCACAGGCCAGTAAGACCAACTTCAGTGAGCGTGGCAATTTCTTTCCTAATGGATGTAGTGGGATTCTTGTAAGTTTTAAATAATGGTGTGTATTCTGTAACTGTCTCACAACCTCAGCATCATAATTATTTTGATGGTAATACTTTTGCCCTTATCCGCCGGTTTTATCATAATGTCCCTACGATTGAATAAAGCAGTCAGGGCATCATTCTAGGATTTAGAAAAATTGTACTTCACATATTTGGGTTGTTTGAGTACCTGCTCAACTTCTGTCAATGCTATATTCTCGAAAGTTAGCAGATCTTTGGGCATTAGATTATTTGGGAGCAGCTAAAAAGTAGCTGGATAATGTAGGACCATAGTCCCAGTACCACAGAGAGAGAAATTAATAGAAAATAAATATTTCAGTCTTAAAGTTCTAAAGAACCTATACAATCAATCATATCATTTGTAAAGCACACTACTTACCCGTGAGGGTCTTAAGGCTCTCGGAGCTGGAGGCACTGCTACTGCTCGAAAAGCCAGGTCTTGAGTAGTCTTCTGAAGGTCAGCAGGCCTTGGGTCTGCTGTAGGTGGATGGGGAGGGTGTTCCAGGTCTTGGGGGCGAGATGGGAGAACGATCTGCCACCGGAGGTCGCTCTTCGGATGCGGGGGACTGTGGCGAGGGCGAGGTCAGCGGAGCGGAGCTGGCGGGTGGGGGTGTAGAAGCTGAGTCGTCTGTTGAGGTACGCAGGTCCGGTGTTGTGGAGTACCTTGAGTGCGTGGGTGAGGAGCTTGAAGGTTCTCCTCTTGTTGACGGGGAGCCAGTGCAGGTCTCTCAGATGGGGTGTGATGTGGCTGCGGCGAGGGATGTCGAGGAACAGGCGTGCCGAGGTGTTCTGGATGCGTTGAAGTCATCTCAGGAGTTTGGCCGAGGCTCCTGCATAGAGGGCGTTTCCGTAGTCCAACCTGCTGCTGACGAGGGCCTGGGTGACCGTTCTTCTCGTTTTGGTGGGGATCCACTTGTAGATCCTGCGGAGCATGCAGAGGGTGTTTAAACAGGAGGAAGAGACGGCGTTGACCTGCTTAGTTATGGAGAGGGTGGAGTCGAGGATAACCCCTAGGTTGCGTGCGTGGTCGGTGGGTGTTGGAGCAGTTCCCAGTGTGGTCGGCCACCAAGAATCGTCCCAGGCCGAAGGGGTGGATCCGAGGATGAGGACCTCCGTCTTGTCCGAGTTCTGCTTCAGTCGGCTGTTCCTCATCCATTCAGCGATGGCCTTCATTCCTTCATCGAGGTTGGTTTTGGGGGTGTGGGGGTCCTTCATGAGGGAGAGGATCAGCTGGATGTCATCGGTGTAGGAGATGATGTTGAGGTCATGCAGTCAGGCTATGTGGGCGAGCGGTACCATGTATATGTTAAACAGAGAAGGGCTGAGGCATGAGCCCTGGGGTACGCCGCTGATGATCTCAGTGGCTTCGGAGCGGAAGTGGGGAAGGTGGGCGCTCTGTGTTCTTCCAGAGAGGAAGGAGGTGGTTCAGTCCAGGGCCTTCTCTTGGATCCCGGCATCTTAAGGCGTGTTCGTAGTGTGCGGTGGCAGACCGTGTCGAAGGCGGCCGCCAGGTCCAGGAGGATGAGGTCCACTGTTTCTCCATTGTCCAGCAGGGCCCTGATGTCATCGAGGCGGCGATGAAGGCAGTTTCGGTGCTGTGGCTGCTGTGGAACCCGGACTGGGAAGGGTCCAGAATGCTGTACAGTTCTATCTGGGTGAAAAATGTATCATTCCTTTGTGTTGGCACCAATGATAAGTATGCACTAAGTACTTCAATTCCCATAGAGTCAAGCTCATGTGATGATAAAATAAAAATGGAACCACTTCAAGATTTTTATCAGTCATATTGGGAACTACCACTTGCAGTACTGGTTCAGTGTTTGCCGAAACCATGGGTTCCTGAACCATCCCGGTTTGTCATTTCTCACCGTTGGGTTCTTTGGCCTTGCTGTAAAAAAGACTGGTTGGAGGTCAACGGATCAGGTCCAAATTCTAAATTGGTTGCACCACCTAAAGTGCTGTCACTGTTAGACCCTAATGAAGAAGGATCTGAAAAAGTGATTCTCTTGTGAAACCCTGTTGGATTATGGGGCCCTTATTGGTAGAAATGTTTTCTCAAATATGGGTATGTATGTTCCCTGCTATATTTCTCAATATCATTTTGGAGTTTATCAGTTTTCTTTATGATATTGGTTTTGGAAAATTCGGCTGCACTGGCCTCCAAATCAAGCATCAGTAGTAGTTTGATCTTCCAGGATTTTTTTCCAATTCTGCATTTTCTTTCTTTATTTTTTCAATTAGTTTCAGTGCAGTCTCAATCCTCAAGACCATCCAACTGCGGGAGCATTTGTTTGAAACAAAACTGAACCATATTTTGACATTTTCATCATCCACAAGGATAATGGGAATGTTGTGTACCTGTAAGCCTACAGGGATAATGTTTGCATTAAGACAATCAGTGAGGAATTTTTCATGAAGTTCAGTTCTTATAAATGTTTAATGCAATCTGTCAAGATTAGCTCAATAGTGTCTGGCTGTGTGTTAATATTAGTTGTTTTGTGTTGGCCTAATAGTGAGGGACAACTTTCTATTGTGGCAATATATTGATCGCTATACGATAAAGTTTCTTGATCAGTCATTTAAACCTCTATCAAAAACGAAATTACACAAAAAATATTGCACAGGTATTGTACTAAAGAATACAAGTAGATAGAGCCACATACAAGTGAAGCTACAACCCATGCTATGAATGCATGCTGTAACAATAACCCTTACTTTACCAAAAGGTACAGCAACTTATAAAGAAACGGGCCCTTGCAGATGACGTATATAGTGCTAAAGTATCTATTAGGACAGGGCAACCCAGTATACCTCCAAGGACCTGGGCACTTTTATCTACAAAACAAAATATGTTCCTGGAGGATTTATTTCCACTCAACTTCATTTTTTTTTTGTCAGACAAATGATGCAATAATATCAATGCAACATTCATGTATAAAACTAACGAAAACACTACTACATAATTTTTTATGAAAATTCCATCATTTAGTTTTTGTTTTTAATTCTTCACTATAGCATCATATTCATTATACATCATTATAGTCCAAATACCATTTCGTTATGTAACAGCAGTACATCAAGAAATCCACACTTATGCCACTTTATGATCCTTAAATACACTTGTATTTAGAATTTGAGGATCTAAGGAAGCTTAACAATCCTCCTAACTATATAGGTCCAAGACACACCAGTCCATGAGATATAAATCAACACGTTTAAATTTTAGATGAAGGACTCAAAACAGTGTTGTTAACCCCTTCCATGCGGCCGGGATTCTGCGCCTGTGCGGCAGAATCGCGAGTGGGCGGGTTTATGATGTCCCCCAGCCGTCATCAGCACACGAGCACCGTAGTGCAATACGGCTGGGGGCCGTCATCAGCATGGAAGGGGTTAATATTGTTAGGACAAGATGTCGACGTTCCGGTCTTCTAAAGCACGTCAGGTCCACAAGACCATCTTCAGGACACTGTGTTGTGAGGGAATGAAGCCTATTGGTACTGCCACAGAAATCTAAACAAGCATTGGTAGATACATTAGGTTTCGCCTATCTGATTAATGTTAATTTTTGTTGTACGATTTAGCTTGGTGAGTATGTGTTCAGTGTGATAGCGGAGTGTGCAGCACTAAAGGCGGGAGTGCAGTGTGTGAGGGAGGTGTGCAGTATGAGAGAAAGGAGTGCAGCAAAGAGGCAAGGGTCCAGTGTGGGATGGAGGCATGAAGTGTTATAGTAAATTGTGCAGCACTAGAGGCAGGAGTGCAGTGTGTGAGGACAGTGTGATAGTGAAGTGTGCAGCCACCATCTCGCAGTGCAGAGTAGCTTCGTTATGTGCATGTGCACGTGTGCGTGCCAAGTTTGGTTCAGGGTGCTCCAGTTATTCCCTGTTTGTCTAGTGTTTTCCATGAGGTATTATTTTAATTTTGAAGCAGTTTGCTTAAAGGACACGTCTGCAGGGCGTTAAAGGAATGTGGGCAGACCGCTATTGGGCTCCACCTAACACTGTCTGGAGCAACAGACAACCAAGTATTTTGGAAGGGATATTAAATGCTATGTGCTTCCAGATGTGCGCAGACAGGCAGAGGAAACAAAGAGCAGGGTGCAAGTGTAGGTATGAACAAAAAGTGAGGTGCAGACCCGTCAGTGTTTCTGGTTCAAAAGACACACACGCATAGCAAAAAATAAAATGCGTTGCACCATTCAAATGAAAGCAATAACAGGGGTGTTTTCTCAAGGCTCTGGGACATTGCACATCGCCTTCGCCAGCCCTGCAATCACTTACCTGGCCCACAGCTTTTCCCTCAGCTCCCGGTGATAGTCTCCCCCCGCCGCCACAGCCTCCATCATTTTCGCGTGGCCGCTGTGAGGGGGAGACTCCAACTCCCAGGGGGCATAGCGGCAGGAAGCTTCTCCATCGGACGTTCGCGCCTGGAGGTGCTTTAAATTTGAGACCTTCTCCGGGGGAGCGGGTGTTTTCTCAAGGCCCCGGACATTGCACATCGCCTTCGCCAGCCCTGCAATCACTTACCTGGCCCACAGCTATTACCTCAGCTCCCGGTGATAGTCTCCCCCGAATAGGACCCAAAAGACGACTAGGACCCAAAAGACTTCTGTTTTTTACAGACAACTTGAACTTAAAAGTGGGTTCCAAGCATATTAGACAGATGTGACCAGACCATAAACACCGATTCATCTTAATACTGTAATAGGGGTAGGTTCCATTATGAAATGCCCCTGTGACAATATATCTATGCATAGTTCTTGCCATTTCCTACTATTTTGTAAATTTTATGTATCAATAAGGACATTTTATCTGAAACCAATTCTTTTAAAACATAATATTCGTTTAACAGCAGATGCAATGAATTTAATTTATTCTCTTGAGAGCCCTTACATCTGCTTCTATGTTGCACAATATTTATTGAAATGTAGGGCAGCAAGAAAATCGATAATGTTGTAATACCCTACATACTGTTCCCTATATTTGCATTTTTGCACTTATTGCTCTTTGCACCTATGTATATGTTATTTTATATTGTGTTGCAAAAAGAAGACAGCATTGTGTTACAGAAGTTTATTAATAATGCACTTTAATACATACCCTATATTTGCATTTTTGCACTTATTGCTCTTTGCACTTATGCATATGTCACTTTATATCGTGTTGCAAATAGAAGACAGTATTGTGTTACAGAAGTTTATTAATAATGCACTTTAATACATATCTTTTGTACCAGGGAGAAATTTGAATGGGTTATCCTCTTGCACCATGCACTTTTATATAGAATATTTATTGTTACAGGTTTTAAATATTTATATAATTATGTCTTTCCCTTCGGCACTGAAGTAACTATGAGAGCCGGCCCGTGGACTTATACACTATAACCTGTCCTGTAAACAGAATATATTATTGCTGGGCTTGCGATTAATTTTGTATTGATATTTTATTGTGCGTGTGTATTCTTTTTAAAAAATGTTCAGCTTATATGGTTGTACAAAAACAAACCGAATAAAGCTTTATGAACTTGAACTTGAACTTGAAAGCAGCAACATACAAGATGAAATCGGCTGCTTATAATGCGACTGATGGAGCCCTTTGCCAAACACAGAATGTTTTCTATATAAGTAACACGTCCTTAAACATGACCCGACCCTCCCCACAGTAAAAACAAGCATTGTGATAGCCAATAGGTCTCGCCTTTGGTACCTTATTAGTGTTTAGTTATACAGCACAATATCCTTGGTGCAACATCAACTGTTGCATGGCTAAACACCTTTAAGGTGCCAAAAGCGAGACCTATTGGCTATGCCAATGCTTGTTTTAATGATTTTTTTACAGTGTCAGTTCAGATTGGGTGTAACGATACCCATTTACTGATAAATTTGCCTTGAAAGTCTAATTTGAGACGATAGCGGCAGCAAATGATTGTTTATACAAGATAGGTTATTTTGCCAGTTACCTGCCCAGGTCAAGTGGGCCACTGGTTTCCAGTCTTTAAATGTCTGTCAGCCCCTTGCGAAGGGGTCCTGTGCCCCATTCATGTAGGACGTGGATGTTGCGTATAAGCTTATTTGTTGTGTAATAGGATGAGTATCCTTGACCGTAGTAACCCAGGAATTAATTTTGAATCTCTTGTGTGGGAGTGGTGTGGAAGGTGAAGGGTTACAATGAACCAACCAAAGAGCAGTGTGACTTGCAGGCCTTTTCCAAAGCATTCGGAAAGTCCTATGTAGTGGACCAGGCTTTCGTGTGCAGTGTGGAAATTCACAAAACTGATGTACATAAGCGGCGTTCATTTGTCTTTTCCCATTCCCCTCCCTGTACGCACCACGAATGTCGTGAGACATTGACCGCATCACTCCGCCAGTAAAGGCCCGTGCCCGCATGTACCTGACAGCCATTTTAGGCACCATGGCCTCTTTGCCCGCTCATTGAAATCCCCGGCTTCCCTCCTGCGCACATTCGAACACCCCCCCCCACTCTCAAATGACCCTCTCCCTCCGCGCACCCTGGCTGCCCCCTCCCTCACATGCACAAGTCCGCCTGACCCTGTCCTTGGGAGTCACGGCCGCGCCTGACCAACACCTCCTTTCCTTTCGTGAATAACCCCTCTGTTGGTAAATCCTCCCTCCACGATTGACTGTCCACACAGGTCCGAGGTCATCGCCCAAGCTGGGAGATACTGTTTACTGCCCCTTATTGTATGGAGTCACTCCTCTTCAAAGGACCCACTATTGATCCTGGCCTCCCCACCCCCTGGGGTACGATCAGGCGCACATATCCTAAGAATCGGCGGAACACTCAGCTGCGTGATTACCCCCCCCCCTCCTCTTATCAGCAGGTCAAGGGCCCCTATTGTGGATATATGTGGGGTGGGATTGACACGAGGATTACGGGGATGTCTTTTCCTTGTTTCACAATGTCGTTATTGTAATAAGGAATGTTTTGTAAGGTATAAAAGGCGATGTCTCAGAGAACTTGAGAGAGCACCTCCCGAAAGACACTGTGTTTCGTGTCCGAAATGACAGGCTCTCCTCATGAGTAATAAATCCTGTTCTTGTGATTCCTGCTTCCAGCGCCCGTCTCTTTATTTGGTAAATATTCATAATGGGAACTAAGATGCGTCTTGCGCCAGCCACTCGGGCATACATAGTAATATGGGCTCACTTTCAACAATTGGCGTCCCAACGCGGGGTCCATCAGTGACATAAGGTCCAGTAAGAGAGATCCAGACGATGAGGTGAACATCTAAATGATTGGAGTATACCTGCCTTGAGAGGGCCCTCGTCCGGCTGCCGATTGAATGAACTTCACCGATTCTGAACGGACCTCTCTCGAGCGACCTATTGTCCTGACTGGAATCCCACAGGAATGCTGCATAGAGTAAGAGAACGATCGGGCGCTGGAGGAGGAAGACGAAGAACTGTCCGCATGGTCCGGTCCGGGTAAGATTAAGTAGGGCGTTTTTACGCCTGATCGGTAGGATGGTTTTATCCATCTGATTGATTGATTGATTGTATTGGAATCGGTATTTAAATACTGATATTGTTTGTTTATTGGTTCATTTAGCTTTGGTGGCTACTTGAAATATTGGTTCTCTTCTTGAGAACAAGACATTCTCTGTTTGCAAACAGTGGCGAATAGGAACGTTCGTCTCTCTTTACAGATAGAGAAGGGTAGGTTATGCCCCTTTATGATTCGTCAGGCCTACCTTTCTCCCCACTGATTGTTTGATATCGATTAATAATCGATTGTTGCTCTTTGAGATCTTCCCTGTCCACAAACAGAGACGAATAGGAATATTCTGTCTCCCTTTGCAGATAGCGAAGGGCAGGTAATGCAGACGTTTGTCCCCGTTGTAATCCGTCATGCCTGTTTTTCTCCCCACTGATTGATTGATTGACTGGACATTGTTGTCCAAGGAATTGTTCGTTTGAGGTATTTTCTGTTTACAAATAACATGGAATAGAAATATTCTGTCTAGTCTTTGCAAGTAGTAAAGGGTAGGTTATGCCCCTTTATGATTCGTCAGGCCTACCCACTCCCCACTGATTGACTATTTATTGGGGGTAGCTCACCTGGTCCGCCCAGGAGGCTGCCCTAATGGAGGGACATATGCTCCCCACTCATTGACCATTTATTGGAGGTGGGTCATCTGGTCCGTCCAGGAGGCTACCCTTCTAATTGGAGGTACATCATTTGGTCCGTCCAGGATGATACCCTAATGAAGGGACATGTGTTCCCCACTAATTGATAATCTAGTTCCACCCCGGACCATTTATTGGAGGTAACTCATCTGGTCCGTCCAGGAGTACCCCTAATGAAAAGGACATATAAAAATATGAAGTGATCACCGTACCCTGTTAGCAGAAACTTTAGCTTGAAACACGCTAAGGAAAAGAAGGAAAAATAAAAGAAATCGGGCTAAGTCAGTAACCCCCTGATGAGCTTTCGACTTCACTAAAAATAAGAAACATTAGGAATAGTTCGTAATAAGAATATAAAATGGCGAAAGCTTCACGACAAGACAGCCACGAGGTAGCTAGGCTCCGCTGCCTATTCCCGCTCCAAACATGTCTGCCTCATTGCCCACCACGCCCAAATAACGGTAACATAAAATAGATACAAATCAATAGATACCTACCCCCATTCCGGAAGCTCCCGACGTGCAACAGGTCCGCGGTTACGCCCATCCGGAAGGCGAGGCCTCGATGTGCGCAGGGCAGGGCTCGGCTGGCCGCCATTGTAAGGGGAGACTGTGGGGCGGACGGCCCGAAGGTTGTTATGGTCTCCCCATTCCCTCCTTTCCTTCTGCCCTGCGGGCCACGGGGGGGATGTCTTGCCTCAGCCACCGACTCCCCCCACCCCCCTTTTCTATCGCCAGCTCCGGCCGTCAGCAAAACCGGAGCCAAAGCAGGTAGCTCCGCAGCGATAACTGGAAAGTTGCAGGTAGTCCCGCCAGCGGCAACGCTTGAGTTGCAGGTAGTCCCGCCACATGACGAGGGGGGGATGTCTTGCTGCCTCCGACCCCCCCCCCATCTTCATTGCCTGGCACGGCCATACCAAAGCGCTTGAGCCGAAGAACGGCGCGGGGTCGCTGGAAGGGGGAGGCGGCGCGAACGAGCCTCCCCCACCTCCCTCCAGGTGGAGGCTTCCAGCGACACCCCAACGCTCCTGCTTGAAGAGGGTCCATATCAAAAAGCGGGTTTTCTTGCCCGGGACGGGCACACGCCCTGTGCTCCTCAACCTTGAAGATTCTAAAAGAGCCAGGGGGGGGCCGACCTCTCCCCGAAGCGCCCCCCGCCCCCGTCCTCCGATGGAGCCACGAGACGTCGGCGCACTCCTGCCGGCGCCAGCCTCAGTTTGGAAATGACTAAAATCCTGCAAAGATACAGATTTGTTCAGTTCCGGTGGAAACACCAGAATGACCCGGTAGGAAAGGTTGTTGCCTCCCTCCCCACTTTTGACTGATGGTCCATATTGCTAGTCTGTTACCCCATTGCGAGAAACTTTTTTGAACTGCCAAAAAGAGGTTCTGGTCCAACCACGAGTCGGTGGAGGCATTCTGACTATACTGGGACCTGCCTGACCTCGCCCAAATGGCACTGATTCAAAATGATGCATTTTATGGACAATGAAAGTAGATAAGATGGATATCGATTATGTGCCTGGAAAAGAAAGCGATATAGGAAAATGAAAGTAGATAAGATGGATATTGATTATGTGTTGGGACAGTGAACCGATTTAGGGTGGGTACTAATTATGTTTGGAAGCAATGAATTGGTATAAAATAAGCACTGATTGAGCATTTGGACAATGAATTGACATACGCTAGGTATTGAGTAAATAGTTGGACAATGAGATGATATTATTGAAAGCTTAAATTCTTGACATGCATCATACTCGCCCTGTAAGAAAGTTCGATACGATTTTATTGCACTGCTGCACTTTATGAAATGAATGGCCACCGACTTCATTCCTCTTATGCACAGTTCCAGTCTGCTCCGTAGCCGGCCCACTGGATTGTAGGCCCGTATTTGTGCGCCAACATTTCTGATTAAAGGTATTTTGAAGAGGAAAGCATAATTGTAGTGGTTGCATTAATGAGTTTTGAATGTGTTACTACTGTCTCCAATATGAGCGAAAAATAAGCATGATTAAAGTTGAAGGTTAAAAGGGCCCGATACTTAGCGGCTACATTATGTGTCACAGGCAGCCGGAAAAGTGTTTTAGATGCCCTTAAGCGATACCACAGAAATGCCACCTGACAACCACCCTTGTACCTGACCTAAAAGGCCACGATCAAGTGATTTATGTAGATACGCAGACCATCGATGATTATCTATCTAACACTACTGATCCCTCTGGGCTTAAACGCCGAGATGGTAGAGAATGAACCCCGTGGAGATAGGTCGAGTATGAGGTAGGTAAAAATCTTTTCTTCAGGTTTTACGCATTGATGTGTTTTGAATGCTACCCCCACCCCCTTCTTCTCCTCCCTTCTGCAGGTCACGTCGGAACACCGGTTGAAGTATGGAGGAGGGATGATCGAGCGACCGACGAAAAGGGAAGGAGGGGATCCGAGCATAGTACTTATGCTAACGAGTTTTGAAAGACGTAGACTTAGACATGACTGTTCCTCCTTAGAACGTGGCGACTGGGAGGATGGACTGACATAGAAACTTGACGGATATAACTAAGCTGTCCGACTGTTCTCCCGATCAATACCCTCCGTTGCCTCCGCCTGAAGAACTTCTCACCAAAAGAAGAAACTCAAAAGTGGTTTAAGATCCAACCGTGGGCAATAGCCCGACCAGGTTAATTTCTGACCGGCTGACCGAGGTGTAAGTATTAGCAATTGAGAACGCTCGCAAAAATAGCAAGCGAGAGGAAAAAGGAGGAAAAGGTCAAAAGAGCTCAGCCCGTAGATAAATAGGATATTAAAGATGCGCAGCATGCAAAAAGAGATCTTTTGGGCCAATAACTGTTCTATGTTTTGTCGTAAATCTCTTCGTATGTAATACATGTACTGTCTTCCTTCGTCTGAGTTTGTGTGTATGTACTGTATGGGTTTATGTCTCCCCTCTGTTCGCGTCTCTTTGTTACCTGACCCCTGCTGTTCTGTGTTGTGAGCGCACTAAATGACCTATTTCCGTACACGTCTCTCTTTCTCTCTCTCTCTCTCCCTCTCTGTCTATCTCTCTCTCTCTCCCTCTCTCTCTACATGTCATACGTGTACCGAATGGCTCGTTTAGGTTGCGGACGACTCTCACTCTCTACGAGAGTCCCCCTGTTCCATCTTCCTTTTTGTGGTAAAATTGTGCCCCGCTGGTACCAGTCTGATTGGATACTCATTGAACACGAAGGTGTTCAGCGAAATTGACAGAAACTAAAACGATTGTAACTTGCCATATTACTACCTCTCCTTTCTGCAAAATGAATAAACTCGAATTGGCTAAAGAAGAAAGGACAGGTAAGACGACTAAGGTCCCCTAATCTGGCCTTTTATAGGGGAACCATATGTCAATGGCACCCTATTTTTCAGTTTGTTAAAGACAAGCGCCAATGTCCAGATTGACCCCCAATGCCCATATTGCCCCACCCCTTTGCACTCAAGCGCGAATGCCCGAAGCGTCCCCGCCCCACTTGATTGACCCCAGCTGCTGACCCCGACGTATAAACTAATGACCATGAGTAACTGTCGCCCCTCGAGAAAAACCTGTTCAACCCTGTCTTTCGATGATTGCACCCCCGCTCTGTTGGAAAGAGTTAGCCAGCTCTAAAGGGAAATGTAAGACTGTTAAGGCTCGGGTTAGAAGGACGAGTCTCCCCTGAACGTTGCCAATTTTGGAGTTTTTGATGAGATACGCAAGTGATAGGAGTCTGACCTCTGTCCATATGTGTCATGAATGAACGCCGATTAGACTTGGTGCGAACACAGTAGAAATACCCACATACTTACTTCATGGTAATAGACTTCTGACTATGACCAATGAGCGTAACTCCCAGGTGCTAGGATTGCGAGTGGAATTCAAATGTAAAAATTTCTTCTCCTGCCAGTTCTCTAAAACTTGTTTTTATCCATTCAAAGATATACGATCACCGGAGGAGAAGGGTCGGACGTGACACACAGCCTGGCTGCAGATCATGGGACACATGCGACCTCGACCAAAGGTGGAGCCGCAGCACAACAAAGATACGGGACGAGGCAGCACTCTCCAACGCGGTAAACGAAAGGATAAAAGGCTGTCCTGAAGCTCTCTGTCCACCTACCCACGTGTGCCTGAAGCCTCCGTCCCCCTTTTCAAGCCCGATTGATGGGCCTGCTTGCTTGTTAACCTTTGCTCCCTTGGTCCCTTTGGTGTGTCCCAGGAAATCTGACCCCACTCCGCCCTCTTTCTCCCATCGACTATTGAACAACACACCCTCTTTTCCACGTGACTTTTTGCCGAAAGGAAGAACAGCATTTAGGTGGAAATGGGGTTATGCCACGGAAATATAGGTGCCGAGCATAAGGCGCCACTAAAAGGATTGGTTAGGGAACAGGACTGTGGTCTAACAGCAGAGGACAGACCACACCTTGCAACGCGAAAGGTTAAATCCGAGCTGGACCTATAGCTCCACCGCCGGTGCTCAACAGCGCCAACGAAAGGACACGGACTAGAGCCTACCAGTGATGGCTCACTGCTAAAAAGACACTGTGACGAAGAGATCTTATGAATTGGACTGAATTCCGCCCTCAACTACTTGGTCAAAATGTTCATTGGTCGCATTTTTTGAGAAAGTCAGAAGCATTTATGCTATGTAGTACGTTTGCAAATGCAATTTCCTATGTGCTGCATTCTGCCAATCGCATCGACTGTTCATGGTTATATGCAATATGTTAGTGTTGACAAATGCTATTTCATCAACTGCACATGTGTATATGTACGCCCATCAATTAGGAAATGAACTTTGTTATGTAAAAAGCGGCGACTGTGGAAATTCACAAAACTGATGTACATAAGCGGCGTTCATTTGTCTTTTCCCATTCCCCTCCCTGTACGCACCACGAATGTCGTGAGACATTGACCGCATCACTCCGCCAGTAAAGGCCCGTGCCCGCATGTACCTGACAGCCATTTTAGGCACCATGGCCTCTTTGCCCGCTCATTGAAATCCCCGGCTTCCCTCCTGCGCACATTCGAACACCCCCCCCCCCCACTCTCTAATGACCCTCTCCCTCCGCGCACCCTGGCTGCCCCCTCCCTCACATGCACAAGTCCGCCTGACCCTGTCCTTGGGAGTCACGGCCGCGCCTGACCAACACCTCCTTTCCTTTCGTGAATAACCCCTCTGTTGGTAAATCCTCCCTCCACGATTGACTGTCCACACAGGTCCGAGGTCATCGCCCAAGCTGGGAGATACTGTTTACTGCCCCTTATTGTATGGAGTCACTCCTCTTCAAAGGACCCACTATTGATCCTGGCCTCCCCACCCCCTGGGGTACGATCAGGCGCACATATCCTAAGAATCGGCGGAACACTCAGCTGCGTGATTACCCCCCCCCCTCCTCTTATCAGCAGGTCAAGGGCCCCTATTGTGGATATATGTGGGGTGGGATTGACACGAGGATTACGGGGATGTCTTTTCCTTGTTTCACAATGTCGTTATTGTAATGAGGAATGTTTTGTAAGGTATAAAAGGCGATGTCTCAGAGAACTTGAGAGAGCACCTCCCGAAAGACACTGTGTTTCGTGTCCGAAATGACAGGCTCTCCTCATGAGTAATAAATCCTGTTCTTGTGATTCCTGCTTCCAGCGCCCGTCTCTTTATTTGGTAACTATTCAGAATGGGAACTAAGAGGCGTCTTGCGCCAGCCACTCGGGCATCGATAGTAATATGGGCTCACTTTCAACAGCAGAGTCATCCTCTGCTTCCTTATCAATGCATTGCATGTTAGGCCGCACCTGCTGACTTGTACCCTGGGGTTGGAGTTGTTTCTGCCCTTGGTGCTTGTACTTTCCCTTTTAGTTGCAGTTATGGTCAGTTGTCCTTTGGCTTGGTCTTTGCTCCCTTGAGCATGCAGTGCCTCGAAGTGAGGGCTGCTGTGTGTTTGACCTACCTTCTTGTACCTAGCCTGTGAAAGGCTGAGATGGATGCACTGAAAACAGCTGGGACCGAAAGGCTCCCTTTGTATTCATTTTGGGTAGTGATGATCTAGGTTCACTATGAATGCTAATTTTAGTTTAAAAAAGTCCTCGCTGCAGCGGAAGCCCAGTGCGGCTACCTGAGAGTGGCAGCAGTCTGGTTCTTCTTAGTCTTTGCTGCGAGACAAGCTGAGCTCCTCCTTAGCATATTTAAGGCAGCGTGCGTTCGAGCCCTGCTAGTCCTTGGCAGTCTTGAGGTTAAGATGCAAGAACTTCACCGGTTAAGAATACTGAAAAATGTTCACTTTGTGAAGCATGGATTATTTTCAACATGGGTGACAAGATGTGCCCGATGATGTCCTTCACAAGTGAAGATGAAATGATTCGTCATCTGCAAAAATGTAGTTAGGTGTGCAGACAAGCCATGGTTGACAGGCGGAAAGGTAGGCCATTTGAGAGCACAGCAGGTGAATATTACTATGGTAGTCTAGTGGCGGCATTTCCACCACTTGACATTACCGTTTTGTTAGTAGTCATATTTCGATGTGAACTTGCCCTCCTTATAGAAGAGATTAATGTGCAGTTCTCTTTGGAACAGGTGATAGATCAGGTAGTAATAGGATGTCAGTGCTTTGTTGCTGTGAAGATCACCTTGCTTCTGTCCAAGGACCTGTCGCTGAGGGGTTTACAGTAAATGGCTTGGTATGATGTTTTTGGCACCTCTTTTCTGTTTTTGTCCATTGCTGTCTGATGGTTGCAATCAGCTATCTTCTGGCTGTAGCTAGGTGCCAAGAGTTTGTCTTTCATGGGTCTTATTTTGAGTGTCGGTATCCTTTTTCAGGAGTTTTCGCTTTAAGTTTTTACTCACGGTTTTAACATCAGTAATTGTTTCACACGTGGCTACAAACAGTGCTTTAAATGGAAATTTAAGTGCTCGTACTCGCTATCCAGAGTATCAGTTTGCTCTTGAAGTGCCGGTAATTTAAACGTATCGCATCAGTGCTGATAAATGCTGGAACTCTGCCTTTCGAACTAAGGAAGTACAGGTACTCATTACCTGACAGTAATTGCCATTTAAAGCATTGGATACAAATACAATGTTGTTTTAATGATGTGTTAGTACGTCGATGAAGAAGGTGCTCATTGGTTTTATTGGTTATTTACAGTGATTATTAACCACATAACACTAAATAGCTGATAGGTAACTCGGGAAATAATTGAAACTGCAATATAATGCAAACGTGTTCAGGTAAGTGGCTATATGTAGAGGAAGCGTCTAGTTTGCTTCTATATTCTTACGCAAGGAGATGTGCAACCACCTGTAATGTTGGAGTGCATTCTAGTAGCTGGGTGTGGGCGGAGCTAGGGGGCTAGAGGAAGGGGAGGAGTGGACACAGGAAGAGGACAGTTAGAGTAGGGACAGGGTGTATGCTGGACGTGTAGAATAAAGCTGCAGTAAAACCATAACCAGTGTCTATGGTTATTTGTAGCGCGATGCTACAACTGGCGACAAGGGTGGGATAGGCATGTCCAGTGCCCACAGAACCCTGTTGAGAGCACCCTGTCCCGTGCAGTGTTCCAAAAAGTGAAACGCTGCTGTATGGAGCCGTGCTGCCGCCTAAGGTAGAGAGGCCAGCAGCGAGTGACTATCTCCCCAAAGCCAGGGGATTGCGGGGGCCCGAAAGAACCGAAGAAACGAGCGCCCGAGCGTCGGAAGAAAGGAAACGCTCAATCGCGCCAAAACGCGACTCACGCTTGATGCGTGTAAATAAGCGTGCCCTCAGCGGAACAGAAGACGGGTGCCCACCCCGACTCTGCCTTGCACCTCAAAGCAGTGAAGAGTGCCCAGAGAGAAGAAAAGTGCCCCAGAGGACCTGCGGCCAGGCGCCAACAAGCGCGACGAAAGCGGAGCTTGAAACAGAGCTCGAACGGCTCTGACGTCGGAAAACTCACCCCCGATGCGTGAATGTTAGCACGCAGTCGCAGATTGAATGCGGAGCCTGGTGAGGCGCTGCAGGAGCCCACCCCAAACCTCACCTGATTGTGAGTCAGAGATCTGGAGAGCGCTGCCCGGAGATCGGCTGCCGGTGAGTCCAGAAGGCTGAATGACTGAAGTTGGAGCCCCGTGTGAAGTGAGAGCTCGGTGGCGGCGGCCATCTTAGAGTCAGGCAGTTCTCGAGACATTTTCCCTGTGCAAACTGTAGGCAGCCATTTTGAGGTCAGGCGAGCCGAGTTTAGTAACAAGCATTGGCGAATATATGAAAACAAGGGTATTGCACCGTTACATCGCAACTTTTACAACGGACTTCTATTACAACGCAACTTTTACAACGCTGGATCTATTACATCGCATGCCTTTACAACGCATGACATTACATAGCAGATGCTATTACAACGCATGCCATTACAACGTAAGTATATAATTTTTTTTAATTGTATTTAATATTATTTAATTAATTTAATTATTATTAATTATAAATAAATATATTTATTTATGTTTTTTTATTTTATAAATTAAATATATTAATTTAAGTAATTTTAAAAATAAGTATGAGTATAGGAGTATATGTTTTGGGGTACTGAGGTGTATGTTTTGGGGTGTTTGGGTATTTTTAGGTTTCAGGGCTGGGTTTGGGTTTTGGGGTACAGGGGTATTTTTAGGTTTCAGGGCTGGGTTTGGGTTTTGGGGTACAGGGGTATTTTTAGGTTTCAGGGCTGGGTTTGGGTTTTGGGGTACAGGGGTATTTTTAGGTTTCAGGGCTGGGTTTGGGTTTTGGGGTACAGGGGTATTTTTAGGTTTCAGGGCTGGGTTTGGGTTTTGGGGTACAGGGGTATTTTTAGGTTTTAGGGCTGGGTTTGGGTTTTGGGGTATAGGGGTATTTTTAGGTTTCAGGGCTGGGTTTGGGTTTTGGGGTACAGGGGTATTTTTAGGTTTCAGGGCTGGGTTTGGGTTTTGGGGTACAGGGGTATTTTTAGGTTTTAGGGCTGGGTTTGGGTTTTGGGGTACAGGGGTATTTTTAAGTTTCAGGGTTGGGTTTGGGTTTTGGGGTACAGGGCTATTTTAGGGTTTAGGGCTGGGTTTGGGTTTTGGGGTACAGGGGTATTTTTAGGGTTCAGTTTTTTTTTTTAAAAAACGACTTTAACAAATTAAATTAATTAAATTAAATTAAATAAATTAAATTATTTTATTTACAATTTATAAAGTAATTAAATTACATTAATTAAATTATATTAATTAAATTAAATTAATTACAATTTTAAAATTTATTAAATTAAATTAATTAAATTATATTAATTCCATTTTTTAATTTAATTAAATTGAATTACTTAAATTAATTTATTTATTTTAATTTAATTACTATTTTAAAATTAATTAAATTAAATTAATTATAATAAATTAATTAAATTAAATTAATTACAATTTTTACATTAATTAAATTAAATTGATAGAATTTAATTTATTACATTAAATTAATTACTATTTTAAAATTAATTAAATTAAATTAATTAAATTAAATTAATTAAATTAACTTAATTACATTTTTTTTAAAAGATATACTTACCTATACTTACGTTGTAATGGCATGCGTTGTAATAGTATCTGCTATGTAATGACATGCGTTGTAAAGGCATGCATTGTAATGGATCCTGCGTTGTAAAAATTGCGATGTAACGGTCTGCGTTGTAAAATAATGCGTTGTATCGTCATACATCCGAAAACAACCATTGGCAGACACAAGAAAACAAGCATTGGCATCCATAAGGAAGCAAGCATTGGCAAACGTAAGGAAACAAACACTGGCAAACACGAGTGGAAAGGTCACAAGAGGGAAACAAACATTGGCAAGAGAAAGTTACAGTGACGCAACAAGCACATGCAAATGCAAGAAGCAGTCTAAGAAAACAGGCATTGATAAAGACAAAAGAGGAATAGTGCAACAAGCATTGGCAAATGCGAGAGAACAAGCATTGGTATACGTAAAGCAACAAGTACTGGTAAATGTAAAAGACCAAACACTGGTAACTGCAAAGGAGCAAGCGTTGGCAGAGGTAAGCTAACAAGCACCGGCCAATACAGGGAGTGCAATACAATAAGCATGAGTAAATGCAAGAAGTGCAATATGTAGACAAGCACAAGCATATGCGGGAAACACACAGAAAACAAGCATTCGTAACAGAAATGAAACGAGCATTGATACCTGCAAGCGAACAATAAGGGACCAGCCCTGATGAAATGAGCACCAGCAAATGCCAGAGACAAGTAAAGTAAACGATGAACACAAACACGCATTAAAACAGGTGGCAAGAAAAGGAATGAACAAAAGTAACTGTTAGCAACGAGCACTGGCACATACCCGATTCGCAGCGCGTCAAGCACAAGCCAATGCCGGGAACAAGCAAAGACTGCACTGCATATAGACAAGCACGGGTGACCACAAGCTCTGAAGTCAGCGAGCACGAGCAAGTGCAGATCCCGAATGTAACAAGTACGAGTAAAAGACAAGGGCCAAAGCAAACATTCGACACCATGTGAAGACAAACAATAAAAAATAAAGGGAGCTAAGAAGATGAATGATCCAGAAGCATGAGTGGAGGAATGTCAAAGAAACCCTCTCCCGTCAACAAAGTGATTGGATAACTTACACTAATCCAGAAAAGAACTGGATGTCAAATGGGCCAGACACCATCGCGGAAGAGCCACCAACCACCTGCAGTTACCATACAACTCTAAAGAAAGCGAGCCACGAGTCACGCATAGTGTAGCTGAGTGGTGGCCATTCGGAACTCAAGAAATCCAAGCCTCATTAATGAGCGCCGACTGGGACAGTTGCGAAGCTTATCAACCTACGAGGAAACACCCGGACCAAGGATCTCGGCCGAAGGTGATCAGCAAATAAGCAAATAAGACAGGAAGTAAAGTGAACAATCTTGCACCGGCAGCAGACGGAAACTCTCCTCCCTTATGGCAATGGATGCAGCAACCCATCGGTCCAACCCCTGCATCGAAGTACCGCCCCCAGTGACACAGACTGACAGTCAGAATTTTGGCCCCAAGTGGAACCGGTGGCTGGAATCATTGGACGATTTCCTCGATGCAATCGGTGAACTCCTCCAGCTGGTAGGCCATGAGGGTCGACGTTTAGTCAGAACATTCCCTGAAAAGGACACAGAGACCTATGAGAGACTCCAAAAGCAAGCTACGTACCCATTTCCATGCACCGGTAGACGTGGATCATGCTCGCATCACCTTCACCACAGCACGGCAGGAACCAGGAGAACCATTGCCAAAATTCATCACCCGATTGCAGAGCCTAGTACCCAGCTGCCACTTTAATACCTTTACAAATGAAGAAGCCGTTCGACTTCGGATAATTGAAGGCTGTTCAAATGCAGACACGAAGCGCAAGATCCTTCAGGGGCAGTGGTCGCTGAGGAGAATTATCAGAGGGGCCGAGGTCGGAGTGCGGGTCTAAGTAAGAGACATATCAAACAGAACCAAAAAAAGGGAAGGTGAAGGCAGATCAGAGCCAAGTCAAAAGAAGAGACAAAGCGTCATGGACTACTCCGAGTCACCAACCCGAAAGACCAGGATGAGTTCGGATTGCGATAGCGACACTGATATACCCTCAAGGAGTTATTCAATCTCCAGAAGTCAGTCTGTCCAACAAACGCGCAAGAAAGACAAAACATAGAAGACTGAACCAATCAAGTCAACACTGGAAATCGGTACACGACCACACACAAGCATCTCATTGGTCGAGAGATGAGTCCGAGGAGACGTCAAACAGGAAAACACACCACACCGGTAACACAGATGTCAGTACACCAAACAAGGGTGAAGAGGAAGTGGACCACACAAGATGGACTGATTCATCCAGACAACGAAAGGAGGAAGACAAACGCGTGCATGACACTCAAACCAATGAAGAAACTGAGAGGAAGTCATTATCATCATGCGAGAGAGACAGAACTGAAATACCCTGGGATCAAACTCAAGACATGAGTACTTGGTTATCGAACAACCCCTCCAGTGAATTGACAACAAAGACACCTCGAGAAAGATACTCGGAGAAACACCTCAAAGACAGCTCTGGCGTGCAAAGCAGCTCGTCACGGACTACCCAGTTCCGAAGACCACCCGTTAAGACATTCTCAAAGGAACATTCTCAGAGGGAACTGACAGAGAACTCCTCTGATTCAGAAAGCACGTCGGTCCGATCCTTTGAGTCGACAGAGTCGTGGTCCCGACAACGGCCACGCGCGACATTCTCAAAGGAACGTTCTCAGAGGGAATTGACAGAGAACTCCTCTGATTCAGAAAGCATGTCGGTCCGATCCTTTGAGTCGACGGAGTCATGGTCCCGACAACGGCCACGGCGCCAAGCACCCGAACACATCAGAGAACCAAGGGACATTCTTCCCGTCAAGAGCGACACGTCTCACACCAGCGTCAATGCACACTCGATCACTCCACCAGACAACCTGTCATATCAATCACAGGTGCATCAAGACACAAATACTACACCGTCACCCCAGATAGGGGCATGGAGGTTGACACGAAGGTCCTATAAAAGGAAAACAGATATCGTGGCCATTAGCACCCAGATAAAAACGGACCAACCAGTCGATCTGTAAGGGAAGCCAGACATGTCAAGAGAGACAGGTCATCATCGGATGAGAACGAAACACACAAATACCCAGCCGGTCCCAGGGTTCACCTGTTCTAGGCGGGAGCAGGAGTGGGTTAGACAACCAGAGACAGCAAATCAGTCTCCAAGCCATACCAAGATGATCTCCGCAGTTCTTACCCCACCGGCTGGTTCCAGGACTCGGAACAGGAAGACAGTGTTGTTCTCGACCGGACAAGGCAAAAGGAGGTAAAAATACATGCAGGCACTCGGAAGGGAACCAGAACAACATCCCCTCAGAAAAGAGGCCGAGCGTCACTTGAACAAGAGTCACAAAGGAGGACAGACTGCCGATATCAAACTGAGCTCTCCATAGGCACCTCAGACACTGAAGGTGAGTGGATCACTCAGAAGTTGAGTAAAAACCACCATGAATCTGAACATATGCACATCACACGAGAAGTCGTGCAAGTGCAAAGATGCACTCTTGTAATAAAAGAGGCTCTCGTCGAGGAGGCAGAAGGCCACACAACGCAAGCTGAGATGCGTCTACATATCTCAAGCGAACAGCCCGCGGACTCGTATGGCTGACCCAGGAACTCTAAATATGTCAGACGCTAAGTTCATTTCGTTAACAAGGGGGGAGATGTAATGTTGGAGTGCATTCTAGTAGCTGGGTGTGGGCGGAGCTAGGGGGCTAGAGGAAGGGGAGGAGTGGACACAGGAAGAGGACAGTTAGAGTAGGGACAGGGTGTATGCTGGACGTGTAGAATAAAGCTCCAGTAAAACCATAACCAGTGTCTGTGGTTATAATTATGCATTTTTCCGATCTGTCCGTGTGTGAATTGGTTCATAATTACGTTTGTGAACATTACCACTTGAAAATTAAATAATAAGGGGTAATTCTTGCATAGTATTGGAGTGAGCTTATGTTTCTTTCTTGTTTTTCCTATGCAGGGAGCAGATTTTGAGAGTGAAAGAGGATGAAATGTGCAATTCCTTTTAGTTGGTAACAAATTGGATTTAGAAGATAAGCGACAAGTGTCCATAGAAGAAGCAACAAGTATCGGCCGCGTGGCCGTGAAAGGCACATGGCCGCGTGGCAGCGAAAGTGAAAGTGATCGCGATCAAGGGCTCAGCAACAGCGCACACTTGTGCGGCAAAAGTGAGAGCACCCGATGGCAGCTGTGCATGTCACGGACGCACTTATGCGCGTGATTGTAAGCTGATCGCTGGCAAAGTAGCATTTCTCAGAGCACCTACAAAATGTCTCCGCCAGATCAGCGCATGCGCTGGATCAGACCGAAACCTAAAAAACATTGTGAGGGGATGTGCAGTGCAGCAGGTGCCACTACTGATGGCCAGCCGGCACGGCAAGGAATCAGTCAAAGTTGCAGCATACTAGTGTGCTTCTCCTGGTCCAATTCTGTGATTGAGGTGTGCTGTCGGTCACTTAGGGGGGGGAGTGAATTTGCCAGAAAACAACCAGCAAGGCATCCACCTGGAGATCATGCACATGCTTGGCTGCATCATGATCACGCCGCTCACTGAGACAGACCACGTGGACGAGTGGTCTATCCAGAGTTGATTCACAGGCAGGGCAGGCGGGGCTCAGCCTCATGTTTCATTTAATGTTCTCTGGTCCGTGACCATATTGGAGTTTTTCTAAACTCAACAAAAGGACTCCTAAGTGCGGTAATAATATAAATAATCATGACACTTTCACAGCTGCTTGAATTTGTGAGGCAGCAGTGCAGTGGAACGTTCAGTGACGCAAACCAATTTTACCGCACTGTTTGGTGCTGTATCTGAGACAGAGTTGCATAAGTCACCATAGCAACAATTCAGTGATTCCCCTGAGGCCAGTAGCCGTGAGCCCGGAGTGCTGCTAAATAGATTGGCTGGGGCAGATAGTGGCACCGCAAGCATATGAAGCACTTTTGTTGAGATTTAAAACTGAACCAAATGCAGTGAGGTCTCTTTCTGACAGAAACAGAGGAAACAATAGGGGAGTGGGCAGCAAAGCAATGGAGGGTGAGAAGAGGTGAGGGAAACAATGACACTGAGAGGGGAGGCAACTGCAAAGAGGTGCACTTGTATATAGTTCTAGGAACAAAGTACAAAGGTAACGTCCTGAGTGGTGGCCATTTTAAAGTCAGGCTGTCTGTAAGACAAAGCAAATAATAATAAGAGAAGAAACTGATGAGGCACATCAGAGGGGGGAGTGTTGAGAGATCGAAATGTGTACAGCCAGATGCTGTAAATGGACCCTCTAAATGCATGCTGTGTAGTTAAAAACCTTTAAAAAATTGTTCCCGAAAACCTCAAGGAAACAGTACCTCGGCCCTGGGAAACTAATAAGAGAAGCACATGGGAGGAACAAAAGGAAGACACAGGAAACAGTGCGCTACATCCAATAGAAATGGAGGAAAAGTAAGAGGCAAGCTGAAGGACCAATCAAAAGCAAAGAAAGCAAGGGGGCAGGATGTAAGCCCCTTTTAAGATATATTTAATGCAGAACATTTCACAAGCAAAGCACAAGTGCTGTGCAAGTGAACCCTAAAAAGAACACTTCAATAAAACAACAAAAAACAGCATTGCATCACCATATGCATCACTTGCCCACAATCCAACTGTAGTAAATAAAAGTCGGTCTGGTCCAAGTAGTTTCCATGTAAGTTTATTCAAGATTGATGTTAGAGTAGAGTCCTACCAGGAACAGCCTTCTTGCTGCTCTGCCCGATCCTCCAACTAACATCCTCACTAATCCAACATTCCACTGACACCTCTCACACCAAAATCCCATCAACCCAATCACACTGGCTGAGCAGCAGGTATAACACATTTCCCTTTCTTAATACAAATAACAATGTAACTCCAAACGAATCACAATATTAATGGTGCATGCAAAAGATGACAATAACATCATTACATGCAACACAGGGCATCAGAACAAATGAAATGTCGTACATGTACTGATGGTGAAAATACATGTATGAAGTAAACACACCACGCAAACCAGCAATTCAGTAAACACCTAAAGACTACTACAATCACCTCTTCTCACTTTCCGCCATGCAAAAAAAAATAAAAATCACACACTCCCGTCAAACACCCACACTACCACACCACAAGAAACAAACCAAACCCAGATGCCAAAAACAAGTTGGCTGGCCAGACGAACAAGAAAGAGATAATAAGGATACTGACTGAGAGGCGTGGTAGGAAACCATACTAACAAGAAATTCGAAGCCATGAAAGATCATTCCATAGAGAAAAAATTGCCCTCCACCCTTACCCATAGTAAGGGTGGTACGTGTGGAACACAACTCCACACACAACGTACGGCATAAAATAATTGCCCTCCACCCAAAACCCTGAGTTAGAGTGGTATGTGTGGAACGACACCCCACACGGAACATCAACAAGTGCACAACTCAAAACAGAATCAAATCGTACAAAAGACCGCAATTAATAGAAAAGCTCTCACTATACAAAACTGGCTTCAACTCAGCCCTTCACCCAAACCCGAAGTTGGGGTGGTATGTGTGGAAAAAACAATCCACACAGAACACATACAACACTACACTTAATAGAGTAGTAAGAAAAAACAATCTATATGGAAAACGCTCACTCATCAACAGTATGCACAAAGATGGGTGGTATTTCTATCCCTTGCGTGGGGAAACCCACTGCGGGTAGCTGTTGCGCGTTATAAGTTTAAATAATAATAATAATAATAATAATTTCTGCACCAAACCACAACCATATGAAAGTGGGAGACACCACCCCGAACAACTGCACCATCCCAAGCAATCATCATAACGTTACCGTAAAGAAATTAAAGGTACATGTACTCATGAAGAAAACATCTCAAACTCCCTGGCTGCATAATGCAAGAACACAACAGATTCTGCGCAAGCAGAGCACACTAAATCTACTACAAAACTTAAAGCAAACCAACAGTAAAGCATGGAATGTTAGACAAACAGAAATAAAAGAAAAATAATCACAAGCACAGTGTAGAGAAAGGTATGGAAAAGGAAAAAAAATGAAAATATACACTAAGAATGGACAAGTGGCAACCTCCAGTGAGCGACCTCTCACCCGAAGTACAGCATAAATACAGCTTTGCCATAATTTCCTCGAGCAGGATGGGGAATCCAGAAGACAAAAGTAACTCTTAAAATGTTGTCCAGTAGACAGTCTCACCCTCAGCTGACAGCAGTAAGAACTTGTTGATTAAAAATAGAAGAAGTGGAAATTGTGAAATTGAAAAACAATGGGCTCACTTCACGAGTAAATCCTAAAAAAAAAGAAAAGAAATGTGAAGTTCCACAATCCTGTCCGATTGAATCACCAAAGCCTTCATGAGACGAAGGTGCCGCCTGATAAGCGCGATGAAGAGCTGCATGAAAACTCACAAGGCATCGCTCCAACTGCATGAGAATTGCACTTCAGCTGGTACCCCAACGCATAGTATTCCCTAGTATAAGGAGGTGTTTTCACTGTAGTCTAAGTGTCTTTTACCATAGCACTGGCTCTAGGCCTGGTTGGTCAGAGTCAGTTACCACCAGTACCCGTCAGAAAAAGTTGTGGGCACAGGATGATTTTACAACAAGGCCTCTTGCTACTCCTCTATTGGTTCTTTCTGCACATGTCTTGCTTCTTCCTGCACTTTTCTTCTTCTTTGTGGACTTCTGTTGCTTCTTTCTGCATTTCATTTGCTTCTTTCAGTCAGTGCATTTTTCTTCTTTCTTCACATGTCCTACCTCTGTAGGCATAGTTAGAAACTAGCATTTGAAAAACCTTTTGAAATTCACTGAAAAACCCATAGGTCTCAGGCACGTTATAGTTAGAAATTAGCATTTAAAAAACCATTGAAATTCACTGAAAAAACCATAGGTTTCAGGGGCGTTATAGTTGGTTGGACATTTCACTTGTACAAAACCACAGATATTCCCCCGTTATAGTTAGTTCAGCTAACTACAACTCGCGTGCCCGCAATGCACTGCTGATGACGTCACATATTACATCACTCATGACATGGTCAGTGAAATCACTCATGACATGCCTATGGAAGGAAATCCAAGTTACTGTAAGTATGGTTAGAATTACTTTTCAGGATCAGTAGTAAGCTGAAAGATGCAGCACTGACGTCTCTCCTGATAACAGGTGAGTAAATCGGAATTTGTAGTTCGGCTGATTTTAGAGGAATATTTGTACGTTTAAAAAAATAGACAGAAACTTTTCTGGTAAAAACCACACATTAGATTCCTATGGAAGGAAATACAAGTTACTGGTAAGTATACTTAGATTTACTTTTCAGGGCCCGTACTGTGCTCAAAGAAGCAGCACTGACGTCTCTCGTGAAAACAGGTGAGTAAATCAGAATTCGTAGTTCGGCTGATTTTAGAAGAATATGTTGCTCAATAGTGAAGGAAGGGGGCGGGGCCTGAGGTGACATGTGTGCAAACACACCCTGTGGCGCGTTTTAGGTTGGGGAATTAATTCCTCTTCAATCCTGAGGTCCCCTGTGAGCCAACCAGCCCACCAGGTACCTCCAGTATGCGCCAGGGAGCTGCTTGCAGAGAGGTGTTCTGAGGCCACGCCCCTTTTTACACCTCTCTGCAACGCAGCCCCCTGGCGCATTTACAGAGGGTGAACTAATTCCCCTTGCATACTAGGGGTCCCTGGGGGCCACCTAGCCCACCAGGAACCTCCATTATGCACCAGAGGGCTGCATTACAGAGAGGTGTAATGAGGCACGCCCCTTTTTACACCTCTCTGCAACGCAGCCCCCTGGCACGTTTGCAGAGGGGTAACTAATTCCCCTTGCATACTGGGGGTCCCTGGGGCCCAACTAGCCCACCAGGAACCTCCAGAATGTGCCAGGGGGCACGTTTCCAGAGAGGTGCAATGAGGGGGCGTGGCCTCCTCCCGATCCCGTTTTAAAAAAAAATGTACTTTTAAGAAGGAGGCTGTGTAGCCCCCCTTCTTTTTCTTTTTTTTTTGGGCCCTGGGGACCCCATCCCCCAGGACCTGCCCCCAATTTTTTTTTTAAACATCGGGAAGGGGGGTGCGTGGCCCCCCTCCCAAAGCCACACTGGGGAGCCCATCCCCTGGGGCATGGGCCTTTTTTTTTTAAATTAGGAGGGGGCTGCTTTGCCCGTCTCCTGTGGCCACTTTTGGCCCCGGGGACCCCATTACCCAGGGCAGGCCACTCTGTTGGGGACCGTGGGGGGGTCCTTAAGCCCCCCTCGATCTCTGCATCCTGCGGGAGCCGGCATTGCTTTTCTGCTTGGGGAGCAGCTAACATGCTGCTCCCCATACAGAAAAGCAATCCGCTTTGATTTTTTAAAGAGAGAGCAGGTTTCCTGCTCTCTCTTTGAAAAACCAAAGCAGTTTACTATGGTAGGGTGGGAGCCGCGAGGCTCCCGCCCTACCATAGCAAACAGCAGTGTCCCGGAGGTAGGCACCACGGGACACCGCAGGAGCCGGCCCTGGGGGGTGGCGGTCCCCAGGGCTACCAAGGGCTCCAGGAGGGGGGCCGTGCGGCCCCCTCCCAACAGTTAAAAGCCTAAGGGGTGGTGGTCCCCAGGGCTAGGGGGTCCGTCACGGACCCCCCTATTTTGAATATTATTGCCCCAGAGAGGTGGCGGTCCCCGGGGCATGTGGGGGAGCTTGAGCTCCCCCCCACAGGTTTAAAAAAAAATTATTTAAAAAAAAGAATCCCGGGGGGGCGGCGGTCCCCGGAGCTGTGGAGGGTCCGTGAGCCCCCCGCATACTTAATATTAAAGCCCCAGGGGTTGGCGGTCCCCAGGGTCTGGGGGGCCCCTCTGGGCCCCCCATTATTATAAAAATAAAAGAAGCCCTGGGGGTGGCGGTCCCCGGGGCTGCGGGGGGGGCGTGAGCACCCGCATTTGTAACGTGAAAGCCACGGGGTGGCGGTCCCTGGGGCTGTTGGCCCGGAGAATAAACTAAAATGCCCCCGGGATTTATTTATTTTCCCGCTGGATACGCATACCTAAAATAATACATTTTTTGGGCCTTGGGGGTCCTTGTGGGACCCCCTGAGCAGGCCTAGGGGGTCAGGGTGTTTCTACCCTGCCCCATTTGCGCCTTTTGCACACTTGTTTTTCAATTTACTTGTGCCTCGGTTCTACCGAGGCACAAGATGGCTGCCAACACTTCCTGGTTTGGAGTGTTGACAGACAGTTTACAGCCAATTAGAATGCAGCTCGTGCTCGTAATGGTACACGTATAATCCTCGGATGGTACACGTACGGTACAGCTTCGCAAATATATCTATGATTTTACTTTTGATTTTCTCGGGAACTACTGAACGGATTTACACCATTTTAAAAAAATCACCATAAATGAACCAAACTCTACCTTTTTGCCAAATTTGGTGTAATTCTGTTCAGCAGTTCGGGCTGTAGCCGTGTCTAACGGTCCCTATGGAAAATTGCATGGGACACACTCTCTGGGATGGCATGGGAAAAACATGTTTTGGGGCCCCCCTTTTTTCTCGGACCCTGCTTGACGAATCACATCCAAACTTTCAGAGAAGGAACGGAGCAGAGCAGGCCATCCGTACCACTGCTCCTCTCCACTGGATAACAAGCAGGACACAGCTCCGGGTAACAACAGAGGATTTATTAAGTGCCAAACAGCTCAGTCCTCGCAGTCCGTGAAACGCTTTTGGCAGAAGCGTTTCTAGCCGGGTTCGGCCATCATCAGTGCCGGTCTCACAGGCTGGTGGTTAGATCCTGGATTAGACTCAGAGACCACTCCCTTAAGGTAGTCTCTCAGCCCCTCCTCCTTCGTGCAGGTGTGCTTGTGGCTCAGGGCAAATTGCATGCTGGGTACTGTAGTCCAACCTGGTTCCGCATTTAGTGTAAAGCGGAGCCAAACAACAAGTGATGTCCCAAATTCAGGGCGCTTGACTCAGCACTCGCATATAAAGTCCTAAATGAATAGTCCCACTTAACCTCTGTTGTTATCCTTATCAGGCAACTTCGTGCTGCCTACTCTCTCCCCTCACTGAAATGACCGCCAAATGGCAATGACTTTTTGTTCGGGGGGCGCAGCACTTAGCACTGTCCGTACTCCTACCAAAGATTTTGCTGAAGAGCGCGGAGCACCTGAACAAGAGGGTGTGTCCTTAAGCCGGTATCAGCAAGCCGGCGTTATATATCCATACCACTGCTCCTCTCCACTGGAAAACAAGCAGGACACAGCTCCGGGTAACAACAGGGGAATTATTAAGTTCCACACAGCTCAGTCCTCGCAGTCCGTGAAATGCTTTTGGCAGACGCGTTTCTAGCCGGGTTCGGCCGTCATCAGTGCCGGTCTCACAGGCTGGTGGTTAGATCCTGGATTAGACTCAGAGACCACTCCCTTAAGGTAGTCTCTCAGCCCCTCCTCCTTCGTGCAGGTGTGCTTGTGGCTCAGGGCAAATTGCATGCTGGGTACTGTAGTCCAACCTGGTTCCGCATTTAGTGTAAAGCGGAGCCAAACAATAAGTGATGTCCCAAACTCAGGGCGCTTGACTCAGCACTCGCATGTAAAGTCCTGAATGAATAGTCCCACTTAACCTCTGTTGTTATCCTTATCAGGCAACTTCATGCTGCATACTCTCTCCCCTCACTGAAATGTCCGCCAAAAGGCAATGACTTTTTGTTCGGGGGGGGTGCCGTGCTTAGCACTGTCCGTACTCCTACCAAAGATTTTGTTGAAGAGAGCGGAGCACCTGAACAAGAGAGTGTGTCCTTAAGCCGGTATCAGCAAGCCGGCGTTATATATCCATACCACTGCTCCTCTCCACTGGAAAACAAGCAGGACACAGCTCCGGGTAACAACAGGGGAATTATTAAGTTCCACACAGCTCAGTCCTCGCAGTCCGTGAAACGCTTTTGGCAGACGCGTTTCTAGCCGGGTTCGGCCGTCATCAGTGCCGGTCTCACAGGCTGGTGGTTAGATCCTGAATTAGACTCAGAGACCACTCCCTTAAGGTAGTCTCTCGGCCCCTACTCCTTTGTGGAGGTATGCTTGTGGCTCAGGGCAAATTGCATGCTGGGTACTGTAGTCCAACCTAGTTCCGCATTTAGTGTAAAGCGGAGCCAAACAACAAGTGATGTCACAAATTCAGGGCGCTTGACTCAGCACTCGCATATAAACCCCT
Organism: Lissotriton vulgaris; assembly: GCF_964263255.1. NCBI lineage: Eukaryota > Metazoa > Chordata > Amphibia > Caudata > Salamandridae > Lissotriton > Lissotriton vulgaris. The sequence goes on from NC_141687.1 coordinate 458,692,791, forward strand.
GAATGAATAGTCCCACTTAACCTCTGTTGTTATCCTTATCAGGCAACTTCGTGCTGCCTACTCTCTCCCCTCACTGAAACAGAAACCTAGCTGTGCAACGACCAATTAGCTGTACTTCCTCAATGCCATCAAATTTAATTTTTAAAAATTCAATTCCATCCCTATTTCTGTATTTCTCAAAATCAACAACATTACCCATTGATCCATTTACCAGACCTCTTTCTACATGTAAATTTCTTCTCAAAATGATACGGCAATTTAAGCACACATTCAGAGTCTTTTCAAAACCAGCAGTTTTAGATATAGTTTTCTCTAATGAATCCAATTTAGATTTCAAATTCTCAGACAAAACAATTGTTACACCCATATGCTCTCTTCTGTCAATAGCTTCCAGTTTCACAATCTCTTGGTTCTCTAAATTCAACATTTTGTTGTTGAAGATGGAACATTCTGCAAGAGTTGGCATCAAACATATTCCAGATTTCTTCTCAGTAATTTTATGGAAAATATTCTCTGGCAGAACGTCTTCTTCTGGAAACAAATTTGACAGTAATCGTGCATGTAAAGCTTCTTTCCCACGCTCAGTCACTTTCCCGATTCTAACATCTTGTAGAATATTCTTGTAATCTTCATCCTTCGCCTGACGCATATTTTCACGAAGCTCAGCATAACTGAAGTTTAACCAAATGTTAACGTTGCCAATGCTCCCTAGGCACTTTCTGGTTTCTTCATGCGTAAGCAGTTTAAACACTGGTTGTCCTTTCACTGGTGTCAGCTGCAGAAGATCACTGAAAACAATGATGTGTTTGCCACCAAATAACACATCATACTCTGTTTTAAGAACTTCCTGCATTCTCAAATGCACAAAGGCAAGCATGACATTGGAAACCATGCTTACTTCGTCAATGATAAGAAGTTTCATCTTCTTCAGGACTCTAGATACTTCACAACAAGCATCTTCCGATAACTTGTGGTATTGTAATTTGTTATCATGCTCCACTGGCAGCATCAGTAGACGATGCAAAGTAATACCTTTAATATTATGTGCTGCCAGTCCAGTTGGATCGGTGACAACACAAGACAGCGATGACTCAGTCCTTTTCTGCAAATAACATGAAATTGCTTTAATGAGGAAACTTTTTCCAGTTCCTGCTTCTCCACTCAGGTACAATCGGATAGGTTTCAACAACGTACATGAGCACTGTTTCTTCTCATGACTTAATCTATGATCAATTTGGTTGGTAACTTCATCATATATTTTCCTCTGCTCAACGTTAAGTTGTCTTTCTAAATCTTCTAAGTTAACCACATCCTCCTGAGCATGTGCCATGGCTCTTTCCACTTCAATCATGGCAGTGGCAGCTTCATTTTCAATAACTGGTCCTCCTAGTGGATCCTGACTCAATGAAACAGAACTCTGACTGTCCTGAGAACTGTCTCTAGCAATCTCGGCTGCTATTGTTGCTTCCTGCTCGATTTCTGCATTCAACATTTCTAGATATTTTGGGAAAGCAGGACATTCTATGGACTCCTTGGCTGCATTGAAAGAGTATTCGTAACAGAGGAAATCTCCAAGCAGTTCCTCTTCTGCACGCCAAGGTTTGAAAAGTTGCAAAAGAGCTAAATAGAAAAACTCTTTTCTTTCTGGAGATTCGCAATCCAATTTTCGATGATTTACCAATAGACATTTTTTTTGCTTGACCAGACATCCCTCACTTCCAATTACAGCATACACTCCTTTATCAATATCTTCTGTGATGTTCCTCTTGAAAATGTAATTTTGTAGAACCTCATACAGACAAACATTCTCCAAGTGACTGCTTCTATTTGGATAATATGTATCCAACATGTTGGTCTTCAAAATATCTGTACTGCTTGGCTCCTTCTCCGCCAAATACTCAATTTCCCGTACAGGTTTGAGAACTCGATTACGCGTTGCAGCAAGACCAAGACTTGCCCAAATGATACTCCTAGATTCGGCATAGAGACTTGCTGAAGATAACCGGTCAGAACATTCATAAGCTCCGATTTCTCGATGTGACAACATCTTCAGACTGAAACTGTACAACTTCTTACTGAGGCACTTTTCATGGGAAATGTCCTCCCACATATCCTTGAGTTCTGTCTTTTCTTTTTTTGTGATGTAAGACGTCACATACCGAGCCACAGCCATACAGTTGTCAGCCACAAACTGTATATCCATGTTAGCATTCCACATGGACAAAATCACTGGGTTGTAGTCATTGATGTTCTTGGACTCTTCGTTTCTCTTCAAATTGTATGTATTTTTGGGTGATTTCCTTGTCACATTATGTCGCAGCGAAGACATCAAATTGTTCACTCTTCCTTTAGATATCACCAATCGTGGAAATCCAAAACGACATTTTGTGTAGTACTTGTTCTTGTTGCTGAATTTACGACGACAGTACTTTCCACAACGATGGCTTTGAAATCGTAAAACTTGTTCTCTTAGACTTTTGTCTTCCTTTGTCTTTGGAACAGCACATGTAGAATACTGTTCTATGAAATTCATCACTAAGTCATCCGGATCTGTTCCAAATTTGGGTGCATCTTTGATCCATAGCAGCATATGTATATGAGGAGCACCTCTTGCTTGATACTCCTTTCTCCAGAAGAAATCCAACACCTCTCCAAGAGGTGGATTTTTCTTGTTCGTGATGAAAGACATCATAGCTTCAAATCTATGATTGAAGTACCTGCATACATTCACTGGATCCAAAGAGCACAGTTCTCCGGGTGTCTTGAATTCAATATTTTCAATGTTTCCATTTGCCTCTTGTAGAAATTCAAGTAAGTCTTCCCAGCCATACTCAGCACAGCTGAGAGTGAGGAACCATGTGGGAGTTCCTAAGTTCCTCAGCATACATTTTAAGTCACCATGACGACGGTACCAATACTCATTAGTACCACGCTGACATGCCATCAGATTAATCAGGTGAGAATCCAAAATACTGTCTTGGACATTGACTTTATCCATAAAGTCCGTTGCTGAGATATTTCGCAGTTTTAAACCACTTTTCAGGATGTGGTTCACTGCATAAGACAGTCCAGACAGATCACTTTCAAACAGTAGATGAAACAAATAGGGAATGCATTGACGAAACCTAGGATCTTCTGCATACAATCGTAAAGTCCGGTATTCAGAAGCAGGAATTTGATCAGGTCGCTCATCATATCGTCCTCCTCGACCTGTGGGAAATAACTGTGGAAAACACTGAGCTTCCAAACTTTCCTCCCAAACACTAATGGGACTCCCTTTGGCTTGTTTCATTTGAAACAACTCAATAGCATTCCCCATGACTTCCTTGGAATGCAAAGGATGAATACTATAATGTTCATATATTTCTTCATTTTTAGAGGCTTCTACTTTCTCAATTTGTCCAGCACACAATTCGCTGTCTTCTTCTTCACTTACTTCCTCTTCTGCTACACATACATTCTTGTAGTACTCATTGTTTTTTATCAAATACAATGTTGCCTTTTTGACTTTCCTAACATCCACTAAATCTTGCCAGATTTTCTTACTCTTTGTCGGAACACCATTAACTAGGATAACCAGAGGTTCCTCTTCCACTTTCTCTACTCCAATTGTATTAATGTTTTTCTTCAAATCTAAAGGCAAATAAACAACTCTTCCCTTTAATCCTCTCTGTAAATCTGATGGAGGCAATTTCCCTGTCTTTGGCTCCATTCGTACAATAGCCTGAAAGGGATGCACACTTTGAATCAAAATAGATTCATAAGTATTTAAATCCTTCAATTCAGAAGGAATGTCAACCAATTCCAGATTATTATGAACCGCTCTAGCAGGCATCCGGTTTTGGTTTAATTTGTGAAAACAATAAGTACACATACGTTGGTCCGATCCCAAATCAAAACAATTTTCTACCATCAAGTATGTAGCAAAATCCTTCCATTCACTATTGTTTTCCATTTCACTTTTTGCATATAAATCCACTAACTTAGTCTGATTCTTATAATAAGTCAGTCGACAACACACATAAGTGAAATTAGGCCTCTCACTTGATTTCACCTGAAAGATGGAAATTTCCTTGTGAAACTTATCTAAATTAGAAATCTGTACACTCTCTTCCACATTACCTTCTTCTACTGAGTCAATTTCAACATTGTTCTCTTTACTAGCAAAGTAACAGAACTCAATTTCTTCACAAATATTCTTCTCATGTAGTTCTGAACCATGCAAAAGAGCACTGCTCAATTGTTTAAGCATAATTGCTGGACTCTTAGCATAATACAACATTCTCACTAATTTCCTCACTTTATTATGATGCACTGCTAGCATCCTGAAATGATGAAAAACACTCTGGCATACTCTTCTGGAAAGACAAGCCAGGGAATGCCCATGCAAACCTGTTACTTCTCTCACTCTGCAAGGATCTAATTCTTGCAACAACTTCATTTTCTGTTTTAAACTTTTCTTATTAAATGTACGTACAAAATCACAAAACAAATTGATGGAATCCTGTCGCACACTACAAATGCTACTACATATCCAGGTGTAGACTGGTCCCTTAGGACGTCTTCCTAAAATCTCATCACCTAACACCTCTTCTGCATCTGCAGACACAAGTTTTTCTTTTTCAACCGGACAACCATCTTTTACCTCATATGCTCGACCACTGGTGTCAACTGCATGCACCAAATCATTGTCTTGAAAGTAACTCTCCTCATTAAAAAATGCCTCACAACTTGAACTATGCATCCATTCTCCTGAGAATACTTCACAAAAATTAGTACGATTAACTACTCTCTTCCATCTACTATTTGATTTGAAATCAGAAATTACCTTGTTTAGTTTCCTAATTCTATTGATTACCAAAATAAATAACTTTCGCTTAATTTCGAAAGCCTGATCAATAATTTTTTCTACATTTTTCTTTTTCTTATAAAATGTCACTTTCTGTTGGCCTTTCTTAAAATGTTTTAACAAATTGACAATTATCCTGTTGCGGAACATTCGCCTACGAATGTCCCTGAATTGAATATCCCTTCTACTGCCATACACAGACTTATCTCCTGCTCTAGCAGAAACTTTTTTTACAGGCCTTTCCTTTTCCTTTAAATTGTCTCTCTTCTTCTGCACTAAAACATGTTCAATACTGGTATTTTTTTGTCTGAAAATTGTTTTTAAAAATGATTTTATTTTCTTACCCGGAGCTTTTTTGGCAACTTGATACGATTTCATATTACAGGACTGTTCCAAATCTTTACCAAGATGGAGTGTAAGTCGCTTTGCTTCTTTTAGTTTTCGCTGCCTTGAGGGCATTTTTAAAGTTTTCTAAAGATCTTCAGTTAAATCTGTGGAAAAATATTTAAAAAATTGATATTAACCACTATTACCAAACAGTAAACTAATAACAGAAGGCAAACAATTAACACACTAGATGTCAATTCCATCTACAGTAATTTAACAACATAGACAAAGGGGGCACATTTACAAGGCACTTGCACCATGGGGGAAATAAGTTAAAATTCCAAGAACACATAGGGTCGTATTTACAAGGCCCTTGCACCAGAAAGAAGTGACTTGAAATGGCCAAGCACACATGAGGGTGTATTTACAAGACCCTTGCATCAGGGGGAAGTGACTTACAATTACCAAGCACACATGAGGGCGTATTTACAAGGCCCTTGCACCACCATAAGTTGTGGCCTATGCAGAAGTATGCTGGATTGTCTGTCTGCTATGGTAAAACCAAGAAATATCTAGGAGCAAAAAGGCAGGTCTGGCAGTCACAAAAGTTTGTTTGAGGTGAGGCCTACTCAGCGTTGCAGATGAAATTTTGGCTTATTGAAGAGTACAGAAGACATAATACATGTGCAGGCCAACAGATGAAGTGAGTCATGTCCACTGCACACTTCACCAAAGACCAGACCTCCTCTGTCTCCCTGGACAGGCCTAAACCTCATCAGCACAATGTGATTAGTAATGTTAGGAAACACAGGTGATGTAATTGAAAAACTTGCACCAGGGGGAAATGACTTAAAATTACCAAGCAGACATGAGGGCATATTTACCACACCCATGCACCAGGAGGAAGTGAGTTAAAATTGCCAAGCACACATGAGGGCGTATTTAAAAGGCCCTTGCACCAGCAGAAAGTGACTTAAAATTGCCAAGCAGACATGACAGCGGATTTACCACACCCATGCACCAGGGAGAAGTGACTTAAAATTTCCAAGCAGACATGAGGGCGTATTTACCACACCCATGCACCAGGGGGAAGTGAGTTAAAATTGCCAAGCACACATGAAGACGTATTTACAAGGCCCTTGCACCAGAAAGAAGTGACTTGAAATGGCCAAGCACACATGAGGGTGTATTTACAAGACCCTTGCATCAGGGGGAAGTGACTTAAAATTACCAAGCACACATGAGGGCGTATTTACAAGGCCCTTGCACCACCATAAGGTGTGGCCTATGCAGAAGTATGCTGGATTGTCTGCCTGCCATGGTAAAACCAAGAAATATCTAGGAGCAAAAAGGCAGGTCTGGCAGTCACAAAAGTTTGTTTGAGATGAGGCCTACTCAGCGTTGCAGATGAAATTTTGGCTTATTGAAGAGTACAGAAGACATAATACAAGTGCAGGCCAACAGATGAAGTGAGTCATGTCCACTGCACACTTCAACAAAGACCAGACCTCCTCTGTCTCCCTGGACAGGCCTAAACCTCATCAGCACAATGTGATTAGTAATGTTAGGAAACACAGGTGATGTAATTAAAAAACGTGCAAATATTTTTGCTCATTTCACAATCACATCACCTGTGTTTCCTCAGCTTAATTATCTAATTGAGAAGATATAGTCTAGCAAATTCAAGAGTACGCAGAAGGTGAGGACTGTATGCAGCAGTGCAATGTACATAATTCTCGTCCAATGACAATTACAGAAGCCTTAGCATATCCATTCCCCCTAAACAGTCCTAAATGTATATCATAATTATCATAGTGACTATGAAACTCTACCAGTACCTATTGTGAAACCTAAATGACTTCAAGAAACGACTTTTTAAACCATCAAACAAGCAAATTATTCTCCCATATTAATGTTGAGAAATAAAATATTTATTTAAAAAAGCAAATCCCTTGTTGTCCTTCTCATAAATGTGAAAAGTATTTCTTTAAAAAAAAAAACGATTTTCTGGTCATATTTTCAAAACACAAAACAGCTCCTATGTACAAGCACACCCTAGCTGGCTTCCTTATTTTCTCCAAAAAGCATACTAATCTCCTTCTAAATTAAAGGAATCTTTTCTCACCTTAGCACGATTTTTAAACACATCAAGTAAGGAAATTAGTCTCCCAGATTCCTGGGAGAAGTACCTTAAAATTGTCTAGCACACATAGAGGCGTATTTACAAGGCACATGCACCAGGGAAAAATGACTTAAATTTAAAAAGCACTCATGAGGGTGTATTTAAAAGAACCTTGCACCACCTTTAAAGTCACTTTTAAAATGAAACAAGAAACAAGCAAATAATTCTCCCATATTCATGTTGGAAAGTGAAATATTTATTTAAAAAAGCACACCCCATGTTATCGTTCTCATAAATGTAAAAAGCATGTCTTTTTCTTAAAAAACGATTTTCTGGTCATAATTTGAAAACACAGCACACCTCCTATGTACAAGCACACCCTGTCAGTACTAATACTTCACATTATCTATAATTATAATTTGTCAAAGAAGCAAAATCTTTTTTGAAAAAATAATGAAAACACTTGACACAAAACAACATTTTAAATGTACAGCTAACTTCCTTATTTTCTCAATATACTATACTACTCTCTATCTAAATTAAATGATTTTTTTCTTACCTTAGCAAATGCTTTTTGAATTTCAAAACAGTCTCAGAAACACACCAATTTTTCTTTAGCAGAACAAAAGGTATGCACTCCAGACGCTTGAACCAACAAAGGCACTGAAATGCTGAAATTCATCACACATCTCTCTCATGTGACCCAATCAAAAATCTTCCCTCACTTTTTTCAAATCAACACCCTTCCCCCCTCTGCCCTTTCTGGCCTTTTCCATAGAAACTACCTCCTGCCAGACCTCTCATGTTTACAAGTTCACACAACAATGTTTCAAATGAACTCTGAACTCTCAGTACACCTGCTAATCCACTGCAATGTTTCTTAAAATCATGTTTTCTTAACCATTCAAATTACATGTTTCAAAGAACACATCCATGCACCCTAACTTTCTGTTTTCAGCAATGGAAATCCACCAATCACTGCTACTGAATCATTAGCACACAAACTCCACATTTTTTTTCTTTACAAACTCCTACTGTTTCAACTGCCATTTCATTCCCACACTTCATCTGACTGCAGCAGAACCTCCTCTCGCCATGTTTTCTGTCTGGATTGTTGGACATAGTTACATTCACTGGGCTCACAGGTATGCTGAAAACAGAAATTTACACAACCTCAATTTACAAAATGTGGAAATCAAATGGATTGGCCAAAGAGGATTGAGATGTCACCAATTGATACCATTGGTGAAAACCTTTTTACATTTGCCAAACCCTGACCTCATAATAGTGCACTGTGGAGGAAATGATTTGGGCACTTTGAGTGGGGTAGGTCTGGAAATGCTCTTAAAGGACACCTTTGAGCAATAAATGGCACTTTTCCCTCAAACTGCCTTGGTATATTCCAATATATGCCAAAGACAGAAATGGAGGTGGTCCAATCAAATTTCTCCACAAATCGAGAAAGCGAGGAAGCATGTAAATAAGTCTGTTTCAGCTTATATGAGAGACCATGAAATGGGTGCCATCTACAACAATAACTTGCGTTATTACATGCAAGATATCTACAGAGGAGATGGTGTGCACTTCTCAGATGAGGGCAACAGAGTTTTCATACAAAATTTAAGACTGTGTATTGGTACCTACTTATAAGTACCTAGAACTTACACAGAACCCAAAAGCTCTTTTCAGAGCTACCTTAACTATAATTACTCTTTTAAAATTTCAAATGTACCTTTTTTCACGAATTTTCACTTAAGTTCGCTTCCCGGTTCGCTACCCGGTTCGCGTACCGGCAGCTAACCGTGCGAAAAATTCAATATTTTTTTTCCCCGACATATATGAGCCTCCTCAGCCACCCTCAGAAAACCTAGGGGGTCAGGATACATCTCCCGTGCCCCCTTATACTCATTTCCCCACATTGTTTTTCTGCCATCTTGTGATTAAATTTGACTGAAACACAAAATGGCGAACTCCCGTTACGCTACCGGTAAGCTACCCGGTTCGCGTACCGGGACGCGCCTCTACGGCGAAAAATCGCAACATTTATTTTTTTTTTTTTGCCCCGCGGGGCACTTTAATATCCCCCTCATCAATCCTAGGGGGTCAGGAGGGGTCTACCTTGACCCCTTTCATTAAATTCCCCCTTCGTTTTTCTCCACCTCTTGTATCTCGATCCTACCGAGAAACAAGATGGCGGCCGGCCCGGACTGTTTAGAATGTTGACAGACAACGGAGAGCCAATCAGCTTCGCTTCGCAAAGTTCCGTTACGCGTCAGGTACGCGAACTGGAGCGCTAACCGGAGCGCTGTTACAGATATATCTGTTTTTTAAAACGTTAATTTCTCAAAATCCACTGGAGCACATATATTGAGACATAGCAAAGGCACGTCGGGCAAACCATATCTACAATTCTGCCAAGTTTTGTGTAAATCCATTCAGCCGTTCGAGCTAAAAGTGATTCCAACCGTCCTATGGGAAAATGAATGGGAAAAACGCGTTTTGGGACCCCCCTTTTTTCTCGTCCCCCCCTTGACGAAACCCCCCCACATTTTCAGGGGCTGCTCAGAAACAAAATGTGCCATTTCCCTGACAATTTCAGCCAATTCCGTCCACAAACGCCAAAGTTATTCGACATAGAATTTTCAGAAATCCCATAGGAAACAAATTTGCTGACACAATCTTTAATGAAGGTACCGCATGAAATGACAACTGGCAGCAACACAAATGTCAAGGAGTCCTGCCCGATGCGTTTTGTGCTCATAGAGCACTTCCTCATGGGCTGCGGCTTCAGTGCAGCCGAGAGGCAAACAGCAGTGTTTCACACACTATCTTTTCAATCACAGTCCCCTGCCCATGTGGGCGTGGCCACCCCGTGGCCTTCTGGAACCTTTGTGCGAGGCGCTGTCAGCTGCTTGAACATTGTATGTCCTCCAAAGAATAAAGGATAGCTTACACGGAACTTACCTGTGATGGACTTACTTTACAGCAGGCAACCTGTGTTTGATGGATGTGCGATCCCGCCTGAGCAGCGAGAAATGCCCCGCTGCACTGCGTGCGTTCCGCTTCAGTGCCAAACGACGCTGAGGCACGAGGAACATGTTTGGCCTTGGAGGACTGTGACAGGCATGACAAGTATCTTCAGGACTTAGCAACCCACTTGGGATTAACAAATAATTTAATTGAAGAGAGAGCACAGCGCTCCACTGTGAGAAATAATAATGAACTCCAAAGAACAGCAGGTCACGGCTGGCCAGGCCCATCTGGACGGGAGAAGTAATTTATAATGTGTGCTCTTCTTCGCAGATTGACCCGCAGCCCTTGATGAAGTGAGGAGGAATCACGAAACGCGTTGGGCAGGAGAAAATATGTGCGAGGGGCTGTCAGCTGCTTGAACATTGTATGTCCTCCAAAGAATAAAGGATGGCTTAAACGGAACTTACCTGTGATGGGCTTTCTTAAAAGCAGGCAACTTGTGTTTGATGGATGTGCGGCCCCGCCTGAGCCGCGAGAAATGCCTCGCTGCACTACGTGCAGTTCCGCTTCAGCGCCAAACGACGCTGAGGCACGAGGAACAGGTTTGGCCTTGGAGGACTGTGAAAGGTATGACAAGTATCTCCAGTGCTCAGCAACCCACTTGGGAATCACAAGTAATTTAATTGAAGAGAGAGCACAGCGCTCCACTGTGAGAAATATTAATGAACTCCAAAGACCAGCAGGCCAAGGGGTAGCCACGCCCATCTGGATGGGAGAAGTAATTTATAATGTGTGCTCTTCTTCGCAGATTGACCCGCAGCCCTTGTTTAAGTGACGAGGAATCACGAAACGCGTTGGGAAGGAGAATATTTGTGCGAGGCGCTGTAAGCTAATTAAACATTGTATGTCCTCCAAAGAATAAAGGATGGCTTAAACGAAACTTACCTGTGATGGGCTTTCTTAACAGTAGGCAACTTATGTTTGATGGATGTGTCGCCCCGCCTGTGCCTCGAGAAATGCCCCGCTGCACTGCGTGCAGTTGCGCTTCAGCACTGAACGACAGTGAGGCACGAGGAACTGGTTTGGCCTTGGAGGACTGTGAAAGGCATGACAAGTATCTCCAGTGCTTAGCAACCCACTTGGGATTCACAAGTAATTTAATTGAAGAGAGAGAACAGCGCTCCACTGTGAGAAATATTAATGAACTCCAAGGACCAGCAGGCCAAGGGGTGGCCACGCGCATCTGGACGGCAGAAGTAATTTATAATGCGTGCTCTTCTTCGCAGATTGACCCGCAGCCCTTGATGAAGTGAGGAGGAATCACGAAATGCGTTGGGCAGGAGAATATTTGTGCGAGGCGCTGTCAGCTGCTTGAACATTGTATGTCCTCCAAAGAATAAAGGATGGCTTAAACGAAACTTACCTGTGATGGGCTTTCTTAACAGCAGGCAACTTGTGTTTAATGGATGAGCAGCCCCGCCTGAGCCGCGAGAATTGCCTGCTGCACTGCATGCAGTTCCGCTTCAGCGCCAAACGACGCTGAGGCATGAGGAACAGGTTTGGCCTTGGAGGACTGTGAAAGGCATGACAAGTATCTCCAGTGCTTAGCAACCCACTTGGGATTCACAAGTAATTTAATTGAAGAGAGAGCACAGCGCTCCACTGTGAGAAATAATAATGAACTCCAAAGACCAGCAGGCCACGGGGTGGCCACGACCATCTGGACGGGAGAAGTAATTTATAATGTGTGCTCTTCTTCGCAGATTGACCCGCAGCCCTTGATGAAGTGAGGAGGAATCACGAAACGTGTTGGGCAGGAGAATATTTGTGCGAGGCGCTGTCAGCTGCTTGAACATTGCATGTCCTCCAAAGAAGAAAGGATGGCTTAAACGGAACTTACCTGTGATGGGCTTTCTTAACAGCAGGCAGCTTGTGTTTGATGGATGTGCGGCCTCTCCTGAGCCGCGAGAAATGCCCCGCTGCACTGCGTGCAGTTCCGCTTCAGCGCCAAACGACGCTGAGGCACGAGGAACAGGTTTGGCCTTGGAGGACTGTGAAAGGCATGATAAGTATCTCCAGTGCTTAGTAACCCACTTGGGATTCACTAGTAATTTAATTGAAGAGAGAGCACAGCGCTCCACTGTGAGAAATAATAATGAACTCCAAAGACCAGCAGGCCACGGGGTGGCCACGACCATCTGGACGGGAGAAGTAATTTATAATGTGTGCTCTTCTTCGCAGATTGACCCGCAGCCCTTGATGAAGTGAGGAGGAATCACGAAACGTGTTGGGCAGGAGAATATTTGTGCGAGGCGCTGTCAGCTGCTTGAACATTGTATGTCCTCCAAAGAATAAAGGATGGCTTAAACGGAACTTACCTGTGATGAGCTTTCTTAACAGCAGGCAACTTGTGTTTGATGGATGTGCAGCCCGCCTGAGCCGCAAGAAATGCCCCGCTGCACTGCGTGCAGTTCCGCTTCAGCGCCAAACGGCGCTGAGGCACGAGGAACAGGTTTGGCCTTGGAGGACTGTGAAAGGCATGACAAGTATCTCCAGTGCTTAGCAACCCACTTGGGATTCACAAGTAATTTAATTGAAGAGCGAGCACAGCGCTCCACTGTGAGAAATAATAATTAACTCCAATGACCAGCATGCCACGGGGTGGCCACGCCCATCTGGACAAGAGAAGTAATTTATAATGTGTGCTCTTCTTCACAGATTGACCCGCAGCCCTTGATGAAGTGAGGAGGAATCACAAAATGTGTTGGGCAGGAGAATATTTGTGCGAGGCGCTGTTAGCTGCTTGAACATTGTATGTCCTCCAAAGAATAAAGGATGGCTTAAACGGAGCTTACCTGTGATGGGCTTTCTTAACAGCAGGCAACTTGTGTTTGATGGATGTGCGACCCCGCGTGAGCCACGAGAAATGCACCACTGCACTGCGTGCAGTTGTTCTTCAGCGCCAAACTACCCTGAGGCACGAGCAATTGGTTTGGCCTTGGAGGACTGTGAATGGCATGACAAGTATCTCCAGTGCTTAGCAACCCACTTGGGATTCACAAATAATTTAATTGAAGAGAGAGCACAGCGCTCCACTGTAAAATAAATAATGAACTCCAAAGACCAGCAGGCCACGGGGTTGCCACGCCCATCTGGACGGGAGAATAATTTATAATGTGTGCTCTTCTTCGCAAATTGACCCGCAGCCCTTGATGAAGTAAGGAGGAATCACGAAACGGGTTGGGGAGGAGAATATTTGTGCGAGGCACTGTCAGCTGCTTGAACATTGTATGTCCTCCAAAGAATAAAGGATGGCTTAAACGGAACTTACCTGTGATGGGCTTTCTTACCAGCTGGCAACTTGTGTTTGATGGATGTGCGGCCCCGCCTGAGCCGCGAGAAATGCCCCGCTGCACTGCGTGCAGTTCCGCTTCAGCGCCAAACGACGCTGAGGCACGAGGAACAGGTTTGGCCTTGGAGGACTGTGAAAGGCATGACAAGTATTTCCAGTGCTTAAAAACCCACTTGGGATTCACAAGTAATTTAATTGAAGAGAGAGCACAGCGCTCCACTGTGAGAAATAATAATTAACTCCAAAGACCAGCAAGCCACGGGGTGGCCAAGCCCATCTGGACGGTAGAAGTAATTTAGAATGTGTGCTCTTCTTCACAGATTGACCCGCAGCCCTTGATGAAGTGAGGAGGAATCACAAAATGTGTTGGGCAGGAGAATATTTGTGCGAGGCGCTGTCAGCTGCTTGAACATTGTATGTCCTCCAAAGAATAAAGGATGGCTTAAACGGAGCTTACCTGTGATGGGCTTTCTTAACAGCAGGCAACTTGTGTTTGATGGATGTGCGGTCCGTGTGAGCCACGAGAAATGCACCACTGCACGCGTGCAGTTGCACTTCAGCGACAAACTACCCTGAGGCACGAGCAACAGGTTTGGCCTTGGAGGACTGTGAATGGCATGACAAGTATCTCCAGTGCTTAGCAACCCACTTGGGATTCACAAATAATTTAATTAAAGAGAGAGCACAGCGCTCCACTGTGAAATAATAATGAACTCCAAAGACCAGCAGGCCACGGGGTGGCCACGCCCATCTGGACGGGAGAAGTAATTTATAATGTGTGCTCTTCTTTGCAAATTTACCCGCAGCCCTCGATGAAGTGAGGAGGAATCACGAAACAGGTTGGGCAGGAGAATATTTGTGCGAGGCACTGTCAGCTGCTTGAACATTGTATGTCCTTCAAAGAATAAAGGATGGCTTAAACGGAACTACATAGATCTACACTCAAGGATGTAAAAAACACTTATCTTTACTTAAAGATGGCACTGATCTTAGGGAATTCTTGCTAGGACCAAGAAAACTGTGTCATAAACATTTTATATATGCCTGTATCTATGCTGCTTATAATGAAGCATGGAAGATTACGCAAGCAGAGACTGCAGAAAGAATACGAGAAATTGATCGTATTCATTTAGAGAAAACTCTCTCTGTAGTTGACAATGGGTTAACGACTCTGTCATCCAGGATATATTCTTTGGACAGCATAGTATCCTCTGCCATAGACATCATGGAACAGGACTTGGTCATGTTGCAACATGGTCAGTCGCAATTACGTTCTATCATGCTATTAGGCTGGACATTACAAAACCTATGTTCAGGCTATGTGCCTTGGCGTTTAATCAATACTACGTCACTGATTTCAGAATTCAATCTCACTGATAAACAGAAAAAACTGGCACAAAGGGGAGCAGAATATATGGTGCTGAGCATTGAAAAACTGGAAAGATTGCCATTTACTGTCGCTGACAAGCCAGCCACAGAATGGATTATACATGGAACAATCACTCTGCCTGTTACAAATTTCTATTATCAATATTGCCTAAAACACATACCAGCAGGCACATATGAAAGGTTGGGTAAGGAATACATCAAGACATCCTGGGAATTACCGTACACACACAGATGTTGGAGTGGGGGAAGAGAGGTGTTTCTTAGTGGTAAAAATCGTGAAAACGCACTAGGTGGTTCTCTTCTTTGTCAGGGTATTAATTTACACGGGGCCTGCGATGGTTCCTCTAACAACTTATCCTGCCACCTGCAAGGTTCTCCGTCTGCGGTGATTGATCCAATTTTTGGATAACTTTCTAATGGAAGTTACATTATGTTGAACGATCACAGCTGCTGTGGCATGTTGCCAGGTTTACCCTATCTAGTTACTGTGTCAGCCAGGGTCACTAGCAGTATGCAAGTATTGTTTCCAAAAACCAAGACAGACCGGGAGTCGCCATTATGGCCTTCACTGAACATCTCTTCTATACAAATTGATACTTTAAGTAGAATGAAAGCCATTGTTTTACAGAAAACTGTGCCACTGACCTCGGCCAAAGAAACCTATGATCTGCAAGTCGCAAGGACTTCTGCAGAGATTCATGCCCTCTTAACTACAAATTGCCCTATACATTTCTCAGAAATGTTAAGTCGTATCTTAAACATGTCTGAAACGAGTGGTATTGTACATGTATTTAAGACAGTATTTTCTGGACTGTTAGCATCTTTTGAAGCAGTCCTAGGAATATTTCCAAACTTCGTGCACTCTGTGTTTGGCGGATTGCCTCTCATTTTGGGACTCAATGCAGGGATACTATTTTTGCTCCTACTCCTGCTATATGGCAAGTCAATCTACAAGTGACACTCAGTTCCCCAGGGAGACAACTCTACTGGCAATTAAGTGTTGTGAGCGCATCGTCCAAATTTTGGGGCTACCTCGTCTAGGAGAATCATGGTTTCTTTCATTCAGACCAATTTGGCAAGATTGCATCTTACCTGTTCTGCTCTGCCTGCTATGCGGAGAAGAATGCGTGCTAGACACATGTCTGACACTCCCATCAGTCATGCCAACGGATGTTGATACTTTGCTAGAACCAGTAACGGCCCATGCACTGTGTTGTCCCCAGCGGCTACCAATTCTGATGACAGCATTCATTGAGATAACACAAACGCAAAATGCTGATGGTGAGGTACAAGAGGAAATAGGCGCACAGGTACCATCCACTTCAAACATTGCTAATGCAACCAATGCTGATGGTGATGCTTCTGTGCGGTTGATCTTCTTAACGAGGTAATCCAACTTTCACCTACAATGGTAGATAAATTCTTTACAGACTTAGAAGATTTGATGTTTTTTCCAAACAATAACACTGGCTTTAGATTTGGCACACAGTGTTCTGAGAGACTCTGAATTCAACCTTCATTTTTTTCAAAGCAAAGTTCTAACTTTGGAACTCTTTTTTTTTATGATTATACATTTTTCCAATTTTTTATTTTTCATTTTTTGGCACAAAGTAATCTGCTTAAAGTATAACTATTCATAGAGAACAAAAATTCTTTGAAAAACTTCCAGAGACAATATTTGACCTTGTCCTCATACCAACAGTTATATGTAATATGACATGAAATGGTTTCGGCTTTTTTCTTCTGTATTTACGAGCCATTTCATAAATGTATTTTCATGATTCATTCAGATAGCATTTTTTCAAATGTCAACTATATGCTTAGAACGAAACATTGCTTAAATGTGTACAACACAAATGCTCCTTTCATGTCCAACCGGTACCATTGCATTTTTATGCATTTTGGGTGGGTTTAAACACTTGTTGTATAGATAGTATTTAGATACGTTTTATCATGTTTAGAAGTTAGTATTTAGTAGAAGTCGTACATAAGGAAGTGGAGTGGGTGTTGTATGGTGTTTTAGATTCTGAATGGATTTTCCCGATTCATGCCCTTATATAGGTACAATTCACGTTGCCCTCATATAGGCATAGAGATCAAGCCCTTATTTAGGCATAGCCCATGCAACCCAAATACAGGCATGGCTACTTCCATCCGTTCACCAAACCTCACAACGATTTCTTGGAAAACCAGCTTAAGCCATTAGGGACTTCCCCTTGCTTAAATATTGATTTCTCCAAGAACTCAGTTAGTTTTACAATGAACATCTATTCCTTAGGGGTTCATTCATGACGTTCATTTCCCCGACTTTACGTCAAACATGGCACTCCTAAACACCTTAAAGGTATAAATATACCTTCACTTGCTATGGCAAAGCACGGTGGTTCGGAGCAGTTCGACGACCTACTTGCTCGACACAGCTCGCTACAGCACGTGCTGAAGGAAGCCGACCCTCCAGCAGACGCACTGACAAGAAGCTGTCCTCCTCTGCCGAGAATCCAGCTTCAGTGTCTCTGACTCCCCTTGCGGGGTGTTGGGAAATCGAGTCCTGAGACAGAGATACAGACCTCCTTCTTTCTAAGGTATGGAGCTGGTTAGAACCTAGAGAAACCTTTGGTAGATTCTTGGCAAAAATTAAACCTATGCTAAAGACCATACTAACTTCTTCCCTCGTACTAGACCTAGGTTAGGTACATTGGGGTAGGCGTATTTTGGAAGCACCAGTTGAGTATTTTAGCCTTTGTTATGTATATATGTATTTTTATATGGCTGAGAAACCATACAATGCTGTTAAAGTAATATTTTATAATACTATTCTCGCTGTACGTATTATACTTTGCATTCTGTCTAACGATTGTAGCAGTTCACCTCTCTTGCATGAGAAAGAAGACTGTTCAATAAACCTTTTATTAAAAAAGCTCGTCTCACTATTTCTCTGCAAACTCTGTAGAAACGAAGCATGCACGATGACTGAGTGAAATACTTATCTATTGTTTCCACGACTCTGAAGATAGTTATTCCAGTCCTAGGGAAACTAAGTTGTCATGTTTATGCGGTTGTCAGAAACTAATCCCTTCTTGTGAATTCGAGAAAGTTTCTGATGACCTCTGAGCTAGCTGGCACTGACATTTAAGTTTAGTATATTCGTGAGAGACCTACTGACCTAAGTCCTATGTCATATCTATAGGATATATTATTCCAATGTGCAGAGCCGATTGGGAATATAGGAACTACACCACAATGTCCCAGGTGGCAAAAGAGCAAACTTTTCTTGGATGTGATGTGGTGTCTGGCCACACCCTTTTCCCTGCCCAAACCAACTTTTATGACCTCCACTACCATTTAGTTCACTTTCCTGATGTTCCTATTTTTAGAAATTGCGTTCCGGCCCATTGATTACACTTCATCCGGCCCGAGCCGGAGATCCTGGCCAGAGATGGAGAGTACGACTTGAGTCAGAGACTTAGGCCAGACCACGGACGTAAAGATACGACTCATAAACGACCTCTGTGAATACCAAAAGTTGTAAAGTTAGACTTTTGCCTCAGATTGCCTTTGCGAATCAGGCCCTAGGTTTGTAAACTTAGGGAGTTACAACTTGGAGTAAGAAAACAAAGGGGAGTGCACAAGCATTTCACATGAGTAGGCAGCTGAGTAGACAGTAGAGATATCCTGGGCAGGAGAAGTAAATATCTTACCACCCACTGGGAAGCACCTCCTAGAACGTATCATGGGCAGGATGCCTCTTGGCTTTTATTTCTTTAAATTGAATCAGCATGGCGTCCCAATCTGCTGACATGGGGCGTTTCCGGCTTCTATTGGCTTCTTCCCTGTGTAACGCAGAAATGTCTGCATCATGCCAACTGTGCAAATCCCTACACCACTGTGCAAAAGATGGGGACTGCTGCGCCCGGCATCCATGGTCTGCAGACTTTTACCAGAGGAAGAGCCAGATTCGCAAAGCGCACCTTCACCCTATGGCTTTTCCTCCTGGGAAATACGCCCAGTGATTCTAATGCTGTGAGCTCTGTGACAGTAGTTGTTATTGCTTGCATAGAATGCCAAAATCCTGCAATATTAGGGCATAACCAAAGCATATTTTTAAAGTTTGCTAAATGGGCAAGGCATCTGGGACAGGTAATATTGGTCGATGGGAACATACAGTTCAATCGGCCTGGTGTGAGGTAAGCCCTATGAAGTAGCATAAGCGGAATATTTTTAAATTGTGCATTTCTAGAGATGATGTGAGGAGATTCAAGTGCCCATGTCCGTTTTGCATCATTTAAGGGGCGTCCCAGATCTTCCTTCCAATCCTGTCGAAGTCCAGTTCGTTTTAGAAAATATTTCCAAGACCTGCACATCTTTTACTCCAAAGTTTATCACAGGTATTCATTTAGGGGTGCTCGTCCTGAGGCACCAAGAAACATTCACTGAACAAGCTGATATAAATTATATCAGCCCCAGGATGCTTCCACCTTATCAATTCCAAAGTGAATCGATTTCAGCCATATTTAATCCTTAATCTTCAGTTTATTTCACGTTTTGGTGAATTGTAAAACATGGTGATTCCAATTTTAAAGTTTGTGTATAATGCTCATTAGCCTTTAATACAGCATGTCAAAATCCCCAGTTCCATAATTGATACGAATAAATTGACCCGATGCATTTCGAGCTTATCGCTCTTCGTCAGGTGTAACTACAGTGCAAGAAAAAACAATGTATCATAAACGATTTTCAATGACCCACTACGCAATAACCTATATGTAATTTTTAAATGTTATCTCATAATTCCTGTGCTCATTTCGTTTATCCCTCCTAAAAAAACTAGTTTTACTAAAACATACTAATAACTAATCAATAAGGGGGGATAAACAAAACGAGCACGGGAATTATGAGTTGACATTTAAAAATTGGCTTTTCTTGCACTGTAGTTACTACCCCTGACGAAGAAGGTATAATCTGGGGAAATGGAAACCCAACTATTTTCATGAGGGGGGAGGCATGTTGGACTGCTTGTAGTATTGCATTCCTGTCTTTAAAGTGAAGTAGTTTCGCAATTTTGTGGAATCACCCCCTGCCCTGGCCAACGGGCTGGTGCTCAGTGGGCCCTTTCCATAGAAAAGTGAGGTGAGAGGGTCAGTGTTTGTGTAAAAGTCTTCACTCATTCCTCCAGAAAACCAATTATAGTATGTGATCCCTCCAAACTATGGCATGCCCACGACACCAATGTTATTTCTGCGGGCTCTACTCTCTGCATCCTCCACCCGATACTCCCGCTGTTGAATTCTGTCTTGTAGGTTTTGAGTGATCACAGCTTGGTCTGCCACCAGTGGAACTATGTCTGAGATTTTAAGTTCAGTTTCTGTGACCCTGGCAGCTAGTTTCGGTTGATCTTCTCGAAAGAGGCCAAAGTCTACTCGGGTCACCTCAATTCATGACTCTACTGAAGTGAGCGAGGTCTCTATGGCTTGCAATATAACGTCAAACTTATCAGTCAAATCTTGTATTGGCTGATTTTGCAGGGATCTGTGGTCACGACGATTTGGTGAGCGTTGTGTTGGGGATGGTGGTCGGGACTGACCGATGTGTGCTTTAATTCTGCCCATGGTGGCAGGATTCTAGCAGTACTGCGAGGACACTTTTCGTAAATTCTAGTATTCGCTGTTCACAAATTTTAGGCAGCACATTCGCTCAGCCCTCAGCTGTGTCAGCACAAATCTGATTTCCTTTTTATCAGTGCAATGCCGCAGCAGGTAACTGGAGTGTTACAGCAACCTTTTTATGCCAATCAACTAAGTTTTTTGCGCGCAACTGCCTACTTCAATGCCGGCACTAAATGCAATTTTCCATGCACACTCTTGAGTTGTGTGTTCTGTTGCTGCGAAGCACTGTGTACTTTTGCTATACGCATTCCTAGCTGCTCTCTGTCTACTTTAGCGTCACATTTGCGCAGTCTAGTTCAGCACCACAGTGCCACCTCCCAGGCCTTCAAAACGGACCTCAAAGTTCTCCTCCTCCAAAGACACCTTCAAAAGTAATTCACGCCCTCTCTATTATCTGAAGGACGACCTCCCATTACTGTAAATTCTATTCTCCATGACTATGGAAGTGCCTTCCCAGTGTGTTCTTGTGGTTGTGTGGAAAGGTAGGGCAGTTTTCGACCAAGAACCCTTCAGTATTTGCCCGGCGTTAGCCGCCTCTCATACCTTTTAATATTATCAAACAAAGAGGCAGGCGCTGGAGACTGGAAGACGGGAAACAAGAGTTTATTCCGACGGAGCAGAACACGTCAAATCAGACAACAGGGTATCTTCTCGAGGTGCTCTAACCGCATCTCTGAGGCCTGGCCTCTTATACATGCATTTATGGCAGGAAGACATTCTTTATTACAATAAAGGTACTTTGAAGTATGAAAGACATCCCCGGAATCTTCCGCTTCAGGCCCGTTCCCACACACCCTTACAGTGAGAATCCCCTCCCCAATCACAATACAGGATCGTTATCAGACGGTAGGAACAGCAGGGCATTCCGCCGATTCCCGGAATGCGTGTGGTGTGACAGATCTCATGGGGTGGGGGCCTTGATCTACTGTAACTCCTTTGAAGAGGGGGTGATTCTTTACAGCTGGGGCCATAAACTGCATCCGCAGGGCTAGGTGATAGCCTGGGACCGGCCTGGACAATCGGACACGGAGGAAAGAGGAGTGTCAAAAGGGTGCGATAGTGAATAGGATGAAAAGGGAGGTGTCGGGCAGGCACGGGGTGTGATTCTCAGGGAAGAGCAGCGCAGATGGAGGGGGTTTATGGCCCATGCATGAGAGAGAGAGCGGGGTGACCAGTTCGTGGGGGAGATGCTTGCGAGGGTGGGGAGCCGCGCTGGGGATCGGCGGCGTGCAGAGAGTGGGTCTGACCAAGGCATCTAAAATGGCTGCCGTGTACGACAAAAGTGTGGCATTGGGAAAAAGGCAAGATGGCGCAGATAATGTTTATCAATACGAATTAATTTTCCACAGTTGGAGTGTTTGCCATTTATTGCAGTATTATCCTTGTATCTGTGTTTGGTACTCTTTTGTAACATGCACACACCACTTTTCTCTTGTAACACACTTCTCACATTTTGTTTGCTTTTGATACTTGCACAAGTACCACCATTGCCTACGTAACGTTTGTTCTTGTGCCTGAGTGTCTAGCATATATTGCAGTATTATACCTCTAATTGTACTTTGTTTTCTCTTGTAACCTGCACACTTGTCACTTTTTCCTCCTGTAATGCACTGTTTGCTACCTCATGTATTTTGTTTGCTCACAATTGTCACTTTTACCTCATGTAACTTAACGGCTGCTTTTGTAATTTGTTCACTTGTAATTTTCTCCTCATGTATCATTACTGTTCCTATTGTGAAGCGCTCTGACGCCTTCGGGTAAAGTCTGCGCTATATAAAAACGCATAAATAAAATAAATAAATAAATAAAATAAAATGAACTGAATTGTTCCTGCGCACTCTTCCTGCTTCAGCGCTGGCATTAAACGCGGCTTATGACTGTGTTTGCACACTTATCTTGCATTTTGCTGCTACAAATAACAGTGTACGGGTTTGTGCTAGGTCTACATGAACGTCACAGTCTATGCTCTGATGTCTATGAACCACAGAGGTGGTTATACACAGTTGTATATACTCCACTTCTGCTACTCACACTCCTGGATCGCGTTGTGCAGTGCCAACATTAAACCAACATTAAAGAGGGCGCAAAATACTGAGTAGCATACAGCACACATAGCAAGAGGAAAAACGAGAAGAAACAAAGATATTTCCCCTTGTTGTGCCTCTCTTCCGCCTCCCATGGGGAGGCATACATTTATGGCGCTGCCTCAGACATATGATTTCTCGTAAATTTGGGGCAGTGTTAAAAAGCCATGGATATTTTTGGGAACCCATGAAACACCCATTCACGCAGTTTTCTGCGTGAAAGGGGCACATATTAATAAGGTCATGAAAAGCCATGTAAAGCGGCTTTATGTGGCCTTATAAATATGCCTGCGGCACATTGCGGAACCAGAACATTAAAAAAGTGACTTTCCGGCGGCGCAATAGTGCCGGTAGGCCTGCGGCTTTTTATGTCCATTTTAATAACAGAGAGAGGCGGTCGGTCCCAAACAAGCAAATTTCGTAAATAGTTTCACCCAACGCTGTCTGTGTATTGTTCACAGGTGATCTTTGGCTACTGCCAACCATAAAAAAATTCTATTTAGGCGTTGACCTTTTTACTAACTAATAGCAAAATAGTTTTTGGCAAAAACTAATAAAAGTATCCATCATCAGAATCACTAATGCCGTATTATGTGAGTGTGTGTATAATCATTGATTGTTCATGCTGCTTGTGAGTCTCCTTTATTTGTTCTTCGGTGCACTCTCAGTTGGCAGAGAACTGCTGTTGCTAAAGGCAAAAAAGAGATGTTTTGGCTGTCAGCTGACTGACTTAATAGCAGGCGGCTCGAGGAAGAAGAATACACAAGACAGAAGAGCTGCCACGAGAGATCACGTGGGCTTAGTGGGTGAGAGGTCATACATTTCGATTAGGAAAGCAATTCTGGTTTATGGGTCTGCCGTGATCAAAACAGGAGCATTTATCAGTCAGCTGTGCAGGTTATTGAACATTCGGGCGTACTTTAGAGTTGCCACTAACTTTAGAGTTGGCAATTAACTACCATCTGGTTAATGGGCATTAAGAATATTTTCGGTTGATGAAATGCTATCATGGTATTTATGGCGGAAAAAAACAACCGTCTCTAAACAAGCCAGTTTGTGGAGCTCAGTTTAAAATGTTTTTACTGTTTAAAAATTGGCTATTGCCAAAAGCAGGTAATTTAACGTGGATTGAGAACTTTTCTAGACAAGCGCAGCATAAATCTACCCCAAAAGCGTTTTATGAGCCTGAACTCACACTACTTTGTAAACTGTAGAAAAAGATGAAGCCGGGCTTTGACTTAGTTCGATAAATAAACTGATGGGAGGATGTTACAGATATGTAAATGGTCTGTGACCAACAGCTCAGGCTTGGTAAAGGTTTAGGCCTGCTCAGCAGCAGCAGGTCACGTTTCTCAAGCAAAGTCTATTCTGCACTGAAATTTGACCCATGGGTTGCACCCAAACGAACCCTTAATGTATGCAATAGGGCGCGTTTGGGCAGCCAGATCTACGACGTTGCGTTTTGGCGTCCAGCCATATCTAATAAGTTAGTGGTATGTGGCTTCGCCACAAACTTTAATGACATGTAAAAAGCAGGCACAAACAAGGAGGCATGTTGTATGTGGACTAACATACCTGCATGTAACATGTGCAAGCGCTGGGTAGCCTATACCGGCAGCCATGAGTCCTATACATTGCTGCCGTCTCAGTATGTGTGAGGCCCACTTTGGAGCTGGAGAACCAGGTCGAGCCTTGGCTGGGCTCAGCCTCCCGTGATTGTGCACAAATCACTTAATAAATGAATGTTTTTTTTGATAAACAACTTTATTGATTTTTGTACATGCAAAAAGCAGCTGGACACATTTGTCCATTGTTCCATATCGTCACCAATTACCATTGCAATGCGTAGAAACAGGGAAGTGCCTGCTCCGCAACCATGACATTTAAACCATTACAATCGTATACATAAACAGGTTCGATCATAATCAGTCTAATTGATCCATCCAATTACCCCACACCCTGTGGTATTAAGCGGGAAAGCCCCGTGCCTCAAATAGGGGTTTCTCTTGTGAAGCACACCAGTCCACTCCTTGATGCCATCTGGCTATACTTGGGGATTCGGGTTGTGCCCATGTTGCAGCAATGTTACGCTTAGCTACCGTGATACCTGTCCCCAGGAGCACTCTGCACGGTTGAAATCCGTCTAGGCCATGGTGAGAAAGTGCCATCTTTCTTGCATGGTATGCCCCCACTTTTTACTGTACTGCTGATATGCTTTGACTGAGTGTGCCCTGGGCTCCTGCCAATCGGGTGCCCAGGGCCTGTGCTCCTTCCCTAAAACTGTGTTGAAACTAAAACCCAATTGGCATCTCTGGCCACATGTTAGTCCCTGGTAAATGGTACCCTAGGTACCAAGGGCATTGTGACCAGAGAAGACCTCTAAGGGCTGCAGCACTTATTGTGCCACCCTTAGGGGCCCTGTACACTGACACACACACACACTGCCTTTGCAGGCTGAGTATCCTAGTACAGAACTAAACAAAGAGTCAACATGGCACACATCCCTGTGTGCCATGCCCGCAACCACACTACCCTGGCATACAGGTGCATGAGCCCTGTGCCCCTACAGTACCCAGGGCCATTCCTGAGCACTGTAAGTGCAGTGATGCCATTAAAGAGTATATGGTGCTGGGAGGTTGTCATTACGAACTAGACAGCACCATGATGGCTACACTAAAGACTGAGAAGTTTGGTATCGTTTCATTAGCTTTTATTCGATTACCACTTGTATAATCATAAAAAGTACACAATTTAAAAAACAAACAAATCAGCGTAAACATAAATTAAAAAAAAAAGTTAAAAATACATGTATGTCTTATTTACAGTTTAAAGGTTTCCACTCAGTTTATAAGTTTTGACGTAATTTTATAGTAGCCTTTAGAAAAGTCGCTATAGACTTCGCTACATGTGGCGAGTCCAGACACTGCAAAAAAAGGAATGCCGGATGACACAGTCTATGACCGGTAGTTTGGAGAAGTGGAAGAATCCAAGATTTTCGTGGAGATTTGTAGTATTTGCAAAAGAAAATAATATGGATTGTTGTTTGTGGAGAGAATCCATCACATGGACAGTTCGTGAGCGTACGAGACCAGTTTTGAACTTCAGGGAAGGAAACTAAGTGAAAGAAGGTATTGAAACGAAATCTTGTTAATAGATATTTCTCGTGATTGGTCAGAAAGTAGGACAGATAAGGTTGGATGCCTTTGACAGGTTGTATTGCACAGATTTGACTATTCAAAGTTTTTGTGATCTCCGCCTGATTACGCAACTCTCTCAGGTGGACCAAGCACATTTTCTTTAACTGTTTTCTAGAGATGTCTTCGATGCTAGGAGGGTCGTCAAAATAAGACTTATAGCCAAGGTCATTAAAGAAGTTCCGTACGTAGACCAGCCATGGAATCTTGTGCCAGTTGGTTAGAGCTAAACAGTCCGTAATCAGAGATCGTGTTAGGTGGCACTCAGGTTTGGACCATATACGTTGCCACAGTAAAATTGTTTGGGAACGGACCGTATCTGTGACATATTCCATACCAAGCTCGTTGTGAGAAGCAAAGTTCGAGGCGCTTTGCGGTAGGGCCAGCACGTATTTGATGAAACCGTTCTCTGTTACCTGTAGGGGGTCTAGTTGGCCATACCCCCACACGCCTGCACCATAGGTAGCCACACTATGGCATTTAGCATAGTAAACTTTCAGGAGTTCAGGTGGAGCAGGTTTCCCCAATTTTCTCGAAAAGGAAACCAGGGCCGATGTTGCACGCTGGAAAAGGAGGTTTCTACTGGCCATAGCTTGTCGCCATTAAGAATATTTTCGGTTGATGAAATGCTATCATGGTATTTATGGCGGAAAAAAACAACCGTCTCTAAACAAGCCAGTTTGTGGAGCTCAGTTTAAAATGTTTTTACTGTTTAAAAATTGGCTATTGCCAAAAGCAGATAATTTAACGTGGATTGAGAACTTTTCTAGACAAGCGCAGCATAAATCTACCCCAAAAGGCGCGTTTTATGAGCCTGAACTCACATTACCTTGTAAACTGTAGAAAAAGATTCTGAAACCGGGTTTTGACTTAGTTCGATAAATAAACTGATGGGAGGA
This sequence comes from Lissotriton vulgaris, assembly GCF_964263255.1. Lineage (NCBI taxonomy): Eukaryota > Metazoa > Chordata > Amphibia > Caudata > Salamandridae > Lissotriton > Lissotriton vulgaris. Next base: position 458,719,643 of record NC_141687.1, read on the forward strand.
TGTTACAGATATGTAAATGGTCTGTGACCAACAGCTCAGACTTGGTAAAGGTTTAGGCCTGCTCAGCAGCAGCGGGTCACGTTTCTCAAGCAAAGTCTATTCTGCACTGAAATTTGACCCATGGGTTGCACCCAAACGAACCCTTAATGTATGCAATAGGGTGCGTTTGGGCAGCCAGATCTACGACGTTGCGTTTTGGCGTCCAGCCATATCTAATAAGTTAGTGGTATGTGGCTTCGCCACAAACTTTAATGACATGTAAAAAGCAGGCACAAACAAGGAGGCATGTTGTATGTGGACTAACATACCTGCATGTAACATGTGCAAGCGCTGGGTAGCCTATACCGGCAGCCATGAGTCCTATACATTGCTGCCGTCTCAGTATGTGTGAGGCCCACTTTGGAGCTGGAGAACCAGGTCGAGCCTTGGCTGGGCTCAGCCTCCCGTGATTGTGCACAAATCACTTAATAAATGAATGTTTTTTTTGATAAACAACTTTATTGATTTTTGTACATGCAAAAAGCAGCTGGACACATTTGTCCATTGTTCCATATCGTCACCAATTACCATTGCAATGCGTAGAAACAGGGAAGTGCCTGCTCCGCAACCATGACATTTAAACCATTACAATCGTATACATAAACAGGTTCGATCATAATCAGTCTAATTGATCCATCCAATTACCCCACACCCTGTGGTATTAAGCGGGAAAGCCCCGTGCCTCAAATAGGGGTTTCTCTTGTGAAGCACACCAGTCCACTCCTTGATGCCATCTGGCTATACTTGGGGATTCGGGTTGTGCCCATGTTGCAGCAATGTTACGCTTAGCTACCGTGATACCTGTCCCCAGGAGCACTCTGCACGGTTGAAATCCGTCTAGGCCATGGTGAGAAAGTGCCATCTTTCTTGCATGGTATGCCCCCACTTTTTACTGTACTGCTGATATGCTTTGACTGAGTGTGCAATCACTTCATGGGACTTAGGTGGCTCATCACATTCCCTCCAGTGCGTGGGAATTTCCTTTACCTCCGACAAAGCCCAGTGCAGGACCCTGCTCTTAATGAATGCCTATGTCCGTCCAACCACAGTATCAAGGCATTCCTTCTCAGAAGAAGCAATAGCAACTGTACTAAGAGCGAAAATCGGACCCCTCGAACCAGAAATAATACTATCAGGTGATTTCAACATGTGGCTAATGTCGGACCTGGGCAAAAACGAGATAACCAAATCACATGATAGCATTTGGGTCATACCCCCGCAGGACCCTCCAGGTTGGCACAAGAACGACTCCAAAGGACGCTCCTTACAAGGCAACCTGGAAAATCTGGGCCTCAGAGCCTTAAACGGGCGCTTTCCTTCAGACAAGCCACCTTGCTTCTCCTATCTGAGTAAAAATGGCGCTTCGCTAATTGACTATATCTTTGTCAGTCTTCCACTTCTCCGCCAAATAATAGGTTTTAGCCTTGGAAGCAGAACTGAAAGTGACCACCGCCCACAAGAAATATCGCTTATGACCAAATTAATTCAACATGAAGAAGATAGGTCTCTGACATCTGACTGCTACACAATAAACTTAAAACGCATCAAGTGCTCCTTCAGCAACTTTCAACAAATAGCAGCAGATGCCAAACTTATTATGGAGGGCACCAGGAGGCCCACAAACAATGTAATTGCTAACTGGTCAACATTCGCAATCGAACTGATCGACAAACATGCAAAACCAATAAGGCAGGCGAACTTGTACGGGCAAAGCCAGACGCCCAGTCGCAACCCCGCAATACAATCTGCTACAAGAAACATGAATCGGTCATGGCGGGCTTTAAAAACAAATCCTACGGATCCTCAGTTGATAACAAATTTGAGAGAGGCTCGCAGCTACCTAAAGAAGGCTAAAAGAGAACAACGCAGAAGTCTCTGGAACTCCTTCTGGGCTAGGCTGCAAAATGACATTAAAACAAACAATTCCGCTAGGTTCTGGCGAACCATCAATAGCATTTCTGGGCAAGCCCCGAAGGTTGCGTCCTCATGCATACTGGAGACTGAGTGGGTCGCATATCTGTATCTTCACTTTAATGACCAAAAAGTAAAAACCCTTCATCAGAATCTTAATGTCGAAGTCATTCTTGCTCACAAAGTGCCTGCTAATCCAACTGATTGTAACATCAAATCCCCTTCAATGAAGGAATCTTTCAACGTTGGCCAGAAAACTGCGCAACCAAATGAGTGCCCCATGTCGCAAAGCAACAATGAATCAACAACAATCGAGGTGGCCCAAGTTGAAAAACTGATCAAAAAGGGTCGGAAGGACGGTGCCCCAGGCCCTAGTGGAATTCCTCAGGCCCTGTTTAAGGAGGACACAACCTACTGGGCCTTGAAGCTAACCACACTCTTCAACTGTATCCTGCAAAATAACATCATACCACCCTCCTGGCAGGGATCCATTTTGGCACCAATCTTCAAAGGAGGGGATAAAAAATCTCCTGGGAACTATCGCCTCATAGCCCTCATTGACAATGAAGCAAAGTATTTTGCTGGTTTGCTACTTAACTCACTTAGAACTTGGGCTGATGATCATTCCGTAATTCCTCCGAACCAAACTGGTTTCACAAGCAACACCGGCACCTCGGTCAATCTTTTGACCCTCTCTTGTCTGATCGATCAGGCAGAAGCAAGCACTTGCCCACTTTATATGGGATTTATTGATTATAAAGCTGCCTTCGACAAGGTGAATAGAGCTAAGCTCTGGCAGAAGCTGCACAGTTTAAACATCCCAAATGATCTTTTAAGAGCTATACAGCTTCTCCATCAGGACACATGGGTCAGGATAAAGATTGGGGACGGGTCCAGACTATCACGTCCAATTCCGACGACAAAAGGGCTTAAACAAGGATGTGTCCTTGCCCCCACACTTTTTAACTTGTTCCTATCCGACCTTCCAGAAGCCTTAAATAAGGTAAATTCTCATTCTCCCAAAGTAGCTGGTTTCTTGTTGTCAAATCTTTTATACGCTGATGATGTAGTACTTCTTAGCAAAACAAAGATCGGCCTGCAAAGACTCATGGACGCCATCTCTGACTATTCAAATAAGAATGAGCTCCTGATAAACAGCAAGAAGACCAAAATTTTGGCGGTGCGTTCAGGAAAGGCCAAGAAGCTGGTTTGGGTCTTGAATCAAGAAAGGATTGCCGAATCCAAATGCCACAAGTACCTTGGAGTCTCTTTTAACAACAACGGAAGATACAAAACACATCTAGAAGAACAAAAAAAGAAGGGTTCTGCGCTTGCTTTCGCAATCAGCTCCATACATAAGAAACTACAAGGCCCAACGTTCGCTCCAACAATCCAGGTAGCGCAAGCAAAAATTATTCCCACATTAACCTATGGAAGCGAGGTCCTAAAAGGTTTGGATAGCGGCCAACTGGACAAAATTATTACAAAAATTTATAGAATAGTGTTCAAGCTACCAAGTCAAACATCACCGGCCCAAATTAGGTTGGAACTGGGAATCTGCCACCAATCACTTGCCAGAGCCTTGAGTTTTCTAATGTGCTGTCATAAATTGAGGTCATCGAAGGAAGGCAGCCTAGCACAACATCTATGGTCTTGCCTTCAAATGAATCTATGGCGAGCAGGGCATGCATATTGGGAAAGAGGATTAAGAACACTAGGCCTGGAAGACCTTTGGGGCATGCAGGTAAGCCATAATGAATTTAAACGACTAGCGAAAATAAGCATAAAAAAGCTCTCTTCCGTGGAAGACAAGGCTCGGCTGGCAAAAAGAAGTCACGGATGGATGTCCTTGCAATCCTATGTCCAGTTGACCCCACAGGAGTACCTAACTCAACCATTCACTACTCGAACAAAATTAAGTTTCCTAAAGTTGAGAATGGGAGTAATCAACCTGTTGGTCCATTTGCCAAAATGGAAAAGAGCCCACGGACAGGAACAATGTAGACTCTGCGGGAATCAAAAAGAAGACATAGTACACATCCTTTGTCTTTGCCCAAACCTGCTGAACGAAAGGCGGTCCCTCCTGAGGAAACTCTGGAACACAAACATGATTAGATCGTGTAGAGCAGCAGTCTTGGCTTGCTTTGACCCTCGGAACACTAAATTAAACTGTGCCCTAGTAAGGTTTTTGGAACAAGCATATAAAAAACTTGGTGAGGTGTCCCAAGTACGCGATTTCTCACCAGTACAATTACTAGCCTAGTTCCAACTGCCACCTTATTGTATAATGGATATGATCCTTAGCTCTCCTTTTTAAAAGTATGTTTTTACACATTTTTATAATCTTCATAATGCATATGATCCTATACTTATTTTTATATGTATTCATTGATATATCGTTCTTAAAATTCTGTAACTTGCAAAGGTTTTTTAATCATGCAATAAAGATTTCGACTGAGTGTGCCCTGGGCTCCTGCCAATCAGGTGCCCAGGGCCTGTGCTCCTTCCCTAAAACTGTGTTGAAACTAAAACCCAATTGGCATCTCTGGCCACATGTTAGTCCTGGTAAATGGTACCCTAGGTACCAAGGGCATTGTGACCAGAGAAGACCTCTAAGGGCTGCAGCACTTATTGTGCCACCCTTAGGGGCCCTGTACACTGACACACACACACACTGCCTTTGCAGGCTGAGTATCCTAGTACAGAACTAAACAAAGAGTCGACATGGCACACATCCCTGTGTGCCATGCCCGCAACCACACTACCCTGGCATACAGGTGCATGAGCCCTGTGCCCCTACAGTACCCAGGGCCATTCCTGAGCACTGTAAGTGCAGTGATGCCATTAAAGAGTATATGGTGCTGGGAGGTTGTCATTACGAACTAGACAGCACCATGATGGCTACACTAAAGACTGAGAAGTTTGGTATCGTTTCATTAGCTTTTATTCGATTACCACTTGTATAATCATAAAAAGTACACAATTTAAAAAACAAACAAATCAGCGTAAACATAAATTAAAAAAAAAAGTTAAAAATACATGTATGTCTTATTTACAGTTTAAAGGTTTCCACTCAGTTTATAAGTTTTGACGTAATTTTATAGTAGCCTTTAGAAAAGTCGCTATAGACTTCGCTACATGTGGCGAGTCCAGACACTGCAAAAAAAGGAATGCCGGATGACACAGTCTGTGACCGGTAGTTTGGAGAAGTGGAAGAATCCAAGATTTTCGTGGAGATTTGTAGTATTTGCAAAAGAAAATAATATGGATTGTTGTTTGTGGAGAGAATCCATCACATGGACAGTTCGTGAGCGTACGAGACCAGTTTTGAACTTCAGGGAAGGAAACTAAGTGAAAGAATGTATTGAAACGAAATCTTGTTAATAGATATTTCTCGTGATTGGTCAGAAAGTAGGACAGATAAGGTTGGATGCCTTTGACAGGTTGTATTGCACAGATTTGACTATTCGAAGTTTTTGTGATCTCCGCCTGATTACGCAACTCTCTCAGGTGGACCAAGCACATTTTCTTTAACTGTTTTCTAGAGATGTCTTCGATGCTAGGAGGGTCGTCAAAATAAGACTTATAGCCAAGGTCATTAAAGAAGTTCTGTACGTAGACCAGCCATGGAATCTTGTGCCAGTTGGTTAGAGCTAAACAGTCCGTAATCAGAGATCGTGTTAGGTGGCACTCAGGTTTGGACCATATACGTTGCCACAGTAAAATTGTTTGGGAACGGACCGTATCTGTGACATATTCCATACCAAGCTCGTTGTGAGAAGCAAAGTTCGAGGCGCTTTGCGGTAGGGCCAGCACGTATTTGATGAAACCGTTCTCTGTTACCTGTAGGGGGTCTAGTTGGCCATACCCCCACACGCCTGCACCATAGGTAGCCACACTATGGCATTTAGCATAGTAAACTTTCAGGAGTTCAGGTGGAGCAGGTTTCCCCAATTTTCTCGAAAAGGAAACCAGGGCCGATGTTGCACGCTGGAAAAGGAGGTTTCTACTGGCCATAGCTTGTCGCCAGTTCAAAGCATCATCCACAAGGATACCCAAATATGGATAGACAGAGGTTTTTTCCAGTCTTGTGTTATCCACCAATATTGGTTTAGGGTTTTTGACCCTGGGGCCAATGTGCACGGTAAAGGTCTTTTTTATGTTGATTTTCAAGCCAAGTGAACCCATAAAACTGCTGTATTTATTAAGTTGTTTTTGAAGTTGGTTTAGTGTTCGAGCCAGGTTGACTGAATCATCTGCGTATAGCAGTGTCGGTATTGGTCGGTGGTTTATCTGGGGTAGATCCTGGCTCCCTTCCAGCATACAAATAACAAAGGAGCAAAGAGGGAAAAATTGGAAAGGGTCGCCCTCCACTCATAAACTATATATCAAACTAAAGACCCAGTCCAATCGCGTGCTATTATAATAGTGACAACCAGGGGGGTATATACCGGAAACCTTCTCCTCACTACACTCTCTGAGGTATAGACGCAATTGCTCCAACACCAACACCTTTGTGGAGCAGTCTGAACATCTGGCGTCAAAGTTGACCAACAGGAACTACCCGAAGAAGATAGTGAAACAGGCAAAAAAGAGAGCTTTCAATACCCCTAGAAACGCTCTGTTGGAGAAAGTGGTCAAACAATACGGAAGCATTGGTCTATTCTGTCTAACAGCGAGTTCCGTATGCCACCACCTAGATTTGCGTTTAAAAGGGCGACCAATTTGAAAGATAGACTGGTACACTCGAAGGGCCATGGTACACGTATGGACTGCAATTCCACCATACCTAATGGCCACTTTCCGTGTGGTACATGCTCAGTGTGTCCACTTACGAAGAAGAGCAAAAGTGTGACACTCGTCTCTGGCAGGGAGTGGTTCCAAAATCAATTTAGCAATTGTAACTCTACTCAGGTGATTTACAGGCTAACATGTCAGTACAGTCTCCACTACATAGGGCTCACGCCCCGGAAGATCAAGGTACGCATACAGGAACATTTGAGTACTGTCAGAGCGGGTAGACTAACTACTAAACTTGTTCAACACTGTTTTACTGAGAAACATACATTTAATTGGACAGTGCTTGAGAAGATCAAGGGTTCCCCGCAGAACAGTGAAGGTATCCTTTTAGCGAAGGAAGCACGCTGGATTTACAGCGAGAAAACAGACAGGATAGGGCTCAATGAAATTATAGAGTGGAACAGGATAAAACTATGAGGGACACTCTGTACTGACATAATTGTTCTTCTGCATCACCTTGACTAGCGTACCTTAGGAGCATGAGTTGGTATTTGTAACTTTCGTGCCCATGTACTAGAGGTGCTCCTGTACATTCCCAATCTTGTAGAGATGTAATTGTTACGCTTTAGCACAGGGTACATGTAGGGGCCCTGACTTTTTGATTTTATGTAGAACAACAGGAAACGCATTACATGTAGCGTGACCTTTTATAAGTTCAGTTGCCTTTTTAAATGTGTTACAGCATTTTAGGTACTAATAAAATTTGGGCCGAGAACTGGGTTTATCTTTGTCTCTCCCCAGCTCCTCCTTTCAGAGTAACATCCGAATAACATCTTTACCCTCCTGATTTCCGTGGCCCCATTTGCCCAAATGATTTAGCCAAATAGCTCACATCGCTTAGGTTAACCGATTTATTCCCCAAGCTTGATAGTGCGGCACCTTGTGGGGTTGTTCTATAACATTATGTGGGTAATGCCTTGCTGTATACCCATAACGAGACTAGGCTAAGATGGCCGCCACTTTTTCTATCGCGCTCACGTGATGTGCTGAGGGGCGGGCCCTCGCGCACCGCGCGTTTGTAGGCTGCCGGCAGAATCAGCCGGCATGGCTGAGGAAAGGTGCCTTCCTAGTCGGTTGGCGGTGAGGAGCAGTCGCGTGAATGGAAGACTTGGCAGGGAAGTACTAGTAACCTGCATTTTGAATGCATATTATGCTCGAATGTGTTGGTACCTTGGGCAATTCCCTGAAAGCCATGAGGCGATACTCGGCGGAGTTTGTTATTGTTATGGGCAATATCCAGAAAGCCATGTGGCGATTCCCGGCTGGGTAATTCGTTAGTACAATACTACAAGTCCAGTGGGGCTCACGAGTAGTATGTGTTTAGGTGCTAATCTAGTACTGAATGATTTTGAAAGGTTGTGAGTTCGCCATGATTCATGCGCTTGTTTCACGGTGTGGAGATGCTGTGCTGCTGGTTATGGGTGACAATGGCAACAGCATTTTAAGTTGTATTTGGAGTGTGCACCAGGTCAGATAGTAGTGCAGTGTCAATCTTAGAACACCTTACAAGTCCATTGACACCGAGCTTGTTTTCTCTTGGCAGATTGCTTAATAGTCCAAGGATCGAGGGATATTTCCAGGTTAGCAGTACCCAGGGACCTTGTAGAGACCTGAGCAGCCGGTATGAGTAGCGTGGCTGACTCTTGGTAATACCCCACACACTACATTATATTATTATTATATTGTGCTTCTTGCCACCCCAGGGTTCACGTGTTTTTAAACATGCCTTTTACCTGTTCTCCCTTGGCAGCATTTTTTAGAACTAGTGTCCATAAGAGTGAAGTGGCAGCAATTGAGTGCAGCCCTGATGAAACTGCTAAAGGTAATATAGCAGTGAAACATGTCGGCACTGGCAGTAGGTAATGGTATGCATGATTAGCTACCAGCCTTTTTAGCATTAAAGTGCACACTATCAGCGCCCTATGAATAAAATTGGTTAAGGGACTGGTGTGCAGTGTGTGTTTTTAAGCACTCTGTGATTTGTGTTTGTTTGTCACTAGCAGAATTTTCTGCACTTCACCATTTGACACTTTATATGTTGTTTGTTTTGGACACTCCTTTTCTTTCCTCTCACTTTTCTTTGAGAAGCAAGTGATCACCGATGATGAGACAGGGGCCTGTCTGGAAATTTCATACCAGTTACCCCGATGGTGGTCTTTCCGTGAGGGGTCATTTGCTTCTCGCACATATTTTTTCACGTTTATGAGGAACGTCTATTTTTGTAGTGGACGTCTGCGACCAACCTGTTGTTGGCTCATTGTGAGTGGATGTTCTGAGGTGTTGCCCGGGAGAACAGGTGTTTTAACTTGAGCGTAGCTACAGTGCAGTACCTCCTTATAAAGCTTATGAGAGTGTAGTGGGGAGAAGGTTTCTAGTATATACCCCTTGGTTGTCACTATTATAATAGCACGCGATTGGACTGGGTCTTTAGTTTGATATATATCCCTTCCAGCATAGCCTGCTCTAGACCATTGGTGTAAAGGTTGAACAGGAAGGGAGCCAGTATGCAGCCCTGTCTTACTCCTTTTGTTATTGGAAAGGAGCGAGACAGCTCACCGTTGATGTCGAATCTGACTCGTCCTGTGGCATTGGAATAGAGTTCACGGAGGAAGGCTATTAGAGGTGGATCCACTCCGAGGTCGCTGAGTATTTTCCAAAGTTTGTCATGTTGGACGCAGTCAAATGCCGCACTAAGATCGACATATACGAGGAAGATGTTACCTCCTTTAGCGCCAACATATTTCCCAGTTAAGAGGACGAGGTTCAGGGCCTGTTCCACGGTCCCAATACCCTTCTGGAAGCCATATTGCAGGTCGGTCATGATGTTATTTTCCTGGGCCCAAGATTGTAAACGGTCCAGGAGCACACGACCTGCAATTTTGCCCATGGAGTCCAGAAGGGAAATTGGCCTGTAGCAGGCCGGGTCGTTTTGATCGCCCTTTTTAAAAATAGGGAGCAGGATAGATGTTGACCATGACTGAAAAAGCCCAGCGGATGATACTGATGCTAAAACCTGAGTGATTATTGGTGACCATAGTTCTGTGTTGTGGAGAAAAATGTCCATTGGAACTCCGTCAGGACCCGGAGCTTTGCCTGGTTTCGATGCCTTAAGTGCTTTAATGACTTCACTATGATGGAAATATATGTTTATAGGATAGATGTTATTCTTCGATATATGGGCTTCACTGTGGTCTATTCCTGTTGGGTCTTGTGAAGAATGACCGAAGATTTTGGAAAAGTGCATGACCCAGTCATCTGCCGTGACTGCGACGTCTAGATGGTGTCCCTTTGTTCTATCAGCCAGAAAGGGGGATCTTATAACTTGCCAAAATAGAGCACTGTCCTTGCTTTGGCAGCTGTCATGGAGTTGTGCCCAAAGATCTTTCTTGATTTCTTTTTTACGGTCCCGTCTGGCTAAATTATAGATTTTCTTTAGGTTGGAAATTTCCTCTGGGTTCCTCATAGGTCTATGTAGGGCTTCTTTTAAGCTTGAAAGGGCCTTTCGGCAAGCTGTGTCAAACCACCTCATAGTGGAGGGCTTGTTATTCTTTGGTTTGGCAAAAAGTTCGTTACCAATTATTTTCAGAATATTTTGGAAACTATCGACGATTACCTGAGATGTGGAGTCTGAAGACAAGCAGTCAAGTATCCAGGGCTTAGATTTTTCAAGAATCCTCTCACTTACTTCCACCGGGTCAACCTTGGCCCATTTGACTGTGTAACCGTTTAGTTTGTTCATAGTTAGTGTATTTTGATTTAAGAGGCTCGTTGTAACAGGGTGTGACTTAGCCATTTTTAGGTTAATTCTTACAGTGAGCGGAAAATGATCACTAGTAGCATCTGTCCCAGTTGTAAAATTGGTTACTTGTCCCTTGAGTGTTTGTGAGGACAGAATAAAGTCTATAGTGGTTAGGAATCCTCTTCCATGGAAAGTAGGAGAAAAATCTTTCTGAGGCTCTACTAGCTCGTTTACAAAGTCCAAATCTAGAGAACATAAAATCTCATTTAATTTATTTCCACAGGTTGAGTGGGCAAAATGGGGCAGGGGACAACCATGTTCGTTTTGCAAACCGCAGTTTCCATTTTTGTAGTTGGAACATAGTGGATGATTGAAATCACCGCCCCAAATTAAGTGTACTATATTAGAATTAAGATCGTTTTGCAGGGATGTTAAAAAAGTGGCAATTTCAGCTAGGGTTGTCAGACAATCCATTGTAGTTAAATTGTTATAATAGTTAATAAAAACATAGGTACAATCCTTTGTGAAGTTCATTTGCAGAATTTGATAGGTCGGGAATTCTTTCAACAGCCTAATGGATAGAGGAGGGAGAGTATTGGCAACATAGATCACAAGACCCCCCCTTTGGTCTGCCTAAAGCTCCCTGCATTGCTGGGGTATGAAAGGTTTTATAACCCGCTAGATGATTTGGGATAATGGACCATGTTTCCTGGAAACAGAGTATCTGGTGTTCCCTCACTGTTTCAGACCATGACTCTAGTGTCAACTTGGAAGTCAGTCCTGCGACATTCCAGTATATTATAGAAAGATACAAGTTGTTAGGGTCAAAAGAGAGGTGTGAAACAGAGGGTTTAGGAGGAAGGCACTCTGTTGGGAACATGGTAGATTTAATAATATCACTCAAATCGTTAGACTGGTGAAAACTTGTATCGATATTATCCATAGGGGTTACCGGGACACTGGTCATTATTTCATTCGAAGTGATGTTGCGGGTGTCTACAATAACCCCAGGCTGGGAGTTTGTATTAATGGGCGAGATTTGTTTTGGTTGTCTCTGGGGTTTGGGTGGGCGTGACTGCGATCCAGAGTTTAGTGGAGAGGCCGTGATAAGTACGGCCTGGCTCTTGGTTTTTAAGGGCATTGACGGTCAATCCACCATCTCTAGGCAGTCATACCGGTTTCTGGTGGGAAGACCCTGCCAGCCCTCCAGTGGATAGTAGGGTCTGTCTTGCCAGGGCTGTTTATGCCAGTCTCTGTTTCTGTTTCTGTTCCCATGGCTATAGCTATGTCCCACCTGGTTCCATTGATCTTCCTGGGGGTACTGCCAGTTCGAAATAGGAATATATTGGTGTATGTTCAGTGGTGGATAGAAGAAGGAAAGATGTTGGGTGTCTATTCCTCCTTTTTTCCCCAGGGAAGGCCATGAGCAAATATGGTCCACGGTAGATGGATCCCTGCATGTTACTATAATGCAGTCTCCTTGGATTGACTTGTGTTCTTCGCCTATCCATATTACTCTGCGGACTGTGGAAATCCCGCCAGAATGGTATGGTTCCAATGGTCTGTTTATGCTTAGCCACTGCAGGACCTTATTTTTGAGTGACCAGGCGGTTTCAACCATACCTTCGGTTAATTCGGGAACACCTGTGAGGGTAACTGTATATGGGGTTGCCTCTGGTGGAAGGTGCACTGGGCGCCTAGATCTTGGTGTCTTTTTGGGTACCATCTGGGGTTGTGTAGCCGTCGGTTTAGCAGGTGTAATGGACGGTTTGTTTATAGTCTGATTTATGGTTGTATTTACTGTTGCGTTTACAGATTTTACTGTTTTTCCTGTTTTTACGGGACCTGTTCTGGATATGGATTGAGGCAACTCCGTAGGTGTTTTAGCCTTTTGTACACTTGGAGCTGGGTGTTGCTGTTTTGCTAATGGACCGGTATGTTTTGGTTTTAGAGGGGGTGGGATGGTCGAGGAAGACTGTTTGGTTACTACAGCAGATTGTGATTGGTGGGAAACTTTTGAGGGGTGGGTAGCGTTTCCCGTCCCTTGGCTAACTAAGTGTAAATTCTTCACACTAGGGTGAGTTCGTGATAGAATTGCTATTTGAGCTTCCAGGTTCCTTATACTAATTTGTATAGGTTTTAGGTGCTGGGAAAAAAGCTCTTTGATTGTGCTTAGCCATTGCGATGTGGTTTTACAAGTTTTGCATGGGTTATCTGTATCCTCAATGAAAATAAAGGGTGTTAAAGAGTTATTTTCTGTTGGAATATGTATAATTGGTTGTGTGGGCTGTATGGGACGATCCCTCCCAGATTCCCTCCCAAGTTCCATAGGGGTAACAGGCGTTGCTGCGTTATCGCATAAGTTAGTGCTTCCTTGTTTGGGGATGGCTCCTTCCCTCGCTCCCCGAAGCTGTTTATCTATAGTTGATTCCAGTCTGTCATATGTTTGACAGGCTTCTAGGTCCGGGGTAACCTCTAAATCGTCTGATAGTAGTGAGTCAGACTCAGATTGGGTTACTGATAAATCAACTGAGCATGGTACTGTATGGATGTCAGCAACAGTCACAGGTGGGGGGAGGGTAGAAGTAGTAGGGGCTTGCTGGATGGGGGATGCCGCAGTTGCTAGAAGGCCCAAGGACGAGCATTTTGCTTTACTAAGGTCCAGAGAAACTCTGCGTTCCAGAAGGGATATGCTATGATCGATTGCCTCGTTGGTCCGTGAGATGAATTGGTCTATAGGACCAGTAATCTGGGCTACAGCCAGTGCGGTTTTGGTTTTGCTTCTGGTTCTTCCAGGCATGATGGACATGTGAGAAGTCCAATATACTGAGAAGTGTCGGGCTGACAGTAAGAACCAAAGGGAGTGGCCCGGTCCGGTCTCTACCGGGCACTAACGGGCAACAACGGGCCCGCCCTTGGCCCGGGCTTTGCCCGGCGTCCCGCGAGACGGGGTGATGCTGTATTTGGGCGCCTCCTGGCACGCAAATGTTGCGGCGAGTGCCGCTAGGGATGCTGGGTCTTGTGGTTGTTTGGCCCTCAGACCGCGCTCCACTCGGCGGCCAAACCCCAGGTGAGAAAGGAGACGGGCGGCGGGAGGGCTGTGACCCAGATTTTGGCGATCCTCGTCAGGCAGAGAAACAGCAAGATTCAGCAGGAGTCACAACAGGAAGGGTTGTTGAATACACAGAGTTCCCCCCCTCGACCGGGGTGACGCTGTATTTGGGCGCCTCCTGGCGCGCAAATGTCGCGGCGAGTGCCACTAGGGATGCTGGGTCTTGTAGTCTTTTGGCCCTCAGACCGCGCTCCACTCGGCGGCCAAACCCCAGGTGAGAAAGGAGTCGGGCGGTGGGAGGCGGGAGGGCTGTGACCCAGATTTTGGCGATCCTCGTCAGGCAGAGAAACAGCAAGATTCAGCAGGAGTCACAACAGGAAGGGTTGTTGAATACACAGAGTTGGTATCAAACTTCTCAGCGGATAATTTTTAAAACTCTTACTCTGGCGCACAAAGCCTTGCACGCCTCCGGAGCAAAATACCTGCAGAATAGGCTGGCCTTTTACCTGCCTGCTAGGTCGCTCAGGTCTGAAGCCCTGTTTCTTGCGTCGGTTCCTCGTGTGAAGAGAGCCCGCATCGGAGGCCGCTCTTTTAAACTACTAGCACCTCAGTTATGGAATAAACTGCCTGTGTCCTTGCGCAGCATTCCTAATCTGTTGGCCTTCCGGAAAGGGCTTAAAACCTGGCTCTTTTCCTCTTAGTTTCGGTCCCTTTTAGCTTCCTTCTATTTCTGTTTCTTATTTTCCCTGCTGTGTTATGAGATTAGTGTGCAATCCAAAGCGTCGGGACACTCTTCTGAGTAGCCGTACGCTATACAAAACCCCTGCATAACATAACATAACATAACATAACATAACATAACACATTAAATCCCCACTGATGCCAGTGTGGGATTTAATGCCAATTGTACGACAGAGGGCAACTTAGAGTTGCCCCTGAACCTAACCTACAATCCATGTCTGGTATGAAAGGCTGCCTAGGCTGCCACATAGCAGACATGTTGCTGGACCCCTGGGTAGAGAGCCATACGCTCTCCTTGGCCTGCAACAATTCACGTCCTGGGCGAGGTGCTAGGTCTCCTCCCCCAGGATGGGCAGGGGAAGCTTCAAAGGCATGCCGCCTTTGTGAGCTTCTCCAGGCCACTTTCTGTACTCAGCAACCGGCCCCTACCAGTTCTGACCCCCACTCTGGAGGGAAGACTGGCGGGAAACCCTAAGTGAGGAAACAGGATGTGCCAGCCTGTGCCAAGTCCACCCCTCAGGTGGGAGAGGCGAGGTGAAGCATGACTCCGGGCTACAGCCATCTTGAAGATGGGGAGCCCTACCCAATCAGAACTAGGCCTCGGCCCCTCCTCCCACAGGAGAGGAGCAGGATAGGGGGTGTACTCACCCCAGGACAGGGACCTATTGGTCCCTGCCCCTGCCCTACCTGTAATGCCCCTAAATGTAGTATTTAGGGGCATCCTGAACCTTCCTCCCTCAGTTCCTGATTTTAAAACAAGAAAGAAGATCAAGAAGAAGAAGACCTGCCGTGCAACTGCTAACAAGAGGATGGCACCAACTGACTTGACCCCAGCCCTACAGGCCTGAACCTGCTCCTGCTAAATCTCGGCGTCTCCTGCAGACAGCAATTTTAAAAACCCCAGAGGACCTGCCTGCCTTGAACCTCTTAAAGACTGGGACTCCCATGAGCAGTGGTTCTGCTCAAACAGCAATACCCCTGGTGCCAGCCAGGAACCGCAAATCTAGCACACTCTGCACCCGTCGAGCCTGGCCCGTGCCTGAGTGGACAAAAGCCCTGAGGACTTCCCCCCGGCGATTGTGACCTGGAATCCAGGGCCCAAGGACCCTCCTTGATGACTCAGATGACGCCTGCAGCCTCACAACAATGAACCCTTCCAACCACAACCAGCAGCCCAGCTCCCACAACCACATGGCCTGCTTGCCAGCAGCCACCAACTGAAGGCCCCTGCCTCTCATTGGATGACATTAGGCCTAACTACCTCTGCACCCGGCTGCCCCTGTGCCGCAGAGGGTGTACCAAATGTACCTACCAGAACCTTACCTCTGCCAGTCGAGTACTTACCCAAAAGCCGATAACTCACTTTTCTTCCATAGGATAACATTGACTGGTTTCACTTGAAAATTCTTTTAAGTGGGGAGATTTGAAACTTTTAAATATTAATCTAAAATCAGCCGAACAACGAATTCCGATTTACTCACCTGTTATCAGGAGAAAACCCAGTGCTGCATCTTTTAGCCCAGCACTGACCCTGAAAAGTAATTTTAACCGTACTTACCAGTATCTTGAATTTCCTTCCATAGGAATCCATTGTATGCTTTTCACCTGAAAAGTTTGTGTCAATTTTCAAAAACTACAAAAATTCTTAAAAATCACCTGTATGACTTAAACGCATTCTTTCAATTGTTTACAGCAGATGCACAGGGGCTGGATCCAGGATCCAACCCGGAGTTAGAAAAAGTAACGATAACACTACTTACCTGATAAGTGAATTTCTTCCCATAGGATAACATTGGTGATTCTAGGGAAAAATGTTTCTAACTGTCAACTTTTAAAATGCAATAAAATTCCTTAAAAATCACTACTGTAACCAAAACGCTGTTACTTAACTGTTTACAGGAGCTGCCCCAGGACTGAATCTAGGATCCAGTCATGTGGTTAGAAAAGTAATCCATAAAGTAACTAATTGCATTTATCTAGAAATTCCCATTGAGCTCAATGTTGCATTGTGTTTGAAATTGTGTTGCCTATTGCAACAACTGTAACTATTGTAATCAAAAAGTCTATTGCCTATTTGAAAAGTATTTAACTAAAGTTACTCATTCTGAGAAAGTATATTTTGATACCTTGTTGGGTCTAAAATAAAAGAACTATGTATTTTGAAACAAAACAATTGGCCTAGAGTTCAGTTCTTGAGTGTGTGAGACCATTTGCTGACTGAGTGTGTACAACAAATGCTTTACTCTGTCCTCTGATACTGCCTTACTCCTCGACCAATCTACCACTTTAGAGAGGAAAGTTACATCTAACTTTAGCCTCTGCCAAATCTCTGGGGACTGTGGACTCTATACACACTGTACCATACTTTGGTCCAGTATATATAGAGCCATTTTCTTACAGCCATGCATTACTCTCAGAAGGAGTCTTATGGGATCGTGAGGAACCTGTCAGCCGAGGATGTGAGTGATATCCGTCTCTATTGCAGCCCAATATGAGACCAGGCGCCGCCAGGCCCAGGTCACGTGGTAAAAATCTGCTGGGCTTTGATCACAGCGTGTACAGCTCGGGGAGGGGCGTAGGCCTGATTTGTAAAGGCATTCTGGGGTGAGATAAGCAGTATGTAAGTAGTATAATTGGATTAGGCAGATCTGGCTGAGGTTGTATTGGTTCTGGGGGCCATAAGGGCGTCTCGCCATTCCTGTTCCTCCAGGAGGCCCAACCATCCCTCCCACCGGGTCCTGAGTGATGCAAGCAATGTCGGGCTGCTATTAACCAGGGTACGGTATATCCGATACCCCACCCTTCCCCCGGTTTCCCATCATGACCTGAGTCTCTAGTGGGCTGAATTCGGGGAGTGTGGTACCTGTGGAAATGTGTGCGCTAAGAGCGTGACGTAGCCGCAGGTATATGTAGAATTGTGAGGTATGAAGAGTATAGCATTTTTTCAGGTCTTGGAATGTTCTAATGTGGTCCCCCGCCCAGAAATTGTCCAGTAGCGATGTGCCGATGTTGGTATGTTATGTTATGTTATGTTATGTTATGTTATGTTATGTTATGTTATGTTATTAGTGCTTGAATAGCGCGCGACTGCCCCAGCAAAGGGGCGTCTCAGCGCTTTCAACAACAGAGACTGATCCTGGATGCCACAGCTGAGGGACTCAAATACAGAACAGACGAGAGAAAAAACTATCGTGATGGAAAGAGATAGGTTTTAATAGCTCTCCTGAAATCCGACAGACCCTGCAGGCCACGAATCTAAACTGGCAGGGAGTTCCATAGTTTGGCCGCCAAACAACGGAAGGAACGTCCTCCTGCTCGACAGCGCTTCACAGGGGGAACCGTGACCAGGTGCTTCCTGAAGGAGCATTCGAGATGGAACATATGGTGTCAGAAGATTGCAAAGCAGCATGGGTGAAGCAGGTTTCAGTATCTTAAAGGAAAGACATACAGTTTTAAACTTGATTCGCTCCGCCATAGGAAGCCAATGGAGTTTCCGAATGGTGTCGGTAATGGGACAGAATGGAGGAAGCCCAAACAAGGTTCTAGCTGCTATGTTTTGGATACGTTGCAATCGAGCAATCTCAGCTTGATTAGCCCCCAAAAGCAGGGAGCTAACGTAGTCCAGTTGAGATAAAATTGTTGACTGGAAAATCAGCTGATGCGTTAAGGGTTCAAAAAACTTTAGAAGAAGTTTAAGACCTCGCAAGAGACCGAAACATGTACCGGCAACTTTTTTGGTATGGATCAGAAAACTGAGGGAGGAGTCCAGCCACCCCCCCAAGTTCTTAACCTCCTCCTTAGGTTCAGGAGTCTTGCCTAATGCCGTCGGCCACCAATGTTCACCCCACAGGCTTGCATTCTTACCAACTAACAAAACCTCAGTTTTAACTTGCATTTAACTGTAAGTAGTTGGTAGTCATCCATCATGCCATGGCCGTTAGGCCATCTCTGAACCTAGAGGTGTTCAGGGTGGAACCTTCAGTCAATGCCACCACCAGATGCGTGTCGTCCGCATATGAAAGGTCCAACTGCCTGGCGACCGCAGCTTATGGCTGGACATACAAGTTGAATAATGTGGGGCTCAGAGCGGAGCCCTGAGGCACCCCCTGTTCCATTGAGTGCACCTGAGATAGAAAAGGGGGAGCAGTGACTCGAAAAGATCTTCCGGACAGAAAGGATCTGAACCATTCCAAAGCCAGGCCCGTAATACCTGCTTCCTCTAGTCATTGTATCAGTATGCCATGTGAGACCGTGTCAAAGGCGGCACTGAGATCCAACAGTATCAGTGCCGCTGTCTGACCCGCTTCAAGAATGATCCGCAGATGCTCAGTCATTCCCAGGAGAGCAGTCTCGGTACTGTGGCCAGATCAGAAGCCATTTTGTGACATATCCAGAATGTCATTGGAATGCAAAAAGTTAGTTAGTGTGGTGTTAACATGTGACTCTGTCACTTTTACCACCAAAGGAAGGAGAGATATGGGCCGAACGTTTTCAGGCTTGGCCGGGTCCAACGCTGGGTTCTTAAGGATGGGGGACACCCATGCCTGTTTCCACTTCCACCGTGTCGGCACCATGGCTGAGGAAAAGGAAGAGTTAATTATCTGGCATAGAGGGGCTAAGAAAAGCGAAAGAGACTCCTTCAAATGAGCAGGCTTTAAAGGGTCAGCTGGAGAGCCTGATTTAATTTTCGAGCTTAACCTAATCAGCTCCTCTTGAGAAATCTCAGGGATAACCATGAGACTGGAGCTCAGACCTGGTCTTGAGGGAATCAGTCTGACAGGAAAGGTCGTGGAAGGAAAGGACCTATAAATAGCATGCACTTTTTCCACGAAGAAGGAGGCCAATTCTTCACACTGCAATTCCGATGTAATTGCAGGCGCTGTATTGTTCCTGACTCTGAGGTCTTTTAAAATCTTGAAGATGCATTTAGCAGGGTTAGAGCTGAGCTTAGTCATATCGTTTGAATCCAGTGAGGGTCGTTAACTCTTCCTGCCACCTGCCCTGCCAGAGAGGTGTCTGCTGGTTTAGTTTGTGGTCCCAACGTATGTGTCTTAGGGCCGTGTGCCAGGCCATCAGAACCGCCCTGGTAATCATCGGTATTGCTGTGAGTATTGGGCTTCCAAATAGAAATGCTTGATTCTGGGGAAACTCTAGATGTTTTGTTATGTTATCTGAGCTTGTATAGTGCATGGCTACCCCAGCAACGGGGCTTCCCAGCGCTAGCAGACAGGCAGTAAAGGTGGAGGGTGAAAGGCTAGATGGAAGGACATCCCGAAAAAGGCGATACAGTAAATTGTCACAGGGCAGAAAACGCACCACGCCAGCGTCCCCGGCTAAATGGAGGAAAATAGCCAGGTTTTAATCTGTTTCCTGAAAGCCCAGTGATTTTGAGTGCGGCGAGCTGAGATTGGAATAGAGTGCCAGAGGGCAGGGGCCAGGGACCTAAAATAGCGCCCACTCTCTGCTCCTGCGCACCCTGGGAGTACAAGCCAGGTGCAGGTTGGCAAAACGTAGTGCTCGAGACGGCACATAGAGGGAGCAGAGCCCCTGCAGAATCCGGGGGCCCTGATCGTGCAGAATCTTATGGATGGTGCAGCGAGTATTAAAATGAATTCTTTGTTCAATGGAAGCCAGTGTAGGCAGTGAAGGAGGTGGGAGGTGTAACAGTGCTCTCTTTGTGACCGTTTTGTTACCACCCAGTAGAAGTCTGTTACAGTAATCAAGGAGGGACAAGACTACTGATTGAATGATCACTTGACGGAAGGGTGCAGCAAAAAACCCTAAGATGGGTTTCTGCCCACGTAAGTGGCCGTAACAAGTACCTGCCACTTTTTTGGCATGCAATTCAAAGGAGAGGGAGTTGTCCATCAGGACCCCTGAGCTCTTAGCTGTTTTTCGGCTGGGGAGGATGACCCCGTACAGCGAGCCACCACTTATAGTCCCATTTATGAGAGTCTCTTCCAACCAATGGCAACTCCGTTTTTGAGGAATTGAGTTGGAGGTAGTTTTCCGTCAACCAATCTGTGATTCCCAATACATCCTCCTGGAACCTCAGTTGGTCTACGGTGGGGTTGTTAGAGAAGGTAAATAGCAGCTGCCTGTCGTCCACATAAGATATTATACTGATCTCCCGAGCTTTGGCCAAGAGGGCCAAAGGGCGCACGTACACGTTAAAGAGTGTCGAGCTCAGCGCGGAGCCCTTGGGGACGCGGCAGCAGACAGGGTACGTACTGGATTGGTATGGGGGGCGTGGATCTGGAAGGAGCTATCAGAGAAAAAAGATGCAAACTAGGCCTAAGCTGAACCGCTGACCCAATCTCCTTGAGTCGTTGGAGCAGAATCTGGTGGAAGACTGTATCAATAGCCGCACTCAGATCGAGCAGCACCAGTGCTGTGGTATTACCCTCATCTAGTGCCGCTCTCAACTGCTCTGTGACTGCCAACAGGGCGGATTTTGTGCTGTGTTTACACCGGAACCCCTTTGTGACCTGTCCAGAATCTTTTCCTTCCAAATACTTGGTTAGGATGATGTTAACATGGGATTCCATGACCTTAGCTAAGTAAGGAAGAAAGGAGATAGGCCTAAAATTCTCTGGGACCGATGCATCCAGTGAAGGCTTTTTCAGTATTGGGACAACCTTGGCATGTTTCCAAGATTTGGGAAGCACTGCTGACTGGAGTGACCTATTGATCAGTGTCCTGCCCTCTGTTAAGATGCAGTCTTGGAACTTCCTGAAAGTGTCAGGTTTTACAGGATTGTCCAGGGAACCTGATTTCACCTTTTATGACAGAGTATCCATGTCATTACAAGACAAAGGAGGAAGTTCTTGTAGCGAGAGGGAGGGATCCAGTGTGTAAGTGGATGGCCATGGTTTAGATGTCACTCTCCTCACGTCAAGAGTTGTGCAGATACGGTCCACTTTATTGATAAAGTAGCGGGCTAGAGCTTCACAATGCAGATTGGTAGAGATGATATTATTAGTCCCTGTTAGGGGTTTTGTCATATTGTTTTACAGAGAAAAAATGGTTTTGGAGGGGTTGGTGCTTGATGTAATAAGATAGTATAGAATGCAGCTCTGGCCTTTTGGACAAGTTTGTGGTAGGCTTTGATCGGCAGCCTGTTGATTTTTTTTTCTGTGAGATCATAGGTACGTCTCCAGATGCGTTCCAGGGATTTACACTGTTTTTTTCCCACCTTAAGGACTCGTTATACCAGGCATGTGATTGAGGGCGCTGAACATGAGTCAATTTCTGAGGGATACAGCGGTCCAATGTGTACTAATACAGCTCCTATAGGCTTTATCAGCTTCCTCCAGATTAGAGGGCCCTACCAGACAGGATGTTTTTAGACTGGACGCAAAGCCAGCGGTGTCCAGTTTGTGCCATGGTCGTTTCATGGTAGTTTGTTGGGATATCTGCAAAGGTGTACCGACTAAGTTCAAGTTCAAGTTCGGTAATTTGTAAAGCGCACTACTCACCCAGAGGGTCTCAAGGCGCTAGAGGGAAGGGTTAATTATTTGTCGAATAGCCAAGTTTTGAGTTCTTTTCTGAAGGAAATGTGGTTCTGATTAAGGCGGAAGTGGGTGGGGAGTGAGTTCCAGGTCTTGGCAGCCAGGAAGGAGAAGGATCTGCCACCCATGGTGGATTTTCTGACGCGAGGGACTGCGGCGAGGGCTTTATTGGATGATCTTAGTTGGCGGGTAGGTTTGTAGAAGGACAGTCGAGTGTTGAGGCATTCGGGTCCTAGATTATGAAGGGCCTTGTGTGCGTGGGTGAGAAGGCGGAAAGTAATTCTTTTGTTGACGGGAAGCCAGTGGAGGTCTTTTAGGTGTCCGGTGATGTGATCTTGGTGCGGGATGTCTAATATGAGTCTCGCTGATGCGTTCTGGATGGGCTTGAGTTTTTTCTGTAGTTTTGTTGTAATTCCGGCGTAAAGTGTGTTGCCATAATCTAGACGACTCGTGACCAGTGCATGGGTGACAGTCTTTCTTGTCTCGAGTGGGATCCAGCGAAAGATCTTTTTGAGAATGCGAAGGACGTTGAAGCAGGAGGACGAGACGGCGTTGACTTGTCTGGACATTGAGCGAGAGGAGTCTAGAATGAAGCCAAGGTTACGTGCATGGTTTGTGGGTGTGGGTGCTGTGCCCAGAGCGGAAGGCCACCAAGAGTCGTCCCAAGCTGAGGGGGAGGATCCTAGGATGAGCACCTCCGTTTTATCTGAGTTGAGTTTTAGGCGGCTCTGTTTCATCCATTCGGCAACTTTTTTCATGCCTTCTTGTAGATTTGTTTTGGCGGTGTTGGGGTCTTTGGTGAGGGAAAGGATTAGCTGGGTGTCGTCGGCGTAAGAGATTATGTTGAGGTTGTGTTGACGCGCGATAGAGGCGAGAGGACTCATGTACACGTTGAAGAGGGTGGGACTGAGTGAGGATCCTTGAGGTACGCCGCAGATGACTTCGGTGGCCTTTGAGTAGAATGGGGGAAGTCGGACTCTCTGAGTTCTACCAGCTAGGAACGAGATGATCCAGTCCAAGGCTTTTCCTTGTATGCCGATGTTGCTGAGGCGTTGTATAAGGTTGCTGTGGCAGACTGTGTCGAAAGCGGCGGAGAGGTCGAGTAGGATGAGGGCCACTGTTTCTCCGTTGTCCAGGAGTGCTCGGATGTCGTCGGTCGCTGCAATGAGGGCGGTTTCGGTGCTGTGTTTGGCTCGAAATCCGGATTGAGATGGATCAAGGGAGTTGTTGGATTCAAGAAAGGCGGCGAGCTGGCTGTTGATAGCTTTCTCGATGACTTTGGCCGGGAAAGGGAGGAGGGATATGGGTCGGTAGTTTTTCAGTTCTGAGGGGTCTGCTGTAGGTTTTTTCAGAAGAGCGCTGAGTTCGGCGTGTTTCCAGATTTCTGGGAAGGTGGCAGAATTGAAAGAGCAGTTGATGATATCGCGGAGTTGGGGTGCGATGATGGAGTCAGCTTTGTTGAAGATGTGGTGGGGACAGGGGTCAGAAGGCGAGCCAGAGTGGATTGAGTTCATAAGGCGAATGGTGTCTTCAGTGGTGATTGGGTTCCAGGCACTGAGGTTGTTAGTTGGAGGAGTGGGATCTGAAGGGGGTGGGGCGGGTAGATCATTGGGAGTATTCTTGAAGCTGTTGTGGATGTCGGCAATTTTGTTGTAGAAGAAGGAGGATAGTGCGTCGCAGAGGTCTTAGGAGGAAGTGATGTTGTTGGATGCTGCGGTGGGGTTAGTGAATTCTTTGACGATATTGAAGAGTTCTTTGCTGTTGTGAGAATTGTTGTCGAGACGGTCCTTGAATGCTGATTTCTTGGTGGATCGAATCAGTTGGTGGTGTTTGCGGGTGGCTGTCTTGAGGCAGGCCATGTTGTCTGAGGTTGGGTTTTTTCTCCAATTCTTCTCAATGGTGCGGCATAGCTTCTTGGATTTTTTAAGTTCATCATTAAACCAGGGAGCCTTTTTGCTGGCTGATTTCAACTGGTGCTTTTTCAGGGGAGCTAATTCGTCCGCACTGTGGGTAATCCATTGTCTGAGGTTGGTGGCCGCTTGGTCTGGGTCCATTGAGAGGGTGGGAGGGTTATTGTTGAGTGATGTGAGGAGTTGGTCAGTGGTGAGTGGCCAGTTTCCCTGGGGAATGGATTGTGAACGGTTGTGGGTCAGGGTGGTTTTGTAGCTGAAGTGAACACAGCTGTGATCCGTCCAGGGGAGAGCTGTGGTGCGATCGAAGGAGATGTGCTTGCTGGAGGTGAAGATAGGGTCGAGCGTGTGTACGGCTGTGTGAGTGGGGGTGTCAACAAGTTGTTTGAGTCCGAGATTGGCTAGGTTGTCCAGAAGGGTGGTGGTATTGCTGTCGAGTATGTTTTCAAGGTGGTAGTTGAGGTCTCCGAGAAGAATGTAGTTCTCGGAGGCGAGGGCGTGCGGGCTGACGAAGTCTGTGATGATGTCGCTGAATTGAGTGCGGGAGCCTGGGGGCCTGTAAATGAGGGTGCCTCTAAGGGTGGTCCTGGGGTCGGTGTGGATCTGGAAGTGGAGGTGTTCGGCGGTTGCAAGATTGTCGTCGGAGCTGGTTGTAATTTTGATGGTGTTTCTGTGGACGATGGCGATGCCTCCTCCAGTTTGATTGGTGCGGTCCTTTCAAATAATCTTGTAAGTGTCCGGTATGGCTAAGGCGATGTCGGGAGCAGAAGATGCGTTCATCCATGTTTCAGTAAGGAAGGCGATGTCAGGTGACGCAGTGTCGATGAGGTCCCAGAGTTCTGTTGCATGTCTGTGGACCGAGCGGGTGTTCAGTAGGATGCATTTTAGGCAGTTGGGTTCGGAGCTGTGTGTGGAGGAAGTGGGTTTGGTGAGGGTCCTGAAGCAATTGAACTTGCAGGAGAGGCAGGCGAAAGGGCCGTGGGTACGTCCTGGAGTAGCTACGCAGCATAGTGGGCTGCGTTCGGGGTTGATGGCGAGGAGAGTAGCGGCATCATAAGTGGTTCTAGTGGGTTGGGAGTGGCGGGGACCAGGGGGATAGGTGCTGGGCACGGTCCAGGCGCGGACGGGCGTAGACAGGCTTACCTTTGGCGCACCTTCGGTGCGGCCGCAGCGCGTGGACGCTGCGCGTTGGGACATCTGTCATAAATGGAGAGTGGAGGGGGCGGAGCGAGGGAGGGGCCGCAGGGAGGTGTGATCGGGGTGGAGGGGCGAGCTGGCAGGCACAACAACAAAATGGCTCCGAGCCAAAACAATAACACGCCGAGGTCGGCACAATCAGCTTAAATATATCTAGGAAGTGGGCGAAGGTGCAGCTGTTGTAAATCAGGCAGTACCCACAATGTCAGTAGCGCTGCGGTCGAATCCCTACTAAATACGCGCTGCAGCAAAGTCCAGCACTACAGGCAGAGTAAAATAAATTAATTTAGCGCTATGCAATAATAATATACAAAAAGGTGGCGGCAATTGCTAGTTAAATCGTAACAATACCAGGGTTCAGGGACACCGATGTCTGGGGAGCGACCGACACTGTGCAAGTCAGGCAGGTCACAGAGGAGGCTCGGGCGGGTCAGCGCTCTTCACTCAGTGAGAGGGAGGGGCCGCAGGGAGGTGTGATCGGGGTGGAGGGGCGGGCTGGCAGGCACAACAACAAAATGGCTCCTAGCCAAAACAATAACACTTCGAGGTCGGCACAATCAGCTTAAATATATCTGGGAAGTGGGCGAAGGTGCAGCTGTTGTAAATCAGGCAGTACCCACAATGTCAGTAGCGCTGCTGTCGAATCACTACTAAATACGCGCTGCAGCAAAGTCCAGCACTACAGGCACAGTAAAATAAATTAATTTAGCGCTATGCAATAATAATATACAAAAAGGTGGCGGCAATTGCTAGTTAAATCATAACGATACCAGGGTTCAGGGACACCGATGTCTGGGGAGCGACCGACACTGTGTCGAAGGTCACATGGATAAGGAATAGGTCTGTCCAGACTAGCTGGAGAGGGGTGTGGGCTACAGGAGAACGGATGTTTGAAAATACAGGACCAATAAGTGGCCTGCAAGATGAGATGGACCCACTACTAATTGGTTTAATTGGCAAGCCTCCGTGTCTGCCAGGGAATGTGTAATCTCCTGGGAGTCCTGGCGATCCAGATGTAAATTCAAGTCGCCCAGGATACTAAAATTTGCTGCTTCCCGGGCTAAGATGGAAGTTGAAAGAGCAAGGGCCTCTGAAAAGGCCCTAGATGGCCCTGGGGGTCGGTAAATAAGAAGCCCAGTAAAGGTGAAAGTGTGTGATAAACAGATTTAAACAGTGCACCTTCACAGTCGGGGAGGTCATAGGGTAGTAAAGTGCAGGTGAAGGCTGATTTAAATATCACTGCTAGGCCCCCACCCCTACCGCTAGATCTGTTCTGTGTGAGCAGAGAATAGCCTGAGGGGTGTGCCAGCGCCAGAATAGCCACGGAGTCGTTAGTTAGCCATGTTTCCATTAGAAAGAGAATACACAGTGTAGAATACTGAAGGAGATCAAATATTTGTCTGTGATGCTTAACTAGAGACCTGCAGTTCAGACTTAATATGTGAGGAACTAGGGGGACCGAGGAGGGGCATAGGGGTCACCCCGACTCTAAACCCACACTTATTACACTGCACTTGTGGAGTGTCAGGAAGCAGATTGTGATTCCAGCAAGGTATTTTACCTTGCAAGGCGAGCAGGCACTCCCTGGAGTAAGTGTGAGTCTGAGTAGGCCTAGGACCGGGGGTCCTGGCGCCTGGCTGCGTACCAGCGCGGACGGGCGCGGACGGGCTTGCCTTAGGCACGCCTTCGGCACAATAGCGGCGCGGCCGCTGCTCACGTCTGCTGCGCGTCTGCTGTGCGTCAGAGCCGGCATGAGGAAGAAATAGAATTTGGTGTGAGAGGGCACCGCCTCCCGCCGGAAGTACGTCACCCATAGGAGAGGTCGGGTGATAGGTCAAATTATGCCCTCCACTCAACCGGCAGAGGCTGTGGTGGACCAGGGCTATGACCGAAGTGATGGCGGGGAGCGAGACAGATGAGGAATGCACAGAGAGGCACCCGATAGAACAAGGTAAGTGCACCAGATCAGAGTAGCAAAGTGAAAATGGTATATGGCTAGATCCTTGAGTTCTGTTTTATGGGCAGGATCAGACCAGTCCCCTGTGAACCAGTCATGTAGGACCAAAAGCTGGGTAGCTATGTAGTATAGGTGGAGGTCAGTCATGACCATTCTGCCATCAAAGGATGGAATCTGACACCGGGCAAGGGCAATGCGTGGTCTCACCCCCCCAAAGGAGTCTCGTGGCCACACCTTAACCAGCAATGTGGGAGCTGAACGGAGGTATTCTGGATAATGTAAAGGAATCGTGGAAGAATCATCATATTAAACAAGGCCACTCTCCCCAAGGGATTGAGCGGCAAGATTTGCCAGCGTTTGAGATCCTCTTTGTTTTTTTTAACCAGGTGGGTAATATTCAGTCACCATTCTTATTCGAGGAGGAGGGTGTTCATATTCCCAGATATTTGAAGGATATTGCCTCCTGATGGGGATGGATGTTTGGCAGTCGAAGCATTCTCTGGAGAAATGAAGGGGCACCAGTTTTGATTTTGCTGGGTTAAGCCGGAGTCCCAAGACTCTCTCAACGGTTCAGAGAGTCTGGAGACATCGGGGGCCAGAGTTGGCTGGGTCAGCCAGAAAAAGCAGGACATAGTCCGCATACAAGGCAATTTTGTCGATGTGGTTGCTCTCCCAAGCCCAGCTCTTAATCAAATCGTCAAAACGAATGAGGCATGCCAGGGGCTCCATCGCCTACACAAATAGAAGAGGTGACCTGGGGCTTCCCTGTCTTGTGCCTCTTAGAATGGAGAATGCCTCCGACAGGGCTCCGTTGGTGAGCACTTTGGCTTTGGGGTTAGAATAAAGGACCTGTAAGAAACGTCAAAATTGCTGACCCAGGCCCATCGTCCTCAGAACCTCCTCCAGGTAGAGCCAGTCCACCATGTTGAATGCTTTTTCAAAGTTGACAAGGAGGAGTGTCAGGTAGGGAGTGAGGTGTCGATGGTGTGCTAGAGCTAGATGGAGTCGCCTCAGGCAGTGCCTAGTATTGCAAGCTTATTGCAAGCTGGCATGAAACCACATTGGTCCGGGTGAACTGGTTTGGTCAGGAGTAGACGAAGGCACTGGGCCAGGTTGTTTTTAGACCTTTTAACCATTGTTTTAAAACTTACCTGTACTCTGATTTACTTGACTTACTTGGCTCTTAATTCTTTTTTTAAAATTGAAACTTCACTGGTCTTCTCGCTCCTCCAGGATAAGTCCTTAGACATCATGGGGGTTACGGAAACTTGGCTTGAGGATTCCTCAACCCTGGACATAGTAGCATCCCTGCCTCTGGACTATGTGGCCTTATGGCATAACAGAACCTGAATCACGAGAGGTGGGGGGCGTAGCAATTTTATACAATCGACAACTGGCTATAGAGATGAAAGCTGCAGAAAACATCGAAGGTGAAGATATTTTGGGAGCCAAGATTCTTTTTAAGGCATCTTGTCTAGCCCTATTGGTGGGTTACCGCCCCCTCACACATCCCCCAAATTCATTAAGCGCTTCACCAAGTTAGTGAGTGACCTTCAGTTCCGGTATCAGTCCATCATGGTGATAGGGGTCTTTAACTTTCACTGGGACCAGGTACCCAGAGACACTTATGCCACACAACTGGAAGAGGAATTAACTACCTTGGAACTCAAGCAACCTGTTAATGCACCCACCCATGACAAGGGCCACTGTTAAGAAGTATAATGGTAGCCATAAGGTAGATCCAAGTAGAGGTTTATTAGGTTGTTACAGGATCATTTATGTTGGTTACAGGATCAATTCAAGATGGTACAAAGTTAATCCAAGCTAGTACATGGCCCCACCAGGAGCTGATTTTCATAGCTCAACCCACTCATTCCAACTGTCACTCCTCCAGTCCACCAGGCATACCAACATTCCACCCTGTCATCATGCACTCCATGGTTCCATACACACAGACACATGCAAACTAGCTAGGCTGCTGTAAATGTAGTCACTAATTTTAAAGAAGACAAAGGTCCTAAACTTTTAGATGCACAACAAAAATATAATAAGCACAGGCTTAGAATAAGAACTGTGTGTCTTTTTCCTCCAATGTCCAGCCGGACAAGGGGGTATTTATTTCAAAAGATTTAGGTGAAAAGATACAGAGTTTAAAGTAGAACAAACCACAAATTGATAACTGGGCACAAACCTGTACCAAGTCAGAACGGTCGTGACTGCACTACAATCTAGTGTTTAGGTTAGTACGCTTATCACTCCCTGCACTAAGCGAAATTCCCACAACCGGCCCCCACGCTCGGCCGCACCAGTCACTGTACAATTGCCGGTTTACGAATCCTCACAATTCACACCCGTTAGGTGATTCGTTCGGCCACAAGCAATACTCACGCATCGAAGGGTCAACCTTCTCCACTTACTCAGCAAATTTGTTTGCATGTTTTCTCCACTAAGCACCGGATGCCGCTCACTTCGTCTTTTTTCATCAAAAAATGAGCACAACTCCACTCGTGCCCTTTTGAAGTAATCATGCACTTATGGTGCACTTCGCACAGTTGTCTTTGCACTGTTGTTGCACATTATGAAACGTCGTACTGAATAGAAATGTAACTGACATGTTGTAATTATTTAAATATTTTCCCTTGAGATAATTTTTTCTCCTTCCGTTTTTCCTTCCTCCTGTTTAAATCCCACAGGCTTTTATAAACACAATCAGGCAAAATTGAAATTTATAGTCCTGAGGATGATCCCAATTCAATTTTGGAGATAGGGATCAAAACGTTACGTCGACTGTTTGCACAGTACTGCTTCCTTTTCATTTGGTAATATGTGTTGCAGTCACTGTCGGTTTGAGCTTACATAATATTTCATTGTATTGTAAGCCACCTTTTTCTCCAACCTGTTTGCCTGTTATTCTTTTTCCCATGTATTGTTTTTCCTTTCTGACTCGGTACAGGTTTGTGCCTAGTTATCAATTTGTGGTTTGTTCTACTTTAAACTGTGTATTTTTTCACCTAAATCTTTTGAAATAAATACCCCCTTGTCCGGCTGGACATTGGAGGAAAAAGACACACAGTTCTTATTCTAAGCCTGTGCTTATTATTTTTTTGTTGTGCATCTAAAAGTTTAGGATCTATGTCTTCTTTAAAATTTGTAATTTCCCGAGGTCCTCTACTACCTAAACGGGTTTCCTTGTTTCTTATATTGGTAAATGTAGTCAAAACATATCCTCTTTCCTTAAGGAGACAAAGAGAACAAATGAATAAATAGTTCCAACCAATTATAAAGAAAAGAGCAGAAAGCCAAAGATAAAGACAGACAGAAAAAGTACATACTAGAAACAAGATGTAAGTGAATGAATGCTAACAGGATGCTACCAAAAAGATGTAGCGAGACACACTACCCCTTCCCTAGGGAACATCATAAAAATATAGATAAAGTTAGAGAATAATAATAAAATAACGTGTGCAGATCTAAACTAAACACACCATAAAACGGGTACAGGTGAGTACAAAGTAATGTAGATACAAAGTTTACATAGGTAGGGTGAAAACAGTGAAAAGGATGTGCGCACAACCCACACTGCAGACTAGTTCAAGAGTATAGAGACTAGCTATTAAATACTACCACCATACGACAAAAAAACAACCATATAAACTTAGAGTGTCAGCAATACCAAGAGAAAAATAAGCAACTCACACAAAATGTGTACCACGTAATACACAATTGACGTGTGAATCACAAAAAATAAATGTTGCATAAATAATTATAAAACTACAATCTTTTTTTTTTTTTGTCCTCATTAGTCACTTTATCGTTCCAAGAATTAACCGACCTCCAAGAAAAAGTCCCTGAAAGGTAGGTAACTAGAGAATAGCTCCATTCCTCCCAGGGACAGACCAGATATCTTAGCGGGGAAAACGTCCGGATGATCTTACTCCATCAAAGCCTAAAACAGGCTATCAGCCCACTTTCTTAGTGGCATGGGGAGCCTCTCGTTGGACCTGGAGTGCTGGGCCTAATAATCGGACTAGGGAAAAAACAAAAACGGGTTCTCAGACAGTTTTATCTCCACTCAAGTAGAAAATTCCAAAAGCCCAGACTACGGGGACTACCAGCCCTTGCCATATCTACTCTAGATGTTTCATAAAGTGATGTCAGCCACCCTGCATGAGTCGACGGATTGACATTGACCCAGTTTTTACAGATTTGTCTTCTTGCTATCAATATGGCATAGAACAGAAATGACCTCTCTAACCCCCCAATGTTATCGCTTAGCCCAAAGATGACTAAGGACCAAGAAAAAGAAATCGAGGTTTTTAGGATTGATTCAAGAGAGGCCTTAACTTCCTGCCAGAAACTACTAATGTTGGGGCATTCCCAAAACATGTGAACATCTGAGGCTGCTGGGAGGAGGCATTTATTACAGCACTTCCCTGATTGAAACTTAGACAGTCTTTGGGGAGAATAGTATGTGCGATGCAAGGTAAATAGTTGATTGCGCCTCAACCAGGCAGGTTTAATGATTTTTTTTTTAAAAAAACCTTTATTTTAGCATTCAGCAGAAATACAAGCATGGGCCTACAACCCCCGGGGCTTGCCGCTAGACAAATTAAAATCGTTGATAGCACAATACGACACAGCTCATCAACCGACTACCCAAAGGTCCGGCAGCGATTCAGAATAAAACTTGTATTGGAATGCATAACTGGATTTCAGGATAAGACAGAGGTTTCATTTTATATTATATAAGAGAGGATCAGGTGCCATACAATCAAACAGGAGAATGCGGGGGGCAGGGTAAGAAACAGGACATGCATGCAATGACCAGTATAATGGAGATTTGGCGCCAGAGGATATAGGTCGGTACAAAAGAACACACAATATACATTTCCATGTTACGCCAATACTCGAGGCCTGCCCGCCCATAAATCCGGATATCATAAAAGCAAAAGCACAAAATACAAGCATACGATAAGAATCCGAATGATTTGTAGCTATACTGACCCTACGAGAAAAGAAAGAGAAAGAAGGAAAGGCCATAGAAAATAAGAAAGGCAAGAAAAACCCCACCTCCAGCCCCCCACCCTGCACCCCTGCAAATGGCTACAGCCTAACCCCACTAGCAGCGTGCCTGTCGCCCCTAATAACTATAACCCCAAAGGTAGGAAAAAGAAGAACGGAGGAGGGCATACCGATATGGCTCCCAGCCCCTTTAGACCCCCCGCCTGAAACAGCCACCCCCTATCACTAAAAGACAAACTTATAACAGCAATGCATAGAAATTAGAGGGTACCGTGAGACACCGCCCAGCCTCTTAGAGCAAACAGTTGCAGGTCCAACACTTGTAAAAGCCATGCCAACCCATCCCGATCCAGCCGATCTTAACCTTGGCCCTTCGGAACGAAAACACGAACCTCCTCCAGCGAGACCCAAAGGCACACAAAGAAGCAATAAAGAAGAAAAGAGTCAGTAGAAATCAGCCCATGGCTACCAGCAGGCAGTGAGTCCTCAAGAACTGTAGATGCAGACAAACTCTCCCTCCGAGATAAACAGTCCCAATGCGTCTTGAACAGGAGTCGTAGCGTCACCAGGAAAGGAGGAGATGACCACAAAATGGATGGAAAGTCACAGTCAATAGACTCCAGGAGGGGAACGCCTGACGATATCTCCAAAGCCGGTAGTGGTGGAAAGTTCAGCGATACCATGACATCCTCGGGAACACCGTCCATCAGGGCACCATCCGATGGTTCCAGTACTCGTTTCCTCACGGGGTTCTCGCACGGAGTCAAAATGGCAGCGTTTTGAATGGGGTTCCACCAGGAGCATTTCAGATAGGCGTGTGTCTAATTTTCTCAAAAAGTATCCGCATGTGTGCGGAATGCCCAAAGTTCTGCCAGTATTAACTTCAGCGATGGCTCATGCACCGTTCGATCCATATTCTCATGCTCGATATCAATCACTATCACCTCCCCGGGTGATACCGGCATCCTCGGGGGGGACAGACAGGATCTCGAACGTGCAAATACGAAGGGTGACCAGTCTTTGTTCGCAGCCACGGGCAACCCAGTTAAGGCCGCAGGCCGGCGACCCCGAACCACCGAACCCCGGCGGGCGCAAACCGGGTCCGCGGGACGGGGGCCCCCAACCGCAGCCAGCAGCACGCAGACTCACTCCTCCATCGATACTGAGCAATGAAAACGATCGCCGCCAAATTTG
The DNA here is from genome assembly GCF_964263255.1 of Lissotriton vulgaris. Lineage (NCBI taxonomy): Eukaryota > Metazoa > Chordata > Amphibia > Caudata > Salamandridae > Lissotriton > Lissotriton vulgaris. Next base: position 458,752,716 of record NC_141687.1, read on the forward strand.
GGCTGAAACAAAGCCTCCACTCCAGTTGACCGGGCCCAGCCTGAGTCTCCTGGCCGATGTTGTTGCACTACAGCCCGGCTGTGAAAGTACCCCAGGCCCCGGCTTCACCGCTGGAGCAGGCCGCAAACTTAAACTCAATGTAACATCGTCAAACAAGCCGATAAAAGTTTCCGGATTTCACCATCGGAGTGCGGGACAGTTCATGCACACAGACTAGGCGTTAAGTCAGGATAACATGCAGGATATCACGGCGGGTTACGAAGGTCGATGGAGCCGGGAGCTTAAGCAGCCATCTTGCTTGCTGACGTAGCTCCTCCCCCAGGTTTAATGATTTTATACAGGAGACTGAAAGATCTCGTCCATAGTTCTTCCGCCTGGACTTCTCCGTTCCCTCCCCACAGTTCTACCGGGAGGCTGAAGTCTCCATCCGCTTCCTCCATAATGTTCCAGTAGAAAAAAACAACTTCCTTACCACCCCTAACTTTCTCTACTAGATTTTTCTCTAAGGAACTGTATCCTCCGAGTTTAACCTTTTTCTTTTTCTGTTCTTGAAACCAGCTTGCCAGTTGTATATATATATAAACCAAGCTAAAGGTGAGCTAACCCTCTCAGAACATGCATCCCATTCTAGTAAGGACCCTCCTGCCACCAACTCTCCCCATCTTAATATCCCTGCCTCCAATAGCACAGATGTAAATCTATCGACATTATGCGGAGAGAGCCCTGGAAGATCCCAGATAGGGGCGAAATTAGAAAAGTATGCCAGCCCAACCTTAGCTTTAATTTGAGTCCATTCTTTTACAAGCAAATGTAGGGTCTTTAGCCTCACTCTCTTGAAAAATCTCTGGTGTCCAAATTTAAACAAAAAACGTCAAGTGGGAGATTAGAGCCAGATAGCATTGCCTTGAACATGCAGCCATTTGAGTTATCTTCGGGGGTATTTAATAACATCCTAGAGTGGGACAGGTGAAAAGCCCAAGCATAATATTCCAGGTCCGGCAGTGCAAATCCTCCCTTCTCTCTCCTTCTTCTTAACTTCTTCCATGCCAACCTAGTAGCTTTAAAACTCCAGATGAAAGAATTCCTGTTTTGTTGGCATTTAAACAGTTGCTTAGAATCAAATGCCAGCGGGATGGTGTTAAATATAAATGTATATTTAGGAAGAATAGTCATTTTCACTAAGCTCGATCTCCCATAGATAGTAAGAGGGAGAAAGGACCATGCTTTCATCAGTGCCTTAGATTCACGGGAAATCCGATCTAAATTAATCTGGGCCAAAATGTTTATGCCGTTTGTGATTCTAACTCCAAGATAGCGGATTGAAGGTGTCACCGGGAGATGAAGGTTTGCGATATTCCAAGCCATAAGATCGGTTTTCCCAGCGTTGACTTCATAGCCTGAAAACTTTCCAAATTCCTCGGCCCTTTTTATGACCCTGGGAAAAGCTACAATCTTACCGAATGCTATATACATCACTATAAATAATACAGTCTTACTGAATTGCTGTAAAAATTATTATAAATACTACAGTCTTACTGAAATGCTGTATAAATCACTATAAATGCTGTATAAATAATTATAAATGTAGTATAGCAGTCTTACTGAATTACTGCATGAATCACATAAATATTACAGTCTAACTGAAATGCTGTATAAATCACTATAAATGCTGTATAAATAATTATAAATGTAGTATAGCAGTCTTACTGAATTACTGCATGAATCACATAAATATTACAGTCTAACTGAAATGCTGTAAGAATCGCTATAAAATATTACAGACTTACTGAAATGCTGTATAAATAATTATAAATGTAGTATAGCAATCTTACTAAATTACTGCATGAATCACATAAATATAACAGACTTATATAAATTGCTGCTTAAAACATTTTAAGATATAACAATGCCACTCAAATAGCTGTATATCACTATAAATAAATCAGCAGTTGTTTAAATTGCTGCAAGAATTAATACTAATATATTAAAACAGACTTACTAAAATTGCTGCTTATATCTATATAAATAAATGAGTCATACTTAAACTGCTGTATAAATTATCTAGACTGCTGTATAAATTATCGCAATAGTATAGTCTAATTTAACTTCTAAATAAAGCAGAATAAAGATGATGGAAGTAAAACAAAGTAGTCACAGATGAGCAGAGTGGCTAACTTGCTTCAGGAACTGTAGAAAGCACTATTAGCTAGAATGTAATCATCAATCTTAAAACAACAAGCTAAAATAAATGAAGTAGTCTCCGTAGTCAATGTGCTAATTTGACATAAAGATGAAACAGGCTGTGCGAATCAGCGTGGAATTCGCAGGTATAAACTCAGCATTGACGGAATGCACTTGTATAAATTAAATAAATACATGGTGTGCATGCCACCAATACCTTGGAGACATGCACGGCAATTACGTTGTGAAAATGCTGATCTTAAGTTAAACATGAAAGTACCTGTGAAGAAATTCGAAACAATTCCTAAACGTAAATGCCATTTTGCAGATTTTGAACATCCCAAAACGTCTTGAGGCACTGTAAACCAACGTTGATTTAACTTTATTATTCCACTTTATGGACCACCGTGGTTGGCAAAAGTAACTGTGGCCAGTGAAAGCCAGGCTAAAAAATAACCACCATCGACAGCGTAACTCCAATATGGCGGCACGCACTGGTGACGCCGCACCGTGTGGTTGAAGGCAGGGAATTGCCCTAAAAGCCAATGCGCAGCATAGACGGCGTTGGATATGCGTAATTATGTGTGAAGAGATGACAGGAAACATTCGGCTATTTTAAGCCTGCATGCGCATGAAGAAAGCGCTGGCTGCACGCTCGAGCCGCGTTTGAAATGAATGATGACTTTTAAACAGATGAGTTAGCCAGGCAAGCAAATGAAATATAAATAACGTATGAAAGTATTTATACATCCAAATCATGACTAGAAATATTTTTAAACCCAACAGTTTGAATGCTGTCCAATAAAGTAAAACAGTGTCAATATTTTCCATCAGGGAGATGAAACACGGGTAAAAACAGTTTCATTTAGCTGATGACAGTTTATTTTGTATTAAGCCACCGCTCATTTGTTCCAAGCTCGACAATTTACTTTGAATTAGTCCAGTTAACTGTTCCACTTATCCTCAATGGTTTATAAACAAAGTGAAAGCAGCCGCCTCAGATATGCTTAGTATGCTCTTAATTTCATCCACAAACAGCAGTAAGCTTCACTGTATTTAAGGCAGACACATTGTCCCATTTACACATTGTCTCTCTTTCTTAATGCTTGTAATGAACTACTTCGAAATGCTTAATCTCTTTCTTTAAGTTAATGCATGTAAGGAGTAAGAAACGCTTAGGCAGGTTGTCCTGATGATAGTGGACACTGGTGGGGCAAGATGGGCGTTATTCTCCTATTTTAAATGTAATTTTCTTTAGGAGGTTTCCTTATATTGATCCTTATTTAGTATATAAATAGTCTCATACCTCAGGTAGCCAGTAAACAGGGTTTCTTCACCAGATCGTCGCCAATGTTAAGAAGTATAATGATAGTCATAAGGTAGATCCAAGTAGAGATTTATTAAGTTGTTACAGGATCATTGATGTTGGTTACAGGATCAATTCAAGATGGTACAAAGTTAATCCAAGCTAGTACATGGCCCCATCAGGAGCTGATCTTCATAGCTCAACCCACTCATTCCAACTGTCACTCCTCCAGTCCACCAGGCATACCAACATTCCACACTGTCATCATGCACTCCAAGGTTCCATACACACAGACACATGCAAACTAGCTAAGCTGCTGTTAATGTAGTCACAACAGCCACACCGTCAATCTAGTCTGGACCAGCCATCCCTCAGCTAGTCTGATGGAAATTAGTCCATGCACCTGGTCCCATCACTTCCTGATCAGGTGCCTGATTCCGCTCGCGGTCCGGGTGGCTCTCCCTCCCCCAGAGTGGAAAGTCCTGCGTGGATGGAAGAAAATAAAAGAATGTGACCTGGTGGGGACCCTGCATAACTCCACCTCTGAAAAGCCAGTACGGGGATACCTTGACCAGGAAAGTGAGTCCCTCTCACACAGACTGAGGAATGCCATCGATACAGTCGCTGCGGCACGTAGGAAAAGAGTGAGGAACAAAGGCAAAAGGGCCCGCTGGTTTAATGAGACTTTGAAAGGGAAGAAACAAACACTACGCCAATTCGAGAGAGCTTGCTGTAAAGCATGTGATCCAGGTGCTCTCTCTGAATACAAAGCCATGTTTGCAACCTACAGAAAAGCCATGATAGCCATGAAGGCTGAATACTACGAAACTAAGCCTCTGGCCACCGACAATAAACTTTCAGATCCTAATGGAGCTGAAACAGTCACAAGAACAGAAACCCTCAGGCTGTCCCAAAGACTGCAATATGTTTCAGTCCTACTTTCTTCACAAAGTCAATGGCCTCCTTTCGGTCATCCACCACACTCCTATTGTCCATATTCTCCTGGTGGCTGTCCCTACACTGCCTGTCCATGATAACCCCCTCTCATTCTTTCCAAAGCTAAACCATGCCTCTCTGAGCCTCCTAATGGCCCGTATCAAATCAGGGTCGCCAGCGAACCCTTGCCCATCTAGGGTGTTTCGCATGGTCCTCCCCGGGGTGAAGAGTGAGGTCCTCAACTTACTAAATCGGTCTCTCGACACCGGCCTTGTTCCGACTAACTTTCAAAAAGGTGAAAGTAATACCCCTGCTGAAAAAACCAGGGGTAGATGCAACGAACCTCAAAAACCTTAGGCCAAATTCTCTGCTCCCTTTTCTGGCAAAGGTGCTGAAAACCCTATCCCACCACATAGAGAGCAATCAGCTCTTTCAAACAAAACAGGCCGGCTTCAGGGCTTACCACAGCACAGAACTGGTAATGCTGGCAGTGTTGGACGAACTCAGACTGATGGCCGATAACCAGAAGCCATGCGCCCTGGTCCTACTAGACCTGTCTGCGGCATTCAACACGGTCAATCATGGACTGCTCTTGTCACGGATTAGGGAGCCAGGAGTCCAGGGGGTAGCATTTAAATGGCTTGCATCCTTCCTGTCTGGCCAATCTCATGCGGGTGAGCTAACGTGCGGCGTCCCTCAGGGATCAGCACTGCCCCCCTTCTCTTCAATGCCTATCTCCAGCCCCTGGTAGCCGCATTGTCTGGTATGGAGTAACAATTCTTCATCTATGCGGACGACACCCAAATCTTCATCCAGATTGACAACTCTCCCAAGGCCTATGTACGGATGCAGAATATCCTGAAATTCACAGTCAACTGGATGACAGCCAACTTTCTCAAAATTAACACCAATAAAACCTAGGTATTGGCCATCACCACGGATATTAACCCATGGAGTGACCTTTTCTGGCCACAAGAGCTTGGCCCCACTCCCTATCCTGCTCCAGTTGTAAAGAATCTAGGCATAAGAATAAACACCAAACTCTCCATGTCCCACCAGGTTTATACCATGGTGGAAACATGCATGGGCCTGCTAAGACTGCTACAGAAACGTGCCCCCCTTCCTTCATTTACAGCACTCCATATGGCAGTGTCAGCATTGCTTATTTCTTGCTTAGACTATGGAAACGCTCTGTATGTTGGCCTCCTGTAAAAGATGCTAACAAAACTCCTGGTAATCATGAACAATGCTGCCAGACTGATTTTCAGGCTCCCAAGGTGGGCTGACCCTACCCCCATATTGCAGCAGCTACACAGGCTCCCAGTCAAGCAGAGAACCAGATTCAAGGGGCTATGCATAGCCCACAGAGCCATCCATGGTCAGGCTCCTGCATATATTAAGGAACACCTGGTAAATTATGTGCCGGGGCGGTCCTTCCAGTCTTCGGATGCTGGTCTGCTGGATTGCCCCTGGTTTCTGACCTCTTCCAAGGGGGGCAGAGCCTTCTCCACAATGACCCCTCAACTCTGGAATGAGCTACCGGCAAGCCTGCTTAAGGAACCCGCCCTCCCATTCAGGAAAAAATTAAAAACATTCCTTTTTACGGAAGCCTGGGGAACAACCTAAGCCAAGTCGGACGTACACTGTAGTAGAGGTGCCAAGGTTGGTCTCTCTCTCACAGCGCTTACAGACCAGTAGGTGATTACGTGCTCTAGAAATCTCAATTAACATTAACATTTTCAAAGGGGCGTGGCCAGCAGCATGGCCGACTAGACGTGCTTGCACAGAGCTCCGGCCGAGCCGAATAAATATCCGACTACACTTATCCCCCCAAGACCCAGAAACGACACCAAAGTAAGGAGCTGAACACGGGTACCTAACACGGGTTGCTGCAGTGACGAACCGGCGTGGATCTCGCCTGTGCACAGTGGACGATGGCAGCTCCGCGGCATCTCGGCGACAATGATGGCGGCCGCGCCACTCGGCGGAGGGAGGCACGCCTCGAGATCCGGCAGCGCCCTATACCGCTGACTCCAGCCCACGGAGTCTCCGCAAGCTGCCTGGCCGCCTGGCAGACACACACCGTCTCCACTGGACATAAGGAGATAGACGGCGGTGACCGCCGGCCACCTTTCCCAAGATGGCGGCCGGCGCTATCCGCAGAGGTCAGTGACGGCGAGGTCCCCCCCTGCTGCCACCACCAGAGATGGGCTGTGACCGGACCCTGCCCCCAGAGGCGGCGAGGTGGTGGGGCCTGCGGGAAGGTGGCGAGAACTGCACCTGTGCGGCACCGGGAGCGGGGGCCCACCTCGGACACGGCGCCCGCCTTTACCAATATGGCGGCCGAGAGGTACAGGAGCCCGGGAAGACGGCGGTCACCTGGAGAGCCGCAGCGGAGCATTGAGGCCTGCCGGGGGAGAGAAGACCCAGCTCTGCGGTGCTGGAAGCCCTGAAGCCCGCATTGGGACAAAGTCGACTGGGCGGCACCTCAGAACCCTCCACCCACAACGCTGCACCACCTCTGCCTACACCCTGGGACTCGGACCTGAGGCGGTAAGACTCTCGAGGGAGGCCGCCCACGAGGCACAAGTGGCGGAGTACCCCCCGGCTGCCCCCACCCAGGACGGGGTGTGTGAACGGGCCCTGACCCAGAGGCTTTAGGAATTCCGAAGGAGGCCGCCTAAGAGACGCGGTGGAAGGAGGTGCTCCATAGCGCTGACACTATCCCCGGCACACGGCCGAGCCCCGCGATCACACAGAGGAAGAAGACTTATCCCGGGTGCTCCTGACCCCCGGACTACGCAACCATGGGCAAGAGGGAAACGGCACCCAAGACCACAAGACAGGGCCCAATGGACAACTTCACGGCCCGCGACCTATGGTGGAACAACAGTCCGTGCAGCCTGGCTCACGCAATGATACGGACATGCTACTGGAGGCCATACAGGCGTCTAGAACGGACATCCAAGCATCACGAGCAGCTTTGGAAACAAAAATTGGGGAGGTAGGGTCCGAAGTGACGTTATTGCGCCAGGACTTCCGAAACTTGACCGAAAGGGTCGCGGCGACCGAATCGAGGTTGACCGACAATGAGGGATCGATTACGACACTTAAGAAGGACATGGCGGAGCTACAGGCCTCCCACCGTCAATTGCTGTGGAAGGTGGATGATGCCGAAAATAGGTCAAGGCGGAATAACCTACGCTTTGTGGGCTTTAGAGAAGGGATTGAGGAAAGGAGTATGACCGCCTTCCTCCTCGACTGGCTGAAAACGACCTTCCCGAAGGCGCGGTTCTCCCCGTGCTTCATCATCGAGAGGGCACACCAGAGGCGGCGAGGTGGTGGGGCCTGCGGGAAGGTGGCGAGAACTGCACCTGTGCGGCACCGGGAGCGGGGGCCCACCTCGGACACGGCTGAAAACGACCTTCCCGAAGGCGCGGTTCTCCCCGTGCTTCATCATCGAGAGGGTGGTTTGGCTCCTGGCCAAACCACCGGAGGGAGCGAGACCGAGACCAGTTATAGCGCGCTTCCTGAACTTTGCCGATCGAGATCTGATTCTACGAGAAGCCAGGAACATGGGAGAGATCCGCTTTGAAAATGCTACCATAATGATCTTTCCGGACTACAGTCAGGAAGTCTCAAAACAGCGCCGCTCCTTTGACGCTGTAAAGGCGAAACTGAGGTCCCTCAGCATTCAGTATATGCTCCTCTTCCCGGCCAAACTCAAGGTCATCTTCCAGGGCAAATCCATCTTTTTTGCGCACCCGGAGGACGCATGGCAGTGGCTCGAGGAGCGCCCCATCCTGAATAGTAGAGAAACTGCGGGCCGGGAAGCACTCGACAAGCCGCTACGAGAACGACCGAGGTGGGAGAGGCCGAAACCACAGCGACGGAGAATGCGGAGGACGCAGCAGAAGACGCCGGCGACTCCCTACAGGACACGAGATATGCAGGAAAGGAGACGGGGCAGATCGGCATCCCCGGGCAACGACTCAGTGGCAGGCTCGAGGTTTAGTAGCCTTAGAAATGGAATCCGTTCTGAAGAAGAAGATCTGGAGGAGTCTGAGGGCCGCACGTCGGGAGGTGAGGAGGAAGACGAAAGGAGTGATTCGTTGCACCCTCTGGCTAAAGAAATCCGGCAGCTGGAGCAGGACTCTACAGGACAAGAGCGGCACGTGGACACACAAGACTCACTATCGTGAACAATGGTGCTCTGGGATCGGGAAAAGATGGCGGCTCGGCGATGCGGAGCAAGCAAGTTGACACACCCCCACTACTGTTCTTTGTGTTCTTAGCACTGGTTATTGTTTACTGAGGGTGGGATGTGTGGGAGGGCGACAGGCCTACTCCCATGGATAGTTTGGTCCCGGACTGGGATGTGACTGGAAGGGGAGGGATGTGGGGAGGGGGGGGCGGGGTTGAGTTGGTTTCGTTTTTACCTCGTGTTGGGGTTGTTGAGAGTAACGGGGAGGGGGAGGGGGAATTCGTCAAACAACAGCAGAGCTATGCTAGCCCATACCGAGGGTCTATCCCACTCCAAGGTCCCGCTCGGGGGGGACGCTGTGATGCAAGATGGCAAGTACACTAGATAATCCACACAGGAATGACACAGGGGTCACGGTGCTCACTTGGAACGTGAACGGCCTGGGGTCCAAAATTAAGAGAGGTCTGGTTACCGCCTACCTCAAGAGACTGGCGCCTGACATTATCCTCCTCCAGGAAACTCACCTAAGAGGGAACCATTGCGCTTTCATAGCGAGAGGGCGATATACTGTCCTAGCACATGCAGGCTACACTACGGACTCCAGGGGAGTTGCGATTCTCATAAACAAAACAGTGCCATTCACGGTTACACGCACCTGGCTGGACCCACAGGGCACGTATGTGGGAGTTCAGGGGCTGTGGAAAAGACGTAGATACACAATACTGTCAGTATACGCCCCGCCCAAGCTACAACCACGCACACTAAAGGCAGTCACTGCCATCCTCCTGGATACGGCGGACACAACGCAAGTGGTGGGAGGGGATTTTAACGATGTGATGTGCACCACGCAGGATAGGTCCGGGTCACCACACGTAGGGGGACACACAACAGCCTTAGCACGCCTCATGACTACCATAGGCCTCACGGATATTTGGAGATGGCTTCATCCTACACAGGAAACGTATTCATTTTACTCTAGGGCACACAAGGTCTTCTCCAGGTTAGATTATGTCTTCGTGTTCCGGCAGGAGGTTTCGGTGGAAGACCTAGCGGAATACAAGGCGAGAGGAATATCTGATCACTCCCCGTTCTATGTACACCTGGGGCGGGCGACGGGAGTCAGGCGGGCGCAATGGAGATTAACGGCGTGGGACATCCAAACGCCAGAAATACTCTGGGGCATGCAGGCGGACATACGGGTCTACATGGCCGAAAATGAAGGATCGGTAGACTCCGGGGTTACCCTCTGGGAGGCGATGAAACCGGTACTCCGTGACCGCATCCAGAGTAGGCTGGGAGAGGCCAGGCGGGCACAGCAGGGCAAGATAGCGAGCGAGGAGGCGAATATCCTTACCTTAGAAGCAGAATACCTCCAACAGAAAGAGGAGGCGCGCCTTAGAAGGCTGCTTGACACGCAGAGACACAATAGGGAACTGGCAACAGATGAGGCACGCACCCAGGCACTGGCGACACTACACAGGCTGTATGATGTCGGCGATAAGTCAGGTAAACTTTTAGCTTGGCTGAGCAGGAAGGAACGTGCCTCACGATGGGTGGATCAGATCACGCTTGCAGGGGACAGAAGGGTAAACACGGATGGCGACATAGCGGAAGCTTTTGCGACCTACTATGAGGACTTTTACAGGGCCAGGGACTTGGGCGACAGTGAGGACGCCCAATACTACTTGGGGGACATGGAGGTGCCTACCCTATCCACCGACGCTAGAGTAGCCTTGGAGGTGGACTTAACGCTGGAGGAACTCTCGGAAGTCATAGCGGCGCTGAAAACAGGGAAAGCGCCGGGCCCCAATGGCTTCCCAGCGGAATTTTTTTAATGAACTGCTGACTTATTGCAGCGGCACATGAAGGCCCTATTTACTGAATCATACCGGGCGGGGAGTCTCCCTCCCGACCTGGACCTGGCCATCATTGTGCCAATCTACAAAGAGGGGAAACCCAGAGATGACTGCTCCTCCTACCGCCCAATCTCCCTGCTAAATATAGAGACAACAATTCTGGCCACAGTCCTGGCTAGGCGCCTGCGGCAGGTCATCACAGAGCTAGTACATATGGACCAATCCGGCTTTCTTCCTGATAGGGCGACCAAACTAAACCTCCGTCGCACCCACAACTGGCTGCAAGAGGTCTCTGAGAGAAGTGAACCCACTGTTCCTCTCCCTGGATGCGGAGAAGGCATTTGACGCAGTCCACTGGCCCTTCCTGATGGAGACCCTCAGACAGTTTGGATTTGGACCTAAATACTTGCAATGGGTTCAACTCCTCGACTCAGACCCGAAAGAGAGAGCGCGGGTTAATGGGAGGCTGTCCCGCGAATTCCCCATCGGGCGTGGCACGCGACAGGGTTGCCCACTTTCCCCCCTCCTATTTACCTTTACCATCGAGATTTTAGCGATAAGGATCAGGCGGAATCAGGCTATCAGAGGCTTTACTTGGGGAGACTCGGCTGCCACACAGGAAAAAATATCCCTATATGCCGACGACATACTGCTGTTCGTGACGGACCCAGACACGACTATCCCAGCACTATTTAGAGAACTTAGCGACTTTGGGGCGCGAGCGGGACACACAATAAATTGGCACAAATCGATCCTTTACGATCCGCAGGGCAAGGAGCGGGGAGCCTGCCTGCCAGAGTTGTTAATACACACTAAGGAAGGCTTCAAATACCTAGGAATCTTTATAACACTAGACAGGGCGCGTTCTTTCGCTGCCAACTTAGCCGCATAATGCTAGAAGCTACGACGGAGATGGACAGATGGAGACAGCTCCCGCTCACCATACTGGGACGTGCTGCACTGTATAAAATGGTCCTCCTCCCTAAGTTTCTTTATGCACTCCAGAACGATTACTATCCTTTGCCGAATAGGACCCTGAATAGAATCCACGCTGACCTCCGAGCCTTCCTGTGGCTGGGGAAACAGCCGAGAGTGGCGCTTTCCACCCTACAGCGCCATCAGTATGGTGGGGGGATTTCGCTCCCCAACCTGGAGGCGTACTACTGGGCGGAACACCTCGCCCCAATCAACGAATGGCTGCACGCGGCAGCCGACCACCCTACGTATGCCCTGGAAAGGTCTAAATGGTCAAGTAAGACTATACTACACTATCTTTATGGGGAAACAATGGGACAACACTTCCTCCCGGCCACCAGGATTACGTTGACGGCTTGGTATAGAGCGTCCAAACGAATGGGATGGGACAAAAGGCCCACTAGACAGACACCACTGTGGTGCTGCAAATGGCTGGGAGAGTTTCATAAGCTGAAAGGCTTTAGAAGGTGGGACGACATCGGAATCTCCACAGTGGGGGACGTGATAGCAAGGGGAGACCTAAAAACCTTCCAGGCACTCCAAGACGAATTTGGCCTACTCAACACCCAATATTACAAATACGTTCAACTGAAACACGCATGGAGGGCACAAAACATTACACTCTCAGACTTTCCAGAATATGCTCCACTAGAGGGTAGACTGCTACAGGAACAGACAGGGAGGGGGCGGTATCCCTCACATACAAAACCCTGACCAACAACATGCTAGGGGATTTACAGGGCCTACGGGTCAAATGGGAGGCAGACGTGGGTAGCATGGAAGATCTGGACTGGGAGCTCGCCCTCATGCACCCGCGGGAGGTGGCAATCAAGTCGAGGCTCCGTCTTATACAATTTAAGGTACTGCACAGATCATACTTTGACAGGATGAGACTATTTAGAATGGGCAGAATACCTGCCACGACATGCCTCAGATGCCGCCACCAGAATGCAGATTTTTTCCACATAATCTGGGGTTGTGCCGTCATTCAGGAATATTGGGGGGATGTGCTCCTGGAACTGGGGAGGTACTGGGGGCGGACATACCGCGAGACCCTAGATTAGCACTGCTGGGCACGACCTCTGAAGTGGACCTATCCCGTCCCCTGTGTATCTTTCTGGTATTAGCACTAGTAGTGGCGAAACGAGATATCGCACGGCGCTGGGGGGCGCCAGGAAAACCAGACTTGGAGGAATGGAGGCGAGGACTAGACCTGTATATGGCGGCGGAGAGAGTGACCTACAAAGCCAGGGGATGCCCCAAAAAGTTTCGGAGGGTGTGGGCTAAGTGGAGGCAATACCACGGACTAGAATGAGACATTTTGCACCGGTGACATGAGGCCTGTGAGACCCTGATCGGGATAGACTGAACGCAGGGATGCCATGCTTGATAATTATGTACCTTACTGCCCGGTTCCCACGCAAGGGACCGAGGGACCACTTGAGCGGGGGAGAGGGGAGACCAGGAGGTGGGTGGTGGGAGGGAGGGGGTAGGGGCTTGCTGTTTAAGAGACTTTAATGGTTTTTGTTTTCCTTTTATGTTGCTTGTTCAAAAGCGAGAGTTTTTTATTGAGGGGTACCATGTTTTCCAACATCAAAAAGTTGCGTGATTGACGGCCAGAGCGGAATGTTGACGCTCTACCGTGTGCAGCTACTTTGCCTTCGTGATCCTCCTAATGCAGCAATAAAAAGAGTTAACAAAAAAAAAAAAAAAACATTAACATTTTCAGTTCAGTGTTGATCAGGGAAATGGGTCGATAATCCACGCAGGAAGGTGAGAGAGGTTTGGTTTTAGGGATCACCACAATGGTTGCCACGTCTGTCTCTGGGGGAAAGGACCTGACCTCAGCGATATGCTGATACAGTTCAGCAAGATGGGGGACCATTAGGAGTAGCATAGTACTCCTGCGGAAGGACATCCCTGGTGTTTTCACCGCTTTCAGTGAGGAGGTAGCGCTGTGTATTTCTTCTGAGGTGAAGGGGAGATCGAGGTCCGCAGCCTCGGCTTCCACGAGGCACTGGAGCTGGACCCCCGCGTGGCTTAGCATATCCGGAAGGCAGGCATCAAGTTTGTGAGCGGGGTGTAGGTGGGCGTAATAGTCTACGAATGCCTCTGCGATTGCAGGTCACTTGTGCCTAATCGTCCCTGAGAGATCACGGACCTCTGGGATTATCCGATTGACCAGAGGATAGGAGAACAGGCTGTGAAGCAGCCTCCCGTTTTTGTTACCCCAGCCATACACTCCGGATACAGAGCAGTGCCATGCGCATGCGCATTCCATGCCAGGAATGCGCATGCGCAGGCTCCCGCGCATGCGCAGTTCCAAGAAGAAGGTTAGATGGCCCAGGATGACCCCGTGATAAGGTAAGTTTTATTTTAAATCTTGTCTTAAGGCTTTTTAATCACATTTAATATTGTGGGCGGGAGGCGGGAGGCCGGCGGGTGGCCACTTCCGTTACGCCCCCAAGTGTGCGGAGATTTGACCCGTTTCTCCGCCTTAATTGCGAAAGGCGGAAGGGGCAAATCTCTGCACATTCCGTGGGCGGAACGGAGATGTCTGCCCACCCCTAGCAATAATGTCATTGAGGTGACGCAGAGAGGAGGTGAGTGTAGCTGGCGGGATGTATACAGATACTAAGTTAAGGGTGGTCCCATCCAGCATCCCAGACAAATTGAGAAATCGACCATGGGGATCTGCAGTGATGTGGTTGGGTGTGAAAGGAAGACCTCTGCGCAGAAAAATTGCAACCCCTCTCGATCCTTGCTCAAACCCAGAGTGCCACACCCTATCAAAGCCATATCTTGCAAGGAAGGGCCACTTAGTTCCTAAGAGGTGGGTTTCCAGGAGCAGGAGTATATCAGGGGTGTGTCTTTGGGTAAATTTAAGGGCTACTGTCCATTTGATGCGGTCCAACAGTCCATTCACATTCCAGGATAAATTCCGGATAGGCTTACCCCTAGTGAGTTGTCGTGTCATACCAAGAGTGTGTAACGAATGGGAAGTAGGATTGTGGGTCCCCAGGTTACCGGTGCAGTTTTGGGGGGAAAAGCTGTTGCAATCTTCATCCTGTGGGGTGCATGGTCGTGGTACCTATGTGGTGACCAAGTGTTGCAGTGCTGCAAACAATGTAAAAGAGAAACAATGGCAGGTCCTAACATACAATTAAACTAAGGACAGTGGTCCCAATGCCCCTCATCCTACACTTCTGGATTGGGAGCATCTGTCGCCCTGCAAAGTAAAACATAACTAGCTAAACTAAACTAAAATGTTTAGCTGAGAACTGCGTGGTTTCAGCATCAATAGTTGTCCATGTGAACGTTATTGCTGCAGGAAATGTTTCCCATGTCTCTTCCTGTTGGAACCCCCCAATTCTACCTCTCAGTGGTGGTGTTGATACCTCAGATTGCAGGGCGTCAGGAGAGGTGAGAGTTTGTGGCCACTGGGCCCAATTACCTGGAGGGGCTCCATGCGGGGGATAGGCCGTTTGCCTAGCCATCTTGACATCAGGGGCAGGGGGGGAACCCAACAGTCCGGTGGTGACATTGAATTTATGGGCCGTCGTATCAGGTGATTTGGAAGTCCCCTTGTGCGCTCCCCGACCCCTGTACGGCTGTGTGTGTCTCTTGCACTGCCTGGGGGACGAAGGACCAGCCATCTGCGATCTGGACGACCCAGGAGAGAATGTGGTGCGTGCCTGGAGGGGTCGTTTTTCAGTTAGCCACGCCCAGGCTGATTGTGGCGATTCAAAGAAGTGAGTTTTGTTCTGGAACACGACTTGGAGATGGGCAGGAAAGAGAAGTCTATACTGGAGGCCCAAGTTTCGAAGCTTCTGCTTGACCTCCGTGATTGAGCACCGCTGGGCCTGAACCTCCTCAGTGTGATTTGGGAAAATCATTATTGTGTGGTTCTGCAACTTCAGGGCACCCTTCACCCAGGCCGCACCCAGAATAGCGTCTCTGTCCTTAAAGTTCAAAATTCGGGCAATGATGGGGCGGCGTGGGGTGCCTGGAGGTTGTTCAGAGGTTCCGCTGACGGGGGCCCAGTTATTAAAATTTTATTTACTCTCTGGTACTGGGACCCTTGCCAAGCCGTTTTAACTCACACTTCACTTTACACCTCACACTGCACTCTCAGTAAAATACCAGCTCCGCTGTAATGAGGCGTCGCAGCACACCCGGGACACATTAGGTGTCACTGGATGGGCCCGATGATGAAGCATGCCACCAACCAGGTTGGTGGGTGAGGGCTTCATGAACTCACCAACGAGGTGCCCATGACAAATCTAATCAGAGTCCTAACAATATTGGTCATATTTAAGCTAGTCTCTTTTGATAACACATATAAACTACGGGGACTCGGACTTGCTTTCTAGTCCTCTCTCTCTCTCTTGATACGTGTAAATATAAACAGTACCTTAACCAACATCTTGTAGGCTTTGTTAATTCTATTTGAAGAGTACACTTCTGGCATAATGTAGTTGATCCCCTTAAATATGTCAGAGAGACCAATCAGCTAGCAGAGTATATGACACTACCTATGCCATAACCTGGTATCATTAAATATAAAGTGCATGTCAACTAGAAAATGCAGATGGAGCACCATTAGGAAATAATATGTGCTTTGCGTGTTGTGCTCTATGCAGCACCTGGTCCATCATTTGGTTGAGTTTAGGAGTCAAGATATCCTGTTCCCGGTGCATAGATGTATCCGGGGGTAGATTACTCTTTTCACTGCCGAGGGTATGCGAAATGATCTTGATGTGCTGCATTTCACTGAACAAATGTGTGCATATGAAAGTCCCATAGCTACATGACAATGATGACCAGGATCACCTGGAAGTTGGGGAGGCTGAAAGAGAAAAAGATAAGTTCACAGGACCAACTGTTGCATCCATACAGAGGAGGGACCACATGTTTCACCAATTATACACATAATGTCCATTCTCACATGTGATACTTCTCCTATACTTCAGACGTGTGTCACTGTAACCACAGGTTGGTAAATGTCTTGAAATGCAAAAACTGCGTAAGACTCCGCTTTCCACACTGTACTAACCTTAAATTGGCCGACAACACTCATCACAAACACTGACACATAGGTTAGCCATGTGATAACTGAGAAGGCAACTGCATTCAGTAATGTGTATGTAGACCAAATTGGATAACAACGCAATGAGAACAGTGTGTGGATGTCCTATGCCCACCACCTTGAATGTGCCTTGGCAAGCAACTTTGACAACAGGCGCTATCCTCATCAAATCACACTTACTGTGTGTCTCAATCAGCAAAACAACTGATGCAAGTCTCAGGAGTAGAGTGCGTCAGGGATCCCAACAAGCATGGCCTTCACATGCAAGGCGGCGTACAAATTTTTACATCCTCAAAGGCAAATGCAATGTGCTCAGAAATTTCAAAAAGCTAATGGTACCAAAATGAAGAGGCATCACCTAGCTCGAAAATGCAGCACAACTAATTGAAATATTGATATGTTAATGGATGTAAACCAGGTATTTGTTGGCACTACACTTGTCAACAAATCTAAATGTTTTCAAGCCTAGTTGAACAAAAATGAGAGCATGCACTCCTAGATAACGGTCATGTTACATAGTGTCGTCTGTCACCAGGAAACTGCTCAACACTCACGAACACACATAAATATAATATGGGTGTTACATCATCCTATGCTACCATCGCCTTATACATTCATGCACATATGCACCCAACAACATAGAGGGATATAGACTATTTTAATACATAATGCAGGACATATATCTACATATTGCACCATGTGAAAGAACATGTCTAATGTGTCAAAACGACTTAGGGACACATTTACCTGGGGATACCGCCAACTGAACGTCACTTTTTGTGATGTTCTGATGGCGAATTCACCTTCTCTTGATTTTCAAAGTGGCGTCAAACCACGTAAAGTGGCTTAATGTGGCATTGGACTTGGGGCATGTATACATGCTCCACTTAGCGTGAAAGCTGTTGCAAAGAGTGTAGCATTGGGGCTTCTGCTGCAACGTACTTAGCCTCATGATGCGGCCCCAGATTTAGTAGGCTGAGGCTGCCCCAAAATATGTAATGGCTCGGAAAAGAAGGCTTAAGAAGGATGATACGAGTATAAATAATTGCATTTTCCCCTTAATTTGCTCTCCAAGTGTGTGATGCATGCTGCAGCACACTTTGAAACAGAATAATCCTATTCAGAACTGTTAGGGGTAATCTATGATGAAAGGTCTGAAGCTTGTGTTGTACGAGAATTGGTAGCACAGCACTTTGTTTTGTCTTATCACTCAGGGATGAGGCATATTTACCATAATTATGGTGCAGCCCTGTGCTGGTGCCAAAAAATCTGGGCAGTGCCAGTGCAGGCACACTAAGGTCACGTAGCATGGGTGGTTGCGCTGAATGATTTTGTGCATGAAGGGACACCTTCCAACACAGAAAATAATCTAAAAGGGGGAATTACCTCATCCATGACTGCTGCAAGATGCAGCATACATGGAATGAGCTTAAATGCACGTGTACGTATTACATGTTTACTAGTCTTGCCTGTCTAACCGTGCATTTACAGAGGAAGTTGACACAGCCCCAGTTGTGTGAATCTAGAGCCGCATCAACATTTTTGGATGTTGTGGTAGAACATCCAACACAATACCAATTTCACACCGCTTTACTGTAGTGGACTGCTGTGGTAAGGCAAATAGGGAGAATGTGGTGAAAATTCACGTTAAGTGGCTTTCCCTCACTCTGTAAATATGGAAATGTTTTAACACCACCAAAGCAAACATAAAACTGACGTTCTGTTGGCGTTTGTGCCTTGTATGCATGCCCCCAAATCTTTGACACACTGGTAGTAAATGCTTAGTTGACACACATGTATGTGTCTTAACTACATGACAGTGGTACCCACCTTACTGGAAGGGTGTACGTTTTGCCACATGTAAAGGCACGCATACTTCAAATGGAAAACAGCATGACTTGTTCGATTGCATGCATTGCCAATCAAACATTGTGAAATATGGTGCAGCATGATTCTGTGAAGGTTTTCATGCTGATAGCCTGGACACATTTTGCACAAATGACATCTGTCCAAGGAAAGCCACATACACAACATATGTCACATGCCAGTGCCATAGACTGTTGCCAGGCATGCAACAGCTAAAAACAATGGTACAAGCACAGGTTAAATTACATTTAAGGGCTAATTAGGATGGTGTTTGGAAAGCCTCCGACCTACATCCCTGGTTTGACTTTCGACCGCTGTATTACAATTACGGCGGTCAGAATTCAAACCAGTCGGTCAATCCGGCTGACTTCTGATGAGCTAGTGGACCCCGTCAGCCAGTCGGATGGGCCACATAATCCCATGAGGAAGGCGTTTCCGTCTTCGGGATTATGATGGTACTTTCCGAGAGCAAATCCATGTCAGCCTTTCCAACATGGATTTGCTGTTAGAACTTGCCTCTGAGGGCCCCAGGCAGGGCCCCCCTGCCCCCTGGCCCACCGGTTGGGGGCCCCCCTGTATATCCCTGCGCTGTGTGGCAGGCACCATAGCCTGCCACATAGTACAGAGATTTACACAGGCTCACGTATCTCAAGTTGGAACTTGTGCTACAACTGGTTTATTGCTTCAGCACAAGTTCCCAATAGAAAAATTAGAGCATGCGATTGCACCCTGTGAGGTCAGATTGTAATTGCGGTGTCTGGACTGCTGACCGGAGGTCGGTCAGTCCTGAGACTGCAACGCCCGACATCGTAATCATGCCCTTAGCGTTAATATTTTTCCCGCCTTACAAGTTAGCGTGAATTTTTTCATGGCCTTGAAACAAAAAACTTGCAAAACGCATGAGTTGTCAATCAAAATTCCAATCTAAACCGTTAGCAGCAAAAAAATCACGGAACTTCCAAAACGTGCTGCAAATGCACAAGAAGTGATGTCAGTATGCATCCTGTCCCAAGGAATTGTGCTGTACACTTTCACTTTTCCTACCTTTCAGTGTCTTTTGAGCTGTGTGGTTGTGTTTTGAGGAGTATGCTGAATCTGCCTGGTTAAAGTGTACTTGTCGTGTCTCGTCTGCCGTCCCTATTGTCCCTGTCAAGACCTATGTCGCGTGTTTTTTGCATTTTTACTCTTGTCGTGTCTGGGGTCTGCCTACTGGGTATATAGTTGAGTATTAGATACTTACAGTTACTTTAGGTTGGGTTTTTTTACAGAGTGGGAATAGGACTGTGGGGTAAGATGTTGTGGAAAGGAATGGAGGTGCGAATGTCTGGCTGATGAATTTCTACATTCCCAGGTTGGATGAGAGTGGGGGACGTGTGTTGGTGGGCTACAATGTGAAAGTCCAGAAAATGTGCTGGGACGGTCTCTGCAGGCACATGCAGCGCATCTTTGGTGTAGACAGGACAGTCCAACAACTTAAACATCGGTGGCAGGATTTTGTTGGCCGGGAGGACAACCTCTGGGACAACCCGGGCATCGTTGGGAGGCAAGGTGGTAAGTATATGAATATAATTGTATGCCTTCACACTTTGTGTCCCATGTAAATTACTTTATTCAATGTTGATATGTTAGGTCTGAAACAGCCTGAAGACTCCATTGGGCATATGTACAAGGAAACTGTGGGAGCGTGGCTGTTAACGCCATGCTCCGACAGTTTCCAAATGTAGGGATACGCTGAATTCAGAAGCATGCAGTGTACCCATGCATTTTTCCTAGCATAGGCGCCAAATTTATCTGCGGAGAGCCAATGCAGGCACTCTTGCACCATTGTTTATTTCTTTTCATTTTTTATATATAAAGTTTTGTATAGCTCGAACATGACCCAACAGTGTATTAGAGCGCTTCACAGTGGGGGTAAGTAGGATACAAAAAAAGGGACAAGAGCAATCGTTACAATTAGGTTCAAGACAAGAGCATGATATTGTCACGATGCAGAGCATTTAAAAACAAGTCCGGACTGATCCAATAATAGAGAGGAACAGGCAATGTACACAGTACCAGTAAGATCATAGCCTGCCGAATACTATTAATCACCGGATTACACAAATGAAAAAGACAACAATCAGGTAATGGGAGAAAAACATTCCATAAACAACATGTAAGATTGTGCAGTGGCCTGCTCACACTGTTAATCCCAGGAGTACAACTGTGTAAAGGACAGTCGTGGCATCAGAGAAGAGGGGGGGGGGGGGGGGGGTATTGAAGCAGCTGAGCCAAGGACTTTAGGGAAGGAACTTCAGCTTTAGAATTTTTTTCACTTCTTTTTTGAAGGAAGCGGTGGATGGGATTCCACGGACTTCCGGTGGAAGGGAGTTCCAACTCTTCAGGGCCATGCCACAGAATGCTCTATTACTCGTCCTCTTTTATCTTTTTGTAGAAGACTTGAGGTTGCAGGAGCAGTGAGTTTGCACAGTGAGGCGGACGGCCACCCCCTGATAATTCTAATTTATGAGCCAGATAGATGGTGGTCTTGAAGTGCAGTGCTTAGTGAGTCAAGCAAGTGACCTTTAGATGTATTCTAGCTTCGTAGGATAGCAGTTTAGGGATTTTAAGGCTGGGGATATGTGATTATTTCTTTTTGTACCAGTAATCAATCTGGCAGCGGCTTTAATGTAAACCGTAACTGGAGCCAAGCTTTGTTTGGGGAGATCATTGAGCATGGAACTACCATAATCTAGCCTTGGCAATAATAAAGTTTGAACCGCCTATTTGAAGTCTTCCTGTGGGATGAATGGTTTGAGATTTCTTAGTAGCCTCATCTGTTGTTTAGCACCCTTGGTTGCATTACTATTATGATTCTGCATGTTCAGGTGCCTGTCTAGGGTGATTCTTTGAGATTTAGCAGACTCAATAATGCGGGTGTGGCAGTTGAAGGCTGAAAGATGATGCATCCAGAGGTCAATCTTGGGGGCGTGGTTAGTAGGAGCATTGAGAAGGAATTCTGTTTTGGAGGTGTTGAGCATGAGGTAGTTTTCAGTGAGCCAGTTTTGGGTGTTCATCAAGATGGAGTTGAGGGAAATGAAGTCCTCCGGGGCGGAGACTTTCAACTAAAGTTGGGTGTCATCCGCGTACATGTGAAAGAGAATGTGCGCTGAGTTCAGGGCATTAGCTAAAGGTTCCAAGAGTATGTGTGAGAGGGATGACCCTTAAGGCTTAAGACCAGAGACAGCTGTGATAGGGATTGATTCACTTTGACTCTTTGAGATCTGTTGTGGAGAAAGGAAGAGAACCATTAATAGACCCATCTTGTGTTCTAGTGTGGAAAGTAATTTACTGTGGTTAACAGTGATGAAGGCAAAAGATAGGTCAAGGAGAATTAGGAGGCAGGATTAATTTTGGTCTAGCAACTTTAAAATGTCATCCAAGATGTGAGTGAGTGCAAATTCATTACTGTGGCCTCTCCAAAAGCCTGATTGATGTTGCTCCAACAGTTGGAATTTCTCAATGTGAACACAGAGATGAGATTGCACGCACTTTTTTAAAATGTTTTTCCAGCGTGGGGATGTTGGAGATAGGACTGAAGTTATTTAGATCAGAACTTTCTTTGTTTTTTTTAGAATGGGGGATATTTGCGCTGCTTTTATGCAGCCGGGTATCATGCCTTGCAATAGTGAAGCGTTAACAATCTTTGCCCAAATGGGTAGGGTGTCAGCATTAATTTCTTTGAATACGGGAGGAGGCAGAGGGTCTTTGAAGTGGTTAGATGGTTTGATCTCAAGAAGAGTGTTGTAGATGTAATTTTCACTGAGGGGTGTAAGGGTGTGCCAAGAGGCATTGTTATTGGGTCTAGTGTTAGGGGGACGGGCAGCTCTGGTGGTTAGGTAGAGCTGAATAAGAGCCCTTTTTAATTCAAGGTCGATATTGATTCCTGGTGTTTTTTTGACAAATAAGGCAGCCAATTCATCGCAAGTAGGAGTGCCTTCGCTAGGTCAGGGTGGATGGGCTCTTTGATCGATTGTTGATTTAACAATTTCTAAAAGTTTTTGATTCATGGCTCGATTCAGTTGAGATCTGAAGAAGTCCGCTTTTGCACTTGTTGTATGAGCTCCTGCCAGCTCTAAGCAGGTGCAGTTGTTCGGTCGATGTTATAGATCTCCAAGATGTTTCCGCTGACCTTAGGTTACTGCTTTTTGAGTTTAGGGTGTAGTTGAACCGTGGTATGGAGATTTTGGAGGAGGCATTTTTTTTGTTGTAAAGGGGTTATGTAATCCATTATACAGGAGATAGAGGCATTATAAAAATCAGTGAAGACATGAACATCTTTAATTTCTGAATGAGGAGTCCAGGCCTTTGACCAGCAGGTTGCTAGCTCTTCAGTGTTGATATTTCCAAGGTTCCTTTTCCATTGCTTCATTTTCTTGGGTTAATCGTGGGCACCTGCTTGTTAATAAAGAAGGCAATGCAATAGTGGTCGGGCCAGTCGCAAGGGATAATGGAGTCCAGTGTGATGGAGTTACCTTTGGATATGATGAGATCCAGAGTGTCTCCCTTGCTGGAAGTTTGGCTATCACAAAATTGTATAACACAAAGGGTCTCTGGTATAATATCCAGAGGACCGGGGGGGTTTAAGAGAAAAGATGGAGTATATCCTCCTTACAATTATTTTATCACAACAAAATACTCCAAAAATTACTAAGCCTGAGAATGGTTTCTAGGTAGTATAACACACAAGGAATTTAAGCCTTGTGTGTGGTAGTGGGGGCTGAAAGACTGATCACTAGTGGTATGTTGGACTTGCTAGTCTTGTCCATTCGTATGGGGGGAAAACAAGTTCTTTTTAGTTACCCTAACACACCCTAGTAGTGTCATGCTTCATCATTGGGTCACCCCGACTCCTAAAAGTCGAGGTGGGCTCAACCACAGTGCTGGGTAGCTCTTTGAGAGATGAAGGATGGGGAGTTATAAGATAAAATACCTCAATCAGACCCCTGGTTTCCCTTTATTCATAGGTCTGGTTGGGTCATTAAAAATATTTAAAAGTGGGTCTTCTTTAGATTTTAATGGTCCTATGACCCTAGTGCCGACATGTTTCAGTCCATATAGATGGCCATAAAGGTCCAGGACTTTCTACTGGGCTTGGAACAGACCCCCTCTATGTGTGGAGAGTATATAGGAAGGGGAGTCCCTATCCTACCAATGTAGCGAGGCAAGAGTAGCTTCTCCTCGTGTATGTATCAAGGTATCTCTGTGATGCCAGGCTCCATCTGTGGAAAAACATATTATTAAATGCTATTATAGACTTGGTCTCATATCCTATAAGTGCTCAATCTATAAAGCTGCATGCTTAACGTCCTGTGTGCATGCAGCATGACACCACTAGGGTGTGTGAGGGTAACTAAAAAGAACTAGTTTTCTCCCCATACAAATGGACATGACTAGCAAGTCTAACATACCACTAGTGATCAGTCTTTCAGCCCCCACTACCACACACAAGGCTTAAATTCCTTATGTGTTATACTACCTAGAAACCATTCTCAGGCTTAGTAATATCACAAAATTGTGTCAGCCCATGATCCAATAGGAAGGATTTAAGACAGTTCAATACATGATCGTTTTGGTTAGACCAGTGGAGGTTGAAGTCTCCCAGGAAGATTTGGGACATTCGAGGATCATCGTTGGATGAGATGATTTCCATTAAATGCTCAATGAAGGAATGATTGTCACCAGGGGGGTGGTAGAATGTGTGTAATTTACAAACTGGGTGTTAGTTGCTGGTAATGCTGATGCAAAGATATTAGCTGGAATTTGGAGGTGGAATCAGATTGAGAAAGCGAGAGTGTATTTCATTGTATGCAGGCTTTTCCTCCACCTTTTAAATCTCTGTCCATACGAATTATGTCATGGCTAGGTGGGTCTAGAAGGTTAAGTATAGGTGTGAAAGAGAAGTTTAGCCAAGTTTCTGGGAGGATAATGATATCAAGCTCGTTGGTTGGGATGAGATCATAGATTTCGGAGATGTGTTTACTGGCTGATCTGCAGTTGAGAAGAGCGCATTTCAATTGGTCAGTCGAGTGAGAGGTCAAAGCTGGACAGATATTGATGCGCTGAAGGTTTTCAATATTTATACCTCTCAGGTTGTGTGATGGCTCTCTGAAAGGGTTAGCTTGGATGGCTTCTGTAAGCCTGTCTACATTGCAGGGAAAGCTTGTTTATGTGTAGGATGGTAATGTCTCGGAGGAATGGAGCACACTCTGACTTCTCTACGTAATGTTGTTATGTTAGGTGGTACTTAATTAGCTGCCTCGTGACCTATGGCAATCACTACATTTGGTTGTCGCCCCCAATGAGGTGTTTACACTGGTTGGACGTGATACTTTCTGAACAACTGTTCTTTCATTACATTTTGAGGGGACGTTACCAGTCAAACAATGTTGAGACCTACTTGATTTGCCACTCAATGCATTTCAGACATTCTGTCCTTCACACATGTTCTGACATCTCACTACCTATCAAGGTCCCAGAGTCTGCAGACACCAAAGTTAAAATTTTACTCTGTAGTTGATATAGTGGCTAAACAGATTGGCCATTGTTAACACCTGTCTTGTTTCATCGTGGCAATTGAAGGTGAATTTATTTACAAGTGCAAAACAGACTTGGCCACACTGGGCCAGTTCATTTGACAACAACCGAAAAGGATGTATATAACCAGTGGATGAACAGACCGAGTCGTTGTGAGGAACATGTAGAGGAATTGCAGAATATTAGTTGGGAGGATGATTGCAGTTTCATTGGGGAGGAATGGCCACATTGGCAGTCTAGAAATGTCCAAGGTGCACATGGTAAAGTCAAGATGAGAACAGTGATAGATGATGGTAAGCACAGGGCTAAGCAGAAACTGGACATTTGACACAGATGGATGCTACAGCAGGGTTCTCCTTTGGAGAGATATACCTTACACATCTTCCTCTGATGTGTGCGGTGTCTCCTGTGAGGGTATTGTGGTACACGCGGCAGGGGAGGGAGACACAGAAACATTAGGGGGCGGATGATGTGGATGCGGTAGTTGCTGCAGCATTTATCTGAGCCAACATATGAGGCATCATTGCAGCAAGTAGGATCTGCTGGGTTTGCAACGCGCAAAAAACACAGTTGATGGACATAATGCAGAACAATGTCTTACATTCACCCCAGTACAAAGATCTGGGCCTAAATCCATCGTTTTTTTGCACTCCACATCACCCTAGGTCAGACAATGGCTATATGCAAATCAGCCTTGACCCTGTGCCTCATGGGAACAGTCCAGCCCGAACTAGAATGCCATGTCTTTCCTAGACCGCAATCAAGCATCCAAGGACCGGTTTCTGGCTATCAGCCTTCTTCAGCCTGGATAGCTTGACTCCAGTGATGTGGAGAGCCTGGGACTCATGTCTGCCGGGCTGAAGATGGTTGGAATGCCAGAAACCGGTCCTCGGGAGCTTGTTTCCGGTCCAGGGAAGGCATGGCTTGGCAGTTCGGGCTGGACTGTTCCCATGAGGCACAGGGTCAGACTGATTTGCATATAGCCTTGTCTGAACTGGGGTGGCAGAGTTGGCTAAAGAATGGTGATGGATTAAACCCAGATCTTTTGACTGGGTGTGAGTGTTTGATTGATTCAGATGCTCCGTTCATCACCACCCCCTTTTGTACCGGGTTTGCAACACAGCAGCAACGTCACAGTGGTAGGCAGCCATGGCAGCCATGTGTGAGTACTGCTTCCGCTCCATGGTCTCCAAGATTTTTCACATTGCGCCACTTTGGCAGGGCAGTTGTTCGTGCCTCTCCCTCATGATACAATCGATGTCAGCCGGGAACTGCAGGAGGCCACGGAGCGGAGAGTAGGTGCCTGTGATGGCATTCGAGGAATCCCTAATAGGAGTGAGGCACCCATGGACCCCCTGTCCTATGGCTGTCAGGGTATCCAACCCCGCCCGCACCTGATCTACTATCTCCCACTGGACTCCTACCACAAGCCATTGGAAGGGGGTCTGTGGGTCCTCAGAGTCCAGGGGTGTGGCTGTGGTGGTAGGTGGTGCTTGTTGGTTATTTGGTTGGTCAACAAGAGACGCCACAATGCTCCTAACACTCCCGGGTCTGGGGATGGTATTTCTATTGGAGTCCAAGAGCTTTTAGAGGGTGTTGTAGCCGATGGTTGGTAGGTTTTCTTCATGCTCACCATCATCGTTGATATCTGGGGTAGTGTTCTGAATGGAGGTAAGGTTCCATACTCTGCAATGGAAAGGGCACACACTACGGTTGCTGTCTGTTACATGCTGACATGTTGTTAAGCGTTTGAAATTCAAAGTGCATGACACTTTCCATTCTCCTGTGTTACATGGTACACCTGTTACACAAAGCTGTGTATACCAGTTTACACTGTCCATAAATGCTACAAGCCAGGAGTTCAGTATTTTGACATTAGACATGTGTGCCAACACTAATGGGCATATTTACAAGCCCCTATCACACAGGTGTGTCACTTTTTCTGAGGTTCATGTGGCAATAGGGTCTTTGCCTTATTGTCAAAGAGGCATTAAGCCACTTAACGCGACTTTTAAATAGGGCTCCCTTTCACGCTACACTTAGCGTCAAAGAGGTGGTCAATGGGTGTTGTGATTGACGTTCCACTGCAAAACTGATTGATTTT
This sequence comes from Lissotriton vulgaris, assembly GCF_964263255.1. Taxonomy (NCBI): domain Eukaryota; kingdom Metazoa; phylum Chordata; class Amphibia; order Caudata; family Salamandridae; genus Lissotriton; species Lissotriton vulgaris. The sequence continues at coordinate 458,779,809 of NC_141687.1, forward strand.
GTCACTGCCCCCTATTTAAAAGGGTGACGTATGCAGTAATCCGCGCCTAAATTAAGACCAGGAAAGCTTGGTCTTACCATGACAAAACAAGGAGAGATGCTTTATTTATCATTGTTTTTGCTGTTTCTATGTGTGTTGCATTGTGCAGCACACATAAAAGCAGAAAAACACCATGAATTATTGTTTATGTGCAGGGAGGGACACCTTCCTGCACATAAGCAAACATTCCCTCAACGCAGACACCCATGCACTATGGTTCAAAGGTGCCTGTGTTTGCGCTAGGCAGCTGATTTTGGCACCAGCACTAGGGAAAACGCAATGGTGTGCTGTATCTTTGAAAATACTGCACATCCCTGCCTTTTCAGAATGGCAAAGTGTGGTGTTGGCAATGTTTGCTTAATGCATTGAATTGCCACTCTGTAGTAAATATGCCAGCTACAGTCTATCCTAGTCGTCAAATGGGAATCACTGACATCCTTTATATTTCATCATGTGCAGAGTAAGTGCTCTGAAGGGCGTGAGACATCTTATGTATTTCTTCCACACACGTGTATGTGTGCATTGATCCCTCTGTTCATTGAAGACAAGGTCCAGACAACCAACTTACTGCCAGACAATTATGTGACCATGATGATGAATGGCTTATCCTGTACTTACTACAGTTGCATCATTTGTGGCTATCCACAACAGACTAATTTTGCAAGCTGTTACAAGGTGACGTGTCATGCAGCACTCAAGACAATGCATTTTTTTGGTGGTGGTGAGATTTCACACAGAGGTTCCTTTTGACAAGATTTGGACTAGATATGATGAGGCAAGCACTTTTTCTATGAAACCCAGCATATTTTCACATACACAGGTTTGCCCCATACTAAGATTGAGTGTGCCCCCCCTAGTGTTTTTCCATGCAGTGGCAATGATGACAACAGGAAAGCTGCATGACAGACAACTTTGACGCAGGGTTCAGGGACAACTGCATTGGTATACAGCAGACCATTGTATAACAGCACAGGGATGAGAACATGGATAAGACATGCTCCAGTGTATTGGGTCTTTCCATGCACTAGTGAAAGGATGCATGTTGACACAAATCAATATGTATGTTATAAATCAGCTGCCATAAATCATGGTCATCAAACATCGTGATGTCATAAATCATTCGGTCACAAATCTGTCATCATTTTGCTGTCATAACTCATTCTGCATGGGCATCATAAATCATCAGCCATAAATCATCGGCTGGTCGTAAATCACTGGTTTGTCTTTTGCTCATTTGCATATCCAAGGGTCGTAAATCACCCTGACAGCTTGTAGATTGTTCTTTGTTGTTTTCCATGCCCCTTTGCGTGTGGGGGTAGACTTTTCCTGATGCCAAGCCACAAGCCGCTACCTTGCTAGTCTCTCTGCGCCCTGCCGTCTGATGGGGCCTGGGCTGCGAGTGACATCTCCGTTTTTGGTAACCCGATTTTTTGTCAGGCTTACTCACCCAGCCGTGAAGCATCCCAGAGTGCGTGGCCCTCCTTCTACACACCGCTCTGTTGGTGTGTTTCCATAACCAAACCAATACACCTTTTGTTTCCGCCCCTTTTGATTAGATTTGCCCTCTCTTTGCGGTCTCATCGCATGAAGGTAGTCTCTTCCAGGAGTTAGGCGTCAGCTCGCTCCCATGTTGGACTCTTTTTTGCCTGCCGTCTGGCAGGAGCTGGGCTGCGCGTGCCGTCTCCATTTGCTACCCCTTCTTGCTAGACCACTTCACTCAGCCTTGAGGCATCCAAGGTGAGTGCCTTCCTTCCACACACTGCCCGCTGTGTCTCCATCGCTAATCGTTGCACCCTTAGTTCTTTTCGTCCCTGTTAGCACTGCGACGCTGCTGTTGTAGGTGTGGGTGGGTGGGACTCAAAATTGTTGGTGCCGCTCCCCCAGCTCCCTGATGAAAAAGGTGAGCTGCCCAGGGGGGAGCGTCGCCTTATATCCTCCTCCCCCTTCCTTCTTCACTTTGCGCTTGGGGAGGGGGAAAGCCTCGGGCGCTTTTCGCCGCGCGGCATTTCCTGTTGGCTCTAACCTGCGCAAACCAGATTAGTTCCTTGTAGGCTCGGGTGGCCATTAAGGCGCCGCCCTTGAGGCCCACTTCCGGGGCGGCATCTGCTAAAACACCTGTTTGTAATGTTTATCAGGGCCATGTGCCTGTTTACAGGCCATGCAGACTGCACACTAGAGACTGGGCAGGCTGGTACTGTTCAGCTACCTCTGCAATACCATCTGACAAGGCTTCTCAAAGGTGGTGGGCAAGTGATCAATTGAAAAAGTTAGAGGACTGTGAAAAACAGCATAGGTTTAATAAAAGCCACAGTGGGGCAGAGCCAGAATTCGCACTGGTGTTTAGAAACAAGGACATTCAGAAGCAGAACAGTACTCAAGTATCCTAATCCGGTGAAAGCATAAAATACATTTATCTTACTTTAAATAAATATGGGTCTGCGCCACTTCCTCTTTCCTCTCCGAAAAGTACACTATACCGCAGCACACCACTCTACATTACTACATCCTCTCTCACTCTGTGACTCCTATCCACAGAGTCTTATTCAAAATATTATTTTTATAGCGTAGCCTGCCATTAGTAGAGCTTTGTAGCACTGGTAACAGGTGACTTCATGCCATTCCAAAGAACGAGTTTGATGAGTGTTGTTTGATTCATTTAAAGTAGTATGTTGTGATCCTTGCATGCAGCTGGTTATCGGTGAGCCGATTTACCATTGTGTTTGATAGATCAGCAGCAACTAAACCACTGGTCAGGTGGTATCAGAAAGAACAAGGCCAGAGGGATTGTCTGACTGCTCAAGCAAGGGATAAGCGCAGACACCACTGAACCTAAGGCCTTTGGGTATTCATGATTTACAATGTCTTCTAGGCGACTCCCAGCTTTCTGTAGGGGCCCCATCATATTTGCGCCACTGGCTCATGGAAGTCTTAGGTCAGACATACAGCTGCAGCGTTTCGGTTCCTAATTGTTTCCATTGTTTAATTTGTTCTGATGGCATATTTGTCATCTAAAATATGCCTTTCAGAACAAATAAACATGCCTAACAGGGTATAGCGCAAGAGAGAGAGCTGCCAACAATGGGACTTAGGACCAGGTTTGAGTCTTAGCGTGGGCTCTCCCTTGTGCCCACAACACATGTACTGAGAAACTCACAGCTGTGTTTGTGCTTGTGGGGGCTCCTAACTCAAGGAGGGAGGGGGAAAGCCAAAAATACAAAGAGGTAGCGACGGAAGGTAAAGATAAAGATAAGGCGGCCATAATATAAATGCCATCCAAAACATGAAGCACAGCATCCGTGGTGGTCGCCCTGCTGATACACATGTGGAGAGAAAGAAAAATAGAGTGCAGCAGGAACTGACATATTTAAAAAAAAAAGTGTAATACCACAGTAACAGGCAGTCTCCTGGGAGGGTCCAAAAGGTAAGATTAATTAGGCATATTCACCAAACAAAAGCAGGCTTTTAGGAATGACACTAACAGAAACCAATTGAAAAGATGGGAGTTTCTTGATCCACATATACCAGGTACAGCAGGCCTCGCAGAGCAGCACATGCACCATAGGCTCGACCTAAAAACTAAATTGGCAGTATTTCACTATCAGGCTATGTAAAACACACCAGATCATGTCTTACTTTTCACTGACACTCCACCCTGCCCAGGGGGGTACCTTGGGCTTACCTTAGGGGTGCCTTACACGTATAAAAAAGGAAGGTTAGAAGCTGGCAAGTGGGTCCACTTGCGAGGGCAACATAGCAGTTAAAAACTGCACATGCAGACACTATAGTGGCTGGTCTGAGACACATTTGAAAGGCTACTTGTGTGTGTGGTACAATCAGAGCTGCAGGCCCACTTGAAGCATTTCATTTCCAGATTCTGGACACACACAGCTCACTTTACTAGTGACTTACCAGTAAATCAAATAGGCCAATCATGGATAACCAATGATTATCACAATTTACAAACAGAGCATATGCACTTTAGCACTGATCAATAATGATAAAATTCCCAGAGTTGTAAAGTCAACAAAAACAGGGTCAGAAAAATAGGAGACAAATGCTAACAAGTTGGGGATACACCTGCATAAAGAGCCAGGTCTAACAACCTGTGCTTAACCTTAGGAAGCTTGACACAAAAGAGGTCACGTTTCGCTTAGAGGCAATATGTATAGTATTTCTGCAGCACTAAAACAGAAATAAAGTGAAAGCACAACACAGGAAATATCATACACCAATTTAGAACAATAGAGTACATTTTAATAAATTATTTGTAACAAAACAACAACAATCCAATCAGTAAAACTGGAATTATGAATTTTTAAAGATTTTAGTAAAAATACCTAAAAGATCAAATAGCCAACCGCAGATATCTTGTCATGCAAGACCAGGTCTGAGTCGAAACATATGGCCAACCACGATAGCCCGGTCAGGGTTTACCTTCGGACTTAGGAGAAATTCTGAAGAAAAAGTTCTAAGAAGGGAAATTTCAGCGGTGCAAGGCTACAGGCATTGTCCAAGAAGGGAGCATTGTTGCCTGGAGGGTGCTCAGTGAAGTCACAGTGACGATTTCAACACTCGGACTTAGTCACTTTTTTGGAAGTCGAAAATCTCCATCTGGATGAGGCAGGTGGCTCTAGCCGACAAGAGTTCCAAGAAGCCAGATACCCCTTTGGTGAAAGACCGCTTTACAGGATTTGCTGCTGCGTAGAAGAACGTAGTGGAAGCTGCCGTGCAGAAAGGCTGACTGGCGATGCACCTTAGGCAGATAAATAAGCAGGTTGTTCCTGGTATTCTCTCGGTTCTCAGACAAGTTTTTAGCCTAAAATGTTTTAAGTCCTGTGTTTGAATTTTTGTCTATGTTGGCTCGTTTAGCAGCACCACCACCAAGGGTCCCATCCTGGAGGGGTTAGGACTCACTCAGGCTGGGTACAGGTGCGGGTTCAAGATGGTGAAGCCTATTATGTCCATTTGGCTATGAACAGAAGGCCATCAAACTAGTCTTGAGGTCATACTGGTTGTCCTGGGTCCAGGGAGGGCTTGTAGAATCTTACAAAAAGAAATACAATTCTGTTAGCACATATGAAAAAAAAGAAAATGTATTAACATGTAACACGGGGACAGACAGCTAGCGGCCAAATGTCCAACAAGGTGAAGACTCACACAGGCTTTTTTTCTTGCAAACCACAAAGAAAGGGCGTTATGATTTATAAAATACATGTCCAGTAAAAATACAAGATTAAGACACTTTCTCAAAAATAACGCACAGGTGCGTCTCCTGCCCATTAGTAGTCTTGGCAGGTTACACAAGTACAGAATACCAGGCCAATCGAAAGAGGCCAACACTGCTTGATATCTTCATGATGTGAGCTGGACGGGGGAGGTTGCTACCTACATGTCCTTTGCTTGTGACAGTTGGGACTTCCTAAACTAATGCGATGCCATAGTAACGCTAAATCTGATCAAAATGTTTTGCACTATTTGTCCAAGCCGGGACACATAAGCTTTGCCATTTCTAAATGATGTGGCCAAGTGCCTGTTGCTAAGCTAGCATTGTGCACTGCTTGAATGTGGTTTTTGAGCAAGCCTTGCGTTGCGACGGCGCATACTTTCAGCAACTGTATATTGTTTTATCTAAGTATTTTCAATGCACATTCTACAAGCTTTTGGTAGGCATTTAGTATCATAATGCAGTCAGCCAGCTATGCTAGAAAATCATTATAAAAATGACTTCAGAAGGCTCAACAACAGGGCTGGCCTCTGATGTGTCAAGGCAGGCTACAGGAAGCAAAGCAGTACTTCCAGGTGCAGCAAACCAGCCTTATGCAGTACACGGCACAATTTGGAATCGTTGAAATAACCTTAAATAGCTACCACACTAGCCATGAGGAGATCAAACAATTCACAAATATTGATTCTGTTCACCAAATGAAATTCAGAAAAAAGATAAATGATTAGCAGCAACACAGGGTTTGTATTTCAAAGAAACTTATTATTGGTATCTTCAAATCAAATTCATATCTTACAAGAGTACATAATCCAATTAATCTTAGATAAATCTTAGGTATAAGGAAGTCTGTATACTAAATGAAGAAATGACTCCTTGTTGGAATAACCAGTAAGTCAGATGTCGAATGTAGACATGGACTGGTGTGTCGACGTTTCGGTCTTATGTGGTTTTATCCAAAGACCATCATCAGGACGAAGAATTTAGTGCAGTATGGATGACCCCTACAGAATGATATAATCATGAAATTAACAAATCTTCTTTTTAAGTGTTGCTGACATACAGTCATTTGATATATACATTTTCTTCTAATTTATTTACATTTCAAGATGTACATTATTTATAGCTTAACATACTAGTCAATGTGGTGACAGAGAGTGCTAGCTTACAAAGCTTAATTCTGGATGCTGACAAAGGTAAAAAGTTAATACAATGAATAACTTACTTATATTAAAAAACACAGATTGCACTGGCAACTTTCAGTAGTGCAGTTCAGTATGTAAATTCATACCCTGTGAAGGAAAGGTGACTACAAGCAAAGAAAAGTTTTAACTTCTGTCTGATCTAATGCATTTTCTTATTTGTTTGTGTGTTTCTCCACATTATTTAAAAATCATTTTTACCTTAGGGATTCATAAACTTGTCCCTTTGATGGTGTTCAATTAAGGATTCCAAGCCAGGTTATGTTTCACGATACTTAAAACCGGAAACGCTGAAACAGATGAGCAGTGTATTGTTCAGCGCTAAACATGTCCGTAATTATATATTTTATGTCGCTATTTGAAACATCAGCTCTACTATCTGATCAATGCGTTAATTCTATTGTTCATCTTATTATATAAAGAGACAGTCCCACGGGTTGTGTTTCACAATATTTAAAATCGGAAACGCTGAAACGAATGAACAAAATGTGTTCAGCGCTAGGTATGTTTGTAATTCTAAATTTTATTTTCTCTATTAGAAACGTCAACTCTGCTGTCTGGTCAACGGATTCTGACTTTGACAACATATTACTCCCAGAAGTCGAGACATGTTTAGCCAAAGATGTTATCAAAATTGCAAGTTACGGCTTTAGTTGTGGGTTTGGTACACGGAGCTAGCCATGGTTGTCTCAGAGCCGATTTTTAAAGGTACCGACAACAGATTATGTCTATTCTTAACTTAAAAAAAACTTCTATATACAAAGAGTTAGTGCAACGAAGCCCCGTTAGTTGAGGCTAGTTCCATCTCGTACTTACTTGTTGCTTGAGAGAGAACGGAAGCAAACAGGCATACGCGTCGGGTCAAAGGTGATCAGTGCGCTCCACCAATGAGATCATATTTATACTTCCCAGGCGCATTGCGTGCAGGTCACATGTGGCAATGTTTGTTGATATTCTATTGTCGAGTAAAAACGGCGGCCATATTCAAATGTATACGTGTGTGTCGATCTTTTTTATTTAAAAAAAGAATCAAAGATATTTCTAAGTAACTTCTTAGTTGGCAAAAATAGTTATAATGATGTAGTATCTGTCAAGTTAATATTAGCCCGTTATCCATACATCATCATGTCGTTAGACCTGAAAATAATCTTATCGATCTATGAACATTTCACAGCTTGTTTAAGTTGCTTTGAGGAAAAACTCCTGTTAATTCAAAACCTGCCCAATTGCGATTCCATTAATAAGAAACTGACTTTTATTGAATCAGTGTTTTCACCCAAGTCATAATGCATTTGAAACGTGGAATTGACACAATTTAGACTCAACCAAAATGTACAGAGTAAACAGTTCTGCTCTAACCTATCACCTCTGTGGTGTGTACAATGTTTACCATTCGATTTCCTAGGTGTCATACATTCGAATTATGAGAACAATTATGTTCCAACAAAGAAACGTTGTATGATTCAGATTTTGGAAACTTTGAGTACAGACTGTCGCAGATCTATTGCGCGCACATTCTTGGTATCAACCTCAATTTATGTAGTGTCGTTATACACCAGATTATAATTGTATATATTTCTCAGATGCCTACGTTCAATGAGGAGAGGCAAGGCTACAGATTTATTAAGTCAAACAGGCTAATGTGTACCATTCAGTGGAAGAGTTCAACCCGTTTTTGATACTATTGGTAGATTCGATCCATTGATTTTCTTTCAGAGTTGGGAGTCGATCCACATTTGGTTGCCTGATGGTCGGTTTTATGACCTCTAAAACCCCCCATTTCATGTCCCTTCCATTATGGTTAAGGTGGAGAAAATGCTCTACCAGGGGTGCATTCTCTGTTTTACACCTAATCCTGGACTGATGCTGCAGGATTCTTTGTTTAATCATTTGCGTGGTCTTACCTATGTATATCAAGCCACAAGGACATTGTATACAGTACACTACGTTTAGTGTGCGGCAATTCGAAAAGTTTTTTATCTTGATCGTTTTGCCGTTAAGATCAAATGATTTGATATTTTGAGTAGTGTCACAGGCAGTGCATTTATTACATTTGAAGTGTCCTATCAAAGGGGACAGTTGTCTCATAATGTCAACAATAGGTTAGAGCAGAACTGCTTACTCTGTACATTTTGGTTGAGTCTAAATTGTGTAAATTCCACGTTTCAAATGCATTATGACTTGGGTGAAAACACTGATTCAATATAAGTCAATTTCTTATTAATGGAATCGCAATTGGGCAGGTTTTGAATTAACAGGAGTTTTTCCTCAAAGCAACTTAAACAAGCTGATAAATGTCCATAGATCGATAAGATTATTTTCAGGTCTAACGACATGATGATGTATGAATAACGGGCTAATATTAACTTGACAGATACTACATCATTATAACTATTTTGACAACTAAGAAGTTACTTAGAAATATCTTTGATTCTTTTTTTAAATAAAAAAGATCGACACACACGTATACATTTGAATATGGCCACCGTTTTTACTCGACAATAGAATATCAACAAACATTGCCACATGTGACCTGCACGCAATGCGCCCGGGAAGTATAAATATGATCTCATTGGTGGAGCGCACTGATCACCTTTGACCCGACGCGTATGCCTGTTTGCTTCCGTTCTCTCTCAAGCAACAAGTAAGTACGAGATGGAACTAGCCTCAACTAACGGGGCTTCGTTGCACTAACTATTTGTATATAGAACGTTTATTTGAGTTAAGAATAGACATAATCTGTTGTCGGTACCTTTAAAAATCGGCTCTGAGACAACCATGTCTAGCTCAGTGTACCAAACCCACAACTAAAGTCGTAACTTGCAATTTTGATAACATCTTTGGCTAAACATGTCTCGACTTCTGGGAGTAATATGTTGTCAAAGCCAGAATCCGTTGACCAGACAGCAGAGTTGACGTTTCTAATAGAGAAAATAAAATTTAGAATTACAACCATACCTAGCGCTGAACACATTTTGTTCATTCGTTTCAGCGTTTCCGATTTTAAATATCGTGAAACACAACCCGTGGGACTGTCTCTTTATATAATAAGATGAATAATAGCATTAACGCATTGATCAGATAGTAGAGCTGACGTTTCAAATAGAGACATAAAATACATAATTACGGACATGTTTAGCGCTGAACAATACACTGCTCATCTGTTTCAGCGTTTCTGGTTTTAAGTATCGTGAATCATAACCTGGCTTGGAATCCTTAATTGAACGCCATCAAAGGGAAAGGTTTGGAATCCCTAAGGTAAAAATTATTTTTAAATAATGTGGAGAAACACACAAACAAATAAGAAAATGTATTAGATCAGACATAAGTGAAAACTTTTCTTTGCTTGTATTCTCCTTTCCTTCACAGGGTATGAATTTACATACTGAACTGCACTACTGAAAGTTGCCAGTGCAATCTGTGTTTTTTAATATAAGTAAGTTATTCATTGTATTAACTTTTTACCTTTGTCAGCATCCAGAATTAAGCTTTGTAAGCTAGCACTCTCTGTCACCACACTGACTAGTATGTTAAGCTATAAATAATGTACATCTTGAAATGTAAATAAATTAGAAGAAAATGTATATATCAAATGACTGTATGTCAGCAACACTTAAAAAGAAGATTTGTTAATTTCATGATTATATCATTCTGTAGGGGTCATCCATACTGCACTAAATTCTTCGTCCTGATGATGGTCTTTGGATAAAACCACATAAGACCGAAACGTCGACACACCAGTCCATGTCTACATTCGACATCTGACTTACTGGTTATTCCAACAAGGAGTCATTTCTTCATTTAGTATACAGACTGGATTGTTAATCTTGTGTATTTATGGAATGATTTTGTCGCTTCCTTATACCTAAGATTTATCTACGATTAATTTGATCATGTACCCTTGTAAGATATGAATTTGATTTGAAGATACAAATAATAAGTTTCTTTGAAATACAATCCCTGTGTTGCTGCTCATCATTCTTCTTTTTTCTTAATTTCATTTGGTGAACAGAATCAATATTTGTGAATTGTTTGATCTCCTCATGGCTAGTGTGGTAGCTATTTAAGGTTATTTCAACAATTCCAAATTGTGCCAATAACTACAACAGCCACTGATTATTTCAGTTACGAGTTCTAGTAGTAATATAGACTCTATTACGCTGATAATTTATAATTTCAAAATAAAACCCTTGCCGGTATCTATCCTATGATATATTGCTTGCCCGAGCCCGCAAGGGTATATTGGGTCATTCCCCCCTCTAACCAGTTATGCAGTACACAGCAGTAGGCCGTCCTCTGAGAGTCCATGCTCAGATCCAGAAAGGGAACTGAAGAGTGGGTCTGGGGAACCTATTTTTATACCTGGTGCCTACTTTTAAGTACACGTTCCTAGAGGTTTCTCTTTAAAGTGCTTAGAATTTCCAGCCTCCCCTTTCCAGCCTTCAAGTTGGCTGCAGAATTAATGCAATGGTGAAGGCAAAGCACAGACTATTCGGTTGCAAGTGGGCTGTGCTCAGCTATGCCCTTCCATCCTGCTAGCAGATGGCCCATTCAAGCACACCCAATCCCTCTATGATGTGAATGTCTGGGAGGAATTCACAAAGTTTAACTGCCAACTTCACCCAGTCATGTGGCCTAGGACAGGCGGCAGGCACCAAACGGCAAAGGGCAGAAAAATGGCAACTTTCTAAACGTGTTTGATAGGGCACTTCTCTTCTGCGCCCGACTGTCGCACTGCGATTATGGAAAAACATTCCTTAATGTGACTCTTCCTTAGTAATCCCATCTTTGTAGTTTTAATTATTGAAATTTATCAAAAATCTTCACTCGTGTATCCTCTTAGATAACATCACTGCGGAGACAACATGTTTGTTCGTTGAATTATTTATTCATCATTTTCAAATACCAGACGTTGCTTGATAGGCTTTTACGAAGGCATGTGAGGACAAACATGTTTACAATGACATCAACTTGTTTCCCAATGCATTTCGAATTATGAAATTCTTCGTCAGGGGTTTAACTAAAAAAATGAAGTAAAGAAACAGTTAAGCTAGCTGCTCGATCTTATACTGAACATTGAAAATAACATTAACTTCACCCTCACCCTTACTAAACAGTAGCCGTCGATTGTTTACGCTACCCATGATTCTCCCTGCGTGCTCAAACCCTCTCCTCTCCCGGTTAGTAAATCAGCATTTTTCTCAATGTGCATGGTGCATTTTAGCTCACGCCCTGCTGCCCAATTTCTATTAAGCTGCAAGCCCCCTTACCCTAAACTTTACCTTTTCTGCACTGCAAACCGCAGCATAGCCTCACTACCTTCTGGCTAGAATCCCTTTGGTTACATCATTACGCTCGCGCTGTTTTTAAGGAAAAAATGCACACACCTGTGAGCGATCTAGCTACAAGCGACCACCCCTCCTTGTAGTTTAACTGTGCCCTATGTCAATGGACTTCATGTCCCATACTGCCCCATTGAGGAAAGTGTGTTCACACCGAGTTGAAATCATCCCTAAAATACCCAAAACCATAAAAATCATTTTAGGAGTTAACCAAGCATACTAACGAAAAGCGTCAAAATGTGTCTCTTGACCAATAACACATACAATGAAAAATGCAATGAAAAAAACTAACTAAACAAATATGCTTTTCGAGCAACAAAGTTCAACAGTCCTCTTGTTCATATATCAAGTTTGGTTGATGGTTACATTTCAGTCATTCCACTTCGGGTTGTGTTGTTATTTTGTCTCCGCGCTGATGCTTCATTTGGAAAGTTTAATCTTAATCCTTTGGGGTGCAGGCTCTGAGGCGATAGTGTTACAAAACAGTTCAAGAATTGAGCGGTTGCACACCTTCCCTTGTCCAGTTTCTCTAGTATTCAGTTCTACTAATGAAATGCATGCCAACAGGAGCCGTGTCAACCTCTTCACGGCTGAGTTACAAACACGTTTGATAGGGCACTTCTCTTCTGCGCCCGACTGTCGCACTGCGATTATGGAAAAACATTCCTTAATGTGACTCTTCCTTAGTAATCCCATCTTTGTAGTTTTAATTATTGAAATTTATCAAAAATCTTCACTCGTGTATCCTCTTAGATAACATCACTGCGGAGACAACATGTTTGTTCGTTAATTATTTATTCATCATTTTCAAATGCCAGACGTTGCTTGATAGGCTTTTACGAAGGCATGTGAGGACAAACATGTTTACAATGACATCAACTTGTTTCCCAATGCATTTCGAATTATGAAATTCTTCGTCAGGGGTTTAACTAAAAAAATGAAATAAAGAAACAGTTAGGCTAGCTGCTCGATCTTCATACTGAACATTGAAAATAACATTAACTTCACCCTCACCCTTACTAAACAGTAGCCGTCGATTGTTTACGCTACCCATGATTCTCCCTGCGCGCTCAAACCCTCTCCTCTCCTGGTTAGTAAATCGGCATATTTCTCAATGTGCACGGTGCATTTTAGCTCACGCCCTGCTGCCCAATTTCTATTAAGCTGCAAGCCCCCTTACCCTAAACTTTACCTTTTCTGCACTGCAAACCGCAGCATAGCCTCACTTCCTTCTGGCTAGAATCCCTTTGGTTACATCATTACGCTCGCGCTGTTTTTAAGGAAAAAAGTCACACACCTGTGAGCGATCTAGCTACAAGCGACCACCCGTCCTTGTAGTTTAACTGTGCCCTATGTCAATGGACTTCATGTCCTATACTGCCCCATTGAGGAAAGTGTGTTCACACCGAGTTGAAATCATCCCTAAAATACCCCAAACCATAAAAACCATTTTAGGAGTTAACCAAGCATACTAACGAAAAGCGTCAAAATGCGTCTCTTGACCAATAACACATACAATGAAAAATGCAATGAAAAAAACTAACTAAACAAATATGCTTTTCGAGCAACAAAGTTCAACAGTCCTCTTGTTCATATATCAAGTTTGGTTGATGGTTACATTTCAGTCATTCCACTTGGGGTTGTGTTGTTATTTTGTCTCCGCGCTGATGCTTCATTTGGAAAGTTTAATCTTAATCCTTTGGGGTGCAGGCTCTGAGGCGATAGTGTTACAAAACAGTTCAAGAATTGAGCGGTTGCACACCTTCCCTTGTCAGAAAAGGTAAAGTTTAGGGTAAGGGGGCTTGCAGCTTACTAGAAATTGGGCAGCAGGGCGTGAGCTAAAATGCACCGTGCACATTGAGAAATATGGCGATTTACTAACCGGGAGAGGAGAGGGTTTGAGCGCGCAGGGAGAATCATGGGTAGCGTAAACAATCGACGGCTACTGTTTAGTAAGGGTGAGGGTGAAGTTAATGTTATTTTCAATGTTCAGTATAAGATCGAGCAGCTAGCTTAACTGTTTCTTTACTTCATTTTTTTAGTTAAACCCCTGACGAAGAATTTCATAATTCGAAATGCATTGGGAAACAAGTTGATGTCATTGTAAACATGTTTGTCCTCACATGCCTTCGTAAAAGCCTATCAAGCAACGTCTGGTATTTGAAAATGATGAATAAATAATTCAACGAACAAACATGTTGTCTCCGCAGGATACACGAGTGAAGATTTTTGATAAATTTCAATAATTAAAATTACAAAGATGGGATTACTAAGGAAGAGTCACATTAAGGAATGTTTTTCCATAATCGCAGTGCGACAGTCGGGCGCAGAAGAGAAGTGCCCTATCAAACGTGTTTGTAACTCAGCCGTGAAGAGGTTGACACGGCTCCTGTTGGCACGCATTTCATTAGTAGAACTGAATACTAGAGAAACTGGACAAGGGAAGGTGTGCAACCGCTCAATTCTTGAACAAATTTCTAAACGTGGCATTTTCGAAATAATTATTTAAAATCTGAAATACCATTAAAGAGGGTTTTTTATTACAATTTCATAGATACCAAAAATGAAATGCTTATCTATCCCCAATAAATAATTACCACTTAATAAGTGTTATCCTATGGGACATGCAGGCCTCAGTAATGAAAAACCAAATTTAGGAGTTTTTCACTATCAGGACATGTAAAATTCTAAAGTAGATGCTCAACCTTTTAACCACAATGCACCCTGCCATGTGGGTTACCTAGACCCTTTTTTATGGGTGACTTATATGCAATAAAAAGGGAGCATAAGGCTTGGAAAGGGAGCTATATTGGCGAGTCGAGTTGACAGTTGAAAATTGCATTTCGGCTGCAATGGCAGGCGTGGGACATGTTTGAAGGGGTTACTTAAGTGCGTAGCATAAAAGTGTTGCAGTAACACCAGTAGCCTTTAATTTACAGGCCCTGAGTATATTGTATAACCCTCCCCAAGACACTTATAAGTAAATTAAAAATGCCAATTAGGTGAAAATCAATTTTACCATGTGTAGGAGAGTGAGCACAAACACTTTAGCACTGGTTCAAATTGGTAATGTGCACAGAGTCCTAAGGCCAACAAAAACGAATTTCAGCAAAAATGTAGGGAAACATGCAAAAATGTTGGTTGGAAGACCATCCTAAGGCTGACAGGTGTAACAGTAACGTTAACATAGCCATGCTGTTTTCTACTTTTCTTCATCCTACCTTTAATCATTTCTCCCAGCTTCCTTTTTTAGCTCCTTTATTGATTCACTCCTACCTGTACTTTACTTTCCGTACAAAATGATGTTTAGTGTTTAAATGTTAGTTGCCCACACATTTGTACAACAGGACACAGGCATTCATCTGTAAACTGTTGGGGACATTTCCTTGTGCTCGGGCAGATGTTTAAAAAAAATGCTGAATTACAAACAGGAAAATCATCTTCACCTTTTACCATTCCGGTCACTATTCAGTGTGAAGGGTCTGCATTAGAATGAAAAAGAGGACATTGCAGAGCTGAAAGCTTAAATTCACATAAACGTGTTACCCTGATAAGGTTTTGGGCCCAATTCACAAAGATTTTGCTGTGACTTACCCCTGGGTTTCTCCCGAAAGAGGCGTAAGCCAGGGGTACTTGTGCTAGTGGTACTCCTGGCTTACTCCAAGCATTCTGTGGTAAACCAGGAGTACTTCAAGAGTAAGCCACATTTACTCATAGGGAAACCTTTGTAAATTGAGCTCAATGTTTTCAAGAAAAGGCATTGAAACAGAAAACTGTGGTTTATTTTCACAGCAGAGGGGCAAGCTTTGGGGGAGCTGTCAACGAGGAGGAACAAGACCTATTGTGTTCATGTGACAAATGATTTGATTTGTACTTTCCCATTTGTGAGAGGAATCCGTACTTTGCATCTCTTGTGCTGCGATGGAAGGGGAGGAGGTGGGGGGGATAGGAGTAGTAATGGGGAACGTGGGTGCTTTCCACTCTTTCGCTTACGGTTGCACTTTTTGTGGGAAAAATCTGACATGAATGCACATCTTTGCATTTCTTCCAAAATCATCACTGCGTGCCTTCAGGTGATTCTTTTATAGTCGGAACCATGTACGCTATTTCCCGGTTCTCCCCTTTACATCTAGCCTCTATCTTTTTGCAACGCCTTCTGTTTTCACGCCCAAACAATAGCTTACATTGCACTATGTCTTACTTTCCAGAAAAATACGCGCATCAGTGCAAAAGCTTTGCCTTAACTGTGAATATATTGGTGTTCTTCTCAGTGGGCCTATTGTAAAATGCGGATTCCTTTTAGTGATAACACGACGTACTCGTTAGGTACTGGAATGCTTCCAAATTTAAAGCCACTACGTGTGTTTTGGCACACAGCGGCGCTCGCTTCTAGGACGCCCGTGATTCGCTGGCACCAGACTAGCACGCTTTCTGCAGCTGAAAGGAAACTTTTACGATGTAATAGACTGTCATAAAACATATAGAGATAAGAACATTTGCCTTTTTATGTTATAAAGATCAGGGTTCGCATTGTAAAGCTTTTTTCATGAGTGCGTCATTCTTCTGGAAATTTGCCGGGCTGGGCTCGGTGCAGTCAGAGGGAGTAGGAATAGTTGGCACTCCTTTCTGCACAGAGGGCTGGCCAAACCATCATGAGCACTTAGCATGTTCTCCACCTGGCTGTGTTGCACAGCCGGGTGCAGAACATGCCCAAGCTCCCAGTCACTGCCTCAGTGGCCAAACAGGCTGCTCTGACCAATCACGGCGCTGCTGTCATGCACTGTCATGATTGGCTACGAGAGTCTGGGACCCTGGGTGCTTCTGTTCTGTGCTGCCAGTGCCGAGACTGAGGATGAGCAAGAGCGGACCGTGTTCACAGGTAAGTTAAAACAAAATCCATCCCCCACCTCACCGCCCCAGTTCTGAGGAGGCCGCCACTAGCGCTGCACCAAGCACTGACCTGGGAGGTGGGCTGGGGGGGGGGGGGGGGGGGGGGGGGGGGGGCAGCTATGTTTAGCAATAACGTACAATTAAAAAACATCTGTTCCTTCGACATCCAGCTTTGAGGCAGCAAAAAAAATGTTGAGATAACTAAATTTTTGTATTTTCAGTTTTGACTGGCCATAAAGCAGCAGAGGGTTTTTTATGTGGATAGCTGAGTGGATTGGTGAAGACAGCCATTATAAAATGCAATGTATATGAGAGAGGGGCTATGGAGAGCTGAGGGCACTTTTGCCTAGGGGTAGTTGGGAATCCAAAGGGGAGCCAAAAAAGATTCATGCACCGGGTGCCACTGTGCTAAAGCCGGCTGTGGACCAGTAGGCCTTTTACACCCATTGGCCAAGTGCTAATGCATTTGCTGCACCATTGGTAGCTATGCTCTAGAAGTTAAGGAAGCAGATTTCTGTGAGAGACATAACATAAATTACATAATGTTAATCATTGGTCGAAATGCATTAAAAAAGAATGGGAACTGTGATCTTGAGAGCTATGGAGTGGAGTCAGTATGTGAGGGTGGGGTAAAAGGCATGGCTAGAATGAAAAAATATTCTGTAACTCTTTCACTTTCTGCTAACTGAATATAACATAATGTACACCTTAAATGAAAACTAAATACAAGGTAAACTTGATCAGTAGGAAATGCACCATTACACACAGTATAAGACACGCTGCAACAAAACGTGAAACAAGATTGAGGTTTAAGATTAAAAATAGTGCTTCCAAAATATAGATTTTAGTAACAAACAGACTGTACCTAGAACAAACATTTTTATACCTGTTCATTAAAAGTACAAACTCTACAGTTCAGCTTGTAAAACCTTACACTTAATCTCAACATGGTTAAATATTTGTCATCATGAAGCTTTAAATGACTGTACCAATTATAGAGTCATTTAACCCCTTCACTGCGGCGGCTATTCCGCCGCAGTGCTAAGGGGGCGGGGTGGAAATGCGGCGGGCGCAGGCTGGTGACGGAACCGCTCCGTCACCAGCATCGGTTGCGCTGTGCTTATGACGGAGCGGTTCCGTCATGGCCCCGCCCGCTCAATAGAACGCTCAGCGCAGGCGCGGAATTCGTGCCACGCAGGAGCGTCGGGCGGGCCATGACGGTACCGCTCCGTCATCAGCACAGTGCCACCGCGGCTATGGCGGAGCGGTTCCGTCATCAGCAGGGGAGGGGTTAAAGCTTTTACAATTCTAGATTACCAATTGCACACATTTACATTTCTTTGACTCAGCAGCCACCCTGGCAATAAGGCATGTTTCACGTTTAGCTGTCTGTCCATCCCTTGGTTTCATCGCACAGGAGACCATTTCCTTCAACTTCACTCGAGGCTTCTCTAATGTCCGAATTAATTGTCCAGGGGCGGTTTGGCAGTTGTCATTCAACTAAATGTAGGAGACTATCTTTGTTAAATTAAAAAAGTATGGGCATGTTGTGCTCCATTGATCCTGCCCACTTCAACCCCTGAGTACAATCAACATTTGACGGTAATAAGAATATCAAGTAACTACCAAGTAGCTGAGCAAATAGTAACACCACATTTCTGTCTCTTCGTCCAAGACATACACCCACCATGTTGCACTTCTTCAGTGAGAAGATATTCTTGGGAATGAAGGACATGTTGTGGAATAGAAAAGGGCTCAGCTATTCTTCTTCATCCACATCTTCTATTGTAACAGATTTGCGCTTGTGTTGTCTGATGCCATTAGTAAGGTTACCAGAAGGCTATGTGTCATCAGGGACAACTTTCTTTACATTCCTGATCTTTCCTTTAGGAAACCAATGCATTCAGAGAGTTGATATCTTGGCTCATTTCAACCAAATCAATGCGACTGATACTCATTGAACCAGTAATTAGTAAAAGGAAATCCTAAAACGTAGGGGCTCATTAGGATGGCGGTCGGAAAATCACCCGACTACCATGGAAGCAGAAAACGACCATTCGCCGGGACAGTTGATAAACCGGCGGTCAAATTATGATCAACCCCGAAAAAAGACCGACCGCGATTGTAGCGGGCAAATAAAAATTCCCTGTCGCAGGCGATGATGTCCAAAATTCGACCTCGGTGGTAGGAAATGCAGCGGAAAATCTACAACCTGCCGCAAGCATAGTGGAGACACCGCATGGGAAATTTGGATATCCCCGATGCTCCCACGGTACGATCCGATGTCTCCGACCGCCGCGGTCGCACACTGGAGTGAATGGGAGAGCCAGGAGCAACAGCAACGGCAGCGGACGATCTATAGAAAACATGGCAGACGATGCAAAAACTAACAGGTAGGTAGCCTGTACGTGCACCCACACCTGGATTGTTGTTGTGCATGGGTGTGCACAGGGTGGGCACATGGCCTGTGCCTTCATGGGGTGTGCTGATGTGTGGTGGGA
Source organism: Lissotriton vulgaris (assembly GCF_964263255.1). Classification (NCBI taxonomy): domain Eukaryota; kingdom Metazoa; phylum Chordata; class Amphibia; order Caudata; family Salamandridae; genus Lissotriton; species Lissotriton vulgaris. The sequence goes on from NC_141687.1 coordinate 458,799,004, forward strand.
GGAGGTGTGTCCCTGGGGTCTTTGTACACCCTGTCCATGCCTTGGACTGGCCCTGCCTTCTGCATTGTGTGCATGTATACCCTTTTATTCAATGCTGCGGTGACGTGACTGGGACATTGCTGCAAGTTTGTGGTAGATGTGTGTCCAGGATACAGAGGGGTGACTTGGTGGCAGGTGGGTCGTGTGTGGGTGCCCTTGTGGATGTGTTACTGCCCCCAGCAGGGTGTCTGTTGTGGATTTGGACCCTGAGTCAACCCGTGTGTTGTGTGTTGTATTTGTGTAGTTGCATACCTCCGGCGGCGTCCGCAGCAGGCCATGAGTTGATAGTGATGTAGCAGGTACAGCACCGGGAACACGTGTAGCGCGGGGTCCATGGTGGTCGTCACCGGATGTAGGGGACCGGGTCTCGGGTTTCGCACTCCGCTGTCGAGCTTCCACCTGATTCCGTCTCTGATTGTGCGGTCTTTCAGCTGCGGTGCGTATGCTTGTTTGGAGCATTCTAATTTGTGGAGCTGGGCGGACGTCATTCCGCACGGCGGTGAGTCTCCATTGGCTCACACCGCCGCGGTGGCGGGTGCAATTTGATGGCGGTACGCGTCGCACCGTGGTGGATGGGAATTGACCTATGTTTGGCAATGCTAATATGGCGGACGTGTTTTCGGCTGCTCGCGGGCTGAAAATGCGTTTTTCTGCACCCCCAGCACCCCGGTGGTGCCACCGTCCGACATCCTAATGGACCCCTTAGTGTCTCTCATACTAAGTACTCACCTGACAACCTTACATTGAGGTCAAACATAAAAATGGCGTAAAAAGAGTTCCTGGGAAAGAGAGAAATTTGATTGTTTCCCTGTTGTCACAGTATTGGTTAGCCAATGAATGATCTTTGGCGTGAAAAAGACCAGACTGTCAACCTCGACATGTGCGCTTCTACTGGGTCTTATGTGAAATGTTTATTTATTTTCTTTGGCTTTTGTACCTCCTGCATCTCTTTCTGTGCCAGGACAAAGGAACCTAAAAAGGTGCCTTCAGGGAAAGAAGAACAAGCAAAAACACCCCAGCAGTTGAACATGGCTTAAGCCTACCTGCTTTGCCCTTTCCAGGACTGGGTTCTGGTGCTGTAAATGAATTACCCTCTGCTGTGCATTATAAGGATATTGTAAGTCACAGAGGGATTCTGGGACTATTTGCAATTAGTGGAATGAAACTGAAGGTTGAGTACCTTTATAAGGTCATGGAACTTAGAGTGAGTAGCAATATTTATATAATGCATGACACAGGGTATTTATTCCTTATAATATATAGCCACACAATCACCTTTCCCCCAAACTGCTTACATCCTTAGGGGCTCATTTAAAAGCCCATTGCGCTGCTGGTGTATCTCTTTTTTGGAGGCATCTGTGGCACAGTCTGTCTGTCTTTATTTAGAAGGCCACTTAAAGTCACCCTGAATAGCTTTTCATGGCCTTGTAAATATGGCCCCCTTTTCTCCACTACTCTGAGTTGATGTGGGTCTCCCCACGCAACACTCATGGAACCAGACGCATTCCCAGATTTACAAGGTTTCCTAAACCTGGGAATGCGTCAGATTTTCTACACCACCCTAGGACAGGTGAAAGGGAGATGCAGCACGGAGAAATACCTTTATTTCTTCTCGTTATTCCATTTTATAGAAAAAGGAAAGCATGTCTTGTGCCTGTATTGGCTCATGTCAGCCCATTGTGCACCAGTGTAGGGGAAAAGGACAGTAATGCACCGTGTCATGTAGATATGGCGCAATCCTACCCTTTTCTTTTGATGCACAGCAGTGCAGCAGGAAGGCTTGTTGCACTGCGATTTGTCAAAATATTGCAAATGAGATCCTTAATGTTTTGCTCTTTCATAGTAGAGAGATAGGATATTTGCAGATATGAAGAATAAAAGTTAATACTGTACTCCAACATTAAACACACCAAAAAGCAGTTAGATGTTTGTTGCAAAAAATAAATTAATAATTAGTTTAATGTAAGTGAGATAAAAAAAAGGAGTACAACTCATAATAAGTAAATATATGCAGAGAGATTATATCTTTCTAATAAAGGGATTAGATTTACTATTCCTGCTCCATTCTAATGCATTTAGTGGAACGTGTTGGAAACTGAAGGGGTTAGATTTACTAGTTACTATTCCCACTCCAAAGTAAATCATTTTGGGGAAGGTGTTATACACTTAGGGGTAGATTATGATGTCATACGGAAAGGCTCCTAATGGGATGCGATTCGTTCAAATACGATTCGGAAGTCTTGTTTCCGACTGACTAGGAAACATTTCGGAACAACCGATTTTGATGTTCAGAAACGGTTTGGACTGTCCGACTCGGTTCCGAATTGCATTCGAAGTAACCAAGTCATTTGGAGCTGACTGGTACAGGTCTACAGACCGTGTCTCCAACAGCATGTCCGATTCTGACAGCCTTTGTAGTGAATATTGTAATATATTTTCAACATAAAATACATTATATTCAGTATTCATCTTAACAAATAGTACATTTACAGAACACAATGTGTACAATTTAGAAAATCTAGCTAAAATATTATCTATCAATAACTAACAAATACATATAAAAAGATACAATTTTATAATAAGCACCCACCATTTTTATTACAATTATACTAAAATTGTTAACAAAATAAATAATACATTACAAACAATATCACTAAAAAAAGTAATATTACTAAATGTTTTCATAAAAGGTTAAAGTTTAATTGGGCCGCGTCTTGGCAGTGACTCATCCTGAGCTGGATGCACATCTGAAGGAGGGTCAGCAGCAAGGCAGGGGTGAGTATTTGGGGATGGTGACTTTGGCTGTGAGCGGATGCTTGTGTACAGGGCCTGTGCCAGCAGTGGCCTATGTGTTGTTGGTAGAGTGGTGCAGTGCATTGTCATGTAAGTGGCTCCTGGGATGGGTGCCAGTGTCCTGCCTTTGCCCAAACTGTTCTTACAAAGGTGATCCTCCCTGCTGTGCATTCCCATTGCTGTCTGTGTTGTGCTCTTTATGGTTATTCAGCAGCAGTGTTCCCAATCTGAGTGTGACTTCATCTATGCGTACATTGCATGCACCATGAATGTTTAGGCCTACACATCTGACAACAATGTGCACTAATCTTTGGGCCCGAGAGTACAAAATGGTGGTTGGCATTGGCTATTTGCCATTGTGAACTGTCATGTCGTAATTGGTGTCTATGTTGTCCCCTCCTGTTCCATCCAGGTCTGTCAGTGGCAACAAGTGGTGTGCCCACATCATGTCCCTAGGTGTGCGCAGAGGTAGTTGTGTGTCTGGTAGGCTTCTGTCACAGGCAGGGTGTTGTGCTGTGTGGATATGACATGGCTCAGTCATGACAGATAATCAGGGTTACATCCACTTTTGGGGTCTATGTAGTGAGTGTCTGCAATTTGAGTGCAGAGTGTGTTGTGCAACATGTCGATTTGGTCCTCTTTTGTACTGCATTGATTGCATAGGTTTGTTCTGCTGCTGCCACTAACCTGATCCTGCATCTTGCTCATGCAGATTCACCAATGGTCGCGCAGGGACAGGAGCCGGACACCAGTGTGGTGAGACTAGGACTACAGCTTTACAGGAGCCCAGTGACACAGATCTCACCAGCATCCCAGAGGTTGATCGGAGTCTGCAGGAGGAATCCCAGCCTGAGACGCAAATTACCACATCATCTCATGCCAGCGGGGATGCATCCATGTTTGCAGGCACCGGGAATGAAGACTCTGCATCATCTTCTCCCGCACAGTGGCCAGTGCCCGCCCTCCCATCCACTTGCTCTGGTTATACACGTGTCCGTGTCAGTAAGAGGGGATGAGTTTCATTCACACCTGGCACCGCTGCCCCTGCACCTGTCCCCCCTGCTGCCCTCAGTGCAGTGTTGGTTGAGCTTTTGCGCCAGCTTTGTGTGGGTTAGACAGCTCTCCTCAATGCCTTCAGTGACCATGACAAGAAATTAGCCCAGGTGGTTGCTTACATGGAGGGCATACATTCCGACATGAGTGGGCAGCACCGTCCTGTCCAGGCCAGTGATGTCTGCCCTTCAACAGGCACATACTCCCATTCCTGCTCCAGGGCCTTTGTCCACCCCTCAGGTAGTGGCCACGTCTGTTGATAGTGACCAGGGATCACATACATCACAGTCAGGATACAGTACATGGAGCACACAGCAAAAACAACCCAAGCCGTCCAGCCCACAGGCTCCATCCCCACAGAAGAGCAAAGCCAGCCCAGAATGCATTGTCAAAAGCCCACCAGTCAAAAGCAAGGCCCAAAAAGCAAAGAAGCAGACCTACGGCTCACATGCCTCAGAGGCATCCCCAGCTAAGGACTCTGCTGTCCCTAAAGCATCACGCAAAGAGAGGCATGTAGTTTCTGTGACCACTGAGGAGGTGGTGCATGGCAAGGGTACACCTAAGAAGGGTTCAGAGGCACATGCCCCCACCACCTCGACTCCCATTCCGAGCCCAGTGAAGAAGGGAAGGAGGAAATGGTAGGAGGTATACCTGGCAAACAGGGGAAGGAGGGCCAGAGGGGTAGCCAGACAAAGCATTACACATGATCCAGCACGTCTCCATAGGGGGTGCCAGTGTCTGCACCTGATGCGGCTTTGTTGGTGTGTATGTCTGTTGTGTCCACACCACTTCCCGTTAATCCCAGTACATGGAAGCCATTTCGAATCCCCAAGAAGTGGAAAGGCATCCCTCAAACATCTCACACCCACACTGTGTCACAGGTCTGCATGACTCCACATCCACATGCCACTACACCTCCAGGTCCAAACAGTCCTCCAGCTTGCCAATCCACTGATAGCCCTACCTCACCTGGGCCTCTCTCTCCCCAGTCAAGTGCTCCTGCTGTCCCCGACACACAGCCAGCTCCCAGTCTGCCTGACAGTCAAGTGTGAGTGCTAGTCCCCCTCACACACCTATCTCTCACATAGGTGGGCCTGTACTGCCCGTTGTTAACCCCCTGACTGTGTTGCTGCCCATGGAAGGGTAGAGTCGCACACACTCCCTGGGCAACCTCTCATGTACTGCCTCCGCACTTTGCCCTGCCCACTGACCTTGTTGCTCTGCTGTGTTGGAGTATTACCTGTGCAGCCACTGATGTACTGACTCTGCACTTTGCCCTGTCCACTGACCTTGTTGCTCTGTCGTGTTGGAGTATTCCCTGTGCAGCTTCTCATGTACTGACTCTGCACTTTGCCCTGCCCACTGGCCATGTTGCTCTGCTGTGTTGCTGTATTCCCTGTGCAGCTTCTTATGTACTCACTCTGCACTTTGCCCTGCCCACTGGCCTTGTCATTCACTGCTGTTATGGCCTTGCCTGTGCAGATTCTCATGGATATGCTGTGCTCCCTGGACTGGCTACTCACCTTGCTGTTTTGCCCTTGCCTGTGCAGATTCCCATGTACTCACACTGCACCCTGGACTGGCCACTGGCCTTGCTGTTTTGCCCTTGCCTGTGCAGATTCTCATGTACTCACTTTGCACCCTGGACTGGCCACTACCCTTGTTGTTTTGTCCTTGCCTGTGCAGGTTCTCATGTACTCACTCTGCACCCTTCACTGGCCACTGGCCTTGCTGTTTTGCCTTTACCTGTGCAGATTCTCATGTACTCACTCTGCACCCTGGACTGGCCACTGGCCGTGCTGTTTTGCCCTTGCCTGTGCAGATTCTCATGTACTCACTCTGCACCCTGTACTGGCCACTGGCCTTGCTGTTTTGCCCTTGCCTGTGCAGATTCTCATGGATATGCTGTGCATTTTGTGCCTTGCTCTTTTCTACTTTTGGTGCCTATCTATGCAACATGTGAATAAAGACAGTTACTCCTGTTGTCTGTTTTGTCAGTGTCCTTACTGAATTAAGTTATTTTGGTGTGTGCATAGGTTTGGCTGTGCCCCATGCTCTATGTGGCACTTCAACATTGCCTAGGTCTTTGTTCGCCTACTCTTTTTTCACACGGGTGACAGGGACTTCAGTTCTTTCTGATACTGATACTTGTGGCATCTAACCAGACAAGTCAACGCCGTCTCCGCGTCCTGCTTTAACATCCTGCGCATGCTACGTAAGATCTTCCGGTGGATCCCCACCGAGACCAGGAAGACGGTCACCCAGGCCCTCGTCACCAGCCGTCTGGACTACGGCAACGCCCTCTACGCCGGAACCACCGCCAAGCTCCAGAAGAGACTCCAGCGGATCCAGAACGCCTCAGCCAGACTCATCCTCGACATCCCCCGACGCAGCCACATCTCCGGACATCTGAGAGACCTGCACTGGCTCCCCGTCAACAAGAGAATCACCTTCCGTCTCCTCACCCACGCACACAAAGCCCTACACGACCAAGGCCCGAGCTACCTCAACAACCGCCTCAACTTCTACGCTCCCAAACGCCACCTCCGATCGACCAACCACGCCCTCGCCGCCGTCCCCCGCATCCGAAGAGCGACAACAGGAGGAAGGTCCTTCTCCTACCTGGCCACCAAGACCTGGAACTCCCTCCCGACCGACCTGCGCATGACCCAAGACCACCTCTCCTTCAGGAAGAAGCTCAAGACCTGGCTGTTCGAGCAGTAGCAGCACCCCCCCCCCCCAAGCACCTTGAGACCCTCCGGGTAAGCAGTTCGCTCTACAAATGTCTTGATTGATTGATTGAAGGTGTCAATTTAACCTGCGATGCAGGTATCATCTTCAAGGTTTACAATTGTTGGCTACATTGTTCACATGTCAGTTTGGGGGACACTGCCAGCACAGAGAGCACAGGTTTTCATGCAGGCTGGGCAATGTCATCATGTATGTGTGTTATTCCATTATGTTACCCAGCTGTGTATGTATATGGTCATCTTGTGATGGCCCGTCCTCCTGGTCCAATGGCCGGCATGAGATGCGTGCTCTTGGGTTGTCAAGAGGTGTGCATTCTGTTGGTATGTCCATGCTATTCTGTCTGACTACCACTTGTTGTTTTAGTCACCTGTGAGTGTGCAGAGTGTGTGACTGGCACATAAGTGTTGTGTTTGTTTGATCATTCATGTGTATTGTTTCTGTTTGTGTAGACTTTGCAGACTTGCTGCTTAACACTGCCATTGTGGTTGTGTTTCTCATGCATTGCAGGCACATGGTGCCTTTTATCCTCCTGTGTGGCATGGTGTGTGTGGCGTAATGCCATCCCCTATGTGTGCTTCTTGTGCCTACTCTTTGTGGGCCTGGACTCCCTCTGATTGTGTTTTGTGCATTCATGCCATGTCCACTAATGGCATGCAGTACACCACACTTGGTTGTTGGCTGTACCCTTGGTTTGTGTGTGTGTGTGTGCCTCCTCATCACTTCATTTGTGACATTGTGCTATGTGGTGCATTTCTTTGGGCTGGGGCTAGGTACCACTCAGGTTATTTCCCTAATTGTTCCTTTGTGGTGTTCTTGTGCTGTTTAGCAGTCATGGTTGCTAATCTGCTGTTCAGCTGTGTGTGCTGGCCAGTGCTATGTTCACTTTGATTCCACCATTGTGTCCCAGATCTGTGCATCTGTTGTGGTTGTGTTGGATGTAGGTGTGTTGGCTGTGTTGTTGCTTCACTTCCTGGGTGTGCTGTTGTGTGAGTACTGTATTGATTTGTGTTGTATGGGTTGGTGTTGTGTCACTCATGTCTGTGTGTGATTGGTATGCTTGTTGTGCGTATAGTGCTGTGTGTATGAACCTAGACAATGCCTGATGTGCATCCTCTGATGTCCTGCAGGGTTAGTTCATGTTTTTGCCTGTGCATTTCTAGTTGGTTTGATGTGGCTGTGTTGTTCTGTGATGTGGCACTTCTTGTGTGATTTGTGGTATGTTGTGTGTGCTTTGTTCCTGAGTGATGAGGTTGTGCACTCCTGTTGTGTCTGTGTTCCCATTGCCTTTCCACAGTTTGGATGACAGGGTATGTCTGATTTTGTTGTGGTTCTATGTGTGTTTCATTTGGGTTATGTGTTTGTGTGATGTTCTTAAGCAGACATTTGCTGAGGCATCCATGTGTGTGATGTTTGTGGCTAGACCCAGGGTGTGTGTTTTTTTGTGGGTGTATGGACTGGCAAGTATTGGCAGCCTTCAGTGTGTGTGGCACTGGTGTTGTGTGCTGCTGTTGTGTGGGGGGATATGTTTGTACATTCCTCCTGGTGTTTGTCAATAATGGAGTATGTATATGGGCCCTGTGTGTTGTGCTGGTGGTGTACTCCTGTGAGGTGGTTGTATGCACGTGTGGCTGTTCCCAGCTTGACTTCCAGGCCTTCCTTTCTTCCTTGTGCCTTTACCTGGTATGCCTTGCCGTCTCCCTGTGTTGTTGCACTGTGATGCCTGTTGTATGACTTCACTGACTGTACCACCCAGGTGTGGTTTTATGGTCTGAGGTGGGTGTTCTGTGTTTCTTGTCTTCATGTGATGTACTCATGCTTGTTGTGTGTCTCCATGGCCTTCCATTTGTGTACATCCCACTTTGGCTTGCTGATTTGTTGTGCTCCATTGCTGTTGGCATTTTGGGATTGTGTGTGTCAGTGTTTGGTATGTATGTATGTATGTATGTATGTATGTATGTGTGAATATGCAGGCTGTGTGTCCATTTGTATGTTTTTTCCTTGTATGTGTTCCTTTGGTGCGTGTACTCATGTTTGTTTCCATTTGTTTCATGGTGGTGTGGTGTGTGTGTTTCCCTGGGACTGTGCTGTGCTTTGTGTGTTCCTGTGCAGCCACTCCTGCAGTGGCTGTCTCCCTGGTTGTTTGTTGTATGGTACAGGGTGTGGATTCACCTGGATTGTTGTTGTGCATGGGTGTGCCCAGGATGGACACATGGCCTGTGCCTTCATGGGGTGTGCTGATTTGTGGTGGGAGGAAGTGTGTCCCTGGGGTCTTTGTGCACCCTGTCCATGCCTTGGACTGGCCCTGCCTTCTGCATTGTGTGCATGTATTCCCTTGTATTCAATGCTGCGGTGACGTGACTGGGACATTGCTGCAAGTTTGCGGTAGATGTGTGTCCAGGATGCAGAGGGGTGACTTGGTGGCAGGTGGGTCGTGTGTGGGTGCCCTTGTGGATGTGTTACTGCCCCCAGCAGGGTGTCTGTTGTGAATGGACCCTGAGTCAACCCGTGTGATGTGTGTTGTATTTGTGTAGTTGCATACCTCCGGCGGCGTCCGCAGCAGGCCATGAGTTGATAGTGATGTAGCAGGTACAGCACCGGGAACACGTGTAGTGCAGGGTCCATGGCGGTCGTCACCGGGTGTAGGGGACCGGGACTCGGGTTTTGCGCTCCGCTGTCGAGCTTCCGCCGTCTCTGATTGTGCGGTCATTCAGCTGTGGTGCGTCTGCTTGTTTGGGGCATTCTAATTTGTGGAGCTGGGCGGACGTCATTCCGCACGGCGGTGAGTCTCCATCGGATGGGAATCGACCTATGTTTGGCAATGCTAATATGGCTCACATGTTTTCCGCTGCTCGCGGGCTGAAAAATGCATTTTTCTGCACCGCCAGCACCCCGGTGGTGCCACCGTCCGACATCCTAATGGACCCCTTAGTGTCTCTCATACCAAGTACTCACCTGACGACCTTACATTGAGGTCAAACATAAAAATGGTGTACAAAGAGTTGCTGGGAAAGAGAGAAATTTGATTGTTTCCCTGTTGTCACAGTATTGGTTAGCCAATGAATGGTCTTTGGTGTGAAAAAGACCAGACCGTCAACCTTGCAATGTGTACTTCTACTGGATCTTATGTGAAATGTTTATTTATTTTCCTTGGCTTTTGTACCTCCTGCATTTATTTCTGTGCCAGGACAATGGAACCTAAAAAGGTGGCTTCAGCGGAAGAAGAACAAGCAAAAACACCCCAGCAGTTGAACATGGCTTAAGCCTACCTGCTTTGCTCTTTCCAGGACTGTGTACTGGTGCTGTAAATTAATTACCCTCTGCTGTACATTATAAGGATATTGTAAGTCACAGAGGGATTCTGGGACTATTTGCAATTAGTGGAATGAAACTGAAAGTTGAGTACCTTTATAAGGTCATGGAACTTAGAGTGAGTAGCAATATTTATATAATGCACGGCACAGGGTATTTATTCCTTATAATATATAGCCACACAATCACCTTTCCCCCAAACTGCTTAAATCCTTAGGGGCTCATTTACAAGCCCATTGCACTACTGGTGTATCTCTTTTTTGAACGCATCTGTGGCACACAGCGTGTCTGTCTTTATTTAGAAGGCCACTTAAAGTCACACTGAATGGCTTTTCCTGGCCTTGTAAATATGGTCCCCTTTTCTGCACTACTCTGAGTTGATGTGGGTCTCCCCACGCAACACTCATGGAACCAGACGCATTCCCAGATTTACAAGGTTTCCTAAACCTGGGAATGCGTCAGATTTTCTACACCACCCTAGGACAGGTGAAAGGGAGATGCAGCACGGAGAAATACCTTTATTTCTTCTCGTTATTCCATTTTATAGAAAAAGGAAAGCATGTCTTGTGCCTGCATTGGCTCATGTCAGCCCATTGTGCACCAGTGTAGGGGAAAAGGACAGTAATGCACCGTGTCTTGTAGATATGGTGCAATCCTACCCTTTTCTTTTGATGCACAGCAGTGCAGCAGGAAGGCTTGTTGCACTGCGATGTGTCAAAATATTGCAAATGAGATCCTTAATGTTTTGCTCTTTCATAGTAGAGAGATAGGATATTTGCAGATATGAAGAATAAAAGTTAATACTGTACTCCAACATTAAACACACCAAAAATAAGTTAGATGTTTGTTGCAAAAAATAAATTAATAATTAGTTTAATGAAAGTGAGATTTTAAAAAAAGGGTATAGCTCAGAATAAGTAGAAATATGCAGAGAGATTATATCTTTCTAGTAAAGGGATTAGATTTACTATTCCTGCTCCATTCTAATTCATTTAGTGGAATGTGTTGGAAATTGAAGGGGTTAGATTTTCTAGTTACTATTCCCTCTCCAAAGTAAATCATTTTGGGGAAGGTGTTAGACACTTAGGGGTCGAATATGATGTCATACGGAAAGGCTCCTAATGGGATGCGATTCGTTCAAACACGATTCGGAAGTCTTGTTTCCGACCGACTCAGAAACATTTCTGAACATCCGATTTTGATGTTCAGAAACCGTTCGGACTGTCCAACTCGGTTCCGAATGGCATTCCAAGTTATCAAGTCATTTGGAGCCGACTGGTACAGGTCTATAGACCGTGTTTCCAACCGAGCGTTAAGGATGTCCGATTCTGACAGCCTTTGTAGTGAATATTGTAATATATTTTCAACATAAAATACATTATATTCAGTATTCATCTTAACAAATAGTATATTTACAGAACAAAATGTGTACAATTTACAAAATCTAGCTAAAATATTATCTATCAATAACTAACAAATACATATAAAAAGATACAATTTTATAATAAACACCCACCATTTGTATTACAATTATACTAAAAATGTTAACAAAATAAATAATACATTACAAACAATATCACTAAAAAAAGTAATATTACAAAATGTTTTCATAAAAGGTTAAAGTTTAATTAAGCCAACTTAAATGAAAAATATTCCATAAGAATTATAAAACACTTAGATCAAACTTTATTTATAAATTACAAACTTAAAAAGCAAATAGGAATAAAAATGTCATTACAATTTAATAATGTTTTATTTTATACATCATTTAAAAAATAAATATAAATGAACGCAAAATCTACCATAGGATCATCAAATATAACAATATTGTAAAAAATAAATAAATAAAAAGTAACAATGTTATTTTACTTTTAATAATAAGAAACCCTTACCCACATAACATAACACAAAAAATAAAAACATAAAAAAGTAAAAATTATTTGATAAATCATTATCAATGAAGCAATGTATATAAATATATATATACAATATATATATATATTTAATATGATTCTTTCATTTCCAGCTCTATCTTACCTGAATTGGGGCTGGCGTAAACTAGACAGACATGTGTGACAAAATTAAATTGGTCTCATAATTTGTGATGCATTGTTGTTATTATAGACAATTGACATCCAATTGCAGCATAGAATGTTATATTGATATGAATCATGCATTGTTTAAATATCAAAATTTGAATGATATATTTACATTGCTCATGCTGGTTTTTTTTTAGTCTTTAATTTTAGATTCTAATTTCATCTCAAGTCGAAGCATTTCTTTTGCGTTCAAATGTAAAATTGGAATCATGACTATACTTATTATTTGAGACCATTTTCCCGCACAGTCTGTCTTTTACCTCATTTGTAGTTTATTTGAAATGTAGTCTTGACTGACAATGTAGTCCTACCTCAGTTTCCTTTAATATTTGGAGCACTTTGTAATGTATAAAAATGGTGATTGTGTTTACATGTGGTTGGCTTTGGAAGAAGACCGTTTGGTCGAAACGCGTCGCCATTAAACGCAATTCTAACACAGACCCTGGAGTGCGAGTCATTTGTGTGGTTCCTGGGAGGTAGAAACTCTGGTCGGGATCCCTTTCAACCATATATATATATATATATATATATATATATATATATATATATATATATATATATATATATATATATATATATATATATATTACCTACTGGCGGTCGCCAGTAGGTATATATAGTTAGGATTTTTTCTCTATGGAACTTTTGAAAATTCTATGTCTAATAACTTTGGCGTTTGTGGACGGAATCGGCTGAAATTTTCAGGAAAATGGCACATTTTGTTTCTGAGCAGCCCCTGAAAATTTGGGGGGGTTTCGTCAAGGGGGGCCAAGAAAAAAGGGGGGTCCCAAAACGCGTTTTTCCCATGTTAATTTCCATAGGGCGTTTGGCCTCACTTTTAGCTCGAACGGCTGAATGGATTTCCATGAAACCTGGCAAAATTGTAGGGACTGTTAGCCCGATGTGCCTTTGCTGGGTCTCAATATATGTGCTCCAGTGGATTTTGAGAAATTAATGTTTTAAAAAAACAGATATATCTGTGACAGCGTCCTGGATAGCGCTCCCGATCGCGTACTTTTCGCGTAACGGAGCTTTGCGAAGCGAAGCTGATTGGCTCTCCGGTGTCTGTCAACATTCTAAACAGTCCGGAGCGGCCGCCATCTTGTCTCTCGGTAGGATCGAGAGACAAGAGGAGGAGAAAAACGAAGGGGGAATTTAATGAAAGGGGGCAAGGTAGACCCCTCTTGACCCCCTAGGAATGATGTTGGGGTTATTAAAGGGTCCCGTGGGGAAAATAAAAAAAATTTGATTTTTCACGGTAGAAGCGCTTCCCGGTTCGCGAACCGGGCCGCAAATTGGTAGCGAAACGGGAATTCGCCATTTTGTGTTTCGGTTTAATTAAATTACAGGGTATAAGGGGGTACGGGAGACGTATCCTGACCCCTTATGTTTTCTGAGGGTGGCTGAGGAGGCTTATATATGTTGATACATGTCTTCCAGCGGCTGTGCGTGAGCGTTTTTTTTTTTTGCTGCGTGACGTCTGTTAACGTTCGATTCGATGGAAATCAGGAACTGTTGACCGCCATTTTGTCACTGCGAGTAAATATTTTGTTAAAAATAATTGTTATAAATTAATCCTTATTGATAAACATTGTCTGCGCCATCTTGCCTTTTTTGCAATGCCACACTTTTGTTGAGCACGGCAGCCATTTTAGATGCCTTGACCAGACCCACTCTCTGCACGCCGCCGACCCTCAGCATGGCTCCCCACCCTCGCAAGCATCTCCCCCACGCACTGGTCACCCCCGCTCTCTCTCTCATGCATGGGCCAGAAACCTCCTCCCATCTGCGCTGTTCTTCTCTGAGAATCACACCCTGTGCCCGCCCGACACCTCCCTTTCACCCTATTCACTACCGCACCCTCTGACACTCCTCTTCCTCTGTGTCCGATTGTCCAGGCCGGTCCCAGGCTATCACCTAGCCCTACAGATGTAGTTTATGGCCCCAGCTGTAAAGAATCACCCCTCTTCAAAGGAGTTACAGTAGATCAAGGCCCCCACCCGATGAGATCCGTCACACCACACGCGTTCCTACTATCTGATAACCATCCTGTATTGTGCTGGGGAGGGGATTCTCACTGTGAGGGTGTGTGGGTCCGAGCCTGAAGCGGAAGATTCCAGGGATGCCTCTTTGTACATCAAAGTTTTTACAATTATGTGTCACATTAAAAATATATAGCACTCCAACAAAGTAGTAGGATTATAACACTTTAATAACTTATAAATATATACAACGCAACAAAAACAGTAAATACATTTAAACATTTTTTGAAAAAAGAAGCAACAATGGTCAGTAGCTGTGTTTTGTGCGAATAGTCCCAAGGCAGCACAACGTGCTGAGTTCTGGACGGCACCCAGGTGATGTTACCTGGGTGCCGCACTGGTTTTTGGTATCCTACAATGCAGCTCCGAAAAATGGCGTGGGGCGTCCCGGGGAGTGCGGGGGGAGGCCTCATCAGTAGCGGTCTGTTGTGCGAATAGTCCCAAGGCAGCAGAACGTGCTGAGATGTGGATGGCACCCAGGTGATGTCCAGTAAGTTGCCGCACTGGTTTTGGTATCCTACAATGCTGCTCTGAAAAACGGCGTGGGGCGCCCCGGGGGGGGGGGGAGGTGGCGTGAACGGGCCTCCCCAGGTGGAGGCTCGTCTGCTGTAGTGGGGCACCCCTTTACCGTTTCAGTTGCCATTCCGCCCGCTTTTGCTACACTGTGCCTCATCCGCCATTCAGCTGTTTATCGCCCGCTCTTGCGGCTACAGCGTCTCGCTCACCATGTAGTTGAGTTGCGCCCACTCTTGCGGTGCAGCGATAGGCGGCTGACACAGGACTCTTAAAATGGCGGACGGCTCTTCGGATTTGGGCCTGGTCCACTAAAATGGCCCTGGGACACCTTGGAACTCGGACGCTTGTCTGCTAGGTCTTGGACCCCATTCTCGAAAGCGTCCCCTGAGCCTTGAAGATTCTACAAAAGTCTTGGGGGCCCCCGACTCCTGCAGGCTTTCGGTGGGGAGCGGCTGCCATGATTGCTCACGGAATGACCACGACGGAGCCACGAGATGGTGGTGCTCTCATGCTGACGCCAGCTTCAGTCTGAAACATCCAGAAACAAGGTGGGGCTTTCATCGTTTGGGAAAAAAAATGTTTTAATCCAATGAAAAGTGTTATTTTTAGGTCATATGATCAAGCCTTCCATCATTAGGAAACCAAAAGTAAAATGAACCAATGAAAAGTTTTATAAACAAGTCACATGACCTGTTATGCGGCATAGGGCTATAAAAAGCGTAGAAAATCCGTTGGCACGTGAGGCGGCGTCAGTAGCGGACCGATGTGCGAATAGGCCGAAGGCAGCACAACGCGCCAAGATCCGGATGGCACCGAGGTGGTGTCCAGCAAGTTGCCGCACTGGTGTGGCCATCCTACAATGCTGCGCCGAAAGTCGGCGTGGGGCGCCCCGTTGGCCTGTGAGGTCGCGTCAGTCAGTGGGGGCTGTTTGAGGATCTGACTGCATTGGAAAGCAATGTGATGCTGTGCGTCGCCCCCAAGATGGAGGCTCCTCGGCTGCAGTGGGGCGCCGCTTGGTGTTTCACTCGCTATCCAGCTGAGTTGCGTCCGCACTTGCGGCTACAGTAGGCCGAAGGCAGCACAACGCGCCGAGATCTGGATGGCACCGAGGTGGTGTCCAGCAAGTTGCCGCACTGGTGTGGCCATCCTACAATGCTGCGCCGAAAGTCGGCATGGGGTGCCCCGTTGGCCTGTGAGGTGGTGTCAGTAGCGGACCGATGTGTGAATAGGCCGGAACCAGCACAAGGCGCCAAGATCCGGATGGCACCGAGGTGGTGTCATAGTTGAGAGTTCTGAGCAGCGCTTGTAACACTGTCTGAAGCTTATTTGCACCTGCTGCAGCTTTACTATTGCCCTGGTGTGGCCAAAGATCGCCCATGACATAGGCGGCCGGCGGAACTTTTTTCCTTTTCCTTTCTGCATCTTGTCCCACAATCCGTTTGACCTGAAGACACGACCAGGTCCCTGAATGTGTGCAGGGGGACGCTATTGATTGAATCAAAATGGCGGCTTCACACAAAGCTGACTCAAGCGTTGCTGCTGATGCTATAGAGACAAAAACTGGTTTTCAGTCTGTACATTCTTCAGGATTTTTCCATCCAAGGCTGGTTGAGAGTTTGTAGAACAATGGCTTCAGATTTTCAACATACTACTCTTCAACAATCTTCCTAAATGTAACAATGTGAGACTCACTAGGAGAACGGCTGTTTATCTTTCCTTTCAAAATGCTGCCAACAATATTTTCTGAATGGAAGACACCACAAGGCGCTGAGATCCGGTTGGCACCGAGGTGGTGTCCAGCAAGTTGCCGCACTGGTGTGGCCATCCTACAATGCTGCGCCGAAAGTCGGCGTGGGGTGCCCAAAGGGGGGGGGGGGGGAGGCGGCGCAAACAAGCCGAAATATAGTCATGGTAATTATACCATGCATCGTCATATGGAGAGGTGGCACCGATTAATTATAGTGCTGCACAAATGAGAGATTTGGTGGACAACCCCCGACCTGCCAGTACATCCACCAATGAAGTGGCAGTGATAGCATCAGAGGCAAGGGAAACGGTCCCAAATATTCAGAAGAACTTTGGAAAGATTAAAATGACATGTTTAAGTTGCGGCAAATTAATTTCATGTGGAGAGAGGAGTGTTAGTCTACTCAATAGAGCTTATGAACATCATCATAGTCGATGGTTGGTGGAGACATTTTGACTATATCCTGGACCTGCCCGGCCTCGCCCAAAATGGCGCCGGTATAAATGGGACTCGTAACTCCTTGTTGTGTACTGGTTACACAACCTTGATATCACGAGATACGTATGCAGTTTTGAAGCACATGGCGGGCGGGGACGAGAATTGATTGAATATTTCGACATCCCTATTGATATTAAGTTCTGATGTGTTATTGATTACTGTACTATTGAAAGTTCGAATTAACGTCACCCATGGTACTTGCCCGCAAATGTATATCTAGATAATTTTATTGTAAGTGGCCCTGTCGTATTTTAATTACAAAATGTACGTCCACCGATTCCGCAACTGTTAGACACCTTAGTTCTTGCAACCTAATGGCCCGCTCGTTACGTTCCTCTACAGTGTAAATGTCTCCTCATCATATACGATTCCAGTTTGCTCTGTTGCCGGCCCACGTAGTTATAGGCCCGTATTTGTATACTGACATTTTCACAATAAAGGTTTTTAAAACAAAACATGGTAGTAGTATTTACATTGGTAAAGTTTTTAATTTTAGTCACTGTATTCGAATCAGTAAAAGGCAAGTGAAATAAAGCAGTCCAATTACATGACGGATAAAAGGTATAATACGCAGGAACGCAGTAAAGATAAATGGTCAAGGGCTGTTGTGTTTTCTACTCCTGCAACATAAAGTGATCGATAAGAATCTGATATTCAGGCGTATCGGCGACTAAGACAGCAGGCCGAGCCTGTTTTGCTCAACGGCTCCATCATGGGACGAAGAAACACCCTTTTTCTTGAAAAAGGAATATATTTTACTTGCAGGACAGTTGTAAATTTTCCGGGAAAGTACATTAGCCTGGAACATTATAACATATATGTTTAAGAAAAAATAATGTTCGAAAGCAATAAAAAGCGTAATTTTTAGGTCATATGACCAAGCCTTTCATCATTAGAATAACAAAAGTAAAATGAACCAATGAAAAGTTTTATTAACAAGTCACATGACCTGTTATGCTTACGTTACGCGCTGCGCGCCGCGCCCCGGATTGCTTCCGGGAAGCTGCGCTTCGCGCACCGGAGCACTTCCGGGTGCGCTAACGCGGCGTGTCATATAACGCATTACGCGACAACGTAGGTCCAGAATATAGTCAAAATGTCTACACCAACCAGCGGTCGGAACACAACCCCTTTCAGCAGTCTAAAAAGTTCTGTTAAATGACAACAGAAGGGACAGGCAACAAGAACCATCAGTCAAAGAGGGGAGGGCAAGTTCTTCTCTACCGGGTCATGTTGGGGCGCTACCGGAACTGATCGAATTGGTAGTCTACAGTGTTTCTGGATGTTTCAGACTGAAGCTGGCGTCAGCATGCGAGCACCACCATCTCGTAGCTCAGTCGTGGCCATTCCACGAGCAATCATGGCAGCCGCTCCCCACCAGAAGCCTGCGGGAGTCGGGGGCCCCCAAGACTTTTGTAGAATCTTCAAGGCTGAGGGGACGCTTTCGAGAATGGGGCCCAAGCCCTAGCAGACAAGCGTCCGAGTTCCAAGGTGTCCCAGGGCCATTTTAGTGGACCACGCCCAAATCTGAAGAGCCGGCCGCCATTTTGAGAGTCCTGTGGCAGCCGCCTATCGCTGCATCGCAAGAGCGGGAGCAACTCAACTACATGGTGAGGGAGACGCTGTAGTCGCAAGAGCGGGCGGTAAACAGCTGAATGGCGGAAGAGGCACAGTGTAGCAAAAGCGGGCGGAATGGCAACTGAAACGGTAAAGGGGCGCCCCACTACAGCGTGTCTTCAGGTCAAACGGATTGTGGGACAAGGTCCAGAATGGAAGAGTCATCAAAAGGCAAAAAGTTCCGCCAGACCCCGGGAGCCGGCTGTCTATGTCGGGGGCGATCTTAGGCCACACCAGGGCAACACGACTTGGGGAGGGGGCAGGAGCCAAGCGCCCCCTCCCAGTCCGCGCCACCACACCGTATGTTGAAAATCTGAAGCCATCGTTCTACAAACTCTCAACCAGCCTTGGATGGAAAAATCTTGAAGAATGTACACACTGAAAACCAGTTTTTGTCTGCATGGCATCAGCAGCAACGCTTGCTATCAGAGTGCATGAGTTTCATGCTCGATCGATTGAGCTAGCCGGATCAGGCAACAAAAAGTATAAAATAGTTATGTAAATAGTTATTTAATAAAATGTTTTACCCTGTTACTTTGCTGGTGTGTTGTATATATTTATAATATTTGCATAGAGTTTATCGTTATTTTGGGCGGGGTGGGGGCGGAGCCGAGCTGTCTTGCAGCCATCATGGTGTGGAGCTCAGTTCATCTCACTAGTTTCGCATTTCTCATGAAGAGTTGTTCCTAATGTTTCTATTTTAGCGAGGTCAAAAAGAGATCCCATTAGTGGCCTACTGATTTTGCTCGATTACTTTTGTTTTTTTACACGATTTGTCACTACCTGCAAAGACTAAACAGAGTATTGCGACTCTATGCTTGTTTGTAAATAGAGAATGAACCAAAGAGAATCAATTCTAAAACAGTAAATGCTTGGATAACAATCAATCAAATGGAGAGACAAGCAGGCACGACGGATTACAATGGGGGCAAAGGCCTGCGTTAACTACCCTTCACTATCTGCAAAGAGAGAGTACTACTAAGAGAAAAGAGGGGGGGGCAGCGTTCAAAGCACATCAGCGTGCATAAACACGAAAATGTTTTTACCTATCATGTACTTGACATTTGACAGCTTTTGATATTTGCTATTAAAAGAACATTGAAATTCACTGAAAAAACCATAGGTTATAGACCATATATAGTTAGGAATTAGCATTTACAAAACCTTGAAAATTCACTGAAAAAACCATAGGTTTTAGGCCATATATAGTTAGGGATTAGCATTTACAAAACCTTAATTTACTTGCACAAAACCATTGAAATTCACATATATAGTTAGATGCAATAACTATATATCGCGCACCCGCAATCCACTGCTGATGATGTCACATATTACATCATTCATGACATGGTCAGTGACATCACTAATGACATCACTGATGACATCTCAAATGACATCACTGATGACATCTCAAATGACATCACTGGTGACATCACTGATGACATCTCAAATGACATCACTGATAAAATCACTGATAACATCTCATTTGACATTACTGATCACATCACTGATGATATCATTCATGTGATAATACGATCAACCTCTTCAGACTCTAATATAACCTTAGATACAATCAGTGTAAACAGACACTCACAGACTGTCACTCATCCTTGGAGTTACTCACACACCTAGTCAGTCATGCAAAGAATCAATCACACCTCCATTTCCTCAACTATACAGTTATACACACCTTACTTAATCAAACATATACTTACACATATTTACTCTCTTATACAAGCCCTGATACAAGTTCACAATGATCCATACAGCCACTCACACATTCACTGGCTCTTATGCACAGTTATTTATATATGTCAACTCTTACATGTACTGTGTTTTACATATGTAGTTACTTTGACATGTAGCACTGAGAAATCCAATCACTCACCAATACACTCATGCAGACAGTCAACCGCCCATACAGCTGTTTCCACATGCACTTTTGAACCCATACATCTAGTGAATCAACTGCTCACACATCTATGCACAGAGTCACACACCTCCCAGCCACCCCCACACACACACTCACTCTCCCATACAAATATTTGGGCAACCAATCAATAACCCATATAGTTACTCATATAGCTACTGATCAACACATGCAGCAGTTTACATAACTACAGAAATAATGATGCACAAATTAAGACAGTTTAGTCACTAACCCATGCACTCAGTGAGACACATTTAATCATTCCCTCATACAATCAGTCATGCACCTACTAAATCCTTCATCCAAACACTTATACATCCACTCATTATTCAATATGTAAGACATATTTTAAATTTACAGAAACATACAGTCACTGGATGTTGTCTTCAGTGATGTCATCAGTGATGCCATTTGAGATGTCATCAGTGATGTCATCAGTGATGTCACTGACCATGTCATGAATGATGTAATATGTGACATCATCAGCAGTGGATTGCGGGTGCGCGATATATAGTTATTGCATCTAACTATATATGCGAATTTCAATGGTTTTGTGCGAGTAAATTAAGGTTTTGTAAATGCTAATCCCTAACTATATATGGCCTAAAACCTATGGTTTTTTCAGTGAATTTTCAAGGTTTTGTAAATGCTAATTCCTAACTATATATGGTCTATAACCTATGGTTTTTTCAGTGAATATATATATATATAATAATAAAACATAAATGTATCAATAATACATACTGTAGGCCTGATACACAAAGGGCCTCTGCACTTATGGCGGAGCCCCCCCAGTCATGGCGAAGTCCCAGCAATGAGAATTCTGCCAGAGTGTCAGGACTCCGCCATGACTGAAGGGCCACCACCGTGAATGCAGAGGCCTTTTGTGAATCAGGCCCTCAATATTTATAGGTATATAAAAACAAAATGTAACTTACATTTATAAAAAAACTATTCTTGCACAATTTAAAATTAAAAAATACATTGCACTTAAAACAATTGTTTTTACATTTAAAAAAAAAATATTTAAATAATACAAAATTATTGAAATTAACATAAATTAAACATCCCCCTTTCCTTCTTCCCTACAAACACAACATCCCTCCCTAAAGATTTTAAAAATATGCATTTAACTCCTAAATTAAAAAGAATGCAACGAAATAAAATGACATACATATATTTTTCCCATAAATAAATATAAAAACAAAGTTTTTCAATAAAAAATTACAGTAAACAAATTATAAACATAACACAAATACCATATGAAATTAACCTATAAATGATATCATATACAACAATATTTTTGGTAACAATACATTTTACAATGCTATTACAAATAACACATAAAACAATATTCTTATCTTTGATATTTATGTCAATATTATCTTGGAAATCACGATATTGTGCTACAATATTTCCAATGTATCATGTAAAGACAGTTTCAATAATGTATGCAATATGCATTACAAAGAAGGAAGAAACAAGGAGTCATTTGAATTTTTTGAAAATGGCAGTAATAATCACCAAGAAGCAAAGGGAATGGTCTTTCTTCTGGTGGGGGGCTGCGAGCAGTTAATGCTGGAGCTCCAGCATTAACTGCTCGCAGCCCCCCACCAGAAGAGCCCCAATTGCCTTCCGCCGCCCTGATTCATTCAGGCGCAGCAAGTCCCGCCCGCTGATCAGATACAATCAACGATCAGCTCTCGACCTTTGAGCGACCGCTCGGACTCCAGCTACCCTCGCTTCCCTGCCTGGGTATCACTCACTGATTCCATCAACAACCCTGTCCTGATGACGATCCCGACTAAAGGGGATCGAAACGCCGTCGACTTTACAGCTTGAATCATACGACGCATATCACGTTCTGTGCTCCTGTACAAATAATTTTGTTTTAAGTGATTACAACTTGTTTCTTTGGAGCCATTATTTGATGTAAATACTTTAGTTCATGCGTTGATCACGCTGTTCACTTTAGCAATCGCACCTTCACCATCACCAATTGTATATAGCACCTTGCACCAAGTGCCACTGGGTTGTCACATGATCTGCTCTGTACAGTGCTGTTTTAACTGTATTGTCATGTGAAAGACCATTCCCTTTGCTTCTTGGTGAATAATACTGCCTTTTTCAAAAAATTCAAATGACTCCTTGTTTCTTCCTTCTTTGTAATGCATATTGCATACATTATTGAAACTGTCTTTACATGATACCTGTTGGGAATTGTTTCTGCTTACACGACACACCCATCCCAACAAGGTTTATGGGTCTTCTCCTGTTGTTCTTACACACAATATTTCCAAAGCATGATATTTATTTTCTGATATTTTATTTTTGAAATCACAATACACTAGAATACCAGCTTCAATATGCACCAGAATCAGTATTTACATGCATGGTCGCACTATACAAAACTTTAAATAAACTAAGAACACTTCTCAATGTACTTTTTCCATGTATCTTGTGAAACACACATTAGATTTTACACAGATTCATGATATAGTTGAAAACCTGTTTCCAAATGGGAATGTTATTCATAAAGGTATATCAATATTCCATCCTTGAGAAAGCCATCATTTTATATGCCATCCATGGTGAAACACTTGTTAACTGTAGCATCCTGACACCATTATTGAAGAATGTGTCTGTCTTCCAATATAATATGAACATTTCATCAAAGAAAATAAAGTGAACAGAAGAATAAAATAATTATCAATTTGGAGCGCTTGTCCTTTATTTTGCTCTAGAAGACAACACATACTTACATTCTGATATGAGAAACCGTGTTGACATTCTTGATTTCTTAAAGTTTAAGTCCATATTAGATAATGGGCCAAACCCATGCTATATATAGTGCTACTCTTCAGAAGAAGTAGAAGGAAACTTAAAGAACAAATCAGAGTGAGCATATCCTGTATAGACATTTTATTGCATCGGTATTGCATAGTTGATAGAGTACTGGTTAATAATTTTGTTGAGTTGTTGACAAAGTAAGAAGAACAAACCTTGACCTTGTATCCACCGTCACCACTGTCCAAGACTCTGCTACCACAAAGGCCATCCATTTGGAGGCCCCATCTGACTTTTGCCCCTACCATATCTTCACCAGAGGGCTCCTAAAGAGCACCAAAGCAATAACACCCAGCCTCACTACCTCTATCCACTCAGTCACATTGCAGGGCACCTTGAAACATACCACTGTAATGGCCTGCTCAAGAAACCTTCTGCTGAACCAGCCATGCTTTCCAATTACAGAACCATCTCCCTCCTACCATACCCAGCAAATGACATCCTCATGATCCTTGACAGAGGAGACATGGCAGTCCTCATTGTCTTGGACCTCTCTGCAGCATTTGATCTTGTTTCACTTCTCATCTTCATTAAACACCTGCTCAAGATTGGCAACCAAGGAACTGCTCACTGCTGGATCTACTCATTATGAATGGATAGAACTCAAGCTGCCAGACGTGTTCCTTATTCCTCAGTAGCCAGTAATTTCATGTGTGGAGTGTGTTAAGGTTCATTGCTCAGCCTCATCCTCTTCAATGCATATATTATTCTTCTGGCCAGTGTCCACACTACATCAACATCCTTTCCAATGCCAATGACACTCAACTCCTATTCTCCCTCACTGAAAAGACCTCCAAAACAAATAATAAGTTCACCGCCTGCATGATGAAGTCACTAACTAGATGAAAGCTAATTGTCTCAAGCTTAACACCGAGAAGACAGAAGTAGTGATCTTTGGCAAGAACACTTCATGGAACTCTAGCTGGTGGCCGGCTGAATTCAGACCCATTACCACACCCAGCATCCACCCCAGGAACCCTGGAATACTCATTGACAGCAAACTGGACATGACTGCAAAAGTCAACGCCCTCTCTGCAGCTTGCTTCCACACCCTGAATATGGTGAGTTAAATCTTCAAGAGGTTTCCAAGCAAAACAAGAAAAACTGTCACTCATGCCAAAATTACTTTCAACTTATACCACCTGGATGCCTCCACTGTGCAGGACGTCTACTCACACACATCCCACATATACATGGAACCAGATCAGGAGGGCGGGTATTATCTGATATCGGCCCTAAAGCATCAAACGGCCTCCCAGTACATCTCAGAGGCTCCTCCTCTCTTCTTGACTTCCTTAAGAAGCTAAAGACCTGGCTTTTCAGTTAACCAGCCTACCATATGCACAGCTAAGCACATACACCTTCTCAGTGCCAGGATTCCCTGCGGGTGATAGTGCGCTTTACATATACGTATAAGTTAACATAACACATCACACCACACTATTATTAAAATATTTGTGCATTGATGGAAGGCAGCCTTGAGTGCACCAGCATATGGGTAAGGTGAAACAACCATATCTTAATATGCATCGAGCTATACTGCTCTCTCTCTTCGATGCAGCAAAGCGCAGCAACTTTAGTTGCTGCCCTGTGTCACTTTTAGTAAATCTCCTGTTAGGTGCAGAGAAGGCATCTATGTAGATAATATGGAAGACAGAAATAAAAAAAATACAGTATCTTGAGGCAGGGCCGGACTGGCCATAGCGGGCACCGGGCTTTTCCCCGGTAGGACGCTATGGTGGGGGGCGGTTTTTGGCCCCTGGGGGGCCGCTTTTGTTACCGGGGTCTGCAATATCGGCCCTCTGTAACAAAATAGGCTAAAACCGGCCCTCGCAAACTGCTCAGCTGCACTCCCCCTTAACCTGGGGGGCAGCCTGCTGAGCAGTTTGCCAGGGCCAGTTTCTGTTCCCCGTCCGGCCCTGTCCTGAGGTGAGAAAATAGCTTTTAGAGCTACTATCATTATATCATTATATGGGTATTGCAAGGAAAATATGCATTAACACACTAACCAGTATATTTAAAAATTACAAATGTGCCAGTTGTTATGTATTTTGTGTCATTAAAGTTCATCAAAATCAAATACAACACGTCTTTTAAGTGAACACATTAAACGTCATTCTAAGCATAAGAAACAAGGATTTGTGAATTAAAAAGCTACTTCCGCATCTTGAGAGTATAGGGCATGAATAGTGTTTAGAGACTATTGGTTGTTTGTCTAATATGAAGAAAATGAGGGCCTGGAAAGTATGGAAAAACTGCTTGTGCTGATTGTACAAGTGGCTCATTTTTTTGAGTTCTTTTGATCTACCGTGGACGCCTTCTAAACTGGATTTACAGATTGGATAAGTGTGTGCCTCTGCGGATGTGTATGTCTACTGTACACAAACTATGCTTCACAATTCAGCGAAAAACATTGGGGCATATTACCAAGCAATAGCGATAATTATCGCTATTGCTTGGTTAGAGACAAAAATTTACCGCTGAGCTGCGGCGATTTTTACCGCAAATAAACCTTGGTATTACCAAGGTTTGCCGCAAATGCGATAAAAATCGCCGCAATGCATGAATATCGCTGAAAAGTCAGCAATATTCATGCATTACCGAGCTAATGCTCTTAGCCATGTTATCCACCTCCCATTGGATAACATGGCTAAGAACTGCTCAGGGCAGGTGTTAGCTTTTGGAGATATTCGTGCTTAGCGCGAATATCTCCAAAAGTTGGTAATAGGGGATAGCGATGTTAGCAACTGTTTTCAGTCGCTAACATCTTGGCACGCCCACTTTGCATGTCATTAGTGATAAATATCACTGACATGCAAAGTGGGGCCCAAGATGGTCGCTATCTCCTACTAGCTGTCGCTAACTGGTGTTAGCGACAGCTAGGTAATAGGGAGATAATTTTATCTCCGCTTTCTTGGCTTTTAAAGCCAAAAAAGCAGAGATAAACCCCCTTGATAATATGCCCCATTATTTCTATTGAATTTATCACAAATATGAAACCAACTCAAAGAAAACGTAAACTGAATATATATCAGTTTTTAATTTTCATCCAGTATACAAATATATTAAAACAAGTCTTTTTTGATCTAATACACAAAATCACACCTATCCTCTGTCTATCTTATAAAACAAATGTAAATGTTTGTTCAAAATCACAACTCTCTGAAAGTACTTCATCGACTGCTTTGAAATGTTGACACAACGTTGGATTCGAATACGCGTGTGTTTTTATATACACAACGTTGGATTCCAATATGCGAGTGTCGAATACGCGCGTGTTTCAATCAAAAGCCCGAACAGACACATAAAAATGACAATGTTCGTTTGTTCGAAATCTTAAATCTCTGAAAGTTATTCACAGATTGCTTTGAAATTTTGACACAATGTTGGATTTGATTAAACGCATGTTTATATATACACAACATTGGATTCGAATACGTGTGTGTACAATACGCACGTGTTTTTAATCGAAAGCCCGAACAGACCCTATCGATTTGCTTGCTGCGCAACAACTACAAGGGACGCATAGAGACAATAGTCTACATATATTAGGATGGACAGTTGGTGTCAGGATGGCAGATCGGGAAGTGGGTGGAGGGAGGGGGTTGGATTTGGTTCAGTTTGTAACATTAAGAAAGGAAGCATAGAGACAAAAGTCTACATATATTAGGATGGACAGTTGGTGTCAGGATGGCAGACCGGGAAGTGGGTGGAGGGAGCGGGGAGGAGTTGGTCCACTTTGCAACATTAGCACGTGTTTATATATACACAACATTGGATTTGAATACGTGTGTGTACAATATGCACGTGCTTTCAATCGAAAGCCCGAACAGACCCTATCGATTTGCTTGCTGTGCAACAACTAGAAGGGACGCACAGAGTCAATAGTCTACATATATTAGGATGTACAGTTGTTGTCAGGATGGCAGACCGGGAAATGGATGGAGGGAGGGGGGGGAGGTGGTTCACTTTGCAACATTAGCGCATGTTTACATATACAGAACATTGGATTTGAATACGCGCGTGTTCAGTATGCGCCTGTTTTTAATCGAAATGCCGAACCAGCCCTATCGATTTCGTTGCTGCGCAACAACTACAAGGGATGCATAGAGACAATAGTCTACATATATTAGGATGGACAGTTGGTGTCAGGATGGCAGACCGGGAGGTGGGTGGAGGGAGGGGGGAGGAGTTGGTTCAGTTTGTAACATTAAGAAAGGCCACATAGAAACAATAGTCTACATATATTAGGATGGACAGTTGGTGTCCGGATGGCAGACCGGGAAGTGGGTGGAGGGAGCGGGAAGGATTTGCTTCACTTTACAACATTAGCGCGTGTTTATATATACACAACGTAGGATTCGAATACGTGCGTGTACAATATGCGTGTGTTTTTAATCGAAAGGCCGAACATGCCCTATCGATTTGCTTGCTGAGCAACAACTACAAGGGACGCATAGAGACAATAGTCACAAAAATATATTGTGTACCCACAAGCATTGTAAAATCAAACATATTAGAAACGTGCGCCTACTTTTTTCTTTCTCTTCCATTTAACAAGTTGAGCCACAGCAAAGCGTGGCCGGGTACAGCTAGTAATTGATAAATGCAATTACAGTTGGAAAATACAAATATATTACTTCATATAATTCAAAGTTTCGTTGTACAATATAATTCATTACAAAAAACAATAGCCCAATGCATTTCGGGATGCACTCCCTTCTTCAGGGACCGAAGAGTGTAACTACAAATTAAAAATTAAAAACAAACAAATGTAAACTCTGAAAACGGCAAGTGGGTTCACTATCTGAGTAATTTACAGCTAGTAAATATGTTGTCTATCATCATGTATCAAGAAAGGAAATAGCTGGAAGGCCAGGTAGTTTAAGACTGATTAAAAGAAAAAATTTGCTTATAAGAATAGTTTGAAAATATAAATCAAATCAGGTGTTTGTTATGCGGGACTACTCACTCTTATGGGTCTCAAGGTGCTGTGGGTGTGGGGGGTTTGAAGGGGCCAGTCCATCAAGAAAGGGGTCTGTCAAAGAGCCAGGTTTGAGGTTTCTTACGAAGATGTTCAGCGATGTTATCAGTCTGAGGTGGAGCGGAAGGTCATTCTAGGCACTGGCTGCGTGGAAGGATAAGGAGCGGCCTCCCGATCTGGTCTTTCTGGTGTGGGGGAACACAGCGTAGGGGAGCTGGGCTGCTTGAAGGATACTTTGGGGTGCGTGGAATTTAAGTCGCCTGTTCAGATATGCTGGTCCGGTGTCGTGGAGGGCCTTGTAGGCGTGGGTTAGCATTGTGAAGGTGACTCTAGCTTCGATGAGGAGCCAGTGGAGTGTGCGCAGGTGCTGGGAGATGTGGCAGTTGCTTGGCAGGTTGAGGACCATTCTTGCTGCAGCGTTTTGGATGTTCTGTAGCTTGCGGTGAGGTTTTTGTTTATTCCGGCATAGAGTGCATTGCCATAGTAGAGCCTGCTGGTGACCAGGGCATGAGTGACGGTCTTTCTGTGTTCGAGGGGGATCCATTTGAAGGTCTTATGTAGGAGGCGGAGGGTGTTGAAGCAGGGGGACAAGACAGAGGTGATCTGGCGATCCATTTTGAGCTGTGAGTCCAGGATGATTCATAGGTTGCTTGCGTGGTCCGTGGGGGTGGGCGGGCTTCTGAGGGCGGGGGGCCACCAGGTGTCGTTTCAGGAGTCTGGGTTTGGGCCCATGATGAGTACTTCCGTTTTGTTTGTGTTTAGTTGTAGGCAGCTGTTTTTCATCCAATTGGCGACCGCTTCCATGCCTTCTCGAAAGTTGTGTCTGGTGGTGTTGGGTTGGTTGGATAGGGAGAGGATGAGTTGGGTGTCATCTGCGTATGACACAATGTTGAGTCCGTAGGTTCTGACGACGGGGGCGAGCGGAGCCATGTAGACGTTGAAGACCATAGGTCTGAGGGAGGACCCCTGTGGGACTCCGCAGGTGGTAGGTGTAGGGTCTGAGAGGAAAGGAAGGGGTCTGACCTACTACGTTCTGCCTGAGAGGAAGGAGCGGATCCAGTCGAGGGCCTTGTCTTGGATCGCTGCGTCGTGGAGTCTGCGTATTGGCGTGCGTGGAAAGACTTTGTCGAACGCTGCTGAGAGGTCAAGGAGGATGAGGGCTGCTGTTTCTCCTTCGTCCAGTAAGGTACAGATGTTGTCTGTTGCGGCAAGGAGGGTGGTTTCCATACTGTGGATTTTTCTAAAGCCGGATTCGGAGGAGTCGAGGATGTTGTGCTCTTCGATGAATGTTGCAAGTTGGTTGCTGATGGCTTTCTCAATGACTTTCGCTGGGAACGAGAGCAGGGAGATGGGTCTGTAGTTTTTGAGGTCGGTGGGGTCCGCCAAGGGTTACTTTAGGAGGGGGTTGATCTCAGGGTGTTTCCAGCCAGCGGGGAACGAGGCAGTTGCCAGGGAGTTGTTGATGGTGTGGCAGAGCATGGGTGCGAAGGTGTCGGCAGCTCTGTTAAAAATGTGGTGGGGGCAGGGGTCCGTGGGGGCCCTGGAGTGGATTGACTTTATCGTCTTCAGTGTGTCTTCCGTGGTGAGGGCTGTCCAGTTGTTGATTGCTGGCTTCAAGGTGTCGGGGTGGTTGGTGAGGGCTCAGAGTGTTGGTTATCTTCTTCAAAGTTGTCATAGGTGCTCTTGATTTAGTAGTGGAAAAAGGTGCTGAGTTTGTCGCAGAGGTCCTGTGAGAGAGGGATGTCGGTTGACTCGCTGGTGGGTTGGGCGAACTCCTAGATGATGTTGAAGAGTTGTTTGCTGTTGTGTGCATGAGTGGAGATTCTGTCTTCAATTGCTTTTTTCCTGGTTTTTCTGATGAGTTGGTGGTGGGCGTTGTCGGCGAGTCTGAAGTTTTGTGGGCTTCTGTGGATTTGGTGTTCCTCCAGGCCTTTTCGAGGTGGCAGCAAGTGCGTCTGGACTCTCGAAGTTCGGTGGTGAATCATCTAGCTTTCTTTGCATGGGTGTTGTTGTTTTTCTTGAGGGGGGCTATGGTGTTGGCGCTGTCCGAAATACATCTGTGCAGGGTTCGGGCTGCGGTGTTGGCGTTGTCGCTTTCCGCAATGGTTGGAATGGAGTTGATGAGTGATAAGGTTAGCTGGTCGTCGGTGATTCTGGTCCAGGTTCTTCGTGGGAGCAGGTGCTGGTGTCTGTGGAGGGTGGGTGTTCTGAAGGTGAAGTGGACACATCGATGGCCAGTCTATGGGAGTTCGGTGGTGTGGCTGAAGGTGATGGATTTTCCTGTTGTGAAGAGGGTGTTGAGGGTGTGTCCTGCTGAGTGTGTGGGTTCGGTCACAATGTGGCGGAGTCCAATGTTGGTGAGGTTGTCCAGGAAGGATAGGGTGCTGGGGTCCAGTTGGTTGTTGAGGTGGAAGTTGAGGTCTCCCAGTAGGGTGCAGTTGGTGGTTCCGATGACATGCGGGAAGATAATATCCATAATGGAGTTGGCAAAAAGTCTGCGGAGTCCAGGGGGTCAGTAGATGAGGGTTCAACGGAGGGTGGAGGTAGGGCTGGCCAATATCTTGAAGTGAAGGTGTTTCATCAGGTCTGTGCGCTCGTCAGGAGTGTGCTCAGGCGGAGGGTGGATTTGTGGACAATGGCAATTCCTCCTCCAGGGCCAGTGGGGTGGTCCTTCCTGGAGATCTTGTATCCCTGGGGAATGGCGATGGCGATGTCCGGTCCTGAGGTGGTGTTGGTCCATGTTTTGGTAAAGAATCTACGTCCGGGGTAGTACTGTCGAGAAAGTCCCAGATTTCGGTGGTGTATTTGTGGAGGCATCAGACGTTGAGGTGTTGTGTTCTATCTAGGACCCCGATCAATATTATGATCAATACATTATCCCTATAATGGCATAACGATCAGAGCCATATTTCAGTAACTCGTCTCTGGAGCTCATGACAGTCCATGACACAGCAGAAGCCACTTCCTTAGATTCCTAGATAGCACACCGAGTTCTTTCGACATCTCAAACCCCCCAGCTACCTGGGAAAGCCCCGTTTGCTTTGTTTTGATTAGTAATAGAACTCCTGCGAGCACTGTAAGAACGACCAGTTCTTAGTGACATCTTTATTGACGTCTTATGTCCAAAAACTTACGTCAAACTCGGCACCTCTCAGGTATAAATATACCAACGTTGCCTTAAGCAAACACACGGTGGTGGTGAATACTGGAGCAGAACAGCTGTCCCCTTGCAGAGAGCCCAGCAGATGCGAGAAGCCAACGGACACTGCCCCTCCTCCTTGACGCGCTGAGAAAGAGGCTGTCTTTTTTCTCCTGCCGAGAAAATCCAGCTCCGGCATTTCCAGCCTACCCTTGTGGGTGACTGGGATATCGGGTTCTGAGAGGAGATATCAGACCTCCTGCATTCTATTCCAGAGGTATGGTGCTGACTAAACCCTTAGAGAGAATTCTTGAAACAAACTCTTGGCAAAACCAACTTAACTTAAACTACTACTTACTTACTCCCTCCCATGTATTAGGCTTAGGTCAGGTACACCGGGGTAGGCGTAATTAGAAGCACCAGTTGAGGTTGTTAGCTAATGTATATATAAATGTATATACTTTATTCATTTTAACTATCTTATGGCTAAGAAACCATATCAAGGCTTTAACAGTATTATTTCGTAATACTCCTTTTACTGTACGTACTTTTCATATTAACAAGTCTTGCAATTGTGGAAATTCATTTCTCTTGCATGAGAAGAAAGACTGCTCGATAAATAATATCTTTTATTGAAAACGACCGTCTCTCTATTCTCTGCATGCTGGTGAAAGTAAATCTGCACAACTGACTGAGTGAAATAGTTGTCTATTGTTTCACACGACTCTAGAGATTGACTCTTATTCTGAGGAGCAAAGTTGTCATGTTAATGCGGTTGTCGGAAGCTGAATCCCTTCTTGTCTGAAGCCAGGGAAGCTGATCACTTCCTATTCAGTCAAGAAAGTTTCCAGTGACCTCTGAGCTAGCTGGCGCACACCTAAATTAAGTCTAACATAGTCAGTAGAGACCTAGAAGACCGCAGTCCTACGTCTACACTGCTGTTTATGTTATTCCAATGCGCAGGGCCTATAGGGAAAATAGGAACTACACTACAGAGGAGGATGCATTGCAGGGTCTTCGGTTTGGTTGTGTTCTTGTGGGTGGATTGCGCTGGGTCAGTGGTCTTGGCGGTGCTGCAGATGTGCCGGCAGCGGTGACAGCTGAAGGGTCTGTGATTGTCGGCTGGTAGTGCTAGCTTGCAGTTGTTGTTTTGGCCGTGGTAGAGAGCGTGCAGTGCCGCTGGATCATAGCGTTGGTGGTGCAGAGATCCAGGGTTCCTGGCGCTGGTCGCAGTCGGGTTGCAGACGGGCTTGCCTTGCAGTGGCCGCCATTTAGTAGGGGTCGGGGAGGGCTGAACAGCTGGGAGGCGGGGAGGGGGGCTGGATTGGTCCGGTCGAACTGGCCGTGCTGGGGGAGGGGACGCGGGGGCAGCAGCGGCAGGGAACATATGGACCATGTACAAAACAGTCTACGGAGACTCTCTATGTGCATTCACATTTCACTAATGTCTTTATATTTTGATTTCAGATCCTTATCAAATCATTACACTTTATGCCACTATAGCTTCTCCCTTCACCGCATGGCATAACCTAGCACATGAAACTTCTGAAAATTATCTACATTAGCTAATGCAGTTATTGTCTTAAGAATCTGAAAATCAATATCTCTCTTGTCTAAATTCCATGATTCTGTGTTCTACTTGTCAATGGTCCGATATCACCGACCACCTGTTTCTTTAATTTTTCTTACTTTCTATGATTTCCGTGAGGGAGTCTTTGTTTGATCTATTGTGCTACTCCTGATAATTTGCAGGTGAGACTCGTCAAACTAGTTTTGAAATAAAGCAAGATGCTGTTGGGTTTCCCATCCATTCTCTGGACGTCTGGAACCTCTTTACGTTAAGAGAATGGAAAGAGGGGGGTTCTGGGTCAGTTGCAAGGTGTTCGTTTGATCGTCGGATCGCTTATCCTCTGTCCTGTTGACTACTAAATAAATGTATCTTGAAGACATCTTACCGGCTTCCTGACTTCCTTACACTGGCGACGGGCTGCCAGTCAACAGGACACCCACGTGTACGACGCTGCAGATGATTCCTCTGTCCGCACTGTGTCCAGTAGGTGCTGGGAACTGCTAAGTTCTTTCCAGCTGATTTTGGACTACATTCCAACTTATCACTAAGGGGCATAGGCGGTACGGCACTCCGAGGATCACTATTTCTGTGCCATTCTGCCTGGATTTATTTCGCCTCCCAACCACCATCGCTGCTGTGCACAAGCGCTCCTCTTCTCATACAAGCGTTCTTTCTCCAATCCCCTCTGTGCGGTTCACGGTGATCCGCACACCACTTCACAACGCTGTCATGGGGATGAGCCTTGCATTTACACTGTGTTGAGTTGGCATGAGCTTATAAGAAGTTTAAACGGCATTTTTCCTTTCTGCCGCCTTTGCACACAGCACACATTATTATAAATGTTTAGAGTTTAGCAGAGTGTTTTGCATCACACAAGAATAATATGTTTTTCTATATTAGCAGCCTTGCTTGGTAAGCTTTGTCTGAACAGTGAGTGCCGAGGCCTTCAAGGTTATTTCAACACAGTGGTTGTTGTTCGGACTGATCAGCTCACATTCTAGACATAACATATATGCAGCTGTGGCCACCTCTGAGTTTGGCGCGTTTAATAATGCACTGCGTAGGCATGATCAAACACACTTTGAGAACATTTGCATGCAGAGAGCTGATACAGAAACTGATGTGATCCATTTCTGCTAGGATAAGAGGTGTGGGGCCGCCCTTGTAATCCCAAGAGACCTTCCATAGATATAAAATAACCTACTAGCAAGGGAGGGTGAGATATAGGTGTATTCTAACCTGTTTTCCATTTAGCATTGTAACATGCACTCTCTCTTTGTATTTTATGGAATAGTAACTATGCTGATAATCTTGTTGCTTATAATATGTCTGCTTGTATTAGCTAAGATACTGCGCCTGAGAACACGGCATTAGAAATAAATATTTCAAACTTGCACTTGTCTCTATTTACTCCCTGTTTTGGACTGGTTTGTGAGTACAACGAAAGAGTATTCATGTGTTCCACATTGCCTGAGGTAATCTAAGTTCCATGTTCTGGGTTGTCTAATCATTGGTGTTATGGAAGAACCAATGAGACACTGATTGCTAGCCTGGTAGGGGATTTTGTCTACTAAGGTGAGTTTTGGCACACCACTGAGGTTCCAAGTCTCTATGCACACTTCTGTGTATGAGCAGAATCCCTGCTACATGGCGCCCAACGATGGTGGTCTTATTATATGATGCTTGAGTAGTACTTCATTCAGACCTTAGCCCCTTCGCTGTTGTTTTCGGTTAACAGTGGTGTTGGACAAACCTACCTATAGTTACATAGGGTTTTTCAAGCTTGAATCTCTCAAAACGCTTTCCTTTACTACCGAGCTGTGCTACTTCGTTTTACATTGTACTTTTTCTTCTATGTGTCACTATGGCTAACATTGATATACCGCAACATAGTCGTATTGCGGTTCGCAATCATTTGCAAGCTTATAATGTTGGTTTGGAGGGAATGGCAGTGATTTTGGTGGTGAGTGCTAAGGTTGCTTACCCGTTTGAGATTTTCTACTTATGGGTGACATTTCCCGCTGTGGAGGCAGCTACTCAGGTATTTGAGACTTATACTCACACAGCCGTGCCCTTGGAGTATGTTCCTTATAGGACACAGGAGTTTCCGATTTCTGCATGGCAGCACCGTGTTTGGTTTAATGGCGCCCTTCCCCACAGTGTAACGGCGATTAGATTGGGTCCTTTGTCCATTCCAGGCGCTTCTTGGACGGTTTTGGCTGGATTCACCCCGCATCCTCGTGCGGGGCAAGTCCCCGTTGCCTAATTACGGACCGTGTATAACTCTTCTATTAGTGTTATTCGGGCCCTAGTTCAATATATTACTCCGCAATTTCCAGGGAGGGGCTCCTGGTGTTGCGGCTCTTCTAGCTGGACCGAGCGGAATGAAACTTAGTCCCATGATGGTCAATGCAGTAATGGGCAAGTGTCCCCAGGATAAGGATGATATGCCTTTTTGGCTTGCCAAGAAGTTTGACCAGCTGGAGGCAGTATTTACTAATTTGACTCCTGTTGAGAAACACAGGATTCTTACAATTAGTTCACCAAAGGACTTGGTACCGGAAGCCAGTTACTGTGACTGTGAGTCGTGGGGTAGGATTTTTGCGGCAGTGTATACAAGGTGCTTAGGCACTCCGTCAATGGCTGTCCTTCCGACTGTCATTAAGCGTGTTCAGGACAAACACGGACCTGAGGCTGCGGTTGAATTGGGAATGAGACTCGTTGGCACATTTGACGTAGTTTCCGATCTGGTCCTTTTTTTTTTTTTTTTTAAGACGTTTATTAATGTTCAAAGGTGCAGTACATATAGCAAAGCCTACAACCCTGCGGGCCGGCTGCAAAGGAACGGTAAATCGTGAGGGTACAAGTCTGCATAAGAGGGCGTGTCATTGCGCCCCTTGTGTCCCCGGTACACTAGGTCATAGATAGTATAGTCACATTACCTTGAATCAAGAAAAGAAAAGGTCCATAAATGACGTCTATTTTTCATTTTTTCTAGAACTAAGCCATAAAATCAGCAAACCAAACAAAACAGTTCGTATCGGTATGTCCCAATGTTCCTATCGCGGCTTCACCATTTAAAGTCTGTCCCATTTGCACGGTGTTGGTAGGAGACACCTCTGAACAGTGTGATATATGCCGATGATGTTACAGTACATCAGGAGGTCAGTGGTGTGCATGCGCAAGTGTTGTCGGACTTAAAGTGGGACAGCTCCTTTGGGCCATGGTATTTCGCCGGTCTCCGGCCTGGTTAGTGGAGCATGTAGCAGTCAGGTGAAGTAGCCTCGCTGTCGGTGTATCAACTATCGAGCGGCGTCTACGCCTGCAGACGCCGCCCGGAGCGCCGCCGACGGCTTCTACCCACCGTAGCATGGGGGGTTGGAGAGGCCACCGCCGGTGAGCAGGGGTCCGATACTGCAAACAAGTGAACATATATGAGGAAGGGGGTGGGGGGGGGGGTGTTGTGTACTTGCGGGGGCGATGTCAGCAACTCTGTGCTGGGGGCGTATTGCTGGGCAATGACTGCTGGTGGGCGCCCGCGTGGGCGTCGACTCGTGTCTGAGGTCTGCGCGCTGGGTGATCCGTGTCGGTGTCGGGGGGGGCGGCACCGCATGCGGTGGTTCCTGCAATAGAGCTTTAACCTCTGTGGCCCACCTCCGGTGTCGCTTATTCTACGTGAGCCCCCTGACAGCGCCCTCCCCCTGCAGGGACCCCAGGATGCCATCCCGGAGCTGTGCTATCGGGAACTGCCTCAGACCCGCTATTTCTTCCCGGTGAAGCGCCGTGCCTTCCGCCCTGGCCCAGTTAGTAAAGGATGTGAACCAGTGTTTCGGGGTGGGCGGTTTCCGCCGTTTCCAATGTCGTGTGAGCAGCCGTTTGGCCGTGATGAGGCCCAGATCCCAGAACCGTGCCTGTGTTTTGTTCAGTTTGGTTCTTTTATAGAGTCCGAGAATGCACGCCTCCCACGTGTTTGGCAGACCCAGGCCCGTGCTGTGATTCAGGAGTGAAGTCACCTCCCCCCAGTACGCGGTCAGGGTTGGGCAGTGCCAAAGCATGTGCAGGATATCTGCACCCGGCAGGTCACATCTGGGACAAACGGCAGTGTCGATCGCAAAGTATCTGTTTATTCTATCTGGCGTTAGGTATGCCTGGTGCAATATGTACAGTTGAATGACACGGAAGCGGGAATTGCGGGGGACGTTCACGGGACTAGCTAGGACTAGGTTCCACTCCTTATCTGTCCAATCCCTCCCTCGGTGCGCCGCCCATTTAGCCCTAATCTGCTGTGTGGGTTTTTGCGTGTGGATGAGAAGCGCCTGTGCTAACCAATGCGTGATGTGCAAGCCTCTGCCCATTACATGTAGATATTGGATCAGGTGGTGTATCGGCGGCTCATCCTGTATGTCACCCCAGGAGTCAGTGTATGCCCGCAGTACCGACGCATGGAATAGGAATTGCCCAGCCGGGAGTCCCGTGTTTTCCGATAGTTCCGCAAATGGGAGCAGGGCCCCGTCTGCATACAGGTCACGCATGGTCTCTACTCCGGCTGTGATCCAGTGGTCCAGATTGCGCGGCGTAACCATCCCGCTCCTCCTGGGGGTGCCCAGCAGGGGGAGGGCAGGAGCATACGGTCTGACATTTTGTGTCAGCTTCAGGCTACGGAGAAAGCATTTGCGGGCCACGGCCATATGCAAGGGTAGAGGACGGGGTCCTTTGGTCAATGGGTGAAACAGGGCGCAAACCTGGGGGTGGGTCCATTGGTAGTCCGCAGTGGCCGTATCGTCTAGATGCGTATCGCTGAGCCAGTACGTCACCCATTGGAGCTGTGCAGCTAGGTAATACAGCTCCATGTTGGGGACAGCCAACCCTCCCTCCGCAGTCGGGGAGTACAGTTTAGCCAGCGCCACTCGCGGTCGTCCCGCGTTCCAGATCAAGCCGCGAAGCATTGATTCCAGGTCGCGGAATATCCGCGTGGGGACATACGTGGGGATATTCGCGAAGTGATAGAGTAGCCTAGGGAGCGCTATCATTTTGGAAAGAGCTATTCGGCTGGGCACGTTCAGCGGCAGAGTTTTCCAGAAGGACATCTGGGCTCGCAGGGAGGAAATGGTGCGCACCAGGTTGCCCTCCAGTATGTCCTGTGGGTCTCTATAGATGTGCAGCCCTAGGCATTTAAACGTGGTCGGGTACCAAGCGAGCCGGGCTCCTCCAAGGTGCACATCGCATTCCTCCTGGTCTCGGCTGAACGAGTATACTCCGGACTTGGCCCAGTTGACCCTGAGGCCCGAGACCTCCGCGAAGGTCTGGAAGATGTCCGATAGCTCGGCTGGTACCGCGGTGAGGTCCCGCACATAAAGCAGCAGGTCGTCTGCATAGAGTGAGACTGTGTGCGTTCCGTCAGCCAATGGGATCCCCCATTCCGCTCCTCTGTCCCGTAGCAGAGCCGCCAGTGGTTCAATGGCTAAAGAGAAGAGGAGGGGCGACAGGGGGCAGCCCTGCCTAGTGCCTCTGCGCACCCCGATCTTCTCCGACAACAGCCCACCCGTCCTCACTCGGACACTGGGTCTCTGGTAGAGCAGTCCGACCATGTCAGCAAAGGCATCTCCCACCTCGAATCTGTCTAACACTGCTCCCAGGTATGGCCATTCTACTGAATCGAAGGCCTTCTCCAGGTCTAAGACCAGACATCCCGATCTAGGCCAATGCGTCAAAGCCGCTTCCTGAATCCGGAAGAGGCGGCGTAGGTTACGAGACGGGCTCCGCGCCGGCATGAAGCCGTTTTGATCCGCATGCACCAGAGTTGGTACCTCCAGGGCTAAGCGGCGGGCCAGGAGGGAGGTGAAGATTTTATAATCGGTATTCAGCATGGCCAACGGCCTATAGGACCCCATGAGTGCGCCATCCCTGCCCGGTTTCAACAGCGAGACCAGGTTTGCCTCGTTGAGCGAGTCCGGGAGTGCTGATTCCTCCATCGCAGTATGGTACAATTTGAGCAGCTCCGGAACCAGCGTGTCCGAACACGCCTTAAAGAATTCGGCGGGTACTCCATCCGGGCCAGGTGATTTGCCGTTGGACAGTGCGAAAATGGCCTCGCGCATTTCTTCCGGGGAGAATGGCGCCCCCAGGGCGTCTTGCTGCGAGCCTATAAGGGAGGGCAGCGGGATGTCCGCCAGGTATTCTGCTATGTAGGCCGCGGAGACTCTCAGTTGCGATTTGTATAGGGCCTGATAGTGCCCCACAAACGCTTGATGTATCCTGCTTTGGGTGTACACTAGCTCTCCCTCAGCCGTGCGGATGACGGATACTGGCTCCGTGCGTTCCTCCTGCCTGACTAACCAGGCCAATAGCCTACCGGGCTTGTCACTGTGTTGGTGCACCCGCGCCGAATGGGCCGCAAAGTTGACGTGTCGCAGCCGTTCCAGTAGCGTTTCGTGCTCTGCCCGAGCCGCCTGCAGCCGGTCTCCTGCGCCTCCCACCGCCTCCTGTTCCCTGCCGAGTAAGTCCGCTTCCACCCTGCGCAAGTCCTCCTCCAGCTTCCGCCGTATGCTCCCCTGAGTGCTCAAGCAATGTCCCCTTACCACCACCTTGAATGCGTCCCACTCTACTCTCGGGGAGGATGCTGTATCGGAGTTGTCAGTGAAGTATTGTGCTACGCAGGCCTGCAGGGAGTCTCTAAAGGGGCCATCTAGCAGTGACGCAGGTTGCAGTCGCCATGTGGGGATTGGTGGGCGCGGGCGTTCCCAAGCCATGTGTAGTGTGTGGGGGTTATGGTCCGAATGTGTCCGACCCAGGTATTGAGAGTCAGTGATATGCGGCAACATTTCCGTTGATACCATGTACCTGTCAAGGCGAACGTGTAACGTATGTGCTCCCGAGAAATAAGAGTACACCCTAGCGTCAGGATTGTGCGCACGCCATGCATCCTTCAGATCCCACTGTGCCGCCCACTGTGTGAGTGCCCTCGTGGCCCCCTGGGATGTTGCCTCTGGCCCTGGCGGGACCGAGCGGTCCAGCACTGGGTCTAGTACCGTGTTATAGTCGCCTCCCAGTATCCATGGGACGCCGTGCCAGGGTGCCAATTTCTCTGAGATGCGCGCCAGGAAGGTGCCCTGATCCGTGTTTGGAGCGTAAATGGATGCCAGGACCACTGGTTGCCCGTCTATGCGACCCTTCACCAGGACATACCTCCCCTCCGTATCTGTGTGAACTTCTAACATTACGAAGGGAGTTCCCGGCTTTACCCACAGCAGCGCTCCGCGGGCATATGAGGAGTATTCAGTGGCATACAGTTGTCCCCTCCATCTTCGCCTCAGCGCTGTCACCTCCGCCCCACTCAGGTGTGTTTCCTGCAATAGCGCGACCTGCACGTTTTGCCTCTTCAAGTAGGAGTATATTTGATACCTGCGCGTGGGTGTGTGCATACCTCTAATGTTCCATGTACATATTTTTATGGCAGACATTTTGGCAATACACAGTCCTCCCTGACATTCCCAACAGCAGCGGCTCCACCAAAGGCCCCAGCAGTGGCTCTCCCAGCTCTCCCGTTCCCACCCCCCACAGTACACTCAGCAAAGTTCGGGAAGACATTAG
This sequence comes from Lissotriton vulgaris, assembly GCF_964263255.1. Taxonomy (NCBI): domain Eukaryota; kingdom Metazoa; phylum Chordata; class Amphibia; order Caudata; family Salamandridae; genus Lissotriton; species Lissotriton vulgaris. Next base: position 458,839,528 of record NC_141687.1, read on the forward strand.
GACAGGGAAAAAAAACAATGAATAACAACAACCAACAGCGGGCCATCCCCACTAAAATACCAAAAGGGCAGTGGCGGAACGGGCCACCGTCCATGCTCTCAAGGGAGAGGAACATTCTTACTTGTCTAAGGGGCAGTGCGTGCTAAGCACAAGTTCGGCAAGAAGGATATATAGTCAGTTAGGGGAAGCAGGTCACTTCCCCGAGCCACTCAATACAGGGCATTAGTGGCCACCTACTACGGTCCAACGCTCCGAGTAACCCATCCTGTGTGCGGCCAGGTGCGGATGTGTGCTGAAAGACCACCCCTTTAGTGCCCTCCCTACTCACCACTAGTGCCACAAGGGCATTACTCACTGTTCCAGGTGTCCACTGGTCGGTCAGCTGGCAGGGGGGGGGGGGGAGATGGCCCCAGCAGCGGCGGGCGCCAGTCGCTCATCATTGTCCAGTCGACCACTGCCAGCCCCCCCTCGTTGCGGCAAGGCCAATGCAAACATCGCCTATAGAATCAGTGGATCAGGTCAGAGGTTTGCGGCGTGATGATAGGCAGTTCCACCGAGATCTGTGAGTTCGGGATCCCATATATGGCCTCGTCGTCGTCGCTTGGTACCGGCTGTTGGCCGTCCTCCTGGGCTGTCTCTTGGGAGGGTGAGTTGCTCATTTGAGAAACCTTCCGTAATGCATCGCGTTGTTCTTGGAGCATCTGGTCTTGTGTGGGAGAGTGTCTCGCCCCTTCCTCCGCGTGCTGGGACTGTTGGGTCCTGTGTCTGCGGCGGCGTCGCGGTCCTCGTGGCCTGGTCCTCGTCTCGCCCCCGCGAGAGTGCTTGGGTGCCGTGTCCGTGCCTCCGTCCAGCCACTCACTGGCCTCCACAGGTGTGCTAAAGAAGTAAGTGTTGTCTCCCGCCACTACTCTCAGCTTGGCAGGGAATAGTAGGGAGTACTTGAGGCCCGCGGTGCGTAGCCTCCTCTTCACTTCCATGAAGTCGTGCCTTTGGCGCTGTACCTGGATGGTGTAATCGGGGAAGAACATGATCGACGCATTGTCTATGCATACCTCGCCCAATCGCCGCGCCTCTCGCAGCACCGTGTCTCTGTCTCTATAGTTCAGTATCCTGAAGAGCAGCGGCCTCGGGTTGGCGCCGGTGGTATAGGGCCTCGTTGGCACCCGATGTGCGCGCTCCACAACGAAGTGTGGTGACAGCGAGCCTTCGGGCAAAAGTGTCCGCAGCCAGTCTTCCACATGTTGGGCCGGGCGGGCCCCCTCCCATTTTTTAGGAACCCCCACAAGTCTGATGTTGTTGCGCCTCGCCCTCCCTTCCGCGTCCTCGGCCCTGTCCTCCAGGAACTCCACTCTGTTCAGGAGGTCCTGCATTTGCCTGTCTGTCTGAGTGACCTTGGGCTCGATCTCCTTCACTGCGCCTTCCAGGGTCTTGGTTCGGTCGGACAGTTTCCTGTGGTCGTCGCGCAGGAGGGTCAGGTCCACTGCGACCCCATCTATTTTGGACTCCAGGGAGGTTCTAGTTTGCTGGAGGGACTGTTCCATTCGTTCCATCGCTGCCAGCACGCTGTCGAGCCTCGCAGCCAGTTGCTCGGCGGCCATTTTGTGTATCGGCCCGCCCGTCTTCCCCTTCGGCGGGGCCCCACCAGTCCCGGTGCGGGTCCGCACTCCCCCGGACATGTGCGGGTGGCGCCTGTCCGGCAGGGTCGTCCCCGGTGCTGCTCCAGTGAAGGTGTCCCCTGATGCGCTGCGCTCCCGGGTGGGGGACTCTGCGGGTGCCAGCTATTTCCTCAGGTTAGGCCGTCGTTGTTGCCCCCGAGGGGGGGGGGAGGGGGTCCACCAGGGGGTGCTTCGCCCTATCGCCCCATGGCTGCGCCTCACCGGCCCGAATGTTGCAGTGGCCGAGGGGGCGTGTGTGACACATGTGCCCGTGTGGTCTGGGCAGGTCGGTCTGGGCCCGATCCTCTCTTCACTCATGCCCCACTGTCTCTCTGGCAGCCTTCACCTCCATGGGGGGGGTCCGCAGGAGCACCCCTCCGTGCGTCTACAGTGTGGGGGGGGATGGCCGTTCTGTCCCCGGTGGTACGCAGCCCCCCGGTCAGGGTTCCAGGCCCTCAGTGTCTAGCTCGGGGGCTGCTGCCTCCTGCCGGCCCCTCGGTGTCCGCTTCAGCGTGGTGGGCACCCCGGGTGGCGCCGGCTGCTGTGTGGTCCCTCCGGAGGGGGTAGTCTGCCGTTGGGGCAGCCGCCGTCTCCCGCGTCCCCCCCGGGTCGACCACCGCCCGCCGTGCCTCACCTTGGTCCGGGGCAGGTCGTGTGTAGGGGCCGCGGCGCGAACGGGGGGCGCCTGCTCTCCCCGTCGCCCGGGCTCGTCCCTGGCGGTCTGCAGCAGCTTAGGGTGTCTTCCGGACCACCAGCGGGTCTACCCGGCAAGGCAGTGGGCAGCCCGCGAGGCCCGGGCAGCTCGGTGAGGGTGGGCTGTCGGGCCTGTCTTCTGGGCCCAAGCCTCGGTCTTTCCTGGATGTGCCGCCGGCCCGGGAGCGCCCTGTCCCGCAAGAGGGCTGTGGGAGAGGTCGGGGTCGGCCCCGTAGGAGCTCGGGAGCAAAAATTCGCCAAATGTGCCGCGGCGGGTTCCGGGGGGGTCCGCTCGAGGTTTCGGGCGGCCACGTTCAAAATTGCCGGATAATTGGCTCAGGGAAGGGGAGCCGGTAGCGGAGCTCTACCCAAGAGCGTCCGTCGCCATTGCGTGCTTAGCCACGCCCCCCGTTTCCGATCTGGTCCTTTCTAATATAAAGGGAGATGCAGTGAACTTTCAAGTGGCTAATGCCTTACGCGATGTCCCCGATGCCGACAAACCCCGACAGTTACTGAGAATGATTACGGCGGCTAATAAAACCATTGGCCACAATTGTTTAGGTGTCAAGCTATTTTCTGCTAAAGATAAAAAACAAACACAGGGTGCGAAGTCTGAAACAGACGTTCAACCCACAGCTACAAAGAAAAATTGGCACAGAAATAAAAAACAGGGGAAACAGCAACAGAAACAGGAGTCCCGTCCCCCGTGCCTGCGTCTACTGAGCGCGTTTCTGAGTTGCGCGACCACACTACGATTAAGTCGCCTGATAGATTTCAGGTTCCTGATCAACGCTCTCCTCGTTCTGTACAGGACACATCAGCTTTTCGTCCGGTGGTGTAAGCGGCAGAAGAGGTAGGAGTGGCCATCAGAGTCGCTACCTGCCCCGCCCGAAAGATGGAAAAGGCAAGCAGGACGATTATTCACAGAAAAGACCCCAGTTTCAGAAAAAGAAAGTTGCCACTTTAACAGCGAGATACGCCACAGATAGTGAGAACGCAGCTTCGGAATCAGACATGGGCGCTGACGTTGTTGGACAGCACGGCGGAGATTACCATAGTGTGAGAGGCCCTGCCTCCACTACTGAAGGTGACGGTGACTGACCAATATGTTGTTGTAGAGACAGCTGATACTAGAGTAGCTCCCCCTGATAGGTTTTTTGAAATTGTCCTTTTAATTGAAGGTGACATACAACGTACCATAAAAGGGGTATTTTGGGAGAATCTTACAACTACCTATGACATTTTGTTAGCGGAGGCTGACTGGCCCCCACCTTTTGTAACGCAGTTCCGAGGGGGGGTGGGGGGGGGGGTTATCTTCGCGCACTGGGTCTCGAAGGAGCATGCGCTGAATTTTGCAGAAGAGTGGGCTAAAGCATTTGCGCCGGCTCTGTACCGTACTCACTGTGGTTGGGATACATTTTCCCCACACCACGAGATTCCCTTTCGGTAAATGCCACAGCCTCAACCTCAATATCCTATACGGCGTGAAGCAAAGACTTCCATGGCGGAAATCCTTGAACAATTGGAATATCAAGGAGTAATTGAAACTTGTGGGTCACCGATGAGTAACCCACTTTTTATAGTGACCAAGCCTGACGGTTCGTACCGTTTGGTATTGGAATACCGGCATTTGAACTCGCATTGCCGTACTTGTGCAGTACAAAATACTCACGGCTCTGCTTTAGTGGATGGTCTTGTGTGCAAAAGTTTTAAAACCACACTTGACATATCCAACGTTTTTTTTGCCCACAATTTATCTGGTCTAAGTTCCCAATGGACCAGTTTTACCAGTGGCGGCAAACAATGCCAATTTAAACGCCTGGCCATAGGCTATAAGAATAGTCCAGGTGTGTTTGCTGCCCTTATCGTCTCTCTTTTGGAGAGAGTTGACCCAGATGCGTGTTCATATGTGGATGATATCTATCTCACAGACAACAAAATTTGGGCGCATCTGTGTCGCGTTGACCGCATAATTTGTAACTTTGCGGACTTTGGTTACAAGTTCAACTCTGCAAAGTCTCACATTGCAGAGTACACAGTGTTGTTCCTGGGCTATGAGCTCAATAATGAAGGTCGAGGATTGGCTCCTCACTTCTTGGAGAAATACGCACAGCTGCGCGCTCCTACAACTCTGAAAAAATTACAGTCCTTGCTGGGATTTTTTAATTTCGGGCGTACTTACATTCCCGAATATGCCCAGCGTATCAAGCCTTTGTATGCTTTGATACAACCTACTTTTATCAAGTCATGCTGCCTGCCTGAACATTCAGCCATTTTGCAATCTTTGCAGGCTGATCTTCTCGAATCTAAATTCTTACTGACTCATGATAACAGCACCCACCTGGTGATAAGAATCATCCCTGGGGCGGTAGGTTTCACTTACCTAACTTTTAACGAAAGTAACACAGTACCTATCGCTTACAAGTCACACTTGTACACTTCGGCTGAAATGTGATTTTCCACAGTGAAAAAAGTTTTGACAGCAGTGCAAATGGCGATTCTTAAGGAACGTGCACTGTCGCAGGGAAAACGCATGTTGGTTGTTACCCCGTATCCTGCTCTAGAGGCAGTGGCGAAAGCCAGTATACCAAATTCTAAAGCTTTGCACCCACGGTGGATACATTGGGCAGCATCATTGACATCTCCGGATGTCATGTTTATTTTTGATGCCTCCTTACAGTCACAAGAGTTTCTGCAGTATGAGTTTGTTCATCCTGCGCCATTGACTAAGCGACCTTTGGAGGATTTCCATTGTATCAATTGCACTGATGGTTCAGCGCAAGTTGCGCATGGGTCTAAGCAAGCATACGTCTCAACTTGTGCCATTGTGGTAGGTACAATGGTGAATGATGAATTCAAGTCTGATGTTGTACATACGCAGACATTGGGAGACTGTCCGCACAATTGGCAGAGCTCCGTGCTCTGATGCTTGCATTGGAGTACGCTGATCCTAGTGTGATGACTCTTATTGTGAGTGATTCTTACTACTGTGTTCAGTTTTACAATGAAAACCTGTTCTTTTGGGTTCAGAATGATTTTCGTGATTCCAGGGGTACCACAATAAAACATAAAACAATCTGGGTCCGAGTGACTGAGCTTAAAGAGCAGTTTCCACTCGTATATGTAATTCACACTCTCTGTCATCAGCGCTTGGGAGTTCACGCTGTCGGCAATAGTTTGGCCGATGAGGCCGCAAAAACAGCAGTATCGACATATTTGGTTGCGGCAGTTACACATTCCAAAAGTAAGATTCATGATGACATCTTGGCGGCTGTTGCCGCTACTGAGAAGGGAAATAAATATCCTAAAGGGTTCCCTTCAAAGTATTCTTATCACGTAAGTCCTGATAAAGTTCCTTATGTGAAAATACCGGACGTTGGGAAAGATTGATTCCCAACGCGAACTGCAGGTCCATGCTGATTACAGCCGCCCATGCAGGTTTTGCGTCCGCGCATGCAGGCATCTCGGCTACAGTTTCTCAGTTACAACAACGTTTCTGGTGGCGGAGACTGTATGAAAATACGCGTGATTATGCCCTTCAATGTGACATTTGCCGCCAGATTAAGTCTTCAACTGCTGCGTGTCCACCCCAGACACAGTTGTACATTTCTAATAAACCACTTGGCTGTGTTTATTTAGATCACTGCGGTCCCTTTTCCTCTGATACTGCGTATAAGTACATCTTAGTTGCAGTTGATTCTTGCACACGCCTTGTGTCGGTGTGGCCACACCGCAGCGCTGATTCGCGAACTGTCATAAGAGACTTGTGTGTCTTTGTAGGGATTTTTGCCTGTGGCACCTTCCATTCGATCAGGGTCCTGCTTTCGCCTCTAAGGCGTATAAGGATGCCATGAATTCGTTGGGGGTCCAAGTCAAGTTTTCGTCTCCATACAAGCCTGAGGGTAATAGTGTTGTGGAACAAATGAACCGAGATTTAAAGCAGTCTTTGACAGCTAGAGTTATAGGCACTTGCAGGAACTGGCTGACCCACCTCAACAGCATGCAAAGTACGCTTAATAATCTACCTAGAAGGTCTCTGGGTGGGCGGACCCCATATGAAATGCTCTTTGGTATCAAAATGTTCGTCCCAGACCTTGACGGTCTAGACCAGGCGGCGGTTGATACCTCCTTTGACGTAGATGAACATTGTCATGTTTTACAAGATCTACAAAAGACGAGAGACAGTCTTGCAAAGGAACACTTGCCCTCCACATCTGATGCTGCGTTGCAGATTCCGGTAGTTGGTTGGCTACCCCAAGGTGGTGAACTGGTTCGAGAGAAGATCGAAAACAAGAAAGAGTTTGGTCCCTCATATCGAGCTCCAGTTCCAGTGTTTGGCGCGAAGGGCACAAGAACAGTTATTTTACCACCACTTCCAGGTCGTAAAGAACAAAGGTACATCTCCATTGACAATGTCAAACTATACAGAGTGGCCGATTCTTCTTAGTATGGACTCATGTCCATCGATTTTGAGAAATTCTGTTTGGCCCCGGCTCCTAACCCCAGGCCTGACGTTGCCTTCGAGATGCCTGCAGTTTCCAGTCCTTTGTTTAGTTTTCTACCTGATGCTTACCTTGATGAGACTGAATATACTTACCCCACTGACTTATCAATGCCTATTTTGTAAACCTGTTTGGCTACAGAATCCAGATTTTCATTTGACACTGACTCTCACACATCGAATACACCTTCTAAAATTTCTGTTTTTGCAACATGGTTTAAAAAACATTTTTTGATTCCTCCTTGGACCTACATTTGGTTGGTGCTTTTTTCGATTTACCTGTTCAAGTCTATTGGATTTGTGGTGTATTTTTTCCGCCTTGTCAACGGACACTATGTTGAAGAGAGAACATACATTCGACATATAAATGGAACATTGGCTTCCCATTCCTCATTACACAGATTGAAGAGGGACCAGGCTTTTGTTAACATCACTGCTTGGCCCGTCTTAGATGGGATTGTGTGGGATGCGATTAGATTTCAAAACCACAGAGGTTATAAATGTCCCAAATGTCCTAAGGGTTTCTATGGGGGATGTAATTAAACAAAATATATGTTCTGATGATTGGGATGTTCAGGCCGTAGAAGCTCTGTTTTCTGATTTGAAATATTATGCTGCCTTTGATGCTGAAGATTTGTGTCTAGATTCCGCAAATTATGGTGATTTGTTTTGTTATCAACACTTTGGCAGTCACTATCTGCATAAAGCGAATACCAGGAGGAATACTGTTAATTATACACAATGGGAACATGGTCCCGCTCCTGTACATGGCAGTTCCACTTCTCTTTTAAAGAGATTCACTTATTTTACTGATTTTAATCAGTCAAATAGCAATGTATTTTATTTTAAAATGACCGAAAGGTCCACTTCCAAAGTTAGACTTACCCACACAAAGCTATTGTATGCAAAGTCCTTTTTAGACCAATTGGCTGTTGGGGGCTATGAGCTGTGGAAAAATACTATTGATCTTAAACCTGTTAGGGGTTTTAAAACTTGGCAGGTGCAAGGCACTGAGGCTTTGCATCGTGCATGCCTCATCCCGAACCATATGTTGTTTTTGAATTCTACAATCTCGCAAACAACTTGCTTTGGGTTGGCTACTACTAAAAAATTAATTGCTCCTTCTTTCCCTGATTTAGAAAAATATTCCGGTTGGAATAATAATACCAATTTTTCAATCAGAGAATTACAGACTCTGTTATTGAATTCTACCTTTAACATATCCAGTTTAGATCCTAAGGGTTGGTTGCTGTGGCACAAAAGTGCAGATTCTTGTCAGCATCGTTTTTTGGGTTTAGCTTCAGGCTACAAACAGGTCAGGGAAGATCCCCATTTTGAAAGTGGCCATTCTGTGACTACCTATTCTGTAGGCAGAGTTGGCTCAAACATTCCACTTTGTCTTCAGTTGAGCTGCATATATCTAAATTGACTGACGATGTTGATCTGAATGATTTTGTCAAGGGCCCGGCTTCCGGCAGATCTAAAAGATTGATATATGCTATTTACAACGAGGTTTGGAAACTGTCCCAAATTGAGGCGGCTTCCGGCACTAGAGCTATAGATCAAGCAAATTTAGAAAAAATGCTGGTAGTTGTAGATAACAGCATTAACACGCTTTCTTCCCGCATTTACACGTTAGATAATATTGTGTCATCTGTTGTTGATATTGTGCAAAAAGATGTGTCTGTTTTGTACCATGGCCAAAATCAATTGCGTTCTATTATGCAGTTGGCATGGACCTTGCAGACCTTGAAATCTGGAAACGTGCCATGGCACTACATGAATACTTCATCATTATTTGCCCCGTTTAATTTGACTGAAAAGCAACGTTTTATGTCAATGAAAGATGCAACTTTTTCTATGTTACACATTGAAAAGTTAGAACCGTTACCTTTTCCTGTGGCCGAAACAAATTCTGCAACGTGGCTTATCCATGGATTAATAACTTTAGCTTTTCCCCTTTTCATGTTCGAGGCCTGTATGAAGTACTATGCAATAGACAGATATGAACCTCTGGGCACCGCTTATCTTCATGAAGCTTGGTCACTACCATTTACCAATAGGTGCCTTAGGGAGGGAAAAGAGGTTTGCTTGAATGGTGAAGATTGCACTACAACACCAGATCACTCATTAATGTGTAGGAATATCCAATTACATGGCTCTGGTAACCAGAACGAGCCGAATTTAGCCTGTATTTTGAAAGGTACACCGGCACCTGCTATCATACCCACATTCACATTACTGGGAAACAGGAGTTATTTACTTTTAAATAATGAAGATTGTTGTGGGATGGTAGCCGGAATTCCTTTCGTGGTTACGGTCAGTGAGCGTGTAGTTTGTTGTAAAAATGTAATGTTTCCTCCTCAGCATGGGAAGCTTGATTTTTCCATCTGGCCGACGATTCCGAGCTTGAAAGCAGAGTTCAACAAGATGAGTCGTATAAGAGCTCTATTTTCGCAGAAAGAAGTCGCCCTCACATCTGCTCGTGAAACATTTGTCCTTCACGTGGCAAACACCTGCACAGAAGTGCATGCTTTTTTAAATACGGATATGCCCTTGCATTTTGGTGAATTAATTCACAGTACCTTTAATGCGTTGTCTACCACAGGGCTGGCTCACTTTTTTAAAATTGTTAGCAATGGCCTAGTGACTTCTTTTCAAACTATATTTGGTGTGTTCCCGGCTTTTTTCATTCGATTTTTTCCAGCCTTTTTTGGTGGATTTCCCTTAATGCTCGCTCTGCTTGCAGGCGTACTTCTTTGGTTTTGTTTATTTCAAAATGGATGCACATCCTGTATTGCAAGGAGATCTGTCACAACTGTTGCTGCTCCGCAACCGAATGCTTGACTATTATGGAGCGCTACCTCTGGCTACATTGAGTGCAGCTTATGGATTATCGTTTCAATTTTCCTTCTTTACATGCGTCCAGCCTGTCTTTCATTGCCTGAGTTGCGATTTCAACTGGGCCCTGGATTTGTGTCTCTGCAATACGGTGTCTCCCAATGTGGCTTATGATCAACTGATGAGCCCCTTAGTTGCTCATGATTTGTTTTGTTCTGGCGGAGGGATTATGGCCTTTGCAGCGATGCATGGAATCCTGGGACGTTGGAATGCTACCGCAGCGGCGCAAAATTTATTGGCACGCAGCTTCATTGAAGACACACCGAGTTGCCCTCTGATGGTGCTAGAGGCTCCGGTAATTGAAGAACATGTATGTTCTTTCCCTTTGCTGAGTTGGATGGCTGAAATGTTTTCAGATGTGAACAGTGACTTCCTGTTGGGGGCTGTTGCTACATATTTAGCATATACATTGTTGGATTGAGATGTGTCATCGCTTCTCTCTCTTCCATGACCGAGGTCACATGTTGGACATCGGATATTTTTTTATTTTTTTCTACCCAGGCCTATTGACTTCCCTATGTCCGTGGCTGGAATTGCTTGATTTGAAGTACATTCATTTTATTGAGTTTTGTTCCAGTTTTTTCACTGTGGCAATTTGAACTTGGTTCTGACTGTTGTTCTTGAATTCTGCTTTCCGAATTTGCCCCTTTCTTAACCGTGCTCAGATCAAGGGAGGGTGTCATGGGGATGAGCCTTGCATTTACACTGTGTTAAGTTGGCATGAGCTTATTAGAAGTTTAAATGCCATTTTTCCTTTCTGCTGCCTTTGCACACAGCACACATTATTGTAAATGTTTAGAGTTTAGCAGAGTGTTTTGCTTCACACAAGAGTTCCTATATTAGCAGCCTTGCTTGGTAAGCTTTGTCTGAACAGTGAGTACTGAGGCCTTCAAGGTTATTTCATTACAGTGGTTGCTGTTCGGACTGATCAGGGCACGTTCTAGATATAACATATATGCAGCTGTGGCCTCCTCTGAGTTTGACACGTTTAATAATACACTGCGTAGGCATGATCAAACACACTTGGAGAACATTCGCATGCAGAGAGCTGGTGCAGAAACTGATGTGACCCATTTCTGCTAGGACCAAAGGTACGGGGCCACCCTTGTAATCCCAAGAGACCTTCTGTAGATATAAAATAACCTACTAGCAAAGGAGGGTGAGATATAGGTGTATTCTAACCTGTTTTCCATTTAGTATTGTAACATGCCTTCTCTCTTTGTATTTTATGGCATAGTAACTATGCTGATAATCTTGTTGCTTATAATATGTCTGCTTGTATTAGCTAAGATACTGCGCCTGAGAACACGACATTAGAAATAAATATTTCAAACTAGCTCTTGTCTCTATTTACTCCCTGTTTTGGACTGGTTTGTGAGTATAACGAAAGAGTATTCATGTGTTCCACATTGCCTGAGGTAATCTAAGTTCCATGTTCTGGGTTGTCTAATCATTGGTGTTATGGAAGAACCAATGAGACACTGATTGCTAGTCTGGTAGGGGATTTTGGCTACTAAGGTGAGTTTTTATCACACCCTAATTCACTGAGGTAAAAAGTCTCTATGCACACTTCTGTGTATGAGCAGAATCCCTGCTACAACGCTTACGCTTGCGCATGACGTCACAACGCCTACGGCGGCAGCCATCTTTAAATCAGGCATTTCTCCATAGCCTGCAACATTTTCTTCAGTCAGGCAACCATTCGTCAGTGTCAATCTCGGTGATCTGCACATCTTTTCGAAATTAATCATTAACAGGCATTATTCCTTTGCCTGCACAACTATACAGTAATTTGGGGGAGCGTGGCTTGGCGCACGGCAAGATGGCCGCATACTAACGTGGCCCAGCTGGCCACCGACATAATCCTACCTTTATCCTGCTTCCCCTGAGCCATCACAGTCGCACAAATCGAGGAACTGATTGCTGCAGCATAGTGCAAAGCATTGGTGCTGTCCCCTCAATGGTTTGTTGACCCAGACAGCAAACAGAGATGAAAGTGGATGCACAGCTCTATTATAAATAATTTAACCCTACAACATTACATACCACATAATTCCAATCCTAAAAAACACATACTTCCACTTCTCCATACCACATAATTCCACATCACATAATAACATTCCACACAACTTATTACCACTCTAAACCACATAATTACACTCCACACAACACAATTCAACTACACATATTTCTATATAATTATACTTCACGCAACATATTTACACTGCACTCCAAAACATATAGTTATCCGCCAAAAAATACAACTCTGCTGCATAATTCCACTCCGCACAATTATACACCACATAATGCCACATAATTCCACCCGTCACACAATCAGCTCTGCCAAGTGTCACACATCTCGCGTTATACTAACGCATTTTAAGTCAATATACTGCATTACTGCAAGCAAAGATATTGTCACGCACATCAGATTATTGTAAAAGTTGAATCTATTACCTCTTTTTGTGCTCTATAGTATCAGCTCCCTATTTTTTATGTGAGGCTACCGATACACATGTCACGGATCATGGGCACTCAGCAGCCAATTGGTGTTGTTACAAGTTATGATGAGGCTGTGTAATTCACCAAGATTGGACAGCGTTTTATTTGTTAGCGCATTGATTGGTTGCTACCATTACTCTGCACAATGAGATTTACTGCTGCCCGACCAGTGGAGTGTTTGTGCTGGTAAATGAAGTTTGCAAAAACCACAGTTGATGGACAGAATGCAGAACAATGTCATACATTCACCCCAGTACAGAGATCTGGGCCTAAATCCATCGTTTTTTTGTACTCCACACCACCCCAGTTCAGACATGGCCATATGCAAATCAGTTCCCATGAGTCGTGCCTCATGGGAACAGTCCAGCCCGAACTGCCAAGCCATGCCTTCCCTGGACCGGAAACAAGCTTCCGAGGACCGGTTTCTGGCATTCCAGCCGTCTTCAGCCCGGCTCACTTGAATCCAGTGGTGTGGAGAGCATGGGACTCACGTCTGAGCATACCCATCCCACTCAGGGTGACAAATGCAAAAACCACAGTTGGTGGACAGAATGCAGAACAATGTCATACATTCACCCCAGTACAGAGATCTGGGCCTAAATCCATCTTTTTTTGCACTCCATACCACCCCAGTTCAGACATGGCCATATGCAAATGAGTTTGACCCCGTGCCTCATGGGAACAGTCCAGCCCGAACTGCCAAGCATTGCCTTCCCTGGACCGGAAACAAGCTTCCGAGGACCGGTTTCTGGCATTCCAGCCGTCTTCAGCCTGGCTTGCTTGAATCCAGTGGTGTGGAGAGCATGGGACTCACGTCTGAGCATACCCATCCCACTCGGGGTGACAAATGCAAACACCACAGTTGATGGACAGAATGCAGAACAATGTCATACATTCACCCAAGTACAGAGATCTGGGCCTAAATCCATCGTTTTTTTGCACTCCACACCACCCCAGTTCAGACATGGCCATATGCAAATCAGTCTGACCCCGTGCAGCAAATGAAGTTTGGCAGCCGCTTTAGTATGGCCCACTGGTTTTGGATATGCAACTTGAAACAAAAAAGCATCTGAATCCCAGCAAGGGTGTTCTGACCAAGAGATGCTGATATCACGTAACAGCAACTACCATCGAGTCTCCGAGGCTCGATGGTGCCAGGTGAGCAGAGTAGTATATGCCCTTTTTTATGACGTACAATCTCTCTGCATAATGTATTCTTGAGACACTTTTCAGTAGCTTTTAGATATCACTGCCGCTGGCTATTCAGCTCTACTGTATTGGAATGAAGTTTACTCGGCCACTGCCTCTTCTGCTCCACTTTTGTCGGTGAAGCTTGTGTTGCCTGTTTTGTGTGTGTTCTGTATGCATATGTTGCATGCAGTGCCATCACAGAAGGCCTCTGTGCCCTTCCGGCAGGTCAGTCCACCGGTGCACAATGGCAGGCACAGATCAGCACTGGAGCAATCTCAGGGTATGGCTAAGAATAGCTGCAGTTGCCGGGGCACACTGAGGGAGGTACAACAGTGACTTTTATTTGCACAGCTATAGGTCCTGAGGCCGTCACTCAGGGACAGATCAACAGTGCAGTATAAATGAGAGTATGGGTGTGTTGTGTGGAGCACTAACCATCACTGAAGCACAGTTTAGGTTAAATCATGTTAATTAAGTAAACTATTAGTGATTGCAAGCGTTCTCGTCAGTCATGCCCTCAGTAGAACACAGTTCTCTACAAGGGTCTCTCACTGCAAAACATTAAGCAAGCTGCACTGTAAACCATTCTTTTCGAATATGTACATAGCACAGGCCTGTGTGTGCTCATGTGAGACATGTTTTCCCACAGATGCACCTTACCGGAAAGAGTTCAGCCACCCTCTCACACAAACCAACTGAGCTACTTCAGTTTTTCCTGCTGCTAAGTGGCTGTGCCCTCTTTTCATACGTTTAGCCTGTGGTATCAATAGTCTTAAAAGGCAACATCATATAGGTTAATGAGTAAGAACTCTAATAAGGCGTTACACAGGACAAAGAGCAATTTAGCAAGTAAACATTAAATAAGAGTATTTCAGGCTAAAAAAGTCAGTACCACTAAATATGAACAGCAGTCATCAAGACTTGGGCTAGAGGAGGACGGAGATAGACAAGGGTAAAAGTGGTGCAACAGGAGGAAGTACCGACAAAAGGAAGAGGGTGAAATGAGGAGAGAGATAGGCGTAATACAAGGGACAAAGGGTGACGGGAGAGAGCTGGGTGGAGAGAGACTGTTTCCCTCATCTTCATTGCTTGATTTTTCTTGTGATAAAGAGTCACTCACAGTCGTTGAAATGTCACTCATAATTCCACAGAAACGTACGAAAATGTCACACATAGCAATCTGAAACCATGGCAGCTATGCACAATTCCACAATTCATCCCACACAATTCATCACACAACATAATTACACTCCACATAATACCACTCAGCACCACATAATCTACCTCCACATAATTATGCTCTACTCCATATTGCATAAATACACTCCACATAAATCCAGCCTATGCCACCTAGCAACATTCCACATAACTACATTTCACACCATGCCTCATAATACCACTCAACATCATTTTCCCTCAACAGCGCACACTTCCATGTCACACAAATTCAACTCTACACATTTCCATTCCACACCACATAATTCAACAACTAACTACATAATTCAAACCAACAACCCAATTACACAACACGCCACATACACCCAATCTACATCACAAAATTCCACACCATGCTAAAATATTTAACATCACACCACATAAGTAAACTCCACTACATACCACTCCACAACACAAAATACCATTCCATGTAATCCCAATCAAAGACACACAGTCCCACTCCACATAATTCCAGTGCACTCAATACCACACAATTACTATCCGCATAATTACACTGCACACCATGCCACATTATTTCACTACACAGATGCAATCTACACAACACAATTTCACAACTAACTATTCCACTCCAAACCATCTATGACTTGCATATATACAAATGCATATATTGCAAAACCATACATTGCAAATGCCTTTTTACCTTCCAGTGCGTCCCAGCAGATCCTGTTCCTGGAGGGAGCTGCAATCCTTCAGCCCCTGTCTGCGCTCCTCTGTGCTGCCTCCTGCTCTCTGGGGCCCCCACCCCATCCTTTTTCTGGGCATGGCTCGTGGCACTGACTGAAGAGAAACAATATAAATTGTTACTTTGTTTCTCTTCAGTCCTGGGTCACCGTGAGCAGCTCAGTGCAGGCTGCTTTAGAGGGAAAGAGGCTTGCTTTTGAGCAATCCTCTCTCGCACAGCTCTCACCGAAGAGCTGAGGGGGTCCCCTTCATTTATGGAAGAGTAGGGGCCCCTGCACCGCTGGGGTTGCGGGGTTGTTTGTCACGCCCCTGTTTGAACCCACCTATTGGTGTCTTAGATATACAAGTAGCGATACAAGAATTATCCAATAAGAAAGCGCCAGGGCCAGATGGCCTCCCTGACGAGTTTTACAAAGAATATATAGATATAGTCACACCGCACTTATTGGAAATGTAAGTGGAAGCCCATGAGTCAGGTACCCTGCCATCATCCCTACATCAAGCACTGATCATCAGACTCCTTAAAAAGGACAAACCATCTGGTAGGAGTGAATCTACAGGCCAAAATACTTGCAAAGATCCTAGCCACCAGACTCCAACCTCTGATGCCCTCTCTGGTTCTTCCAGATCAATCTGGCTTCATACCTGAGAGATCAACCTCCCACAATCTCAGAACTATCTTTGCAATGATGCATATCCTCGACCTGAACCTACATGCTACGGCCGTAATTCTAGATGCGGCTAAAGCGTTCGACTCCATAGAGTGGAGCTACATGTTTAACATATTGCAGAGGATGGGGCTTCCACCATTATACTTGGGGTGGGTGTGTCTGCTCTATAATGATCCATCGGCGTGAGTATGGGTGGGGGGTCTGAAGTAGGAGCCATTCCCAATTGCAGGAGGCACCAGTCAGGGCTGCTCACTATCACCCCTGATATTAGCCCTGGCGCTCGAGCCACTGGCATGTGTGATCAGGCAGAGACATAGGGAGACAGCACTGGATTTTATACACCACCCTGTGGGCATATCCCTATACGCTGACGACATGGTGCTCCTCATTAAGGAGCCAGATCGCTATCTATCGCAAGTGCTGAGGGAGTATATTAGGTTTTGGCTATTCTCAGGCCGTACTATTAATTGGGACAAATCAGTGATCATACCCTTGATGGCTATCACTCCTCCGCCACCTAAGGAATTCCCTCTGGTGTGGACCTCGGAACCTGTTAAATATCATGGGGTGGGGTCAGGGTTCACCCCAACCCTGAAGCTGTCACACAGGAGAATTATGGACGAGCATGCACCACACTGGATCAGCAGATCGACAAATGGAGTGCTCTACCACTTACCCTGGCTGACCACATCGCCATTATCAAAATGGTTATATTGAGAAATTTCTGTATCTATTCTCCAATATACATATAAAACTTACGCAACATTTTTTTTAAACTCTGAGAACGGCCTTACTCTGGCTGGTCTGGCGAGGCAAACAGGCATGTGTGGGCTGGGCAACCCTCGACTATGATAAGGGAGGGTTCAATGCTCCAGACCTGTATATATATTACCTCAGCGCCCGAATATGCATACTACTGGTTTAATCCACATGCCTACATCCCACATGGGGCGGTGGAAGACAGAGTTGCCCATCCAACCTCCCTAACAGGTATTATCACTCACACTCGGCAATCCACCCCGAAAACTGAAATTAACTAGCTAGACACAATGATCACAGCATGGCAATCTGTAGGCCAGCTCGCCTCGAAACTTCCCAAATTCGCCCCAGCGCTGCCCCTTCCACACCACACTGCCCTGTCAGTGACACAGGAAGAAGGCCCGGTGAGACCATTCCGAGGGGTAGGTTTGGTCACCATGCAAGATCTTTATCCAGACCGCAAATTCATCACACCAGATGAGCTTCAGTTTATCACCAATCCCACACCGCTATTCCAGTTCACTATTCATAGACTACGCCATGCAGTTAAATCACACTACACTATGTATCCAGATGAGCTGCCTACTCTAAACTGTCTGCAGATATTACTAACACCTACAAGTAGGAAACTAGTCACCAAACTTTATAGGGCAATACGTGCTGGACTAGTGTACCGGATAAGAGACTGGCCCGTTAGAACGATAAACTGTCTCTGCCCCTCACACCCTTAGAGTGGGAACACATTTGCAATTTGACCAGTAAATTGACACCAAATGGCAATTTACGACTCATACACTTTAAGTACCTTCATCAGATATATCATTCGCCCCTTAGGCTACACAAGCACAGACTGCGCAAGTCCAGCAGTTGTAGACACTGTAATCAACTAGATGCAGACTGCTGGCACCTAGCATGGAAGTGTGGGCCAGTGGACCACTTCTGGGGGCAGGTGGTGCAGCATTTACACAAAATGTCCGGGGTGGAGTTGCAATGCACGCCGTTGATATGCTTGCTGTGTTTTGTTCCACAGGTGAAAGGGGTGTTGGGTACATTTATACGCATTGGTCTACTAATGGATAAACGTCGAGTTGCTATAACCCAGGAGGGCACGCATATACCAAAGGTTGCGCATTGGATCAAGGACATGATATATTGTAAAGAAAAACTGGAACTATATGCAGAGGAGCTACCTACATCGTCCAAACCCAAGGACATCTGGGAACTAACTCTACAGACACTACGATTTGATACACTGTATAACTCTCCATTGTAACTGATGGGCCACTGCACTGTTAGTTATCATTCTATGTTTCAAGTGCTGATCAATCACACACTGTTAATGTTTGTGCTTTTTTCTGAGCTACCTTGCACGGTGGCGATGTTGCATATCTCTGCTTTTGATAAATAATAAAAATTAATTTTTTTTAAACTAAAAACTTTACAGTAATTTGGCCACTCTTGCAGTACCGATTTCGGTGATCTGCACACCATTTCTTTATTTAAGTATAATAAGTGCTGCTCTCGGTGATCCGCACTCATTCATTCTAATTCCATCCTTTCATCTAAATCTTTTATATCAAACAATAGAAGTGCACACAATTTTACTCTTTTGCAGAATATCATTTTAGTTATCTCACAATGTTAAAATCTATTTCTCCACCAGCACCTTTTATACCTAATTCTGCGTCTCCAGAAATTGACTCGGAAAAATGGAAAGAAGGGTTTAAAGCATATCTTGAAGCTCTTGATGAAGAATCTTTTACTTGTAAAAAGAAATAAGCTGCTTTAAGACATTGTTTAGGCACTGAAGGCCGCAATATATTAAAACTATGCATGGGCGGAGCGGATTGGGTCAAAAGTTCAAGCTGACTTTTGTAACTCTTTTAGAATGGTGCCGCAAGCTGCCAAAGCCATTCTAAAATAGTTACAAAAGTCAGCTTCAACAGGAAGCTCTAATAGATAAAGTAAAGCAGGTGCTGCTCAAATTCAGTTACACATTCATTAATCACCCCAAACTTGGCGTAATTAATGATTATGTAACTTAATTTGACCTTCAACTGGAGCACCTGCTTTACTTTATCTATTAGTGCTTCCTGTTGAAGCTATTTCTAGCTATTATAGAATGGCGCTGGCAGCTTGCCGGCGCCATTCTAAGTGGGGTTGAGGGCAGATGGGGCACAAAAGTGGGACAGAGTGCAGAAGGGGACAAAAAATTAGTGGGGCAGAGGGCAGAAGGGCACAGAAACGAGTGGTACAGAGGGCAGATGGGCATAAAAAACGAGAGGGTGGCAGTGATTAAGCAGGCAAAAAAAAAACCCTGTGAAATTGCAAAGCGCTTCGCGAACACCCACGAACATGCAAAGCGCCTCACAAACACGCAAAAATAAAAAATTCCACAAATTCGCGTGAATTTGCGAATTTTGCGGATTGACAATTCGCAAATCCGCAAATTCGCGAATTGCGAATTCGCAAATTTCGCCCATGCTTAATTAAAACACATTCCAAAGGAAACTGTCATTGTTGGTAATGGGGAAGGCGACAATATGGTGGATGAATATGCTACTGCCAACAGAGCATTGGAGAATCGTTTCAAGGCTTGCAAAAATATTACCTAGGGAAGACATAAGTTCTATAAGAGGGTTCAATTACAAGGTGAATCTGCTTCAACATACGTTGACACTTTGCACATTCTTGCTTCTTCTTGTGGATACCAAGCTTTCGAAGAGGATATAATCAAAGACCAGTTAGTTGAAAAGACCAACAACAAAAAGGTTTCAGAGACACTTCTATCCGAATCTGACCTTACTTTACAAAAGGCTTTAGAGATCTCAACAAGGATTGAAAGCACTTCTTCGTACATGGAGCAAATGTCTTTAACCAACAGCAATAACCAAAAGGTGGGAGCAGTTAAATCAAAATATTAGAAGTCTAAGGATCTAAAAGTCAAACCAGATAAAAAAAGTACCAACACTACGCAAGTAAAACACTGATGTGTTACAGATGTAGTAGTACTACTCACCTTGCTAATGCTATATCGTGCCCAACCATTGATAAAACATGTGTCAAATGCTCCAAGAAAGGACATTTTGCTGCTGTTTGTCACTCTAATAGGAACACACCATTCAAGAATGTACTCAATGTCGAATCTTTAACAGAAAAAAAATTGTTCATCTGGAGAAGAAGATGAAATTCTCACTATTGTGGACATGGACTGTTGGGGTGTTAGTCCCCAAGGTCTGAAAAGACCTCTGTGCACAATTACGGTGAATGGTATAAATGTACAAATGTTGGCAGATTCTGGTTCTCCATTCACTTTAATAAGTGAATCACTAATGGTTATGGTGGAAAAATTATTGATGTAATTGGCGAAATTAATGCTGATTTTGTATTAAGGGATAGTAAGTCCAAAGGCGTTGTATATGTGGCAAGGGACAAGCATGTCTCCTCGGATGGGGAGACCAGGTAATCTTGGTATAATACTTGATTCAAATAACGCACAACAGGTGATGTCGAAGAAAAATTTCTTTCAGGTTCATACTGTCCAACCAAGTTCTTGGGAAGTGTTATATCCAGAAGTGTTTACAAAAGACATGGGTCTTTTCAAGTTTTTAAAACCCATGATTAAATTATCAAGTGATGCTCAACCTGTGGGGCAATCTGTGCATGTGTGTGGATTTACATGATCTAAATAAGAATATATGGACTGATCAGCATCCCCCAACCTAACATCGCGCAGATGACATCAAAGGTGCCAAGTTCTTCAGTTTATTAGATATGTCATCTGCATATCATCAGATCGATTTACATGCTGAATCAAGGCACCGTACTGCTTTCATCACTCCTGAGGTCCTTTCCCAATTTAAGCGCATGCACTTTTGGTCTGGCTTCTGCGTCGGCCGTCTTTCAGAGAGTGGTTGAAAGTATGTTTAAAGGCATGCCCAGAGTCATGGCCTTTCAAGATGAAGTATTGGTGTATGGCAAAGACCAGAATGAGCACAATAACAGATTGTGCCAGGTTTTATCTTTGTTTAAATCAAAGGGTGTCACCCTTGGCATTGACAAATGTAAACTTAATGGCTCTACTGTGGACTACTTAGGATACAAGTTATCTGCTGATGGTGTGCAACCCAAGAACAGCCTAGTTAAAGCCATTGAAGATTTCAGAATTCCAAGTGACAAGGAACAATTAATGCCTTTTGTGGGCCTCATAGAATTTTATTCCTGTTTTATTCCTAATTGTGCATCTAAACATTAGATGTCTCCTCAAAAAAAATGTTTGTTTCTCTTGGAGTGATGCATGCACTAAGGAATTTAATTTAATCAAACATGAAGTAGCTCATGCTATTCCCCTTATTGCATTTGATCCTTGTGACAAAACCATAATTATGACTGATGCAGCCAAAAAGGTTTAGGTGCCGTTCTTTTGTAGAATAGAGACGGCAAAGATGAAGTGATTGTATTTGCTTTGAGGCATTTGCATGGAGCTGAACCTTCTTATTCTGTGATTGAGCGTGAAACCTTTGCTTGTTGGTGGGGCATCACTCATTTCAAGCATTATTTGTATGGTTAAAATTTGGTGGTACGGGTCAACCATAAACCACTTATCGATCTGTTCACTACTAAAGGGGGAGGGAAAGCAACCCCTAGAATTGCAAGATGGCAGTTCGAACTTATGGAACACAACTTTAGCATTGAATATGTACCAGGGAAAAGGAATCTATTTGCTGATTGTCTATCTAGGTTACCGTCTGACAACAACATGTTTGCTGAAACCAAGGATGATCATGATAATTTTGAATTGGTGTGTTGTGTTATTGATCAATCTGAGAATGTTATTTCAGAGAGGGAGTGGAGAGAAGCTTCCGAATGTAATCTGGAGTTTAAGGAAATTTAGAATTTTTTATTTCAAGGATGGTCTTACAACATTGCCGAACATAATTGTTCCTACAAGTACAAGCATGTTTTTGATGGTTATCCACAGTTAATGGTCTTATATATAGATCATCATTATTAGTTGTTCCTGAAGGCATGAGGAACAAAGTTCTTATGTTGGCCCATGAAGGCCACATAGGAATGCGTGCCATGAAAAGAAGGATAAGGGAAAAGGTTTGGTGACCGGCTTTAGACAGACAGTTGGAGCATTTTGTTAGGGATTGCATGGAATATGCTTTTAGTGACAAATCGCAAGTAACCTGTCCTTATCCTATTGAAGCCATGGAAGTTCCTGACAAACCTTGGTTTAAGGTTGCTGTTGACATTATTGGCCCTTTGAATTTGTCTGTCAATTTACCTCAGTATTTTTATAATCGTTGCCCAGAAATCAAGTGGGTAAGAACTGCTGATTCCTCCTCTAGCATTACATTTCTCAAGTCACTTCTCAGTAGAGAGGGTGTTCCGGAGGAACTCCTCACTGATAATGGCCCCCAATTTGTTTCAATTTAATTTGAAGAATCCCTACGTTCTGTTGGTATTAAACATAGTAAAACCTCACTTTATCATCCAAGAAGCAATAGCCTCGTGGAACGTTTTAACAAGGTCATTAAACAGAATGTATAATTAGCTAAAGCAGAAATTTAAAAACTCCTATGGGCTGTTCGCACTACTCCCAATTCTGACACTAGTGTGTCGCCATTTGTTTTGTTAAGAGATTGCATACCTTCCTCTCACCTTTTGAGAAGGTGGATGGGTGATAAAGTGTTTGTTTTGTACAAGGACAAGATTGATGATGTTAGCAGGAAACATGTTGTTACACAAAAGAAATATGATCAGACACAGTCCAGTCCTGTTGCTAAGCAATTACATGTTTGTGTGGGGGACATGGTGAGGGTAAAGTGTTCTAGGATTATACCCAAGGGGGAATCCAAATTTTCTGTTCTTAAGAAGGTGGTAAAGGTAAATAAAGGCGCTGTCATATTGGATAATGGTAGATGGTGGAACAAAGTGAAGATTGCTGTGTCCAAAACGGGTTTGGGTGTTCATCCTAACAGAAATATTAACAATGACACTAATTCCACTTTCCGTTCTCTGTCTTCCAGGACCGTCAAGTTACCTTCCAAGTTTCATGATTATATTTTGCAATAACTCTTATGATTTATCTGCAATGTGACTGTCAAGTTACCTTCAAGTTTCCTGATTATATTTTTGTAATAACTTTTATGATTTATCAACAATGTTGTCCTTAATTTCTGTACATAATTGTTCTTTGTTTTCAATTGCATTTTTCATTGTTAAGGAGAAAGATGTGTTGGGTTTCCCTTCCATTCTCTGGACGTCTGGAACCTCGGTACGTCAAGAGAATGGAAGGAACATTGTGGAGCGGGGGTTCTGGGTTAGTTGCAAGGTGTTCGTTTGATCGTCGGATCGCTTATCCTCTGTCCTGTTGACTACTAAATAAAAGTATCTTGAAAACATCTTACCGGCTCCCTGATTTCCTTACAAATGCCCATATGGTTTACATTACAATTATCTTTCCCAGACAGCTGTATAATCCAAGATATCAAACATTCCTGTTCTTTAACAGGGCATACGATTTAAAGGTACCTTAGCAACCACAACCACAACTATTGTGCTTCTGGTTCCTTCAATGAGTTGCTTTGTTACCTAAAATATTAGCGATCTGTTTTGATGCCATGGGTTATTTGTGTCTATACTGTGGATCACTTTGGGGATGATGGATTGGGCCTTTTTTGCAAATCCCGGGCAGTTTAGATACTATATCAATCGTCTGTGTCACATTGAGGAGGCCATACCTGAGTACCCTACCTACCTCTCCCTGAAATGTCCTTTTCTGTAACTTTTATACTGTTTAGAATATGAGATTCCTTGGGATCTTATCATGTATCTTGCAGAGAGGAAGAGTTTCAGGAGGCTCTTACACTGCAGCAGAGAGACACGTCTTCAGCTTTATAAATGGTACCTACGATATAGTCTCATGAGCAGCTTCCCACCCCCACAACAGGTACCCATAGGAAGGTTTGCCCTCTATAAACTTGTGCGACTGAACAGAGGAAGACCAGTCTGTTCTATCTTCCTCACTCTGGGTCATCAGCATCTCAAAGTCCCTTAATGATCAGGTATTCTAAAATGGCTGTAATATGCAAACCTCTGACACCCTTGAACCTTGTCCATAGGTCAAAGAGCAGATACAGGTCCTCTACTGGACCTCCATTTTATAGATGTTACTATGTGTTTTATTCGGTAGACAGTCAAAATATCGAGTTGTTAATGTCGATGTACCATATTATCGAGTCCAAAATATCGATGGTAAGAAATATCGGAAACCAAAATATTGTAGTAGAAAATATCGATTTATGTGTGTGTCAAAAATATCGAAGACATTAATGTCGAAATCAGTAATATCGATGCCGAAAATATCGAATGTCAAAAATATCGATATGTAAAAGTGATGTTTTAAAGTATGTTAAGTAATGATATAGTTAAATGTTGTTTATATATAATGTAATTTTTACATATAATTTTATAATTATTAGTTAGAAGTGTAGGAGCGGGATGTAGAGTTTATAGGGGATAAGGGTGGGTAGTGTATTAAAAAAGTATATTGTAAATATTGAATAATAAATTTTGCATTTGAAAAAAAATTTACATTTGCGAAATTTAATTCAAATTATTTAAAATTTCGATTTTTTATATAAATTTATTGAGTATTGTTAAATTATTTGTACTTTGCTTTTGGATATATATTAATTAATTGTGTAAATATATCTAAATTTTTAAATTTTTACTAAATAATTGTATTTTAATGTTAGGAGCGGGATGTAGAGTTTATAGGGGATAAGGGTGGGTAGTGTTTTAAAAAAGTATATCGAAATTGTACACTTTAAAATTTCGAATTTCCTTTAAAATTCAAAATTTCGCAAATTTTTAACAATATTTGTAGTTGTCGACATTTTTTCGAAATTAAGGGAGTATATTAAACATTATGATTAATTTTTGTGTATGTACAAAAAAGATTAAAAAATAATAAAATATTACATTATATTTATATAATATTTGTACTATAAATTTAGGAGCGGGATGTAGAGTTTATAGGGGATAAGGGTGGGTAGTTTTTTAAAAATATATAGGGTAATTATATAAAATTAAATTTCGCAATTCCAGAAAAATTTGCGAAATTTCTAAAATCAAAAATATTTGGAATCATGCGAAATGCTATCGATTGTTATCGAATATAGTACTTAATTTTTTTAGTTTGCTGTTGTGTATATACTAAATTAGATTTGAAATTATAATAATTTTAGATATTTTCTTAAAATATTTGTCTAATTATTTTATGAGTGGGATGTATAGTTTCAAGGGGATAAGGGTGGGTAGTGTATAAACAAAGTATACTCTAATCATAGAATGAAAAATTTAGTATTTTATTTAAAATTTCTTTCTCTTAGAAATTTTATTAACATTTGCTTTAAATACGAAATTATGAACACTATTATATTTGTGTTATAAATTGAGGTATTTTGTGTATATAGTAAAAAGTATAAAAATATATAAGTTAGTAGATATTTTAAAAATAAATGTATCATATTTTTAGGAGTGGGATGTCGAGTTTATAGTGGATCAGGGTGGGTAGTTTTTTCAAAGGTACTTTTTGTGCTTTTAGGGTCTTTTTTTGTGTATGTGCGAAGGGGTATTTTAAGTGTTCAGGGTCAGTTTTTAGTTTGTGGGTGAAGGAGTTTTGTAAGGTTTAAGACTCAGTTTTTAGTTTATGGGTAAAGGGGTTTTTTTAGGTTTCAGGGTCAGTTTTTAGTTTGTGGGTAAAGGGGTATTTTTATGTTTCTGGGTCAGTTTTCAGTTTGTGGGTAAAGGGGTATTTTTAGGTTTCAGGGTCAGTTTTTAGTTTGTGGGTGAAGGAGTTTTGTAAGGTTTCTGGGTCAGTTTTTAGTTTGTGGGTAAAGGTGTTTTGTAAGGTTTCAGGGTCAGTTTTTAGTTTGTGGGTAAAGGGGTTTTGTGAGGTTTCAGAATCAGTTTTCAGTTTGTGGGTAAAGGGGTATTTTTAGGTTTCTGGGTCAGTTTTTAGTTTGTGGGTGAAGGGGTATTTTTAGGTTTCAGGGTCAGTTTTTAGTTTGTGGGTGAAGGGGTTTTGTAAGGTTTCTGGGTCAGTTTTTAGTTTGTGGGTAAAGGTGTTTTGTAAGGTTTCAGGGTCAGTTTTTAGTTTGTGGGTAAAGGGGTTTTGTGAGGTTTCAGAGTCAGTTTTCAGTTTGTGGGTAAAGGGGTATTTTTAGGTTGTGGGTCAGTTTTTAGTTTGTGGGTGAAGGGGTATTTTTAGAGTTCAGGGTCAGTTTTTAGTTTGTGGGTCAAGGGGTATTTTTAGGTTTCAGGGTCAGTTTTTAGTTTGTCGGTGAAGGAGTTTGGTCAGGTTTCTGGGTCAGTTTTTAGTTTGTGGGTAAAGGTGTTTTGTAAGGTTTCAGGGTCAGTTTTTAGTTTGTGGGTAAAGGGGTTTTGTGAGGTTTCAGAGTCAGTTTTCAGTTTGTGGGTAGGGGGTATTTTTTGGTTTCTGGGTCAGTTTTTAGTTTGTGGGTGAAGGGGTGTTTTTAGGTTTCTGGGTCAGTTTTTAGTTTGTGGGTAAAGGTGTTTTGTAAGGTTTCAGGGTCAGTTTTTAGTTTGTGGGTAAAGGGGTTTTGTGAGGTTTCAGAGTCAGTTTTCAGTTTGTGGGTAGGGGGGTATTTTTTGGTTTCTGGGTCAGTTTTTAGTTTGTGGGTGAAGGGGTGTTTTTAGGTTTCAGGGTCAGTTTTTAGTTTGTGGGTCAAGGGGTATTTTTAGGTTTCAGGGTCAGTTTTTAGTTATAGGTGTTCAGGGAAAACATTAATTAAGATTCTATTTAAATTAAATTTATTACATTAAATTAAAATTAATTATATTACATTATTCATTTTTTTACATTGGATTTACTATAATAATGTATTATTATTTAATGTCCTGCAGTTACTTAAATTAATTGTTATTTGGAGTTGGAAGAGTAAATGTAATATGTTTTGTGTCCTGCACTTACTCTAATTAAATGGTGAATGCTGTTCTAATAGTAAATCAATCACGGTTTTTGAGAA
The DNA here is from genome assembly GCF_964263255.1 of Lissotriton vulgaris. Classification (NCBI taxonomy): domain Eukaryota; kingdom Metazoa; phylum Chordata; class Amphibia; order Caudata; family Salamandridae; genus Lissotriton; species Lissotriton vulgaris. Next base: position 458,866,379 of record NC_141687.1, read on the forward strand.
GCAATTACCTAAAGTAAATGGTTATTGGAGTCGGAATATTAAAACATTTATTTATGTGTCTTTCAAATATTGATATTATATGTATATGGGTGTATGATTAATAATTGTTATAACTTCAGTGTATAGTATGTTATTTATTTATATGTGGTATATAGAAATAGATAGAACATTACAGTTATAATACATTTGCTAAAATACATAATAATGATTTTGTGATAGGTAATACAAAATAATGACACCAGTTTTCTTTTTTGTATATTTTTTTATTCAACACTTGAAATATACGATTACATATACATTTTATCAAGCTATGTTTGGTATACATATAAACAAAAAAGGAGGATAATGTTCTTTGAATAATTACATTTTTGAGTAATTTTCTTGACAAGTAAATTTAATTTGTAGAGAAAAAATTGTTAGTTCACATAATGCAATGTATGATATTATACATACATAATACAATTATTGTTTCTTAATAAAACATCAGACATGTGTAATGAAAAACATAAGTCACAATTTTTTTATACATATTGTGATATACTGATGATGATATTAACATATGAACACTTTCAAATGTTTAATAAAAGATAAATATCCTAATGAGAACATGTACATCATAATAAATGATTCTTTTAACATTACAATATTCTTATGTATGATTATTATTATTAATAAATACGTTTTAATAATAACAATTTTCACATATAAGTCATATTGTAAACAATTAAATCTGATAAACAAATACAATATTACATATTTAGTTATATAATAATTTTAATAAATATTACATTAAATATTTATATATTTTCATACTTAATGTAATAAATATTAAAATTATGTAATATATAATTAATATACAGCCAAAAAGATTTTATATTTACAATATACTATACAATTTTTTTAAGAGTACACATAATTTCGAGCTATATATATAACAATAATGGACATTTATAGTACTTTTCACAGTTACATATAATTTGGCTCGTTTATTTTGTAACCACTCTTTGTCTTTTTGCGTTATTTTGGTAATGGGAAAGTCGCGGTTGGAAGCAGGTTCACTTTTGACTAGGTACGATTCTACTTTTATATTTTTTAAGTAATGTAAATTACTAATAAAGGTTATATTTTGTTATTTTGGGGTTGGTAATTAAAGTATGACTATTTACATATAATGGAGTGGAATTAATACGTATTTTCGGTCACGACTTTTTGAGCCATTTAAAAAAATTGGAGTTAATGAGTATGTGGTATAATTTTATTAAAATAAAAATTAATAGGATTTTGATGTTTATATATTATGGGATACTCGTTAGTGTTATGTCGGTGTGATTGTTTAGCTGTTTTTTTTTCTCGTATTTTGAAACAGCTATTTCCGTTTCCGAATTTTTTTTTTTTGGGAAAGGAAGTGTGTTTCAGTTGTTAGAACGGAGATGATTTACATTCTTCCTTTATATTTTCAGTTCTGTGAAATATTTTTCACACTTTAAGATAACAGTCGTTATTTTAAATGGCATTTAAATAGTCGTTTAATTTGGATGATGGAGAGTTTTAGCAGACTTAAACAAACATAAATAATGATTTGTTGGATTAAGTTTTTGATATTTACACATTGTATTGTTGGTAAAGGATTATCTTTATGATGTTTTATTTAAAGGTAAGTTATAAATTTATGTTATTTTATTTGGATGGAAGCAGTTTTTAAAAACAAATATTGTGATATAATAATATATTTATTTAGTCTTTTTAGAATAGTGTTAAAATATAAATTAGACTAAATAAATATTTTTTTATTATATTAAAATATGTGTTTTCTTAGATTAAGGATATTGTTTAATCTCTATTAATTAATTTAGTTATTGCAATTAGTTCAATGTTTTGGCTATCATTTTTAAATATTCCAGTCCTCTTGTTGTAGGATAGAGTTGGACTTGCTGTTGAAGATATAAATACATTTGAGCAGTTTGTCTAGAGAGTTTTGGTTTCAGTTGTATGACAGATTGCTGCATACGTAGTTCCTGAAAGCTTTGCTCTTTTTGTATAGCTGTGACTAGCTTGGGTAATGTGGGTGTTGTACGTCCAGTAGAAGAGAGGAAGGCATTGTGCCAACCTTCAACAGCATTGTTCGTTTTTGCCTCTTGGTTGAGTGTTGGTAGATAGACATTCCACCAGGGAATTGCAAATTTTGGCTGGCGTCTGTGGCCTGACCTGTGTAGTCTTCCTACCCAGTTGTCCTCAAAGTAATCTGAAAGTGGGGCGAGTCTTTGCTCATTTTGGGTGTAGAAAGGACTTTCAAGTAACAAATTGTAATGTTCGGCAACATCAGTTACTGGTACATATGCCAGAGCAATGAGATGTTTGATTTGGCATGCAAAAGTTATATTTGTTGCATACTCAACACTAAGGGCAGATTTTTGTAAATGTCTCCAGAGACATTGATTGAAATGAAAATAACATCCTTGAATGGATGTGTGTGGGTAAGTTTTCAAAATTGAATTAATCATAGCTTGCTCGAAGTCTATGATGATTTTCATTGGGAAGTAATCAGAAGTGTGTTCCTTTATTTTTTGTAAGATTTCAGAGTAAGTTGTGGCTTGTTTGTTTGGTAATAAGCAATATATGAAGGGAATACAGGTATTATGATATTGCCCATGAATTGTGTATAACTGGTAGAAAGGTTTTGGGCATATAGAAAAAGTTCCATCCATCATCCAAGTAGTACTTTCAGTTAATTTTTTTATATTGTTATTAGTTGCAAACATTATAATTCTTTTATCCTTGCTATGATTATCATAAAAAATAAATGGCTCGTCATTATGAGTAATTACAAGCTCTGGTGGAATTATGACTTCTTCAAAAGTTTTAGGAGTTGGTATATTGGGTCTACTTGCTTTTTTTGTTCTTGCTATTGTTCTTTTAATGGAAGCAATAGATGGTAGCTGACTTCTTGCTTCTTTGGGAACTTAGGTAGTAATTCTTTAAGAATTACGTTGGTAGGTAGTTCTGATCTGGTACTTAATTCCTTGATATTCTCAAGAGTGGATCTCACTTTTATTTCTGAGATGTTTGGTGGGTGATTATGTTCAGTGGTACTTATAACACTAGTTTCCCTTGTTGTAGCACGGCCATAGCATTTATTGGAGTAATATTTTGTACACTTCCAATTCACTTTAAGGTCTTTTTGTTTCTCCTGAGTATAAATGTAGCCCATATAGCATAACAAAAATTTGCCTTTCTGAGATGTAATAAATTTTGCATCATCAGTCATTCTTGAGTTCTGGTATCTAGAAAAGTTAATATACAAATATTAATATAATCAGAAATGTATAAAAGATTTTAAATAAAGCTAGTATTCTTCTAGTAATTTACTTACCAGCAGTAATGTTCTATTTATCGAAATTAGATGCTTGTTCAATTTGATGTTGTTCTTCTATTGGCACGGTCTGTACAGAAATAATTAAGTATGTTATAGCAAAAGTTACTATTTGTTTTTTGGTAACATTTGTTTTACTTTATAACGTCTCTAAAAATAGTTTAGTTTCTTTGGATTTAAACAGAGAAATTTCCAAGATTATACTAACAGATTGATAAAAAGAGTCGTTTTTATTTGTAGCACATTCTATAGAGTTTATGAAGACTACTTATGTTTTATTTATCAACTTACCAAGATAATTATAGTAGTAGCAGAATGTTTGTTCTTTGATGTGAATTATCTCTTTTCTGTATCTTTGAGTTCTGTTTAGAGAGAAAGTTGATGACAATTACTAATGTGTTTATATGTTATATAAATAATACACATTTGTTCTAAAGCATTGTTACTTATTTGCTAAAAAGAACCGGGGATGATACATGTATTATGAGTTAAAGCACAAAAAAACATATTTAAGAACAGGAAGATTATAGTAACAGATGCATAAAAAGAGTCACTTTTGTTTCTAGTACATTATATAGAGTTTATAAAGACTAGTTATGTTTTATGTATGAACTTACCAAGAGAATTATAGTAGTATCAGAATGTTTGTTCTTTGATGTGAATTTTCTGATTTCTGTACTTTTGAGTTCTGTTTAGAGAGAAAGTTGATGAAAATTACTAATGCGTTTATATGTTATATAAAGAATGCACATTTGTGATTAAGCATTGTTACTTATTTGCTAAAAAGAACCGAGGATGACATATGTATTATGAGTAAAAGCACAGAAAAACATATTTAAGAACAGGAAGAAAACATTTTTTACACAGCATTGTAACGTTTTTTCCTCAAACCATTCTGGCTTCACACTATGTTTTAAGATTTACAGGCTAAGAAACAAAGTATAGAGTTTTAAATTAGGCCAATAATTGGCAAATAACGTTAAGTAAATGTTAAACATATGTAGATACCTTTTTTAAATGTAAAGTGTCCTGTATCTTGAAGTTGAAGTATAACTTTATTTGTTTGTAGAGTCTGTTTAAAGGTAAAGTACATAAAGAAATAACAAATTAGTTTACAAATTTTGGTCTATAAGTAATAGCAAAATAACATTAGAATTTAGTAACAGAGCTATATGATTACTTACTTGTAGTTTCTGGACGAATTTTCTTGCAGAGAAGAATAGAGATGGTGCTCCCAAAATTGGCAGTATGTGGTCACGAAGAATATTTCCTGCAACTTGTATGGCTGTTTGTGATTGGTTTATATAGTCTATGTGTAATTAAGTTTGCTATCTGATTGGTCAGATATGTAAAGACGAGTTACTATTGGTTAGTTTGAATTTTTTTTAAGTTAAATATTTAAGATATATCTTCTTAAATAGTTTATGTTGAAGAATTGAAATGATATATTTATGTAAAAAAATACTTATTAAATAAATAAAGATTATGTAAAATGAGTACTAAGTATTAAATAAGTATGTTTACAACGAGTTTATATAAAAATTTCGTTAGTTGGCGAAAATAAATTTTTGTACACTAAATGTTACTTAATAATTTGAAATTACATTAGTGAAGTCATTTGAAATGTGTGTATTACGTAGATAATAGATTTATTGGTGTCATATCTAAAAAAAGGAGTATTATTTAGCTATCGATATTTTGATATGTACGAAATTAGTGCTATCGAAATTTTAGTAATCGATATTATTGTAGTGTGTTATATGTAGTATTGAGTGTCGATATTATTGTATTCGAAAATAATGCTAACGATATTTCTGTATACGATATTTTTGTGCATCGATATAGTTTGCTCGATATTATTGTAGTTTACATGTTAAGTATAGGGTGTCGATATTAGTGCTATCGATAATAGGGACTCGATGTTATAGTAGGTCGATTTTTTAGACATCGAAATTCTGTCAGTGATTCGTTTTATTCTATATATTGTATTTACATGTGAACCAGACTAGGTCCTCCTAGCTGCTCAGCCAGAGTGTGAGTTGGTTACGCAAAGTTGGTGTGACTGTGATGCGTGGAATGCCTGGGTACCTGAGTGGATGAGTGGTGACAATTAGAGATAGGCTGAGCAGCTAGGCAGGCTACTCCTGGTGGGGCTGGTATTTGACCAGAGCTGGCTGGACTAAGAAAGATGGTAGATGGTAACTGGTGATGGAGCAAGGTTTTGATCGTAGAGAGACTTGCTCGGACTCAATACTCTTGAAATAACATATAATGTACTAATTAATATGTTTCGTCTTACTAACAATGCACCACACAACATTTCTAGTATCTAGGGGAAGCTTTTCAATGTGCTTTCTACTAACCATAACAGGAGTGTCTTTAAATGGCCGTCGCAACGCGGGAACTTTTCTGCGCCTGCGTCTCTCACACTCACGTGATGTGATGTATTCTTTGCTTGGTGGGAAAATTTTGCTTCTGCACACTAGAACTAAAGATGGCTGCTCTATGTTTTCACATGATAATGCTTGCATTGCTGCTTTTACTAAATTGTTTGTTCTGCCTAATTCCTAATGCTGTAGTTAAAATGAAGTAATGGGAATAGAATAGAGATAAGTGGTATACAGTGCATTCATTTATTCCTTGTTCTAAAACTGTTTCTCTTCTACTTTGCTATTAGCTCGTATTTAGGCCTAATGCAATTTTGCTGCACTCCATCTTGCAACTCCTGCGACTGCGCAGAAGAGCTCAAGAGTCCACAGCCATGACATTGAATCCATGCCAAAGACAGTCTTGCCTGCAATGCGCCTGGGAAAATGAACTATTGACCCACGGAAAGGAAGACAACTTACCAATCTTTGTATACATTGTATTTGTTATTGAAACATCCATTGTCGGGTGGAATAAAAGTGCATGGGAAAATAAAATGATGGGAGCGAACATTAATTTGCATTATTGAATCAAGTGACCTCATAACTGGTATGGTGTGATGACCTCTCCTCGTCTTTTGACCAATCAAATTGAGGGAATACACAACTTCAACATTGGGGTGGTACACTGCCCTGGAAAATGGTACATCTAAGGTAGGCTTAGCTAGTTAGATTGTCCGACTTGTCCGAATAGCTGGCCTGTCACAGACCCAATGCACTCAATAGGCGATCGAGAGCAGAGGTGCTGGCGGAGCACTCTGTCAGAAGAATCGATAACCCAATCGGGGTTCTGGGAAGGAGTTTGATTACCCAATCGGGGTTTCTGAGGAAGAAGATTCGCTAACCTAGTCGGGGTCCAACTGTTAGCCACAGTGAGGGGTGTGACGCTGGCATTGCACTTAGCTGAGGGTACCTGTTTCCAACCTGAATCCATCCTAATTTGGTCATCACTGCTCCTGATCTACACCTGTGCTGTCTTACTGGCATCTGAACTACTAGAACACCTGTTTCTTTATCCCAGCCTGTGGCCAGGGTTGGTCTTCACACCATTCTAGGTAAATATGAAATAGTGTGGGTATGTCATTGTACTGTTTCCCTTTTCTTACCAATCCTATGTTTCAATGCTAAATGAAAGTTTCATATTATTTTCACATCATCTTGCTATGATTGTATTCTTTTTAATTGAATGCGCTTTGGTATGGACTCTGAAATTTGAGAATTTATATAGATAAAGTGTATAAACCTTTCCTGAGTCTGTAGTTATTTTATGAATGCCTACATTTATTTACTGCCTATTATGCTAATACCCTTGATCCCTTAGGACTCTAGGTGCGTGTGACAAGGATTGGTAAGTAAAATGGTCTAGGTCCTAAAATGGTAAATTAAAATTTATGATTAAGCGTAAGTTTACCTGTTCAAAGTGTGTATGTTTTTATGGGCCCAGGTGAATATGGTAAGATCCTGAGAAGGTGAGCCCACCCTCAATCAATATTCTTTTGGTAGCAGAGCAGTGGTTAGGGTTTAGTTAAGATAGGTAGTTAGTCACATATTGATTATTTGAATTTGTATTGATTTTATGTATTAACTGAAACCCGTTTGTATTGTTCTATGTTTGTTTTGGAATCCCCGGGGGCAGAATAGCGGATGGTAAATGGAAGCCACTTTGCAGTGAGGTCACTTGCCTATGGAAGTAAGTGCGTGGTTAAGTAAAACTGGAAGGGATTTTCTGTATAAATGTGTGAATAAATGATAGCAAAGGAATTCGCTGGTGAAACTTAGGCCTTATATCACCTAGAAAGGGTAAGCCAGAGGGAGTAACAGGTTCTCTAATGCTTGTATGAAGAGTAGGCGGAAGGGATCTACTCGCAGTGTGTGAAGAGTAAACGGAAGGGATTTACTCGCAGTAGGTGCAAATCGTCTATCCTTTGAATTAGTCACTTAGGCACAGTGGCAAATGTTTTTACGTTGTTAATTAATTACATTTTGCATTTAAAAGTGAAAAGAAATCAGTTTAAATATTACCTTGCAAAAGAGGAAGTCAATTGCGGAACTGCGCTGACGTCACCAAGAGCCGCACTGTTATTGGTTGAGACAGCGGGTGTGTAGCTGAGGTAATAATTGAAAAGGAGGGGTGAGTGCAGGAGCACGAGAACTTGTCTCACGAGAAAAGCTGCGCAATTATTGGTCGAAATTTTTTTAATTCTAATCACTGATTGGTTCTTGAAAATAAGAAACCCGCTGTGATTGGTGAAGTATTTAGTAAACAATAAAGTGTAGCTGCATATTAATTTATTGGTCGAAATCATATGTGGCATATAGATCTAGCAATTATAGGAAACAGACCCGATAGAAAGTACTTAGGGTTTGCGCAAGAGCACTACATAAGAGGAAGACCTCATATCAGGTACGGAGAAAAATGTTGCTTTTTAAGAAAGTAAAACATTTCTTCAAGAAAGATAAAACGATTAAAACAAGAGAAGGGATTATTAGTTCACCACCAAATACACCCACATCATGGTAAAATGGGGCTATCACACTTGTGTGTGGTTAGAGAACTGGATGGAGTACACTAAAGATGATGGTGTTTTGGCATTTCCAAAAAATTGTACCTTTAATGGTAGAATTTTGTACAATTTGAGAACACGCATGAATGAATTAGATCCCAGACCTAGAGTAACCCAGTACGAAGCATTAGAAGAATGGGAAACTGAGGATTTTGGGTGAGATAGACCCAGAAGAATAGAAATTAGAGTAAATTCTATCCCAGATTTCCTAAAGAGACAAGAGATAAGCAAATGAAGAAATGGAGACAGTCTATGTTAGTGGAAGGATTATATCCAGTACTAACTTTAGAAAAACCATCAGGAAGTAAGTACACAGAGAAAAGGGGAAATGTAATGACTAGTGGTGATTCATTTGACAATTATTCTGAGGATTTGTTAATGAAAAATCCGCCAGCTTACCACGAGGAAGCAAGTAGAGTTAACCCTAGTGCCCCGTTCTTAACACCACCTTTGGTTCCATAAGTTGTACATGAGCTCTCACTAGAAAAAGTCTTACAGGAACGAAGAAGAGAGACAATAAATAAACAGAGAAATTAATTGATTCAGAAAATATCCCAGCTGATTACAAGCCCTGAAGCCCTAATTATACTAGTAACTATAGGTCCTGTTGTTCCCCGTATGGAGAAAAATAGATCTGTCCTAAAACTCCTGTTTTGACCACACCTGTAGTACAGCCTAGAAAGGAACCCTTGATTGTTGATGACCAAGCAAGTGAATGCGAATCAGTAGTATCCCTGATAGATTTACCTATAAGAGAACCAGTGGGTGACTCGATCAGGAAAAACACTCCTGAGGCTCTAGAGAAGTACGGATGGAAACATCCTTAGATACAAAAAGTGCTACTGTAGTATGCCCGGAAGAAACAGAGAGATGATCTCGAGAAATAGAAAAGCCAAGATCACAGCCTAAAGCATTGGATATTTTTAAAATAAGAGTTGAATTGGAAGAATTGCTTGCTGGAAATTTGGGGTTAGATAGATTAAATACATTAAGTGAAGATGAATTGTTGTTTATATGTCGAAGTATCACTCGAAATACAAAAACATTTCATGAAAAGTTAACTAGTTTGACCTCTGAAATGAGAATTGATATTGGAAAATCTAAAGTGTTACAGGAACCTTATCAAGCTGAATTTTCTGACAAAGATTTAGAAAACATGAATGTGTCAGGACGTAAATTGCAGATTAAAGAACTGTGGGGTGACTTAGACAAATGGAAAGCAAGATGGACCAAGAAAAAGGAGGAAGCCCAGGGAGAAAGCGCTGCATCTGAATATTTGTTAAAAGAATCAGAAAAAGTAGAAAGGTTGTACCCAATGAGAGGTTACCCAAGGAGGGTATGTGCATGTCCCATGGTCTCAACAGGATTTTTTATCATTTACGAATGATTTCCCAAAACTCAGAGAGAAACCTGTAGAGTGGTACAGACAAGTTGTTAGATTTGTAAAAGTCTCAAAAGTATTGTTGAAAGACTTAGATGGGTTGTTTGACATTGTAGTACCTGCAGATTTATGGACAGAATGTAAAATTACCTTTGATTGGACCAGTGACGAATACCCCAGAGATCTAAAGACAGGAGCACCATCCGATGACGTGATGAAAAAGGAAAGGGAAAGTACCCACGAAAGAAACAGATTGGACACGAATAGACAGAACTACCCAAAATAAAGATGAATCAGTACATACATACTATGAGCGCCTTTTACAGGTATTCAAGCAGTACAGTGGATTGGAAAGCATTGATACGAAAGACATGACACATTTTATTTATCGGTTTGTGTCAGGGTTAAAGCCAGAATTTTTGCAAATGATTAAATATCATAAAATCTGCTGGCAGGCCAAGCCAGTGGATTACACACTTAAATATGCAAAATATTGTGGGGATGAAATTGACAATAAACGAAAGAATCTAGAAGAAAAGGTAATGTGAGCACAGGTAAAATTAGCAGAGCAACAGGAACTCCAGCTAAATCAATTGAAAAATAATCAGAATCAAGGAGATGGAAACGGGGGTAGACCAAGAGGTAGAATGAACAGAGAGGAGGCCAAGAAAAAATGTCCTTGTCATGGGTGCGGAAAAATGGGGCATTGGAGGAATGAGTGTAAGGCTATATTGAATAACAATGTGAAAAACGATACTTTGAATCCACAGATGCAGAAAGGGGTGTCAAGGAAGCCACAGCAAAAGGTAATACAGAACCAGTTACCACTTGCACCTGTGTCAGATTCTGGGAGCCAAGCAAATTACAAAGTGGATACCACAAATTGGGAGGGAAGTGAAAGGAGAAACACAGTGGCATCCCAATTTCTTTTGAGTGACGCATTTTTCGAGGAAGATAGTTACTGACGGTGCCTGAGAGGGGAGGACGAGGAGTGCGTACTTGGTGCATCCTTGCCGGTAGATCAGTCAGGTCCATACATTGAGGGAAAAGTTAAGGGAAATTATGTTACCTTTTTGTTGGATACTGGCGCTAGTCGTTATACTGTGAGAACAGTAGACTTCCAAACCTACCCCTCTCAGGAGAAGTGATCCAAGTAGTGTGCCTTTCTAATAAACAAATTAGTACCCCTGTTACATAACTAATGGAAGTCAGAATAGGGAATTTTATAAGCATGGGCGGAAAATCCGTTCCGCTCGCGGATTTTGCGGATTTTCGGTAAATTTGCAATCCGCGAGATCCGCGAGCGGAACGGATTGGGTCAAAAGTTCAAGCTGACTTTTGTAACTCTTTTAGAATGGCGCTGGCAAGCTACCAGAGCCATTCTAAAATAGTTACAAAATCCAGCTTCAACAGGAAGCTCTAATAGATAAAGTAAAGAAGGTGCTGCTCAAATTCAGTTACACATGGGGTGATTAATGATTGTGTACCTTAATTTGACCTTCAACTCGAGCACCTGCTTTGCTTTATCTATTAGTGCTTCCTGTTGAAGCTATTTGCAGCTATTTTAGAATGGTGCTGGCAGATTGCCGGCGCCATTCTAAGTGGGGCTGAGGGCAGAAGGGCACAAAAGTGGGACAGAGGGCAAAAGGGGACAAAAAATGAGTGGGGCAGAGGGCAGAAGGGCACAGAAATGAGTGGTACAGAGGGGAGATGGGCATAAAAAACGAGAGGGTGGCAGTGATTAACCAGGTAAAACAACCCCCCTGCGAAATCGCAAAGCGCCACGCGAACACCCGCGAACTCGCAAAACGAAAAAAATTTGCGCGAATACGCGAATTTTGCGGATTGCGAATTTGCAAATTCGCGGATTGCGAATTTGAAAAAATCGCCAATGCTTAGAATTTTAAAGAAATGCACACATTTGTAGTATGCAACTCTAGTCCAGTGAACCTATTAGGTAGGGACTTCCTGTGTAAAATGAATTGCACAATCTTTTGTACACCAAGTGGTGTTGAAATTCAGACCCCAGATGAAGACGGGGTTTATAAATTAATGTTAGCCAAACAAGAACCTGTAAATAAAAAGATGCTAGTGGAAGATCTTCCAAAAGAATTACAGCATACAGTGAATCCTGAAGTGTGGGATTTCACTGGGAAAGATGTAGGATTAATGGAAAATGATGACCCGGTAAAAGTGACAGTAAAAGAAGGTGCAGTTTACCCAAATATTCAACAATACAAAATGAGTCCGGAAATAAAAACAGGCGTTGCAGCAGAAATAAAGCGGTTGGTTTAACAAGGTATTTTACAAGAAATAATGAGCAGTCCATGTAATTCACCTAAACCTGGCATACAGAAACCGAGCGGGAAATATAGGGTCATACAAGACCTCCGCAAAGTTAATAAAAATGTCATCCCATGTTGCCCAGTTGTGCCAAATCCTGCAGTGATTCTGTATCAGATACCGTGGGAGCCGGATGGTTCACGTTAATTGATTTGTGTCATGCATTTTTCTCCATACCATTACATCCAGATAGCAAAGATCTTTTCTGATTCAAATTCGATGGCCATGTTCACGTTTGGAATCGTGGCCCTCAGGAGTACACAAAAAGTCCATCGATCTTCCATCAGATATTGAAAACATTTCTTGTATCTCTGGTCCTGCCCGGACAGTCTGTCCTGGTGCAGTATATAGACGACCTGTTGGTTGATTCTAAGACTCAAAATGACTGTGTTTTTGATACCATTGCATTGCTGAATCATTTGGCAGAAGGAGGGCATAAAGTGTCACCAAAAAAGTTACAATTCTGCACCACATCAGTAAAATATCTGGGCACCAGATAGAGAAAGGGGTCAGGAGAGTTACCTCTGAAAGAATCAAAATAATCAGAAACACGAATCTACCTCAAACACAGAAAGAAATCAGAATGTTTCTTAGAGTTGTAGGTTACTGCAGGCAATGGATTGTGGGATTTGCAGTCCTAGCTAAACCACTGATACAAATGACAACGAAGAGAGCAAAAGACCCAGTAGAGTGAGATGACGAAAGCATGACTGCCCTCTTGAAGCTGCGTGACCGTCTATGCTCAGCTCCAGCCCTACGGATGCCTGATTATTCAAAGGAATTTGCATTATTTTGTGATGCACGTGACAACTGTGCATTGTCTGTTCCGACCCAAACTCATGGTTTAATGAGACGTCCTGTGGCATATTTTTCATCCACACTAGATCCAGTGGCAGCTGCATTGCCAGGATGTCTGAAAGCAGTAGCTGCATCATGCATGAGTCTTGAGCAAAGTGAATCTATCATTACAGGACCCTGTAACTGTGTATGTCCCACACTCAGTGGTGATTCTGTTAACTAGAACACATACTCAGTATTTGACTCCTAGTCGGCTGACTAAGTATGAGCGGATACTTCTAGGTGCAGGGAATGTGACCATTGCCAGATGCACAATTCTAAATCCAGCTACGCTGTTACCTGACTCACACTTCGAAGAAGTGAAAGGGGGAAGTCATGCATGATTGCATCGACCTCACAGAATACAGTACAAAGCCCCGTCCACACATAAAAGAAGAGCCATTGTTAACTTTTGAATAGGAGCTATTTGTGGATGGCTCATGCATGAGACATTGTGAAGAAGGATTAAGTGTTGCTTATGCTGTGTGTACTTTGTGGGGTCCAGTTTAAGCATCCTATTTACCTGGAGTCAAGTCTGCACAAGTAGCCGAATTAGTTGCATTGACAAGAACCTGAAAATTTGGGAAAAATTTGAAAGTAACCATATACATTGATAGTCAGTATGGTTACAGAGTTGTGCATGACTTTGGTCAACTTTGGATGCAGAGGGAGTTTCTGACTTTTTCAGGTACTCCTATTAAAAATGGACATTATTGGAAGCAATTCAATTAACAAAAGAAGTGGCTGTGGTCAAGTGTGCTGCTGGTCAATCTGGACATGACAGAGTGACAGCAGGTAACCGATATGCTGACCAATTAGCCCAGCATTGTGCCAAACATAAGATGGCAATAAATAAGAAAATTGATGCATGTGGAAATAGCTGCCAACTTATGTTGCTTGAAAGCGTGAAAACATGGGAAGAAGTGAGAGATTTGCAAAATGAGGCAGAAATGATGGAAAGGGAAGAGTGGGAGAAAATAGGATGTCGGAGAAGGGCTGAGGATGGTGTTATTGTTTACCTTGATGGGAGACCTGCGTTACCAGATTGTATGCTTGCTCCTATGGCTAGGATGGATCATGGAAGCTCACACGTAGGTAGAGACGCAATGATTAGGCAGTTCAGACAGAGTTGGTTCAATGCGAGATTCAGGAATGTAGCAGAGAGTCTTTGCCAAAGGTGCATAACATGCCAAAGAATGAATCCTGGTAAGAGTACTGTAGTGTTGCCAGGAAAGATTGGAAAGGCTGAAGGGGCCCTTCATACGACTAAAGATTGATTTTATCTAGTTACCCCCTTGCCGAGGACTGAAGTACATCCTTTTCATTGTCTGCCTGTTTTGAAAATAGGTGGAAGCCTAGCCTACTCGCAGGAATGATAGCCTCACTGTAGCCAAACTCCTACTCAGGCAACTCATACCACGTTTCGGTTTTCCAGTAATGATTGAATCAGACCGAGGGTCTCATTTTAATAATGAAATAATTTATCTGATCTGTAAAGCATTCCAAATTGAGCAAATGCTGCACCGTGCATACTACTCAAAGGCTTCTGGAGTGGTAGAACAACTGAATGGCACAATCAAGTCATGGCTGGGAAAGATATATGAATCTACCCGATTGGAGTGGCCTGATGCTTTACCTCTTGTTCTGATGGGACTCAGAAGCATCCAAGACACAAACACAGGCTTGAGTCCTCATGAAATACTCATGGGAAGAGCAATGAGGCAGGCATGGGTACCTGGACACAAGCTGATAAAATATCTGATGATTTAGTGCTCGAGTACTGCAAAGAACTGGCTGACTAAGTGTGTTCTATCTCTCACCAGGTTGGGGAAGACGCTGTCGTCAGACAATCAACTTCAGCACATGACCTGAATCCAGGTGACTGGGTAGTGATAAAAGAACATACTCGAGAATCTTGCCTAGCGCCAAGGTGAGGAGAGCCACATCAAGTGATATTGGTTACCACCACAGCTGTGAAGTGCAGGAGAATTCTGAATTTGATCAATGCCAGTCACACCAAGAGAGTGACAGAACATAATGAAGTAGGAGCTGAAGGTTGTGCAGCTGAGGGGGTCTCAAGAAGTTGATCCTGAAGTAGTTGATGAGGAACAACCGAGCTCCAGTCAGGATGAAAGGATTCCAGTAGTCGACATACCTGCAGAATTTGTGAGAACCAGAAGTCAAACCTATCTAGATAGACAGAGTGATAGTGAGGATGAGTCAGGAATAGAAGGAGGTACTCAAATTACAGAAATCCAAGCCAATAGTAATTCTGAGGATGACCAGATAAGAAGAGATCAGTGTACTCAGACATTTGAAACTCCAGCCAAAATTCTCGAGTCTGAGGAGGGACAGATAGGTATTAGAGCAAAAACTCAGTCAGAAGACAATCAAGAAATTCCTGAGCAGGACCAGGTAGGGGTAGAAAACGTGTTCAGGAAGAAGAATGCGAACAAAGTCAAACTCAAAATCAAAGTCAAACACAGTTAACTCCTGAACAAGGCCAGATTAGTATCCAGGCAGACGAAACAAAAGTAAGACCTGGACTAAGTCAGATAAAGAGTGATACAGAGGACGACATAGAACAAGTTGCGCCACAACTGAATGAAAATAAAAGAGCATCTGAAGAAAGTCAAAGCAAAGAGCCAGCTAAAAGACTCAGAAAGGGAGATAAGTGGCCTGGTTTTGGTGTTGTCAAAAGACTGAAATGTCGCCTTAAAACGATAAATGAAGAACCAGAGCAAGTAAATGAAATATCCAGTCAAGCTGGAACATCCACAGAGCAACCGAGAAGAAGAAGTCCACGGTTGAAAAGACTGAATAAAAAGTTCAAGGGACCTGAGAGGACCTATGTCATACTTGAAGATTTCGAAAATCTAGAACTAAGTGATGACAAACTGATTGTTTACCAGATTGACGAAAAAGTGAGACCGACTTGAGAGAAGATTCACAGGTTATAGTCTGTGAAAAAGTTACAAAGGGGGGATAAGTCTCCTTAATCAGAAATGGCTGATTTTAATGTTAATGGAAGACCGAAAAGAAATTGTCTAAAGACATGTTGTAGGATATGTACATGTAGTATAGTAATATTAGTTATAATATGGTTTGGACTGACATTAGCTATACCTTACTTAATGAGCAAAGAAATGCAAAATAACACTAATATACCTGAGCAAGTAGATTCACCTAAGAATATAGAAACACATACACATGAGAAAGCAGTTAGTCTTAAGCAATCTGGAGTAGATTTAGAAGCACCGGATGAGGGAGATTTACAGTATAGAGAAGCTAAGAATAGAACTAATTTGAATGTATTTGCTAATTTATTAGTACGTTATGTAGAAGCTATGGAGATTAGTGATTGCTATGTGTGCATGAAATTGCCCACATCAGTAGCTGAAGGGGTCACATACCACCACTTACCTCTAACCTATGGTATTTCATGTAGCATTTTAGCTAGTCTGTTTTATAGAACTGGAAAGTTACATTAATATTATTCCAATTTTGATGTAGTATTTTCTGAAGTTCCTTTACGCAGACCTTTGAATCGTATTTCTAGTACTAGAGACTCTACACACTTCATGGGTGATTATTTTCTCACGGTAGGATCAATAGACATAGCTGAAGGGCATAAAACCAATTTAACATATATATTGCAGGAAAAAGAAAAGATTTTTCGAGATTTAGTAAAGAAAAGGAGACAGGATTTACATAGAACAGCCACTGATCATAAACGAAAGATTCCTAAATGGGCTGAAAATAAAGAGTTTACCTATAATGGCAAGACTCAAGCTGCTATGTTGCTGGATTTCGACAAGAAAGGGAAACTCTGTCTCCAAAGAGAGAAAACAGATTATTATAAGAATATATTCATTGTTTCCAGTGAATGTGAACATAATTTCAAAGTTATAGAAGGTTGGGGTTTCAAGGATGGAACTTAACCAGTTTACCCTGGAATTTATTACATTTGTGAGAACAAGACCTATTTTAAATTGCCTAATCATTGGTATGGGAGTTGCTATTTTGGAATAGTATTCCCAAAGGTATACCATGTACAAGAAATCACTGGAAGCAATGAAGGGACTAATGGACTAACCCGTAGTAAAAGAGCAACGTTTGCTGAAATTGTAAACATATTTAGTGCAATAATACCTTCAGTGGGAGTGGTTCTGAACACTCAAAGAATTTGCAAATTATCAACAGTGGTGGATCGCTTATCGACTGACACTGCTAGTCGATTTCTGATGATCAATACTTCATTAGTTGCAGTAAGATCAATGGTTTTACAAAAATGACTTGCTCTTGATATATTATTGGCAAAAGAGGGCAGAGTCTGTAGAATGTTGAAGATGCGACATTGTTGCTCTTATATTCCAGACGAAAGTGTGGAAATTAAAAAATACGCGAGGAATATTACACATTTGAGAGAAGAATTGAAACCACTGGAGGTTGACAGTGCATGGAAGAGACTAATTAGTGGTCTCTCTTCAATTGGTAGTTGGTTCACTAACGTAGGAAAGAGTTTTGTAGGTAAAATACTGATGCCGATGGTGGGAGTAGCTCTGCTGATTTTAGGGATAACAATTTGTTGCAAATGTTGCAAGAATAAAAAGACATATGCAGTAAATAAGAAAGGAAAGAAGAGACATATTGATGAAATTGAGTTAGAGGAGCTGAATGGGAATCTCTACAAAAAGATGAAAAACCTCCAAATGACTAAAGAGAAAATCCCACATAAAATGTTTGAAGAAATTGAGATGAGTAAATGTTGAAAAGTTGGCATCTGTTTCTGTAATTAGTGATGAAATAAAATATCATCAAAGAGGGGATTGATGCAGCAAGGTTTCGATCGTAGAGAGACGTGATCGGACTCAATACTCTCGAAATAACATATAATGTACTAATTAACATGTTTTGTCTTACTAACAATGCACCACCCGACATTTCTAGTATCTAGGGGAAGCTTTTCAATGTGCTTTCTACTAACCATAACTTGAGTGTCTTAAAATGGCCTTCGCAACGCGGGAACTTTTCTGCACATGCGTCTCTCACACTCACGTGATGTGATGCATTCTTTGCTTGGTGGGAAAACTTTGCTTCTGTGCACTAGAACTAAAGCTGGCTGCTCTATGTTTTCACATGATAATGCTTGCATTGCTGCTTTTACTAAATTGTTCTTTCTGCCTAATTCCTAATGCTGTAGTTAAAATAGGCAAGACAACACAACAAGTGAATATGCGCATAACAAAACATAAGTCTAGAATCAAGAATAAAGTGCTTACAGCACCTATGGTGGAGCATTGCATTGAAAATAAACACACTAAGAATGACTTGAAGTGGTCAATTCTATATGTTCTGCAACAGTCTAGACCCATCGACCATGATAAACCTCTACTAAAAAAAGAGGCCTACCTTATACTTAAGTTTAATAGCGCACTCAGCGGGCTCAACTCGCTTTCTGAAATATCTAGAGTGTGAGCTTTACCTAGTATAGTGCCTCCAAAAGAAAGGGTCGATGGTAATTGCGCGTATGTTTTCATATGGGGTTTAAATTCACCTTTTTTCACATCTAAATGATAGCCTTCTCTAGCGACCCCACTCTAAGATGGCCGCCAAGCAAGTAGCTATAAGTAGGTCAAAAACCACGTTACAACATGGCTGCCAAACTAAGTGAATGAGAGCTTTCTCTAGCGACCCCACTCTAAGATGGCCGCCAAGCAAGTAGCTATAAGTAGGTCCAAAACCATGTTACAACATGGCTGCCAAACTAAGTGAATGAGAGCTAGATGCCGAGTCACAGCTTGTTCAAGTAAGTCTAGAGCTAACATGGGTTTGATTTGCCACCAATATTGCAGTAGCCCCAGAAACCTAATAAAACACTGTTATTTCCTCTAGGGAAAGCGAGCGCAAATAATAAGGACTGAGGAAAGCGGTGCCTACATGGTTAGAAAGCGTTTACCGCTGCAACCGATTAGAACACGAACAGCCCAAGCGAGGAATGCCTCAGAGAAGGTATGCCGAGTAGAGCAACGAGTGCCATACTCTCTCCGTCTATGCATAAAAAGCGCGTAAAACGTTATTCTCATTATTTTCAGGCTGTAATACAAGACTGAAAATTAACTCCCATTTGGTGGAAACGTAGGATCACGAGCATGATCCAGTAAAGTATGTTGATAACATATGTGCCCCATTCTGGTCTTAGAAAGTGAGCAAGAACAGGTCATGATACCTGTGTTTGTTTTTAGATCCCGAAAAGAAAAGAAACTCAGTCAGAACTAATACCCTACCCTTGACCGGCGGCTGCTGGTACAACAGGTAATATGAGGAATCCGAGTTAAATGTAGTTGGAAGCTAAACAACTGTCAGAAATGTAGCTAAAACAAGTTTTATTTTATACACTTGCAGATATCCCGTATTAAGACAGAGCCCTGATGAGAATCCGTAGAGTTGACATACCGGATTCGAAACGCGTTGGCGTAAAAAGATTAGCCATTTATTGGTTGAATGGACTGAATGAATTAATTTGAAGTCTATTTTTCCTTTTTTGAACTGCCTACAGTCAACTGTAGTTCATTGATTTATGATTGTCATCAAGTTTATAGTTTTGACTCTGGTCTTTATGGAATTACGGATGATTTTTTCTTCGTAGTATGAATATATGAGTGTATATATATCAGAGCAATTCACTTTGTATAATACAACTAGTTATGTGTATGTGTATGTGTTTGTGTTGTAAATAATCGCGAATTGTAAATAATTGTATATAAGGTGTACAAAACGATAAAGTGTCCCTTTCATACATCAATACTTAAAAAAAGACAAAAAACAAATAAATAATAAAAGGGTTTGAGTGATATACCCGAACGAACCAGGAAGTCTCTTATGGTTTGTTACCTCAAAAATAGAGGATTTAAGTAAGTGTGTGGCTGGCAATCTGTGTACTTAGTTATATTAATGGTCCAGCTAGCCCCACGTTCCAGGACCTGACTCCCCCATTCTTCAAACGTTAGAGCGGGACACCCCCGCAAGAGTTTCAAGGGCACACGGTTAATTCAGGTTGCCTTCTGGCTTTAAGATTAAAACAGGAGGGATATTCTATCCTTCCAAAAAGGAATGGCTGAGAAGGACACCTTATCGTTTAGTGAAGAAAGGATACAGAATCTGATTGCTTCCTCTGCATTCTCGAATGTTGCTTTGAGCTCTTCGGCTCAACAGCAAAACGAATCGGACAAACTAATAAGGCTGAGTAAGAAACACTTACGGACAGAACTACATGGGCACTTTCTATTAAAACATTTGAGAGGTGGAACTATTCCCTGGGGGTTACTGGTGAAGAATGTCCCTGTGATCTTTACTGAGGACACTGAATACAGAAAGGGATTTAGCTGTATTAATACGAAATGCAGTAGGGACCTGATGGTCCATACGATAGAAACTGCTCAAAGAATCAGCTTAAAAGAACTCGAGGAAATAGAAACACTAGCCCAGGCGATAAAAGACAGTCCCACAATTTCTGACGCTAAAGCGCTATTTGAAAAAATAGACAAAGAAATTTCTACATTTAAAGATAACACACTGAATAATAAAATCGCACAATACGAGAGAGACTCTAAGGCATTCACGCTCGAGAAAGCATATCCATTTCTGAAGGACGAGTACCATACTCAGCCTGAGTCAAGGGGAGCATTGCGTAATTATCAGGGGAGGTCCCGATATAGGTTTAAAACCTTTTCCGAAACCTCATCATCATCAGACTCATCGGGCTCTGATACGCGAGGAAACCAAAATAAAAAGCAGGTGTCTTTTTTAGAGAAGGACCAGCAAGGAAAAACCAGATTCAAGGTGCCATGGGAGATGCGGACAAGAAGGAATTTTTACAAATCATAAAGGCGCCATCCACAATAGTCAACCTATCAGACAAAACACTCACAAAAGATGAGGAATCCGTACTAAATCTTGGACTAAAATTTGTACCTCGTCAACAAACAGACTTTACCCAAATGAAGTTAGAGACCATAGAATTTTGTCGCAAAATTCGACTGAGGGCCTTTTTTGCCAATCAGCCACCTATGATAGAAAAAGAAACTACAGGGTTACGTAATAAATCGACCTTCATACCTAGTCAAAAAATTCCTAAACAGGTTTATGCCTTCGAATAAATCATGCTTTCCTCAATTGACAAACTAGAGAGAAATAAAAAATATTTCCAACAGAATATGAGTAAAGGACAGAGAAGTGCACTACATGACTTGAGGAGTGATACGTCGATAGTTGTGAAACAGGCCGACAAAGGCGGAGCTGTAGTCCTTTGGCCAAGAGAACAATATCTTGCTGAAGCCATTACACAGGTGAGCAACACTGTTTGGTATAGAACCCTACAGGAAGATCCGGTCAAAAACATTCAGGGACTGATAGCAGATACTGTTAAAATAGGGTTAGATGAAGGCTATGTTGGTGTGAGAGAAGGTGAATTTTTAATCAAAAAATATCCCAGGACTCCAATCCTGTACTTCCTTCCCAAGATCCATAAAAGTCTAAATGAGCCGCCAGGACGACCCATTGTTTCTGGGTGCGATTCCTGCCTGGAACCACTTGCGAAATATGTTGATTTTTTCTTGAAGCCCTTTGTTAGCTCTGTTAAATCATATCTCAGAGACACAATGGATTTCCTCGTCAAAGTAGAAGGGACTGATTTTAATCCTGCATCACAATTGCTTGTGACAATGGACGTCACGTCCCTTTATACTCAAATACCCCAGGGAGAGGCATTGGAAGTAATTGAGCTTTATTTAGAAGCTCGTGCAAGACCACATCGAGTCCCTACCAGCTTTATTCTCAAATTGGCAGAAATAGCGTTGCGCAAAAATTACTTCCGATTCAATGAGCAGTTCTTTATGCAGACCAAAGGGACTGCTATGGGATGCCCCTATGCTCCTGAGATGGCCATATTGTATATGGCAGAATATGAGAAGAAATTTATTGAAAAGGATAACCCATATTGCAGTCACATTAAGCAATGGCTACGATATATCGACGACGTGTGGCTCCTGTGGCAGGGGAGACACATGGAGTTGATGAAATTTCATGGATGGCTTAATTCCAAACATCCAGACATTAAATTTTCTATTGAGATCAGTGACACAAGAATGACGTTCCTGGATGTGGAAATCACATGTTCAAACGGGAAGTTGGTCTCCTCTTTGTACAAGAAGCAGACTGATAAAAACACAATACTGCACCACCAAAGTGACCACCCCAGGAACTTGAAGGCTAACTTGCCCCATGGCCAACTGCTCCGTATCAGGAGAAACTGCACGGAGTTGTCAGAGTATGAAAGACACGCTGACACATTCTGTCACAAAATGGAAAGCCGTGGTTATCCAAAAAAACTGTTAAAAAACTCATTCAAGCGGGCACGATGTACACCACGCGAATGTTTGCTACAAACAAAATCAAAGGCTGAACTAGACCGGATGGGCTGTGTCACCACATTTGGGCCTGACACAAACAAATTCAGACAAACCGTGTTAAAAAATTGGCACTTACTAGAAAACCTGGACTGTCCATTTCCCCGTCCTCTTTTCGCGTATCTTAAGAACAGGAGCATCGGACAACATCTTGTCCGAGCCGAGATAGCATTACCCAAACCTAAGAGTGACCTATTGTCTCAATGGGGAATGAAACCCATTGAGGGACATCATAAATGTGGGACATGCGTGGCCTGTGGGACTACTGTGGAAGGGAAGGAATTCCAACATGGGAATATTAAGTGGAAACACTTAAGTTTCTCAAATTGTAAAACACGAAATGTTGTGTATGTAGTCATCTGCCCATGTAATAAGATTTACATAGGCAGGACAACACAACAAGTGAATATGCGCATAACGCAACATAAGTCTAGAATCAAGAATAAAGTGCTTACAGCACCTATGGTGGAGCATTGCATTGAAAATAAACACACTGAGAATGACTTGAAGTGGTCAATTCTATATGTTCTGCAACAGTCTAGACCCATCGACCATGATAAACTTCTACTAAAAAAAGAGGCCTACCTTATACTTAAGTTTAATAGCGCACTCAGCGGGCTCAACTCGCTTTCTGAAATATCGAGAGTGTGAGCTTTACCTAGTATAGTGCCTCCAAAAGAAAGGGTCGATGGTAATTGCGCGTATGTTTTCATATGTGGTTTAAATTCACCTTTTTTCACATCTAAATGATAGCCTTCTCTAGCGACCCCACTCTAAGATGGCCGCCAAGCAAGTAGCTATAAGTAGGTCAAAAACCACGTTACAACATGGCTGCCAAACTAGGTGAATGAGAGCTTTCTCTAGCGACCCCACTCTAAGATGGCCGCCAAGCAAGTAGCTATAAGTAGGTCCAAAACCATGTTACAACATGGCTGCCAAACTAAGTGAATGAGAGCTAGATGCCGAGTTACAGCTTGTTCAAGTAAGTCTAGAGCTAACATGGGTTTGATTTGCCACCAATATTGCAGTAGCCCCAGAAACCTAATAAAACGCTGTTATTTCCTCTAGGGAAAGCGAGCTCAAATAATAAGGACTGAGGAAAGCGGTGCCTACATGGTTAGAAAGCGTTTACCGCTGCAACCGATTAGAACACGAACAGCCCAAGCGAGGAATCCCTCAGAGCAGGTATGCCGAGTAGAGCAACGAGTGCCATACTCTCTCCGTCTGTGCATAAAAAGCGCGTAAAACGTTATTCTCATTATTTTCAGGCTGTAATACAAGACTGAAAATTAACTCCCATTTGGTGGAAACGTTGGATCACGAGCATGATCCAGTAAGGTATGTTGATGACATATGTGCCCCATTCTGGTCTTAGAAAGTGAGCAAGAACAGGTCATGATACCTGCGTTTGTTTTTAGATCCCGAAAAGAAAAGAAACTCAGTCAGAACTAATACCCTACCCTTGACCGGCGGCTGCTGGTTCAACAGGTAATATGAGGAATCCGAGTTAAATGTAGTTGGAAGCTAAACAACTGTCAGAAATGTAGCTAAAACAAGTTTTATTTTATACACTTGCAGATATCCCGTATTAAGACAGAGCCCTGATGAGAATCCGTAGAGTTGACATACCGGATTCGAAGCGCGTTGGCGTAAAAAGATTAGCCATTTATTGGTTGAATGGACTGAATGAATTAATTAGAAGTCTATTTTTCCTTTTTTGAACTGCCTACATTCAACTGTAGTTCATTGATTTATGATTGTCATCAAGTTTATACTTTTGACTCTGGTCTTTATGGAATTACGGATGATTTTTTCTTCGTAGTATGAATATTTGAGTGTAGATATATCAGAGCAATTCACTTTGTATAATACAACTAGTTATGGGTATGTGTATGTGTTTGTGTTGTAAATAATCGCGAATTGTAAATAATTGTATATAAGGTGTACAAAACGATAAGGTGTCCCTTTCATACATCAATACTTAAAAAAAGACAAAAAACAAATAAATAATAAAAGGGTTTGAGTGATATACCCGAACGAACCAGGAAGTCTCTTATGGTTTGTTCCCTCAAAAATAGAGGATTTAAGTAAGTGTGTGGCTGGCAATCTGTGTACTTAGTGGTTAAAATAAAGTAATGGGAATAAAATAGAGAAATGTGGTATACAGTGCATTCATTTATTCTTTGTTCTAAAACTGTTTACTTTGCTATTAGCTCGTATTTGGGCCTGATGCAATCTTGCTGTGCTCCATCTTGCAATTCCTGCGACTGAATCCACAGCCATGCCATTGAATCCATGCCAAAGACAGTCTTGCCTGCAATGTGCCTGGGAAAATGAACTATTGAAAGGAAGACAACTTACCACCTTCGAATACATTGTATTTGTTATTGAAACATCCATTGTCGGGTGGAATAAAAGTGCATGGGAAAATAAAATGATGGGAGGGAACATTAATTTGCATTATTGAATCAAATGACCTCATAACTGGTATGGTGTGATGACCTTTCGTCATCTTGTGATCAATCAAATTGAGGGAATACACAACTTGCAACATTGTGGGGTGGTACACTGCCATGGAAAATGGTATATCTAAGGTAGGCTTAGCTAGTTATATTGTGCGACTTGTCCGAATAGCTGACCTGTCACTGACCCAATGCACTCAATAGGCAATAGAGAGCAGAGGTGCTGGCGGAGCACTCTGTCAGAAGAATCGATAACTCAATCGGGGTTCTAGGAAGGAGTTTGATTTCCCAATCAGGGTTTCTGAGGAAGAAGGTTCACTAACCCAGTCGAGATCCAACTGTTAGCCGCAGTGAGGGGTGTGACGCTGACATTGCACTTAGCTGAGGGTACCTGTTTCCAACCTGAATTCATCCTAATTTGGTCATCACTGGTCCGGATCTACACTTGTGCTGTCTTACTGCCATCATAACTACTAGAAGACCTGTTTCTTTATCTCAGCCCGTGGCCAGGGTTGGTCTTCACATCATTCTAGGTAAATATGAAATAGTGTGGGTATGTCATTGTACTGTTTCCCTTTTCTTACCCATCCTATGTTTCAATGCTAAATGAAAGTTTCGTAATATTTTCACATCATCTTTCTTTGATTATATTCTTTTTAATTGAATGCTCTGACGTTTGAGAATTTATATAGATAAAGTGTATAAACCTTTCCTGACTCTGTAGTTATTTTATAAATGACTATGTTTATTTTGTGCCTATTATGCTAACACCCTTGATCCCTTAGGACTCTAGGTACCTGTGACAAGGATTGGTAAGTCAAATGGTATAGGTCCTAAAATGGTAAATTAAAATTTCTGATTAAGCGTAGGTTTACCTGTTCAAAGTGTGCATGTTTTTATGGGCCCAGGTGAGTATGGTAAAATCCAGAGCAGGTGAGCCCGCCCTCTATCACTAAACATGGAACCAAGACAAAAGACTTGGAAATACTACAAGTCTACCTGTGTCTCTTTGTACAAGGCACAACACATTGGTACTAGGTTTCCCAGGAGGGAAGATTTATAAGGTGCTTCAAATTATTTGCAAGAGTTGTAATGGTAATGACCTGCTGGAGTTTAGAAGAGTTAGTGGGCTTCTTTCAATGTGAAAACGATAAACAGTTCTTCCTCAATCTTACATTGTAAGTGGACTGATCCCTGCCAGTGTTATTGCTCCTTAGATATTTTCCTGTTTTCCTAACAGTGGAGAGATGTGCCTGAAATTTTGCAGAGCAACGTTTCATAGGTTCATGGATGTTACATTTCTGTGTTATCACTTTTTCTTCAAAGATGTGAGTCTGCGTATTCCTATTCTGAGAATCCCAACACTGCAAAAACAGTATACAAATATGACCAATAAATGTACTTTGTTGATGAATAACTGAAATTCTTGTTGCAGGACGTCTGAGTAGAGTACTTAGCCACAAAGCCTCTTATATTTTGACAGGATCCCTCCGTCTGAGATATTTCTTCCTATGCATCTGGGTGGAATATCTAATCATAACAGGATAACAAAGCATGACTGATGGCATCCTATTCTTTATAGATAATTGTGGTCATCTGCATACTTTGAACTATTATGATATGCCTCTTGTCACTTACATGCACGTGGAGTTTGTATTTGTTATTTCTTCGATTCATGCCTTCCAGCAACACAAAAAGCTATCTCTACCCTTTTAATAGACACTTCAAAAGATTCACTCCATAACATTTTTTTAACTAATACAAACTTTCATTTCCATCATTTAATTTTCACAGTTTGGGGCTGCATACCATTTATCACTAACAATTCTATAGATAGACACAGCGACTCGGCCCACTGTCAGAAAGTGTAAAGATTTGATGACTTTGATGCATTTCTGTTCTGTCTAATTGAGTCTACGTTGTGTCTGACCTTGGTATTAGAATCCAGGTTTTAAAGAATTTCCTACAGAGTGTTACATCATTAAAGGGGAGGATTGACTATGAAACTCCATCTTGATTATTTTTCGTCATATGTCTAAAAGAGTGATGTCTTACTCTAGCTGAGGCTAGATCATAAACTGTACAATAGGGGTGATGGAGCAGGGTTTTCACAAAATGAAACCTGCTTGAATTGAACCCTCAGCAACACTTATTAATCGTGTGCTGTGAAAAAGTTATGCGGAAAAGGGCCTAACATAAGGTAAAATGCTACTGCGCAAGTGCGAACTAAAGCACAGGAGTAGGCCACAAATGCTTGTGACTAATATAAGGTAAAAGGATTATTGCAGCTTTAATGCATTTATTAATGTTTGCTAGGAAAATAATATTAACTCGGATTGCGCATGGGTCGATGCAACACAGGGTGGGCGCGTTATGGTATAGCATTATAAGTGATTAATAATGTCTGTGTTGTTTTCTGTAGAAATATGGTTTTCTGCAGAAAATTTTGGGTTAATGAAATAAATAAATGCAGTTTGATTCTGAGCGAGAAGGGGAAGGTAGAAGACAATTGTCCTTTACAAGACCTACGTGCCCGCCAAAAGTTTGCATGGATAAACAATATAATCTTCGAGAGAAGGAACACTTCCCTTGAAAGCGGTGCAAATGGACAAACGTGACACAGAGTTTGTTACATGACCAGGATGGAGGAAATGTGTATTATGACCGCGACACAAATTTGTATTTCCTGGGCTGGGAGTTGATAAGATGAATAAATGAACAATGAGATCTCTGAACAAAGTGACATGGCGAGAGTGGTGTGACTGCACACCCCCTTCCTTAACTAATTGAATGAGGAGAGATTGTTAGTTCTGACATAATTGTGGGTTGGTCTTTTGGGTTTTAGGGTATAATTGAGGTTCCCGGTAGGAGGGGTGTAGGTGGTTGTTGTTGCTGAGTTTCTTGCGTGAGGAGAGGCCTGTGTTGCAGTCTCCTGTTCTTGAGCTGGCTTGTTCCTGTCTGCTATTTTCTTACTTAACTTTTGCTTTTTCAGATCTTCTTGAGGAGCATTCCTGCTCTCGTGGCCAGAGAGTAGTTTTCCTATTTTCTATTGGGTTGGTATAGACAGTAAACTGAATTTGCACAATCATTTGCAAAAGTATTTTTGTCTCTGAACATTTTGTCTCTTCACCTTTTCACTCCTTTAAGCATAGTTCTTGAGATGTGATCTATTGTCATTTCTCTAATATTGTTTCTCATCATGGTCTTTGATTCATACTGTATTTGGTATTGATGAGCATTTTCCCATTATTTAGATAAAGTATTATAAATATACAAATGAGTTTGCCTTTTTTAGAGGTGTTTATTCTTGAATTATAAGTACAATAGAATTAGGTATTAGTTTGCAAAACCCTGTCAACATAAATAAAGATTACATCGCCACAAATTATATGCAGAGATGACGACGATACAATTGGGCTTTGGTTAGTCTGGTATTACACTCACCCAGCATGAAAGGACCTTTTGGGTAATGAATTTGGGCCTTGTCTGTGGAAATGTATTCGTCCCTGATCGCTTGATCTGTTTTTGTAGCAGCTTTATGGTTTTAATCGATTATTTTGGCAAATTAATGGTTGAATTAATGATTTTGCTTACTAATATGAAGTGTTAGCGTATTGTTCTATGTAGTCTGGAAGTACGGGTATGGAGTTGCCTAAGATCCCAGGATGTTATTTTAGCCGCAGAGGCGGAGGAAGAGTGTGGAAAGTAACACACTAGAGAAGTACTTTGTCTGTTGTTGTAATATTGAACAGCAAAAGGTTGTTGACATTATCTAAGGGACCTATTCTGTAGTAAGTGAGTAAGCTGATTGTAATAGTGAAAGTCCTCTTCTGAAACTTTATAAAGTACACCTAAAGTAGTACCAAGACCTCTTTTCACTTGATTGAGAGTAGAGTGATGATGGTCGTTATTCTATTGGTTGTAAAAGGATCTCTTGAGTAGACAAACTATCTCTTTACTTAGTGTAGCAGACAAAATAGCAGTGTTTTGTGTCATTTTTAATAAGAATTTACTTAGAAAGACTTTGTAGTTCATTTGCTGTATTATTTTGTGAAAGGAGGGTCAGTTGTAGGAGTTAAAACTGACGTCACAAAGAGTTACGCTTGCATCGGTCGTACAGCGGATGCTGTGATTGGTTGGTTGGTGTGAGTCGCGCTGGTATTGGACTAGTGTAAGCGAATAGTGTGAGCAGAATTACGGAAGGATTTTCTTGATTTTGGAATAGCTTGCGAAAAGAGAGAGTTGGAAATGCAATTGGTTTAGATGATACAGACTTTCCTTAGGAAAGATAGGCCAATAGTTACTAGAGAGGGAGTTCCTATACCTCCTCCTAGGTCGCCAGCTTCTTATATGTTGTTGGAGCGTAGACATAATTTGTGGACATGGTAGGAGAATTGGGTGAAGTATACGGAAGGTGATAGAGTTTTGGTTTTACCAGAGCATGGTACCTTTAATGTAAGGATTTTGGAAAACTTGAGAAGATGAATGAATTCGTTGAGACAGAATCCCAGATCTATGCAGTATGAGGCGCGTGAAGAATGGGAATATGAGGCGTACAGGAGAGAGAGAGATAGGAACAGGATACAATATTTAAATACAATGAGATGGTATCCAGAGGCTAAATGGGATGCACAGATGAAAAGATGGAGGATAGATGTATTCACAGAGGGGTTTTAACCGGCGATGGTTGCTGAAGATCAGGCGGGAGGGAAATGCAAAGAGAAAAAGAAGGTACAAAACCAGATATAGATCCGAATGAAATTGATGATGAGTTACTGGATGAGATGTGTTTTGAAAAGACCTCTGTCATATCAGGAATGTCCGGAAGCGATTACTCCGAGTGCACCATTAATTGAGATAGAAGCTCCACAGGTTTCAGAAGTTTCACAAGTCTTCACAAGTTACACGAGTTCACAGGAGAGAGAGATTGATTAACTTAATAAAGCAAAGGAAGAATTGACACAGAAAATTAATCAGATGAGTTTAAATGCAGAGGCAAAGTCCCATTCAGTAGCGGCTCCTCGAGGGAGTGCTGCGAGGCATTGGGACAGGGCAGGCGAGGGGCATGGTGGGGGGTAGTAAACTCTGGCATATGTCTGAACGGAGGTAAGTAAATAGATAAATGAATAAAACGATTTACATTGCGTGCGTTGCATCGCCATTTGACGTTGCAGAACACGCAATGTAAATCGTTTTATTTATTTATTTATTTACTTACCTCCATTAGGCTGTATGCCGGAGTTTACTACCCTCCACCGCCCCACCCTACCGCACCACAGCACTACCTCGAGGTGCCGCTACTGGTCCCATTGTATGGGGAGGGTTAAAATATTTTGAGGGTGTATGCATTTATAGTTCCAGTGAATAGTGCTAGAAATAGTAGTGGATCAGGATCAAACGAGTTGGGAACATCACTGATTGACATTTCAGAGAATCGGAATGTGATAGAAACACCAAAAAGGGGTGTGCAAATAGATCCTAGAAGATGAATGCAAAAGTGAGAGAAACAACTCCAGTATCAGGGGAGTCAGTGGGACCTTCACCAGCAGAGTTAGATGATTGGATTAGAGGAATGGCGCCTAGGAAGTCAAAACCAAGTATGGATGTAGGTAGACTAAGAGTAGATCTGGAAGAAATGATTATTAATACATAGAGATTGAGTAAATATCGGGAAGATGAGTTATTATTCTTACGTAAGAATATTAGATTGAGAGCAAATAATTCGCATGAGAGGCCTGTAGAAGCTACACAGGCATATGGAGTGAATGTTGGGAAATCAAAGGCTTTACAAAAGACATATATATTGTACTTTAGTGCTAAGGATCTAGAGAATTTGAATGCATCTTGTAAACGATTGCAGATAATAGAGTTGATTAATACTCTGAAGAGATGGAGTGAATTGAAATGATGGAAAGACAAATAAGCAAAAAAGAACGAAGATATGTTTGCAAATAAAGGTGTGACTGCATCTAAAATGCTTTCATTAAGAGAGACAGAGTCTTCTGAAATTATATATCCAATGAGAAAAGTTCCAGGTGGCGGATATGTTCACATTCCTTTGTCAAGACAAGATATATTGGGGCAGATTTACATTTCCTGGCGCATCCCTGCAAATCAGCAGGGATGCGCCAGGAAAGATGCGTGACGCAACTTTACCCGTGTGGCACCATAGATGCACCGTATTTACAATGCAGCGCATCATGGCACAAGGATAAACAGATGTGTGTCGCATCTGCCGGCGTAAGGTTGGCGCAGTGCTGGAGTTGTGTCACGGGAGCGATGCAACTTCAACACTATTCCAACCTGGCCTATCCTCAACATTGTGCATCATGCCTTACGCTTGCTTCAAGCAGGTGCAAGGTTTTGATGCAGCGGCGGCGGAAAAGTGACTAGGTGAAATCTTGTAGATTTCACTCAGGCACTTTTCCCAGGTGTTCCTGTGACAGAACGCCCCCCCCTGCGCCTGAAATGCCCACATGAAACCTGGCGCAGGTTTTATGTGGCACAGTGCTTTACAACGTGACGCATCTCCCTAGATGCATCACTTTGTAAATAGGGAGCAACGCGGGGCATGGTTTACGCTGCTGCTGCATCACAGAAGTAACGCAACGGCGGCGCAAATGAGGCTCGCGGGGCTCGTAAATCTGCCCCATTGTCTTTTATGAAGGAATTTCCCAGATTGAGAAAAAACCTACTGAGTGGTAAAATCAGGTAGAGAGGTTTATAAAGGTTTCAAAGGTTTTGTTGAAAGATTTGGATGGCTTGTTTGACATTGTGGTTCCAGCTTATTTTTGGACTGAGTGTAAGATTGCAGTCGATTGGCCAAAAGAGGAATATCCTAGACATGTAAAAACTGGAGCACCTGCGGAAGAGGTGATGAAGAAACATAATCAAATAATTACTTATTTGAAGTAAGATTACCCCAAAAGAAACAGATTGGCTTAAGATTGACAGGACGACACAGGAGTCGAAAGAATCAGTACATGCTTATCATGAGAGACGTTTACAGGTGTTTAAACAGTATAGTGGTTTTGAGAGCATAACTGACAAAGATATGGGACATTTTGTGTATACATTTGTATTTGGATTGAAACCAGAGATTAGTAATATGATACAGTAGCATTTGCTTTGTTGGCAAAACAAAGCAGTGGATGAAATTCAGAGGTATGCAAAAAACTGTAGTTATGATATTGAATCAAGACATACAAAATTAAAAGAGAAAATTATGTGGGCGCAGGTGAAAGCAGCAAAGCAGAAAAATGGGAAGTTGATTATTCTCAAACAGCTTTCCAAGTGAAAGGGCAGAATCAGAATTTTCAAACTGGTCAGGCGTCTTATATGAGTGTTGTACCAAATGGTGGAGTTCAAGTGCAGATTTGGTGAAAAGGCAAAGGTAAAAATAAAGAGAAGAGATGAAAAAGAAATATACATTTCATGCGTGCGGGACATTGGAAGAATGAGTGTAAGTTCATTTTAGGTAATAATGGAATGGTTCAAAACTTCAATCTACAGATGCAGAACGAAGTGTTTATGAATCACCAACAGCTGCAGGTACAACAGGTACAAGTTGTGAGAAGATGTCATCTTTCTTGCATGGTATGCCCCCACTTTTAGCTGAATTGCTGATGTACTTTGACTGAGTGTGCCAGTCAGGTACCCAGGGCCTGTGTTCCTTCCCTAAAACTACATTGAAACCTAAACCCAATTGGCATCTCTGGCCACAGGTCAGCCCCTGGTAAATGGTACCCTAGGTACCGAGGGCACTGTGACCAGAGAAGGCCCCTAAGGGCTGCAGCACTTATTGTGCCACCCTTAGAGGCACTGTACCCTGGCACACACACACTGCCTTTGCAGGCTGAGTGTCTTGGTGCAGAACTAAACAGAGTCGACATGGCACACATCCCTGTGTCAGAGAATCAAAGTGGAGGGAGAAGGAAGCTGTGATCCATTCAGCTACCTTAGTGTCAGTATCAAAAAATCAAGGGGGAAGGATCACTTGTTCTGCATAACCAGGGTATACAGGTTACGTTCCGAATAGTCCCAATTAACAAACCCTCATACACGTGTAGGGTTGGTAATTGGAGCGGTATATCTTTATTCTCCGCTACTGTAGACACGTGTTTGCATAATCATAGGGTTTAGTGGTTATGCATCCTCCAGCCGGAGGTTTTACCCTTGGTTAAAAACAGTAGTGATCAGTGATGTGAAGGTGTGAACTGAAAGGTTAAGATCTCGTACAGCCAGAATGATAATATTTATTTAATCTGGATTTGAGATGATAAAATCTAAATTGTGTGGTAGAGAGTGATTAGGACTCTCACACACTTGGTTTAGTGATTGTTGAAGGTCGACATGTTTCAGCCCCTGGTTGCCTGGTTAGGTCAAGTGGGCTTTCATCAGGACCGAAGTGCAGGGTATATAGAGACCTAGGGCGTCTCTGTGAGTGTTTTCAACAAATAGGTGTTTAATTTGGCTACCTATTTGGGATGGTGAGGGAGGTGATATATTAATCCTTCTCCGTGTAGGTGGCTAGGTACCTGCAATATAAAGAAGCAATATATAGACAAGGGAAAAGGGAGATTGAATGGGACTTGTGTACTAGCATTAGTTTTAAGAATCAAGAAACATTAAAAACGCTTTTGTAGCGAAGCAACTAAAAAATAGCAATACTTCACTAGAACCACACACATACATGGCAAAGGTCAACTCTCCCACTCCTGTAACATTATTTTTAAAGTATGGCAAGATTTCTCTACTCATTCTGAGAATATCGACATGCATTCACAATTAGTAAGCCCATTAAGAGGTTAATGATAGGTTGCCAGGTATGCTGTTACACACTATGAACAACACAATGAAAAGATTTGTGCCCCAGATAGTAAATATTTTGCGCTATCTTAGTGGTAGTGAGTATAACGATCTCGAGGCAGTCATTCAACCTATGAGCTTGAGGGAGTTTTAGCATTTGGTTTCCCCCCTGTTCGGGATATAGCACCTTTGGAGATGACAGGTTCTTTAGTATGATCCTCTGTTGTGTCTTGAACAACATTAAAAGGATTAAAATCTTCTAGCACTGCCTCAGAGGGCTGAAGAGGTACAGTGCCATTGGCACGAGACATAGCTATAAGTCCATACACCAAAAAATAAAATGGAGGAAGTAAAATTCACTAAAATTGTGACCAACAAACAGTAGATGAAAAAGAAGAGACTATTATTTGTTTGTCAGTTCGGAGACGTTGAGAAAGAAACTGTTATGTGCTTGGCATCAGGTAGGCGCAGAAAAAAGAGACTTTTGTTTGCCTGGCGTTATGTAAGCGTTGACAGAGAGACTGTTATTTGCATGGCATCTTAAAAGTGCAGAAAGAGAGATTGTCAGGTGCTTGGGAGCTTGGAAGCACAAAACAAGAGATTTGTAATTTGCTGGGCTGCCTATAAGTGTAGATAATTAGGCTGTCGTTTGTTGGGCAGCATGTAGGCGTTAAAAAGAAACTTTTACTTCACTTGATAGCATGTAGGTGCCGAAAAGGGAATTCTCAGCGTGTCCGGCATCGTGCAGCAAAAAAGACCCACAATTCTTCAATAATGGCGGAAATTCTCAAGTCTTGATGAGGAAACTAAGATAGTAAGTAGTTACATTTGAGGAGTGAAAAATGCGCCACACTTCTGGAGCACCAAAAACACTGCAGGTATCAAAGCAATTACTCGCCGCGTCAGCGGCAAAAACAAAATGGCGGCCGCAACATTCCTCTGAGGTGCGAGAATAAAAAGAAAAAATATGCCGCTCCGGGCTCACCCTGTAAGATTTCCGTCCGTTTGTCAGACAGTGCTCACATTCCAACACCTGGAAAGTCTTAAGTAGAGGTCCAAGCAGCAACTATGTGCCCCGGAGAAGAAGACGGCCCTCACACCGCGGCGGAGCTCTCGGAACCAGCAGCCATCCCGGAAGGCTCCAAAGCCACGCCCCCTCCAAAGATTATTTTTGACCATGTATTGGAATAGCGTGATTCACAGAACACAAACTTGTCATATCCAGACATACGTCACTTTCCATACTCAACTAGGTTTATTGGATGTGACATATAGTATGGTAGGGACTAGTTTGAAGAGTGGTCTTTTACTTCAAGGACGTCTCGTTATGTGCGATAGCATTCAAGTTTATGTGGCCATAAAAATGAGGCTTTGGAGTGATGTTGGCTTCGAAATCCCTTTCTATTTATATATGCTTGCCCAAGGGATATTATCATTTAATCCTTATGAGTCAGTTTGTAATCCATGCACCCACCTTTGTTCCTTTTCAAAGAGGATTCTTTCAGCGTTATGGTCCTTGTGGTTTAGAGTCTCTAGAATTATCCAGTTGAGATCCTCAGTTGTGTGTCCCACTTCAAGGTAATGGCTTGACATTTGGTGGTGCTTTTTTTACATTTGACATTACTGCGGTGCTCGCAGATGCGCTGTTTTACCTTTCTGCATGTCATGCCTATGTAGCGCTTCTCACAAGGGCATTTGATCATATAGATCACATGACTGGTGTTGGAAAGTGTATTATGTCTCGATACAACGAGTTTGTGTTCTGTGTTCTGTGAATCACGCTATTCCAATACGTGGTCAAAAATAATCTATGGACCAAATGAGCTCTGAATAATTTGTTACATAAAACTGAGCCACGCGATTAAAATCAATTCTATCTCAACCGTGGATAAATTTAGACATTACCTTGACGTAAGAGAAATTAAGGGAGAACAGACTCTAGTTCCCTGACGCTAGACTTTCGTTGATGACTACGCTGCTTTCCCTAATATCAAGCCACCCGGAACAGCTCACGCTATCCCGGGCTCAGAGTGGCAGAGTCAGCACAAGTTGTGATGCGCAAGACCGCAGGTAGCACTCGGAGAGAACGGACGCCGCGACAAAACCGTAATGTATCTTCTTAATCCAAACTGGTTTTGAAACTGTATTATTACTTTTAGTAGGCCTTCTTGACTCACTGGGACCCCGATGAGGCACAATACCACTTCGTGCAAGGTACGTGTCGACATCATGTGAAAAGATCCCTCAAGCTCATAGGTTGAATGACTGCCTCGAGATCGTTATACTCACTACCACTAAGATAGCGCAAAATATTTACTATCTGGGGCACGAATCTTTTCATTGTGTTGTTCATAGCGTGTAACAGCATACCTGGCAACCTATCATTAACCCCTTAATGGGCTTACTAGTTGTGAATGCATGTCGATATTCTCAGAATGAGTAGAGAAATCTTGCCATACTTTAAAAATAATGTTACAGGAGTGGGAGAGTTGACCTTTGCCATGTATGTGTGTGGTTCTAGTGAAGTATTGCCATTTTTTAGTTGCTTCGCTACAAAAGCGTTTTTAATGTTTCTTGATTCTTAAAACTAATGCTAGTACACAAGTCCGATTTAAACTCCCTTTTCCCTTGTCTGTTTATTGCTTCTTTATATTACAGGTACCTAGCGACCTGCAGGGAGAAGGATTAATATATCACCTCCCTCACCATCCCAAATAGGTAGCCAAATTAAACACCTATTTGTTGAAAACACTCACAGAGACGCCCTAGGTCTCTATATACCCTGCACTTCGATCCTGATGAAAGCCCACTTGACCTAACCAGGCAACCAAGGGCTGAAACATGTCGACCTTCAACAATCACTAAACCGAGTGTGTGAGAGTCCTAATCACTCTCTACCACACAATTTAGATTTTATCATATCGAATCTAGATTAAATAAATATTATCATTCTGGCTGCACGAGATTTTAACCTTTCAGTTCACACCTTCACATCACTGATCACTACTGTTTTTAACTAAGGGTAAAACCTCAAGCTGGAGGATTCATAACCACTAAACCCTATGATTATGCAAACACGTGTCTACAGTAGCGGAGAATCAAGATATACCGCTCTAATTACCAACCCTACACGTGCATGAGGGTTTTTTAATTGGGACTATTCGAAACGTAACCTGCATTCCCTGGTTATGCAGGACAAGTGATACATCCCTGTGTGCCATGCCCACAGACACACTGCCCTGGCATACTTCAATCACCCCTCCAGCTAGGTTCACTATGCCAGTGGGGTGGGCACAGGTGCATGAGCCCTGTCCCCCTACAGTACCCAGGGCCATTCCTGGGTACTGTAAGTACAGTGATGCCATTAAAAGTATATGGTGCTGGGAGGTTGTCATTACGAACTCTGCAGCACCATAATGGCTACACTGAAGACTGAGAAGTTTGGTATCCAACTTCTCAGCACACTAAGCCCACACTGATGCCAGTGTGGGATTTAATGTAAAATGCACGACAGAGGGCAACTTAGAGGTACCCCCTGAACCTAACTCACAACCAGCATCCTGACTGAGAGGCTGCCCAGGCTGCCCCACAGCAGACATTTTGCTGGACCCCTGTGTAGAGAGCCATCGGCTCTCATGACCCTGCAACAATGCACATCCTGGGACGAGGTGCTAGGTCTCC
This sequence comes from Lissotriton vulgaris, assembly GCF_964263255.1. Classification (NCBI taxonomy): domain Eukaryota; kingdom Metazoa; phylum Chordata; class Amphibia; order Caudata; family Salamandridae; genus Lissotriton; species Lissotriton vulgaris. Next base: position 458,903,718 of record NC_141687.1, read on the forward strand.
TCCTCCAGGATAGGCAGGGGGAGCTTTAAAGACATGCCGTCTTTGTGATCTTCTCCAGGCCACTTGCTGTACTCAGCAACTGGCCCCCACCGGTTCTGACCCCCACTCTGGTGGGAAGACAGGCGGGAAAAACAAAGGAAGGAAAGGGGTGTGCCAGCCTCTGCCAACACCACCCCTCAGGTTGAGGTGGCGAGGTAAAGCACAACTCCGGGCTCTTGCCATTTTGAGAATGGGGAGCCCTACCTAATCAGAGATAGGCTCCTTCCCCCTTCCACTGGAGAGTGGCAGGATAGGGGGTGTACTCACCCTGGGATAGGGACCCATTGGTCCCTGCCCTTGCCCTACCTGTAACACCCCTAAATTCAGTATTTAGGGGCACCCTGAACCTTCCGCCCTCAGATCCTGATCTTGAAACAAGAAAATAGAAGACCTGCCGTGCAGCTGCTAACAAGAGGACGACACAAGCTGACTTGGCCCCAGCCCTACAGGCCTGTCGACCCTCGAACCTGCTCCTGCTAAATCCCAGCGTCTCCTGTGGTCAGCAACCTAGAAAACCCCAGAGGACCTGACTGCCTTGCTCATCTAAAGACTGGGACTCCCACGAGCAGTGGTTCTGCTCAAACAGCAACAACCCCTGGTGCCAGCCAGGAAACGCGAATCCAGCACACTCTTTACACGCCGAGCCCGGCCTGTGCCTGAGTGAACAAAGACCACCAGGACGTCCCCCTGGTGATTGTGACCACGAATGCAGCACCCAAGAAACCTCTTCAATGCCCCTGACGACGCCTGCAGCCTCACAACCAGGGACCCCTCCAACTGCGACCAGCTGAGGGTAAGATTTCCCGACACCAAAAGACACCCCTGCACCCGGCACCCCACAGTCCCCTGTGCCCAACTCCTGGGTGGCTACCTAACCTACAGCTTCCCAACTTACCTCTCGAAGAGGTGGTCGCACCTGAAGAATCTCCGTCCCCGAGTTTGCAGCCTTTGTTCGTCTTGCAGGTTTCCCATTGAAATACATTGGGCGGCCAAGGGCCCAAAAGCACCCTGCACCCACCTGCCCAAGTGCCACTGGAGGTGCAGCATCTATCCTATCCTACTTCCCAGTTGCACTGTGCAATGACCAGGAGCTCAGCTCCCACAGCCGCATGGCCTGCCTGCTAGCATCCACCAAGCAAAGGCCCCCTACCCGCCATAGGCTAACATTGGGCCTACTCACTCTGCACCCGGCTGCCCCTGTGCTGCTGAGGATGTAACGACTGTACCTACCTGACCCTGGGAGACCCCTGAGTCTACCCCAGAACCTTAACTCTGCCAGCAGAGTACTTACCCAAAGACCGATTACTTGATTTTCTCCATAGGGTAACATTGTCTGGATTTCACTCAGAATTTCTTCTAAATGTTGAGTTTTGCAACTTTAAAATATTCCTTAAATATTGTCCGATCAACAAAAACAAAATTACTCATCTGTTATCAGGAGAGATCCCAGTGCTGGATCTTGTTACCCAGCACTGACCCTAAAAAGTAATTATAACTGTAACTTACCGTTAACTTGATTTTCTTCCATAGGATTACATTGCTTGGTTTTCACCAAAATTTCTTCTGTGTTGATTTTCAAAACATACAAATATTCCTTAAAAATTGCCTGTTTAACAAAAACGATTTCTTTCAACAGTTTAAAGGAAATGCACAAGGGCTAAATCCAGGACCAGCCCTGAGTAAGAAAAACATTCGTAAAGTGATTTTATTGCATTTACTTAAAATTTGTCATTGAGCTCAATGTTATTACCTACTTGTGGTTCTGAAATAAACAACTATATATTTTTATATACAAAACAATTGGACTAGAGTTTAGTTCTTGTGTGTGTGAGACCATTTGCTTACTTGTGTGTACAACACATGCTTTACACTGTCCTCTGATACTGCCTTACTGTTCAACCAAACTTCCACTTTAGAGAGTAAGGTTATATCTAGCTTTAGCCTCTGTCATACCTCTGGGAACTGTGGACTCTGTGTACACTGAACCTTACTTTGGTGCAGTATATACAGAGCCACTTTCTTACACAAGTGCCTCAAGCTCCTATGCCTAATAATGTGAGTGCTTAGGTACAAAGATACAGTGTGAATGCTGGATTTCATGCCGGCGAACAAGTTAGTAAGAATCAAAATGTACAAATGGTTTCACAATACTGGTTACAGTGTCCTGAGAGTGATTCAGATTCATCTCAATGGCGGTGCCTGAGGGGGGAGGAAGAGTGGGTGCTTGACGCATCTCTGGAGGTAGATTTGCCTGGTCCTTTTGTGGATGGGAAAGAGGAAGGTAATGATATTACATTCCTTGTGGACACTAGTGCTACCCATTCTACTGTGAGAGCAGCAGAAATTCCAAACCTACCCCTCTCGGGAGAAACTATCCAAGTGATAGGAGTCTCAAATAAGCTTCTTAAAACTCCATTGTCCAAATCAATGGTGGTACACTTTGGAGAGTTTAGAGATTTGCATGGGTTTGTGGTGTGTGACACAAGTCCGGTAAACCTTTTTAGGTAGAGACTTATTGTGTAAAATGAATTGCACAATCTACTGTACACCAGATGACACTGCTTTTCATACGCCAGATGAGGATGTTGCTTTCAAGGTGATGTTAGCAAGACAAGGGAAAGAAGTGAATGATTTATATCCTTTATTTACAGCGAATGATTTGCCAGTTGAATTGAGAGAGACAGTGATGACTGATGTGTGGGATTTTAAAGAGAAAGACATTGGATTAATGAAAGGAGTTGATCCTATTCAAATTTCAGTCAAACAAGGAGCAGAATTTCCAAAAACACAACAGTGTAAAATGAGTCCCGAGACTATTGCAGGAGTTACTCCTGTATTTCAGTAAATGATTGAACAGGGTATTCTGAGAGAGATATTAGGGAGTCCTTGTAATTCACCTATTATGGGAATTATGAAACTGAGTGGCAAGTATAGGACCTGAGAAAAGTGAACAATATTGTGGTACCCTGTTGTCCGATAGCACCAAACCCAGCAGTGATTCTTTTTTCAAATTCCCTGTGATGGAGAATGAATCACAGTGATTGATTTGTACATAGCATTTTTCTCGATACCCTTACATCCGGATAGCCAATATCTTTTTGCATTCCGGTTCGGAGACCGTGTGTTGGCATGGTGCTAAGTTCCTCAAGGGTACACAGAGTGTCCTTCAATTTTCAATCAGATTTTGAAAAAGAGTGTGGAGTCATTGGTAATGCCAGAAGATCAGTATTGGTGCAATACATAGATGACCTATTAGTGGCATCAAAGACATGAGAGGCATGTGTGACAGATACAATTGCTCTACTGAACTATTTGGCAGTAGGTGGGCATAACGTGTCACCAGCAAAATTGAAATTTTGCCAAAAAGAGGTTCAATATTTGGGACACAAAATTGAGAAAGGAGTCAGCAAAGTATCACAAGATCGGATGTGATCTTGTAAATGGGTCCTCCCAGAACACAGAAAGAAGTTTGAATGTTTCTTGTTATAGTTGGATACTTCAGACAGTGGATCAGTGGCTTCCCACTGATAGCTAAGCCATTACATAGATTGACTCCAATTGGATGAAGAAAGCATGAAGGCTTTTATCGAGTTGCGAGAAAGTCTTTGTCGATCATCTGCGTTGGGAATGCCAGATTATTGTAAAGATGTTCCCTTGTTCTGTGGTGAGAAAGATGGATGTGCACTTTCGGTTTTGACACAGACACATGGAATGGCACATTGTCCAGTGGCATATTTCTCTGCTACTTTGGACTCAGTGGATGCAGCATTGCCAGGTTGTTTGAAAGCGGTGGCTGCTACTTGTGTGAGTTTGGAGCACAGTGAATCAATTGTGATGGGACATCCAATGAAAGTGTATGTGCTACATTCTGTTGAACTGTATTGACAAGGACGAGAACACAGCATCTCACGAGTGGACGTTTGACTAAATATGAGAGAGTGCTCTTGGGGGCAGAGAATGTTACAGTAAAAAGATGCACAGCACTGAATCCAGCAACTTTGTTTCCGAGTAAACATTGTGAAGAAGGGATGGATGAAGCAAATCATGATTGTTTGGATATGACAGAGTTGTGCAGCAAACCAAGGCATGATATAAAAGATACACCATTGCCTGGATCACATTGTGTGATGTTTGTAGATGGTTCTTGTTTGAGAGACGAAAGAGGTGTTTTGCGTGCTCATTATGCTGTATGTACATTGGCTATGGTTCTTGAAGTATCTTGTCTAAAAGGGGTAAATTCAGCACAAATTTCAGAACTGGTCTCTTTGACCAGGGCTTATATAATTGGCAAAAATTTGAGAGTAACCATATTTACAGATAGTCAATATGGTTTTGGGGAGGTGTATGATTTTGAAAAATTGTGGATGCAACGTGAGTTTCTGACTTCTTCAGGATCTCTGATTAGAAACAGCAAAGATTTAAAAGAGTTGCTGGATGCATTACAGTTGCCCAAAGAGATTGCAGTGGTCAAATGCCCGGCACATAAATCAGGAAATGATTATGTGACCAGTGGGAATATATACGCAGACCAAGTGGCTTGTTTCTCTGCACAAAATTCTATTTCAATCCACAAAGGGACAGAGAAAAAGAATGCACATTGTCACTTGATATTCTCTTCTGTAGAGACATGGGAGGAAATAATTCAGTTGCAGGAAGAGGCCAGTGAGGAAGAGAAAGAGATTTGTATTAAATCAGGTTGTACACGAAGAGCCGATGATGAAGTGTGGATGTGTACAGATGGTAGACCAGTAATGCCAGACTGCCTATTGTCTTAGATGGCCAGGATATACCATGGATTGACACATGTGGTGCGAGATGCCATGATTAGACTCTTCAAGCAGTCCTGTTATAACCCTAAGTTCAGGGTCATTGCAGAGTCTTTGCCAAAGATGCATGGTTTTCCAGCAGCAGAATCCAGGGAGAAAGACTGTTGCTAGTTGGGGATGAATTGGGAAAACAGCAGGACTGTTTACACAGTTAGAGGCTGACTTCATAGAGCTCCCTCCTTGTAATGGACTGAAATATGTGTTAGTTGTGGTTTGTCTGTTTACTCGTTGGGTGGAAGCAGATTCAACAAGAAGAAATGATAGTTTAATAGTTGATAAATTGCTTTTGAGAAAGATCATTCCTAGATTTGGATTTCCAGTCTCTTTAGAAACAGATAGAGGTACACATTTCAATAATAAAAGAATATGGATGATTTGTGCAGCATTACAAATTGAGCAAAAGCTGCATTGAGCCTATTCGACCAGAGGCCTCATGTGTGGTTGAGCAAATTAATGGCTCTAATAAATCCAGACTATCAAAGATGTGTGCATCTACAGCACTGAAATGGTCAGATGCTTTACCTTTAGTATTGATGAGTCTGAGAATCATTCCTGATAAAAAAGACTGGATTATTTCCGGATGAAGCCATAATGGGGAGAGCAATGAAACAGCGATTGTACCAGCAAATCAACTGATGAATATTACTGATGATCTAGTGCTCGATTACTGCAAGGGATTGGCTGATTTGGTGCATTCTGTGTCTCATCAGGTTGGAGAAGTTGCATCTACAACACAGCAAGACCAAGCACATGATTTATGTCCAGGAGAGTGGATCCTGGTGAAGAAGCATGTAAGAAAGTCATGTCTGGAGCCTCGTTGGCATGGACCATACTAGGTAATACTGATCCACTTGAAAGATTGAAAGAGGTTGAACAGCAACTGGCAGATAGTCAAGTAGAGCCAGGCGCTGCAGAGCCTGAGGCCACAGAGCCCGAAGCTGCAGATCCTGAAGCTGTTGAACATGTGGTTGAACCTGAACAAAGTTGAATAAAGTGGAGTCTGTAAGACTGCTGTTTAAGTGAATGATAGAGAAGTGTTGAGAGAAGATCACAAGCAAGTGTGACAAAGAAAAGAATCAAAAAAGAGTTGAGATCTTGACACTGAAAAAGAGGAAACTGATTGGTTAAGAAAGCCAGAAAAGGCGATGTGTGGCCAAAAGGAGTGAAAAGACTGAAATACACTCTGAAAAAGAAAACACCAGAGAGAATAGTAGAAGTATCAAGCCAGACTGAACAGAGTGAGTCAGAAGAAGAAACACTTCGGAAAACAAAAAGAGCAAGAGTTACGAACAAGAAATACCTCACCTGAATGGATATATGTGGTGCTGGAAGGAACTAAGTACATAGATAAAAGCTAGGAAAATGCTGGTGCAGAAGTGAGTGAGGCAAACAGTTATGAGCCACCTTAAAAGAACTGTGTAAATTAGGGTGCAGAAATTTGAAAATTGATTCGGAAGAGTGCAGAAAACTGAAACAGAAATGTATTTAAAGACTATGAATACGAAACAAAAAGAAGAAACGGAAGGGGTGAAGAAAGAAGGCTTAAAGTGTTTGGATACACTACTTTAGACAGTTGAATCGATTTCTTAGTTATTCTGGGATTTTTTTTAGATAAAAATGTTCCTAGAAATGGCAGATACAACAGAGACTGGATATCAAAATCGTAGTTTTAAACTTAGATGTATTTATGCTTGCTTCTTTAGTATTCTAATACTAATGTTGCTGTGGTTAACACTAATTGTTATTGTGCCTGTCTTTATGTCAGCTAATGTAAATATTAATACTAACAATGTGATGAGTGTGAAAGTAGATTCTAAAGGTCTTAAAGAAGTCTCAAACACTAATGTAGAGAGAATGGTAGATGACAGTATCTATCATCAAAATAAATCAATTATTGACTTTTCATTAAATGTGTTTACTAAGTTGTTGTATGAATATGTGGACAGAATGGATGTGAAAGATTGCTATGTGTGCATGCAATTACCATTGTCTGTCTCACAGGGGGTGACTTACCATCCACTATCTTTAACATATGGAGTATTTTGGAGTGTCCTAACCAGTCTTTTCTATGGGAACTGTAGTTTACAATATTAGAAAGAACATGAATAGGGTAAGTAGTGCTAAAGATGCAGAGTTTATGGAGGAATTCTTTCATTCAACAAAGTCAATTGATACAGTATACACACATCGGAATAATTTAACCTGTAGTTTGCGGTTTGAAGAAATAGAATTCATTAACATGGTAGAGGATAGAAGACAAAATATTAAGAGAAATATTATATTATTAAGAGAAAAGCTGCTGAGCAAAAGTCTATGTACCTCCATGGACTTATAGGGAAGGGAATTATAAAAAGGTTGAGAAATACGCTGCCATGACCCTGAATTGGCATCATAGAGGGAAGCTTTGCTTGCTTAGAATTTGACAACTATTTCATTGGTTCTAGTGAATGTGATCATGTTTTCCTAATTAAGGGAGGATGGGGAATAAGAGGAGGAACTGATTCTGTCTTTCTGGGAATCTATTATGTGTGTGGTAAGAATGCCTACTAGAGGTTGCCCGCACATTGGTATGGATGTTGTTATATGCAAGAATTACGGAATCAATTGAATTGAGTACATTTACAATGAAGTAAAGAATGGATTAAACCAAAAAGAAGTGGGGGTGGCTGAGAGCGAGTTACGGTCCAGTGTCCATGCTCCTCTTTCATAATACTTAAACCAAAAAAGCACACTGTTCCTGAGGCTGGCTCCCGGAGATTGACCAATGGACCTAGCCAGGAAAGAGCAAAAGAGGAGAAGACCTAGGATTAGAAGGGACCCCCTAAAAAAGAGGAAGAACTAGTCTTGCCTCCTGTTGCCCTCACACACCCGAAGGATGCCATGCTTCATCATTGGGCATTGGCTCCTTGTAGGGCCCGGCGCTGCAATGCCCTACGGGTCACCCAAAGGGTCACTTTGGCGGAGCTCTTTTGAAAAAATGCCGGTTGGTGACGACGATCTAATTAGGATTTGGTAAGTCTGGTATTACACTCACCCAGCATGAATGAAATTGTTGGGTAATGAATTTGGGCCTTGTTTGTGGAAATGTATTAGTCCCTGATAGCTGAATCACAGCTACCCCACCCTTTTACTGCTGGCAAGTCCTGTCGGTACAAACCCTGTTATCCTTTGAGGTATTGCTTGTTTGGTGGTCTTTAGAATAACATTTCCCGCATCTAGGTGGCTGCCGCTTCTTCTTTATATGGAGTTCTTTTACTCTGTATCCATTATATGTGCTATGTCTTAGACTAGTTTACCATTTTACACAACCTTACAGCTGTCAGTCAGAATGCAGTTTCCACTACTGGCCCTAAAGGGTGTTAAAGATGGCCAGGACCTAGACAGATTCCTAGTGAATATGGTCATTTAGGCAGTTCAGTTAGAACATATTAAATTAGAGCACTTCAACTACTTCCTTTCTAAATTTTGTCAAGGGCAACCCATTGGCCACTGACAAATATGCACAGATTTCAGTCATCTGTTAGTTACACACACAAGACTCAACTTGCTTTATATGTGCCTCTGACACTTGGCTATTGTGGACCCATGGGTCATACAAGTTTGCCGATACACATATAGATTTTGTTGCGTTATAAAAATATGAAGATGTTATGGGCGATCTGGGGGAAGATGGTAATGGGGTTAAAGGGCCTGTCCGCTGGAAGATGGTATCAGGGCGGAATTTTATAAGCACTTCATTAGCTGATACTCTCTCATATTTGTTTAAATCAATCTTAGCTGGGGGCTATATAACACCCTCCTTTAAAAAAGGTGTTTTAGTCCATTTTTAAAGAAAGGGAAGGATGAGTTAGCCACATTGTGGTATAGGCCCATTACACTTGTACACACTGATTACAAGTTCTTCACAAAAATTCTGTCTAATCCAATTAATGTTGTAATGAGGTAATTAATTCATCCTGATCGGTGTGGTTTTATTAAATGACGTAGGTTGAGAACACATACTTATTATTTGACGGAATATATAGACCTTGTTCCTACTGATAATATTCCCACAGCAGTAACCTTGCTAGATGCAGAGATGGCTTCTGACCTCGTGAGCTGGGATTTTTTTGTTTAAATCTTGGAGAAATCTAATATCCCACCCCAGCTCTCGGGGTCAATAGCCAGACTGTATCTGGGTATGACTACCCAAATAATAATAAATAATGCCAGGGTGGTGACGGTGTTCCCAAGTCGGGTGACTCACCTAGGTTGTACCCTTTATTTGCATTATTTGTAGAACCCTTGGGTCAATATATATGATCATATGGCAGCATCCTTCCTCTTTCACTAGAGCAACAAAATAAAAGTATATACGCAAACGATGTTGCCCTATACTTGCGCCCCCATAGACTGAATATAGTGACAACTTTGCAAGCTATATAGAAGTATACCGGTCCGGTAGGCTATAAAATTATAAAAATATGTACATATCTAACACATTGATATATCTGTGTAATGTAAAGTAAAAGTATTTGTAGAGTGCAAATTAATCACCTGCAAGGGTATCAAGGTGCTGAGAAGTTGTGGGAGGTCAGGAGCATCAGTCCAAGAGCCAGGTCTTTAGTTTCTTGTGGAATGTTGTGAGTGTGGTGGCTGCTTTGATGTCCTGAGGGAGGGCGTTCCAAGTCTTTGCTGCAAGGTAGGAGAACGAACAGTCTCCTGTCCTGCTTCTGAAAATGGGGGGATGTGTGCGAATGATAGTAATGTAGATTGGAGGTTCCAGGCTGGCTGGTGGAAATACAGTCAGTGGGTGAGTTATGTGGGTCCCTTCTGATGCAGCGTTTTGTAAGCAAGTGTGAGTATCTTGAAGTGGCAGCATTTCTGGACAGGGAGCCAGTGGAGTTCACAGAGGTGAGGAGTGATGGGGGTTGCGTTGGGGAAGGTTGAGAACCAGTCTTGGATGGTATGGAGCTTGTGTGTGAGGTGGGTGGGTATTCCGTAGTAGAGGGCGTTGCCATAGTTTAACCTGCTTGTGATCAGATTGTGATCTATGATTCATGTTAGAATAAATGTATCTTGGAATACTTGATGAAATCCTCTCTCAAAGACGATTTACACTGAAAATTCGAGTTCAACAGGAGAATCTCTATTTTTTCTGGTATTTATTTATTTAACAAGTTTTATAAAGTTTTGTAAACTGCAACATGTTACTCTGGCCATGTACATTTTGGCCATACTCTTGCACATAATTCAGCATTTATTTTTTAGTGCTTCTTTTACAGGTTGAAAGAACATAAAGTTTTGTTTGGAGTGAGAGGACTGGGTTACTCTGTGACATCACAAACGAGACGAATATCCCTGTTGCCTTATTACAAGTGCATTATATCCTATCATACTTGTAATAGGGCGTGATATTTCCCATCCACCAAATACTAAATCAGGTCCATAGTCTTAAATCATATTGAAAGCTTCACATATTCAAGGGTGAGATATGATAGGATGTTCTGTATTGCATGTAGAAGAATCTGACTTACAGAGGTCAATAGAAGATAGCAGTTGTTTACATATGATATACATTTGGATTATCTTAGTATATTGCCTGGGAACATGTATTGATGCACAAGAATTTAAACAGCCACTCAAGATTCTACTATGCCCCTTCGACTGTCAGAAACATAGTGGTGGATTTCTATCAGAGAAGGGCCCACATTTGTTGAATGCCTGGGATTCCAAGCTCAGAGCCAAACCTAACTATCTCCTATTCAGAAACATCATCTGAAATCCAAACTTATCCCTAAAGTCTTTGCCCTAGACTGCACAGAGCAATGGAAGAATGCCAGATGTAACAGACTGTAACAGCAGGTTAGTATTTCCTTCTGTACTGTACATATTTCTGCTTTAATTTGTTCTGTGCGTTTCAGTGCTCCAAAGTTATAACAAGACAATAGCCAGCCCTATATGATAAACCAAAATAAATTATAAAGTACTGTTTAAGCAGTGACTGTCCATTCATCTGCCTTGTCTTTCAAATGCATGTGGATCCTGTTAGACCTGTCATCCTTAGGGTGTTCTTCCCCCAAATCTTTCCTTAGCTTACCTCCTCTTCTTGCTAAATCTTTTTATTGACCTTAGGACTCTGAACACTTTACCACTGCTGACCAGTACTAAAGTGCATGTGATTCCCCCTAAACATGGTAAGATTGGTGCGTACACAATTGGCATATTTAATTTACTTGTAAGCACCTTGTAAAGTGGTATACCGTATACCGAGGACCTGTAAATTAATTGCTACTATTGGGCCTGAAGCATTGATTTTGCCACCCACACAAGTAGCCTTTTAAACATATCTGAAGCTTGCAATTGCAGGGCCTGTTTGTGCAGTTTACTATCAGTTCGACCTGGCATCAGCAGCAGCTCTTCTGCTAAGGTCGAGGAGCGTCGCCCCACTGCTCTGCGAGCAGGTTAAAAAGGAAAAATAATATAATAACACAATTCTATTATCATTCTATTTTTCTGTTCCTGCCTAGGGGTGGGGTGGGGCGGGGCTGGCCAGAGCAGGGGCCAGGGGGAGGTGTGCGCATGATGGTTTGACCGTCCGTCTTGGGCCAGCCAAACAGTCATGCGCAGCCTGTGTTGAGAACATGCACAGGCTCATAGTCCCCATCTGAGCATCCAACCCCGCTGCTCAGACCAATCACTACACAGCTGTCATGCTGGGAACAGCAGCATCGTGAATGGCTAGCGAAGCCTGTGTGCTTCCTCCGTGTCGACGACTGAAGAGGACAGGGAGGCGGTGGACGGCCTGCAGGTAAGTGTATTTTTCCCCGCCACCCCCGTTAAGCAGCAGCCACCACTGCTGCCAATAAGCCTAACATGCATAACTTAACCACAAGATTGTTTCTGACCTATTTTACTGAATCAAGGCAGGTCCTAAGAAGTTATTTCCGAAGGAAGGTGTAACTCGGGCCAGTTATTAGTTCCTTCTGTAATTTTTACTCCTCTTGAATTATTCACTAAACTTACGTAAAACGACTGTTGAAAGTAACAGTCATAATTGCGTGGTAAGCATGGATGAATTGTACTTATGCCTATTTTCCTAATACTATATGTGTACATTATATGTTTTGCGTAAAATACAAGTGTTAAGTGTGAGGATTCCCGTAGTCATTTATAACCATAGGTGGACTAGAACCCGTGTATAAGTGTCAACTGTCGTAGAAAGCTCTGGTGGTTTTTTTAAGGGCAAAATAGGACTCTCTCTCCCTTTTACTCTGTTGTCCTGTGGTTGGTTCCTTTCTCATGCTCTTGTGCTGGGCATCTGCCAAGATCAAACTCAGAATGCATTGTTTCCTACTTTTATTTAACTGCTGACTCTGATCTCCTTTAGCCTCAGCCCCCACTGCTTCCAAGCTGAATTGAAGGAGTTTTCTGTACCCACGCGTTTTAGAAGTTCTGTTAAAGCTTTCTGTGTTGCTTACTTGTCTTGTACTACCACTTTCAAGAAAGCTGTGAAAGAGACGTCCATAGTCCCCAGTCCTGAGTAAAATGTTGCACCTTTGGCCCACAGAGGGAGGAAAGGTCAACATTCAAAGAAACTAGTCAAAACAAGGAGTTGTGACACTACCATCTTGGAAAATACAGGTGTAGACCTTCTGTGTACTGTAGAGGACAGTGTGGTCTGACATGATTTGAAAAGAACAGCTGCATGCCCAAGTCACTCGAATGCCTAGTTGCTTGCATCTCTATGAAGAGAAAGACCTAGAAAAAAATTCAGGGCAAACAGGTGATCATTGACCAAAAAAACTATGACTGCCCTTTATGTCATTATTAGGAATTGTCCCTCCAATCTCAAGATATTTACATATGTAAACAGGGGCTTAGGTCAGCCTTCTTCATTCATTGATCTTTTTAATTGCCATTTATAATATGCCCTGCCCACCATGGCATACTACACGGGGCAATGGGTCAGCACTCTTTAGTCTGGCTCTCTTGCACTATGAGTGACACCATTTTGCTTGATCTCTTGTGTGCAACCTCCTAAAGAGAAGTGCACTTCATTGCCAAGACTGGTGGGTCAATTCTTTACTGTGCCAGTGCTGTTTTGTTCGATTCTGTAGTCTTTTGTAATTTTAGTATTGCTTGTGTTTAAGCAATGTCTTCGGGTTACAGAAATTTAAAGCCAATAATAGAATTATTTGCCCCAATAATAATCATATTTTCCTGGATGTGCGCTGAAACCTAAAATTATTTCTTTCCCTGTTCTAAGTACTGCTGCCTGCTAGGAAGCACCATTATTTTTCTGTTGAAATCCTATGTGACAGTTATTTTTCAAAGGTAAAATTATTATTGTAAGGATATGGTTGTCACATATAAGGGGGCAGCATGTTTTCTTTTTCTTCTTTTTATTTTGTAGAATATGTTTGCAATAAAACATTTGGAAAAAATGAATGATAACCGCAGCATGGATGCCGGTGACACTGCATGCCATTTGACCTTTACTTTGACTCATGTACACGTGCTTACACATACTAACGCATGCCAGGGGCGTAACACAGGCCCCCCGCATCTCTTGCGGTGCGGGGGCTGTTGTGTTGTAGTATTCTTGTAAGGAATGTGGGTAGGTTCTAAGAATAGGAATGTCTATGTGGGGTTCCAGGGTGGGACAGTTGATGGGAGACTGAGCATTTGTGAAGATCGTTCCTGCCACGTTAAGCAGGGTTGCCAATAAAGTACTTAAGGAAGCTATCCAGACTATGACCCATCTTTACAATTTTGGCTGACGAGGATTGGGCAACTCTGCGTGAACCCACTGAGTTAAAAGGGAAGGAATAAAGCGTAGCTGTAGAAAGATACAAACGTACGAGGATAATTTGAATTGAAGATGAAAAGACATATACTGAGGTGAGCGGAATGACGGAATGGCAAGTTAATGACTTATAAAAAAAAAAAGGAAGAAAGAAAAAGTATTGCGTTACCGTTTGAAACAGCAGCGCGTGACAGCTGAGGAGCGCGTGCGGAGACTTAAGCTGTGAGAGGCGCGTGTCGGCTGAGAGGCGCGTGAGGAGAATGAAGCTGAGAGAAGCGCGTTGGTGCCCGGCAGCAAGAGGAGCAGCGTCTTGCTGATTGTGACTCGTGAAGTGAGGCGCGTGAAGATAGACTCTGACACTGCGTACAGCGGCTGGGAGAAACCAAGATCGTGACGCATACAGCAATTGTGACGCGTGAGGAAGAAGGAGTGAAGTACACACGCTGATTGGCTAGCGTGTGACGTCATCGCGTCGGCGGCCATTTTGACGAGTTGGGAAGACTCGTATTCGTTTTTAAGAAGGAAACGAATAGAAGAGAGCAATATAGTGATTTAAATACTGACAAGTACATTTTGAAGAGTGACAAGAAAGATAATTAAAAGAAAGGAGAAGGAAGAAGAAGATTAAAAAAAAGTGAAGTTTATTAAAAGTGTAAAGAATCTAAAATTAAAAAATGTGTGCAGCACAAACATTCACTTTGACACCACCAATACCATTCTTAACAGAGCCAGGTGAACCGAAAATAAGATGGCAGGAGTGGAAAGTATACTTTAAAAATGACATGTTCACCATTAAAAATGAGGAAATTACACCAGAAATAAAAAAAGGAATATTACTGCATTCCTTAGGACCAGAAGGAATTAGACAATATGAACGGATGCAAAAGAAAGATAGAGGTGAAGAAGAAACAGATGTATATGAAAATGCATTGGACGACTTAGAAAGGTACTATGCACCGACAGTATGTGTAGCAATTGATAGATACAAGTTTTTCAGAAGGAAACAAGAAAAGGATGAAAAAATTGATGATTACTTAGGAGTTTTAAAAAGGATGGCAGAGAAATGCAGATTTGGACAGATCGAAGAGGAGCTAATAAGAGATCAAATTATTATGCTTACAAATAATAAGAGGGTGCAAGAAAGATTATGGACCATGGGAGATGGAACACTCAACAAAGTGTTAGCCGTGGTAAGAAAAGCTGAAGTATCAGTCAGGTGTGCAAAAGCAGCCTTGGACGATGAGAAGGGAAAAGAAAAAGAAGAGGTGTGCGTTGTAAGGAAGACGATAAGAGCGAGCAGTGTTGGTGCAGAGAAGAGAGATACATTTAATGAGAGGAAGTCAGAGAAGAAGTATTTTCAAGGCACAAAGAATGAATACAGAAGAGAAGGCACTACCAATTTGGCGTGTTATAGATGCGGAAGTTATACACATTTGGCGAACAGTCAAGCATGTAAAGCAAAAGATCAGAAATGTACAGAATGTGGATTAATTGGTCACTATGCAAGAGTTTGTTATAGAAAGGAAAAGTCTGCAAGAATAAAATATGTGACAGAGGAAGAAGACGAAAAAAGGAAGCAGAATGAAGAAGACGATTGAGATGATGATGACGTTTTTATAATAAGAGACTTTATTTTGGATGTGAAGGGTAATGGTAGGAACAAACCAAAATGTGAAATTGAAGTGGCGGGGGTTAAAGTAATATTAGTGGCTGATTCAGGATCGCCGTATACTATTGTCAATTTGGATATGTGGAAGGAAAAGTTTGAGAAAGAAATTGGCATGGATTTAATGGAAAGTGACATCAATCCGAGAGGATTCACTGGCAAAAGGATTCCTATTCTAGGGTGTAGAGATGTTACATTTGTGTTCAAAGGGAGAGTAGCAGAGGGAAGGATGTATGTGGCAGAGTATGGACCAAGTGTTTTAGGATGGAAAGATCAAGCGAGCTTAGATATTATACTTAACCCTAATGCGAAAGAGAAAGTTATGGTACTAGAAGAGGATGATGATTTTACAAAAAAAATTAAAGAAGAATACAGTGATGTATTCTCAGGAAAAATTGGTGTGCTTAAGGGGTTCAAGCATGAAATAAAGTTGAAAGAGAATGCGGTTCCTGTAAATTATAAAGTAAGAAATGTTCCATTTACAGTGAGGAATGAATTGGAGAAAGAGTTGGAGAGGTTGGAGACATCTGGAATTATCGAGAGAATAGAGTCGTCTGTATGGATGTCTCCGATTGTGGTAGCAAGGAAATCAAATGGAAAGATTAGACTTTGTGTGGATTTGAGAGGTGTGAACAAAGAGATCTTGGTAGATAAATACCCCTTACCAAAGATTAATGAGTTGTTGGCCAGAACGAAGGGCATGAGATGGTTTTCAACAGTTGATCTATCGTCAGCGTACCATCAGGTTCAATTGCACAAAGAAAGCAGGAAGATAATGTCCTTTATTACACCTTTTGGGTGTTTCCAATATGTCAGGATGCCATTTGGGCTAGCCTCTGCGGCGGCAGTTTTTCAGAGGATTATGAGTGAAGTTTTAAGAGGGATTTCAGGAGTGTTGTTTTTCCAGGACGACATATTGGTGATGGGAGAGAATAGGAAGATTCATGACCTGAGATTGAAGGATGTTTTCAATGTTTTGAGAAATAAGGGGTTGACAGCAGAATATGGAAAGTGTAAATTTGCTAAGCAAAAAGTGGCTTATTTAGGTCATAGTATTGGTGCAGATGGTATCTCTCCAAAGAAGGAATTACTACAAGCAGTGAGTGAGGCTCCGGAGCCTAAGAATAAGGATGAACTCCGTTCGTTTTTAGGGCTGACTGAGTATTATTCGAAATTTGTAAATAATTTTTCAGAGAAGTCCTATGATTTAAGACAGTTGTTGAAACAAAAAAGTAAGTTCGAATGGAATGAGAGGTGCAAGAAAAGTTTTGAGGTCCTTAAAAGAGATATTTGTTGTGCCACACCAATTAAGGGATTTGATCCGGATTTGAGGAGTGTGTTAACAGTGGATGCAAGTGGAAAAGGTTTGGGTGCGGTTTTGACGCAAAATGAAGGTGGGGAGAAATTAGTTATAATTGGATTTGCATCAAGAAGTTTGACACCAGCAGAGGAACTGTATTCGGTAATTGAAAGGGAGACCCTTGGTTGTGTGTGGGGCATGGAGCACTTCAGAGTGTATTTATGGGGAAATGAGTTTGATGTAAGAACGGACCATAAACCACTAGTGAATTTGTTGACTACAAAAGGAATGGTTAGGGCTTCAGCGAGAATTGCAAGACTTTCTATGAGATTGCAGGATTACAATTACAGGATTAAATATGTTCCTGGAATACAGAATAAAATTGCAGACTGTTTAAGTAGAATGCCTTTACCAATCAAAGAAGTACCTAGAAGTGAATGGGATGATTATCAAATTGCTGTTGTGGAGGAAGACTTCGAGGAATTGATTGCAGAAAAAGAGTGGCTTGAGGATTATGGAAAAGACGAGTTGTTGGAGAAAGTAAGAGAGAGGGTTTTAGAAGGTTGGGGCGGAAGGAAACCAGATGTGGAAGAGGAAAGGAGTTTTTGGGAGGTAAGAAGTGAGTTGAGTGTAGAGTCAGGATCTATTTTCAGAGGAGGAAAGATTGTACCACCTAAAACCCTGAGGAAAAGAATAGTAGATTTATGTCATGAAGGGCATTTTGGGATTGTTAGGACCAAGAAAAGAGTTAAGAACTCATATTGGTGGCCAGGTGTAGATATTGAGGTGGAAAGAGTGGTGAGGGAGTGCAAGGAATGTGCTGATTCGGATAAAAGTTTGACGACGTTGAAACCACCATTGTCACCTGTGAAATGTCCTGAAATGGTTTGGGATTTGATTGCAATTGATTTTGTTGGTCCAGTTCAGAACAAGTATGAGGGTAGGTTTATTATAGTTTTAATAGACTACTTTAGTAAATGGGTTGAATTGGAAATCGTAAAAAAAGCTGATGCAGAAACTGTAGCCGATTTTCTTAAGGGTTTATTCTTGAGAGAAGGATTGCCGAAAAGAATTATCAGCGATAATGGAACACATTTTACGGCAGTGAAGGTAGAAGATTTTTTTTAAAGGAATGGTATTACACATGCGTTGACATCTGTGTACCATCCCTCTGGTAATGGAGCTGTTGAGCGATTTAATCGCGTCATTAAAGGAACAATACAAATTGCATGCCAGAATAAAAAGGATTGGGAAGTTGAGCTAAAAAAAATGTTGTGAAGTTATCGTCTCACACCTTCTCTCACCGGTTTGAGTCCATTTGTGATGATGAGGGGTAGAGAACCGATCACAAGAGACAATTCTGGTTGGATGAATAGTACAAAAAAAGTTGAATGGTCACCAGAAAAAGTAAAGGAGAATATCATAAAAGCACAACAAGTGTACAAAAGGAATTATGATTAAAAAAAATGTGACAAGAGTGGAAGAGCTTGCTGTAGGAGATTGGGTAAAAACCAAGAAGTGGGGAAAAGTGGCAAAGGGGGAAAGTGTTTTTTCTAAACCTTGTAAGGTTGTGGAGTGTCTAAAAAATTCGGCCAGACTTAGCGATGGTCGGGTATGGCATATGAGTCGAATTGCAAAATGTAAAAATGTTAAAAAAGCAGAGGAGGAGGATGTTGGGGAAACTGCAGCTATGTTTGGGGAATGGTTGTGGGAAGATGAAGTGGAGGAAACTATGGAAGATGAGGAGAGAATTGAGGAAGGGAATTGCATAGAAGGTGAAGATTTGGGTGAACAACCTCATACTGATACAATGAGATTGGGAAGATTTGAAAGAGTCATTCATACTCCTCACAGACTTAGAGATTATATGTTAGTCTGATTAATTTATCATTTGTTTTTTTTTCTCCTTCTTTTTGTTGTTGTATATAGTTCCTTTTGTTATTTATTATGGTAAGGGGGAAGATGTGTTGTGTTGTAGTATTCTTGTAAGGAATGTGGGTAGGTTCTAAGAATAGGAATGTCTATGTGGGGTTCCAGGGTGGGACAGTTGATGGGAGACTGAGCATTTGTGAAGATCGTTCCTGCCACGTTACGCAGGGTTGCCAATAAAGTACTTAAGGAAGATATCCAGACTATGACCCATCTTTACAGGGGCCCAGCTTCAGGGGGCCCCTTCAGCACAGGACTCAGGTCTGAGCTCTCTGGATAAAATCCGGAGTGGAGGGCCCTCCGTGTACATTTCAGGTGGGGCCCTTAACCTGTTGGGTGCTCATGACGGCACCACGCTGTCATGATTCAAGGCGGCGTGTGCTCATGACGGCGTGGTGCCGTCATGCCTCTGCCGCTCCGCCCGCACGGCACTAATGTGCGGGCGAATTAATGAGCGGGCAGGGTCATGAGGGCACCACGCCATCATGAGCATACGTCACCCGTGGCTCATTATGGCATGGTGCCGTCATGAGCACCGAAGCTCTGCGCCTGCCCCTTAGCCCCACCACGCCGCGGCGGAATTCGCGCTGAGGCGAAAGGGTGAAACTTTCGTTACTCCACTGACACATTCACACACTGTCACGCACATAAACACACTCTCACCCGCAAGCCTGCATACAAAATACATCTAGTAGCATTTTTCATTTACCTTATTTCCAGATAGTTACTCCAACTAATGTACTTCAGTTTAATAGGGAACAAAGTTATTCACCAATTATATAATAAAACATTTGACAGAAGCAAGGCTGGTAGAACTGCAACCACCGTCCATTGGGAAGAGCTGCCTCTGTGATTTTCCCACCACAGGGGCCAGGGGTCGCATAAGCAGTGTCAGAGGTAGCAAGGGGCAAGCCAGGGGTCTCAGGACCCCTGGCCACCCATAAATGACGGCCCTGCGCCGCAGCTTGCCACAGCCATTCCAGGTGGCTTTGCTAATGCTTGTTTTGTGAGTAACAGACTTGTTTAAAAAAATAGAAAACTGACTGTTGTTTCGGGGCTGGGTGAGGAACCAGCACACTGAAAATGTTTCCTTCAGCAGATAAGGAGATTACACAGGTCCCATGATATACCTCCAGTGACCTTTGTCCTGGTTCGTCCTCGTGATTCCCTCATTTTCACATCTCCTTTTCTCAGAAACAGACAATTTAAGGAAATGAAAGTAAAGCTTATGTCGATACCTATTTTTTGCCAATGTCAACATTTTTCTCAAACCTTGGGAAGCAATGTTGCCTCGTCGTTTTTTAATGTTCTGTTGCTAGACTTATGATTCCAAACTGCCATCAGCACCGCAGACTGACAGCTCTTCAAATGCAGCAACAACTATAGTACACCATGGCTCTTTAGCACATATCTTAAAGTTAGCAAGGAGGGTGCTGTGTATACATGCATGCAAAACACATTGTAATTGTAATTGTGGACTAGGAAGGTCACAAATTTTAACATTATCAACATCATCAAACTCCCAGCCTAAGACCTTTGCACACATAGAATACTTAGTAACATGTGCTCTCAACTTGGTGGAGCCTCTCAGACCTACCAGCCCTAATCCTTCTGTCAGAAACAGGCATCCTAAGAACAAAACAAAAGGGCCCACTTCCAGTATTAATCAGTATAGCAAAGAATTCCACCTAGGAGGGGCAGAATATGCCTCAGAAGACACAATATTATTTCCTTTTCTGTACCAAAAATTTACTTGGCATGTATTCCTATCAGGTTTGAGAGCAAACTTCATCTCAACTTTCAAGACCATCAACACCAAAAATCATATGCAAAGTTCACAAATATCTCGCTGCCACCAGCACGGTCCCTTAGCAGACACTGAAACATGCCATTAGCACCCCCTCCTAAGAAATGAAAGTTGGACCTGGAGATCTAGGTCTTCCTTACATTTGAACGTCTATCAACTCATCGCACATCAGGAATGCAAAGGCCTACTCATAATTTTCAATCAGGTTTCCATCTTTGTCATAGCATTGAAGCCATTGTTCTTGACATTAGAGAACAGCTTGTGATTGCCTGTGCCAAAGGGAGTATATATTGATTGTGCAACAGATGCAGACGCACCAGGTTCCAGAGGTGTGATGGGACCACTTCACCCCCCTTGTGTCTGTCTTTTACTCGCCTAGAATGGCGTAGGGGAACACCTTTATTATTGTTTGGTGATTGGCTATTTTGCTCATATTCTTCAATAAATGCAATACAAGACCCTACTAGCATGTATCTTTAAGATTCTATTTCAGGACCAAAAAGCAAGGATTATGCCATCACTTTCTTAAATTTTATTCACAGCAGACATAGTTATAACACCATATAACTAAATTTCCAATCATATATGGGGAAATAACAGAAGGAAACATCAATAACGTAATAGTCCAATCAGGGCTTAGCATGACCCTTCTCAGCCGCAGTCAACCTAAACTCGTCCTCTTTCTTTACTGCTGCAGCTGGACTTCGGTCCCTCTGTTTCTCTTGCATGTGTCTGGTGTATTTCTGACATATTTCCTGTCCCTTATTGTTGTGGGTGGCAGCCACGGGAATGGTCCATCGCTGCTTTGCGGTCGCATCTCCCTCATAAACTATTGGCTCTGCAGAGCTGCGGGGTTGACTCGCGACAGTCCTCCCACCACCAGAAGGCATGCATTCGTCCTGCATACAACGCAGATGCTCTCTCCTCTCTTGGACAATCGGGCACCGCTTGCTACAAAAGGCATCTGACAGAGCCGAGTGCTGCACGATCATGTGCAGGGCCAGGGCCGGTCCTAGGCATGGGCGGTATGGGCAGATGCCCAGGGCCTCGCGCTCAGGGGGCCCCGCAGAGCAGAGCAGGGGGCCCGATATGAAATGCGGGGAAAGCGCTGCGCGCACTTGCGCAGGCAGTAAGGCACTTAGAGGGGCCTCACATCTTCCCTTTCGCCCGGGGCCTCAAAAGGCCTAGGACCGGCTCTGTGCAGGGCACAGTTTACAAAGCCCTACAAAGCCTGGAGTCAGAATGCCCCTCTGGAGTCTGTATGTTTTTTGTTGAATACAGCAGCAACTTGAATGCCCCATGGGGTCTGTATCTGTATTTTCCTGCGCTGCCTATTGAGGAAGGACATGTGTTCACTGGCCATTCTAAATAAAAAAGACTGCATTGTGTCCTTGGAGGCTACTGCACACCCTGTAAGTAGTTTGATCACCTCCCATGTTGCCTGGGTTTCCCCAGCTTATATTACCTTTTAGCCATAAGTTTCCACTGGTAACCACTTACCGCCCCTATCTGGGTGCAAATCGAGTAATACGAGCATACCTACACTCAGGAAAAAGAGATAGCTCACTTCCCAGGGTCAGATGAGTTTTGTGAGGCAGTAGATGGCTCTATTTACTGGGTCGTCTCAGATGCTGTAGCGCCACTGGAGAAGAAATTACTTGACTATGCACAAAAGTGCTTCCAACCCCTCTGTTTGAGGGAACACTTACCTGAGCCTTCAACATCTCTACCTCATAAGCTTCCCGTAAACCCAGAGAACACACGCAAATGCATGCAAGGCCCTTAGGTAGATCTGGATCCCTTTGCTAAACTGAAGAAGGCATTATTGGGTAAGGTGGTACCCCCAACCCATGAGCCCACAGGGACTCCCCACATACCAATCTCCTCCCTATCCACCCTCCCATCTCAGAGGGTTCCTCAGGGAGATCGTACAGTGATTCCGATCAGGAGAGACCCAAATAGCTGCCCCCTTGGAGGCTGAACCCCCCCAAAACTATCCCGATGGTGCAGAGTCCTACATGTAGGACCCCAAGGAACCTCAGACACTGCTGATTAGCTGAGTAGGCCAGAGTAAAAAGGTCACCGCATATGTGGCGGGGAGGCTTCGCAAGCACCTGGATCAAGAGATCCAGAACTGCCTACAGGTAGAATCTCCCAGACCTTTATTGGAGGGTAAAGTTGTGGCCACCCCGGAGATTGACTCCAAAATGGTATAGTTATTGGCCAATTATGTAAGGGACCCCAGGAAGGGCATTGGCCACTCTTGGTGGTCATGCCAGGTTAAACTGCTAGACTTGACAGGGACATTACTAAAAATCCTGGATATGGCCAGGGGCACTAGGGGGACAATAGGGGGATGTATGTCATTACAACGCATACTTTTACAACGCATGCCATTACAACAAAACTTTTACAACGCAACATCCATTACAACGCATTCCATTACAACCCATGCCATTACAACGCATTTCACAAAACTACCAGTACAACGCATTCCATTACAACGCATACTACCTTTACAACGCATACCATTACAACGCATACCATTACATAGCATGTATGGTAAGTATTGGATAGTGTAGGGGTAACAATTACTATTATAACTCCAGGGGGTGCAACAGTAGGGTAAGTGTTGGATAGTGTAGGGGTCAAAATTACTATTCTAACTCCAGGGGGTGCAACAGTAGGGTAAGTGTTGGATAGTGTAGGGGTAAACATTACTATTCTAACTCCAGGGGGTGGAACAGTAGGGTAAGTGTTGGATAGTGTAAGGGTGCTATGCGTTGTAATGGTATTCGTTGTAATGGTATGCGTTGTAATGACTGCGTTGTAATGACATGCGTTGTAGTAGTATGCGTTTTAGTGTCATGCGTTGTAATGGTTACGTTGTAATTCCATGTGTTATAATGGATGTTGCTTTGTAAAAGTTTGTTTGTAATGGTAGTACGTTTTAAAAGTTGCGTTGTAAAGGTTTCCCCAATAGGGGGCATATTCACAATGAAATGTCAGAACGTGGAGTTTGAAAGGATCGGTAGCTATTGATTGAAATGGAGTCTGTTGCCCAAGTTTCCTAGAAGCAGATAATATCTCTGCCATCCCATATTGATACCCACTCCAAAAGAGTCTGCTTGGTAGCGATACCCGCCACATTCCATGTGGCTAATTGCAGCCCCGGCTTCTGATTTTCCGTTCTTTCCACAGTAGACGTTGTAGCTACGTTACGTATTTTTTCAATATTGCCTGTTGACTGATCGACGCAGCTTCCCACATTTAATTTAGATTCAGTCGATACCTCCAAAATCTATGGGGCCGATTCACAGAACTAAATTACGACAAAATCCTAAACTTACTACTTTTGGTATTCACAGAAGGCATTTAGTAGTCTTAAATTAGGATTTTGTCTTAAGTTAGGATTTTGTCTTAACCCCTTGCATGCTGATGACGAACCCCAGCCGTCATGCACTACGGTGCTCGTGTGCTGATGACGGCTGGGGTTCGTCATGGTCCGCCCCTGTTCATTTGTTTACAGCACAGGGCGGAAACGGGCCAGCAGTGAAGGGGTTAAATTAGGATTTTGTCCTAAATTAGGATTTTGTCTTAAATTAGGATTTTGTCCTAAATTAACTACTGCTGTCAAGAACTTCTTCGCGGAACACACCTTCTGTTGTAAGGCTCTAACCCTGTTCATAAGTCACAATTCAGTGCAGGACTCTTACCACAAAGGGGTCAAAAGTGTTGGCTTCTTCACTGTTTGATACTAGTACCTATCTCCTTATTGATGATTCCTGCATCGCTCTGGGCTTGTGATTTATAATATATAGTAGGACATTTTCTATGCACAGCAGGTTATTTGATCATGGCCATTACGAGCTTCTTCAATGGTGGAAAGCATGGGGGTTAACTCTAAAGAGAGAGAATCCAAAGGGAATTTGAAACGATCTAACAGACCTCACCCACCCCCGATTCTCCAGCTAAACGTAGTCCTGACTCCGCCTCAACTTTAAAAACTATACTACTTAAGCTTAATACTGTCCACGATATAGCTCTAAGTACCAAAACGAATGCAGACCTACTTCAGGTGGAGGTGGCAGCAATTCATAATGACCTGAAATACCTCTCATTACGTGTATCTAATGCTGAAACGAGAATAAGTTGACGATTTTGCAAACAAACAAGCAAAACACATCCAAAATTTGGAACGTTCCATTACCTCATTACGGAGAGACATAACTGAACAGAAAGCTCGAAATCGTAGACGTAATCTTCATATTTTTAGATTACCGGAGGGGAGTGAAATTTCTGCTCTTTCAGTGATTGGTTACTTGGATCCCTTATGTCTTGAATCTCTCTTTCACAAAAAACTTTGAGATAGAACGAGCCCACAGGGTTCCAACTTTCAAACCCAGAACAATGTCTTCTCCGAAGCCAATACATTTTAAACCTCAGTGTCATCAACATACGGATCAAATTCTGACACAAATTAATAAGATCATGACAATACAATGGGAAGGTCATAGAATTTCTATTTCTCAAAGTTTTGCTAGAGACAATGTAATCCATCGTAAAGGCTTCTTGAATCTTCGTAAAAGGCCCACTGATATGAATATTCCATTCTCTTTTTCTGTGCCTTCAAGATTCCGGATCATTTTCAAAGGCTGTCCACAGATTTTCTATGAACCTTCGGACCTTTCGACGTTCTTGGATAATCAATCTGAATCTCAGATGGACACAGATTCTCTTCCGGGTACTTCTCTCTCCTAATGATCTGTAGTTACTGACCTGGCCTATTTCTAATGCTTTTTCCACGTAACCATTTCTTTATTGTAGTTTCGTTGATTAGCATTTGGTAATATCATTGCATATTCCTTTCCCATAAGTATCCATATATTTCTGGATATGCTAGTTCTCTTTAGCTTATTATACAGTTTGTGAAAATTGTTCTGATGTTTTTCTCACTTTAGAGTAGCAACACTCTACTAATTGATATTCCTTTTTACAGTACTTCGTAACATCCTGAGCTATATTTAGTTCTATTTGAGATTAGAGTCCTACAGATATGTACAGTATAAGGTTGGCCTACTTAGTTCATATGATTCCTTTTAGTATATTGTTTAATTGAATGTTGTATTTTTGTTCTTAGACTCTTATTCATCTTTATTTTTCTCTTTAAAATTCCTTTGCTATAGGTGTGGTGTCGCATTCTAGTTTTTATGGCACCACGTCACGTCCGGTGAGGCTGGTGAAGCGGGAGTGACGTGGACAAGGAGGCGAGGCATACAAGGCGGGCTGGTGCAATGGGAGCCGGTATCCAGAACCGTGCCGGCAGATCATCGCGGGCAGAGGTAGCAGCCACGATCACCGCTACGAAGGAAGGTTGGAGAGGGAGAGCAGGGACGCCGATGCACACAGTGGGAATCCCTATGCTAACTCTCCTCCATGCACTTTGCCACGATCAAGGCAGTCTATCCCTGGTTAATGCTCCAAGCAGGTTTGAAAAACGCGCCCATTCCTCGCGCTGAAGAAGGCACACTACAAGTCGGCAGCCACTTCATACCCCGCATTCTACGCCATCTTTAGCCACTGAGCAGCACACAGGCATGCGCCCAAGGAGGCCATCCTCAGGCTGTCAAACTCCAGGCTATCCCTGCCGCGCGTGCAGAGCGCCTTGCCCTGCAGTGCAACGTAAACCTCATCACTCCTGGGACAAGCATTCCAGGAGAACAGGGACGTGGTAAAAAACACCCCTTCTCAAGTGAGCAGTCTCCACCTATCCCCTGCCCAGCAAGATGTGCGTACAAACCTTTTCCCTGACCAACCCAGTCACCTTCCTCCCGGAACCAGGGGAGCCGGCCATGAAGTGGACCGACTGGAAGTGCTTCTTCCTCAACTACTTATCCGCCCTGGGGGACGTAGGTGAGGAGAGCAGAACTTTCCAAATGCTGTGCTGCAGCAGCCAAGAAGGAGAGTGACAGTAAGCCTACAGTGTGCAAAGTGAGCAACAAACAAAGCTCTAATGACAAGCCCACCCAGAGTGCAGGGCACTAGCCGAGAAGGAGGCCCATGACTAAGCAGGCCGGGCCAATTGACATCCCAGTGACAAAAAAGGTAGTTGCTACAGATGTCAGGCTCACGTGGCCCATGATAAGAGATGCCCTGCACTCCATGTAAAATGTTCATTTTGGGGCCTGGTGGGACACTTTGGTAAGGTCTGCAGATGGAAACCCAGCATCTCTACAGTTAAATGTGTCATGTAAGAATCAGGTGTAGATGATGGGAAGGGCGAGGATGATGATTGATTGTATTCTCTATATTAAGGACCATGTTATGGGCATTGATTATAACAGCCGGAAAAAACCCTCCTGCATGTTGACCATAGGGGGGGTACAGATATCTATGTTAGCAGATTCAGGGTCCCGTACACTATAATCCAAAGGGACATCTGGGACAAGTATTTTTCCACCACAGTCGGGAGTCACTTACACCCCACTGACATACAACCCAGCACCTTCACAGGAGAGAAAATCCCCATGGTCGGGTTCAGAAGTCTTCAGGTCAACTACAGGGAGAGAAACAATGTGCAAATTACACATTGCTGAACCGGGCCATCGGTCCCAAGATGGGTCGACCAAGGGGCCTTAGGCATCCAACTCAACTCCAGCAGAGACACACAAGTGCTCATGACAAGCGACTCATCCCCATTTGAGGAGTCCCCGTGTCAAGAAGAATTCCCCAAAGTCTTTGGCGGGGCCATAGGGAAAATGTCGAAATTCAAGCACAAGATACTGCTAAAAGGTGGCACTGTGCGAGTCAGCTGTAAAGTTTGGAATATTCCCTTCAACTGTAGGGAGGCAGTGCAGCTGGAATTGCAGCGCCTGGAAGACGATGGCATCATAGAGCCCATCGAGAGTGCAGAGTGGTTGGCGCCCTTGGTTGTAGCACATAAACCAAGTGGCAAAGTACCCCTCCGCATAGACCTCAGGGAATCGAACAAGAATATAATTGTGGACAAATTCCAGCTGCCAAAAATCAACAAACTGTTGGCCCAGACCAAGGGAATCAAATGGTTTTCTACGATAGACCTCACGGCAGCGTAATCAAATATAGCTACACCCCTCATGCAGGAAGCTGACCTCTTTCATCACCCCATTCGGCTGCTACAGATTTTGGCGTATGCCATTCGGCTTGGTGTCCGCCGCTGCCGTATTCCAAAAACTGATGCACAGATTGTTCAAAGATCTCAGCGGCATCTTATATTTCCAGGACGACATACTCGTCATGGGAAAGACCAAAGCAGAGCATGATGACAAACTGAGAACAGTCCTACGGAAATTGGCAGCGAATGGTCTCACAGCGGAACTGGAAAAGTGCAGATTTGCCCCCCCAGTCACATACTTAGGGCACGAGATCAGTGACAAAGGGATCTCTCCCAAGAAAGCAAACATTGACTCCATCACGTCTGCATCTCTGCCACGCAACAAGGATGAGGTCCGCTCCTTTCTAGGGTTAGCTGAATTTTACAGCAAGTCTGTCAGAAACTTTGCCACAAAAACACACAGCATGCGCCAACTATTGAAGGAAAAAACAAGCAGACGTCAGATGGAATTTGAGAGCATCAAGAAAGA
Organism: Lissotriton vulgaris; assembly: GCF_964263255.1. Lineage (NCBI taxonomy): Eukaryota > Metazoa > Chordata > Amphibia > Caudata > Salamandridae > Lissotriton > Lissotriton vulgaris. Next base: position 458,931,695 of record NC_141687.1, read on the forward strand.
CATTTGCAGTGCCATTTCCATGCACGGCTTTGACGACTCAGCTCCCAGCATCCTGACAACTGATGCCAGTGACAAAGTTTAGGGGCGGTCCTGTCCCAACATTCCACGGATGGCACGGAAACTACCATAGGGTTTGCCTCACGTTCCCTCGTTCCTAATGAAGCGTCATCGAAAATTTAAATGCTGGCATCCATTTGGGCCATGGTCATGGAAAAATGTTGTCAATACCTTTGGGGCTCCCAGTTCACACTCAGGACGGACCATAAACCATTGATCAAGGTTCTTACGTCCAGGAGCATCACTACGGCTACGCCATACATCGCTAAGATGACGCTCAGACTCCTGGATTTTGTCAATGATGTCAAATACCTGCCAGGACATAAGAACAAAGTGGCGGATTACCTTAGCCGTTCAGCTGCCGGAGAAGGGGCAACACTCCACAGCGAGTGGAACGAATACAGTGTGGCGCTCAAAACAGACCAAGAGGATATCATCAGCGCTTAGGCTTGGGAGACAGCCTACGACAAGGATTCAGTACTATCGCACGTAAAAATGTGTGTTACACGTGGACGGCCTGAGAAGAGGCACTTGAGAGACGATCTCAGAAAATATTGGGAAGTCCGCAACAAACTGTCCATCAGGGATGACACCATCTTTTTGTTGAGAGGAGACAAAGTAGTCCCCCCACGAGAGTTAGTGGACCGCATTCTGAGCATAAAGCACAAAGGCCACCTGGGGATCGTGAAATTAAAGATGAGAGTGAAACTGTTGTACTGGTGGCCAGCCATCGACACCTCTGTGGAGCGGTATGTCAGAGCATGTGAGCATTGTGCCAATGCAGACCAATCACTGACCATGCTACGACCCCCTATGGGTGAGTTGCAAACTTCGTAACGCTAGCGCTTGGCAGCGAGCTAGACTGCTACAAGTGATATTGTGTTTTTAAGTGCTATTTTAAAACCTGTGTTTTCTCACCTGTATTCTGCTCGCTCACTCCCCGGTCCACCGCAGCAACTTGTGCTGTTTGTAGTGGAGGGAGGCAAGCGGCACCACTTCCTGGTTGTTCCAGCATAGGCGGCCATCTTAGGAGGGTTGACGCGCTAGTCTACCCCTTTGCCTAATCTTTATAGTCCCCTCTTTGCCGCGCAGCGGTGACGCGCAGCGGTAGCGCCGTAGACGCGCCGAAGAGGCGCCAAAGAGAAGCCAGTCCGCGTCCAGACGCTTCCTGCTGACTGGTGGCTAGGTCCTGTTGCATTGTACGATGGTAGGTCCTCCGCGGTGCTATGATTCCTCTGCGCTTCTTGATCTTCTCCCCTCTACTACTCAGACATGTGATCACACGTTCTTACCACTCAATACTGACTTTGTCTGTAAAACTTGCAACTGGAGCCCATCCCCCCTTCTATCCCATCCTTCATCTCCTATTCATGAGTGGAAAATGTTTCTACTAAATTGTAGATCTGTCTGTAAACACTACACCGAATTATGCACACTGATCGAAGAGCTTAAACCCCACGCTCTCTTTTTAACGGAAACTTGGCTTCATATAGACAATGACCCAGCCATTGTCTGGGCGATCCCACAGGGATATACGTTAAAAAGATTGGATCGCCAGATTGGGAGAGGGGGAGGCGTGGCTATTGTTTATCGTGACACCTATAAATGTCGAACCACCCCTGCCACTTTAGCAACCTGTGAAAGTTTACACTTTTCGCTAGAACTCTCCCCTACTACCACCTTTTCGGGCATCCTGGCTTACCGTCCTCCGGGCGCTCTTAATGATTTTATTACGAAAATCACAGAGCTTACAGCAAGTATCGTATTATCCTCATCCAATTTCACCTTGCTGGGGGATTTTAACTTGCATCTGGATGATCCCCACGATACTGCAGCTAACACCCTTTGTACTAACCTTCAAGCGCTGGACTTACATCAAAAGGGGTTTTATGTAACCCATAATAGAGGCCACCTGCTCGACCACATTTATAGCAATATTGATGTTCTTATAGTTGAGCCCCCTATCCCATTACCGTGGACGGATCATTTCTTAATTCCTTTTACCTGGCGTACAAATCCACCTCCCCTCGCCCACGGCCTTGTTAAACATCACGGTAGGAAATGGCCCTCTCTTCCCCTTTCGGATTGGGAAGATGCCTTGGTTAGAGATAAACCTAAGAAGACACTGAACGCCTACACTGCAGCTAACAACTTTGATGACTGGATCACCTCCACACTTGATAAGGTACTCCCGGTACAGGTCTGCAACCCTACAAAAAGACATAAAACTTCCCCATGGTTTACGCCCACTCTTAAGACACTGAAACTAGCCTGTCGCAAACTCGAAAGAGCCTGGAGACAGGACTATTCCGAACTGAGGAAGGACAAATACAGAGTGGCCATTAGGCTTTATAAACAGGAATTAAAGGTGGCACAAGCTTCTTTCTACGGTAGCAAAATCAACACAGCCGCCAATGCCCCTAGGGAAATTTTTAAAATTGTTAAGTCAATCATTTCCCCCCCTGCAGAATGCCCCTCTACGGACGATGCCCAAAACCGTTGTAATGATTTAGCTGCTTTCTTTTCTGATAAAATCCAGACTATATACTCCTCCTTTGGGACGGTCAATAACGATTTGGTACCCCCTATTCCCACAGTCCTTGAGGATCCTGCCCCCAGTAAGCTGGACACAATCCCACTCTTGGACATTCCAGTCCTAGACAAACTTATTTCCAAAACTACCTCTGGCTCCCCTAATGACCCTGCACCCCCTCAGACCCTCAACAAAGCTATGGACGTGATTCGCCTGGTCATATTAGATGTGCTCAACACCTCCATCTCCTCAAAAGTCGTACCTCCTTCATGGAAATGTGCGATGGTGAGGGCTTTGTTGAAGAAGCCCAATCTTGACCAGTCCAACTTGGCGAATTAGCGTCCTGTCTCCTTGCTTCCCTGGCTAAGCAAACTGCTGGAGAGGCACGTAAATAACACCTTGATGAGCTATTTGGAATCAAATAGCCTTCTACGTGCCTCCCAGATAGGGTTTCGCCCTTTACATGGGACTGAAACAGCCCTTCTGGCGGTAACAGAGGAGGCAAGAGCAGTGTTAGACCGGGGAGGAAAAGTCGCCATTATTTTATTAGACCTCAGCGCCGCGTTCGACGCGGTAAACCATGTCACGCTATTACAACGTCTGGCGGACATGGGCGTGTCGGGCGCGGCCCTGGAATGGTTGACTTCCTTCCTGGCTGACCGCTTTTTCCAGGTTTTCGAGGGCGAGGTGGTGTCGCCTAAACACCCACTCAGGTGTGGGGTTCCTCAGGGCTCATCCCTGAGCCCCACCCTGTTTAACACCTACATGGAGCCCCTAGACAGGATAGTCCAACCCTTCGGTGTGCGTATTGTCACCTACGCAGACGATACCCAACTGGTGGTCTCGTTAGACCACTCGGAGGGATCGTCTAACACCTTAGGCCCCTGTCTAGAGGCCGTTGCCAGATGGATGCAATCTTCCTGTTTAAAGCTAAATGGGGAGAAGACAGATGTCATGCTATTGGGTAATCCTTCACCCTCTGTCTTTTCATCCATCTGGCCACCATGTTTGGGCCCACCTCCTGCCCCCAAGCCCCAAATAAAAAGCTTGGGGATCTGGCTGGACACCGCCTTGAACTTCTCAGCCCAGGCCATAAAAACTGCCGCTACCTGTTTTGGATTAATGAGGATGCTGCGGAAGGTGCTCCCTCTGCTTCCATTTCAAGCAAGGAGGATCCTGGTCCAGGCCCTCGTACTATCTCGCCTGGACTATGGGAATGCCCTCTATATGGGAGCTCCATCCTTTGTCACCCAGAAGCTCCAAGTCGCCCAAAACAGTGCGGCCCGGCTGCTTTACAATCTCCCTCGCTGGCAGTCAGCAAGGAATGCCCTAAGGGAACTTCATTGGCTCCCTATAGCGGCCAGAGTTCAATTCAAGGCCATGTGTATTCTACACAAAACCTTCTATCGCCAAGGCCCTGCAATCCTACAGCCCCTGGTTACTCCCTATGTTCCACCCCGTGCCCTCCGATCCGGTACCCTCCAATTGGCTACCTTGACCAGAATTAAGAAAGCCCGCTGGGGAGGCCGCTCTTTTTCACACACTGCGGCTAAACTTTGGAATACTCTTCCTTTACCCCTGCGAGAAACCACTAATCATCTCGCCTTCAGGAAAGCTTTGAAAACTCACTTATATGCTAAACTCTGCTGACCTGCCCGAGCCTGCGTTAACTAAGCTTTCAGTCACAAGCGCTACGAGGCCTCCGGGTAGATAGCGCTATATAAGTGCAGTTTTCATTCATTCATTCATTCATTTCATTCATTCAGTTCATCACGCCCAACAACCCCTAGGAGGAATTGTCAGCCGACATTTTGGGCCCGGTGCTGGATTCATGGGGGATACTCAAATATGTGATTGTCCTGGTTGACAGATACTCCAAGTGGCCAGAGGTAGAAGTCTGTGAGAAGGTTGACACAGATGAGGTAATTTCCTTCCTAACTAACGCGTTCTTAAGGGAAGGCATTCCGAGAGTGATTACATGCGATAATTGTGCCCAGTTCACTTCGGAGAAGTGGTCTGCTTTTCTCAGGAGGAATGGAGTGGTGGCCAAACACACGCCAGTGTATCACCCCACAGGAAATGGGCTAGCGGGAAGCTTCAACAGAGTGATTATGGGTTCCATTCAAGCGGCCATTAGCGCAGGCAAGAACTTGGAGACGGAAATCAAGAACACGGTGTGGGCTAATCGAATAACACCCACCCTCACCGGATACAGCCCGTTTAAAATCCTCAGATGTCGGGAACCGTTCACCAGAGACAACCATGTTTGGATGAACCTGCAACTACAAAGCAAATGGGCACCAGCGGTGGTCAGAAGCAACTTAGAGAAAGCACAGAAGACTTACAAAGCCAACTATGACAGGAGTCATAGAGTACAAGAGGTCTCCTTAGTTGGGTCTGGGTAAAACTGGGCAACCTGGTGAAGAAAGGCGATAGCAAGTTCAGCAAGCCTCTACAGATCAGAGAACTTCACTCAAGCTCCGCCTTGATGAGCGATGGCAAAGTATGGTCGCAAAGCAGAATGGCCAAAAGCAACAAAGTTATCGGGTGAAACACGGACAACGCAACCACTAGACCTGGATACAGTGGAGGTGACTCAGACTATGAGGATGGAGGCATCACCTCCAGTATGCTGAGGTACTGCACAATGAGGGGAACAGAGGGTGATGCAGGTACCACGACAGAAAGGAACAACTCTGATTACACACAGCACAATCCACCTCAAGGAACCAATGACACGGGCAACCAAGACATCACACATGGGGCTTCCTCCTCACATGACAAGAGCCAGGAAGAGAGCACACAAGAAAGGAATCCCGATCAGGAAAAACACAAGTACCACATGTCCTCCTCATGCACACCCGCATTGGTAGGACAGTGGTGCTACCCAGGAAATACAGCGAGTATGATATGTAATCCACTTCTTACCCCTCCATTTCTTCACACTTTCGCTGTCACACTTCTTCTCCCTCCTTTCCTGTATCCTTTCCCATCCGCCCAGCCTTCACCCTGTTGTATATTACGGCCAGGTGCTGTTCTCTTGTTGAGCCAATGTGCACATGCAGTCAGCATTCAGATGCATTGTTCTGTTATCTTTCTAAAATTTATTTTAAAATCCTTATTTGTGCATTTACGGTGTGACATTGTAAAGATCATTCTTACCTGCACTTTTCACTCGCTCGTGGCCCCATTCCGCCCCGGCTTTGTGCCGTTTGTGCGGAGGGTCAGCTAGAGGAGCGTCACTTCCTGCTCGTGACACCACTTCTGCCCTGCACCTACTCATCGCAGGTTAGCGGTCTAGTGTTGCCGAGCCTGTTGGTATTTAGTCCTCGCTTCCAGCTCCCGCACAGTGACAAACGCGGCGATCTAGGCTGCGGTTGTGTGTTTGCTGTGGATGCTGCTCTGATTTAAATCTGCTGATTTTAATAGCACGTTTGAAAATTTATTTTAAAATCCTTATTTGTGCATTTACGGTGTGACATTGTTAAGATCATTCTTACCTGCACTTTTCACTCGCTCGTGGCCCCGTTCCGCCCCGGCTTTGTGCCGTTTGTGCGGGGGGTCAGCTAGAGGAGCGTCACTTCCTGCTCGTGACACCACTTCCGCCCTGCACCTACTCATCGCAGGTTAGCGGTCTAGTGTTCCCTCACCTCCAGTATATAATGGCGGTATGGCGGAAGCGCAGCAGACGAGCGCAGCGGGAGCGCCGACTTCGCGCCGAAGTCGCGCATAAGTCAAGCCCGTCTGCGCCCGTCTGCGCCCGTCCGCGGCCGACCGGGCCTAGGGCTCAGTCGTAATGCCCAATTCTATACTTACTCCTCCACCGACCTCCAAAGACTTAACTCCCCAGGGCCTATTTCTGGCCGCACTGCCAGGGCCGCCCAGGACTGTGGCATCTTCGTCCCTTCTGACACCCCTGTCCTAGAAACCCTCCCCCATCACGATTCCTCCCCAGCCCCTTCCCCCTCCATGTCTCGGAAACCCGCTCCCCTCCTGGTGTATTATCCTAATACCCGCTCCTTAGTAAGCCACCAGTTAGAGATCTTTCAATTACTTCATGAGAGTGCCATTGATATTCTCCTCTTAGCCGAAACGTGGATAACTGAGAACTCAGCCCCCGACATCCTCGCAGCAATTCCTGCTGGTTACTATATCATGCAAGCCAACCGACCTGCCAGGAAGACCGGCGGCGGGGTGGCGGCCATCTTTCGCTCTGAACATAAATTCTCAGAGTTGACTACGACTCCTATTCCCAAAACTGACTGCCTCACTCTCAAATTCTCCTCATCCAAGTCCGCCTTTGTCTGTGTCCTTGCTTACAGGCCCCCCGACTACATGCCCCTCTTCCCCCAACTTTTTGGCGATTTCATCTCTCAACTCGCGATCAATCATGCTAACATCATGATCATTGGTGATTTCAACTACCAGCCATCTGATGCCCGCGAAAGCCAATCCTCTGCGGAGTTTACTGACCTTTTAACTGGTATGAATTTTCACCAGCACATTAAGACTCCCACTCACCACAAGGGCCACATTCTAGACCAAGTCTGGACGTCTAATCTCGATATCTCCCCTCCCTCCGTACTTCCCTGTTCCTGGTCCGACCATTGCTTTATATCCTTTTCCCTTTATCTTCATATATCCTGCCCCCCCCCTCCTGTCAAGAATCTTTCTGCTCGTAATTGGAAGAAAGCGAATCTGACTGATTTTCATGCCTTATTGGCCTCCACCGTTCCCACACCCTCGATCTCAGTGGCTGACCAGGCTGTCCATCTCGAAGAATGGCTACTTCTTGCCTGCGACAAAGTTGCCCCTTTTAAAACCATTAAAGCCAAGCGCCCTCATGACGCTCAGCGGTGGTTCTCTGACCAACTCAAGGCGGATAAACTTGCTCTCCGGCAGGCAGAGCGCCGTTGGAGGTGCAATTACGATCCCCAGCTCAGACTCGTTTATGTAGAATCCTTAAATTCCTACAAAAAATCGATCCTGGCAGCCAAAACTGCCTACTTCTCCCAAAAAATACTGGACTCCAACAATAAAGCAAAAGATATCTTCTCCATTGTCAACGAGCTTTCCCTGCCGGATAGGGTCACACCTCAACCCCAACCGACCCAAACCTTGTGTGATTCCCTTAACTCTTACTTTATTGACAAAATCACAACCATCAAAAATAACATCCCTTCCCCTTCATCCCCTCTACCCTTACCTCTTCCTCCCATGAACACTAGTCGTCTGATAGAGTTTCCGCCAATTTCTCCAAAAGAATTCTCTTCACTGCTTCACAAAGTCAGTTCAGGTTCCCCTAATGATTGCTGCCCCCCTCGGATCCTGAGGGAGGCCTTTCTGGCATGTCCTGGCCCCCCACTAGCCTTGCTCAACAACTCTTTAGCTACTGGGGAAGTCCCTCGCTCCTTCAAACAGGCAGCCGTCATACCCATTCTGAAAAAAACTAATGCTGACCCCACAATCTTAAGCAATTACAGACCGATTTCCCTCCTCCCCTACCTGGGAAAAATCTTGGAGACATATGTCACCCGCTGCCTGAGCACCTTTATCGAGAACTCCTCCTTCCTGGATGCCCAACAAGCAGGCTTTAGACCCCTCCATTCCACCGAGGCGGTCATAGTAGCCGTTATGGATGCCCTCAGGAAAGGTGCCGACAAAAACATCTCACAGGCCCTTGTCCTTCTGGACCTGTCGGCAGCTTTTGACACGGTCGATCATACTATCTTGATCGACCGTGTCAACAATGCTGGCATCCAGGGGGTGGCCCTCGATTGGCTCAGATCCTTCCTCGACCACCGATCTCAGGCAGTTCACCTGTCCACTTTCTCTGCACCCTACTCATCTCTAACTTGCGGGGTCCCTCAGGGCTCTGCGCTATCACCCTTATTATTTAATTTGTACCTATAGCCCCTCCTAGCCTCCCTCCGCAATACCCCGGTCACTATTTTCAACTATGCGGACGATCTTCAGTTAATCTTTCCCATTGATTCTCTTCCTTCCTCCTGTCTTAATTTCCAGTCCACCATGCTGGCCATTGCAGAGTGGATGTTTCACAGCCAATTGAAACTGAACCCCACAAAAACAGAGCTCGTACTAGTGGTGGGCTCCTCTAATCCGTGGAATTCCACCTTTTGGCCTTCATCCCTAGGGGCGGCACCCACTCCTGTGAGCACTGTGAAGAGTCTGGGGGTGATCATCTCTGAAGACCTCTCTATGAGACCACAAATCAACTCAGTCACCTCATCCTGTTTTTTCCATCTAAGGCGGATTCGCAAAATCAGTAGGTTCCTCACCAGAGATGCCCTGATTCTAGTCATCCTCGCTCTTATTACCTCCAGACTCGACTATGCTAACACTCTATATGTGGGGATTCCAGCATTCCACCTCCACCGGCTGCAGCTGGTGCAGAATCAGGCAGCCCGCCTGATCTTCCACCAGCCGAAACATCAGCACGTCACCCCCCTTCTGCGTAACCTTCACTGGCTCCCTGTCTCCAAACGCTGTACCTTCAAGCTTGGATGTACCATCTTCAAAGCCCTATCCGATTCAGCCCCCGTCTTTATCTCATCTTGCCTGACACGTTATGTTCCCCACATAGATCTCCATTCAACATCTCTTAATTATCTCGTGGTTCCTAAAAGCAGACGGAAAAAGCATGGAGGGCTGAGTTTCTCTGTCTTGGCCCCCACTACCTGGAATTCCCTTCCATCTGCACTTCGTCTCTGCCCCAGCTAAGACTGCTTCCTCAGACTATTAAAAACCCTGTTGTTCCAGTCAGCATTTGAGTAAATCCTCCTCCCTGGTCACCGTGTTGTCAAGAGCGCCATGAAACCGTTGGTGAACGTGCGCGGTACAAATATTTTTAACGTTTAACGTAACGTTTTAGGTTGTTGTTAAGGAGGGAGATTTGTGGTGTCGCCTTCTAGTTGTTATGGTACCACGTCACTTCCGGTGAGGCTGGTGAAGTGGGAGTGACGTGGACAAGGAGGCGAGGCATATAAGGCAGGTTGGTGCAATGTTTGTGCCGGCTCTCTCTCTCCTAATAAAGAGGTACGCAACGTACCTTCCGGCTCCAGTGTTCATTTCATTAGAGAAACCAACCTTACAATAGGTAAGTATTCTACCTATATTCCATCCTTCTTATTCTATTTTTTATCTTTTATCTTTTATTTGCCCCCTTCGTTCTCTGTGATAGTTTGTTTAAATGTTGTATATTAGTTATCAGTATTACTGTTCACCAATGAAATGTAAATTTTTATCTATCTTACAGTTTTATATGTATTTGTTCGGAATTTATTTGGTCATCTTTTGATCTAGACTCTTCTGCTTATCCTTTATTTCTGCTTCCTTCATCTATGGGAGTTTGGTGACATGTTTTATATACTATTTTTTTATATATTGTGTGTACCTTTTTAGATCTTATCTCAATGAACTTACCTTCCTCTGAGGGTCCGGCCGATCTTGGGGCTGTTTGATCTGGGGTTAGGGCAGAGCTAGTGCGGCAGCCATCTTGGGCAGGGCTTCCTCCCTTGGGGCGAGAGGAAAGACTATAAAAATAAACGGCTATGACTCCGCGCAGCGGACACGTTCAGCGGACGCGCCGTCATCGCGCCAGAGTCAAGCCTGAGTCCTGCCCGTCTGCGCCCGTCTGTGCCCGTCCGCGCCAGGACGGGACCAGGGGCTATTCCGTCTGCCCCTGGCTACATAACATACTCCCGCTCTGACTTATTATCTTTACAGACCCCCTCCTGCACCTTGGCTCCAATTTTTAATTGCCAAGATGCTCCTTTAAAATGTCGTGCCTGTGCCCTCACTCTCGATGCTATCCCTTCGGTCACAGACTCCCTGGCCTCTTCCTTCTGGACCACCACCCAGGCCACGCATTCGACCCCCTCTAATATGCCTACATCTATTCCATCTATGAATTTCATCAGCATAAACTGCCATTCCCTGGCAAAACATAAAAGAGATATTTTTGATCTTCTCGAATCGGCAAGTCCTGCCGCCATGTTTCTAACGGAAACATGGCTTAGCAATAGCTCTGGCCCTGACATTGCTATGGCTCTCCCTAAGAACTACACCTATTTGGGGAGAAATCGTGTGCTCAAGGAGGGAGGAGGCATAGCGATAATTTTTAAAAGAGAGTTTTCTTGTAAATGGGAGGACTTAGATTTCCCTAACTGCGAGGCTGGCCTCTTTAAACTTTCTCTTACCCCGCATTATACTTTGACTGGGACCCTGATTTATCGCCCCCCGGGCTCGGCCAATACATGGGCTTCTTCCTTTCCCGAGCTTATTGCCCCTCTCATTTTACAATCCATTAACTTTTTAGTAGTGGGTGACTTAAACATTCATTTTAATCTCACATCTTGTCCCATTAGTATGCGTTTACTTCAGGACTTAGCTGCCCTGGATCTTCACCTACACAATTCCGGCCCCACCCATAAAGCCGGTAATTTATTGGATCCCATTATCTCAAACCTCAACTGTATTACTTACCACTCTTCCTCTCCTGTCACTTGGTCTGATCACTTTATTGTAAACTTCTCAATTAGGATACCAGCTCACAATAATTCCTCTAGCTCTCACCCTTACAAAGCTAGTAGGAACTGGAAACGTTTGGATATAGACAAACTAAATTCCTGCCTCGACAACTCCAAACCAACGTCTCCTATTATCTCTACCAAGGAGGTACCTGTGGTCAATTCCTGGCTAAATACAGCCCTAGATTTGTGTCTTCCCACTCAGAGGAATAAGTCACAGTTCCATCACCCACCAGCTCCCTGGTTTAACGACTCATTGCGACAGGAAAAATCCCGTTGCAAGAAATTGGAGCGCATATGGCGTTCGGACTATTGCACACTTAAGAAATCAAACTACAAGGCTGCCCTTCGGTCATACCACTCTGCCTGTGACACTGCCAGAGCTAATCATGCGAACAGCATCATACTCAAGGCCCAAAATAGACCTAAGGCTTTGTTTAAATTAGTAAAAGACCTTTCTGGCATGTCCTCTGCACCAAAAGATCCTTCTCTGGATTCTTCCCAATGCAATGTTCTGGCTGAATTCTTTCTGGACAAAATTGATAAGATCTATGCCATCTTTGACGCCACTCCCAATGCTCCTTCTATCCCTGAGCCCTTACTTCCCACCCCATGCTTCGTTGCTGCTGATGATGGTATTCATACTACTTCACCAATTCACTCTTGGGAACCGATATCTCTCCCGCTCCTCCAGAAATATTTACAGGAAATAAAATCGGGCTCCCCCCTTGACCCTCTTATGTCGAATCTTCCCACCTCCTTCACTGCTCTCAGTCTAGGTTCAGGGCTGGCTTCTCCATGGAGACTACGCTTCTTGGTGTGTCTGAGACCATCAGGCGACAGGTGGACAATGGGGAGACTGTGGCACTCATCTTGCTTGATTTGAGTGCCGCATTTGACACCGTCTCCCATCCCATCCTATTGTCCACCTTGCAATCCGTGGGGATTGATTGTTCAGCCCTGGCTTGGATTGCTAGTTTTCTCTCTAATCGCACTTTCCAGGTCTTTTCCTCTACTTCTGTTTCTTCTATCTACTCTTCCCCTCACGGTGTTCCCCAAGGGTCGATTCTTAGTCCCCTCTTTTTTAATCTCTATGTGAGACCGCTTGCTTTCTTGGCAGAGCAGGCGGGTCTCACAATATATTCTTATGCTGACGACACTCAAATCGTCTACTCACTCTCCACCAAGAATCATTCGCCTACGTCTTTCTTGCAGTCTGGTTTGGAACAGATCGCCAACTAGATGCAGAGACATAAATTAAAGCTCAATGGGGACAAAACGGAGCTGCTCCTATTCGGTCCCAACACATCTCTGTGGGGCCCGCAACATTGGCCTCTGCAGATGGGCCCGGTACCTACCCCCTCAGATTCAGCCCGTAATCTCGGGGTTCTGCTTGACAACCAGTTGTCATTGAAGCAACATGTAGTAAAGGTCTCTGCCACCTGCACCACCATCGTCAGGTGGCTTATTAAAATCACATGGATGCTTCCAGTGGATACCCTGAGAACCGTGGTCCAAGCCCTTGTCATCTCACGGATGGACTACGGCAACGTACTACTGCTTGGCGCCTGTAAGGAGGTATTAAAGAAACTTCAGGTGGTTCAGAATATGGCTGTGCGCCTGATTTGTAACTTACCTGCTAGGTCTTCGGCCACTACCCATCTGCACAAATTGCATTGGCTACGAATTGAGAGCCGTATCAAGTTCAAAGCCCTCTGCATTATGCACCGTATTAAAATGGACAAAGCCCCGAAATACCTATCTTCCTTGGTCCAGCATTATGCCCCATCCCGCACTTTAAGATCTTCTACCCAAAACAAGTTTCAAATCCCACGTGTCAAGCGAGCCAAAATGGGTGGACGCTTGTTCGCCTTTTTGGCTCCTTCTTTATGGAACTCCATGCCCCAATTTCTGCGCTCGGAATTATGCTATATGACATTCCGCAAAGGTATTAAGACCTGGCTTTTTAACATGTAACTGCCATGCCTATGGCCTTCTTCACTGGTTCATCCTCCGTTTGCTCTAGCGCCGGGAAACCTCCGGGTAGCTGTGCGCTCAACAAATGCAATTATAATAATAATAATAATAATAACTTTATGTATGGGCAGAAATATGAATACCATGCTATTCATATGTTAAATATAGTCATGTTTTTAGTAGTAATGAAATGCCTTCTTTTTTCAGTTATTCAAGTTTTATTATGTTTATTCAATCTCATGCTACCTATTGTTATTAGCTACAGATATATGTGATATAGCTACAGATTTGAGATGATAATACTATTTCCGCTGCTCTGTAGTTTGTTTATATTTAAGCTGCTTATACCACAGTTGGCAGCCGTTGCTCCTCCACGTTTGACTGTGATGTTGCTCAATGTTGTCTTGGAGGGCATTTGATCCCTCTCTTTTTCTTCTTTCTCTTCATTCATTCTCTATATGTCCAATTTCCTTCTGGGATATCGGCTTCATCTCCTTTAGTTTTAAATTATATGTTGATTGTCCTTGTGCCCTTTTATCCGAAGTATATATTTTTTATGATCCATATATTTCAATGCCTGGCTTAAATGTAGTTTCCCTTAAAGTTAGGGGTTTGAACCACCCTGTTAAGAGGGCAAAAATGTTATGTTATGATTTTATGTTATGAGTTTATCTGGTGACGTGGTCTTACTTCAAGAGACTAAGATAGATTTTAAAGAGGCACTTTTTATGAGGAAGGATTGGGTATTAGATGTTACATGCTCCAACTCTCTAGGGAAGAAAAACGGGGTTATGACCCTTATCTCTAAAAGTTCTGGTCAACCTATAGTTGCAGCTGAACATGATACTAACAGTAGATGGTTACTTACTCGTCTGACTAATGGTTCGGATTATCTATATGTTATGAATTTATATACTCCAAACATTGATGATCCACTTTCCTGGTGAGTAATAAATAGAAAACTCACTGACGTTCCACAGAATGCAAGAACAATCGTTGGAGATTATTTTAATTTTCCTTTGGATCCTATTTTGGGAAGACACTCTGCTTTTAAATTACGACCTACTAGGACACATAAACATATGCTTAATATGAACTCGTCTCATCATCTTCTGGATGCATGGAGATTGCATAATCCCACGGGGAGTGATTTCACTTTTTCTCTTCCCCATTCTAGTTTTTCTCGTATTGATTACCTTTTGGTTGACGCCTCTCTTTTAAAACATACCGTAAATGTTATGATTGACCCAATAGTTCTGTGGGATGCGTTTAAGTGTACCATAAGCGGTCATATTATTAAAAAAATTGCCAAAAGAAAAAGTGACATTAGGAAATCTCTTCAGTCTTTGGGCGATGACATTAAACGGAAAGAGGATTTATACAGAGATATTTATGGCAAATTGCTATCAGGATATAAACATTTAAAATACTCTTTTAATTCTATAGTTGGAGGACATCGCTAGCCCAATTCTCCTCCCAGTGATAGATATCCACTCACCGTTGCGGCACTATTACTTTGGGACAAACAAAGCCCCTGTGGCACTCGCCTACCACCAACCATCGCTTTCTTGTCCCGGAGCCTGCAAGGCGGCCTACAAACATAGCAGACCAAACTCTGACTCCAAGGAGCCTCCCGGAAGCCAGAGATGAGCCGTAACAAATCAGCCAGAGACTAGAGGACACCCGATGCGTTGCCCACCGACTCTTGACAGAACTCAGCGTTGCCTACGGCCGGACACTGCAACGCCCATCTACCACTGCCCCTGGACAACTCTCCCCTTCCATCTGCGGAGCAGCCCAGGCGGTGTAACAATCCTTACTTTGGCATCCGTATACGGGAGCGCCGTCGGCAGAAGGTGAAGTTGTGTCCACAGGAACGAGGAGACAGCGGGCCCCACACCGCACCTGCAAAGCTTGGGGAGAACCCCCAAGGTCGATGCTGAAGCAGTCCACTGGGAAGGGTGGGTTGCTGCACCGGCATGGGTGCCATGCTCCACACCACATCACCCCTCTGGAGCTGCGGTGAGTGCCTCCTACCTTTAGAGCCCGCAGTCTGGCAGGGGATCCTGGGGCGGAAGGTTGACGGCTGTCATAACCCCCGGAGTCGGAACCCCAAGGGGACTCCCTGATATGTGTGGCTCCCCAGACTTTCATTCACCAGCCGCTTCGAGCTAAAATCAAGTGGAGTCAAAGAAGATGTCCACACACCCCATGCAGCTGCTCCCCCTGCCTCACCCGCCTCCGCTTTGCTACTGATGCCCCACTGGTCGGCTGATTCCTGGGGGGCCCCCGTCATCCGGCTCAGCTCATTGCCCTCTGGTTCCGTGTGGGGCGGGTCAGGGGCCTAGAATGATCTGGAAGATCCGGCGGTGACCCCAAGCTGGCAGTTCCTGGAGGTGCAGCAACCACGCCTGCCCTGCCTTGGAGGGGCCACCCAGGAAGACTGTGCCAACGGCCCGCCTGCCTGGAGCCAGCTCTCCTCAATCCGGGGCCCCTAGTGACTGAGCCCTTGAGGGGCTTCCAAGGCCAGACGTGTGCAACAGCTGCGCCAGAAGCAATGGCCCCTCAAGCTTCCACAGAGGTGAGCAGTGTCCATGGGACAGGCTTGAAGAGAAGGGGGCCAGAGAAGCAGTACCCCAAAAGCTAGATCCTTCGCCTGTCCTGGATCCCTTGGGGCCCTTCTGGGTCTGAATCTATCACGAGGGACCACCGCCGTCTCTCAGGACCCCGCTGTTGGCACTTACCATCACCATCCTAAGACCCAAGGTGGGCTTGACCTTGAGGCCCCTGCTCTATCCTCACCCAGGATAACAGACAAGAATACTCTGGTCCAGGCGAGACTTCCTCAAACTAGCTTACCTGACTAGGAGTGGAGACCATGCTCTCCCTGGATCCGGCCTTGCCATCGATGCTCACAGGTCCAGTGGCCAGACACACAGGCAGCAAAAACCCCATTCCCTTGATCCTGACCCCAAGAGGCCCCAACGACGATGTGCTCTGATGGACCCGATCCTCTCTGTTGTGGCATCCGTAGAGTGGAACGGGAATCATCCCCCAGCTCCCCTTGACAAATATGCTCAGACCTGTCACCATTCACTATGGGGAAGGACCGTGCCCCCAAATCATTGACTACCCAAACGCAAACTGAGATGGACAAATTCACCACAATCGAGCCCGGCCCAACAGAGGCGGCGACAGGGGTTCATTCCCTATCTGGGGGCAACCTCACCGCAATCCTGCAGGCAATCAGCACATCCCAGGCCTCAGTCGAGGGTAAGATCGGCAAGATTTGGGTAGACATGGCCCTCATTCGCCAAGATCTGCGTAATGCTACAGCCCGCATCTCTGAGGCGGAATCTTATATCTCTACAGTCAAGGATGACGTCCTCCAGCTGAAAGAACAGCTAACCCGCCTGGGGACCCATACCTAGGAACTACACAGAAGGGCTGAAGATGCCGAAAATCAGCCACGGCATAAGAATCTCTGCCTGGTGGGATTTTAGGAGGGGCCGAGCAAGGGCAAATGGCAACTTTCATCGAGAAATGTACGGAATCATGGATGCTCAAGGACACACTATCGGTACAAAAGGGGGTGGTGATGGACGGAGCATCTGAATCAATCAAACACTCACACCCAGTCAAAAGATCTGGGTTTAATCCATCACCGTTCTTTAGCCCACTCTGCCACCCCAGTTCAGACATGGCTATATGCAAATCAGTCTGACCCTGTGCCTCATGGGAACAGTCCAGCACGAACTGCGAAGCCATGTCTTCCCAGGACCGGAAACAAATTTCCGAGGACCGGTTTCTGGCATTCCATCCGTCTTCAGCCCGGCTTGCTTGAATCCAGTGGCAAAGTGAGCAAGGGACTCACGTCTGAGCATACCCTGCCACACTTTTGGCGGCCAAAAGCGGTACAAAAGGGGGTGGTGATGGACGGAGCATCTGAATCAATCAAACACTCACACCCAGTCAAAAGATCTGAGTTTATTCCATCACCGTTCTTTAGCCCACTCTGCCACCCCAGTTCAGACATGGCTATATGCAAATCAGTCTGACCATGTGCCTCATGGGAACAGTCCAGCCCGAACTGCCAAGCCTATGTCTTTCCGTTGGGGGAGGCGAATTCTTTCACGGTCTTGAATAGTTCCATACTACTATTCTTGACCTGACGGATTTTTTTAGCCAGAAAACTTTTTTTCTCGTCTCGCACTTTTGCATAATGCGCTTTGAGTGCCTGTTTTTAGGTATCTTTACTCAATGGGTCAAAACTTTTCCTCCATAAACGCTCCAGGCATTTACAAGCACTTTTGCTTTTTCTCAATGCCTCGGTGAACCAGAGAGCAGAGGTATTGCCCCGTAGAGCCCTGTGCATCTCAGGGGAGCAAGATGCAATGTCCATTTCTGCAGCCAGCTTTCCAGAGCAGATGTCGCATCTTCAAGGGACCCTTCCACAAGATGCTGGCCTAATATTTCAGCCAGAGAATCGGGCGTGATTAGCTTAAAAGATCTGAATTCTTTCGTTAGTTGGATAACATGAGACCAGGCCCTAGTTAGCTCTTTTTCCAGCCAAAAAGATAGAAAAAAAAGGTTGGACCAAATAATAGGAAGCGGGTTGTCTAGGTCAATGTTATGTGTTGAAAAAATCTGGTCCAAAATGTCACCCTTTTCATGAGTAGGAAACCTCACATACGGAGCCATGCTAAACATATTCAGAGATTCGCAAAGCTTATTGGTTTCTGGGTCTTCCTTTTGATCAAAATGAAGATTGAAGTCCCCAAAGACCATACATTGACTAAATCTAGTAGCGATGGGTGCTATTGCATGGCTAATGGTCTCTACGAAACGACCGGACGGCCCTGGTGGTCTAAATATAATCACTCCGGCAACTGACTGGTGGGCGGAGACTGACAAATGGAATCCTAAGCCTTCCGCTCCCTCCAAGTCATCAATGGGTATGGCCGAACAAGGGAAAGAATTCTTATATACAATTGCTACCCCCACCTCTATTACCAATTCTGTCTTTTCTGATTATCAATAAAGTCGGGGGTATAGCGTTAGCAAGAGTAGGGCTTGATCCCTCGTGGAGCCAGGTTTTAGTGATAAACAAGGAATCCTGCTTGGTTTCCACAAGGAGGTCATAAAGTCGAAGTTCATGTTTCCTCATAGACCTGGCATTAATAAGAATAGTTTTAAAATGTTCCCCGGTCCTATCATTCAAGGAAGTTTGTGACCCGAGGGTATGGTCATTACCCCCACAGACCCATCCATCACCACCTCTAGGGACTGCCTTCCACGTACAGATGTTACATGACAATTGGTCAGAGTCAGCAAATAATTTCATTGATGTGCAACACATTAACTAGCTGCCAATCGCCGTACTGCTATCTCTACTATATTTAAGCCTATAAAAGCTTTCACCTCTAATTCTTCCAGAGAAATGAGCAGCATTTGCGGCGCCTCGCGCCTCTGGGACGCTGACGGGCGCAGACAGGCTTGTCTTTGGCGCGCCAGCGGCGTGCCATTGGCACGCCCGCTGCACACGTCCACTGCACACTAGCGCAGCCTCCCTTTTTAATCCTCCCAGAGCAACTAGACCGCCCCACAAGAGGAAAAATGGCGGCTCTGAGTGTCGTCAAAAACAGTCTGCACCCCGGTTCGAGCCCCGCCAGCCACCAAGTAACAGCCCCCAAATTCAAATTCCCACAAAATTTCCGATCGAATCCAACATGTTGCGTAGGTTGGGTCATTTCCCCACGAAACAGACATGGTGGCCATTGTACTTATCCCCAAAACCCAACCACCCTCATCAGCCTGTGCGGAATACCACCCGATTTCGTTAATGAACACTGAGGTAAAGATATATGTCACGATCCTGGCCCAACGACTGCGTCCATACCTCAATAAGCTGGTCCACCCGGGCAATGTGGCTTCATGCGGCATGCAGCACCAGACATTGCTTACGACGCCTCCACCTGGCTCTTGCAAACCGCCAATTACTTACTCCCTATTAAACCCTCCTCCTGAAAAAGCCTTCAACGCGGTTGACTGGTTCCACCTGGATGACATGCTAACAATGATGGGCCTGGGTCAGCACTTTCTGCGCTTCGTTCGGGTCCTGTATTCCAACCCCAGAGCCAGAGTACTCACCAATGGGGCCCTCTCTGAGGCATTCCAGATCCAAAGAGGTACAAGACAAGGCTGTCCCCTCTCAACGCTCCTATTTGCACTGGCAATGGAGCCCTTGGCGTGCCTCTTTCGGACTGATGACTTAATCCAAGGCTGGTCCTGGTGAAGCCACTACACCGACAAAAGTGCCTTATATGCGAAAGATGTCCTGCTCTTCTTGGCAGACCCGTCCAACTCTGACCCTAGGTGTCTTTGGGCCCTTCAAGCCTTTGAGTACGTCTCATGCCTTCAGCTCAACCCGGCAAAATCGACCTTGGTACCCCTCCCCCTCTCCAGGGAATGCTTTGATTGGAAATCAACCATTCCCATCAGGCGGCAGTCATTCAAATACCTGGGAATATGCTCCCCGAACTAGAATAGGCATTAAATATTACCCCACTCGTCAAGAAGGTCAAAGAGGATCTCAGGCGCTGCCAAACTCTGCCACTTGACCCACTCGGGAGGGTGGATTTGTTCAAGATGATCATCCTTCCCCACTTCTTACATATAAAATCCAGAACACCCCTTTCCACTTCCGCCGAAGCTGGTTTAGAGAGATGGATAGCGTGGCCACTAGGTTTCTGTGGAGAGGGGCGAGACCGCATATCGCTCTCGCCCAATGCTGGATACCGCCCTTCGATGGAGGTATGACTGATCTTTACCTGTATTACATACCTACCCAACTGCTTGTCCTCTGTTACTGGTTCAACAGGGGTTGGTCCGACCCGGCCTATAAAACCGAGGCAAAGGACATGGAATTTCCCCAAATCCAAGCATTCCAATATGGAAGCCCAATACCTAGAGCAATGCCGTCGGTGACCCGGGAGGTCTTGCTGGCCTGGCGCTCAGCCCTCTGGCATACACATTAGGACAGTAAACTGAGTCAACAATCGCCTCCCTGGCATGGTATGTGTCTTGCGAAGGTGACAGCACTCGAGGGATTAAAAAGATGGGTCTACATCAGCCTCTCACAACTGGGAGACATATGGGTGGGTGATCACATTAGGACATTCCAGGACCTGCAGGGGCACTATACCCTCCAGACTTCACAGTTCTACAAATATCTGCAGCTATGGCACGCCCTCATCGCACATTTATCAACAGGCACCACACTCCCCGAATTTAGTCCACTGGAGGCTCAGGTCATGATGAGGAACATGGGGAAGGGAGGAGTATCTCAGATATACTGCACCATTACTAATAATGGCCCGATAATGCTTGACTCGCTCAGGCGCCAGTGGGAGGGGTGGCTGGACCTCCTGGAGGATGAAGACTGGTACGATGCCCTTTTGGTCCCCAAAACCATCACCACCTCAGCCAGACTCCGTCTAATCCAATCATGCTAGCTCCACATTGTCTATCTTGCCCCAAAGCGCTTTTTTAAAAAATAATTTTTATTTTCATTTCATCAATTATAAAAATACAGAACAATCAAGTACAGTCTCCTCCAATTACATTAATCGATTATAAACAGTCCGCATCATTTACGCAGCAAGGTTCAAGAACATCACATCAACTTTAACTATCCCGCTAAGCATCTCCACCCACCTCAACATTGTGAATTCCCAACTTCTACTCCTGGGACCTCCCTTTTCAGGGGCTGCTTTCAGGTGTCATCTCTGTACATGGTGGTTCACATAAGTTCCCTTGGGATTCATTCCATTGCCCCCATACTCGCGTCCACTTTTTTGGGCAACCCCGTGCGTGTAATCCGCTTTTTCCGCCACCATCGCGACGTCCATATCTTTTTCCCATTGTGATTGTGTGGGTGGCACCCTGGAGCCCCAGTTCTGTGCTACATTTCGTTTTGCAATGGCCATTCCCAATGTAGCCCACTCTTTCTGCGTCACATTAAGGTCTGTTGGTGGCCATATGTTTAGAATACAACATCCAGGGTCCGCCAGGACTTCCACCCCGCTCACCTCCGAGATCTGTCCCAGCACTTGTTCCCAATATGATCGTATTTTGGGGCAATCCCATAATGTATGGTAGTATGTACCGGTTTGTCCGCAACCCCTTAGGCAAAATGGGCCAGGTGCGCGCCCAAGTCTGTGTACCATGGTGCGACAGTAATATACCCGATGCAGGACTTTGAGCTGTACTAACTTCAAGCGGGATGGGATCGCTGCCTCTCTGGCCGACGCTAGCACCTCCATCCAGTCCGAGTCATCTATGTCCCCCAGTTCCACCTCCCACTTGCTGCGCAGAACTACAGTGGGGTCAGGGAAATTGTTGACCAATTTTCGGTACGTTTGTGAGATGGCTTTTTTGCCTAGGTGGTCTGTGAGGAGCCTATCCTCAAGTGGCGAGGCGTCTCTCAATGTGGTTCATGGGGGAATAGCGCATTGGCGGGCATGTCGAATTTGGGTGTATCGGTATCATTCCGTGTCTGCCATTCCGTATTTTTCTTTGAGCGCGCCGAATGACATGATTTCTCCCCTCACCCATAAGTCCCCAATATTTGTAATACCTATTAGGTCCCAGTGCCTGAACCCTCTAGTGTTTGCTAATGTGCCCAATCGTCATGTCTCCCAGAGTGGGGTAGCCAGCGTGAGCACTCCTTCCTAACCTAGCGCTTTCTGGGCTGTGTGCCATATTTTGATTGTGTGGGCTGTGGGGCCTGTCAGTGCGTGGCGCCTCTTGGTTGTATACAAGGCTCTCATTAGTCGATCAACCGGTAATACCTCCCTGTCTAGTCGGTAAGCTGGGTCGTCGTGTGGTGCGTGTAACCACTGATTAACAATCACTAGCTGCGCCAACCAGTAGTACAATTTGACGCTTGGTAGCGCTATGCCGCCATCATACCAGCTTCGCGTCAATTTAGAGTGTGCTATACGGGCCGGCCTCCCATCCCATAGCAAAGCAGCTACTTCGGCATTAACGGCCTGAAAATAGGAGAGGGGGACCGGGAAAGGGGTATTCTGCAGTGCGTAAAGGAACCTGGGGAGTGCCAACATTTTGAAGAGTGCTGCCCTACCTAGCAGAGTGAGCGGGAGGGACCGCCAGTGGGAAACATTGGATTTTAGTCTATGTAATGGCTTCAGTAGGTTTTCCTCCATAAAGGTGGTAGCCTGAGGTGTGATATAGATTCCCAGGTATTTGAATCCTCTGGTCACTATTTGTACTGGACAATCTGGGGGCAAGGTCGGCGCCAGGCTGTGTAGTAAGTAGAGCAGTGATTTGGACCAGTTGATTGTGTAGCCGGATTTCTCCCCATACACTGTGAGGATGTCCAGGAGGGCCTGCAGGGACTCTGTCGGGGAAGTCATGTAGATTAGCACATCATCGGCATATAAGGAGATGCAGTCCTCCCAGCCCGTCTCCCGTGTTATCCCCCGAAATAGCGGTGTCGTTGTGTCCAGGCTGCCAAGGGTTCTAAGATTAAGGCAAAGAGGAGCGGCGAGAGCGGGCAGCCCTGTCGTGTCCCTCTGCCCAGCGCAAGCTCCCTCAAGATATGACCATTTGCAACCACATGTGCCAGGGGTGCTGCGTACAGTAGCCGAATCCAGCCACAGAACTTTGGACCGAAACCCATCCGTCGTAAAACGGCAAACAGAAATGGCCATTCCACTTGATTGAAAGCCATCGGTGCATCCAAGGAGAGGATGGCCGTATCATGTTTAAGTAGGTGGGTGCGAGCTAGGTGCCGCAGATTGAGGGAGGTGTTGCGGGCGGGCATGAAGCCCGACTGGTCTGGGTGGACCACCGTTGCCAAATAGGGCTGTAGACGTAACACCAGTGTTTTGGCCAATAACTTTGCTTCCGCATTGATTAGTGATATTGGCCGGTAAGACGAGGGTTGTTTCGGGGGCTTACCCGGTTTGTGTATTGTTACAATGCTCGCTAACCTCTGGTCCTCAGGCAGAGTTCCATGCATTAGGCTGTTGTTGAACATGTGTATCAAATGTGGGGTGATCTTGCTCGCCACCTTTTTATATAATTCCACCGGCAACCCGTTGGGTCCCATAGCCTTGCCCGTGTGTAGTGCCCCTAGTGCTTTCCCCACCTCCTCTGCCGATAGGTCGGCCTCTAACGTTTCCATATCCTCCTCCTGTAGTGTTGGTAGTGGAATATTGTCTAAAAACTGCCCACAGTCTTCCTCTGTTGCCTGCACTCAAGGCGTGTAAACCCTTTCATAATATGTTGCCAGCTCCTCGACAATTAGCTGAGAGTCCGGTGTCAGTGTGCCATCCGCCAGTGTCAGTTGTGCTATCCACCTACTCGCCCTTTCCTTCTTTTCTAGCCATGCGAGCATTTTCCCTGTTTTGGCACCCAATTTGTATACTTTGTGCATTGTGTCCGTGTGTCTCGCTTTAGCCACATCTTCGGCATAGGCCCGAAACTCCTGCCCGCAAGTGTCAATATCTGCGCTGTGGTTTCATTGGGGTCTAGTGCGTGCGCCTTTTCCGCGTGTAGTGCCATTGCTTCTAGTCAATCCATGATTAGTTTTTGTTCCTGCTTGTGTCGGGTGACAGTTGAGATTGCGTGCCATCTATTGACCGATTTATATGCCTCCCAGGGTCTGCATGGGGAATTTACTGACCCAGTATTGTCAGCAAAGTAAAGGTCTGTGGCCGTCACTAGGGCCTTTGCGATACCGGGGTATAAAGGGTAGATGCGCTGTCGCCTTGGGCGGTGAGTAGTGTAAGTCAGCTGTACCGGGGAGTGATCTGAAATCCTTCTAGCTAGGTGGTCAATCGCTGTGATGTTCTCGGGGGATATCGCCAATGTAAGTATGTAATCTATGCGGGAGAGACTATTGTGTGCCCCCGAGTAGTACGTGTATTGTAGTTCTGTGGGATGCTTAAGTCTCCACATGTCGGTCAGACCCATGGCCCCAAGAAAATCTCTAAGGAGTTGACTGGGTTTATTACTGTCTCTGGGTGGGCTACGGTCAACGGGAGTGTCACATACTGCATTTAGATCTCCACCTAGGATTAATTCGCCCTCAGGTAAGCCAAGTAGAAATTTACCAAGATCATGGGGTGTTGCCTGGTGAAGTGTCGGGGGAATGTATACTGAGACCATGTTGTAACTGCGCCCCTCCCATTGACAGGTGAGTGCTGCGAAACTCCCATGATCATCCGTCCACGTTCTTGTGACCACTAGTGGGGAGCTCTTGTGTATCAATATGCCCACCCCCTGGATCCGGGGGAGAACTCTGCATGCACGGCCATTTTAAACCCCCATCGATTGAGTGCCTTACACGCCGGTCCAGTCAAGTGTGCTTCTTGAAGTAGAACCACTGTGGGGGCCTTCCGCTTTAAATATTGTAGGACTAGACCTCTTTTAATTTTGTGGCCCAAACCATTTACATTCCATGATATCACTGTCAAGGAGGGGGTGACCATTCGAGGTGCCTGGGGATCACTTCCCGTCAGTCCGTTGCTCTGCATGGAATGTGTGGAGTAGAGTGTCATGAACGATGCCGCTGTCAGTGTACCTGTTTCTTATACGTGCCCCCTGTGTCCCATGCCATTGCATCTGAGGAGAGACTATGTAACCAGAACCTGCAAACAAATGCACATAAACTTTGCATAACGTAGAACCCCTGCCCCCCACCCTGCCTCCCTGCCCGGCGGAACCAAAACCGTCCAACTCCCCAACTGAGCAGCGTGCTTACATTCCCCTGTAGCCTGCATAACTCGGGAGGGTGACACCTCGTCGACCCTAGGAAGTCCCCCATTCGGAATTAGTCCCATTATTGCTTTTAGATCCAATATCTCCTACCTCATGCCGTCTTCACAAAGTGGTCGGCTGTGTCCGCCCAGGTCTGCGGCAGATGGCAGGTGTGCATTTAACCCCCTCCACCCCTGTTAGTGCCTGCCCATTAGTCGCGGTTTGCATGTTTGACAGTTGTAGCTAGGATCACCAGTTCAGTTGCAGTCTCTCAGTCATGCTGCAGTCCATCAGAGCGATTTCTCTCAGTGTCCATCCATCGTACGCTGTCTGCCGTCCTCCGGTTCGCCGAGGGCCGTTCCTCGATTTTTAGGGCCTCTTGCCGGATGCCAACCTTCTAGCCAGTCCCTCGCCTCTCCCAGGTACTCAAAGAACCACGTCTTCCCTTCTGATTCTACCCGGAGCCGTGCTGGAAATATCATTGAGTACTTGAGTTCCCTGCTCCACAATCCTTTCTTCACTTCCACAAAGCCCCTCAAATGTTGCGCCTCCGGCGCTGTGTAGTCCGGATAGAAGGTAACTTCCGAGTTCTCGATCTTAATCGGAGGGGCAACTCGCGCCGCCTGTAAAATGGCATCTCAGTCACAGAAGTTGAAAATGCGCGCCAAAATGGGCTGCGGTGATTTCCCTGGGCGCGGCTTCCCTCCTGGCACTCGATGGGCCCGTTCCACCCAAAAATATTTGGATAGGCCTCATGGTTTTAGCTGGTTTTGAATAAGGTCCTCCCCGAATAGGTCAAGGGCCGGGTCCGCGGCCGTCTCCGCCACGCCAACCAGGCGTACATTATTGCATCTGGATCTACCTTCCTGTTCGTCCAGCTTAGCTTTCAGCGTTGTGTTATCTTGCTCCAGCTTGTGCATTCTGATCTGTAGGTCTGCTGTATCCGCCGATAGTCCCGTCGTTGTTTTTTCCACTTCTCCCAGGCGGTCCGTTACTTTGGCGAGGTCTGCTCGCATGTAGGAAATGTCTATGGAGATCGTGCCCATAGAGGTTTGCATCGACTGTAGCATCGCCATGACATCTTTAAGGGTGATTTCACCAGTGCCTCCCAGTCTGGGCGGCAGTTGTGCGGATGATTGCGGCGCATTCCCTTTCGCCATTTCGCCGCCATCTTTGTGGTAGGCATATTTGTCCAGTCTTGGGGCCTGTGTGTGCGCCCTTACCCCCCTGCCGCTCATAATGACCCCCTCCTGGGGCCGAAGCCTGGTGGTCTTCCCTCTCGCCCCTTCTCACTGACCTCTGGTAACCTCTTACTGTTCATTGTTCCGGCGGGGGCCCCCTGCCTTTCCCCGTGCACTTTTGGCGTCATTTCCCGGCTAGGGGCTTGAGTTGTAGGTCGCAGTGCCTGTGGGGTCGAACGCCACGCGGCCCCCTCAATACCGCGACCGTGGCAGGTAATATTGCGGTGCTGGACTTCCCTGTCACGCGGCCCGTGTGCGATGCTTGCCGAGTGCTCCTCTGGGGGGGGTGGGAAATGCCGATCTCAGTGGGTTCTTAACCGGCCCGTCGCCCGCGGCCTCTGGTGTTTGCAGTCCTCAGGGATATCTTCTGACCACTCGGTTCATGCAGTATAGCTGTCCCGCCTGAGCCGTCACTGGGGCATGATCTGCGGGGGTTCCCGATGCCTGCCTCGGGCCCTGCTGTGGTCACCTGGAGCGGCCTCCCCCTCCGCTGCGCTGTTTCCCGGGCCTCGGTTTTAATTGAATCCCCGGCTTTGGCGGGAAGAGCAGGCCGCAGGTTGCACTGTGGCGGATCTCCGCTTGTGCTGGGTCCTCGACGACGCAAGTGGGCTCCTTTTGGAGCGGACGTGCTCCAATTAAATAATCGGCACGTTAGAAGCCAGTGCAGGGCAGGATTAGTATACAGATTTCGGTGGGAGGCTTCTCGGGTCCCGAAGCTCTCCTAGGCTGCGGCCATCTTGCCAGGTCGCTAGCCACGCCCCCCCGGAGCACCTTTATAGAGCAGGCATACAGCCTTCAAGGAAATGCATGTGCTGCGGACAAGAGCTGGCAGACTTTTATCACATGGTCTGGTCCTGTCCCTGCCTTTCCTCATATTGGGACAAAATAGAATCCGAGCTCATGCTCATCCTGGGCTGGCAGGTGTCCCATTACCCCCTACACCTCATCTTGGGAGTCATGGACGGCTTAGATGGTTCCCGAACAGACAAACTGTTCCTGGGGACAGCTACCATGGTAGCCAATCGCGACATCCCTGGGACATGGGTACAGCCTAACCCTCCAAAAGTAAATAACTGGTCCAGGGGAGTGGATTGGTGCCCAGCGCAGGAGAATCCCTTGTTTGAGGCCCGGGTATGCCCAGCCAAACACAAAAGGATCTGGGGCAAATGGTTGGACCAACTGGGATGATTGGGTCCTATGTCCACTTATACACATTGAAAGTATTGTTGAAGCATTGTGAGTCTGGGCCAATGTGCATGTCTGCGCATAATGACTACAGGCACGCTTTGAAGTGCCAAGAGACTATGATCAAATGTGCTGTACTGTTGTTTTTTTGTTTCTCCAAAAATCAATAAAGTTGAATATCCCCCCAAAAATTCCATAGTTACCAAAAGAGCATATATTGGAGTGCATGCCCAAAAATCCTGTCAAATATATTTACGAAATAGATCTGGCAAGTTATTAGCTGCTACTCTAAAATATCAGAATATTAATACCAGTGCTACTCATATTACTGATAAAACTGGCTCAAAAAGTTTCATACCTAAGGAATTCATGTGGTTTTTCTGGAATTCTATGAAAATCTATGTACTCCTCCGGATCAATGTACAATGAGTTCCTGCCAACAGTTTCTTAATTCTCTCCCGTCTAATACTATTTCACAGGCTAATATGTTTGAGTTAGGAAAGCCAATCAATACTGATGAGATTATTCAAGCTATTAAGAAAGCTCCCAGACTGGACGGGTTTCCTGTGGCCTTTTATAAAACATTTACTTCCTCCATAATTAAATATCTTAATAGGATTTTCGATAACTATCTTCTTTCTGGCAAGGTTTCAGGTATGGCTGCTGAGGTTAGTATTGTAGTCAGACCAAAAGTAGGTAAGAATCACTCCAATCCAAAAAACGTCTGTCCCATTTCCTTATTAAATATGGAGGCAAAAATCTTCGAGAAACTTTTAGCAAAACGTCTAGAAGGTCAGATTCCTAATCTCATCCATGATTCCTAAACAGGTTTTGTCAAAGGTAGGCTTGTTAGAGATAACACCCGTACGTTCTATCACATTTTAGAAAAAGCAAAATTTTCCTCATTGCCATCGGCGAGATCGCCCATGATGCCGAAAAGGCTTTTGACAAGGTTTCTTGGCCTTTTTTACAATCAGTGTTAGAATCCCATAACCTTGGTGATTCTTTTATTAATATGGTTATGGCTCTCTATGCGGAACCAAAAGCTAATATTAGGATTAATGGTAATTATGGGCGAAGTTTGTGAATTTGCGATCCGTGAAGTTGCGGATTTGCGAATTCGCGATCCGCAAAATTCGCGAATTTGTGCAAATTTGCAGATTTGTGTTTTTTTGCGTGTTCGCGGGGTTTTTTGCGTGTTCGCAGGGTTTTTTGCGTGTTCGCGGGGCTTTTTGCGTCTTCGCGAGCCGCTTGCATAGCGAGGTTACCCATGCAGTCGTTTATGGGAGAGGGAGGGAGAGATAGATAGATAGATAGATAGATAGATAGATAGATAGATAGATAGATAGATAGATAGATAGATAGATAGATAGATAGATAGATAAAGAGAGGGAAAGAGAGAGGGAGAGAGAGAACGAGAGAAAGAAAGAGAGGCCGGATCTCTGAAGGGCCAGATACCTGAGTTGCCCCTACAGAATATACAGCTTTTTATTTTTAGCAAAATGCATATGAAAATTGTGCTGTAAAGGTCTCTTTTAGTTTAACCCCTCCTGACAACTCAAAATGGGTGTATTTGCCATCCTCTCCCTTCTTCCTGTTTTTTATATCTGTAAGTGCTTCCTGATGAGGTTTAATTCCTTGGACAGGTGCCTCGTTGCCTACTTGTAACTATTCTCTGACCCTGCTTCAAGGGTCAGAGCAGGGTCAGAGAATAGTTGCAAGTAGATAACGAGGCGCCAAGAAGCAATTAGCAGCAGGTGTCCGAGTTGAAGTTAATTTGTTTGTAACCCTTTTGTAAAAGGTTACAAAGAAATTAGGTTCAACTTTAGCAGCTGCTGCTGTAACCCTTGCTTGGCTGAAAATTCGTCCCCGCTGATTCGCGGATTTTACCGCGATTTCACGAGATTCGCGGATCGCGAAATCGCAGAAAATCCGCAAATTCGCCCGCGAAACGGATTTTACGCCCACCCTTAATTAATGGTACAATGTCCTCTTTCTTTAATCTTCGTCAAGGTACTAGACAAGGGTGTCCGCTTTCACCCCTTCTTTTTCTCTTATCTATTGATCCTCTTCTTCACCGTATTAATCTGAGCCCGGATATTTATGGTTTCCAATTTGGATCACATACACTTACAAAGTCTGCTTACGCCGACATTGTTCTTATTTTCTCAGAAGATATTGAATCAGCAATTCCTGCCATCTCTAATATTATTTGTGGTTTTTCGGTCGTTTCTGGTTATACTCTCAATAAAGAGAAAACAGAATTGTTCCCTCTAAATCCTTTATGCTCTCCTTCTCATTAGGGTGATTTCTGTTTCATTCTGTTTTTTATGTATTGCTACTGTATCACAAATGTATTTTATTTTTAATTAAATAATAAACATATTTGAACAAAAAAAAGACCTACCCTCGAGTACATATGTTTTTATGCAGATGATCGACCACGGATAAATTGCATAACAATTATTGCTACAAGGAGAGCTGCAGGATGCCACAACAGTTGTAGGGTGGTGTTTCTCTGCTTCACGGAATCATATAAAGCACACATCTACGCTACTTGAGCATTACGTGGACTATATAATCACGTGAGACACTTCATACAAGTTGTGACCATTGGCGACAACCTGATAAGAAGCTATTACATAGGGTATAGCTGGTGTTATCATCTTCTGTGCCCAGCGCTAGTAAATCTTTCCTTCAAAGAATTTCAAACTCCGTGGCGCACCCTAAGCCATGTTGAGATAATGTTTTCTTCAAGATACTGTCATGGAATAAGTCTTCTACATCTCATAATTATACATATATTTAAAAGGAAGGATGCTTTTCTTTTCATATTTGTAGTGCGAATCTACTGCCTCTTGCTCCCCCTATTTCAGCTGAGTCCTGACGAAGGCCATGCCGAAACGCAAGTAGTCTCACAACATACCGCCACTCTCTGCACATCACTTGATCATTGTCACCCTGCATTATGGATCTTGTTATGTTATGTTATGTTATGTTATGTTATGTTGTTATACACTTATATAGCGCATTATCACCCGAAGTATCTAAGCGCTATCAGCGGACATACACGACCCAAAAGAATGCAAAGCCATCAAATCAAAGGGGCCCCCAGGCTTCCAAGAAAAGCAAAGTCTTCAAATTTTTCCTAAAAAGCAGTAGATTGGTTTCCTTCCGAAGTTTAACTGGAAGGCGGTTCCAAGTCTGAGGAATGGCACTGGAGAACGGTCTAACGCCCATGGACACAAGGTTGAACCGGGGACAAACCAGATTACATGCATCAGTTGACCGGAGGACCCTACTCGGCGTGTAACTGATTAGTCGGTCCTTAATATAGCTAGGGGCCGAGCCGTGAATGGCCTTTTAAATTTAGTTCTCTGGGCAATTGGAAGCCAATGTAAGTTCTGAAGTAGAGGCGTGGCCCGGGTTCGCCGAGGTTTTTGAAAAATCAGTCTGGCAGCATCGTTCAACACAGCTTGTAGCCTGGCCAGCAGGTTTTTAGGTAGGCCATAGTATAAAGAATTGCCATAGTCGAGGCGTGCCAGAATCAGGGCAGAAACCGCTAATCTTAGAGTGAAAAAGGACAAAAATGAAGATAATTTCCGAAGTTGACGCAACAGGTTAACGCAAGTACCCACCACTGCCGATACCTGCTGTGTCATGGATAACCGGGCATCAATTTTGATGCCCAGGCTTTTTACAGCCCCCGCAGCTACTGGAAAAGGCCCCACTTCCGCTGGCCAAAACGACGCACACCACGGATTAGAAGCCCTGGTGACCGCTAGGACTTCGGTTTTATCAGGGTTTATTTTTAATGAATTATCCGACATCCAGTTGATGGTAAATTTGAGAATGTCTTGCATTCTCAGGTAAGCCATAGGTGAATGGTCGATCTGGATCAAGATTTGAGTATATTCGGCATAATTATAAACCCTGCAGTCCATCCGGTTAAGTGTTGCTATCAGGAGCTGCAAATAGATGTAAAAAAGCAAGGGTGATAAGGCTGAACCCTGAGGCACTCCACAAGTCAGCTTGGCTAGATTAGACACAAGATCAGCTAGTTGGACTTGCTGAGATCGGTCCTTAAGAAAGGAAGTCAACCAAGCCAACATTGAGCCCTGGATCCCTTGCTCCTTGATCCGCGAGAGTAGGCGGCCATGATTGACGGTATCAAACGCCGCGGATAAGTCCAATAGTACCAAAGCAAACAGCATTTTCTTATCAGCCCTGAGTCGCAAGTCATCCAGCACGGAAAGCATGACCAATTCCGTGCTGTGATGGCCTCTAAACCCAGCCTGATGAGGCTCAAGAGAATTGTTGCCTCCCAAATAGTGGGTGAGTGAATGTAAAACATGCTGTTCTAAAACTTTTGCCAAGAAAGGCAGCTGGGAGATTGGCCTAAAGTTCTTTAAATTTTTCGGGTCAGCACCTGGTTTCTTTAGAAGCAGAACCACCCGTGCTTCCTTGAAGTTGGAGGGGAGGCATCCCGTCTCCAAGGACTGGTTCTAAAGGGCAAGCACTTTATCCTCCATTCCTAACCATCCCAGCTTGAAAATTTGTGGCGGGCAGGGGTCCGCTGGGGAGCCAGATTTCACCCGGCCCATCAGGGAGACCAGGGACTCCTTAGTAAGGAGGGGCACACTAGTCAGGAAATTCGTAAGTGGCCTAGGTAAAATGGGTGGAGGCTCAACAGAGCAGAGGAGGGTGGAGGAAAGACTAATTTCTGTCATCAAATCCTCTATCTTATCCGAAAAAAAGGTTTGAAAGAGATTACAGTCCTTTTGGCTAAAAGTCTGGTTAGGCACCCTAACCGTCCTCAAATCATTTAGGACTTTAGACACCTCTTTCTGCGGATTGGTAGCCTCAGTAATTGTCGCCTCATAAAATTCGGCCTTCCTTGCACGGATGGCTTTTTTTTATATGCAGCGAACTTCAGAGCAAATGCAGAACGGGCACTAGGATTATGAGACTTACGCCAAGCTCTCTCGCATTGGCGGAGAGCTTGTTTTTGTTCCCTAGGAGCAGTATTAAACCATAATGCCCCCTTGCCCTTATCAGCTAACCTGATTTTATGGGACGGTGCTACAACCTCAATGGCCTCCTTAAGTGTGGACAGCAAGGCAGCGCTTCCCATGTCCAGGTCGGCCTACGTAGAAAAAGAGCTAACAGAGTGACGTAAAATAGTTATCAGGTCAGATGCTATGATGCGCCTCCAGCTCCGCACAGTTTTCCATTCTGGTTTACCTTTAGCTCTTCCCGTAGAAAGAGGGTACTGGCCTTCAATCAGATAATGATCTGACCAGGGACAAGGCGATGCCACTAAAGGACCTGCAAGTGGGCAAGTAGACCACACCAAATTCAAAGTGTGGCCATTCTCATGTGTGGGCCCGTCCACCATCTGACTGAGTCCCAGAGATACTAACACCTCTACCAGGTCTTTGGTCTGGCAATCCCTCGGGGATATTTCCCAGTGGAAGTTAAAGTCCCCGAGCACCAACAGTCCTTCATAGCGGGTGCGGATGTCATGAACCAATTTAAAAAAAGGTTCCATAAACCCAGCAGTTGTGTTAGGTGGACGATACACTAAGAGGAATACCACACAGTCAGTAGGCGAGCAAAACTTGACTCCTAATACATCGGCGCCTTCAATACATCCGGAGCATAGTAGTTCAGTTTTCAGCGCAACATTAACCAAGAACGAAGCACCACCCCCCCCCCTCATATTATCCGGGCGGTTAGCATAAATGGCAGTGAAATTTGGGGGCAAGGCCGCCACCAAACCCGGCATAGAGGAATCATTAAGCCAGGATTCGGTGACACAAAGGAGATCCAGGTTGTCCTCTTGCAGCAGCGAGAAGACCTCCAGGCAGTGCCTCGGTAATGAGCGGGTGTTAAGCAGTGCGAACCTGCACCCTTGGCCGCTTGCTTGCTTTACGAGAACGGACGATACAGGGGCAGGTATTGCATTCATGAAAATCACATGAGATCTCAACAACCCCTCCCGATCGAGTTTGGATCTTACCAAGTCAGATAGTCGAAGGACTGTACCCCTCAAAGACCGCAGAGTCTGCATAGAGTATACCATAGGTATATCAGGGGTCCGAACCCCTGGGCCCGGCCTGGCACGGACGGGCGCAGATGGGCTCGCCTTTGGCGCCCCCGCGGCACGCCCGCTGCGCGCGTCTGCTGCGCGTCAGCGCCGACATTCCCAGAAGTAGCCGTCACAGAGGAAGGCCCGCCTGCTCCGTCCCTGGAAGTGCGTCACTCCGAGGGGGGACCAGGCTATTGGTCAGGAAGGCCTCCACTCAAGCGGCACAAGCCGTGGTGGACCGGGGCTAATGACCAAAGAAACAGCAAATAGGAGTGCCGAGTACGTAATCACACATCCACTGCCTCAAAGCAAAAAGAGTTAAAAGTGTTATTAAATCGTAAAGTTAAAACAGAGTCCGTGCTGTGCAATTTAAGGGAGCAAGGAGCCTAATGACAAAGCAGCTAGCACCTCACCAGGGAAGTGCGTCCGCTGCGCGTCAGCCCCGGCATTCCCAGAAGTAGCCGTCACAAAGGAAGGCCGCCCGCTCCGTCCCCGGAAGTGCGTCACTCCAAGGGGGGACCCAGGCTATTGGTCAGGAAGCCCTCCACTCAAGCGGCACAAGCCGTGGTGGACCGGGGCTAATAACCAAAGAAACAGCAAATAGGAGTGCCGAGTAAGTAATCACACATCCACTGTGCCTTCTGGCCTGGTCACCCCCACGCTCCTGTGCCTGTGCCTGCTCCCGCAGCCCCAGCCACCCGAGGGCCGCTGAGCCCACACCAGCCTCCCGCAGCCCCAGCCACCCCAAGGCCGCCGAGCCCACACCAGCCTCCCGCAGCCCCAGCCACCCCAGGGCCGCCGAGCCCACACCAGCCTCCCGCAGCCCCAGCCACCCCAGGGCCGCCGAGCCCACACCAGCCTCCCGCAGCCCCAGCCACCCCAGGGCCGCCAAGCCCGCTCCAGCTTTTCCTGCCGCCCTAGCCCGTGGCCCCGCCCCCGCCAGCCGATTGGCTCCCGCCTCCCCGCAGACCCTCCCGACCGGCTCCCTTCTTATGACTTCCCCAGAGCGACCGCGCAGCGGACGCGCGCAGCGGGAGCACCGATTGAGCGCCGAAGGTGCGCCAAAGGTAAGCCCGTCTACGCCCGTCTGCGCCTGGACCACGCCCAGCGCCGGGACCCCTGGCCCCTGCAGACCCCAGCCCACCCACCGGACGTACGGCGCCGCCATCCTCAACGCACTCAACGCCGGCCGAATCCCAGGATGCTACCGAGACACCCCGAGACGCACCCACGGACCCTTCTGCTGCAACTCCTGCAAGTTCACCTGCATCCGGACCTGCACTACTCCAGCACCAACCAAGACGAGCAACAGCAGAAGCCATCTGAAATGCATCCTGCTCAACACCCGCTCCGTCCACAGACACGCCGTCGAGCTCTGGAACCTGCTCGACACCACAGCCCCAGACGTCGCCTTCCTCACGGAAACCTGGATGAACGCCTCTTTAGCGCCCGACATCGCCATCGCCATCTCAGACGGCTACAAGATCATCCGAAGGGACCGCATCAACCACACCGCAGGAGGCATCGCCATCATCCACAGGAACACCATCCGCATCACGACCAACACCGACGACACCCTCGCACTGCCGAGCACCTGCACTTTCAGGTCCACATCAACCCCAAGACCACCCTCAGAGGCACCCTCATCTACAGACCCCCGGGACCACGCACACAATTCAGGGAAGACATCGCCGACTTCATCAGCCCGCACGCCCTCCCCTCCGCTGAATACATCCTCCTCGGGGACCTCAACTTCCACCTGGTGAACAACAACGACCGCAACACCACCACCCTGCTGGACAACCTCGCCAACCTCGGACTCAAGCAGCTGGTCACCACCCCCACCCACTACGCCGGACACACACTCGATCCCGTCTTCTCATCCAGCAAGGACATCACCTTCAGCAACTCGCGCCGCCTGTAAAATGGCGTCTCAGTCACGGAAGTTGAAAATGCGCGCCAAAATGGGCTGCGGTGATTTCCCTGGGCGCGGCTTCCCTCCTGGCACTCGATGGGCCCGTTCCACCCAGAAATATTTGGATAGGCCTCATGGTTTTAGCTGGTTTTGAATAAGGTCCTCCCCGAATAGGTCAAGGGCCGGGTCCGCGGCCGTCTCCGCCACGCCAACCAGGCGTACATTATTGCATCTGGATCTACCTTCCTGTTCGTCCAGCTTAGCTTTCAGCGTTGTGTTATCTTGCTCCAGCTTGTGCATTCTGATCTGTAGGTCTGCTGTATCCGCTGATAGTCCCGTCGTTGTTTTTTCCACTTCTCCCAGGCGGTCCGTTACTTTGGCGAGGTCTGCTCGCATGTAGGAAATGTCTATGGAGATCGTGCCCATAGAGGTTTGCATCGACTGTAGCATCGCCATGACATCTTTAAGGGTGATTTCACCAGTGCCTCCCAGTCTGGGCGGCAGTTGTGCAGATGATTGCGGCGCATTCCCTTTCGCCATTTCGCCGCCATCTTTGTGGTAGGCATATTTGTCCAGTCTTGGGGCCTGTCTGTGCGCCCTTACCCCCCTGCCGCTCATAATGACCCCCTCCTGGGGCCGAAGCCTGGTGGTCTTCCCTCTCGCCCCTTCTCACTGACCTCTGGTAACCTCTTACTGTTCATTGTTCCGGGGGGGGGGGGGGGGCCTGCCTTTCCCCGTGCACTTTTGGTGTCCTTTCCCGCGTAGGGGCTTGAGTTGTAGGTCGCAGTGCCTGTGGGGTCGAACGCCACGCGGCCCCCTCAATACCGCGACCGTGGCAGGTAATATTGCGGTGCTGGACCTCCCTGTCACGCGGTCCGTGTGCGATGCTTGCCGAGTGCTCCTCTGGGGGGGGGGTGGGAAATGCCGATCTCAGTGGGCTCTTAACAGACCCGTCGCCCGCGGCCTCTGGTGTTTGCAGTCCTCAGGGATATCTTCTGACCACTCGGTTCATGCTGTATAGCTGTCCCGCCTGAGCCGTCACTGGGGCATGATCTGCGGGGGTTCCCGATGCCTGCCTCGGGCCCTGCTGTGGTCACCTGGAGCGGCCTCCCCCTCCACCGCGCTGTTTCCCGGGTCTCGGTTTTAATTGAATCCCCGGCTTTGGCGGGCAGAGCAGGCCGCAGGTTGCACTGTGGCGGATCTCCGCTTGTGCTGGGTCCTCGACGACGCAAGTGGGCTCCTTTTGGAGCGGACGTGCTCCAATTAAATAATCGGCACGTTAGAAGCCAGTGCAGGGCAGGATTAGTATTCAGATTTCGGTGGGAGGCTTCTCGGGTCCCGAAGCTCTCCTAGGCTGCGGCCATCTTGCCAGGTATCTAGCCACACCCCCCCGGAGCACCTTTATAGAGCAGGCATACAGTCTTCACGGAAATGCATGTGCTGCGGACAAGAGCTGGCAGACTTTTATCACATGGTCTGGTCCTGTCCCTGCCTTTCCTCATATTGGGACAAAATAGAATCCGAGCTCATGCTCATCCTGGGCTGGCAGGTGTCCCATTACCCCCTACACCTCATCTTGGGAGTCATGGACGGCTTAGATGGTTCCCGAACAGACAAACTGTTCCTGGGGACAGCTACCATGGTAGCCAATCGCGACATCCCTGGGACATGGGTACAGCCTAACCCTCCAAAAGTAAATAACTGGTCCAGCGCAGGAGAATCCCTTGTTTGAGGCCCGGGTATGCCCAGCCAAACACAAAAGGATCTGGGGCAAATGGTTGGACCAACTGGGATGATTGGGTCCTATGTCCACTTATACACATTGAAAGTATTGTTGAAGCATTGTGAGTCTGGGCCGATGTGCATGTCTGCGCATAATGACTACAGGCACGCTTTGAAGTGCCAAGAGACTATGATCAAATGTGCTGTACTGTTGTTTTTTTGTTTCTCCAAAAATCAATAAAGTTGAATATCCCCCCAAAAATTCCATAGTTACCAAAAGAGCATATATTGGAGTGCATGCCCAAAAATCCTGTCAAATATATTTACGAAATAGATCTGGCAAGTTATTAGCTGCTACTCTAAAATATCAGAATATTAATACCAGTGCTACTCATATTACTGATAAAACTGGCTCAAAAAGTTTCATACCTAAGGAATTCATGTGGTTTTTCTGGAATTCTATGAAAATCTATGTACTCCTCCGGATCAATGTACAATGAGTTCCTGCCAACAGTTTCTTAATTCTCTCCCGTCTAATACTATTTCACAGGCTAATATGTTTGAGTTAGGAAAGCCAATCAATACTGATGAGAGTATTCAAGCTATTAAGAAAGCTCCCAGACTGGACGGGTTTCCTGTGGCCTTTTATAAAACATTTACTTCCTCCATAATTAAATATCTTAATAGGATTTTCGATAACTATCTTCTTTCTGGCAAGGTTTCAGGTATGGCTGCTGAGGTTACTATTGTAGTCAGACCAAAAGTAGGTAAGAATCACTCCAATCCAAAAAACGTCTGTCCCATTTCCTTATTAAATATGGAGGCAAAAATCTTCGAGAAACTTTTAGCAAAACGTCTAGAAGGTCAGATTCCTAATCTCATCCATGATTCCTAAACAGGTTTTGTCAAAGGTAGGCTTGTTAGAGATAACACCCGTACGTTCTATCACATTTTAGAAAAAGCAAAACTTTCCTCATTGCCATCGGCGAGATCGCCCATGATGCCGAAAAGGCTTTTGACAAGGTTTCTTGGCCTTTTTTACAATCAGTGTTAGAATCCCATAACCTTGGTGATTCTTTTATTAATATGGTTATGGCTCTCTATGCGGAACCAAAAGCTAATATTAGGATTAATGGTAATTATGGGCGAAGTTTGTGAATTCGCGATCCGTGAAGTTGCGGATTTGCGAATTTGCGATCCGCAAAATTCGCGAATTTGTGCGAATTTGCGGATTCGTGTTTTTTTGCGTGTTCGCGGGGTTTTTTGCGTGTTCGCGGGGTTTTTTGCGTGTTCGCGGGGCTTTTTGCGTCTTCGCGAGCCGCTTGCATAGCGAGGTTACCCATGCAGTCGTTTATGGGAGAGGGAGGGAGGGAGAGATAGATAGATAGATAGATAGATAGATAGATAGATAGATAGATAGATAGATAGATAGAGAGATAGATAGATAGATAGATAGATAGATAGATAGATAGATAGATAGATAGATAGATAGATAGATAGATAGGCAGATAGATAGATAGATAGATAGATAGATAGATAGATAGATAGATAGATAGATAGATAGATAGATAGATAGATAGATAGATAGAGAAAGAGAGGGAAAGAGAGAGGGAGAGAGAGAACGAGAGAAAGAAAGAGAGGCCGGATCTCTGAAGGGCCAGATACCTGAGTTGCCCCTACAGAATATACAGCTTTTTATTTTTAGCAAAATGCATATGAAAATTGTGCTGTAAAGGTCTCTTTTAGTTTAACCCCTCCTGACAACTCAAAATGGGTGTATTTGCCATCCTCTCCCTTCTTCCTGTTTTTTATATCTGTAAGTGCTTCCTGATGAGGTTTAATTCCTTGGACAGGTGCCTCGTTGCCTACTTGTAACTATTCTCTGACCCTGCTTCAAGGGTCAGAGCAGGGTCAGAGAATAGTTGCAAGTAGATAACGAGGCGCCAAGAAGCAATTAGCAGCAGGTGTCCGAGTTAAAGTTAATTTGTTTGTAACCCTTTTGTAAAAGGTTACAAAGAAATTAGGTTCAACTTTTGCAGCTGCTGCTGTAACCCTTGCTTGGCTGAAAATTCGTCCCGGCTGATTCGCGGATTTTACCGCGATTTCACGAGATTCGCGGATCGCGAAATCACAGAAAATCCGCAAATTCGCCCACGAAACGGATTTTACGCCCACCCTTAATTAATGGTACAATGTCCTCTTTCTTTAATCTTCGTCAAGGTACTAGACAAGGGTGTCCGCTTTCACCCCTTCTTTTTCTCTTATCTATTGATCCTCTTCTTCACCGTATTAATCTGAGCCCGGATATTTATGGTTTCCAATTTGGATCACATACACTTACAAAGTCTGCTTACGCCGACATTGTTCTTATTTTCTCAGAAGATATTGAATCAGCAATTCCTGCCATCTCTAATATTATTTGTGGTTTTTCGGTCGTTTCTGGTTATACTCTCAATAAAGAGAAAACAGAATTGTTCCCTCTAAATCCTTTATGCTCTCCTTCTCATTAGGGTGATTTCGGTTTCATTCTGTTTTTTATGTATTGCTACTGTATCACAAATGTATTTTATTTTTAATTAAATAATAAACATATTTGAACAAAAAAAAGACCTACCCTCGAGTACATATGTTTTTATGCAGATGATCGACCATGGATAAATTGCATAACAATTATTGCTACAAGGAGAGCTGCAGGATGCCACAACAGTTGTAGGGTGGTGTTTCTCTGCTTCACGGAATCATATAAAGCACACATCTACGCTACTTGAGCATTACGTGGACTATATAATCACGTGAGACACTTCATACAAGTTGTGACCATTGGCGACAACCTGATAAGAAGCTATTACATAGGGTATAGCTGGTGTTATCATCTTCTGTGCCCAGCGCTAGTAAATCTTTCCTTCAAAGAATTTCAAACTCCGTGGCGCACCCTAAGCCATGTTGAGATAATGTTTTCTTCAAGATACTGTCATGGAATAAGTCTTCTACAACTCATAATTATACATATATTTAAAAGGAAGGATGCTTTTCTTTTCATATTTGTAGTGCGAATCTACTGCCTCTTGCTCCCCCTATTTCAGCTGAGTCCTGACGAAGGCCATGCCGAAACGCAAGTAGTCTCACAACATACCGCAACTCTCTGCACATCACTTGATCATTGTCACCCTGCATTATGGATCTTGTTATGTTATGTTATGTTATGTTATGTTGTTATACACTTATATAGCGCATTATCACCCGAGGTATCTAAGCGCTATCAGCGGACATACACAACCCAAAAGAATGCAAAGCCATCAAATCAAAGGGGCCCCCAGGCTTCCAGGAAAAGCAAAGTCTTCAAATTTTTCCTAAAAAGCAGTAGATTGGTTTCCTTCCGAAGTTTCACTGGAAGCGGGTTCCAAGTCTGAGGAATGGCACTGGAGAATGGTCTAACGCCCATGGACACAAGGTTGAACCGGGGACAAACCAGATTACAAGCATCAGTTGACCGGAGGACCCTACTCGGCGTGTAACTGATTAGTCGGTCCTTAATATAGCTAGGGGCCGAGCCGTGAATGGCCTTTTAAATTTAGTTCTCTGGGCAATTGGAAGCCAATGTAAGTTCTGAAGTAGAGGCGTGGCCCGGGTTCGCCGAGGTTTTTGAAAAATCAGTCTGGCAGCATCGTTCAACACAACTTGTAGCCTGGCCAGCAGGTTTTTAGGTAGGCCATAGTATAAAGAATTGCCATAGTCGAGGCGTGCCAGAATCAGGGCAGAAACCGCTAATCTTAGAGTGAAAAAGGACAAAAATGAAGATAATTTCCGAAGTTGACGCAACAGGTTAACGCAAGTACCCACCACCGCCGATACCTGCTGTGTCATGGATAACCGGGCATCAATTTTGATGCCCAGGCTTTTTACAGCCCCCGCAGCTACTGGAAAAGGCCCCACTTCCGCTGGCCAAAACGACTCACACCACGGATTAGAAGCCCTGGTGACCGCTAGGACTTCGGTTTTATCAGGGTTTATTTTTAATGAATTATCGGACATCCAGTTGATGGTAAATTTGAGAATGTCTTGCATTCTCAGGTAAGCCATAGTTGAATGGTCGATCTGGATCAAGATTTGAGTATATTCGGCATAATTATAAACCCTGCAGTCCATCCGGTTAAGTGTTGCTATCAGGAGCTGCAAATAGATGTTAAAAAGCAAGGGTGATAAGGCTGAACCCTGAGGCACTCCACAAGTCAGCTTGGCTAGATTAGACACAAGATCAGCTAGTTGGACTTGCTGAGATCGGTCCTTAAGAAAGGAAGTCAACCAAGCCAACATTGAGCCCTGGATCCCTTGCTCCTTGATCCGCGAGAGTAGGCGGCCATGATTGACGGTATCAAACGCCGCGGATAAGTCCAATAGTACCAAAGCAAACAGCGTTTTCTTATCAGCCCTGAGTCGCAAGTCATCCAGCACGGAAAGCATGACCAATTCCGTGCTGTGATGGCCTCTAAACCCAGCCTGATGAGGCTCAAGAGAATTGTTGCCTCCCAAATAGTGGGTGAGTGAATGTAAAACATGCTGTTCTAAAACTTTTGCCAAGAAAGGCAGCTGGGAGATTGGCCTAAAGTTCTTTAAATTTTTCGGGTCAGCACCTGGTTTCTTTAAAAGCAGAACCACCCGTGCTTCCTTGAAGTTGGAGGGGAGGCATCCCGTCTCCAAGGACTGGTTCTAAAGGGCAAGCACTTTATCCTCCATTCCTAACCATCCCAGCTTGAAAATTTGTGGCGGGCAGGGGTCCGCTGGGGAGCCAGATTTCACCCGGCCCATCAGTGAGACCAGGGACTCCTTAGTAAGGAGGGGCACACTAGTCAGGAAATTCGTAAGTGGCCTAGGTAAAATGGGTGGAGGCTCAACAGAGCAGAGGAGGGTGGAGGAAAGACTAATTTCTGTCATCAAATCCTCTATCTTATCCGAAAAAAAGGTTTGAAAGAGATTACAGTCCTTTTGGCTAAAAGTCTGGTTAGGCACCCTAACCGTCCTCAAATCATTTAGGACTTTAGACACCTCTTTCTGCGGATTGGTAGCCTCAGTAATTGTCGCCTCATAAAATTCGGCCTTCCTTGCACGGATGGCTTTTTTTTATATGCAGCGAACTTCAGAGCAAATGCAGAACGGGCACTAGGATTATGAGACTTACGCCAAGCTCTCTCGCAGTGGCGGAGAGCTTGTTTTTGTTCCCTAGGAGCAGTATTAAACCATAATGCCCCCTTGCCCTTATCAGCTAACCTGATTTTATGGGACGGTGCTACAACCTCGATGGCCTCCTTAAGTGTGGACAGCAAGGCAGCACTTCCCATGTCCAGGTCGGCCTACGTAGAAAAAGAGCTAACAGAGTGACGTAAAATAGTTATCAGGTCAGATGCTATGATGCGCCTCCAGCTCCGCACAGTTTTCCATTCTGGTTTACCTTTAGCTCTTCCTGTAGAAAGAGGGTACTGGCCTTCAATCAGATAATGATCTGACCAGGGACAAGGCGATGCCACTAAAGAACCTGCAAGTGGGCAAGTAGACCACACCAAATTCAAAGTGTGGCCATTCTCATGTGTGGGCCCGTCCACCATCTGACTGAGTCCCAGAGATACTAACACCTCTACCAGGTCTTTGGTCTGGCAATCCCTCGGGGATATTTCCCAGTGGAAGTTAAAGTCCCCGAGCACCAACAGTCCTTCATAGCGGGTGCGGAAGTCATGAACCAATTTAAAAAAAGGTTCCATAAACCCAGCAGTTGTGTTAGGTGGACGATACACTAAGAGGAATACCACACAGTCAGTAGGCGAGCAAAACTTGACTCCTAATACATCGGCGCCTTCAATACATTCGGAGCATAGTAGTTCAGTTTTCAGCGCAACATTAACCAAGAACGAAGCACCACCCCCCCCCCCTCATATTATCCGGGCGGTTAGCATAAATGGAAGTGAAATTTGGGGGCAAGGCCGCCACCAAATCCGGCATAGAGGAATCATTAAGCCAGGATTCGGTGACACAAAGGAGATCCAGGTTGTCCTCTTGCAGCAGCGAGAAAACCTCCAGGCAGTGCCTCTGTAATGAGCGGGTGTTAAGCAATGCGAACCTGCACCCTTGGCCGCTTGCTTGCTTTACGAGAACGGACGATACAGGGGCAGGTATTGCATTCATGAAAATCACATGAGATCTCAACAACCCCTCCCGATCGAGTTTGGATCTTACCAAGTCAGATAGTCGAAGGACTGTACCCCTCAAAGACCGCAGAGTCTGCATAGAGTATACCATAGGTATATCAGGGGTCCGAACCCCTGGGCCCGGCCTGGCGCGGACGGGCGCAGATGGGCTCACCTTTGGTGCCCCCGCGGCACGCCTGCTGTGCGCGTCTGCTGCGCGTCAGCGCCGACATTCCCAGAAGTAGCCGTCACAGAGGAAGGCCCGCCTGCTCCGTCCCTGGAAGTGCGTCACTCCGAGGGGGGACCAGGCTATTGGTCAGGAAGCCCTCCACTCAAGCGGCACAAGCCGTGGTGGACCGGGGCTAATGACCAAAGAAACAGCAAATAGGAGTGCCGAGTAAGTAATCACACATCCACTGCCTCAAAGCAAAACGAGTTAAAAGTGTTATTAACTCGATAAAGTTAAAACAGAGTCCGTGCTGTGCAATTTAAGGGAGCAAGGAGCCTAATGACAAAGCAGCTAGCACCTCACCAGGGAAGTGCGTCCGCTGCGCGTCAGCGCCGGCATTCCCAGAAGTAGCCGTCACAAAGGAAGGCCGCCCGCTCCGTCCCCGGAAGTGCGTCACTCCAAGGGGGGATCCAGGCTATTGGTCAGGAAGCCCTCCACTCAAGCGGCACAAGCCGTGGTGGACCGGGGCTAATGACCAAAGAAACAGCAAATAGGAGTGCCGAGTAAGTAATCACACATCCACTGTGCCTTCTGGCCTGGTCACCCCCACGCTCCTGTGCCTGTGCCTGCTCCCGCAGCCCCAGCCACC
Organism: Lissotriton vulgaris; assembly: GCF_964263255.1. Lineage (NCBI taxonomy): Eukaryota > Metazoa > Chordata > Amphibia > Caudata > Salamandridae > Lissotriton > Lissotriton vulgaris. Next base: position 458,975,746 of record NC_141687.1, read on the forward strand.
CGAGGGCCGCCGAGCCCACACCAGCCTCCTGCAGCCCCAGCCACCCCAAGGCCGCTGAGCCCACACCAGCCTCCCGCAGCCCCAGCCACCCGAGGGCCGCCGAGCCCACACCAGCCTCCCGCAGCCCCAGCCACCCCAGGGCCGCCGAGCCCACACCAGCCTCCCGCAGCCCTAGCCGCCAAGCCCGCTCCAGCTTTTCCTGCCGCCCTAGCCCGTGGCCCCGCCCCCGCCCCCGCCAGCCGATTGGCTCTCGCTCCCGCCTCCCCGCAGACCCTCCCGACCGGCTCCCTTCTTATGACTTCCCCAGAGCGACCGCGCAGCGGACGCGCGCAGCGGGAGCACTGATTGAGCGTCGAAGGTGCGCCAAAGGTAAGCCCGTCTATGCCCGTCCGCGCCTGGACCACGCCCAGCGCCAGGACCCCTGGCCCCCGCAGACCCCAGCCCACCCGCCGGACGTACGACGCCGCCATCCTCAACGCACTCAACGCCGGCCGAATCCTAGGATGCTACCGAGCCACCCCGAGACGCACCCACGGACCCTTCTGCTGCAACTCCTGCAAGTTCACCTGCATCCGGACCTACTCCAGCACCAACCAAGACGAGCAACAGCAGAAGCCACCTGAAATGCATCCTGCTCAACACCCGCTCCGTCCACAGACACGCCGTCGAGCTCTGGAACCTGCTCGACACCACAGCCCCAGACGTCGCCTTCCTCACGGAAACCTGGATGAACGCCTCTTTAGCGCCCGACATCGCCATCGCCATCCCAGACGGCTACAAGATCATCCGAAGGGACCGCATCAACCACACCGCAGGAGGCATCGCCATCATCCACAGGAACACCATCCGCATCACGACCAACACCGACGACACCCTCGCACCCGCCGAGCACCTGCACTTTCAGGTCCACATCAACCCCAAGACCACCCTCACAGGCACCCTCATCTACAGACCCCCGGGACCACGCACACAATTCAGCGAAGACATGGCCGACTTCATCAGCCCGCACGCCCTCCCCTCCGCTGAATATATCCTCCTCGGGGACCTCAACTTCCACCTGGAGATCAACAACGACCACAACACCACCACCCTGCTGGACAACCTCGCCAACCTCGGACTCAAGCAGCTGGTCACCACCCCCACCCACTACGCCGGACACACACTCGATCCCGTCTTCTCATCCAGCAAGGACATCACCTTCAGCAACTCGCGCCGCCTGTAAAATGGCGTCTCAGTCACGGAAGTTGAAAATGCACGCCAAAATGGGCTGCGGTGATTTCCCTGGGCGCGGCTTCCCTCCTGGCACTCGATGGGCCCGTTCCACCCAGAAATATTTGGATAGGCCTCATGGTTTTAGCTGGTTTTGAATAAGGTCCTCCCCGAATAGGTCAAGGGCCGGGTCCGCGGCCGTCTCCGCCACGCCAACCAGGCGTACATTATTGCATCTGGATCTACCTTCCTGTTCGTCCAGCTTAGCTTTCAGCGTTGTGTTATCTTGCTCCAGCTTGTGCATTCTGATCTGTAGGTCTGCTGTATCCGCCGATAGTCCCGTCGTTGTTTTTTCCACTTCTCCCAGGCGGTCCGTTACTTTGGCGAGGTCTGCTCGCATGTAGGAAATGTCTATGGAGATCGTGCCCATAGAGGTTTGCATCGACTGTAGCATCGCCATGACATCTTTAAGGGTGATTTCACCAGTGCCTCCCAGTCTGGGCGGCAGTTGTGCGGATGATTGCGGCGCATTCCCTTTCGCCATTTCGCCGCCATCTTTGTGGTAGGCATATTTGTCCCGTCTTAGGGCCTGTGTGTGCACCCTTACCCCCCTGCCGCTCATAATGACCCCCTCCTGGGGCCGAAGCCTGGTGGTCTTCCCTCTCGCCCCTTCTCACTGACCTCTGGTAACCTCTTACTGTTCATTGTTCCGGGGGGGGGGGCCCCCTGCCTTTCCCCGTGCACTTTTGGCGTCCTTTCCCGGCTAGGGGCTTGAGTTGTAGGTCGCAGTGCCTGTGGGGTCGAACGCCACGCGGCCCCCTCAATACCGCGACCGTGGCAGGTAATATTGCGGTGCTGGACCTCCCTGTCACGCGGCCCGTGTGCGATGCTTGCCGAGTGCTCCTCTGGGGGGGGTGGGAAATGCCGATCTCAGTGGGCTCTTAACCGGCCCGTCGCCCGCGGCCTCTGGTGTTTGCAGTCCTCAGGGATATCTTCTGACCACTCGGTTCATGCGGTATAGCTGTCCCGCCTGAGCCGTCACTGGGGCATGATCTGCGGGGGTTCCCGATGCCTGCCTCGGGCCCTGCTGTGGTCACCTGGAGCGGCCTCCCCCTCCGCCGCGCTGTTTCCCGGGTCTCGGTTTTAATTGAATCCCCGGCTTTGGCGGGCAGAGCAGGCCGCAGGTTGCACTGTGGCGGATCTCCGCTTGTGCTGGGTCCTCGACGACGCAAGTGGGCTCCTTTTGGAGCGGACATGCTCCAATTAAATAATCGGCACGTTAGAAGTCAGTGCAGGGCAGGATTAGTATACAGATTTCGGTGGGAGGCTTCTCGGGTCCCGAAGCTCTCCTAGGCTGCGGCCATCTTGCCAGGTCGCTAGCCACCCCCGCCCGGAGCACCTTTATAGAGCAGGCATACAATCTTCACGGAAATGCATGTGCTGCGGACAAGAGCTGGCAGACTTTTATCACATGGTCTGGTCCTGTCCCTGCCTTTCCTCATATTGGGACAAAATAGAATCCGAGCTCATGCTCATCCTGGGCTGGCAGGTGTCCCATTACCCCCTACACCTCATCTTGGGAGTCATGGACGGCTTAGATGGTTCCCGAACAGACAAACTGTTCCTGGGGACAGCTACCATGGTAGCCAATCGCGACATCCCTGGGACATGGGTACAGCCTAACCCTCCAAAAGTAAATAACTGGTCCAGCGCAGGAGAATCCCTTGTTTGAGGCCCGGGTATGCCCAGCCAAACACAAAAGGATCTGGGGCAAATGGTTGGACCAACTGGGATGATTGGGTCCTATGTCCACTTATACACATTGAAAGTATTGTTGAAGCATTGTGAGTCTGGGCCGATGTGCATGTCTGCGCATAATGACTACAGGCACGCTTTGAAGTGCCAAGAGACTATGATCAAATGTGCTGTACTGTTGCTTTTTTGTTTCTCCAAAAATCAATAAAGTTGAATATCCCCCCAAAAATTCCATAGTTACCAAAAGAGCATATATTGGAGTGCATGCCCAAAAATCCTGTCAAATATATTTACGAAATAGGTCTGGCAAGTTATTAGCTGCTACTCTAAAATATCAGAATATTAATACCAGTGCTACTCATATTACTGATAAAACTGGCTCAAAAAGTTTCATACCTAAAGAATTCATGTGGTTTTTCTGGAATTCTATGAAAATCTATGTACTCCTCCGGATCAATGTACAATGAGTTCCTGCCAACAGTTTCTTAATTCTCTCCCGTCTAATACTATTTCACAGGCTAATATGTTTGAGTTAGGAAAGCCAATCAATACTGATGAGATTATTCAAGCTATTAAGAAAGCTCCCAGACTGGACGGGTTTCCTGTGGCCTTTTATAAAACATTTACTTCCTCCATAATTAAATATCTTAATAGGATTTTCGATAACTATCTTCTTTCTGGCAAGGTTTCAGGTATGGCTGCTGAGGTTACTATTGTAGTCAGACCAAAAGTAGGTAAGAATCACTCCAATCCAAAAAACGTCTGTCCCATTTCCTTATTAAATATGGAGGCAAAAATCTTCGAGAAACTTTTAGCAAAACGTCTAGAAGGTCAGATTCCTAATCTCATCCATGATTCCTAAACAGGTTTTGTCAAAGGTAGGCTTGCTAGAGATAACACCCGTACGTTCTATCACATTTTAGAAAAAGCAAAACTTTCCTCATTGCCATCGGCGAGATCGCCCATGATGCCGAAAAGACTTTTGACAAGGTTTCTTGGCTTTTTTTACAATCAGTGTTAGAATCCCATAACCTTGGTGATTTTTTTATTAATATGGTTATGGCTCTCTATGCGGAACCAAAAGCTAATATTAGGATTAATGGTAAGCATGGGCGAAGTTTGTGAATTCGCGATCCGTGAATTTGCGGATTTGCGAATTCGCGATCCGCAAAATTCGCGAATTTGTGCGAATTTGCGGATTTTTGTTTTTTTGCGTGTTCGCGGGGTTTTTTGCGTGTTCGCGGGGCTTTTTGCGTCTTCGCGAGCCGCTTGCATAGCGAGGTTACCCATGCAGTCGTTTATGGGAGAGGGAGGGAGAGATAGATAGATAGATAGATAGATAGATAGATAGATAGATAGATAGATAGATAGATAGATAGATAGATAGATAGATAGATAGATAGATATATAGATAGATAGATAAATAGATAGATAGATAAAGAGAGGGAAAGAGAGAGGGAGAGAGAGAACGAGAGAAAGATAGAGAGGCCGGATCTCTGAAGGGCCAGATTCCTGAGTTGCCCCTACAGAATATACAGCTTTTTATTTTTAGCAAAATGCATATGAAAATTGTGCTGTAAAGGTCTCTTTTAGTTTAACCCCTCCTGACAACTCAAAATGGGTGTATTTGCCATCCTCTCCCTTCTTCTTGTTTTTTATATCTGTAAGCGCTTCCTGATGAGGTTTAATTCCTTGGACAGGTGCCTCGTTGCCTACTTGTAACTATTCTCTGACCCTGCTTCAAGGGTCAGAGCAGGGTCAGAGAATAGTTGCAAGTAGATAACGAGGCGCCAAGAAGCAATTAGCAGCAGGTGTCCAAGTTGAAGTTAATTTGTTTGTAACCCTTTTGTAAAAGGTTACAAAGAAATTAGGTTCAACTTTTGCAGCTGCTGCTGTAACCCTTGCTTGGCTGAAAATTCGTCCCCGCTGATTCGCGGATTTTACCGCGATTTCACGAGATTCGCGGATCGGGAAATCGCAGAAAATCCGCAAATTCGCCCGCGAAACGGATTTTACGCCCACCCTTAATTAATGGTACAATGTCCTCTTTCTTTAATCTTCGTCAAGGTACTAGACAAGGGTGTCCGCTTTCACCCCTTCTTTTTCTCTTATCTATTGATCCTCTTCTTCACCGTATTAATCTGAGCCCGGATATTTATGGTTTCCAATTTGGATCACATACACTTACAAAGTCTGCTTACGCCGACATTGTTCTTATTTTCTCAGAAGATATTGAATCAGCAATTCCTGCCATCTCTAATATTATTTGTGGTTTTTCGATCGTTTCTGGTTATACTCTCAATAAAGAGAAAACAGAATTGTTCCCTCTAAATCCTTTATGCTCTCCTTCTCATTAGGGTGATTTCGGTTTCATTCTATTTTTTATGTATTGCTACTGTATCACAAATGTATTTTATTTTTAATTAAATAATAAACATATTTGAACAAAAAAAAGACCTACCCTCGAGTACATATGTTTTTATGCAGATGATCGACCATGGATAAATTGCATAACAATTATTGCTACAAGGAGAGCTGCAGGATGCCACAACAGTTGTAGGGTGGTGTTTCTCTGCTTCACGGAATCATATAAAGCACACATCTACGCTACTTGAGCATTACGTGGACTATATAATCACGTGAGACACTTCATACAAGTTGTGACCATTGGCGACAACCTGATAAGAAGCTATTACATAGGGTATAGCTAGTGTTATCATCTTCTGTGCCCAGCGCTAGTAAATCTTTCCTTCAAAGAATTTCAAACTCCGTGGCGCACCCTAAGCCATGTTGAGATAATGTTTTCTTCAAGATACTGTCATGGAATAAGTCTTCTACAACTCATAATTATACATATATTTAAAAGGAAGGATGCTTTTCTTTTCATATTTGTAGTGCGAATCTACTGCCTCTTGCTCCCCCTATTTCAGCTGAGTCCTGACGAAGGCCATGCCGAAACGCAAGTAGTCTCACAACATACCGCCACTCTCTGCACATCACTTGATCATTGTCACCCTGCATTATGGATCTTGTTATGTTATGTTATGTTATGTTATGTTATGTTGTTATACACTTATACAGCGCATTATCACCCGAGGTATCTAAGCGCTATCAGCGGACATACACAACCCAAAAGAATGCAAAGCCATCAAATCAAAGGGGCCCCCAGGCTTCCAGGAAAAGCAAAGTCTTCAATTTTTTCCTAAAAAGCAGTAGATTGGTTTCCTTCCGAAGTTTCACTGGAAGGCGGTTCCAAGTCTGAGGAATGGCACTGGAGAACGGTCTAACGCCCATGGACACAAGGTTGAACCGGGGACAAACCAGATTACAAGCATCAGTTGACCGGAGGACCCTACTCGGCATGTAACTGATTAGTCGGTCCTTAATATAGCTAGGGGCCGAGCCGTAAATGGCCTTTTAAATTTAGTTCTCTGGGCAATTGGAAGCCAATGTAAGTTCTGAAGTAGAGGCGTGGCCCAGGTTCGCCGAGGTTTTTGAAAAATCAGTCTGGCAGCATCGCTCAACACAACTTGTAGCCTGGCCAGCAGGTTTTTAGGTAGGCCATAGTATAAAGAATTGCCATAGTCGAGGCGTGCCAGAATCAGGGCAGAAACCGCTAATCTTAGAGTGAAAAAGGACAAAAATGAAGATAATTTCCGAAGTTGACGCAACAGGTTAACGCAAGTACCCACCACCGCCGATACCTGCTGTGTCATGGATAACCGGGCATCAATTTTGATGCCCAGGCTTTTTACAGCCCCCGCAGCTACTGGAAAAGGCCCCACTTCCGCTGGCCAAAACGACTCACACCACGGATTAGAAGCCCTGGTGACCGCTAGGACTTCGGTTTTATCAGGGTTTATTTTTAATGAATTATCCGACATCCAGTTGATGGTAAATTTGAGAATGTCTTGCATTCTCAGGTAAGCCATAGGTGAATGGTTGATTTGGATCAAGATTTGAGTATATTCGGCATAATTATAAACCCTGCAGTCCATCCGGTTAAGTGTTGCTATCAGGAGCTGCAAATAGATGTTAAAAAGCAAGGGTGATAAGGCTGAACCCTGAGGCACTCCACAAGTCAGCTTGGCTAGATTAGACACAAGATCAGCTAGTTGGACTTGCTGAGATCGGTCCTTAAGAAAGGAAGTCAACCAAGCCAACATTGAGCCCTGGATCCCTTGCTCCTTGATCCGCGAGAGTAGGCGGCCATGATTGACGGTATCAAACGCCGCGGATAAGTCCAATAGTACCAAAGCACACGGCGTTTTCTTATCAGCCCTGAGTCGCAAGTCATCCAGCACGGAAAGCATGACCAATTCCGTGCTGTGATGGGCTCTAAACCCAGCCTGATGAGGCTCAAGAGAATTGTTGCCTCCCAAATAGTGGGTGAGTGAATGTAAAACATGCTGTTCTAAAACTTTTGCCAAGAAAGGCAGCTGGGAGATTGGCCTAAAGTTCTTTAAATTTTTCGGGTCAGCACCTGGTTCTTTAGAAGCAGAACCACCCGTGCTTCCTTGAAGTTGGAGGGGAGGCATCCCGTCTCCAAGGACTGGTTCTAAAGGGCAAGCACTTTATCCTCCATTCCTAACCATCCCAGCTTGAAAATTTGTGGCGGGCAGGGGTCCGCTGGGGAGCCAGATTTCACCCGGCCCATCAGGGAGACCAGGGACTCCTTAGTAAGGAGGGGCACACTAGTCAGGAAATTCGTAAGTGGCCTAGGTAAAATGGGTGGAGGCTCAAAAGAGCAGAGGAGGGTGGAGGAAAGACTAATTTCTGTCATCAAATCCTCTATCTTATCCGGAAAAAAGGTTTGAAAGAGATTACAGTCCTTTTGGCTAAAAGTCGGGTTAGGCACCCTAACCGTCCTCAAATCATTTAGGACTTTAGACACCTCTTTCTGTGGATTGGTAGCCTCAGTAATTGTCGCCTCATAAAATTCGGCCTTCCTTGCACGGATGGCTTTTTTTTATATGCAGCGAACTTCAGAGCAAATGCAGAACGGGCACTAGGATTAAGAGACTTACGCCAAGCTCTCTCGCATTGGCGGAGAGCTTGTTTTTGTTCCCTAAGAGCAGTATTAAACCATAATGCCCCCTTGCCCTTATCAGCTAACCTGATTTTATGGGACGGTGCTACAACCTCGATGGCCTCCTTAAGTGTGGACAGCAAGGCAGCGCTTCCCATGTCCAGGTCGGCCTACGTAGGAAAAGAGCTAACGGAGTGACGTAAAATAGTTATCAGGTCAGATGCTATGATCCGCCTCCAGCTCCGCACAGTTTTCCATTCTGGTTTACCTTTAGCTCTTCCCGTAGAAAGAGGGTACTGGCCTTCAATCAGATCATGATCTGACCAGGGACAAGGCGATGCCACTAAAGGACCTGCAAGTGGGCAAGTAGACCACACCAAATTCAAAGTGTGGCCATTCTCATGTGTGGGCCCGTCCACCATCTGACTGAGTCCCAGAGATACTAACACCTCTACCAGGTCTTTGGTCTGGCCATGCCTCTGGGATATTTCCCAGTGGAAGTTAAAGTCCCCGAGCACCAACAGTCCTTCATAGCGGGTGCAGAAGTCATGAACCAATTTAAAAAAAGGTTCCATAAACCCAGCAGTTGTGTTAGGTGGACGATACACTAAGAGGAATACCACACAGTCAGTAGCCGAGCAAAACTTGACTCCTAATACATCGGCGCCTTCAATACATTCGGAGCATAGTAGTTCAGTTTTCAGCGCAACATTAACCAAGAACGAAGCACCACCCCCCCTCATATTATCCGGGCGGTTAGCATAAATGGCAGTGAAATTTGGGGGCAAGGCCGCCACCAAATCCGGCATAGAGGAATCATTAAGCCAGGATTCGGTGACACAAAGGAGATCCAGGTTGTCCTCTTGCAGCAGCGAGAAGACCTCCAGGCAGTGCCTCTGTAATGAGCAGGTGTTAAGCAGTGCGAACCTGCACCCTTGGCCGCTTGCTTGCTTTACGAGAACGGACGATACAGGGGCAGGTATTGCATTCATGAAAATCACATGAGATCTCAACAACTCCTCCCGATCGAGTTTGGATCTTACCAAGTCAGATAGTCGAAGGACTGTACCCCTCAAAGACCGCAGAGTCTGCATAGAGTATACCATAGGTATATCAGGGGTCCGAACCCCTGGGCCCGGCCTGGCGCGGACGGGCGCAGATGGGCGCGCCTTTGGCGCCCCCGTGACACGCCCGCTGCGCGCGTCCACTGCGCGTCAGCGCCGACATTCCCAGAAGTAGCCGTCACAGAGGAAGGCCCGCCTGCTCCGTCCCTGGAAGTGCGTCACTCCGAGGGGGGACCCAGGCTATTGGCCAGGAAGCCCTCCACTCAAGCGGCACAAGCCGTGGTGGACCGGGGCTAATGACCAAAGAAATAGCAAATAGGAGTGCCGAGTAAGTAATCACACATCCACTGCCTCAAAGCAAAAAGAGTTAAAAGAGTTATTAACTCGATAAAGTTAAAACAGAGTCCGTGCTGTGCAATTTAAGGGAGCAAGGAGCCTAATGACAAAGCAGCTAGCACCTCACCAGGGAAGTGCATCCGCTGCGCGTCAGCGCCGGCGTTCCCAGAAGTAGCCGTCACAAAGGAAGGCCGCCCGCTCCGTCCCCGGAAGTGCGTCACTCCAAGGGGGGACCCAGGCTATTGGTCAGGAAGCCCTCCACTCAAGCGGCACAAGCCGTGGTGGACCGGGGCTAATGACCAAAGAAACAGCAAATAGGAGTGCCGAGTAAGTAATCACACATCCACTGTGCCTTCTGGCCTGGTCACCCCCACGCTCCTGTGCCTGCTCCCGCAGCCCCAGCCACCCGAGGGCCGCCGAGCCCACACCAGCCTCCCGCAGCCCCAGCCACCCCAAGGCCGCCGAGCCCACACCAGCCTCCCGCAGCCCCAGCCACCCCAAGGCCGCCGAGCCCACACCAGCCTCCCGCAGCCCCAGCCACCCCAGGGCCGCCAAGCCCGCTCCAGCTTTTCCTGCCACCCTAGCCCGTGGCCCCGCCCCCGCCAGCCGATTGGCTCTCGCTCCCGCCTCCCCGCAGACCCTCCCGACCGGCTCCCTTCTTATGACTTCCCCAGAGCGACCGCGCAGCGGACGCGCGCAGCGGGAGCACCGATTGAGCGTCGAAGGTGCGCCAAAGGTAAGCCCGTCTACGCCCGTCCGAGCCTGGACCACGCCCAGCGCCAGGACCCCTGGCCCCCGCAGACCCCAGCCCACCCCCTGGACGTACGACGCCGCCATCCTCAACGCACTCAACGCCGGCCGAATCCCAGGATGCTACCGAGCCACCCCGAGACGCACCCACGGACCCTTCTGCTGCAACTCCTGCAAGTTCACCTGCATCCGGACCTGCACTACTCCAGCACCAACCAAGACGAGCAACAGCAGAAGCCACCTGAAATGCATCCTGCTCAACACCCGCTCCGTCCACAGACACGCCGACGAGCTCTGGAACCTGCTCGACACCACAGCCCCAGACGTCGCCTTCCTCACGGAAACCTGGATGAACGCCTCTTTAGCGCCCGACATCGCCATCGCCATCCCAGACGGCTACAAGATCATCCGAAGGGACCGCATCAACCACACCGCAGGAGGCATCGCCATCATCCACAGGAACACCATCCGCATCACGACCAACACCGACGACACCCTCGCACCCGCCGAGCACCTGCACTTTCAGGTCCACATCAACCCCAAGACCACCCTCACAGGCACCCTCATCTACAGACCCCCGGGACCACGCACACAATTCAGCGAAGACATCGCCGACTTCATCAGCCCGCACGCCCTCCCCTCAGCTGAATACATCCTCCTCGGGGACCTCAACTTCCACCTGGAGAGCAACAACGACCGCAACACCACCACCCTGCTGGACAACCTCGCCAACCTCGGACTCAAGCAGCTGGTCACCACCCCCACCCACTACGCCGGACACACACTCGACCCCGTCTTCTCATCCAGCAAGGACATCACCTTCAGCCACGCCACCGGACTCCACTGGACGGACCACAGCTGCGTCCACTTCAGCTTCAGAAGGACCACGATCCACCACCACCAGCAACAGGTTGCACGCAGAAGCTGGAACAAGATCACAGCCGACCAGCTCGCGACCGCCCTGAGCAAGAACCCACCCACCAGCGCAACGAACCCCAGCCAAGCGGCCACCAACCTCACGAAGTGGATCAGCGACTGCGCAGACGACCTCGCCCCGCTGAAGACCCCGCCTAGCAGACCCGGTAGCAAGAAAGCCCCATGGTTCACCGACTAACTCAAGAGCTCCAAGAAGAACTGCCGAGCCCTCGAGAGTACCTGGCGCAGAGACCCAACACCGGACAACATGACTGCCCTGAAGCTCGCCACCCGAAAACACCACCAACTCATCCACGCCACCAAGAAAACCGCATTCAAGGAACGACTGGACAACAACGCACACAACAGCAAGGAACTCTTCAACATCGTCAAAGAGCTTTCCAACCCCAACGCCGTAAACAACGACATCACCCCTTCGCAAGACCTCTGCAACTCCCTCGCCTCCTACTTCCACAACAAGATCGCGGACATACACAACAGCTTCAGCACTCAACAGACGCACGCCACGACCGAACCACCGCCCCCCACCACCACCCTCCCCGCCTGGACCCCGATCAGCACCGAAGACACCGTCCGCACAATGAACTCCATCCACTCCGGATCTCCTACCGACCCCTGCCCTCACCACGTCTTCAACAAGGCCGACGCTGTCATCGCACCCCACCTGCGGGACATCAACACCTCCTTCGACACCGCTACCTTCCCGGAGAGCTGGAAGCACGCCGAACTCAGCACTCTACTAAAGAAGCCATCAGCCGACCCCACCGACCTCAAGAACTACCGCCCCATCTCGCTGCTCCCGTTTCCTGCAAAAGTCATCTAGAAGACCGTCAACAAGCAGCTGGCCGCCTTCCTCGAGACGAACGGATCCCTCGACCTCTCGCAGTCTGGTTTCCGGGGCAACCACAGCACCGAGACCGCCCTGATCGCAGCCACCGATGACATCCGAGCTCTGCTTGACAACGGAGAAACAGCGGCCCTCATCCTCCTAGACCTCTCAGCGGCCTTCGACACTGTCTGCCACCGTACACTAGTGCAGCGACTCAGCAACGTCGGAATCCAGGAGAAGGCACTGGAGTGGATCATCTCCTTCTTCACCGGAAGGACACAGAGTGTCCGCCTCCCCCCGTTCAGATCTGAAGCCACGGAAGTCATCTGCGGCGTTCCTCAAGGCTCCTCGCTCAGTCCAACCCTCTTCAACGTGTACATGAGCCCCCTCGCAGACATCGCACGCCAGCACAACCTCAACATCATCTCCTACGCCAACGACACCCAGCTGATTCTCTCCCTCACCAACGACCCCGCCACCGCCAGAGCCAACCTCCACGAAGGGATGAAAGAGGTAGCCGAATGGATGAAGAACAGCCGCCTGAAACTGAACTCGGACAAGAGGGAAGTCCTCATCCTGGGACCCTCACCCTCAGCCTGGGACGACTCCTGGTGGCCCCCCACCCTAGGCAGCGCACCCAAACCAACAGACCACGCACGCAACCTGGGCTTCATCCTGGACTCCACCCTCTCCATGACCAGACAAGTCAACGCCGTCTCCTCGTCGTGCTTCAACATCCTGTGCATGCTACGAAAGATCTTCCGGTGGATCCCCACCGAGACCAGGAAGACGGTCACCCAGGCCCTCGTCACCAGCCGTCTGGACTACGGCAACTCCCTCTACGCCGGACCCACCGCCAAACTCCAGAAAATACTTCATCGGATCCAGAACGCCTCAGCACGACTCATCCTGGACATCCCCCGTCGCAGCCACATCTCCAGACACCTGAGAGAGCTGCACTGGCTCCCGGTCAGCAAGAGAATCACCTTCTGACTCCTCACCCACGCACACAAAGCCCTACACAACCAAGGCCCAGGATACCTCAACAGCCGCCTCAACTTCTACGCTCCCAAACGCCAGCTTCGATCGACCGGCCACGCCCTGGCCACTTTCCCCCGCATCCGAAGAGCCACCACAGGGGGACGTTCCTTCTCCTTCCTCGCCGCTAAGACATGGAACTCCCTCCCGACCCACCTCCGCCTGACCCAGGACCACCTCGCCTTCAGGAAGCAACTCAAGACCTGGCTGTTCAAGCAGTAGCGGACCCCCCTCCCCTAGCGCCTTGAGACCCTCTGGGTGAGTAGTGCGCTATATAAATGCTTTGATTGATTGATTGATTGATTGATTGATTGCCACAAAGCAAAAAGAATTAAAAGAGTTATTTACTCCATAAAGTTAAAACAGAGTCAGCGCTGTGCAATTTAAGGGAGCAACGAGCTCAATGACAAAGCAGCTAGCACCTCACCAGGGAAGCGCATCCACTGCGCGTCAGCGCCGGCATTCCCAGAAGTAGCCGTCACAGAGGAAGGCCAGCCTGCTCCGTCCCCAGAAGTGCGTCACTCCGAGGAGGGACCCAGGCTATTGGTCAGGAAGCCCTCCACTCAAGCGGCACAAGCCGTGGTGGACCGGGCTAATGACCAAAGAAACAGCAAATAGGAGTGCCGAGTAAGTAATCACACATCCACCGCCACAAAGCAAAAAGAATTAAAAAGAATTATTAACTCGATAAAGTTAAAACAGAGTCAGCGCTGTGCAATTTACGGGAGCAAGGAGCTCAATGACTAAGCAGCTAGCACCTCACCAGGGAAGCGCGTCCGATCATGTAATCTCTTCTGTAATGAAGCACTAGCAATATGTTTATATTTGTCTTTACATATGTATCTAATGTGAAGTATGACAACAAAGACAGATGTGGATGTTTTATAGATGAATTATTCATCATATGAATCAAGTATATACACTTATTTATATAAAGCATTATTGATCAAATTTGCTGAATATAAAAAATGTTTTATTATTCTATGAAAAATAAATGTGATTTTGCTATTAGTTACGACAATCCCGGTTTTCATTAATATCTCAGTTCTAAAGTTTCTTTGCCCGCACGGACTGTTATTCACTGCCCAGGTGTGTCCTTACATGTTATAAACTGCATAACATATACTTTTTATGATTCGTATATGTCTTTTGCTTGGAAAATCATGGAATGTCACCCACGTCAACGTTCGCTCACTGTTTGTGCCTGTTTTCATTTGGTGCCAGTTTTCAATATAACAGTAGGCTAGGCTGTGCTGCATTGCATGGCTTCAGTAGGAATAGGTTTGCATTGACTTTTGTCGCTGTTTGGGAATGTTCTGCTCTATAATACAGACTCTTCACCCTTTATTAAGGAATGTATGGTACCTGACCTCAATAATATCTAGACCTGCGCTCACGGAGACGTTTGGTGCAGCAAATCCTTTTATGCACAAAAGTTGACCAACGCTGCATTTCTTTACGCTTTGCATCCCTTTGCTACGTGCAAGCAACACACACAAAATGTAATAACTCGGGTCCTCAGTTTGGAAACTCAAAGGGCCAGTTCTAGAACCAAGCTTCAGGTAAGTGAATGTTTTTGTTTCTGTTCGTTATAACGAGGTCTGCAAATAGAAATTGTGGTTTTTTAACCACAAAAGCTCAAATTGGAGTGCCCATACTGGCTCAACTGGTCACAACATTTCCACAGGAGATGACCTCACACCAGGCAGTAACGGCATTTAAAGAGGTAGTAACTGTAGTGTTGTACCAAATTGACCAACCCACCAAGCAGTGTTGCGAGGGGGTGTTCCCCGTAAACATCCACAACGTAGCCCACTTAGGCTGGCCCAGCGTGCGCTCGGTCAGCACGTTAAGGATCTTAATAAAAAGCCCTGGGACCTGGGCGTGGTTAAGCAGAGTACTGGCCACCAACTAGTAACGTGTGTACTGCTTTTTCTGTCCGGCTAGGCCCTCTTCGCCTACGACACCACAGTAACCAGATGTTAATCAAAGGCTAAGCGCGTTGAAGATATAACGGTGGCACCCGTGTCCTTGAGGGTGGCAGGAATTGGCCGAAAATCTACACGCCATTTCCGAAGAGTGGTGAATGTGGTGGTGCGCAGCAACGCGACGAAGTGTACTGCTTATCACATTGTACAACAGTATGTTTTCATAATCAACAAACTAATGCTTTTACTTTCACTAGAAAAGGGCAACGCGCCTGGCTCTATTAATGCGATTCTTACATACATTCCTTGAGTACGTTTCCAAGAAGTGCACCGCACTGAAACCAAAGATCACGTAAGTAATCAATCCAACATTATTCTGAGACAGAAGCTGACAATGGGACATGGTTTATCAGTGGTGAAGTTTGCTGAGTCATGCGCCAAGGCAGCTTGCTGAATCTGGGCAGAGCGCCAGAAAAGATGACTGCTGATTAAATTGGAACCTGAACTGTTTGCACGTGCTGCTCCCTGCCATGACTCAACAAAATGCTTTTCTTGGCCATGTTACAGCAAGGAAGAATTTTCGACTTTTACATTTACAAACTTGTTAGTTTTGTTTCTTGGTTATGTGTAAGTTGGAACTAAACATGTTTCTGCTGCAATAACTAGTTTAGCGGCATATGTGAGCATTTCCAATTATAGTTGTCTAGCGTGGACCGAGCGGTTAGGAGGCGGACACGGTCTGCGCCATTGTAAAAGTGGCGCCCTGCTTGCTCAAGGACGACTTGTAGAGAGCGCCTGAGGGTGAGCTGGTGTACAAGATAAATAAGGTGTAATGGCAGGTGCCCTGCAGGTGGCCCTATTGGGCGCCAAAAAGTTCAGCAGGCAAGGAATTTGTAATAAATAACAATAAAGCTGATAACGTCATGCTGGGAACGAATGCAAAACAGTGGAATTAAAGGAGGAGCAGAGTGCCAGCGAGGTCAGCTGGGGCATAAAGGCTCCCACAATAGCCTCTGTCTTTGAGGATGACCTGGTAGAAGTAGCTGGAAGTAACTTAGGGGCATATTATCAAGACAGGCGATAAAATTATCGCCACCATAGCGGCAGAAAACTGCCACTAAAACGGCGATAATGGGCTTCATAATATGCTATATGGAATTCCAATGGAAGCCCATGTTAGATCTCCTTCACATCTATTATGGGCTTCAATTGGAATTCCATAGAGCATATTATCAAGCACATTATCGCCGTTTTAGCGGCAGTTTTCAGCCGCTAAAACTGCAATAATTTTACCGCCTTTCTTGATAATAAGCCCCTTAGTGAGATTGGAGTCACAAGAACAACAGGAAGGTGTTACTCTACTGTTAAAAGAATGGTGGGCAGAGGTGGAAAGCATAGAAGGGGGAGACAAGATTACAAAAGATGGGGATAAGCTACATAAGTCAATGGCAAAGAAAACGGAGGAATTGCAACCCAAACCGCTACCCTAAGGGGGCAAAACACAGAGAAGCAAAACTGTAGACACGGCTGGTGACGGAGAGTACAATAAAGCTGGAAAACTGAGTAAGGCGGTTAAACACCCCTATAAAGTAGAAAAGAGCACAGTGAAAAACAAGGACATATATGGAAGTCTCAATGCTATTGGGAGTGCATTTATCCACAGCTACCAAAGAGTAAATATGGAAGGGGAAGTTCATTCATATTGTCAAGGTCTTACACAGAGAGGTGCAAGCTTAGGATGGATTGAAAGAGGAGGCATGGGAGTTAGTACGTACATCTAGGGTACTGTGAGAAAGGTGCTTACTAGCTGAAGTGGATAGCAATCCTTTTCAGTAATAATAATGCCGGGGCATATTACCAAGCAATAGCGATAATTATCGCAATTGCTTGGTTAGAGACAAAAATTTACAGCTGAGCTGCGGCGATTTTTACCGCAAATAAACCTTGGTATTACCAAGGTTTATCGCAAATGCGATAAAAATCGCCGCAATGCATGAATATCGCTGAAAAGTCAGCGATATTCATGCATTACCGAGCTAATGCTCTTAGCCATGTTATCCACCTCCCATTGGATAACATGGCTAAGAACTGCTCAGTGCAGGTGTTAGCTTTTGGAGATATTTGCGCTTAGCGCGAATATCTCCAAAAGTTGGTAATAGGAGATAGCGATGTTAGCGACTGTTTTCAGTCGCTAACATCTTGGCACACCCACTTTGCATGTCATTAGTGATAAATATCACTGACATGCAAAGTGGGGCCCAAGATGGTCGCTATCTCCTACTAGCTGTCGCTAACTGGTGTTAGCGACAGCTAGGTATTAGGGAGATAATTTTATCTCCGCTTTCTTGGCTTTTAAAGCCAAAAAAGCGGAGATAAACCCCCTTGATAATATGCCCCGCTATTCCTTACCAGGTCCAGTTAGGTCTCAATAATTTAAACCTGAGCTCAACCCTTCCTAGATGTAGCACACAGCAGACATGCTTAACATAGGAAAAATGTGAAAATAAGTACCAAAAAAGTTATGAAGTAGAATACAGAAAACAATACAAATTCTACTCCAACGCATAAGAATACAGAAAATGTTAACAGACACCCAAAATGACAACAATTGCATGTAGGGAGCAGAAGAAATGATTTTTCACAGTTTTAGATCTTTCTAGCAGCAAAAAACACAATGTGCCAACCGCAGTTATGTGGTTACTCTAAACCAGGTCAAAGTCAAAAGTTAAGGAGACTGCTATGGAGCGTGGTTCAGACTATGTTTGTGTCTGTGGAATATTTTTTTTCTGACTTTGTCTTTTTATGGAGAAAATTCTTGTTGATGAGGTAGTTGGTGGGTCGTGGTGCAATCTGGATCAGAAGAGGCACTCATCGATGGTGGCTGGATGAAGCAGAGGACCTCAGTGGAAGCCACAGCTCTGGTGGTAAGTTGGAGGATCTCAGCTTTAATGGCGGGAATACTCAGAGTGAGTGAAGACTAAAGATCAAGCTGGGGTCATCATTAGAAGGGTACTGCGCAGCGTCGATCCTCTATGTTCCCAATCCCTTGTTTTCCCCCACCATGCCACCTCAGTTGGTAGAGGTGTGTTGCAGCGGCCATAGTGGCTGACTCCGGAGCACAGGGGCTCACAGTTTGATTGCTGGCAGAAGCTCAGCTCAGCATCATTTGACTCTGGGCAATAGCTCACTTAATTTCCCTGACGGCCCCCAGCACCTTGAAACCCTTAATCGAGTGATATGTTCGCACTTTACAAATAGGAATTATTTATCACCACTCAGCCATATGCAAATCAGTTTTGCCCCTGCCGATGGGACCAGTCCAGCCTGAACTGGTCCTGGGGTGCATGTGCTCTTTTTGTGGGAGGACTTTGCTTGGTAGATTAGGCTGGACTTGTCCCATTTGAGCAGAGTGAAGACTGATTTGGATACAGCTGGGTCCAAACTGAGACAACATGGTGTGCAAAATAATGATGGATTGAGACGCGACCCGAGTAATTACCAGTGGCTAAGATTAATTCAAGCATCCCATTTATCATGAGTGATGTTTTCCTATGTCGCTTTTGTGGTGGCACAACAAATGCTGCAGTCTACTAGTGACATTTAACTTACAGGCCCTGGGTACACAGAGTACCATATACTAGGGACTTATAGGCCAGGGCACATAGATGGGAATTGGACAAAGTACCCCAGTGTTCAGAGTCCATACACCAGCAATAAAATGCAGCAAAAAGTGTGGGGGGCGGAAGGCTGAAAGATTACCACACAAAAAGGGAATTTTCTTACAGTACCCACCACGGCAGATACATGGATATCACCTTTTCTTATGTTTGTTAGAGTCTACTCTGAGAAATTACAAGAGAGAGCAATGGCTCTATTTAAATATATGGCTATAGTAAGATAAGTAAGAAAAGCCCAAAATTGATTTGGGGAGTTTTACATTGTATGGGTTTGATGAGGAATTTAGGACAAAGTTGAGTGTCCACAGTGAAAAACCATAAGGTGAATTAAATAATGGGTTGTGGCTAGTGGTTTCATTACACACATGCCTGTTCCGTCCTCAGAGGCGGTCGGGAAAGATTTGCAGGGAGAGGAAGAGGTTTTAACTCCGGTTTATTAAACCAACTGTTCAGTGCTAGGAGGAATCCACAGTACCGGGCAGATAAAGAAAGAGAAGAAAGGGGAAGAAAACCGTTTGGAAATAAGGGCTTTTACCCGAATTGAAATGTAGGTCCTGCAAGTACAAGAGGCGATGGCCTACTGTCCTAACCAAAATAATGCTGTGTTGTTACATTTGGGTTTCAAGGGGAGGTTTCATCTAGGATATCAAGGTCCTAGAATATGCAGATCTGTTGACAAACAGATGCCACATATTGTAAGACAAAAGCTTTCCAAAGAAATGAAGGCAGTTAGGATGGCAGGCCTTTTCCTACTTGGCCCCTGGAAAATGTGATGCTCTCACCTGTAGGTGTGGTGCACAAGAAGATTTAAGGGGAACTTTGCAAGATTCATCACCTGTCCTGGCCTGAAGGACAGTTAGTTAATGATGTTATAGCTAGGGACGGTGCAATTTGTATCCGCAGATGTGGCTTTTGAATTGACCAGGTATTATGGAAAGGGTGTACCCTTGGCTAAGTACAACATCAAGTCAGCCTTTGGGATGTTGCTTGTTAATCCTCTAGATCTTAAGCTGTTAGGGATATACTTTGAAGGCAATTTGTTGTGTATAAAATGGGCTGCACAATATCATGTAAACTGTACATTTGGCAGTAACTCATTATTTGGATGATTTCCTCTTTGTTAGGCAACCCTAGTCAGATGAATGTAAAAGAGCATTCAGGAACTGTGAGACAATGACAAAGGCCTTGGACATCTCTGGTCCCATGAAAACATAAGGATTCAAGACAACAATAACATTCCTAGGCCTTGAAATTGACACAGTACCTATGTTGGCAGAGAAGGTGCAAGAACTGACTAAACGAGGATGACAAAGTTAAAAAACTACTCGGCCACTTAAACTTCGCATATGGAGTAGTGAGAGTGGGGAGATCGTTCTGCAGGTGGCTTGGTTTTGCACTGAAGGTTAGTACCACACCACCAGATCACAGTTTGCATTTTAACAGATGTCAGAGGGGATTTAGACATATGGTTGATTTATCTGAAATATTTAATTGGGATCCCATGATAGTCCCTGAAAGATTATTTTCTTTGGTCCGTACAAATGTTTTCATATGCTGCAGTTGCGGATGAGTTTGGTTTGTTCTGGGATGGAAGGTGGTGTTTGAACCCTTGGCCTCAGTCATGGAAGGAGCAAGGATGCAGCATTGCCTTCATGGAGTTTTTCCCCTATTAGTGGCCTTATTACTTGGGGGTCAGGAAATGACTAATAAGAAAGTTGTTTTCAATATAGACTATCAGACTTGGGTACAACTTGTCAATGGTCATAAAGCGAGAGACTTTTACAAAGGTTCATGCTAGGTTGCTTGATATTTAATATTGTGTTTAAAGCAAGACATGTGCCAGGAGGGAACAATAACATTGCGGATGCTTATCTCATTCATAGAGATAGAGACAGAGATTCCATGAACTGGCATTTGGAGTGGATGCTAAGAAGATGGAAATACCAAGGTACCAACCAGGAACTCTGTAACGCTGCCAATATGGCGGTTGTGCCGGTGTTCTATCGAGCTGTGTACCCTATGTAGCTGTGTACCCCCTACGCTTTGCGCATGCGTTGCGCCTACGTGTTTCGGTGGATGTTGTGTGCGCAGGCGCATTATCCGCCCCCCATCTGGGTGTGTACCCCAACGGTACGCACTCACTGTGCACATGCGCGTTTTTTTAGAAAAGGCCGTCCATCAATCTGACATCCTGCTTGACCAATCGCAGCTCTGAAACCCTCGTACGTATTGCTTAACCAATGACTGTTATCCAAAGTTATAAGTAACCTCCCATCCTTGTACAACTAAGGCTATAAGTAACCTTGCATCCTTCTAGAACTTCTTCTATTCAGCAGTGACAGTCCTGCGGATAGTGCTGATATTAAATCGTGCTCTTCATCGAGCGCATACCTCATTCTTTGAGTTCATTGAGTGCATACATGTCTACAGATGTACTGGTATGTTCAGGACACTAGATCAAAAACAACAAGTGATGGACCGAATGTGGATCAATGTCACACACTCCCCCAGTCAAAAGATCTGGGCCCAAATCCATCGTTTTTTTGCACTCCACACCACCCTGGGTTAGACAATGGCGATATGCAAATCAGCTCTGACTCTGTTGCCCCATGGGAACAGTCCAGTCCGAACTACAAAAGCCATGTCCTTCCCAGAACAGAATCAAGCATCCGAGGACCGGACCGGTTTCGAGGTAACACCTCTCATCAGCCCGGCTAGCTTGACTCCAAGTGGTGTGGAGTGCCTGGGACCCACGTCTGGGCATCCCCAGCGCACTTAGGGCGGCAACTGCAAAAACAACAAGTGATGGACCGAATGTGGATCAATGTCACACACTCCCCCAGTCAAAAGATCTGGGCCCAAATCCATCGTTTTTTTGCACTCCACACCACCCTGGGTTAGACAATGGCGATATGCAAATCAGCTCTGACCCTGTTGCCCCATGGGAACAGTCCAGACCGAACTACAAAAGCCATGTCCTTCCCAGAACAGAATCAAGCATCGGCGGACCGGACCGGTTTCGAGGTAACACCTCTCATCAGCCCGGCTAGCTTGACTCCAAGTGGTGTGGAGTGCCTGGGACCCACGGCTGGGCATCCCCAGCGCACTTAGGGCGGCAACTGCAAAAACAACAAGTGATGGACCGAATGTGGATCAATGTCACACACTCCCCCAGTCCAAAGATCTGGGCCCAAATCCATCGTTTTTTTGCACTCCACACCACCCTGGGTTAGACAATGGCGATATGCAAATCAGCACTGACCTTGTTGCCCCATGGGAACAGTCCAGTCTGAACTACAAAAGCCATGTCCTTCCCAGAACAGAATCAAGCATCCGAGGACCGGACCGGTTTTGAGGTAACACCTCTCATCAGCCCGGCTAGCTTGACTCCAAGTGGTGTGGAGTGCCTGGGACCCACGTCTGGGCATCCCCAGCGCACTTAGGGCGGCAACTGCAAAAACAACAAGTGATGGACCGAATGTGGATCAATGTCACACACTCCCCCAGTCAAAAGATCTGGGCCCAAATCCATCGTTTTTTTGCACTCCACACCACCCTGGGTTAGACGGGCTGATGAGAGGTGTTACCTCGAAACCGGTCCGGTCCTCGGATGCTTGATTCCGTTCTGGGAAGGACATGGCTTTTGTAGTTCGGACTGGACTGTTCCCATGGGGCACAGGGTCAGAGCTGATTTGCATATCGCCATTGTCTAACCCGGGGTGGTGTGGAGTGCAAAAAACGATGGATTTGGGCCCAGATCTTTGGACTGGGATGAGTGTGTGATATTGATCCACATTCGGTCCATCACCTGTTGTGTTTGCATATTCCGCCCTAAGTGCGCTGGGGATGCCCAGACGTGGGTCCCAGGCACTCCACACCACTGGAGTCAAGCTAGCCGGGCTGATGAGAGGTGTTACCTCGAAACCGGTCCGGTCCTCGGATGCTTGATTCCGTTCTGGGAAGGACATGGCTTTTGTAGTTCGGACTGGACTGTTCCCATGGGGCACAGGGTCAGAGCTGATTTGCATATCGCCATTGTCTAACCCGGGGTGGTGTGGAGTGCAAAAAACGATGGATTTGGGCCCAGATCTTTGGACTGGGATGAGTGTGTGACATTGATCCACATTCGGTCCATCACCTGTTGTGTTTGCATATTCCGCCCTAAGTGTGCTGGGGATGCCCAGACGTGGGTCCCAGGCACTCCACACCACTGGAGTCAAGCTAGCCGGGCTGATGAGAGGTGTTACCTCGAAACCGGTCCGGTCCTCGGATGCTTGATTCCGTTCTGGGAAGGACATGGCTTTTGTAGTTCGGACTGGACTGTTCCCATGGGGCACAGGGTCAGAGCTGATTTGCATATCGCCATTGTCTAACCCGGGGTGGTGTGGAGTGCAAAAAACGATGGATTTGGGCCCAGATCTTTGGACTGGGATGAGTGTGTGACATTGATCCACATTCGGTCCATCACCTGTTGTGTTTGCATATTCCGCCCTAAGTGTGCTGGGGATGCCCAGACGTGGGTCCCAGGCACTCCACACCACTGGAGTCAAGCTAGCCGGGCTGATGAGAGGTGTTACCTCGAAACCGGTCCGGTCCTCGGATGCTTGATTCCGTTCTGGGAAGGACATGGCTTTTGTAGTTCGGACTGGACTGTTCCCATGGGGCACAGGGTCAGAGCTGATTTGCATATCGCCATTGTCTAACCCGGGGTGGTGTGGAGTGCAAAAAACGATGGATTTGGGCCCAGATCTTTGGACTGGGATGAGTGTGTGACATTGATCCACATTCGGTCCATCACCTGTTGTGCTTGGACACTAGATCAAGCACGGAATAACCAAAGTCAGATATAAAAGAAGATACACAAAAGAAGGCTGCACAAAAGAAGATACACAAAAGAAGGCTGCACAAATAGGATGGTGGATCTTGTACACAAACTGGTAAGTCAGCAAAAGAACAAGAAAGCTAAAAACACTGGAACGGACGCTAGGCTGTGTAACTGATTGTGATGAGAGGTAGAAAGATACTGTAAATAAAAGCACAGTTCAAATAAAGAAAAGGTGAAAAAGATATGCATAATGTCAAAGACACTGGGGTAACACTGTTGTCCAACACAGAAAAGATTTTGCAGAAATTATATGTTACAATGTTTAAGGAGCTGCAGAGGGGTACGCAAACACCATCACCCTAGTCAACGCACACTGCCAACCTAGAATAGGCCTGTATAAGCTCTCTTTAGACTTAGGGGGTACACAAAACCACAGGGAGCAGAAATACTATCTGCTCCCCATCAATGGCAGCCAAACCCTAGTCAACGCACATTACCAACCTAGAATAGGCCTGTATAAGCTCCCTTTAGACTTGGGGGGTACACAAAACCACCGGGAACAAAAATACTATCTGCTCCCCAACACCGCAAGCCGAACCCCAGTCAGCGCACCCTGCCAACCTAGAATAGGCCTGTAAAAGCTCCCTTTAGACTTAGGGGGTACAAAAAACCACGGAGAACAAAAATACTATCTGCTACACATCACCGCCAGCCAAACCCTTGTCAACGCATACTGCCAACCTAGAATAGGCCTGTATAAGCTCCCTTTAGACTTAGGGGGTACACAAACAAAAATACTATCTGCTCCCCAACACCGCAAGCCGAACCCTAATCAACGCACAGTGCCAACCTAGAATAGGCCTGTATAAGCTCCCTTTAGACTTAGGGGGTACACAAACCACGGGGAACAAAAATACTATCTGCTCCACAACACCGCAAGCCGAACCCTAGTCAACGCACACTGCCAATCTAGAATAGGCCTGTATAAGCTGCCTTTAGACTTTGGGGGGGTACACAAAACCACGAGGAACAAAAATACTATCTGCAGAAATACTATCTGCTCCCCAACACCCTCAGCCGAACCCTAGTCAACGCAGACTGCCAACGTAGAATAGGCCTGTATAAGCTCCGTTTAGACTTAGGGGGTACACAAAACCACGGGGAACAGATATACTATCTGCTCCCCATCAACGGTAGCCAAAAACTAGTCAACGCACACTGCCAACCTAGAATAGGCTTGTATAAGCTCCCTTTAGACTCAAGGGGTACACAAAACCACGGGGAACAAAAATAATATCTGCAGAAATACTATCTGCTCCCCAACACCGCCAGCCGAACCCTAGTCAACATACACTGCCAACCTAGAATAGGCCTGCATAAGCTTCCTTTAGACTTAGGGGGTACACAAAACCACAGGGAGCATCAATACTATCTGCTCCCTATCAACGGCAGCCAAACCCTAGTCAATTCTCACTGCCAAACTAGAATAGGCCTGTATAAGCTCCCTTAAGACTTAGGGGGTACACAAAACCACAGGGAACAAAAATACTATCTGCTCCCCATCACCACCAGCCAAACCCTAGTCAACGCACACTGCAAACCTACAATAGGCCTGTATAAGATCCCTTTAGACTTAGGGGTACACAAAACCACGGGGAACAAAAATACTATCTGCTCCCCATCACCGCCAGCCAAAACCTAGTGAATGCACACTGCCAACCTAGAATAGGCTTGTATAAGCTCCCTGTAGACTTAGGGGGTACACAAAACCACGGGGAACAAAAATACTATCTGCAGAAATACTATCTGCTCCCCAACACCGCCAGCCAAACCCTAGTCAATGCACACTGCCAACCTAGAATAGTCCTGTATAAGCTCCCGTCTGACATAGGCTGTATTAACTCCTCCCTGACGAAATAGGTACACAGACCAACACGGGACAGGAAAAAGCTAGAACACCTGTATTTTAATATCATTTTATATCATATGATATATATATGTATTTGCATATAAATCTATTAACATACATATGTGTATATTTATAAAGAATAATTTATTATAAATTAAAAAAACTTGTTTTGACAACATTTAAATACTTAAAACACAAAGAGTTTTTGTAAATATGTAAAAAAATAATCTCCTTTCACACATGCATATGCCATGTGACCAAAATTAATTCAATTTATTGAAAATAATCGCTTCTTATACATGTTGACCAATACACTATTGTCTCAAGATCTTTCACAACACTTCTGTATTTTTATTAGTCCTTGCGGGGCATATTACCAAGCAATAGCGATAATTATTGTTATTGCTTGGTTAGAGACAAAAATTTATCGCCGACCTGCGGCGATTTTTATCGCAGATAAACCTTGGTATTACCAAGGTTTATCGCAAATGCAATAAAAATCGGCCGCAACGCATGAATATCGCTGAAAAGTCAGCGATATTCATGCATTACCGAGCTAATGTTCTTAGCCATGTTATCCGCCTCCCATTGGATAACATGGCTAAGAACTGCTCAGGGCAGGTGTTAGCTTTTGGAGATATTCGCGCTTAGCATGAATATCTCCAAAAGTTGGTAATAGGAGATAGCGATGTTAGCGACCAATTCCAGTCGCTAACATCTTGGCACGCCCACTTTGCATGTCATTAGTGATAAATTTCTCTGACATGCAAAGTGGGGCCCAAGATGGTCGCTATCTCCTACTAGCGACAGCTAGGTAATAGGGAGATAATTTTATCTCTGCTTTCTTGGCTTTTAAAGCCAAAAAAGCTGAGATAAACCCCCTTGATAATATGCCCCTGCATTTCTTTATATAATTGCTGGATTTACAATTTATGACTCTATACGCATGCAACCTAATTTCAAAGTGAGATGCAGTGAGACAGCGCAGCCGCGTGTATGAGTGGGCACACACAGATAGGGGGGCAGCAACAGACAGACAGAACCTATCTATATCTGCTCCCCCGTGACGTACAGGGGTACACAGATCGACGGGGGTCCACACATGCATAGAACACCAGTCCCCGGGAAGCTTCCTCGGTGGGGGATGGGGCCAGCGCTGGATAACGTGCTTGGCTCCCACCTCCCGCTCGCACCCATTGGTAGCCTGTCCATGCCCCGGAAGCAGTTTAAGCACTGCGATACGCAGGCAAAACAGGTTCCGGATCTTGCCGGGAACTGTTCTGTCCAGGTCTGGAAGCAGAGGCTCAATAAAAAGAGCTGCGGAGCGAGGGAAAGTCCTTTCCTCGCCCTTTCGCTCAAGAAGACAGCACCTCGCCAGCCCCTCATGCCGGAGGACTTCAGGAAGGGCCGGTCTCTTTTTCTTTCTCATTTTGCAGGTATCAGTGGTGCGGAATTCGTCGTCGGAAGAAGAGAAAAGGAGCTCCGGTGCGAGTTCCTGGCGTGAGGAGGTTCCCCTAGCAATGCCCTACAACGGGGAAAAAGGAGCAGCTGTGCCACATCGGGATCATGGATCGATCTGGGGATCGTGCAGTAGGGGTAGCTGTGATTACTGTACTGGGGGCAGGGTGCACTTCTCCTCCAATTTCGGTATTTGCAAGTTTAGAATTCGCTCTAAGGAAGCATCCTCCCCTAAACAAGCATTTGCAATGCAATAGGGCTCGCATTAGTAAAGTTAGAGGTATTAGTATTGTAAATGACACATTTTTTATTTATGTTTTTGTTTTGAAAATAGCAAAATTAATAACTTTGTCATTTACAATGCCAATAGTGTTAACTTTTGCAAACGTGACACCTATAGCATTTGTAATGCAATATGTGTTGTATTTACATGACTTAGATGTATTAATATTAAAAAAAACAATGGGTTGTATTTTTTTCAATATTTAATACTTAAATAAAAGTTATTGTAATTTATAATGGCAATAGCTTAAACCTTTGCAAATAACTTTTTGGAAGATTATGTTTAGTGTATTTTATTGTGATGAAAATACAAGAACAGAAGTGAAATATTAACTTTTTTTGTGACATTTGTAATAAAGTTTGAAACATTGAGAGAACATATTTGAATCTGTTGTTGTTGAATAGTTGCACAGATTGATGCTGTGGTGGATCTGAATGATGTTGTGGCAGCGATGAGTGATGCTTGGCGTTCAGTGATGCTCTGGTAGCGCATAGTGATGCTGTGGTGCCCCTGAGTGATGCTGTGGTGATGCGATGGATAGTGAGGGCGATAGATAGATAGAGGGAGCGCGAAAGATAGACAGAGGGAGGGTGAGAGATAGAGGCAGGGTGAGATATAGAGGCAGGGCAAGAGGGCGAGGGATGAAGTGTAGGCGAGGGATGCAGTGTGGGCGAGAGATGGAGTGTGGGCGAGGGATGGAGTGTGGGGTGGGGAGGGATGGAGTGTGGGGCGGGGGAGGGATGGAGTGTGGGGCAGGGGAGGGATGGAGAGTGGGGTGGGGAGGGATGGATGGAGTCGGGGGAATGGATGGAGTGTGGGGATGGATGGATGGGGTGCAGGGATGGATGGATGGAGTGGGGGGATGGATGTGAACCTATTATTCCTTGTGGAATTACTAGGACGAGCCCTAAAAAAAAGTAGTTATCTCACTCCCATACATGAGTGCTAAAAGCGAGCCCCAGCGCCTTGACAGCCTGAAGGTGGAATGGGCGCTACCCAAACATCTGATAACATACCAATCAGGCCGCAGCGCTGAGGGGTTGAGCTAGAAACAGCAAAAAAGAGAGGATGATGAAGAGATTAGAGAGAGTTAGAGACTGCCCGAACAGAGAGTCTGTGGGGGAGGGAGAGGGGGGGGGGGCTGGAGAAGAGAGGGAGAGCAAGAAAGGGGTAAAGAACAGTAGAGAATGGTTGAGAAGCACGTGGGAGAGATGGGGTTGCGAGACACGGAGAACGAATTAGAGGAAGGCAGAGATTTAGGAAAAAAGGGGCAATAGAATAGAGGTGGGGGGGGGGCTACCCAGGAAGTTAGCAGGACAAAGTTGGGCGATAACAGTTTGGGCGAGAAGCGGAGAGCTAGAGACAACAGCGAGATAAAGGGAGGAAGAGAGACTGTGGGACAGAGAGAGGGTGCAGAGGAATACCAACGAGTGACTTGAGCAGAGAGTGACAGAGCGACGCAGACAGAGCAGAACAGGGAGAGACAGTGCAGAGAGATAATATCGGACTGCTAGGATTTTCAACAGGCCGAGGGAGCGAGAGGGCAAAAACAGAGACATCAGGAGAGAGGCGAAAAGGCATGAGAGAGATTGAGCTCGGCAGTGAGAACACAATGCAACAGAGACAGCTAGAGAGGGAGAGAGAGGAGGACAGCGGGAGCGATGAGGAGAAAAGAGCGGCGTCGAAGGGCAATAGCGAGATGCGGTAAAAGAGAGACAAGACAAGGCGCAAATGATAGCTCTTTACACCAACGCACCAAAATAAATGGCAGGCATGCACGTGCAGTCTGAAGGTCGTAGGTTCGAGCCCGAGTGCCCCTCCCAGCCTCTCATCCTTGTGAGGTCAGTAAACTTTGCACCATTCAGTTGTGTGATAAAACACCAAGCTCGTCTAGAATAGCAATAAATACTACTAAATGAAAAACCTTAAGTGTTCAAAAGAGATAATGCAATCCAGAGATGGAGAGACCCAAGAGTAGGACAATGACACAAGAAGAAAGTCTCTGAAGCGGTGGTGTAGAAGGTTTCCATTGGCCCTGTTGCATGGAAGGAACATGCTCCCTATACTGATGTGGCAGTAAAATGCAACATTCATCAAGGTGCAATAGGTCCCGGTGTCACTGCACCTGCTGCACCAATGGTAGCTACGCCCCTGCTCCCAGAGGAGAAGCAGGGGAGGGGTCCAGCAACGGGGGATAGACAGATGGAAAGAGTCAAATATACTGGAAGGGGAAACGGAAGGTGGTAGTCAGATCAATACTTATTTGTATTATTATCTGTCTCGGTGGGTGCGTGGCATCTGCTCTAATAATGTTAAGAGCCTTCACAAAGGCTACCGGGCAGGCAAACCTTTCCTCCAATTTTAATTGTTGATCCATGGCATAGGGTGAGTGATAGAGAGGGGTGAGAGCGAGACGGGGGAGGGGAGAGTTTGGGTAAAGGGGAAGAAGATTAGTTATGGGGAGACAGAGGAGGAACAGTGGTTAGGGTGGAATAGGCAGACGGGAAAGAATAGGGCGAGCAGAGAGGCTAGAAAGATGGTTAAATGGGGGAATCGAAGAGTAGAAACCGGAAAAGAGGAGTGCTGACACAATGGGAAGAACAGAAAAGGCCTCGAGGGCATGGGTAAAAGAAGAAGGGAATAAAGAAAGAACACAAATGTGAACAAAGAAAGCACAATGGGTGGAAACGGGTGTGCAAAATCGCAGCTTTTTTCATGAAGGTTTGTGAAATTCCATGACAGAGTAAAAGGCGGTTTGCTGGTACCTTCTGTATCTTTTTTTATGCAAAGGCACACCTCGCAATTGAGAAAACATGTCTCTCAGCAACATGCTTTTAGTGCGCATCAGTCTTCTGCTGGTATCTCGTGCAATTGTTTTTTTTTTTTTTTTTTAAGTTGACCGCTTACTCAACAAGCAACAGGAAACCAAGGCTCTAACTGGAAGCAAGGAAGGAAGGGTGACGAGACGCATGGGGAGCGGCCACCTTTGATGTGCCGGCCGGCCATGCAGTGAACAATTAGGGGAGGAGAAATGCCGGCCTGAGGCCGAGTGCAAAGCAACAGATGGCTTTGATGTGGAGGCAGGCGGCTCGGGCAGATAGAAGCGCGTTCACGAGACCTCATCGAGGTCTTGTGCACTTCTGAAAATCCGCATTAGTTTAACTCTTAGTTTCACCCCAATAGGGATCGTCCTATTCATTCCTTGCGGAATGGAATAGGACGAGTCCTAAAAGGCTGAAATCAGGAGGTCGCTGCGAGGTCCTGTGGTCCACATTTTATTGCAAGTCTGCAATGTTTAATCTACTCTCACTTGGAGGGTTGTCCTTACATGGGCGGTAGTGAGGGAATTAACCCAGGCTGTGCCGGCTTGTGGTAGCTGCATCAGTAAGCTCATATCTGAAGGACATTGTTTCTTCCCCGAAGATTTCTCCTATACTTCATGGTGGTAGAATGTTGAGAAATACCCCTTGGAGAGGGGGCGGGGGGTCAGTGTGTCCTGGTAAAGCGCTCTGATACCTTCAGGGTGACTTTTCTCTATACAAATGATTGATTCTGCAGGGCCGGTGATGAGAGGGGGCAATTTTGTAGATATGAGTTAGGTGGCTAAACCGGGGTGTACATTGCTGAAGTCCCGGGAAATTCTAAGGATGGCGACCAGGGAGGAGTCTATGACTCCTACTGCCAAGGTTATGTGTCCATATCCTGGTGTTTCATTGGTGGTGGTTTATCATAAAATTATGGGCAATGGTAAATCCTCTGGTAAATGTTCCTGCCTCGTTAAACTCGTAGCTAGATTTGCTCTTGTGATAAGATAAGGCTCGGAGCAAAGGCTGTTGGTGCCAGAAGAGCTCTTTGGAGGCCGTAAAAAGGCTTTTAACCTTACCTCAAGGGGGAAAAGATTCCTTGATGTGCCTTGTTCGCAGGCAATCTGCCCAGGGATCATCTACCTTTAACTTGCATAGATGTGGGTTAATTAGGGCAGGTATTCCGGTAGCACATACATTATGGGCAAAGGGCTTTCAGGGAATTAATGTTGGAGTGTAATTAGCTTGAAAGTTGAATATGTTTTCTATCTTTATGCAACATAAGTAGGTGATGGTGATGCAGAATTAGAGTGTTAGAAAAATGTGGGTAGAAAGGAGTTTGGAGCACCTCACAGTGCTTGTGATGGGCTGTTTGTTTGGTGGTTGGGTGAGCACATGTGCTGGTTTCCAACGTCACTTTGTGAAAGTTTTTACATTTAAAAATGCTACACCAAAATTTGAAAGAGGCTGCTATCTTTCCTTGTGCGCACATTGGGGGCATGGAAAGGTAGATAAAATAAGGCATCAGTCTCAGATGGGGACCTACGCTTATCTAGTAGCACCTTTCTAAGAACATTTATTTCTGCTCCTGACCCAGCGCTCTCAGGTGACAAAGGCGGTATAGCAAGTATATCAACACATTTATATGAGGCTGTGGGCATACATTTTAACTCTCATGTTTCAATCTAACGGTTCATAAAGCCATTTAAATGACCACTTGCCAGCTTAGGAGCTTGGAGATTGCTTGGTGAACAGTGTGAGTAACCCGTGAACTATTCATTTCCATTATCCGGCAAACACTATTAATACTGGAATAAGAAGTCCAACATCAGGCCTAGATGTACAATTCCTGACATGACCGCTCCATACTGATCCTGGCTTCCTCAGCTAAGGCAGATTATATTGCCTCTAGAACAGTGAATTAGCAGGAAATCAGTTGAATCTCATACCAACCCTCTAGGAAAGTTCAGCAGTTATCCAATGACCCATTCCAGTTCATAGACAGCATCACTCAGCCAGTGCCATTGGGCAGCCCATCCGGCTCTCTATGCTGACTGCAGCCTCGTCCTAAGAGTCTTCGCAGCCTTTGCCCGGGGGCCACTTCCCAGCATAACAACTGTGTTTGACATATCTAGATTGTCCACAGAGGCTTGAGGAGGCAGAAAACCGCCCTTCGCACACCAGCGTCTCTATGGCCCCCGGCTGCCCACAGCTACTGTCGTCCCTCAGCCGTGCGGCCCTTGTCACCCGTGCAGTATCGATTGCGAACCGACCCGGCCGCTTATCTCAGACGTAGAGCAGCAGTGCCAAAGGAGGGCACGAAGCGATGGGGCAACCAATAGCTCCTCCGCTACAGTCTGCACACAGCTATAGGACTGAAATGTGCTCTCCGCTGTTGTATATCACCGTCACTAGTGTCAGGGACTAAAAATTATAACTTGATGGCACTTAGGAATTGTCTGCTCCCCATCAACGGTAGCCAAAAACTAGTCAACGCACACTGCCAACCTAGAATAGGCCTGTATAAGCTCCCTTTAGCCTCAAGGGGTACACAAAACCACGGGGAACAAAAATACTATCTGCAGAAATACTATCTGCTCCCCAACACCGCCAGCCGAACCCTAGTCAACATACACTGCCAACCTAGAATAGGCCTGCATAAGCTCCCTTTAGACTTAGGGGGTACACAAAACCACGGGGAGCATCAATACTATCTGCTCCCCATCAACGGCAGCCAAACCCTAGTCAATTCTCACTGCCAAACTAGAATAGGCCTGTATAAGCTCCCTTAAGACTTAGGGGGTACACAAAACCACAGGGAACAAAAATACTATCTGCTCCCCATCACCACCAGCCAAACCCTAGTCAACGCACACTGCAAACCTACAATAGGCCTGTATAAGATCCCTTTAGACTTAGGGGTACACAAAACCACGGGGAACAAAAATACTATCTGCTCCCCATCACCGCCAGCCAAAACCTAGTAAATGCACACTGCCAACCTAGAATAGGCTTGTATAAGCTCCCTGTAGACTTAGGGGGTACACAAAACCACGGGGAACAAAAATACTATCTGCAGAAATACTATCTGCTCCCCAACACCGCCAGCCAAACCCTAGTCAATGCACACTGCCAACCTAGAATAGTCCTGTATAAGCTCCCGTCTGACATAGGCTGTATTAACTCCTCCCTGACGAAATAGGTACACAGACCAACACAGGACAGGAAAAAGCTAGAACACCTGTATTTTAATATCATTTTATATCATATGATATATATATGTATTTGCATATAAATCTATTAACATACATATGTGTATATTTATAAAGAATAATTTATTATAAATTAAAACAACTTGTTTTGACAACATTTAAATACTTAAAACACAAAGAGTTTTTGTAAATATGTAAAAAAATAATCTCCTTTCACACATGCATATGCCATGTGACCAAAATTAATTCAATTTATTGAAAATAATCGCTTCTTATACATGTTGACCAATACACTATTGTCTCAAGATCTTTCATAACACTTCTGTATTTTTATTAGTCCTTGCGGGGCATATTACCAAGCAATAGCGATAATTATTGTTATTGCTTGGTTAGAGACAAAAATGTATCGCCGACCTGCGGCGATTTTTATCGCAGATAACCTTGGTATTACCAAGGTTTATCGCAAATGCAATAAAAATCGGCCGCAACGCATGAATATCGCTGAAAAGTCAGCGATATTCATGCATTACCGAGCTAATGTTCTTAGCCATGTTATCCGCCTCCCATTGGATAACATGGCTAAGAACTGCTCAGGGCAGGTGTTAGCTTTTGGAGATATTCGCGCTTAGCATGAATATCTCCAAAAGTTGGTAATAGGAGATAGCGATGTTAGCGACCATTTCCAGTCGCTAACATCTTGGCACGCCCACTTTGCATGTCATTAGTGATAAATTTCTCTGACATGCAAAGTGGGGACCAAGATGGTCGCTATCTCCTACTAGCGACAGCTAGGTAATAGGGAGATAATTTTATCTCTGCTTTCTTGGCTTTTAAAGCCAAAAAAGCTGAGATAAACCCCCTTGATAATATGCCCCTGCATTTCTTTATATAATTGCTGGATTTACAATTTATGACTCTATACGCATGCAACCTAATTTCAAAGTGAGATGCAGTGAGACAGCGCAGGCGCGTGTATGAGTGGGCACACACAGATAGGGGGGCAGCAACAGACAGACAGAACCTATCTATATCTGCTCCCCCGTGACGTACAGGGGTACACAGATCGACGGGGGTCCACACATGCATAGAACACCAGTCCCCGGGAAGCTTCCTCGGTGGGGGACGGGGCCAGCGCTGGATAACGTGCTTGGCTCCCACCTCCCGCTCGCACCCATTGGTAGCCTGTCCATGCCCCGGAAGCAGTTTAAGCACTGCGATACGCAGGCAAAACAGGTTCCGGATCTTGCCAGGAACTGTTCTGTCCAGGTCTGGAAGCAGAGGCTCAATAAAAAGAGCTGCGGAGCGAGGGAAAGTCCTTTCCTCGCCCTTTCGCTCAAGAAGATAGCACCTCGCCAGCCCCTCATGCCGGAGGACTTCAGGAAGCGCCGGTCTCTTTTTCTTTCTCATTTTGCAGGTATCAGTGGTGCGGAATTCGTCGTCGGAAGAAGAGAAAAGGAGCTCCGGTGCGAGTTCCTGGCGTGAGGAGGTTCCCCTAGCAATGCCCTACAACGGGGAAAAAGGAGCAGCTGTGCCACGTCGGGATCATGGATCGATCTGGGGATCGTGCAGTAGGGGTAGCTGTGATTACTGTACTGGGGGCAGGGTGCACTTCTCCTCCAATTTCGGTATTTGCAAGTTTAGAATTCGCTCTAAGGAAGCATCCTCCCCATAACAAGCATTTGCAATGCAATAGGGCTCGCATTAGTAAAGTTAGAGGTATTAGTATTGTAAATGACACATTTTTTATTTATGTTTTTGTTTTGAAAATAGCAAAATTAATAACTTTGTCATTTACAATGCCAATAGTGATAACTTTTGCAAACGTGACACCTATAGCATTTGTAATGCAATATGTGTTGTATTTACATGACTTAGATGTATTAATATTAAAAAAAACAATGGGTTGTATTTTTTTCAATATTTAATACTTAAATAAAAGTTATTGTAATTTATAATGGCAATAGCTTAAACCTTTGCAAATAACTTTTTGGAAGATTATGTTTAGTGTATTTTATTGTGATGAAAATACAAGAACAGAAGTGAAATATTAACTTTTTATGTGACATTTGTAATAAAGTTTGAAACATTGAGAGAACATATTTGAATCTGTTGTTGTTGAATGGTTGCACAGATTGATGCTGTGGTGGCTCTGAATGATGTTGTGGCAGCGATGAGTGATGCTTGGCGTTCAGTGATGCTCTGGTAGCGCATAGTGATGCTGTGGTGCCCCTGAGTGATGCTGTGGTGATGCGATGGATAGTGAGGGCGATAGATAGATAGAGGGAGCGTGAAAGATAGATAGAGGGAGGGTGAGAGATAGAGGCAGGGTGAGAGATAGAGGCAGGGCAAGAGGGCGAGGGATGAAGTGTAGGCGAGGGATGCAGTGTGGGAGAGAGATGGAGTGTGGGCGAGGGATGGAGTGTGGGGCGGGGGAGGGATGGAGTGTGGGGTGGGGAGGAATGGAGTGTGGGGGGGGAGGGATGGAGTGTGGGGCGGGGGAGGGATGGAGTGTGGGGCAGGGGAGGGATGGAGAGTGGGGTGGGGAGGGATGGATGGAGTCGGGGGAATGGATGGAGTGTGGGGATGGATGGATGGGGTGCAGGGATGGATGGATGGAGTGGGGGGATGGATGTGAACCTATTATTCCTTGTGGAATTACTAGGACGAGCCCTAAAAAAAAGTAGTTATCTCACTCCCATACATGAGTGCTAAAAGCGAGCCCCAGCGCCTTGACAGCCTGAAGGTGGAATGGGCGCTACCCAAACATCTGATAACATACCAATCAGGCCGCAGCGCTGAGGGGTTGAGCTAGAAACAGCAAAAAAGAGAGGACGATGAAGAGATTAGAGAGAGTTAGAGACTGCCCGAACAGAGAGTCTGTGGGGGAGGGAGAGGGGGGGGGGCTGGAGAAGAGAGGGAGAGCAAGAAAGGGGTAAAGAACAGTAGAGAATGGTTGAGAAGCACGTGGGAGAGATGGGGTTGCGAGACACGGAGAACGAATTAGAGGAAGGCAGAGATTTAGGAAAAAAGGGGCAATAGAATAGAGGTGGGGGGGGCTACCCAGGAAGTTAGCAGGACAAAGTTGGGCGATAACAGTTTGGGCGAGAAGCGGAGAGCTAGAGACAAC
This sequence comes from Lissotriton vulgaris, assembly GCF_964263255.1. Lineage (NCBI taxonomy): Eukaryota > Metazoa > Chordata > Amphibia > Caudata > Salamandridae > Lissotriton > Lissotriton vulgaris. The sequence continues at coordinate 459,011,915 of NC_141687.1, forward strand.
AGCGAGATAAAGGGAGGAAGAGAGACTGTGGGACAGAGAGAGGGTGCAGAGGAATACCAACGAGTGACTTGAGCAGAGAGTGACAGAGCGACGCAGACAGAGCAGAACAGGGAGAGACAGTGCAGTGCAGAGAGATAATATGGGACTGCTAGGATTTTCAACAGGCCGAGGGAGCGAGAGGGCAAAAACAGAGACATCAGGAGAGAGGCGAAAAGGCATGAGAGAGATTGATCTCGGCAGTGAGAACACAATGCAACAGAGACAGCTAGAGAGGGAGAGAGAGGAGGACAGCGGGAGCGATGAGGAGAAAAGAGCGGCGTCGAAGGGCAATAGCGAGATGCGGTAAAAGAGAGACAAGACAAGGCGCAAATGATAGCTCTTTACACCAACGCACCAAAATAAATGGCAGGCATGCACGTGCAGTCTGAAGGTCGTAGGTTCGAGCCCGAGTGCCCCTCCCAGCCTCTCATCCTTGTGAGGTCAGTAAACTTTGCACCATTCAGTTGTGTGATAAAACACCAAGCTCGTCTAGAATAGCAATAAATACTACTAAATGAAGTGTTCAAAAGAGGGAGTCGCGCGAGCGCGCTGACAAGATGGCCGCCGCCACCGGAGCTCCGTAATCTCCTCAGCCACATGAGCTAATTAACGACGATTCTACATCAAGGTTTGCTCTACATTTGCAGCGCTTGCATTCTGAACTGGCCCCCTACCTTATCTGTAAATTCGGGCCGTTTTCGCCGAAAGGGGGTTCCTCTGTATGCTTCCTGGCTCCTCTCCCCAGCCTCTGCTCCGGTTGTGCCGATTACCTAAGCACAGGGGGCGGTGCATTTCTGAGGAAAGGGCCTGGCTTGGGCCTAGCCACTCCCACGGCTCGCCTTAACTCTTCAACTGCCCATTCCTCAACCACTTTTGGAGCGTTTAATACCCTTTTCCCTCATATTTACTAAAATTCTGAGGTGAATTTGGTTTTTACATCTTTTCTGACGCAAAAAGTTATTTTTTCACCTCAAAATGGATAACAAAAACTCAGTCAGCAACAAAAGGAAGCAACAGGTCTCTCCTCCCCCAAATAAATCTAAGCTTGTTGAAACTTCAGAACCTTCACTCAATGTGATATTGGAGGAAATTAAAGCGCTGCGCATGAATACTGACACTATTGCTAATGAAGTAAAAAATATTCGCAAAGATATGGCGTCTATGTCCATGAAAGTTTCTGACAATTCTATTAAAATTCAGGACAATAAAACCAAACTCGACGTTTTTACACCTTTGGTGGCTCAGATAGCTCCGATGCATAGCCAACTGTTGGAATTGGAAAACCGTAATAGACAATATAATCTCCGTATTTTCAATTTGCCGGAAGAAGTTGAGGGTTCTGATTGTCGCCTATACCTGGAATCTTTGCTGCCTGGTCTTCTAAATGTCAAATTTCCGGAAAAATTTGAGGTGGACAAAGCGCATAGAATTCCCTCTCACAGGAATCCACGCCATACAAAACCCAGGCAAATGATTTTCAAGGTCTTGCGTCATCACCACTTGGTCCTCATAAGAAAAGCAGCCAGAGACATTCCTTCGCTTCTGGTAAATGGCTCCAAAATATTTATCCATCAGGACTTTGCTAAGGAAACGGTTGCTATTCGCAAGGAATTTTCATCTTTGCGTCCACAATTGAAAAGCATGGGTTTTAAATATGGACTATTTGATCCGTCAACAATGCGAGTTTGGAAGGACGCCTTCTCAAAATCTTTTCATCGTCCTGAAGACTTACGACTTTTTCTGGACCAACAAGCTTCGTCATCTATGGAAACACAAGCTTCTGTAACCTGAACGCATTCAGTTTGAGCATTCCTGGTGATTCTTCTTTCTTCATGGGCTCCAACGGTCTCTGGCCATGCTTGTGGAACGGGTGTGCGTCTCTGTGTCCTTATATATGTATTCTGTTTGTAGCTTTTTCTTCCTTTTCTGTTTCTTCCTTTCGTGTCCTTCCTTGCCTTTTATAGCTTTCTACGTAGAGTTACTTTTCTTCCATGGCTGTTCTCTCTCTTCTCGTCCTTTACTTTCTCTCTTCATCCTCTTTTTACTTCTTTATGGCTGCTACACATAATGTTAAAATTGTATCGCTTAATGTTAAAGGTCTGCGACATCCAGTTAAAAGAACAAAAATTTTGGACTACTTGGGTGCTTCTAAAGCGGATATATGTTTTCTTCAAGAAACGCATGTTGATGATACTATTTTACAATATATGAAGAAAAAGTGGGTAGACAATATTGTCTCCTCACCTGCTCTTGGTAAGAAGAATGGGGTTGCGATTTTCTTTGCTAAGAGATTGCACTGTCAGATTGTTAGTAAAGTTACGGATACAGAAGGTAGATTTATTGTTGTTAAAGTTAAAATCCATGATTCGACCTTCTTTTTACTTAATATATATGGCCCTACGGCTGACGACCCATCGTTTTGGTCTAACTTATCTACAGAAGTTCTAAAGTTGGGACAAGTTCCTTTGATTGTTGGAGGGGATTTTAATGTAATCATTGATCCGCTGCTTGATAGACTTTCTACTACCAAGTTTAGGCCTCCTAAAGTTTTTCATGCTTTCAAAGCTTTCCTTAGTACTACCAAACTAGCGGATGTTTGGAGATTACACTTTCCCACTGAAAAATGGTTTTCTTTTTTCTCTAATCCCCATAATTCACATTCAAGGATTGATTACTTTTTGATTTCACCTTCCCTAATTCAGTCAGCTACAAACCCTGTTATTGGCAATATAGACATTTCAGACCATGCTTTAATCTCATTTGTCTTAAATATCTCCTCTACATTTACTAAACAAAATAGATGGCGTATGAACTCGAGCATTGTCCTTAATGATAAGCATAAACCTAAACTATTGCAAGCCATAAAAGACTATTTTTTGTTCAACCCTGAGGATTCCACATCAATTGTCACCAGATGGGATGCATTTAAGGCTTACATCAGAGGTACCACTATTTCTATTATGGCTCATGAGAACAAACAATTTAACGCTAATATTAAGCATTTGGAAACGCAAATTGCTAAATTTGAGCGTTTGTTTATCTCTTCTAATGACCCCCAGTACAAACTTACACTTCAAAAGCTCCGATATGAATTCAATGCCGTCCTTAGTCAAAGAGCAGGAGTTCAACTTTCAAAGTCCAATGCTAAATTTCGTTTTAATGTCAATAGATCGGGAAAACTCCTTGCTAATTACTTACGAATTAAAAGAGACAAGACTCAGATTACCTCCATACGAGGATCCCAAGGCAAAGTGGCTATTTCTCATAATGATATTGTGCAAGAATTTTTAAGTTTTTATTCTACCCTTTATAGTAAACCTGACACTTCCCCTGAATCTTTAATTGATTCCTTTTTAAATAAGTGCAATTTACCCCATATCTCCTTATCAGATAGGACAGGTCTGGATTCACCAATTACACCTGAAGAAATTTTGCTTGCCATCAAGTCACTTCCCAAGAATAAATCCCCAGGTCCGGATGGTATCCCAGCAGAATTTTACAAAGAATTTCAATCTCATCTCCTCCCTTATTTGGATACCCTTTTCTCTCATTTTGGCTCCTCTGGTACTATCTCAGGCTCTTTTACAGACGCCTTAATCATTGTTTTACCCAAGCCTGATAAAGATCCTACCTTAGTCTCTAATTATCGCCCCATTTCCCTAATAAACCAAGATTGTAAGCTTTATGCGAAAATCCTTGCTTCTAGATTAGCTCCTGTACTGCATTCCATTATTCACCCAGATCAATCTGGTTTTATGAAAAATAGATATTCTGCTAATAATACTAGGACTCTATTACACATTATTGAACAAAGTTCTCACCTGACCTCTCCTGCGGGAGTGATGGCCTTAGATGCTGAAAAAGCATTTGATAAGATTCATTGGCAATTTTTATTTAAAACTCTATTGTCCTTTGATTTTGGTGCCCCTTTTATTCGTATGATTTCTGCCTTATATTTTGCCCCTACTGCTCGTTTGTTCATTAATGGTCAAATTTCAAGTCAATTTCCTCTTTTTAGAGGAACTAGGCAAGGTTGTCCCCTTTCTCCACTGTTATTTCTTTTGGGCATTGAACCTTTTCTTAATTATATTCGCCTTTGTGATGACATTCAGGGTATTACGATCAATGATGTGACTGTTAAAACCTTAGCCTATGCAGATGATGTTTTATTATTTATTAATAACCCTCTTTCTTCTGTTCCTTCCCTACTTGATATTATTGCTCAATACTCTTTGGTTTCAGGTTACAAATTGAATGTTAACAAGACTGAATTTTTCCCTTTAAACATGTTTTGTACCTCAGAGATGCTCCCGAATAATGATATTCTTTGGCAACCTACCAAAATTAAATATTTAGGTATTCAATTTGCTTCATCACTACCTGCTACATTAAAACTTAATTCTGAGTTCATAATTGATTACATTAAAAACAAAACGTCCAAGTGGTCTGCCCTCCATCTTACTTGGTGGGGGAGAATGGAGTCTATAAAAATGAATATAGCGCCTAAAGTTTTTTACTCTTTAACTATGATTCCCGCCCAATTTCCTCTCAGTTTTTATAAAACTGTTGATACACTTTTATCTAAATTCCTTTGGTCTAACAAAGTCCCTCGTATTGCTTACAAAAAGTTAAAAATACCCAAAACCCAGGCTGGTTTTTCCCTGCCAGACTTTCGCCTTTATCATAAAGCGTTTATCTTAAAACAGAGTGCCCTTTGGTTTCATACTTCGCATATGATAAAACCTCCAATTTGGTTGGATATTGAAGCATCCATTGTACGGCCCTTTTCTTTACCTTCCTTGCTGACAATGTCCTCCACGGCGAAGATTGTTCATCTTTCTTCTATTATTAAGTCCTCTAGATTGATAATCAATGATTTAGATTCTAATTTTGAACTACCCCTACTTTCCACAGTCCACTTGTCCTTATGGCACAGTGCACTACTTAAATTGAACAAAAACATTTCCTTCTGGTCCTCTTGGATTTCAAAAGGAATTCTATATCTTAAAGATGTCTTTAATGGTTCTGCTTTTATTACTTTTGAACAGTTGCAGTTAAAGTTTGGTATCCCAGCTACTGACCTTTTAAAATATCAATTTTTGTGTAACTCTATTCTGGATTCATTCCCCAATGGTATTCCCTCATCTGTCACAAATGACATATTAATTTACCTCACAGCTGTAACATCGTCCCCTAAAGCTGTCTCTGTTTTTTATAAAAAACTTTCCACCTCACACGGCTCCAATGTTCAGATTATTTCATCATTCTGGAACAATGAGCTTGCCATCTCCCTATCAGATGACACATGGTCCTCTATATGGCTGGACAGTATCTCTGGCTGGCTCCCGGTGTCCCTTTATCAAACCAATGCTTATATTTTATTTAACACTTTATGGACTCCATCTCGCCTATTTCGTGCAAAGCTGTTACCGTCTGATGTTTGTTGGCACTGCAATGCTAGCCCTGGTTCACTTCGCCATATGCTATTTGAGTGCCCAGTTATTACTAAATTTTGGTTGGAAGTATGGAATGTAATTTTGAAAATTTTACCTTTACAAGATGATATTTCCTTTACTTTATTAATTTGTAAATCGACTGTCTTAACTCATCCCCTTTCTGAATCAGAGGCAAAATTATTTAATTTTTTAATAACAGCTGCCTTAAAATCCGTTACTTTCTGTTGGAAAGATGCTTCTTCTCTGTCAGTCCATGCTTGGTGGTCATGGATCACCTTTACGAGAAGAGGTGCGCAGCTATCTCTTAAAGGCGTTACTCATAATCCACACTCATTTCAGTTGTTTTGGTCTCCTATTGATTCTTATGTTTTGCAATGATATTGTTATATATATTAGCATTTGTTCTATTTTTACATTACATTTCAATTGTAACTCTGTAGTTTATGAATTTATGATCCTATGACATGTTATTTCCCTTGCCTTTCCCTCCCTTTCCTCCTTACCCTTTCTCTTTAATTGCGATTCTCTTTTATTATTATATGGTAATATTGTGTATTTTAGTTTAAATGCATTTCAGGTTGAATTTTGTTCATTTACACTTGAAAATTCTTTCCTCCTTTTTGTATTGTATTTATTCTTTTCATTGTGTCTTAAACTTAATAAAATATTACTGAACAGAAAAAAAAAAGTGTTCAAAAGAGATAATGCAATCCAGAGATGGAGAGACCCACGGGTAGGACAATGACACAAGAAGAAAGTCTCTGAAGCGGTGGTGTAGAAGGTTTCCATTGGCCCTGGTGCATGGAAGGAACATGCTCCCTATACTGATGTGGCAGTAAAATGCAACATTTATCAAGATGCAATAGGTCCCGGTGTCACTGCACCTGCTGCACCAATGGTAGCTACGCCCCTGCTCCCAGAGGAGAAGCAGGGGAGGGGTCCAGCAACGGGGGATAGACAGATGGAAAGAGTCAAATATACTGGAAGGGGAAACGGAAGGTGGTAGTCAGATCAATACTTATTTGTATTATTATCTGTCTTGGTGGGTGCGTGGCATCTGCTCTAATAATGTTAAGAGCCTTCACAAAGGCTACCGGGCAGGCAAACCTTTCCTCCAATTTTAATTGTTGATCCATGGCATAGGGTGAGTGATAGAGAGGGGTGAGAGCGAGACGGGGGAGGGGAGAGTTTGGGTAAAGGGGAAGAAGATTAGTTATGGGGAGACGGAGGAGGAACAGTGGTTAGGGTGGAATAGGCAGACGGGAAAGAATAGGGCGAGCAGAGAGGCTAGAAAGATGGTTAAATGGGGGAATCGAGGAGTAGAAACCGGAAAAGAGGAGTGCTGACACAATGGGAAGAACAGAAAAGGCCTCGAGGGCATGGGTAAAAGAAGAAGGGAATAAAGAAAGAACACAAATGTGAACAAAGAAAGCACAATGGGTGGAAACGGGTGTGCAAAATCGCAGCTTTTTTCATGAAGGTTTGTGAAATTCCATGACAGAGTAAAAGGCGGTTTGCTGGTACCTTCTGTATCTTTTTTTATGCAAAGGCACACCTCGCAATTGAGAAAACATGTCTCTCAGCAACATGCTTTTAGTGCGCATCAGTCTTCTGCTGGTATCTCGTGCATTTTTTTTTTTTTTTTTTAAGTTGACCGCTTACTCAACAAGCAACAGGAAACCAAGGCTGTAACTGGAAGCAAGGGAGGAAGGGTGACGAGACGCATGGGGAGCGGCCACCTTTGATGTGCCGGCCGGCCATGCAGTGAACAATTAGGGGTGGAGAAATGCCGGCCTGAGGCCGAGTGCAAAGCAACAGATGGCTTTGATGTGGAGGAAGGCGGCTCGGGCAGATAGAAGCGCGTTCACGAGACCTCATCGAGGTCTTGTGCACTTCTGAAAATCCGCATTAGTTTAACTCTTAGTTTCACCCCAATAGGGATCGTCCTATTCATTCCTTGCGGAATGGAATAGGACGAGTCCTAAAAGGCTGAAATCAGGAGGTCGCTGCGAGGTCCTGTGGTCCAAATTTTATTGCAAGTCTGCAATGTTTAATCTACTCTCACTTGGAGGGTTGTCCTTACATGGGCGGTAGTGAGGGAATGAACCCAGGCTGTGCCGGCTTGTGGTAGCTGCATCAGTAAGCTCATATCTGAAGGACATTGTTTCTTCCCCGAAGATTTCTCCTATACTTCATGGTGGCAGAATGTTGAGAAATACCCCTTGGAGAGGGGGCGGGGGGTCAGTGTGTCCTGGTAAAGCGCTCTGATACCTTCAGGGTGACTTTTCTCTATACAAATGATTGATTCTGCAGGGCCGGTGATGAGAGGGGGCAATTTTGTAGATATGAGTTAGGTGGCTAAACCGGGGTGTGCATTGCTGAAGTCCCGGGAAATTCTAAGGATGGCGACCAGGGAGGAGTCTATTACTCCTACTGCCAAGGTTATGTGTCCATATCCTGGTGTTTCATTGGTGGTGGTTTATCATAAAATTATGGGCAATGGTAAATCCTCTGGTAAATGTTCCTGCCTCGTTACACTCGTAGCTAGATTTGCTCTTGTGATAAGATAAGGCTCGGAGCAAAGGCTGTTGGTGCCAGGAGAGCTCTTTGGAGGCCGTAGAAAGGCTTTTAACCTTACCTCAAGGGGGAAAAGATTCCTTGATGTGCCTTGTTCGCAGGCAATCTGCCCAGGGATCATCTACCTTTAACTTGCACAGATGTGGGTTAATTAGCGCAGGTATTCCGGTAGCGCATACATTATGGGCAAAGACTAAAGGCTTTCAGGGAATTAATGTTGGAGTGTAATTAGCTTGAAAGTTGAATATGTTTTCTATCTTTATGCAACATAAGTAGGTGATGGTGATGCAGAATTAGAGTGTTTGAAAAATGTGGGTAGGAAGGAGTTTGGAGCACCTCACAGTGCTTGTGATGGGCTGTTTGTTTGGTGGTTGAGTGAGCACATGTGCTGGTTTCCAACGTCACTTTGTGAAAGTTTTTACATTTAAAAATGCTACACCAAAATTTGAAAGAGGCTGCTATCTTTCCTTGTGCGCACATTGGGGGCATGGAAACGTAGATAAAATAAGGCATCAGTCTCAGATGGGGACCTACGCTTATCTAGTAGCACCTTTCTGAGAACATTTATTTCTGCTCCTGACCCAGCGCTCTCAGGTGACAAAGGCGCTGTAGCAAGTATATCAACACATTTATATGAGGCTGTGGACATACATTTTAACTCTCATGTTTCAATCTAACGGTTCATAAAGTCATTTAAATGACCACTTGCCAGCAAAGGAGCTTGGAGAGTGCTTGGTGAACAGTGTGAGTAACCCGGGAACTATTCATTTCCATTATCCGGCAAACACTATTAATACTGGAATAAGAAGTCAAATATCAGGCCTAGATGTACAATTCCTGACATGACCGCTCCATACTAATCCTGGCATATATGTTTTCGCTTGAGTAACCTCTTAGCAGGGCCTCATCACCACTTCTCAGGCTCGACCTCCCTGCACAATTATTGTCCCTGGATTTGTGTTTTCCTGGTGTCAGTGGAATGAAGGCACGTGATTTCTAAAAGCACTGTGCAAGACCTGTGGAGATTTTTGTTTTTTCGAGTCAGGTAAACTTGTATCCTTTTGGAATGCTGCAGAATGCAGATGTGTAGGATGTGCAGAATCACAAAATGTATGCAAAGGGACAATGTTTAGTTATCTTTGGGCAAATGCATGCAACGTTGACATTTACTACAGGGACGAGGCAGACTCTGTTGCAGAGGGTAACATTTTAGACTGAGATGGGTTGTCTGGGTTCACCATGATGTCACTGACAACAGCCATTGTTAATAAGAGCCTTGATGTGGCACGGTTAAACTTAGCAGTACAAGCAGCATTAGGAATACATATTCAGAATATTCTGGAGTCCAACTTATGGGGCTAGGGTGTGCGGATCATGCCACGGCATCCAGACACAGAATTTGAGACTTCCTTTTACAAAGGAGTACAATATAGGAGCAGCCAAACTAGTTGCACTAACAAACCTGTGAACAATGATTTGAAATAAGAAAGTGGGGATCTTTAGATGATCTTATTTCAAAAAGTAAATAACCTTTTAAAAGGGGTGTATATCCTACCCATTCTTTAAGAATTGGGGCAGCCACCGAAGCCAAGGTTCGGGGACTGATGTTAAAGGATGTTCAGAGAATAGGGCGATGGTCTTCGGACAGCTACAGTTACTCTAAGTATGTTGCTAATGCCTGGTCTTGTCTCACTTCTCTGCGGTTTCCACATCCTGCCCCGCAGTAAGGAGAATAGCCGGCATCCGCCGGTCAACTAAGCCTCGCCCACGCCAGGTACCCGCTGGGGGGCCGGGCCACAGAGAAGTCTGGATCATAAGACGTTCATGTGTCAGCAGGTGGAAACAGCATTTTCTTGCATGAAATTTCACGGACAAGGCCCGCCATGCAGGTTTTTAAGGTGTCACTAGACAGTTGATGGGGGATTGCAATTGTGTCGGTTCCTTAATGTCATTGGTGCTTTGCCCCTTAGATCCCCAGCGACACCCACTGTGGTAATAATTCATCTGGGAGGTAATGACCTGGCACACATGGGTCAGCGGTTCCCAATATTGGTATGGCTTCACATGATCCCGAGGTTCCAATGGTGTGGGGGTGAGTCCATCGAGCTGTAAATCACTCCCTAAAGATGTTATTATCAGAATGGATGAGCTTTTCCGGTTCACCAATTACAGACAATTGCGCATGGTTGCATCCAGGGGGAGTGTTTTTCCTGCAGGGCAGGGTGCACCTTTCCAAACTGGGCAATTACTTTTTTATAGCCTGGATGTTAAGAATAGCAACAGAGTGTGACCTACGGGTTGGCAGCGGAGGGGAGCCAGATAGTCGGTCAACTATACAGGCCTCTGGCGGTAAGGTCATGATTGCTAGGTCAATTTTACATCTCTTATTAGCCATACCATTGTTTAATGGGACACCTGGGGGGGACAGGGAACCCTCAACACACTCCAGGGGGCGCTTACGGCTGGTAGGCTGAAGGGTGCAGGGGTAGGAAGTACCAGTTCCGGTAGGCACCTTTGGGCCACCACACGTGCAGGCACATGGGTGCCAACATGGTATAACATCAGTCCCTGGGAGGTCGTATTGGAGGGCGTAGGGGGTGCTCACGAAAATTAATTTGATGGGTCAGTGGTCCCTCATCATACTCCGGGGGCTGCTTACGCCGGTAGGCTGAAGGGTGCAGGGTAGGAAGTTCTGCTTTTGGTAGGCATTTTGGGCCAACCCCCACGCAGGCGCATGGGCAAAAACATGGCATAACATCAGTCCCTCTGAGGTAGTACAGGAGGGAGTAGGGGGTGCCCACGGAAAGGAACCTGATGGAAAGACAGGCCTCCTGCGCAAGGTCTCTCCGGTAAAAGGGGGACCTGGCAAGTAGTTGGAAACAGTCATGACCCTGCGTGTAGGCTCATCTGGGATACACAGAAAACAAAGTGTTTATATTCCAGTGTTAGGTTAGGTATCGCTATGTATTAGTCTCATGTTCAGGTTAGCCATCCAAAAATTGGTATTTATGTGTATTTGAAATGGTAATAAATATGTTTGGATTTTCTGCGTTTAAAAAATAGTGTTCATGCTTTGATTATGCTTTATTAATTTTAATGAAATATGGCCGGGGTTATCCGACCCCTAATCCAATTTCTATTTTGATTGATTTATTATCAATTCAACTCCTGTGAGGGGACTTGGCAATACCAGGCCATATACCAGCAGAGGTCTGAACTCTAGGAGATTTAGGGCCATATTATCAAGAACGGGCATAACATTATTGCCCCTTTAGCGGCAGGAAACCTGTGTTAAAGCGGCGATAAGGGGTTTGGTAATATGCCCTAGAGAATTCCAATAGAAGCCCAGCTTTGATGTCCTTGACACCAGAACCTGGGCAACTATATGAACGGGTGAAAATTTTATCTCCTGTTCTTGATTATATGGCTCCCTGAGTTATTGAACAGGCTTAACAATCTAGCTTCATCAACAAGAAGCGCTTACAGACAGGCATGGCAAAAGTTAATTCCGGGTTGGGCAAGGCAGAGTGATTATTCTGAAAGAGGCTTAATGGCTAGGCAAGAAGATGTAGTATCTTTCATCCTGAGGTTGATCAAAAAATGTTTATCTTCTGTGATCATAGCACAAAAACTGGAGGGAATCGCCTTTTATAGCAAGATGTTTTGGGGCTACCAGCTATCAGCTCAGGCAACCGTATATTGAAGAGTTTGGAAAAATAAATGGTTAGGAGCCCTCAATGTCAAGAATCAATCTCAGCGGACTTTCTGGTTTTGATTTTAACTGAATTAGAGCAGATAGTTTTCTCAATTTTTGAAGGGTCGCTGTTGAACTTTCTACATGGTTTGGATTTTTTTTGTAGCATTTAAGGTAGCAGAAGTGCTGGACAGTGCCACCTCTGGGGGCATCAAACATGAGGAGGTGCGATTGCAGGCCAATGTCTTAACCATTTGGCTTAGAAAGTATAAAAAAGGAACCAAGTTGGTAGAAGGAAGGCTGTGTTCTTGAAAAAGGAAAGTAGCTCTCTTTACTCTGTGGAGGTCTGGGTAATATTTACACAGCTAGCAGAGCAGTCTGTAGGTGCTATTTCTCGCCACCCGTGTGGGACTTGTTTGACAGCCTTCTAGTCATTATGAAAAGCACTACAAAGATTAGGCAAGGACCCACAGTGCTTTAGGACTCACTCTTTTAGGATAGGAGTGGCGTCTGAGGCTCACAGGCTGCGTTTCAATGTTGAGGATATCAGGATACTGGGAAGATGGAACTCAGGCTGTTGTAGGTGGTATATCAGCAGTTTTGAGGATTCTTGTTAAAGTTTTGATTGAGTATATCTTTTGTCTTATCTCTTACCAGGATGGATTGCTGGGCCTTGGACACCGTTGTTTACCATTTGGATGGTTGGGCATTCCTTTGTTTGCTGGGCAGAGAAGCAAACCAAGGAGAAACATTTTGGGGTAGGACTGGGGCTTTGGTTAAATTGTTTTGAAGTGAAATGGTGGAGTAAGAGTGGCATGAGGTGGAAGTAGTTGTTAACTTGGCTGTCTAGTTTAGTTGCGTTTAGAGTGTGCCTGGGTATGTTGATAATTCACCTTTGGGAGAATGATTTGGTACAGGTTCCCAGTTTGGGGTATTGTAGCATAATTGTGTTAGGGCTTGCAAATTGTTTTATTTGATTTAGTTTCTCTGACAAAGAATAACCTCAGCTACCATATCAAATCACTTAAGACCTCAGATGGATTTTGTTCTGTGCTGAAAGCGACTGGACTATTTAGGGAATGAGCGATTATCATACGAGGACCTGCAATAGATAATCGCTAACATTCAAAAATAGAAGCAATCTCCCATGTAAAAACCACTCTAAATTAGTTCAAATCAATTTTTAATTTTGCCTCAACCAAATAAATGAAACAGAATCAGCAGAATATTTCATCATAATATATTTTTGTTTAAGGATCAAAGGATTAGCATACATAATTTCAAATTAGATCAGGTTTAATAAGCAAATGCAAATTCTCTGGATTCAGAATTTAAAGAGCTATCTTCCTCAGCTAAGGCAGATTATATTGCCTCTAGAACAGTGAATTAGCAGGAAATCAGTTGAATCTCATACCAACCCTCTAGGAAAGTTCAGCAGTTATCGAATGACCCATTCCAGTTCATAGACAGCGTCACTCAGCCAGTGCCATTGGGCAGCCCATCCGGCTCTCTATGCTGACTGCAGCCTCGTCCTAAGAGTCTTTGCAGCCTTTGCCCGGGGGCCACTTCCCAGCATAACAACTGTGTTTGACATATCTAGATTGTCCACAGAGGCTTGGGGAGGCAGAAAACCCCCTTCGCACACCAGCGCCTCCATGGCCCCCGGCTGCCCACAGCTACTATCGTCCCACAGCCGTGCGGTCCTTGTCACCCGTGCAGTATCGATTGCGAACCGACCCGGCCACTTATCTCAGACGTAGAGCAGCAGTGCCAAAGGAGGGCACGAAGTGATGGGGCAACCAATAGCTCCTCCGCTACAGTCTGCACACAGCTATAGGACTGAAATGTGCTCTCCGCTGTTGTATATCACCCTCACTAGTGTCAAGGACTAAAAATTATAACTTGATGGCAGTTAGGAAGGCAGGATATCGACCAAATCATTTACAAGCTGCCGGAGCTCATGGGGAAAGCAGCAACCTACTAATGTTGCTGGCCATGCCCTCCTTTTAATAAGTACTTTTCATTAATTTCCAGCATAACGGTTGTTGTTGTTGTTGATGTATGTTTTATGTAATTTCAATAAAGTCGTTTTTGTGTCTATCTTATTAATTAATAAATCAAATGAGTTGTTTTTCCCCCAGACAAGTATATTCTTTAGGGAATAGCTTTTCAGAACTTGTTTTGCACAAGTGTATTTTCTGAGACCTTGTATGAGCAAATTGGAATGTCCTGAGCCTCGGCGAAGAGGTCGCTCCCCTCGCTACTCCCTGCACATCAGCCTGCTTCTGCTGGTATCGTTTTAACCTTGCTGTGCACGCTCCGCTATCTACAGCGCCTCTTAGCAGACTTGGTTTCACTGTTTATTTATTTATTTACTGTAGCGCCGCACCCCATCTCGTCCTGCGCTGTTTGTATCACTGCCATTTTGTGCTAAATTGTTGTTGTTGTTGTTTAGCCTCGCCTACCAGCCCCGCACCCGCCTCCCGGCTGCTCCTCCCTCGCCCCTCCCCCCCCACTATCCATATATGACAGATGCTTTTACGCGCAGCGTCCATGCGCAGCGGTCGCGCCCCATGCGCGCCGAAGGTGCGCCAAAGGTAAGCCCGTCTACGCCTGTCCGCGCCAAGCCCGCGCCCAGCGCCAGACCCCCTGGCCCCCGTCCTACCCACCCCACCCGCATTACATACGACGCCTCCACCCTCTTAGCCCTTAATCCCGGCCGTCTCCCCACCTGCGCCCAAGCCGCTCCTGGACACACCCATGGACCCTTCACATGCAACTCCTGCAAATATGACGGCACCAAGACCAACTCCACATCCACGAACACCAAACAGAGATCTGACACCAACCACCTAAAATGCATCCTGCTCAACACCCGCTCGGTCCACAGACACGCCATCGACCTTTGGAATCTACTAGACACCATTTCTCCGGACGTCGCCTTCCTAACAGAAACATGGATGAACGCCTCCTCAGCCCCAGACATCACCATTGTCATCCCGGAAGGATACAAGATCATTCGTAAGGACCGCACCAAGCAAACAGGAGGAGGCATCGCCATCGTCCATAAGAATTCCATCCGCAGCTCAACCAGCTCAGACGTCAACCTCACTAGCGCCGAACACCTTCACTTCCAGATCCACACCGACCCCAAGACCACTCTCAGAGGCACCCTCCTCTACAAGCCACCAGGACCCCGTGCACAATTCAGTGAAGACATCACTGACTTTATCTCCCCACACGCCCTCCCCTCCGAGGACTACATTCTACTGGGAGACCTCAATTTTCATCTGGAAAAGAGCAACGAAAGCAACGCCACCACCTTACTGGACAATCTCGCCAACCTTGGACTCAAACAACTTGTTAACACCCCCACTCACTACGCAGGCCACACACTCGACCCCATCTTCACCTCCAGCAAACATATCTCCTTCAGTCACACCACAGTTCTCCATTGGACGGACCACAGCTGCGTTCACTTTGTCTACAAAAAGACCACTACCCACAACCATCCACAACCCACTCTACGAAGAAACTGGAACAAAATCACCATCGACCAGATCTCCTCATCGCTTCTTCAAAACCCCCCTGCCCACTCTTCGAACCCCAACCAAGCAGCCATTAACTTCACTCAATGGCTAACTAACACCGCCGACAACCTAGCACCTCTGAAAAAACGTCAAAACAAACTAGGCTGCAAAAACGCTCCCTGGTTCAACGATGATCTTAAGAAATCCAAGAAACTCTGTCGCTCCCTCGAGAAGGCCTGGAAAAAAGACCCGAACACCAGCACCAAGGACGCCTTCAAAAACGCCACCCGCACACACCACCAACTGATCCGGACTGCCAAGAAAGCTGCACTTAAAGACCGACTAGACAACAACGCCCAAGTGTGGATGAAGCACAGCCGTCTGAAATTGAACTCAGACAAAACAGAAGTCCTTATCTTAGGTACCTCTCCCTCCGCCTGGGACGACTCTTGGTGGCCAGAGGCCCTAGGAAAAGCACCCATCCCGACGGACCATGCACGGAACTTAGGCGTCATCCTGGACTCCTCTCTCTCGATGAACAGACAAGTCAACGCCGTTTCATCATCCTGCTTCAACATTCTTCGCATGCTCAAAAAAACATTTCGCTGGATCCCCACCGAAACCAGAAAAACGGTCACCCACGCACTGGTCACGAGCCGCCTAGACTACGGGAACACCCTATACGCCGGCACCACCGCAAAACTTCAGAAAAAACTCCAACGCATCCAGAACGCATCAGCCAGACTCATACTAGACATCCCGCGTAAAGACCACATTTCGAGCCACCTAAAAAACCTCCACTGGCTCCCCGTCAATAAGAGGATAACATTCCGCCTCCAAACCCACGCACACAAAGCACTTTACGAACTTGGACCCGAATGCCTCAACACTCGACTTTCCTTCTAGACCCCATCCCGCCAGCTACGCTCCTCCAACCAAGCCCTTGCCACTGTACCTCGCATCAACAAGACTAATATGGGAGGAAGATCCTTCTCCTACCTGGCAGCTAAAACCTGGAACTCACTTCCCACTCACCTTCGCCTCACTCAGAACCATCTAGCATTCAGAAAGCAACTTAAAACTTGGATATTCGACAAGTAATTCCCCACCCCTCCTCAAGCGCCTTGAGACCCTCTGGGTATGTAGTGCGCTATATAAATTATTTGACTTGACTTGACTTGACTTGACTTGACAGACCCCTTTAGTTTCCACTCAAAAGTGTCTAAGGATTGGTCTTTTTTACATAGTATATGCATCTGACTGCAAGATTGGTATGTAAACATAACTTTAACTGAAACACAATTATTACAAGCCAAACATTAACTCCTAACAGGAAGCATTTTCAAAACCACTGCTACAAATTGCACGTTCTATACTTGGAGCAGAAAGAAAATGTAATAAAAGATAATGGAATGATGCAAGGGCAGCATACGTTCCTGATGAAGATGCTGATGGGATCCAAAGGAAGAAGGCCCGGGAGTACCAGAGGGAACATATTCATTAAATTAAATGTGCAAATGTGTTTTTGTATATTGTGTACCTTTTTCTTAGTGTATTTTGGTGTGCGTTTATGTATATTTATGTACAGATGGTGTAATTTTTGCCTGCTTTTATGTGTTTGTGTTCTTTTAGCTGCACTTGAACCTAATCTTTTATGTGCCCACCACTCTCAGAAGGTAGCCGCTACCACTGCCAAAAAGATGCCTGAAAGTTTTAACTTTCTAAGATACGGACGTTTTTTAGTGGGAATGGTGAACATTATTGTAATTCCAACGTGTGATGTTCACCTTGCAGATAAAAGTTGCAGATTAATATGCAGACTTCGCTGTGAGTATTGTGGCATTTCCTAAAATCACTCGAAGTTCAACAGGGTAAGTACCAGTAATTGATAGATGATATGACAAAGTGGCAGAAGGTAAAAGAAGCAGACTGTCACACATGGTGATTTTTGTGAGGTAGGTTTTACACACTTTTGTTTACAAAAAAGTATTTTTACAAAATATATATATATAGAAAAATGGTGACGGCCTCTTCCGATTGGTTTTCTACGTTAGTCTTACCTTTAACCTCACCTTTGATTGCACTATGGTACTGGTGGAGTTTTCGAGTCCTGGTGTCTTGTATATAGGAGCACTTACTTTTCATATTGAATGATGGGAAGACTATACATGTTTTGAACTCAAGGTTTTATAAAATATGTTTTCTGAAGATGTAAATATTGTATGTTTTATGTTAGATTCATGGTGCAACATACGTCCTGAGGATGGTCTCGTGGAATTATGTATGAGACCGAAACGTCGACGCCACAACACTTCTTTTGTGTATATAATTATCAGTGAAGCTTATTTGAAATGCATTTATACAAATGACTTGATTGCAATATATGGCTGATTGCAAACCCATATTTACTTGACAGTAAAAATGGATTTGTGACAGAATGGTGTGCCTACCTGAGCCTGGCATAATGAGGAGAAATATCTTTATTTCTCCTTATTACTTCTTTTTTATATATATGCTGCATTCTGCAGCACAAATGCAAAGAGGAGTAAGCCTCTAAGACCAAGTTTTGTGTGGAATGTTATCCCTTCTTGCACTAAAACTCTTCTGCCCACAATGCAAGTGCCATTGCATCATGACACAAGGGTGCCTGCATTGACGATAGCCAACCAGAAGTGTACCAGACCTATCAGAAAGCAGAATTGTCCCATATCTTAGTACATATGGTGCAGTTCTACTCTCTCCTTTTGAAGCAATGCAGCACAGCAACTTCCCTTGCTGCGCTGCAATGAGTCAAAGTTTGTAAATCCAGGACTTAGTTTAAGTCTGTTAATACGCCATGGCAGGCTGACTAAAACAGACTTTGACACTCCTTTCAGCACTCAGCTTTCGGTTTTGCTGCTTGCCAGATTGTAACCATTGTAGATCTGCTCAAAGAACTAAAGGGAGCAGAAAAGAGCCAAAAGCACACCCCAGTTATTGTTAGATTGCAGCACGAAGTGGACAGCCTCTTTAGACATGGAGTCTTCACAAAATCAGGCTCTAGAGGAGGGGCAAAAACTCAGTTGCGTATCCTTTGTGAATGATATTCAGGACTCACTTGTCATTATGAGTTCTTGCTACCTTCCTAAAAACAGGTGTATTATTCCCCATATGATAGACTGATTGTCACTGTTTCTGCTGCTAGTTTTGGGACTGCAGCTTTGATTGGTATTTTTCTCCTGATACAGCCACCAACATCGAGGGACGTCACTCTTGGAAACTGATGGCATGTTGTTCTTACACCTCAATCTTTTAGTAAAAGTTATCAAAGATTCTTCCCTATTAGTTGTATGGACCATTGCTGGTTGACTTGAAGCACTGCAAGGGAGAAGACATCAGCAATACATTTCTGACTTGAGAAGCTGGAGGATTATACATACACACGTATTATTTAAAAAGAATACATGCAAACGTAAATAAGAGAGAACATGATTACATGATTCTATTAAACGTTTGTGAACTTGTAGTTGCATCCCTAGTTGCTATGATTATTATATTCCATTAGTACATTTAAATGCATCACGCACGTTAAGAAAATCAAGTCACACAGTGAATATAAATGTACACGATATATTTGTATATGTTGTATATGATATATGATTGCATAACTGTGACATAAAGAGGGTGAAGTCTAAATTACGCTACCAATTTCTAATGAATAAAGGATTTTTTTGGCATAAAAGGTATAAATGGCTGAAGAATCTTCATTCTTTGCCTGCCTTCTTTACCAGATTATCTTGTTGAAGTGAGAATAACTTGTCATCCAAAAAAGCTAAATGCAGGTTTAAGGATTTTTTAGACTGATCCAGCTTCCATAACTTACGGTATAGCAGACGTCTCACAGAAATGGAACTCTTGCTGCTGTAGCTGAAGCCCAAAGAGAATTAAAGGATATATCTAATAAAAATTGTGAAAGGATCTCCATATGTTTTTTTTTAAAACTGTTCATTGATGAAAAGGAAGATGAAAAACAGCAGTACAGCAGTGCATCAAGGTCATATTATACATATATGTGTCATGGGTTGGCCGGCATTTAGGTAATCCCATTATATGTCTCCATTTAAAATCACATTATCAGCATCAGACCCGTCAACAAGTTTAAGTCGTTCACGAAGTAGTTCAATTTTCGGAGACAGGCATATGTCCGCCCTGTGTCTGTTCCTCTCACCCCACTTGCGATCCCACTTTCTGGGTCTTCCAATGTATTTGAAGACATATTTTTCGGCCACCATTGTTCTATCCATATCACAGTTCCATCGATTGGCTACTGAGGCGGAAGCTGGGAGTTTCGTTTTTAAGACTGTTACTTGTTTACTTATTATTTGCGCCGCATTTTTCGCTGCATCTTACACTGTATTTTAAATAAATTAATCTTCGCCTACCTTCCTTCACTCAAGCCCATCAGGTGCTTGAGGAATACGCCCTTGAACTCGGATCACCGCAGGAGCGGGAGACATATTGGGCAGGCATTAGAATCAGCGCACTAGTTGTTGGCTCCTCGGGGGCTTTAAAACGAGGATGCCAACGCGTATGCACAGCGGACGCGTGCCGCGGATGTGCCAAAGGCAAGCCAGTCTGTGCCCGTCCGCGCCAGGTCGGGCCCTGGGGCCAGCCCCCCTGCAAAATTCTTCACCTACTCGTCGGAAGAACTGAGAAATCTACATCAGGTAGGCCCCATGCTCTGCCCAGCCACCCAAGCACGTCTCAAACATACTGGAATCTTCCTAAAACAGAGCACATCCTTAAGGCCCCCGCCTACCATCTCTCTTCAAAATCAGAAACCCTCTCCTGTGCAGCTAATAAACACCACCCTACGTATTCTTTACCTGAACACACGCTCCCTGGTCAAACATCAGTTAAACATTTTTCTTCTCCCCCTATCAGATAAGCCTGACATCTTTTTTATAACTGAGACATGGTTAAACCTTGACTTCACTCCTGACATTCTGGCAGCCCCCACAACTATTACATCTTACATGTTAACCAGATCCCAGGAAAAGTGGGAGGTGGAGTGGAGGCCATCATCGACAAAGAACACATCTTTACTTCCATGTCTTCCTTAAATCTCCCTTACACTGACAATATGATTATTAAACTTGATTCTAATACAAGGCCGCTAATCTGTGTCCTTATATATAGACCCCCTCAACACATGCCACTATTCCCCCCTCTCACTGAGTGAGAAGCTAGCAACCCTGGTCACGGAGTACGCAAAAATACTTTTACTTGGTGATTTCAACTACTGGTGCAATGACGACTCTGGTGGACCTCATGCCTCCGAACTGTTGGAACTCCTCTCTAATCTTAACTTCACTCTCCACATATCTTCAGTCACACACATAAAAGGCCACACTTTGGACCAGGTGTGGACTACCAACCTCATGGTCTCTTCACCCATTATATCACCTTGCATCTGGTCCGACCACCACTTTATCAGCTTCACCGTCTCCACCCCTATTCACAGTAAGTCCCATGCGCCTGAGGGAGGCCTAATTAGAAAATGGAACTCCCTTGATATACAAGCATTCATGGACAGTCTGATCAGCTCTACCCCTGCAGACAATGTGGATGTGGACAGAGCTGAAGCTAATATTTCAGCCTGGCTACTAGCAGCCAGCAACAAGCATGTACCACTTAAAAAACTCAAAATTGCCCGCCGTTCTGAAGCCCAGAAATGGTTTTCCCCTGAGCTTAGGGCTCAAAAATTAGACTTTCGCCAAAAATAGAGAAAATGGAGACTGGCTTATGCCTCGGAAGCAAAACTCCTATACTTGACTGCCCTCAAGGACTATAAAAAAGCTATTATTTCAGCCAAAACCACTTACTTCTCGGCTAAAATCGCAAAATCGACCAACAAATCTAGAGACATATTGGCAATAGTGAACGAGCTATCCAATGCTGAGAGAATTCTTCCCAAACCTGCAGCCACTCAAGATCTGTGCGACACCTTGAACAGATACTTTTTGTAAAAAACTGCTACTATTAAAGCTAGTATCCCTCTCTCCTGCCCCAAGGAGAACTCCCCGGTATCAATACCAAACTCTCATACTCTTGACCAATTTTCACTCATAGATGAGCAGTCTCTGCAGATTCTACTGGCCAGGGCAAAATCCGGTTCACCAAGGGACTGCTGTTCTAAAGGAAGCTTTCTCGGTCTACTCGCTCCCTATCCTGACCTTCCTCAATTAATCTTAATCTCAAGCTTTCAAGGAGGCAGTCTTAGTCCTCCTTCTAAAAAAAAACAGGAGCGGACCCCCAAAACCCCTTAAACTATAGGCCCATCTCCCTGATCCCCTATCTGTCTAAAGTCCTTGAATCTCATGTAGCTGCTCATCTGTCCAACTTCATGGAGCAGTCTGATTATCATAGATCCTCATCAAGCAGGGTTTCACCCTGCCCACTCCACTGAGACGGTCACTGTTGCAGTATTGCATGCCCTATGAGGAAATGCCGACAATGGAATTACACAGGCCCTGGTCCTGGTGGACCTCTGGGCCCCATTTGACATGGTCGATCACGCCATCTTACTGGACCGTGTCAAACAAGCCGGCATCCACATCTCGGCTTACAGTTGGATCAGGTCCCTTCTCTCCGACCGTACCCAAGCAGTTCGCTTAGCCCCCTTCACAGCTCCCAAACTCCCCACAACATGTGGGGTCCCTCAGGGATCCTCACTATCCCTCTTACTGTTCAACTTGTATCTGATACCACTGATCCAGTCCTTGAAGGAATTTAAAACCATCACTTTTAACTATGCAGATGAT
Organism: Lissotriton vulgaris; assembly: GCF_964263255.1. Taxonomy (NCBI): domain Eukaryota; kingdom Metazoa; phylum Chordata; class Amphibia; order Caudata; family Salamandridae; genus Lissotriton; species Lissotriton vulgaris. Next base: position 459,034,014 of record NC_141687.1, read on the forward strand.
CTCCAGCTGATCTTCATGATAGACAACTCCCTTGAATCAATTCGGAAGTTTCAAAGGACAATGGTTCACATTCACCAGTGGATAGACCTAAACCATCTACAGCTGAACCCCGGTGAAACCGAGCTAGTCTTGAACGGAAACAGCCAAACCATATGGGGCCTACACTATTGGCCCTTAGAACATGGCCCTCCGGCCATCCCATAACCATCGGTAAAAAGCTTAGGGGTGATCATCAATAATGACCTCTCCCTGAAGACCCAGGTAGGTGCGGTTGTGTCCTCCTGCTTCTTCCAGCTCTGTAAGATCAGGAAGATCAGTCGCATGCTCACCCACTCGGCTAAGATCCAGGTTGTGATAGCCTGGGTACTATCACACCTGGACTATGCCAATTCTATTTACTTGGGCCTCCCACTCTTCCTTAGCAAATGCCTTCAGCTAGTCCAGAACCAGGCGGCCAGATTGATTCACCAGCAACCACGCTGGCAATCTGCTAGACCCCTGTTAGGAAAACTCCATTGGCTCCCAATTCCCCAACGTGTTGCTTTCAAGACGGCCTGTATCACTTTTAAGCCCCTCCACTGCCGCAGCCCCCAATTCATTGGGGACCGTAACTCTATACCTGTATACTGTACCTTGTAAATACCTCAATAAAAGTATTGAAATAAAAATAAAAAAATGCCTCCTTCTTAGGTACACCCCCTCTCGCAACCTTTGCTCCACCAACTTCCACCTCTTGGCCACCCCGACTTTCAAGCTTCAATGTCAGGGCGGTTGCAGGTTCGCGACCCTTGCCCCCAGACTATGGAACTCCCTTCCATTGGAAATCCGATCATGTAATAATCTTAAGCTTCAGGAAGATGCTAAAAACCTGGCTATTTATGCAGTCCTACCGGTAATACCCGCCTGATCCCGCCATAGGCTAGAGCCAGCCCCATGAAACCTCTTGGTGAACGTGCGCTCTACAAGTAATTACTAACATAACATAACATAACTGTCCAGTCACGGACCTTAGGAATTATCCCACCTCCTCCCCCCATTTCTGTGCAATGTTACGCTTTGCAATGGGCCATCCCAATGAGGCCCATGTTTTCTCAGTTTGTGTAAGGTATGTGGCATCCCTGACGTTTACTAGGCAAAGCTGTAGGGAGGCTTTCGTAGTCTTACCCCTCGCCCCTTCCATTTGCTTGGTAATGTCATCCCAGTATGCTCGCGCTGCTGGGAAGCCCCAAATGATGTGGAAAAAGGTCCCCTGTTGGTGACATTGTCTAAGACACAGAGTGTCCACCCTTCTACCCAATTTGGCTAAGAACTCCGTGCCTAGGTAGACAGGGTGTAGGATCTTTAATTGGACCAGGCGTAGTCTCATGGGAATAGCCACCTTTCTGGGAGAGGCCTGTGCATCTCGCCAGTCATCATTGTCAAGGTCGCCCAGGTCCGTCTCTCAATATTGCCGCAGACATTCCAATGGGTCCGGGTGGTTATTTATTAGTTTTTATATGTGAGGGATATGGCTTTTTTGTTCATGGGATCAAGTAATAGCCGGTCTTCCAGTGGAGAGGCCTCAGGCAGTGGGTCATCCCTGGGCAGCACCGCCCTGATTGCGTGACTGGTCTGTAAGTATCTAAATGTTTCTATCTGTGCGAGTTGATATTTCTGCTGAAGGTCTGCAAAGGTGGCTAGTCCCCCCGAGATCCGCACGTCCCCAACCATAGAGATGCCTGCCAATAAGGTCCCATTTATCAAACCCGCGGCAGGTGCTGAGGTGACCCAAGAAATCTGGTTCCCTGAGTGGAGTGCTCGCGTGAGTTTATTATGCCAGCCTAGTTGGAAGGATCTCCATATTTACTAAAATGTCTGTAGGACCTTTCTAGTCCTAAAGCCAGTCGTACAAAAATTGAAAATTGTTTAATAGAGTTTTAATGCTATACACTGTATAGGTGGATCCCCTTAAGGAAAATTTAGAGGCTACATATGACCTTGTATTAACCCCCTCAATTTGTTTGTCCATTGCATCGGAAAGAGATGCCTCTGCTGATGACAATAAAGAAGGAGAAGTCATACTAGCAAGATAATATTTTCTTCAGGAATCTGAGAATATTTTTCCATCTATTTTTCCACAGTTTATGTTTTGTAAGGTATCTAAGAAACCTAGATTAATCATTCTCTTTTCATTCTTTTATCAACATATTTTCTTTGCCATCATACACAGGTAAGTCATCTGCTAGAGGGGAATTGTATTGTGAAAACAAATCATCTACTGAAAGATCTTTAGCCTTAAACCTCAGCATGCCGCTTAAATGCTTTAAGACCTGAAGGTGAGTCCCAAGAATGCACTTTCCTTTTGAGTTGGGCTGTTTTTCCTCTTCATCACCCTGAACAGTCTTTTGCCTTTTTAAAGCAGGTTGTAGTTAGGCAGAATTTACAGACTAATCAATCTTCAAATGGAGTTCTGACACCATAATAAGAGCACCTCTTTGTCCTGCACAGTACAATAAAGACAATGGAAATATATCACATGACGTTGGACATTTGGACTGACCTTTCTGGTTATTTGTCCCCAAACAGTGTTATTTAAACAAATTGTTGAAGTGCTCCAGTATATTGTTTTAGGATATTGTGTTTGTTATTCTTTGGAGTAACACCATCATTGCCTCTACAGGTAGCAGGGATGTATATTGTGCCAGCACCAGTCTTTAAACAAGCATTATTCTGTAGATTTTCTATCCTGGCTTGTTGAGTGCTTTGCCACTTCTGTTGTTATTGTCACAGGTACCAATCTGAATTTAATGACTCCAGGATAGTGTTAAAATTATACACCATCCCATAAAACACTATTCCAATTCCATATCTCTGCTGACTAATTGTATCAGAGTGTGTTTGCAAAACCAGCTATCTGTAATAACAGAGATTGTATCAGAGTGTGTTTGCAAAACCAGCTATCGGTAATAACAGAGATTACATCAGAAAGTGTTTGCAAAACCACTACCTGTAATAACAGAGCTCTCAAGTTTCCCAGATCTATGTGTGTGTGTATGTGTCCAGTCCAGGTTTTTGCTTTTCATTCTGGCACTGGTACTACTGAATGTCAACGCGCAGAGAGACAGTGGAGGATAGCCTTCACCATTCAAGCCAAAGCAGAGTACGCAGCTAGCAGACGTATCTACCACAGATTGATTAGGAAGGCTAAAACAACGTATTTTGACGCCAGTATAAAAGAAGCAGAAAATTCCACAAAGGAACTGTTCTTAATCTATAAATCTCTCTCGGCAGGGAAGCCCATGTCAGTCCCTGAAGAACTTTGTTCGGTGGACAGCTGCAATCGCATAGCAGAGTTTTTCGCTAATAAGGTAGCTAAGATCTACTCAGCCTTCCCTAACCAAGCTAGCGAAAGCCTTGATTTTAAGGCGACAGCTGAGGTGAGGGGGGATCAACGGCTGACCACATTCATTACCCACCGACTGAGGCACTCATCCAAATCTGTGGATCCATAAAGTCAGGCTCTCCTAGGGACCCCACCACACCCAAACGGCTGACAGGCAGTCTGCCGGTACTAGAGCCCTACATTCGTCATCTACTGGACACCTCTTTTGAGACCCAGACTGTACCTATTGCCTGGAAACGGGCGGTGGTACTCCCCTTGCAGAAAAAGCCCAATATCAGTTTTGAAAAAGTAGAAATCTCCGTCCCATCTCTCTCCTGCCATATATGGCGAAAGTTGCGCAGAAAATTGCAAACCTTCAACTGATGAATTTCGTGGAAGAGACCTCTCTGCTCCACGATTCTCAATTTGGCTTCCGCCCGCGCCATTCGACGGAGTCAGCACTTCTTATGGCAGTAGAGGCTTTACCACAGGGTGTGGATGAGGGCCAGACTATGGCCCTAATCCTTCTGGACCTAAGCGCAGCATTCGACACTGTAGCACATCCCATCTTGCTACAGTGTCTGAATGAAGGAGGGGTATCAGGAGCTGCGCTTGGATGAATCCAGTCCTTCCTGGCAAACAGATGTTTTCAAGTCCGTCTGGGAGACTGCTACTCCAGAGAGATAAGTTTGGGCCAGGGCGTGCCACAGGGCTCATCCCTGAGCCCAACCTTGTTCAACCTTTATGTCTCCCCGCTGGCGGCAATTGTTGAAAGACATGGTCTGCACCTAGTGTCCTATGCCGACGACACGCAGTTGGTCATCTCCCTTTCACGTATGCCTGGTCAGGCGGCGGACATTTTCAGAGTTTGCATGCAAGAACTGGCAATCTGGATGTCCGCCAACTGTTTGAAGCTAAACGGTAGCAAGACCGAGGTACTCGTGGTGGGGGGTGGGCCGTCTGGTCGTCGGCATGGTGGCCTCCCTGCCTGGGAGAAACCACAGTCCCCTGTCAGGAAGCAAGGAATCTTGGAGTGTGGCTCGACGTTGACCTGGCCTTTGAGCCCCAGATTGGCCGGGTGGCAGGGGTATGCTTCGGTGTCCTGAAAACCTTAAGGAAGGTCTTAGACCTACTACCTATCACAGCGAGCCGAACGCTGGTGCATGCCCTAGTCACATCGCGCCAAGATTATGGCAACTTGCTGTATCTGGGGGCCACGGGAAAGGCCATAGGCCATAGGCTGCCTTCAGGTGCTGCAAAACGAAGCCGCTCGCTTAGTCCTGAGGCTCCCCAAGAGATCTCCCTCTAAAGCAGTGCTCCAGGCATTACACTGGCTCCCTGTTAAAAGAAGGGTAGAGTTTAAGGCTCTCTCTACGTGTCACCGTATCCTGAGCGGCAAAGCCCCTGCTCCGCTACAGAATTTGGTGACTCGCTATGAGCCTATGCGGAACCTACGCTCCTCCCGCACAGGGCTACTGAAGGTTCCAAAAATAAAGAAGGCCCGAATGGGGGGCAGGTCTTTTAGATATCTGGCCACCAAGCAATGGAATGCCCTACCTTTGGAGTTACGTTTGGAGCCTTCAGATTCCATTTTCAGGAAAAAACTTAAAACTCACTTATACGGGAGGTAGGCGACCATGAGGGCGGCTGGGACTGTTTACTCCACTTATCATAGCGCGGGGACACGCCGGTGCGCGTAACCAGGCGCTTTATAAACTCCCCTAATAATAATAATAACATGAAGAATATATTGCTACAAGAATATTCAGGTAACCCATGAAATGGCAGTCAAATGCCATCAGTGGCATAGTATACCAGTAAGCATATGCGAGGACCTGGAATCATCCGAACCTGTGCAGTGCACAGCTGAAGTCCCTAAGGTTTCAGGCATTTGTATCTTGTTTCATACATTTCTCATGGATACAATAAAATATTTACACCAACTTGTTTTGAAAACATATATTTCTTATTTTGTCTCAATATTGCACTTTAAGTTGAAAACATAAGTCAATAAGGATAACAAACAATAAGTGCAATCACTTGGTACTCTATATTGCTAACACAAAAATTCAAATATGACCCAATGCATTTCAGGTTTATAAAACCCTTCTTCAGGGGTACATATAATACAGTAACGATGATCTGAAGATTAGATAAGCGACTTAAAGCTGCCTCTGTTTGGACCTACAAAAACAAAATTAAAGCATTGTCAATTATCTGTATGATTACTGAAGGAATACATATTATAAGTAGGATTTGCACACTTCATGCATTAACTCGTAGAAAAACATGTTCATGTTCGGGAGAAACCGGGAATCGCGCAATAAAGTCACTGTCCACAACTTCTTAGCCAGCAAGAAAGGCCACTTTATTAAGACAGGTTATAAACAGCACATCAAACCACTTCGTTATTTATTTATTTATTTACTAATTCAAACTGCTCTCAGATCATTTCTACCCACTAATAAACCCCCCACCAAGTTAACCCTAACCAAACCAGAAGCCCCTAACTCTTATGTATACCCCTTCCTTTCGTACAACTGCCTATTGAGGATGGACCAACCCGCTCCAGGATGCCCACCCCCCAGTAAAAAACACCTAAAAAGAAAAACAACCGGTCTTAAAGTGGCAAAATAAAAAACCCAACTAAACCAGCACGTAAGTACTGGAAAAACAAAAAGGCCTAAAGAAAAAAGGGGGAGGGTGGGTGGGACAAAAACGAACCTCGCCGCCCGCCTCCCTAGTGCGCAATGCTCCGTTGCCCTGCGCTGGCCCTAATTCCCCCACCTGGCCCTCACCAATCAGCACCCTGCCGTGGCCACTGACCCGCGCGAACATACCCGGGGAGAGATCGGCTTGCACACGGCTCTCCCCGGGTCCCCCCGTGAAACCAAGACTGTGATGAAAAGGTGAAAAGATGTAAAACGTGACGAATACGCAAATCATTAGGTGCCATTATTAACCTGAATGTGAATCGTGCCGAAAAAATGAGGTTCCCCATCTCATATACATGCATATTTAAAATGACTGGAAGGTGTAATACTTTAACATGCTTTTAGATTACAGCGTCTGTTTGGGAAGAACGCGATTTTCACTCTGCACGTAAACAAACAGAAACATGAGTAACCAAAAACGCCAAACGGCATAAATCAATAGCAATACCCCGTGTTCTACAGTTCAAACAATCGTACAAGAAGACCGAATTTCAATCTCTGTATCTGAAAGGAAAATCAGACATCAAGTAGATGTCAAACTTTATGTCACCGAGATGGCAAGGATGTATGTACGACATAAAACCCTAGTCAAAAAAGACTAGAAGCTCACCCTTTTGCTTGCACCATGTCGGTGTGCAAATCCTGTAAAAAATGAAAAGCGTACTACATAAAACACAGTTCATCATCATGACAGTAGATGTATACACATTTACAGGAAACAGCAATTCATAATGGTCATTGAGACCTCCTGGAATGATGGTACCTAAGTATTTAATCCAGAATGTCTCTCTACGTGCTAGAGAAACATTATAATCTATCCTTGGAACGGATCAATTTTTTCTAATATTGTGAACCTGATCTGGGGGATTGTGTGTAGTGTGTTGACCCAATGTGCGGCTAGACAGGAGTTGCAGTTTTTATTGTGGATCATACTTTTGTGTTCTATAATACGTGTTTTGATTTTACGTGATGTTCTGCCCACGTATATCAGTCCGCACGGCCATTGGATTGCATAGATAACGCCCTCTGTGTTGCAATCTGACGTGTGTCTCAACTGAATTTTTTGCCCTGTATGAGGATGCGAGAAAGTGTTTCATGGAATTATGTTGCCACATTGTCCGCAGTTCAAACATTTCCTCATGCCTCTATGAGTTTGTGCGGAAGAGATGGGTCGGGGTTTTAATAGTTCCCTCAGGTTCTTCGAGCGGTTGTGAGCAAAAATGGGTTTGTCCGTAAACAATGTTGCAAAGTCTACCTCTTGCTCTGTAATTTCCCAATGTTTAGTTATGATTTTTTTAATCTTTGTGGATTGCACAAAGTGTTTTGTGACAAACACTTCCGGTTTGCTTGTTGACTTGACAGATTTTTGTAATAAGGCTACCCGTTTCTTCTGTGCGACTGTGTCTTTAGCAGCATTCAGAACCTGCGGGGATATCCCCTGTCTTTATATCTGTTGAGTTGTGTGTCTATGAGAAGTTCACTCCGTTCGTCTTGAGATGTAATTCTTTTTATTCTGATCAGTTGTGACACTGGCAGGTGTCTTTTAAAAGAGATTGGATGGGCGCTTGTGTAGTGCAAAGCGTTATTTACATCCCTAGGTTTTCTTTATATAGAAGTCTCTAATCCCATCATTGTTTTGTGGATTTCAATGTCCAGGAAGTGAATTGTCTCTGGGTGAATGGTAAACGTGAATTGAATCAATGGGTTGCATTGATTTAGTTCGTTGATACATCCTTCCAGTGCGTCACATGTTTCTCTCCAGATGACTGAGATGTCATCTATATAGCGCATATATATGATGAGGTTTTCTTGCCATCTTGGATTGTGTAATATATGCATGTTCTCAAAATGAGCCATATAGGTTTTGGCATAGGAAAGTGCTCCAGGAAAACCCATAGAAGTTCCTGTGCGTTGTAGAAAAAATGTATCTTTCCAGGAAAAATAACTGTGATAAAGTGAGCAGGGGAGTAACTCCAATAGGAATACTCTTGTCTCATCATGTGTAGATGTCTGTAAGATTCTCCATTCCACTGCATCCAAACCCTTCTGATGTGGAACAGAAGTGTATAAGGCGACTACATCGATGGTGCAGAGTAAAATCTCTTCCTTAAAATGATGGCTTATTACTTCTCGATTTTTTTAGACAGTCAGTTGTGTCGTTCACAGATGTGCCCCAAGATTGTACCAGCGGTTGTAAATAGTAGTACAAGTATTGTTCAATTCGTGGATAGACCCACATCCGGCTACTATTGGTCGAATTGGGGGGTTTACCGCGTCTTTGTGAATGTTCGGAAGCATATATATATACGGTATTTTAGGCGTGGTGTTCTGTAGAAACTTTTTGGTGTTTTCATTAATCAAACCCATGTTTTCAGCTTTCAGGAAAATGGACCCAAGCAATTTCCTGAATTCATTAGTAGGATCTGCATCCAACTCAATATACATCTCAGTGTTGTTAACTTATGAATTCATGCTTCGTTCAAGGCTATACCCCAAAACGCAGCAGCACACAAAAACAGATTACAATTTACCCCAATCCATCAATACGATTTTGAGCTTTAAAAATGAATAATCAGGTGTGCAGGTTCAGCCCACATACAAGATAGTATACCAGCATACTATAATATATGGTAGTATAGGGCACCATCTGTAATGAAGTGCCCAGGCATAACCTATACAACAGTCAAAGCCAATGTATACCCAGTTGTTCCTTGCAAGAAATTGAATTGTTATGTGGGGTGGATGGCTTCGCACCTCAAGAAAAAATCACAACCCTTGACAGGGTGAACTCCCAAAGTCACAAAATTTATCTGAGCCCAATCCCCTGGTAACTATGGCAAAGAGCAGACAGGTTTAACTTATGGCAATGTATAAACTATTTATGCAGTACCAAAACAGTAATAGATTCAAAATGAAAAACAATAAAACCCTTACACCGAAGGAGAAAAATGAAGTAATATTTAATTTAAGAAATGACATTGAAATGAAAAAAATCCAATAAGGGAAATTGGACATGTAAACTTTTAAAGTTTTAAGCAGAAATAGTGCCAAAAATCACAAAGTGCCAACAGTAGTCACTGGCTCCGGTAGACTGGGGCCTAGATGCAATTTTAGGATGGCCGTGATGATGTGCTAGTCGGAAAAAGCAGACAGCACATACAGCAGACAGGTTAATCCTGGTCATCCTGGTCAAACATTTTACCTTCGGACTTAATTTTTGAGTCCCAGACCACCACAGGAGTAAACTTCTAAATACCTCCAGAACCTATGGGGAGGCAGTTAGAAACTCACAGTGTGTCAGGCAGAGTCAAAGTCCATTTGCCACTGGTCAGCTGGGTATGTCAAGGAAAAGGCCTCTTGAAGCTTGTTGTCTCACTGTAACCACTCAGGGGGCTAGCCAGGGAAACTTGGAATCTGCTTGGTCATAGGTGGAGAAGGTCCATTTCTTCATGGCTTCTCCCAGGTCACAGACAGCCGGACAAGTCATCTTTTGCCCAAGGGCAGATCCAGAATGTTTTTTGAAGTGGGTGCTTGGAGGAGTCAAATTTATTCGTGGTGACAATCATTCCGGGGAACGCCCTAACAAATGTTCGCGGGGCCAACACTACCAACTTTGGGCATTTTTATGATGGGTGAAAGTTTGCAGGCGCACAAAACCTGGACTTTGAGGGCTGGCAGTATACTATAGTAATCTCAGTGTGCTCCCACATTTAAGACTAAAATCCTGTTTGAGGCAGCCACTGTACCCACAATAAACCCAGAGAAAAAAGTCTGGTAGGACAAATGCAAAGGCCTTCGGTAATCAGATATGGATCTACATGTATTGTCTTGGCATCCTGCTCTTTTCACTTTCAAGTTTGCCTTAAACCCAAAGACAGAAGTCTGGTAGGACAAAAGCAAAGTCCCTCCAAAACTAGACAGTGGATCCTGTTCTCTATTTCTTTAAGAGTGCTCATGTGTTATACCATTCTCCTGAGGCGGAAAGCCGGGAGTACGTTCATTTATTGATTTTTTAAAAGTTGAGTGTGTTGTTTTATAACCTACCTGATCTCCTCTCTGTACCTCGTTCGGGGCCATACCGCGCTCCTGTCTTGCACCGTGCAGCGGATTTAGCGATGACACGGGATTACTATCCAAGCCAAACACCCCGCCGCCATCACCGGCGAGCCCGCAGGCCATGCCCCTCTTCGAGGCCACACCCCCCCCATACTATTTAAACGACGCTGACTACTAGCGCTGTTCAGATTCCATTCTCCTGAGGCAGAAAGCCAGGAGTACGTTCATTTATTGATTTTTTTAAAATTGAGTGTGTTGTTTTATAACCTACCTGATTTCCTCTCTGTACCACGTTCGGGGCCATACCACGCTCCTGTCTTGCACTGTGCAGCGGATTTAGCGCTGACACAGGATTACTATCCAAGCCAAACACCCCGCCGCCATCACCGGCATGCCTGCAGGCCACGCCCTTCTTCGAGGTCACGCCCCCCGCCCATACTATTTAAACGACGCTGACTACTAGCGCCGTTCAGATACCATTCTCCTGAGGCGGAAAGCCGGGAGTACGTTCATTTATTGATTTTTTTAAAATTGAGTGTGTTGTTTTATAACCTACCTGACCTCCTCTCTGTACCTCGTTAGGGGCCATACCATGCTCCTGTCTTGCACCGTGCAGCGGATTTAGCGCTGACACAGGATTACTATCCAAGCCAAACAGCCCGCCGCCATCACCGGTGAGCCCGCAGGCCACGCCCCTCTTCAAGGCCACGCCCGACCTAGCCGTCCTCTGGCACATATAAAAATGTGTATCTTCAGGACGCGCAGCGGACGAGCGCAGCGGGCACGCCGTTGGCGCGCCTAAGGCAAGCCAGTCTGCGCACGTCCGCGACGGGCCGGGACCAGGGGCCATGCCCCCTGATATTTAATCTCTTGATTCTTCTATCACCTACTCTAGAGATGTCCTCCTTAGCTTCAGACCAACACATTGTTCACACAGTCTGCCCCTGAATTGTCATCTGGCCCCCGTCACCTGCTCTAATTGCAACCTTTCCCTTTCCTCCCTCCCCTCTTTAACAAATATAGTGACCTGTAATTTCCCTCCCTCTCAACTTCGGCCTACACACACAAAGCCCCCACAAGTTTTTTCGTTTATTAGCCTAAATTGTAGGTCTCTAGGGAAACACAAGAGAGACATCTTTGATCTTCTTATTTCTATCCAACCAACGGCTCTATTTCTTACTGAAACATGGCTCAAAAATCACTCTGGCCCTGACATTGCATCCGCCTTCCCCGACATCTACACATATATAGGAAAAAACAGAGTGGGGAAAGAGGGTGGCGGCATCGCCAACAGACTATATTCTTGTAAATGAGAGGACTTTGACATACCGAACAGTGAAGCAGGATATTTTAAACTTCTGCTATCCCCTAATTTTACCTTTTCTGGGATGCTCATCTATCGCTCGCCTGGCTCTGCCAGCTCGTGGGCCACTGCCCTTCCCGAGCTTATTGCCCCTCTACTTCAGGACTCCACGAATTTCACAATCATCTGTGACCTAAATTTGCACTTTAATGACCCATTCCAATGTTCTAATATCATTTTACACAATTCTGGCCCCACCCACAAAGCTGGGAATCTTCTTGATCCCATCCTCTCCAATCTTGAATCCATTTTGTGCAGCCCATCTCTACCCATCCCATGGTCAGACCACTACTTGGTGACTTTTTCTGTCACTACTAGCTGTCTGTCTAACCTTCCCTCGACCCTCACTGAACTTAGACCTTTCAGAGAATGGAATAATCTGGACCCTACAAAACTTAACGCTTATCTCGAGAATACCATACCCCTTACTGAAGTCACCAACATTGAAGCGGAGTCCCTAGTTAACACCTGGCTAACTGAAGCTATTAATGTATGTCTACCCCAGCAAAAGAAAAAGCACAACCAGCATCACCCCCGCGCCCTGGTTCACAGATGCATTGAAAAAAGAAAAAACCTTATATAAAAACCTTGAGCGCAAGTGGCGCATACACTACGATACGATACAGGCTCTAAGCAAATATACAAGACCGCCTTAAATAACTACCATATACTCTGCAGACTTGCCAAAAGAGAATATGTCAATACTACCATACTCGAGGCACAAAATCGCCCCAAGGCACTCTTTAAGGCTGTACAAAAATTATCGGGAGCAGCATGTCAGCCCAAAGCGCCCTGCCTAGACGCCTCACAATGCAATTCCCTGGCTGAATTTTTTATCTCCAAAATTAACGACACTTATGTTGATTTTGATAAGCCGATTTCCCCCTCCCCTTCCCCAAAATGACTTGATCCGGTCACCCTATGTGTCCCTGAGGCTTCTGCGGACAAGCTCTCTACATTTCTGCAAATGAATAGCCCCCCTAACAGGCCTGTTTCTGTGATCTCTCCTGAACCCGAACACTCAGAGGAAATCCATATTCCACCCGCCCAGCAACTTAGTACTTGGAACCTTCTCAACAGCTCTACACTCATCAACATCATCAATAACATCAAAATCTGGCTCTCCACTGGATCCACTTCCCCCTCAAATGTTAAAAATTCTGGGCACCCCCTCTCTTAATATTATTCTGGATCTACTTAATTTCTCCCTCAGAGAAGCCAAGGTCACCTCCGCTTGGAAACATGCCATGATGAAGCCACTATTAAAAAAGGCTAATGCTGACTCCAATAACCCATCCAATTTCTGCCCCATTTCTCTCCTCCCTGTTTTCTCAAAAATACTAGAAAAAAACCCATTATCACACAACTCACCCGGCATGTTGAATCCAATAAGATCCTCCATCCATCTCAGTCTGGCTTCAGATCCGGCTTCTCAACAGAATCCACCCTGTTGGGGGTCTCAGAAACTATTTGTTGCCAAGTGGATGAGGGGGAGACCGTGGCACTCATTTTACTCGACTTGAGTGCCGCTTTTGACACGGTCTCCCACCCCATCCTCACCAATACCCTTAGATCATCTGGCATCACCGGCCCAGCCCTCAACTGGCTCATTAGTTTTCTTTCAGACCGTACTTTCCAAGTCTTCTCCCCTCTTCTGTTTCTCAAACCTATAAATTGGTGCATGGTGTTCCCCAGGGCTCCATCCTAAGCCCCTTACTTTTCAATCTGTATTTCAGCTCTCTGGCCTACATTGCGGAACAAGCAGGGTTAACCATCTACTCATACGCCGATGATACACAGATCATCTACTCTCTCTAAACCGGTTCCCATTCCACCCCTTCTTCCCTCTGTGTCGGCCTTAGTAACATCGCCAAGTGGATGCACGAAAACAAACTTAAGCTGAACGAGGGAAAACAGAGCTTCTCCTATTTGGCAAGAACACTACTCTGTGGGGCCCCCAACATTGGCCCACACAAATGGGTAAGCTCCCCGTTCCATCTAAAACAGCTCGTAATCTGGGCATCACTTTTGATGATCAACTCTCCATGAAACATCATGTGATAAAAATCTCCTCCACCTGCATCACCATCATCAAGTGGCTTCGTAAGATCATCGGGATGCTCCCTCAGGAGACCCAGAACACCGTAGTCCAGGCCTTAATCACTTCTAGACTGGACTACGGCAATATTCTTCTCCTGGGGGCGTGCAAAGTGGTAACCCGTAAACTACAGACAGTCCAAAACATGGCGGCTCGGCTGCTCTGTAAACTACCTAACACATCCCCCACTTCCAACTCACTTCGTAAATTGCACTGGTTAGGCATTGAAAGACGCACGAAATTTAAGGCCCTCTGCTACATGCACAGGATAAACACAGGCCAGGCCCCACCATACCTTAGTAGTTTAGTGCATCGATACAGCCCTGCCCGCACCCTCCGATCTTCTAATCAGCACAGGTTTCAAGTTCCTAGAGTTAGGAGAGCCAGGATGGGTGGTCGCTCCTTCTCCGTCCTGGCCCCATCCCTCTGAAACTCTCTTCAATCATCTCTTCGCATGGAACCCTGTTAGCTTAAATTTCATAGAGAAGTCAAGACCTGGTTATTCAGCCAATAATGCCGCTTCAGCTTTCAATCTGCTTTCCCCCTCACTTTTGGTCTCTAGCGCCGGGAAACCTCCAGGTAGCTGTACGCTTTATAAGCTTAAATATAATAATAATATAAGAACCCAGCAGAGCTGTCAAACAGGATTTCACACTGTAGTGTAGTGTCAAAATGGATGCCTTCAGACCCCACCCTGCATATTCTGAGGAGTTTAGAGGAGTCATCTCTTCCCATTCTTCTCTTCCTATTGTTTGCTCCTTGGAGGCATTTCACATTTATTTACACCTATTCAACGCTATTTACTGACTGTGAAAAGCTGGAAAGCCAATGGTAATTAGCCTCCAGGAACTTCAGGCAGGGAAAAGGCAACTTTCTAAAAGTTACTTTTCCTTTATATTTGTTAATAAACCAACTTCACTATTGTTAGACCTGGCATCCTTGGCATGATTTTTCCCCTAACATTTTACTGACAACCCTCCTGTTTTGATGACTTTGTTGTTTGCTTGTGTAGAATTCTGCACATTTTAGCACTGCTAGCCAGTGCTAAAGTGGTGTCCGCTCTCCTTAAAATATTGTAGAATTGGCTTGTACTCAATTGGCATATTTAATTTATAGGTACGTCCCTAGAAAACGTGCACTACCCATGCCCAAGGCCTGTAAATTAAATGCTACTTGTGGGCCCGCAGCACTGATTGTGCCACCCACTTAAGTAGTAGTTTATACTGGACTGGCTGGGCTGGATTGCTAATTTCTTGCAGGGTCAGACTTTTCAGTTCTCCCAGCAGCCCTTTACCACCAAGACAGTATCATTGCAGCAGAGAGTGCCACAAGAATCAGCCCTGTGCCCGACCTCATTTGTACATGTGGCCCATTGCTGAAGAAATGGAGCGCCACAATATCAAAACAGTAACCTATGCTGATGACACACAATTGATTATAACCCTGGCGCAGGACAATAGTGAAGCCACGGATGATTCTAAGACATATCTGGTAGACCTAACTAAATGGATGAACTCCTGCTGCCGTAGACTCAATGAAATAAAAAAGAAATCTTGGTTGTAAGAAAACAACTCTGCATATGGTCCACTGTGTGGTGGCTGAATGAACTAGGTCCTATGCCCATTCCTAAACTAAAGGAGAAAATCCTTGGAATTTAGTTCAATACCACCTTATCTTTTGAAGACCAGATCTCAGTCCTTGTTGGTACCTGTTTTGGAACACTAAAAATGATCTGGAATATTGTAGTGATCCTGCTTGATCCTGCAAAAAGAACAGTAATCTAAGCACTTGTAGTATCACGCATTGATTACTGTAATGTGATCTATCTGGGGGCCTCTAAGGGCAGGCTCAAAATGCTCCAAAGGGTGCAAAATGCTATAGAACTGCTGCTATTGAACATCCCCAGACGTACATTGACTGGGACAGCTCTTGCAAAACTCCACTGGCTTCATAAGGTCCTATGTTTTGTTTATGGACATCTAAACCAGAAAGGGCCTCGCTATCTTTTTACCTAGATCAAATTATATCTCCCAAGTCGATGTCTCAGATCATCAGTAACTGCTTTGACAGTGATTCCAAAGTTTCATAGAACACGTCTAGGTGGTAGCCCCTTCAGCTTCTTGTCTGCCAAACTTTGGAATCGGCTACCGCTTAATCTTAGATTAGAACACTCTGATGTCCTCTTCTGAAAACACTTGAAAACCTGGTTCTTCAGAAACTCTTTGGCTCATTAGTATTGCAGTGGGCACTCTTACTAGGCTTCCATCTAGAATCTAGCGCAGGGACCCTCCTGATTGGAGTAACCATGCGCTCTATCGATCTCTAACATAACATCCCTGTCTCAGGTATGCCATTAAAGCCGTTGTGTGCAGTTTTAAACTGCCATTTCGACCGGTGAAAATAAACCTTTTGTCAGGCCCAAATCTTCCTTTTTAAAACATAGAAGTCCCCCCTAGGGTAGGCCATGGACAGACCAGAGGGCATGGTGCAATGTATTTAAAAACAAGACATGTATCTTTATGTCTAACATGTTCTGGTAGTGAACAATGCTTAAATTCATTTTTCACTACTGCAAGACCTACCACTCCCACAGGATACAATTGAAATTACCTTTTCACATTTATAAGTGTATTTTTCAAATGGGAAGAGTTAATCAGTTCATGTTTTGTTGTCTCTGGAATTGGAATTTAAAATCCTAATTTATGGCGAAGTAGGATTTTAAATTACAATTATGAAAATGTCACTTTTAGAAAGTTGGTATTTTCCTGCCATAGCCGTTGTAGTGTACAGCCTGCATGCTGTACCTGGGTAACATGACCAGGTGTAGGTGACAGTTGACCTTTGTATATTTCTTCTAGACAGTCACACACAATAGGGAGCTTGGGTGTGCCTGGATGGGCCAACACCATCAGGATGGGAGGCAGGAGCTGGGCAGATCCCCACTTACACTTGAATAGGCTATGTCCTGCCTCCACTTTAAGGACTACATACCCTCTGTATTTAATCTGGAGCAAGGGCAAGGAAAGCAGGGCACCAGTGCACTTCAAAGGCAAGCCTCTAGAGGCTTCTCCCACTTCAAATGCAAAGCTGTGTATACATATTGGACCTCAGGCACCAACTCTTCAGTTCACTTCTGGACTTGTAGATACTCTGCCAGGAAGAAGGACTGATGTGCTGTTGAAAGGACTGCCACTCTGCTTGACTGCTGCTCTGAATGAACTGCCGCCCTACTGTGCTGACCTGCTACCCTCTGCCCTCTTACCTGGGTGAGAAAGACTGGACCTGCATCTGTTTAACCCAGGATCCCAGAGTGACTCCAAGGGCTTTTTTGGTTGGCTCCTGCCTTGAGCCTCGGACAGAAGGTTTGAACAACCTTGACTCCAACACCTGGACTCTGCCATCTGGTAGTCTACCCTGCCAAGTGGTGCCACCCTAGTACTGGACCCTTGGATGTTGGACTATGGTGTTCTGATAGCCTCTGTGAATCTAGCAAAACGGACCCATTTAACTGCTGTGCAACACCCAGCAGAACTGACGCATAATCACTGCTGCATGGGTCTTCTCTGTTGCAAAGAACCATATCGCATCACAAGTCTCATTGGAATCGCCACTGCAAGATGCATTCTTGCCGCAGGCCCTCACATCCCTCATGGACATCAGCCTCAACGATGACGCCAAACTGCACATTGCAGCCTTGCAGCCCCTCAGGACTGACACGTCGCCTCAACTGCATGATAATTTTTGTGATAGAGGCACATGAAGATCGTCAGACAGAGGTATTCTATTCATGAATTATCTTCCCTGAAGCAAATCCAGTATCACATGTGTTTCACTTCTACAAAGAAGAGGAACATCCAACGGAATACATTCCTTTTGAGGATACTGAAATTCAACTAACTTAACAAGAGAATGCGCTCTGGTTTAAAGGCACCCTACAACATCAAAATCACATTTCCAGGCTCGGCCCACTAGGTAGACCAGGAGCAACATGGCCGGTATTAGCCAGCTATACACCACATCCTGCCATTGAAGAAATGGCAGGTGCGGAACTATTAGTTCAAATAAAACAACTAATAAAAATACACAGAAAATTGGTTCAATATGTCATGCGGACTCTAACAGTCCAACCTCCTATAAGGATTCCACAACACACCCCTTACTAGGGGAACACAAATAAAATTACACCACAGACTATACAATCAGTCATTGGTAAATTACCGGCAAAAAGGGAACAAATTCCATTCTGGATAGCTCAAATCGAGGCAGTATTTCCTGATATTACCCCTCATGAGAAACACAGGATTTTAACAATCTGTTTACCAATGGAAATCGCACCACACCTGGAGGACTGCAATACTTGGGGTACAGTCTTTGCTGAAATCTACACCAAAACACATGGTGTTCCATTAATGGCGGTAATACCAGACTTCCTGAAACAAATTCGAAATGAATATGGGGCAGAGCCTGCTTTAAATCTAGCGTTCGCACCCCAGTCGCGCCGAAGGTGCGCCAAAGGTAAGCCCGTCTACCCCCGTCCGGGCCTGGACCGCGCCCAGCGCCAGACCCCCTGGTCCCAGCAAAATCCACTCCTCCAACATCACGTATGACGCCGCCACCCTCCTAGCTCTTAACCCCAGACACACACCTCAATGCTACGAAGCTGCCCCGAGACGTACCCATGGTCCTTTCGCCTGCCGCTCCTGCAAATTTACCATTGAGAGAAGAAAGAGGAAGACCCGGTCACTCGTTTTTTAGTTCTGCTCACTTTTTATTTAGGGCAGAATCATACACTAAGGTATTTAATCCTTATGTGCAACCATTGTATTTTAGAAATTTAGGAAAAGAAATTGCAATAATTTTTACAAATTCTGTGACAGTCCGAAGAATTACTTACTGTCCTGCACAAGAACACATGTATTTACAAGAACTCAAATTGCACATTACTTAGAAAGACAAAAAAGAATTACACATTCATATAATTCTACAAAAAAAACATTTAAACATAAATTGCTCATTGAAGTTGAGAGTACCCTGTCCACATATTTTATGTCAGGCCACTAGAATAATTGTTTTTCTCTTTCTTTTGGCCTGATTGCGCAAGAGGCGGCTAATACAATAAGCATTCAATTTATTTATGAAAAAACACAAAATCACCACCGGCCAACTCCTCACATCGCTCAACCAAAACCCACCCGCCCTCTCATCGGACCCAAACCAAGCTACCATCGAATTCAAACAATGGATCACTCACAGCACCAACAAATTAGCACCCTTGAAAAACCATCACACCAAACAAGTCAGCAAAATGGCCCCCTGGTTCAACGAGGACCTTAAGAAATCCAAAAAGTTATGCCGTACTCTCGAGAAAACATGGAGAAAAAACCCAACCACCGACAACATGACCACTCTCAAGGCAGCCACCGCAAACACCACCAGCTGATTCGATCCACCAAGAAATCAGCATTCAAGACTCGACTCGACAACAACGCCCACAACAGCAAGGAACTATTCAACATCGTCAAAGAATTCACCAACCCCACCGCAGCCTCAAACAACATCACTCCCTCCCAAGACCTTTGCGACTCGTTATCCTCCTTCTTCTACAACAAAATTGCCGACATACATAACAGCTTTGAAAACAGTCCCAACGAACAATCCTCTCCACCCCCCTCAGAACCTAAACCACCATCTAACAACCTCAGCGCCTGGAACCCAATCACCACTGAAGACACCATCCGCCTAATGAACTCCATCCACTCTGGCTCACCAATCGACCCGTGCCCCCACCACATCTTCAACAAAGCAGACTCCATCATCGCACCCCTTCTCCGTGATGTCATCAACTGCTCCTTCATCTCTGCTACCTTCCCAGAAAGCTGGAAACATGCCGAAGTCAGCGCCCTCCTGAAAAAACCCACAGCAGACCCCGCTGAACTTAAAAACTACCGCCCCATATCCCTCCTCCCATTCCCGGCCAAAGTCATTGAGAAAGCCGTCAATAGCCAACTCGCCGCCTTCCTCGAATCCAACAACTCCCTCGATCCCTCACAGTCCAGCTTTCGAGCCAAACACAGCATAGAAACCGCCCTCATCGCAGCAACAGGCGACATCCGTACACTACTGGACAACGGAGAAACAGTGGCCCTCATTCTACTCGACCTCTCCGCCGCCTTCGACACTGTCTGTCACAGCACCCTCATACAACACCTCAGCAACATCGGCATAAAAGGAAAAGCATTGGATTGGATCATCTCATTCCTAGCTGGAAGAACTCAGAGAGTCCGTCTTCCCTCATTCACCGAAGTCATCTGCGGCGTACCACAAGGATCATCACTGAGTCCTACCCTCTTCAACGTTTACATGAGCCCACTCGCTTCCATCGCGCGTCATCACAACCTTAACATCATCTCCTATGCTGACGACACCCAGCTGATCCTTTCCCTCACCAAAGACCCCAACACCGCCAAAACCAATCTTCACGAAGGCATGAAAGAAGTAGCCGTATGGATGAAAAACAGCCGCCTTAAACTTAACTCAGACAAAACGGAAGTACTCATCCTAGGACCATCCTCCTCTGCCTGGGACGACTCTTGGTGGCCTGCGGACCTGGGCTCAGCACCCACTCCCACAGACCACACACGTAACCTTGGCTTCATCCTAGACTCTTCACTCTCGATGACCAAACAAGTCAACGCCGTCTCATCCTCCTGCTTCAACGTACTTCGTATGCTCAAAAAAATCTTCCATTGGATCCCCACCAAAACAAGAAAGACTGTCACCCACGCACTGGTTACGAGCCGACTAGACTACGGAAACACCCTTTACGCTGGAATTACAGCCAAATTACAGAAAAAACTCCAACGCATCCAAAACGCATCAGCGAGACTCATTCTGGACATCCCTCGCCAAAACCACATTACCGGCCACCTGAAAGACCTCCACTGGCTTCCCGTCAACAAGAGAATAACATTCCGTCTCCTCACCCACGCACACAAGGCCCTCTACAAACTAGGGCTAGAATGCCTCAACACTCAACTATCCTTCTACACACCCACCGCCAACTAAGATCCTCCAATCAAGGCCTCGCTGCAGTTCCGCGGATCCAAAGATCCACCATGGGAGGTAGATCCTTCTCCTACTTGGCGGCCAAGACCTGGAACTTACTACCCACTCACCTCCGCCTTACACAGAACCACATCTCCTTCAGAAAAGAACTTAAAACCTGGCTATTTGATAAATAATGAACCCCTCCCCAAGCGCCTTGAGACCCTCTGGGTGAGTAGTGCGCTATACAAATTCTTGAACTTGTATGAAGTTACTGAAAGATTTCAAACAGGTCTCAACAATAATATTAGCTAATATTAAAGGTGAAGCAGCATCTGTGGCGATCCGCCAAAAGCTAAGAGAATTTGATGTAACTGAGCAACCACAAGAACTAGCCAGAATAATCGAGAAATCCTATGAAGAACTGGGTAGGAACAGTTTGGGTGGTAAACCAGTGAAACCCCAACTGACTGAAAGTCCTGAAAAGGTCTTTATTAAAAATACTCTCACTCTTCCTAAAAAGAAGTGGGAGAACACTAAACTAACTTTTAAAAGGGAAGCGTTCTCAATCCTGAGGTAGGTCTCCTCAAAAGGAGCCCTCTGAAAGGAGGTA
Organism: Lissotriton vulgaris; assembly: GCF_964263255.1. Lineage (NCBI taxonomy): Eukaryota > Metazoa > Chordata > Amphibia > Caudata > Salamandridae > Lissotriton > Lissotriton vulgaris. The sequence continues at coordinate 459,055,263 of NC_141687.1, forward strand.
TAACCTCAGGAATAGGGATAATTTGAGAAAGCCTGGTAGATATCAAGATACTGATACAAGTTCCTCTCGTACCTTTAAAACTTCATCACAGAAATCCGAAAGAAGAGGACGGTCAGAACAAAAGGAAGAACGCGTGAAGTCCAAAGATGATCAGCACATTCCAAAAATTAAGAAAACCCAATTCACCAAAAAGAAGGTAGCAGGTCTAAAAATCAGACATGCCGAGGATCTTGAGGACACAACTCAAGAACGGGGAGTGGGCTCAGACAATGTTGGACAGCGCAGCAGAAGTAACCGTAGCTTGCAAGATCTTAAAGGATCATCTGGAGACAGTGGACCTGAATGAGTACATCCAAGTTGAAACTGATGATACCAGAGTTAGTGTCCCACACAAGTTATATGAAATAACACTCCGGATGGAGGGGGATATAACTTGAAAAATAAGAGCACTCTTTTGGGAGAAGCTCTCTAAGGGTTAAGACATTCTTCTAGCTGAACAAGACTGGCCACCTGAATTTGTCAGGGAGTACCCACATGGCGAAGACATCATTATGCCAGCATTCTCCAATCATATTCCAATTCATACAAAATATACTTATGCCAGGAAATGGGCAGTAGCCCAGGCTTCTGAATTATATAAAAATGATAAAGGATGGGATGAGGATTCTCCTCACCATAAAATCCAGTTTAAAAAATCCACCAACTGCACAAAGGCAGTATCCAGTTAAGCAAGAAGCTAAAAAACAAGTCAGGGAGATATTAGATCAACTTGAGTACCAAGGGGTGATGATAACATGCACCTCGTCAATGAACAATCCTTTCTTTCCTGTCTCCAAACCAGACAATACATATTGTCTAGTATTGGATTACAGATATTTAAACTCTTGTTGCAAAACTTCAGCAGTACAAAATGCTAAAATGAATAACATTGTGCGTAAAAAAATATAAAACGACATTAGATATTTCTAACGGTTTCTTCTGTCAAAACATTGCACCGGAAAGTAGGTATTTGACCGCTTTCTCAATTATAGGGACACAGCGTCAATTCTGTCACCTCCCCCAGGGATTCAAGAATAGCCCAGGGTTATTTTCAGCCAGAGTAACAGAGTTACTACAAACGTATGATGATGAGGCATTATCAGATGTCGATGACATCTATCTAACAGAGGATGACTTGATAGGCATTTGAACAGGGTGAACACCATAATATTGGGCTTCGCCTCTGAAGGGTACAAATTAAATTTTACGAAATCATGAATTGTCCACCTCAGCGTCCTGTTTCTAGGATATGAATTATCAAGTGACGGCAGGAGCCTGGCAGTAAACTTTCTAGAGAAATGTGCGCTGCTCCAACCTCCAAAAACGCTGAGGTCGATTCTAGGTTTCTTGAATTTTGGAAGAACTTACATTCTAAATTACACAGAAAGGGTTAAACCTCTCTACGAATTAATCAAAGCAGATTTCAAACAAAATAATTGGACTCAAAAACACACAGAAATTTTACGTTCAGTGCAAACAGACATGTTAGCAACAACACATTTACAAACACGCGTGAACGTACGCAACTTAGTGATCCGAATCATTCCAGGAAGATGCAGATTCACGTACTAAACCTTTAATGAAGGAGAAAAAGTACCTATTGCTTATAAAACACACTTGTACACAAAATCAAAAATGAAATTCACTTATACAAAAAAAATTCCAACAGCGGTTCAAACTGCAGTAGCAAAAGAGGGAGCCCTCGCACAGGGTAAGCGCATTATGGTCATTACTCCTGTACCTGCTTTAGAGGCAGTGACAAAAGCGAGCATTCCAAATGCAAAGGCTTTACATCCGAGATAGATACAATGGGTTAATTCTCTTGCTGCAACAGACATTGAGTACGTTTTTGACCCCTATTTAAAAACACAAGAATTTCTACAATACCAACTAGAATGTCCTCTACCCACTGAGATTCTGCCTCTAGAACAGTACGGATGTATAATTTATACAGACGGATCAGCACAACCCGCAATTGGAGGTGAACAAGCTTATAGTGCGCGATCGTTAAAGGTCGCTGGCGTTATGGTAAATTCTGACCTTTGGTCACAAAAACGCAATCTCTCGGAGATTTACAGCTCAGGGAGCTGGACTACAAGCTTTTAAGATGGCACTTTAAAATACTGATCGCGAATTCCCCACACTCATAGTATGCGATTCCTATTATTGCGTTCAATCTTATAATGAATACTTGCAGAACTGGATTGAAAACGGTTTCAAAGATGCGAAAGGTGCACAATCAAGCATAAGTTGCTTTGGGAACAGGTAGTTCAGTTACAAAAAGAGCTACAAAAAGCTCACATGATCCATACACTGAGTCATCAACGAGATGGCGTGCACGTTGTAGGGAATTCATTGGCTGATGAAGCCGCGAAGACAGCTGTGCAAATGGCTTCCGTAGCAGCAATCACTCGTTCAAAAACGAAAATAGACGGCGAAATAATGCAAGCTGTCAATGCTTCAAGCAAAGACAGATGTAAAACATTACCAAAAGGCTTTCCACTCAAATACTCATTTATAACTGATGCACATAATGTACCTTTTGCTCGAATCCCTGGAGTGGGTGATAGAGTAATTCCAAAAATGGAACATAGATTAGGACTAATCTTAGCAGCACATGAAGGGCTCGCCTCTGCACACGCAGGTGTTTCTGTTACAGTATAATTATTAAAACAGCAATACTGGTGGCCGCGCATGAGGGAACAAACCAGAAACTATGTTTTAAAATGTGAAATCTGCCAAAAGATGAAAGTCTCCACTGTGAAACGTCCTGGGCAGACGTCCCTATTGATTTCAGACAAACCATTAGCTTGCATTTACCTGGACCACTGCGGTCCCTTACAGAGGAACGGTAACTATAAATATATTATGGCCACAGTGGATTCATGTTCAAGATTCATTTGGATGTGGCCCCAGCGCTCGGCTGACGCCGAACTGTTATAACAGGTTTGCGAGTCTTTATCGGCACATACGCAGTCGGCATGCTACATTCTTACCAGGGTACTGCGTTTAGCTCTAAAGCTTACAATGAGGCAGTGGCCAATCTGGGCGTTGCATTGCGGTATTCCAGTCCATTCCATCCTAAGGGAAATTCAGTTGTGGAGAGAAAAAAACGGGACATAAAGCAATGTATAACAGCTAGGGTACTCGGCTCGGGTGACGGGTGGGTCAAACATCTAATAAGTCTCCAACGTAGTCTTAACAATCTGCCAACAAGTTCTCCTGGGGTAATCACTCCATATGAAATCCTTTTTGGAACTTTAATGAGTGTCCAGGACCTTGATCATTACACTTCAGTGGTAGAACAAAAACCTTTTGGTATCAAAGACCGTTTGGCTGTTTTGCAGGACTTAAATGAAACAAGAAAAAGTCAAAGCAACACACTGCAGATGCCAACAACCACTGAAGAGAAACCACCCGTCCCAGCAAGGCCTGCCTGATTTCCAAAGATTGGGATCTAGTCAGAGAAAAGATCGCGGACAAGAAGGAATTTGGGCCTTCTTACAGACAACCAGTACCTGTGCTAGCAATCATGGATCAAGAACAGTGTTACTACCGCCCCTTGCTGGAAGAAAGTAGAACAGGTTCGTATCCATCGACCTGGTAAAACCACATCATGTGGCTGATTATAAGTAGTAGGCCAAGGGAACTCCAAAGATGTCGCAGACGCCCGAATCTGGCTACAATCCAAGAGGTTCAAACTGAGAGACTGATAACATTTGAAGGCTTTACAGTACAGAATAAAGAACTATGTAACAAAGCCATGGAACTAGTGCCTCTTGAGACCCAAATAACAGTATGTCAAGAAACAACTGTCTACAATGAAATAGCATCCGAGTATACTAATATTCATTCATTTAATCTTTATTTGGCTCATTCGGGCATAAAAGATGCATATGCAACAACAATACATTTTGCACAGTGGATACAACATACCAATGGGAAGCAGAAAATATACAATGCAACAATTAATACATAAAATCATCCAAATTAAGATAGGCATAATAGCTATAAAACGAATATTTTAGCAAATACCATCACCAGCCTAAGTCAGGGCAACCTAACCTGCTTGTAATGTGCGCACATTTAATATCTACAGATCAAGAGCCAGGTTTTTACGGGTATACCTAACACTCAATAGGAATCTGCTGACACAAAACACTGTAAGGCGTCCAGTGTCTGTTTTGACAATCCTATATGCTTCCAGGTATGATCGTATACCTAAGGCTTTACACAGGGGTTTAATCCATCTTCTCCTGGCTAGGTCGTAGACAGTACAGAAGAACAATATGTGGCTGTCATCTTCTCTTAGATTTAATTGACAACATGTACAGTTTGCACTTTTTGATTGCCCTGTAGACTTATCCCATCTAGCTAGTACTGATTTAGTTTTAAGTATACCATATCTAAATTTTAAGTACAGGCTTTTTGCTAGGGGTCGTTGTATCTCATTTAAAAGTTCTTCAAACAGCGGAGAGTCCTTAAAATCAAGAAAACTACGTGTAATGGATCCACATGAATGATCATTTTGGTAATTGTGTGTTATATAAAACCAAAATCGGTCCTTGACCTGAATCTTACATCTTTGTTTCAAACACGCTGGATCGTCCCAGTAGTGAGCAAGGCCTATCCGATGGAACCAATTTTTAACATACTTAAGCCAGGGGTTTGTAATATAAACATCTAGATTCTTGACTTCTACGATTCCTTGTCTATAGTCTACAAGTTCGAGAGTACTCCAGAGTCTGACCCAGAACAATAGTGGCCTAAGTAGTGCAATATGATCTGTTTGTTTCATGTTTAGGTCCATAAACAATGGTACAAGTGGGGTACGTTTGGGCAATCTCAAGAGCCTTCTATAAAAGTTGTTTTCACTAATCGTAAAGATGTTACCTGCATTTGTACCCCAGATTTCTGCTCCATTTAGAGCACCAGATTGAGCCTTAAATTAAAAAACTTCTAGTGCTTGTGAAATGGACTTACTTAGACTTGCCCCATAACGCTTTATAATAGGTAAAGAACTCTGATTGAATATAGTTTTACTTTTTTCGATTTGCGTTCTCCATGAGGTTGTTGCATCTAGGGCATGGGTACTCACAAACTTTCTCTCGGGGGCCAAATTTATAATGTGGTTTGTGTCCGAGGGCCGCACCGGTGGGGGCGGGGTCAGTGGAGGAGGGGGCGGGGTTAGAGTAACAAAAAAGACTGTGACCATGAGGTTGAACAGAGGTCCCTGCAGCGGACGCCTTCATCCACTGAGCCACCAGACCCCGCATACGCACATCTCTCTTTCTCTCTCTGTCACCCTTCCTCTATCCCTCTCTCTCTCTCTCTCTCTCTCTCTGTCTCCCTCCCTCATCTCTACCTCCATCCCTCTCTCTCCCTCCCTCTATCTCCCTCCATCCCTCTCTCCCTCCCTCTATCTATCTCTCCCACTGTCTCCCTCCATCCCTCTCTCTCCCTCTCTCTCTCTGTCTCACTCACTCTGCCTCACTCCCTCTCATTCCCCCTCACTCTGACTGTCTCACTCCCTCTCTCCTTCCCTCTCCTTCCGTCCCTCTCCTTCTCCTTCCATCCCTCTCCCTCTCCTTCCCTCCCTCTCCCTTTCCTTCCCTCCCTCACCCTCTCCTTCCCTCCCTCTCCTTCCCTCCCCCTCCTTCTCTCTCCTTCCCTCCCTCCCTCTCCCTCACTCCCCTTCCCTCTCCCTCACTCCCCTTCCCTCCTTTCCTCCCTCTCCCTCACTCCCCTTCCCTCTCCCTCACTCCCCTTCCCTCACCCTCTCTTACCCTCACTCCCCTTACCTCACGCTCACTTCCCTTCCCTCACTCCCCTTCCCCTCACCCCTTCCCTCACTTCTCTTCCCTCACTCCCCTTCCCTCAGTCCCTCACTCCCCTTCCCTCAGTCCCTCACTCCCCTTCCCTCAGTCCCTCACTCCCCTTCCCTCACTCACCTTCCCTAACTCCCCTTCCCTCACTCCCCTTCCCTCACTCCCTCCCTCACTCCCCTTCCATCACTCCCTCCCACTCTCCTTCCCTCCCCTTCCCTCACTCCCTCACTCCCCTTCCCTCACTCCCTCCCACTCTCCCTCCCTCCCCTTCCTGCACTCCCCTTCCCTCACTCCCACCCTCACTCCCCTTCCCCTTCCCTCTCCCTCACTCCCCTTCCCTCTCCCTCACTCCCCTTCCCTCACCCTCACTCCGCTTCCCTCATTCTGCAGAATGAGAGAACACATTGTTGCGTCTGCAAAATGAACGAGACGCCCCTTTCACTCGTTGTTTTATGTTTTTGTTTGATATCATATGTGGTATAGTAAACCGTTATCAGATCTGTCCAACAGCTCGTGGCGGATTTCTTGTCAAACTGTAATGTGGCAACTGCTGTAAACGACACTTAATGTCTGCCCAGTGCCCACATTACTTCTGAGATGTTATTTTGGCAGGGCCTGCGTGGACTGTGAGGTGATGGAAGGAGGGGAGGGAGGGAGGGGGGCACCGGGGAGTATAGGGTAGGCGCTGAGGCTCGCTCTCTCCACTGCTGACTTCCATGTGATTAACTCTTTCTTCTTATGGGCAGGGGGAAGCTGCGGCCAAGAAACAGCATGTATGGATGTGAACAGAGAATTTATTGCAGGAGTGGTTGCCGAGCAAACGATTTGTTGAGAGACAGAGATGATGATCACCCATACTATATAGACAGGGCCTACACATTAGGTAGTGTGTTACAGGTCACACAGGCGTTTTTTGGCAGGGTGACTCAGGTATTCAGCCTTCCCAGGCTGAGAAATTGAGTACAGTTACATTGGGTGACATGGTGACCTGATAGCAAACACTACATAAAAACAAGTACTTGTTCCCAAAAATGAGTGCAGCTAGCCCCCACCGGCTCAAATTAAGTACTGCCAATTGCTGTGTCCCCCAGGCTTTCATGCTGTGTTCTCTCATAAACAACCTACCTCCATCCTCGGCCCTAACACGAAACTACAAAACGGCACCGCACAAACTACCTCATCCACCTCTCGCTTCCACCACATGCAGCACACACCCACTTACCAATTTATGTGTGCTCAACCCTGACACTGAAACCCCACCTCGTCCCTCAAGCTCACCCTTCCTCTCTCCTTCAGCCAGTTTCACATCCATTCACCTTTCACTTTCACCACATACACACCCTCGCCCACAACCACCAATCTACATGTGCCACACCCTCCCCACATCATACATCCACACCTGCTCTCCCCTCATGATCAACCCCCTCATCCCTCAAGCTTACCCTCACTCTTTCACTCTCCAAGCCTCACACCCCGCTCACTTCCACCACATAGACACCCTCGCACTCTCTCAAGCACCCCTACGCATGTTCCCTTCACACCCGGTCTCTTTCCCTTGCTCGGCCTTGCGCTCTCCCTCACAAACACCCCTCCCACTGCCATTCACCTGCACGCCCAAACCCCACCTAATAATCCCTCAAGCTCCCTCTCCGCCTTGACTACGCGAACGAAGCGATGCGCAGAAGGGTTTTACAGCTTTCACGGGGCACCCTTTGGCAAAGTAAACAAACATTGTTTTTTATAATATTCGCTTTTAATTTTAAGATTTAGTTACGCAACTCACCTTCAGTCCATCAATGCCCCTGTGACCTTTTTCCCCCTTTAAACCTTTGCCGCCACGTCCTCCCTTTTCACCTCGGCCCCCTTTGAGTCTCACTCCGGTTACACACACGCTTTAAAAATGCTTTCTTTTTTAATCACGGGTACGATGTCACAGTCTGCTTGGTCCGCGGGCCGCCAGGGAAGGCTTGCCGGGCCGCCACCGGCCCGCGGGCCGTACTATGAGTACCCGTGATCTAGGGAAACACCCAGGTATGAGAAGTTTGAAACCAGTTCAAGCCTTTGACTATTTAAAAAGATTTGCCCTTTAAAAGATTTGTGGGGATTTATGGACATACATTTGTTTTTTTTCGTATTTATTTCTAGGCCTTTTGAATCGCAGTACATTTTAAAGGAGTTTAAAAGGGTTTGTAGACCCATGGGCGTTTGCGAGATCAGGATTGTGTCGTCCACAAGTAGGAGAGAGGGGACCCTCACACCATTCAGCTTTGGAGAGTCATTATTGCACCCATCTAAATATTCTGGGATGTTGTTGACAAATAAAGAAAAAAGTGTGGGAGGCAACACACATCCTTGGCGGACTCCCCGTCTGATAGGTTTGAGTTCTGTTAATTCCCCTTTCGGGCCCCAATGTACTCTTGCAAAATTATTGTCATGTAATCGTATAATCTGCTGGAGTATACAGGTTGGTAATCCCAATGCAAATAAACAATCCCATAAACGATCCCGCAAAACTAAATCAAAAGCTGCCCTAAGATCAACAAAAGCTACATAAATGTGTCCTTTTAATAAAAAAACATATTTCCAACAAATGCAACAAAACCTAAAAACCTAATCTATCGTACTAGTGTTCCGTCTAAAACCTGCTTGGAACTTGGTAAAGATCTCATTCTCGTCAATCCATGAATCCATTCGATTTAAAAGATGCCTTGAAAAGATTTTTTGTAAAATGTCTAAAAGACAAATGGGACGATAGTTAGAAGGATCATATCTATATCCCTTCTTAAAAACTAAGATAATATCTGCTCCCCGCCTACTATCCGGTAAGTTCCCACCGGCAACTAATATATTAAAAACCTTGTTTATGTATGCCGCCCATACACTGATCTCATGCTTCTACAAGTCCCCAGGTATTTTATCTAAGGCTGGGGCTTTACCGTTTTTCACGGCAGTTATTACTAACTCTGTTTCCTCGAGACTGAACTCTATAGTATTTGTGGGTGGTACCAACCATGGACTATTCCCAACAGCTATCTTATCACTACCTGGGGCTTTATACAAGTGAGTAAAATTGTTGACCCAAGTTTGTTCGTCAATGAACGCATCATCCGGTGACCTTCCTCCAATTTTCTCATTAGCAACTAGTTTCCAGAAACCCACATTGTCCTTCGCTTTAACAGCTATTAGCATGTTCTCCCAACATTCCTCATCCCAGTTAATTCTAGCCTTTTGCTGCACCCTCCTATATTCTTGCCTTAAGGTCCTAATTACATGTGGTGTTTTGCTCTTAATTACCTCTAGGAGTTTACCCTTACAGTTTCGACATTCCTTATTGTACCAGGGTTTGGTACCAATGGAGCTAATTTTTTGCAACCTTTTTTTGTTTGGCATTTTTGACACAAGTGGTACTAAGGCTTTAAAAAATTCATTATGCAAGTCAATAAAAACCATACCCTCTAGTATACTAATATGACAAGTGAACAAGTGGTTCCAGCGATTTCATCGAATTCTGAAGCAATCCCTACAATTGACAGAACTGCCTCTGGCTATTTCATTAACTTTGATATGTTTTTCCGAGGATGCAAGTAAACCTGAAACAATGCCAGCTAAAAAAACTTTTAAAGAACAAGCAACGGAACTCTTTCACCAACTGGAAAAAACATATCTGGTTTCACCATGGGTTAAAGTATGGATTGTCTTAGGTGTACTTTTTCTTCTACTTTGGTTGCCTCTGGTATTTACCTTGGGAATGCCGATCAATAGAAAATATAGTACAAAGGACACAGTAAGAAAGAGCATCAACTTACTACTTCAGCCACACAAATCATCCCATTGTGAACAAAGAGCCTTGTCAACATTGAACATCACAGCCGTTCCTATACCAGGTGGTATAGCTTGGGACAGAACTGATTATGACATTCTTGGTCCGGCGGAGCAGTTGAAAATTCCACACCAATTCAAGGTTTTCTTGACTGACTTTGTTTCACCCAGCACCTTTTCTGATGATTGGGACTTTGAGACTGTCAATAATATGATGTCGGACTTAGAAATGTCTGCAAAATGTACAAATCATGAATACTTAGAAGGTTCATCAGATTATCAACAAATACTGTTATAATCACTAGGGTCATAATTTCTTGCATAAATCTGCAAATCCTAGAAACGTATTAACTTATAACCAATGGAAACATTGTCTGACGCCACCAAAGGGTAGCTCTAAAACATTTTATGACAGATTTCCATACTTTTCAGGTTTTAATGTTTCAAATCCAGAAACATTTTTACTTTAAAAATGTTAAAAAGACAGGAATGAAAATTATGTTGACGAATACAAAGCAAATGTATTCTGCGGCCTTTTATGCTCATCTGTCTACTTTAGGCTTTGACTTTTGGAAAAACAACATTGAGGCAAAAATTGTCTGGGGCACAAAAGACTGCCAGGTGCAAGGCTTAGAAGCTTTATTTAGAGCCTGCATTATCCCAGAGCAAATAATGTTTTTGAATAACACTGTTCAACAGACATCTTGTCTTGGATTAGCTAAGAATAAATATTTAAACAAACCGTCAATACCTACACCTATACCTACACCTCACTTGATAGCAATAACACTTTAGAGGGGGTGGTCGATGTAAAAACTATTTTACTTAACAACAGAACAGATCCTGAATGGAATTTTTTTTAATCTGGCCCACAGACACAAACTACTGTCAAGATAGATTCCTGAATAAGACACAAGGGTTCACATTCATAAACGTTTTATCTACGCCGGTATCTATGCCATTTATAATGAAGCATGGAAAATAACGCAGGCAGAGACTGCAGAACGAATACGAGAAATTGATTGTATTCATTTAGAGAAATCTCTCTGTAGTTGACAATGGGTTAACAATGGGTTAACGACTCTATTATCCAGAATATATTCTTTGGATAGCATAGTATCCTCTGCCATTGACATAATGGAACAGGACTTGGTCATGTTACAACATGGTCAGTCACAATTGCGTTCTATAATGCTTTTGGGCTGGATGTTACAAAACCTTCGTTCTGGCTATGTGCCTTGGCGTCTAATCAGCACCACATCATTGTTTTCTGAATTTAACCTTACAGATAAACAAATCACTTTTGCACAGAGGGGAGCAGACTACACGGTGCTGAGCATTGAAAAACTGGAAAGATTACCATTAACTGTTTCTGAGACACTACAACAGAATGGATAATACACGGTACAATCACTCTGCCTGTTACGATTTTCCATTTTCAGTATTGTTTGAAACATATACCAGCAGGCGTATATGAAAGGTTGGGTAAAGAATACATCAAGACATCCTGGGATTTACCTTATACACACAAATGTTGTAGTGGGGGAAAAGAAGTTTTTCTTAGTGGTACGAATTGCGAAAATACACTAAGCGGTTCAAGCTTATGTCAGGGTATTAATTTACATTGGGCCTGCAATGGTTCTTCGAACAACTTATCCTGTCACCTGTAAGGTTCTCCAGCTGCAGTGATAGATCCAATTTTTAGGCAGCTGTCTAATGGAAGTTACATTATGTTGAATGATCACAGCTGCTGTGGCCTGTTGCCAGGAACCCCCTATCTCGTAACTGTGTCTGCCAGGGTCACTTGCTTTATGCAAGTATTGTTTCCTAAGACTAAGACAGGCGGGAAGTCGCCATTATGGCCTTCACTGAACATCTCTTCTATACAAATTGATACATTAAGCATATTGAAAGCCATTCTTTTACAAAAAACTGTGCCACTGACCTCGGCCAAAGAAATGTGTGATCTGCAAGTCGCAAGGACTTCTGCAGAGATGCATGCCCTTTTATCGACAAACTGCCCGATACATTTCTCCGAAATGTTAGGTCATATCTTAAACATGTCTCATACGAGTGGTATTTTACATGTATTTAAGACGATTTTTTCGGGACTGTTAGCACCCTTTGAAGCAGTCCTAAGCATATTTCCAAACTTCGTGCACTCTGTGTTTGGCGGCCTGCCTCTCGTAGCAGGGATACTATTTTTGCTCCTTCTGCTCCGATATGGCAAGCCAGGTCACCATCGACACCCAGATCACCTTGGAGAACACCCTCCTGTCAATGAAGTGTCATGAGCACATGATACAAATACTGGGATTGACTTGTTTAGGAGATTTGAATACCAAGTGGTTTCTATCATTCCGACCAATCTGGCAAGATTGCATCTTACCTGTTCTACGATGCCTGCTATGTGGAGAAGTGCTAGACATATGTCTGATACTCCCATCTGTCCTGCCAACGGATGTTGATACTTTGCTCGAACCAGTAACGGCTCATGCACTGTGTTGTCCCCAGCGGCTACCAATCCTGATGATGGCATTTGTTGAGATCTCACAGACGCAAAATGCAGATGGTGAGATACGTGGAGCAACAGGCACACAGGTACTTGCTAATGCGACTGACGCTGACGGCGATGCTTCTTATCTATGTGCAGTTGATCTGCTTAACGAGGTAGACCAAATTTCACCTAAGTAGTAGACACATTCTTTACCAGTTTAGAAGATTTGAGGTTTTCTCCAAGCAATGACACTGACTTTTGAAGTTAGCACACAGTGCTCTGTGAGACTCTAAATTCGACCTTCACTTTCCTGAACAAACTTCTAACTTTGGAACTCTATTTTTCTATAATTTGACTTATTTCCAAAATGGAACTTTTTTTGGCACAAAGAAATCTGCTTAAAGTAGAACTATTCCAAGAGAACAAGAATTCTTTGAATACTTCTAAGGGACAATATTTGACCTTGTCCTCACTCAAACAATTTATATATTCTGTCATGAAATGACCTCGACTTTTCTTCTACATTTAACAGCCATTTCATAAATGTATTTTATGATTCATTCGGATAGCATTTTTCAAATGTCATCTATATGCTTTGAATGAAACATTGCTTTTAAATGCGTACAGCACAAATGCTATTTTCGTGTACAACCATTTCGAATGCATTTTATGTATTTTGGGTGGGGTTTTAACACATCATGTTTAGATATGTTTTATGTGTTTAGAACTTAGTAATGTCATACATAATAAAGTGGAGTGGGTGTTGTGTGGAATTTTAGGCTCCGAGTGAATTTTCCCGATTCATGCACTTATATAGGTACAATTCACATTGCCCTAATATAGGCATATAAACCAAGCCCTTATTAAGACGTAGCCCATGCAGACCAAATACAGGCATGACTACTTCCACCCGTACCAAACGTCACGATTTCTTGGAAAATCAGCTTAAGCAGTTAGGGAAATCCCCCTTGCTTGAATATTGATTTGTCCAAGATCTCATGTACTTTGCAAAGAACTGCTATTCCCTAGGGGTTCTTTCCTGATGTTATTATGCCCGACTTTATGTCAAACTAGACACCTTCGAGGTATAAATATGCCTTCACTTTCTCTAGCAAGACACGGTGGTTCGGAGATGTTCGACTATCTACTTGCCCAATGCAGCTCGCTACAGCAAGTGCCAAAGGAAGCCGACCTTCCAGCTCTCGGCAAGAATTCAGCTCCAGTGTTTTCAAGCTCCCCCTGCGGGGTGTTGGGAAATCGAGTCTCGAGACTGAGATACCAGACCTCCTTCATTCTAAACTAAGGTATGGAGCTGATTAGAACCTAGAGAAATCTTGGATAGATTCTTGGCAAAGAAAACTAAAACCTATGCTACACAAAACTTACTTCTTCCCGCGTACTAGACTTAGGTTAGGTACATTGGGATAGGTGTATTTTAGAAGCACCAGTTGAGTATTTTTAGCCATTGTTATTTATGTATGTATTTATATATGGTTTAGGAACCATACAATGCTCTTACAGTATTATTTTATAATATTGCACTCACTGTACGCATTATACTTTGCAGTCTGCATTACGATTGTAGCAGTTCACTTTTCTTGCATGAGAATGAAGACTGTTCAATAAAATCTTTTATTGAAAACGCCTGTCTCTCTATTTCTCTGCACCTCTGTAGAAACAAAGCATGCATGAGTGACTGAGTGAAATACTTATCTATTGTTTCCGCGACTCTAGAGATACATTTCTTATTCTTGGGAAAAAAAGTTGTCATGTTTATTTGGTTGTCAGAAACTAATCGCTTCTTGTGAATTCAAGAAAGTTTCTAGTGACCTCTGAGCTGGCACTCACTATTAAGTTTAATATATTCGATAGAGACCTAGTCGACCTCAGTCCTACGTCTAATCTATAGGATATGTTATTCCAATGCGCAGAGCCCATTGGGAATATAGGAACTACTCTACATGTAAGGACATGGTAACTTTAAAATCCTACATGTACTACTTTAAATACACACATGTAGAGACTTGGACACTACATTGCCCATAATCCTTTGATGTCACTTCTGCCGCCAGGAGGAGAAGGCGGGCTAATAGGCGCAAGAGAATCCACTGCTGTGTGGGACAAGCACCTTGAGACTGGGGCACTACACTGCCTATTATACTTTGCTGCCAGTGCTGCCACGGGAAGTAGGAGAAGGAGGAGATAGCCCTCTCAGTGCTTTCTGGCATGATGAAATCTACAGCTACTTGGGGTGAGCACATCACAGGACAGGCCTGGAGAGGGCCCAGGTGAAGACCAAGTAAAGAGCGGGTTCCTCTTTGCCTGGAGGAGGCTGGGCAGGGCCATTCCTCTTTTGTCTGGATACAAGCAGATATTGTCAGCTCTTTTGCCTTTTTCTTAGGTCCTGCCTAATTCTGCCAAAATGGGGAAGAGGAAGCCTCCTGTAAGTTCATCATAAACTAAGACAAGCACTTACCTGGAAGATTTTTCTCCTGCGTGCTGGAGGCGTTTTCAACAAAGAAATTGTACTGGTCAAACACTGTCTTTTCCTTTCTCCCTACTTTGTGCTTTCTGCTCCAAAAGTGCCTATAGATTCTGACATGGAAAGCACATCCACCACCAGTGCCCTGGGAATAAGTCATTCTAGCCCCCTTCCTAACACTTCCTTGCAGTATTTGCAGTACCCATGGAGCTGCAACCTCAATTGTCAAGATCTACCCTTACTGTTCCGGTAGTGAAAAGAAAGAGGGCAGAAGTGTGAGTTAAAACCAAGTGCTAACGCACAACCCCTAACACCTTGCAATGGGGGTGGGGGGCCAAAATAAGGATGAAATTGTGGGCGCAATGGGTGCTTTATGCGATAGAGTTCTTGATACTCTGGAGGCTAAATTAAACCGGATTCCCGAACGGTTGAGTTTAATGGAAGCAGAATTATGTGAGTTAAACTCACCCTTATTTGATCAGCCACCTAGCATGGCACCATCAGATATTCACCATCCTGTGGCCACAATCTCCATCATGTCGTCCGGTACTATGGAGAGTAATGCTGCTTACTCTAACAACTATTGTCTGACAGATAGGGTGGCTATACAGTGTTCCACCATGGTTAATACTGAGCCATTGAGAATTGAACGATCTGTCTGTATGGGGGAAAGGGAGGAGATGAGAGTGGGCCAACTGGGGCACTTGAGAGCTGTGGAAGGTACGCCTCCCCTTGAATCTAGTTCTATCTCAATTAAATCTTTTTTTTCCTGATAGATGCCCTTATGTGATTGTGCTATCTTATGTGCCTTGCTTGCCTGATAAATTGGCTGAGTCGTTTGACCAACTCAATAATAAGGTTCTCCACTGTTTACAAACCTTTGCCCACTTTCCATACTTATACGCGTCCAATATCCTGATGGTTTGAAGGGTGGGCTGGATTGTCCCCCTGGAATTGCGATTGCGTTGTGGTTAACTTTAGGTCTCCAGCCATTGTGCACAAATGATTGTTTAACTCTTCCTCTCATGGTGGACCACACTCTGATAATTCCCTTCTACCATTGTTTTTTTTTATCGCCACCCGAGGCCTAGGCCTGTGCCTCCAGCTTATCCATTAAGACCATTGATTTTTAGCAGTGATAGACTTCACCGCTATCTGGTTCCCCCTGCCATTGCAGAGGCTCTCTCTACGCTTACAGAGATAGACTGACTGCACATTGATGATAGTTCTGTAGACATGTTGCCTTTCCCCATTCATACACTGGGCACTCCAACTCTAGGGTCTCCAAGGTTAGTTTCTTTCAATCCTCCATTACACTCCTATCGATTGCGATGCCCTCCCCCACCCTCCCCGGTCCTGATTGAGCTATCAGACTCTTGGCTGATACTGTGAGACTATTAGCCACTATTGCCCAGTCGCCTACTGAGAAACATGCTCAACCTAAGTTCCAAGGCCAGCAACTATCGTCCGTTCCAGCCACTTGTATGTCTCCTGCCAATCCATTGACTACTTTCATAGCTCTTGTCAGCTGGAAAGTTGCCGGTATTAAGTCAAAGTTTGGTGACCCTCTATGGCAGAGCTTTCCAAACGGTGTGTCCCGACACAGTACTGTGTCGCCTGCAAATGGTGGGTGTGTCACAGGCACTTAGCACATAACTGCTGCTAATTAAGAGGCATTCCTAGACACTCTGCTCTTTGGTCTTTTAAAGACCTGTGAAGGGCTAGGGTGCGGCTGTGTGTGTGCCTGGGAAGCTGGGGTGAGGTGACAGACAGAGAGAGACGGAGGGAAGGAGACAAAGGGAGGGAAACAGGGAGAGAGAGACAGAGGGAAGGAGGCAGAGGGCGCCAGACAGAGGGAGGCAGATAGAGGGAGGAGGGCGACAGAGGGAGGGAGACAGACAGAGGGAGGAGGGTGACAGAGGGAGGGAGACAGAGGGAGGGAGACAGAGGAATGGAGACAGAGGGAGGAGGGTGACAGAGGGAGGGCGACAGAGGGAGAGCGACAGAGGGAGAGCGACAGACAAGAGGGAGACAGGCAAGAGGGAGACATGCAAGAGGGAGACATGCAAGAGGGAGACATGTAAGAGGAGACTGGCAAGAGGGAGGGAGACAAGAGGGAGGGAGACAAGAGGGAGGAAGACAGGCAAGAGGGAGACAGGCAGGAGGGAGGGAGACAGGCAAGAAGGAGAGAGACAGGCAAGAGGGAGGGAGTGTCAGGAGCTAAATACGCTGTCTCTTACCTTAGATATGACAGGAATTCCTGTAGACAGCGTAGAGGATTTTCGCAGAGACGCAAAGGACCAACTTCCCAGAAACTCTAACTAAAACTCGCTGACTAGATTTTACAGCTAAGAATTAACTAGAACTTTCGGGAGGAGGGCCGGTACTGGACGTTGACTGGAATGTAGGGCGTTTGACTGTCGACCTGTGAATTAACAAGAACATAAACTTACTATCCAATTCTAGATTTACAGTATTCCTACTTAAAAACCTGTTCCTCCCTGTTCACTTTCTAAAAGGGCTAAGAATCCACTGAGCTGAGCCCTACCTGCGAACAGTCTGGCTCTATCTCCGTCCAGTATTTCTTGTCAGGAATGGAGTCTTGGAATCGTCCTTTATTGATGACTTGGAACTTTTCCGGATAGAAGTCTGGGACGTCTGTGAATAAATAAATTACTATTAAAAGAATGAAGTCTTCTCCTTTAGTTCACTTTCTCCTAGTTCACCCTCCCCTGTTCTCTAAACTTACTTGAAAATCAACTCCTTCCAAAATTAAATGGTGGGTTCAGATGAGTTCTTGTGTACCTTCCCTAAGAAAATGAAATACACCAAGAAAAGCAACAACTCGTGCATTTACAATTCACAATGACCTTCTTGTGAATACCCTTAGACAGAAATTGTAACTCACTATGACCTTCTAGTGAATACTCCTAAAAGAGAAATATAACTCACTATACTTAATTCAGTAAACAAGTTTGTACTCAAAGTCACTCACAATAAACCTTTTGTAAATAACAAATTAAAAAGAATTCTCAGATATTCAAGTTGCCTCCCTAAAGGCATCAAACAAAGAAATGTCTATAAAAAGCCAATCTAAAATTGCTTTCTGTCTTGCGTTGGGCGCCTTGAGAATATTTAAACTTAGCTTTCAAGTCTTCTCATGCCGATGATGAAGATTGCAGGGCACCTAGTAAAGTTCTTCTTTCCTTGCGCAGACTAGGAGATCAAAAGGGCTTAGGCGATGCTCAACTGAAGTCCTCCGGTGGAGCGCTGAAGCTGGAGATCCGCTGGCTGGAACTCAGGATGTTGCCTTCTAGAAATCCTAAGGCAAAGCGAGTTCCCGAAGTCTGGGTGCGGTTTAAATACCGACCGCACCCAGAGACAACGAGCGCTTGCACGTTTTTAACTGCCTACAGCCTTCCGCGTGCGAGGCGCGCTGAAGGCATTCAGACGGCAAAAAGTAAACGCACATGCGTTTATTTGCCTTCAGCTTTCCGCGTGTTGAAGGCTTTTGACAGCTGTGTCTAAACAATGCGAAATACCAAAAATAAAACATGAAATGTCTAACCAAGGTCAGAATGTGAAGTAACATGTGAATAAAAAGACGACAACATTTATTGCTAAGTCTCATGTAAAACCTTTCTCAAATCTCACACAAAAACACAAAATACATAAAGAGGTGCTGGTGCACGGGACAGGGGTGGGTTTTTTCAGATGGGAAACAATTAAGTTATGTATTAGATGTACATGACTGAAGGGTATCTTGCGGACTTCCATGGAAAGGGGCAGGAGAATCGTGACAGTACTCCCTCCTCAAGATCCCCCCTAAAACCGGTGCAATAGGTTTGGGTTTTTCAGGATTTTGAGCATGGAACCTCCTTAATAATTTGGGAGCATTCTTTAAATGTTCCAAAGGTTCCCAAGACCTTTCCTCCGGGCCGTAACCTTTCCAGTCAATTAGATAAAGCAATCTTCCCCTAGATCTTTTGGAATCTAAGATCGATTTTACTTCGAATTCTGGATTTCCCTCAATATCTATGGAGGAAGGAGGCTGGATGAATCGAGTCTGAGAGTGAAATGGTTTGATTAAAGACACATGGAATACTGGATGAATCTGATATTTGGCAGGTAAGGTTAATCTCACACATACTGGATTTAAGATCTTCTCTATGGGAAAAGGACCTATGAACCTAGGATTACATTTGCAATTCCCTTTGAATTTTAAATTCTTTGTGCTTAACCAAACCTTATCCCCAGGTGTGTAAAGTGGAGGTTCTGTTCTATGTCTGTCAGCAAACCTTTTTTGATCTTCTTTTGCTTTGGCCAAATTGAAAACTGCTTGTTCTTGGATGGAGGATAATTTGGAAATATATTCAGAAATAGCTGGTACTTGGTTAAGTTCTTTTATCTCTTTTGGAAAAGACCTTGGGTGATAACCTAGGTTACAAAAGAAAGGTGACATTCCAAGGGAGGAATGATCAACATTGTTATAGGCAAACTCCAGTTGACTTAAGAGTGTTCACCATTCCTCACCATCATTAGTTAACATGCAGCGAATGAATTGCTCTATAGTTTGATTGGTACGTTCAGTAAGGCCATCTGTTTGAGGATGATAGCTAGAGGATAGACGAACATCCATATTCAGAAGAGACCTCAAGTTTTGCCAAACTCGTGAAATAAATTGGGACCCTCTATCCGAAATCACCACTGAAGGAATTCCATGCAAACGAACTACATTTTCCATAATCAAATGTGCCAATTCCATGCTAGTTGGTAGTTTCTTAAGCGGGACAAAATGAGCCATACGTGAGAACTGGTCTACAATAGTCAAAATGGTGGTAAAACCCTTTTTTGTGATTGGCAACTCAACAATAAAATCTTAAGAAATTGTGTGCCATGGTTGAGGTGGTAAGGGTAGAGGGTTTAACAAACCGCTTGGATTTTGATGAGAAGGTTTGTTCTGAATACAAACACCACAAGTTTCAACAAAAAGTTGCACATCTTTGAACATTGAAGGCCACCAGAAGGTTCTTTTGATTAAATCATAAGTTTTAATCTTACTTGGGTGGGCTGTTAAAGCCGTATCATGATGAAAATGTAAAATCTTTTCCTCTAAAGCATCAGTGGGTACAAAAATGAGATTCTGCATAAAGATCAAATCATCCCTTTCTTGTAAATAAGGATGTGATTCTTTCCAAACCTTGAAATCTTTCTTTGCCAATTCTTCTTTTATGTCTGAAATAACATCACAAACAGTTATACTGGCTTGAAACCGTGATATAGGTATTACCGGTCTTACCTCAGAAGGAGCATCAATAAAAACCTCTCCCATTCTTGACAATGCATCAGCTTTCAAATTCTCTTTACCTGGTCGATAAGTAATAACAAAATTGTAATCATTAAAAAACATTGGCCATTTCAATTGTCTTGCAGATAGTGCCTTTACAGACCTCAAGGCTTGAAGATTTCTATGGTCCGTATATATTGTCACTGGATGTCTGGCTCCCAGCAAATAATGGCGCCAGTCTTCAAATGCTGCCTTTATTGCCAGAAGTTCTTTATCGGCAATTGCATAATTCAGTTCTGCTTCAGATAGTTTCCTAGAGAAATATGCAATTGGGTGCATTTGTCCTGTGTCAACATGTCTTTGAGACAAAATGCCTCCTACTGCAAATTGGGAAGCATCTGCTTCCACAATGAAAGGCTGACTGGGATCTGGATGAGAAAGAATAGGGGCTGAAATAAATTTCTTCTTGAGATTCTGAAAAGCCTCTTCAGCCAGATCTGTCCACACAAATTTTACACCCTTTCTCAACAATTTTGTGATCGGAGTGATTGTTTTAGAAAAGTCTTGGATGAACCGACGGTAAAAATTTGCGAATCCCAAGAAACTTTGAACTTGCTTTACAGAAGATGGACTGGGCCAGGATTCAACTGCTTCTACTTTCTTAGGGTCCATTTCAATCCCCTTAGGACTGATGACATATCCCAAGAATTCTACCCTTGAAGTATGGAAAAGACTCTTTTCCAACTTAACATACAAAGAATTAGAAAGCAGTTTTTTAAGAATAGCTCGGACCTGTTGCACGTGCTCTTCTTCAGAATTCGAAAAGATAAGAATGTCATCTATATAAACAACACAGCATACATCAATGAATTCGTGCAGAACCTCATTTATAAAAAATTGGAAGGCTGCAGGGGCATTGCAAAGACCAAAGGGCATGACTTGATATTCAAAAAGTCCAAATTTTGTACGAAAAACTGTTTTCCATTCACCGCCCTTTCGAACTCGTACCAAATGATAAGCTCCCCGCAAGTCCAATTTTGTATAAATGGTAGCCTTTTTGATCTGGTCTAATAAAGTGGGAATCAAAGGCAAAGGATACCGGTTCTTTACTGTCACATTGTTCAAAGCTCTATAATCTATACACGTGCGCAATTCACCTCCCTTTTTTGGAATGAAAAAGAGAGCTGACGAGACAGGAGACTTGGAATGACGAATAAAGCCATTTGCCAGATACTCATCCAAGTACTCTCTAAGATGAACATTTTCTTTTTCCGTTAAAGCATAAATTCTGCTACAAGGCAGAGTAGCCCCTGGGACAAGGTCTATTCTACAATCAAAGTCTCTGTGTGGAGGGAGAGTGTTTGCCTTTTTCTTGTCAAATACGTCTTGAAGATCTGAGTAAACAGATGGAACCCCTTCGATAGCCAAAACTCTAGATGAATCAGAAGGAAAGTTAAACCCTTGAATAACCTCTCCAAATCTTTCAAGAAGGAAGCATCTATTAATGCAATGAGAAGACTGAAAGGTTAAAGTCTGGGATACCCAATCTATACTTGGATTGTGTTTTATCAACCAAGGAATCCCCAGAATCATCTTGAACTGAGGGGCGTCTATGATGTCAAATTGGATCTTTTCTTGATGAATGGGTGAACAGTCCATGTTAAGAATTTCGGATTGTCGGCTAATCGGTCCTGAAGTTAATTCCTTACCATCTACTGCTCTAACAATTTCTGGATGATCTTTTAAAATAGATTCAAAGCCTAACTGGGAGAAAAACTGAGTGTCCATAAAGTTTCCCGTGGCTCCTGAGTCTATTACAGCTTCTACCTTTCTAATCTGAGAGGAAGGCGATTGACTTCTTAACTCGACTAGAATACCAAAATGCTTACATCCCAAAGGTGGAACAGTAGAGGCCAAACTGGAAATTACACTCGATGAACCGACCTCTTCATTCATCGAGTTTTCTAGTTTTCCGACGACTCTTGGGTTAAAGCTAGATCTGAGGATTTTGACTTGAACTTATTTGGTCTAGTTGGACAGTCTCTTACAAAGTGTCCAGTCTTACCACAGTAAAGACACTGATTTAATTTTCGTCTCTTCTCTTTTTCGTCCTTAGAGAGTGGACCTCGAACAGTTCCTATTTGCATAGGTTCTACATGATCTGTCTTAGAGCCTACCTCCTTAACTGATGACGCATTCCTATCTTTTACAAATAAGATTTTATGATCACTCTTCCCTTTTTCGCCTTTTCTCTCACTAAGACGATGATTAAGCTTTATCACAAGATCAATAAACTCATCGATATCATCAGGGGGTTCTAAAATTTGAGTTACCATATCTTTTAGATCTTCCCGAAGGCCTCTATAAAAAATAGAAATTCTTTTATTATATGGCCAATTAGCCTCAAGTACCAGACGATTGAATTGGGAAATATAATGGAGTAGATCAGAAGACCCTTGTTTTAAACTCAACAACTCATTGTCAGAAGACTGCACAAACATATGTTTTGCAAAAATCTTTTTTAAGGCACGTTCGAAATTCCAGAAATTATACAAAATTGGATCATCTCTTTCAACTATAGGAATGGACCAAAGAGCAGCATCTCCTCCAAAATATGATAACATAAAGGCAACTTTGGAAGAGTCATCAGGAAAGGCAGATTTTTTGGCTAAGAAATGTAGATGACATTGCTGCAAGAATATGGAGAACTTGTTACAGTCCCCATAAAAGCGTTCTGGAGAAGCTAAAGATGTAGGTGTTGGGGTAACCACCTGAATCTGAGATCCCCCCCTAGAGTCAGAGGATGAGGCCTGTACACTAATTGGACTCTGCTGAATGGCTGCCTGTAACGCAGTCATGTCGTTTCTTAAGGAAACATTTTCGTCCCTGATGTCCTTTAGAACAGCTGCTATTTCCTGTAAGGAAACCTGGTCCATTGCGTCTGGGCGAAATATTCTTCTTGGGCTTTGCCTTCTGTCAGGAGCTAAATACGCTGTCTCTTACCTTAGATATGACAGGAATTCCTGTAGACAGCGTAGAGGATTTTCGCAGAGACGCAAAGGACCAACTTCCCAGAAACTCTAACTAAAACTCGCTGACTAGATTTTACAGCTAAGAATTAACTAGAACTTTCGGGAGGAGGGCCGGTACTGGACGTTGACTGGAATGTAGGGCGTTTGACTGTCGACCTGTGAATTAACAAGAACATAAACTTACTATCCAATTCTAGATTTACAGTATTCCTACTTAAAAACCTGTTCCTCCCTGTTCACTTTCTAAAAGGGCTAAGAATCCACTGAGCTGAGCCCTACCTGCGAACAGTCTGGCTCTATCTCCGTCCAGTATTTCTTGTCAGGAATGGAGTCTTGGAATCGTCCTTTATTGATGACTTGGAACTTTTCCGGATAGAAGTCTGGGACGTCTGTGAATAAATAAATTACTATTAAAAGAATGAAGTCTTCTCCTTTAGTTCACTTTCTCCTAGTTCACCCTCCCCTGTTCTCTAAACTTACTTGAAAATCAACTCCTTCCAAAATTAAATGGTGGGTTCAGATGAGTTCTTGTGTACCTTCCCCAAGAAAATGAAATACACCAAGAAAAGCAACAACTCGTGCATTTACAATTCACAATGACCTTCTTGTGAATACCCTTAGACAGAAATTGTAACTCACTATGACCTTCTAGTGAATACTCCTAAAAGAGAAATATAACTCACTATACTTAATTCAGTAAACAAGTTTGTGCTCAAAGTCACTCACAATAAACCTTTTGTAAATAACAAATTAAAAAGAATTCTCAGATATTCAAGTTGCCTCCCTAAAGGCATCAAACAAAGAAATGTCTATAAAAAGCCAATCTAAAATTGCTTTCTGTCTTGCGTTGGGCGCCTTGAGAATATTTAAACTTAGCTTTCAAGTCTTCTCATGCTGATGATGAAGATTGCAGGGCACCTAGTAAAGTTCTTCTTTCCTTGCGCAGACTAGGAGATCAAAAGGGCTTAGGCGATGCTCAACTGAAGTCCTCCGGTGGAGCGCTGAAGCTGGAGATCCGCTGGCTGGAACTCGGGATGTTGCCTTCTAGAAATCCTAAGGCAAAGCGAGTTCCCGAAGTCTGGGTGCGGTTTAAATACCGACCGCACCCAGAGACAACGTGCGCTTGCACGTTTTTAACTGCCTACAGCCTTCGCGTGCGAGGCGATCTGAAGGCATTCAGACGGCAAAAAGTAAACGCACATGCGTTTATTTGCCTTCAGCTTTCCGCGTGTTGAAGGCTTTTGACAGCTGTGTCTAAACAATGCGAAATACCAAAAATAAAACATGAAATGTCTAACCAAGGTCAGAATGTGAAGTAACATGTGAATAAAAAGACGACAACATTTATTGCTAAGTCTCATGTAAAACCTTTCTCAAATCTCACACAAAAACACAAAATACATAGAGAGGTGCTGGTGCACGGGACAGGGGTGGGTTTTTTCAGATGGGAAACAATTAAGTTATGTATTAGATGTACATGACTGAAGGGTATCTTGCGGACTTCCATGGAAAGGGGCAGGAGAATCGTGACAGGGAGACAGGCAAGAGGAGACAGGCAAGAGGGAGGGAGACAAGAGGAAGGGAGGAAAGAGGGAGGGAGAAAAGAGGGAGGGTGACAGAGGGAGGGAGACAGAGGGAGGGAGACAGGCAAGAGGGAGACATGCAAGAGGGATACATGCAAGAGGGAGACATGTAAGAGGAGACTGGCAAGAGGGAGGGAGACAAGAGGGAGGGAGACAAGAGGGAGGAAGGCAGGCAAGAGGGAGACAGGCAGGAGGGAGGGAGACAGGCAAGAAGGAGAGAGACAGGCAAGAGGGAGGGAGACAGGCAAGAGGAGACAGGCAAGAGGGAGGGAGACAAGAGGAAGGGAGACAGGTTATAGGGAGACAGGCAGGAGGGAGACGGACAAGAGGGAGGGAGACAAGAGGGAGGCAGACAGACAAGAGGGAGACTGGCAAGAGGGAGGGAGACAAGAGGGAGGGAGACAAGAGGGAGGAAGACAGGCAAGAGGGAGACAGGCAGGAGGGAGGGAGACAGGCAAGAAGGAGAGAGACAGGCAAGAGGGAGGGAGACAGGCAAGAGAGAGGGAGACAGAGGGAGACAGACAAGAGGGAGACAGACAAGAGGGAGACAGGCAAGAGGGAGACAGACAAGAGGGAGGCAGGCAAGAGGGAGACAGACAAGAGGGAGACAGAAAAGAGGGAGAAAGACAAGAAGGATGGAGACAAGAGTGAGGGAGACAAGAGGGAGACAGAAAAGAGGGAGAAAGACAAGAAGGATGGAGACAAGAGTGAGGGAGACAAGAGGGAGGCAGACAGACAAGAGGGAGGCAGACAGACAAGAGGGAGACAGGCAAGAGGAAGGGAGACAGAGGGAAACAGACAATAGGGAGACAGGCAAGAGGGAGACAGGCAAGAGGGAGACAGGCGAAAGGGAGACAGGTGAGAGGGTGACAGGCAAGAAGGAGACAGGCGAGAGGGAGACAAGAGGGAGGGAGACAAGAGGGAGGGAGACAGACAAGAGGGAGACAGGCAAGTGGGAGACAGGCAAGAGGGAGACAGGCAAGAGGGAGATAGGCAAGAGGGACACAGGCAAGAGGGACGCAGGCAACAGGGAGACAGGCAAGAGGGAGGGAGACAAGAGGAAGGGAGAAAAGAGGGAGGGAGAAAAGAGGGAGAGTGACAGAGGGAGGGAGACAGAGGGAGGGAGACAGACAAGAGGGAGGCAGACAAGAGGGAGACAGGCAAGAGGGAGACAGACAAGAGGGAGACAGAAAAGAGGGAGACAGACAAGAAGGAGGGAGACAAGAGGGAGGGAGACAAGAGGGAGGCAGACAGACAAGAGGGAGGCAGACAGACAAGAGGGAGACAGGCAAGAGGAAAGGAGACAGAGGGAAACAGACAAGAGGGAGACAGGCAAGAGGGAGACAGGCAAGAGGGAGACAGGCGAGAGGGAGACAGGTGAGAGGGAGACAGGCGAGAAGGAGGCAGGCGAGAAGGAGACAGGCGAGAGGGAGACAAGAGGGAGGGAGACATGAGGGAGGGAGACATACAAGAGGGAGACAGGCAAGAGGGAGACAGGCAAGAGGGAGGGAGACAGGCTAGAGGAAGACAAGAGGGAGGGAGACATGAGGGAGGGAGACAGACAAGAGGGAGACAGGCAAGTGGGAGACAGGCAAGAGGGAGGGAGACAGGCAAGAGGGACACAGGCAAGAGGGACACAGGCAAGAGGGACACAGGCAAGAGGGAGACAGGCAAGAGGAGACAGGCAAGAGGGAGGGAGACAAGAGGAAGGGAGGAAAGAGGGAGGGAGAAAAGAGGGAGGGTGACAGAGGGAGGGAGACAGGCAGGAGGGAGACAGACAAGAGGGAGGGAGACAAGAGGGATGCAGACAGACAAGAGGGAGACAGACAAGAGGGAGACAGACAAGAGGGAGACAGACAAGAGGGAGACAGGCAAGAGGGAGGCAGGCAAGAGGGAGCCAGGCAAGAGGAGACAGGCAAGAGGGAGGGAAACAAGAGGGAGAGAGGCAAGAGTGAGGGAGACAAGAGGAAAGGAGACAAGAGGGAGACAGAGAGAGGGAGACAGAGGGAGAGAGGGGGAGAGATGAGAGAGAGGGAGACAGAGAGAGAGGGAGGGAGACAGAGTGAGAGAGAGGGAAGGAGACAGGGGGAGAGAGGAAGGGAGGGAGACAGAGAAAGAGACAGAGGGAGACAGAGAAAGTGACAAGAGGGAGGGAGACAAGAGGGAGACAGAGAGAGGGAGACAGAGGGAGAGAGGGGAGGGATAGAGAGAGAGGGAGACAGAGAGAGAGGCAGGGAGACAGAGAGAGAGAGAGGGAAGGAGACAGAGGGAGAGAGAGAGGGAGGGAGACAGAGAAAGAGACAGAGAGAGAGAGAGTGAGAGAGACAGAGACAGAGGGAGGGAGACAGAGACAGACAGATAGACAGGGACAGGCATATAGATAGAGGCAGGGACAGGGGCAGACAGATAGAGACAGAGACAGACAGAGGGAGGGAGACAGGACAGATGGAGAGATAGAGGCAGATACAGGTAGAGACAGAGAGGGAGAGGGAGGGAGAGAGAGAGAGAGAGAGAGAGGGAGACAGAGGGTGACAGAGGTAGGGAGCGGGAGGAGACAGAGAGAGAGGGAGTCGGGAGGAGACAGAGGGAAGGAGAGGGAGACAGACAAAGGCAGACAGACAGAGGGAGGGAGACATAGGGAGGGAGATAGAGGGAGAGGGAGTCAGAGAGAGAGAGGGAGAGAGAGAGAGAGAGGGAGACAGAGAGAGAGAGGGAGATAGAGGGACAGAGACAGAAGGACAGACACAGAGGGATGGAGACAGAGGGACAGAGACAGAGGGACGAAGTCAGAGGGACGGAGACAGAGGGCGACAGACAGATGGAGACAGAGGGAGGGAGACAGACAGAGGGAGACCATGTGCCCACTTTTATTTCAAAATTTTCTTCCGGGGGGAGACCCTCCCCCAAAGCCTCCCTTAGGTGGTTCAGGCTCGCTGGCTCGCCACACTGCATTACTGTGTCACAAAATGATGCATCTCCAAAAAGTGTGTCACCAACATAAAAAGTTTGAAAAGCTGTGCTCTAAGGGGCTAGTTTATAGACAACCATTCCATCAAACCTGGGTATACAAGCATGTGTTTGAAACGGTTTTAAGTGTTTTTGTGTTCCTGCATGTAGGTCTCCAGCTTTCCGTTCATCTGGTGGGTTACTTGTCTGTTACTTGTCTGGGTGAATACCTCAATCTCCTGCTCAGTAGCTGATCTCCAAACAGGAACCCTGGATATTTAGGGGATAATGTTTTCCTCGTCAAAAACAAGGTTGGTGGAGGGTCTAAGGGGAAAATTATTTAAAGACCAAAGGACAGACAAACCCCTTATTCACAGTATAACAATACAAAAAGGACTGTCAATGGTCTCTACATCTATGGGGGGCAAAGAAAAGAAAAATGTGACCATTGACAGTCCTTTTTGTATTGTTAGAATGTTTTCCTCCCCAAAGGCTATGTCTTGCCTGTTAATTAACATATATAACCGGAGTCTGGGGTATCGACAAAAATGACCCACCATCCATTTGCCCGCCATTTAGGGTCCTATCATGTTATTGTGGCAGGTGACAAATACCTTACATATGAATTCCATGGTATAACCCAGGACCTACCTTATAAGGAGGACCAAATGTGGGAAATTCCATAATTTCCTCAGTGAAGAGAAACCTTACAATGAACACTGTTCAAGGGGAAGATATCACCCTAGTTTACGTGCTACAAGCTTGTAATGGCCACTCGTCCTCAGATTTTATTCCAGCCCCCAAATTAAGGAGAGGGTAGTATGTTAGTTTCACTGATTATATTATCGTAGGTGTTCGGCTGTGGAGGCTGATGGAAGATGTGAGTGTGCCAGAGCAAAATGAGAGTGATCACAGTCCTTTATTATTAATTATGAAGAAGTTGATTACTCTTGATCCACCTGCTTCTAAGATGTATGACCAGCAGTTAGAGATCATGAATAATCTCCATCGGCATACGTCAATAAGCAACAACGTATGTATTCTGAACCACGCATGTTTCTATATTGAGCAGCGTTAACAAATGCAAAATCTTTTTTCTATTAATTAATTTCAAACCCTTAATTTAGGTTTATAGGAGTGGCATATACAGGGCTGGTCCCTGTATGGTCCTGAAGAAACGCCAGGGGTAGCGTGAAACATGTTGACCATACACTTATCCTACCTTCATAGCAGGTCGGAATACAGTGTAAACCCCATTTTTAATATACCAACCTAGGAGCAGAATTAATTATTGAGGCCCACTAGCACGGTATTTTTAATCCACTTTCACCCACTCCACCCCACTACACTTTTGCACCACACATAGTCCTTCACAACTAAGTGCTCCTACGTAGTTCGCAAGTCGCAGCACGCCCCTTTTCGTAGAGAAGTGGGATGGCCCCAATGATGAAGCATGTCACTGTGAGGAAACACCGGTGAGTGAGGGGACTCAAGAAAGAAAGCTTTCTTTCTTTATTTTGGCTCCACTTATTATTTTTGTGAGCAGCTACAACAGAAGACAGGTCTTGGAACCCAGGAATGTGGGAAAACTGGGAAGCCAGCTGAGCTGAGTTGTCTATCCTACCCTCCGAATGGGTTGCCCATTTCGGGAACCTTTACTCTTGTGTGCATAAAGGCTTGTTTGGAGAGTGTCTCAGTGTCTAACTTGCCCTCTACTCCCGCAGTCTATTCTCCAGTAGAGATAGCTTTTGCAATAGCCTTACTGCAGCAAGGAAAAGCCCCTTAATTAGACAAGATCCCAGCTGATATTTTTAATTCGGACTCCACTATTTGGGTTCCTTATGTTAATGATATAACATACACAATTGTGGCAGGGAAGCAATGCCTGCTACAAAGGGAAGGGGCAGAAATTGTTCCTGTTTTTAAGAGGGGTACCCCTTGCATCCCCTCAAATTACCGCCAAATCAACCTCTTGGATGACCTCCAAAAGGTTTTTGTAAACACGTTCTCAAGTAGGTTTTGGACTGGATCAATGAAAAACATATCCTATCCAACTTGCACGCAGGCTTTAGGTCAAAGACTAGTTTAATCGATCAGGTCTTCCACTTCCTTTTGGTCAAGTAGAAGACTGTAGATATTAGAGGGGGAGAACTTTTTGTAGTGTTTATCAACCCATTGTGCTGCTTTCAATGTGGTGTCTAGTATGAAATTATGGGAGGTCCTACATTGACTGTGGAGCCCCTGTAATTTGCTAAAAATCATCATATGCCTCCATGAGGTAAATTTTGTTGGGGTCCGATGTGGCACAAATGGAGAACTATCCCAGGCAATTCCCATTGGTAAGAGCGTACACCAGTGCTGAGTCTACATTAATAATTGTTTGAAGCATTTGTTTAATTCTGTCAATGACTCCCCTACCCTGGCAGGACTTCTTTGCCAAGGATGCCCTCTTCTTTGTCAAAACTAAGGTAGGTCTTCAAAATGTTGTGGATAATTTTTGGTCTTGAGATTAATGCTTCCAAAACCAAACAGATTGCCTATTCTAGGAAGAAAATGGTGAAGGCCACTGTAAATATAGGCAACAAACCACTGTAAAGGGTTAGAGAATTTGACTACTTAGGGATTCGCCTGACTGATTCTTGTTCCTGGGCACCACAGATCCTCAAAAGCTCACATTTGATAAATCATAGAGCTAGGGCAATTCTCAGGTTTGCAAAAATGACTTCCTGGTTCCCAATTCTACCAGCAACAGAAATTTACAAGATGCAAGTAAGTGGGGCGGCTCTTTATGGTGCTGAAATATGGGGCCGTAGTAACACTGTTACTTTGGGTTCCACTGAAAACAATTTTATTAGAGCCTAATTTATCTAGGTAGGGTAATGCCCCTGGTGCAATTGACATTTGACATGTGTATTAACCCTGTTATTGAGTTGATTGCTTTGAGGCTGCTACTCTATTGGGTGTGTATTTGGACTACTAGTCAACTATACCATTTTAGAGAGGGACTTCATGAAATTGCAATCCCCTAATAGGAACCAGAGGTTAGCTTATGTAAACAAGACATGGATAGGCCTAGCCCTAGCCAATTTCTGGGAAGATCCCTCATCTACCCTGGCCAATGAAGGATTATTGATTAAATTACAATTTTGGGAAAGCAGCCTTACCAGATTTTCTTATTACATAAATCTGTACCTAACGTAGAGGAAGTTTGATATTATATTTGTCCAGTGCGTGCCTCTTCAGTGTGTTTGAAGCTTGGATACAGGACCCTTCCAATTTCTGCTTTCGTTCAACATGGTATTCTGTCCAACCTGGGCACTCATGCTGTTTTCTTGTACTCTTCTGGATGAAACAGAGGAACACTTGGGGGCTTATTTACAAGCCCCTTGCACTGTAGGTACGGCACTTTTTCCCATGTTAAAAGTGGTGCACTGGCAGCGCAAGACACTTGTAAATTAGCCCCTCTGTGTTGTTTTGCCCAAATTATGCTAAACCCAGAAGAAGCGGATTGTTCCCCCTTGCTGGTGCCTCGGACTGATAAACCAAATACAAGTCCATAAAATCTGCAATAGCAATTCTTCAACTGTTTTGTAGTGGCCTTATCTAAATGTCTTTATGCTGCATAGCTTATTAGACAAAAATTGCTAGCTCAATCTTAGAGAACCAATGTGTTCTGTGATTATCCATGTCGCTTTTAGGAAATTTTAAAGCTATTTATTGTATTACCTGTGTATTTGCTGAAAATCCTGTGGTTTTATCAATTTATTATGATTATTTGCTATATTTTTGTGTTGTATTTTTGATATTGTATGTTTGGATGATGAAATCATATTTTCGATCTATCAATAAACTTTGAAACTTTGAATACTCTGCAACCTTTTTTGTGGACTGCAAGGCCTAAATGAGAGTAACCTATTATTATTAAAAGGGGGGGGGGCTGACAAGTCAAATTACAGTTTTTACATTGCTACGGTCAGGCTAAAGTGATACCCCTGAAGCCATGTTTGCACTTCCATTGTTATGGATGGCACAATAGGTGCTGCAGTGCACTAGTGACATTTAACTTCCAGCCCCTGAGTACACTTTGCACAATGTACTAGGGACTAATAGGCACCTTAAATATGCCATTTAGGAGTATGTCAATTCAACCATGTTTAAAGGGTACCACAGGCACCTTACTACTAGTTAGCAGGGGTAAAGTGCAAGGAGTTCTAAGGCTAGTAAAATATAGATTTCAGCATGGGGGTGTGGCTACGCCGTGAGCGGGATGGCCGCACGGAGCTGAAGCTCTCCCGGCCGCGGCAACCAAATGACCGTTTCCCGGACTCAGCTGCGGCGCACAACCCCGTGATGGCAGGATAACATTCCGGGACCACGATGCTGATGACTGTGGTGTGTAATTCAACCTGAAAGTGGAGAAACGATCGCGGTCTGTCCCGCTCCCTGCCGGAGCTTATTACAAAATGGCGGCGGAGCTGTACCCTTCGAGAGCGTAGCTTGCAGCGGAGTGGGATCACTACGGGGGCGGTGCAGTAAGTGCGGATGTCTTTGAGCAGCACAGCGGGTATCCTGCGGTCCAGGGGTGTCCGTTTGGCCTCCCGCACGGCGCACGCATTTAGTCCCTGGAACCGCGAGCACTAGATGCGGCAGAGAAGAGGCCTGTTGGATCACTCTACAGTGGGACTGGACAAAAGCACTAGTTCTGGCATCTGTGTGGTTCTCCTAAGGGCAAAGATAACTTTGAGCTCCGGCGCCTGAGTACCTGTTGCGCCGCACCCCCACTCCCATCTGAAAGAAACAGCACTTTGACCGTGGCCTTCCTCCACTGGAGTTGGCAGGCTGATCCACGAGCTGGCACCGCTCTCATCACAGGGACAGCTCAGGCATATACATACCTTTGACTGCTCTGCGCCTCGCATGCTGCCATCTAGACTGCCACTCTGTGGACCCTCTCTCCTGCTTGGACTGTGGGACCCATTGCGTGCTCTTCCTACAATCTGTCTTTCGCAGTCCTGAGCCTCGCTGTGGCCACCGCATGCATACCACTGCGACAAGGTGCTCCTACACGCTGGTTTGCCACATAGGGCTCCCCCTGCAGCGCTTCATCAGCAGCCTCACACACTGACTATACTATCACCTCATTTTTGCGCTTTCCAGTGCAGTCGCGGCATGGGCCGCAGAGACCCTAAGCAATGTATACTTCCCTTCGAGAAACTTGTGGAACCTACCCTTGATCAGCCTAGCAACATGGTGGAAGGCGGGCAACCCCCTTCTACCTCGGTGACTGGCGCTAAGCACTTGAATCCATTACTGTTGAAAATGAGGGTGGGATTCAAGGCACTAGATATCCGCTTTGACTCCTAGGACAGAAACATAACAGATCTGGGTGCAAAGATCCAGGTGAATGATTGACGCCTTGATGTGGTGGAGTCCCGCACATCCGACCTGGAGAATGGAATGGCGCAATCTGTGAAAAGGGTAGACCGCATGGAACGGATCATAAATTAGGTGGTGACGAAAAATGAGGATTTGGAGGCACGAAGCAGTCGTAACAACATCCGCCTTATGGGAGTGCCCGAGTCCACAGCTTATGGGCGCATGGATAACCTGGTAGAGACAATACTAAAAGACTTGTTTGGGAAAGAGGCCTTCACTCCTGGCATTGTGGTGGAACGCGCCCATAGGTCACTTGGCCCCCGCCCTAACCCAGGATGCCCATCTAGGCCCATAATTGCGCAAATAATGAACTTCAGAGACAGGGATACGGCACTGCGACTGGCACATGAGATAGGTGAACTCTCCTGGCAGGGCTCCAAACTATCTCTATACCCTGATTTCACTGCCCTGGTTCAGGATGTGAGGAGGAAATATCTCGAAGTTAAAGCAATGCTCAGGAACATGGGGTTGAAATACGGTATGCTATACCCTGCCAGGCTGTTGGTGGAGGTAAATGGTCGTGTCCGAGTCTTTGAGAATCCTATGGAGGTGCAGGAATTCTCAACTCAACCATAAACACCCCACCGAGACAGACGCCACCTCACTCCCACACAGTGGGTCGGCTGTCAGTGTGGATTTATTCTCGAACTCTGGTCATGGCTGAATGATGGACACTTGATTTACCTTCATATGCCGCACGTTTGATTATTTGTTGTAAATGCTGGGATTTAACATGTTGCATATAATTTTTGTTACGGTTGCTGGCCCGTAGGATAGCATTCGCCCCCCTCCTTTGGTGTACACCTAGAGATAGTATTGATGATGATTGAATGTAAGCATGGGTGAATTTTGCAAATCTGGCGTTCGCGAATTTTGCAAATTTGTGCACTCGCAATCCGCAAAATCCGCGAATTCTCGCGAATTTGTGGATTTTTTTTGTGTTCGCAAGGGTGTTTGCCAGTTTGCGAGGGTTTGGTACCAGTTCGCAATCGCGAACTTACTTGTCGGCTCGCAACAGTCGCGACTATGTTGTTTCTACGTCTGGTTCATCATCACAGGTTCCCAGCACCCTCTGTTTCACCACTGCCACCCTCTGTTTCACCCATGCCACCCTCTGTTACATCAATGCCACCCTCTGGTTCATCATCACTGTAGATTATGGGGGGGAAAAGCAAGCACACCTGCCCTGCTTCAACTGACATGAATTCATTTGTGGTTAGTTTATTAATGTGTCACTGTTTTAAAATTCCAGGTCTGGCACCTGCTTCCTTATCAGTAATTTGCTTTCTGTTGCAGTGCAATTTTTT
This sequence comes from Lissotriton vulgaris, assembly GCF_964263255.1. Lineage (NCBI taxonomy): Eukaryota > Metazoa > Chordata > Amphibia > Caudata > Salamandridae > Lissotriton > Lissotriton vulgaris. The sequence continues at coordinate 459,089,519 of NC_141687.1, forward strand.
TCCAGGACCTTTGTGGCCTACTTGTAGCTATTCTATGAGCCTGCTGTGAGGGTCAGAGCAGGGTCATACAATTGTTGCAACTAGCAACTGAACTCTGGAGGGGCCCCAGTCAGGAAGCACTACAGGGAATGGTTACTAATGATGAGTTTGAACTCTTGCACCTGCTGAGTGCTTTCAGTTTTGCAAAACTTGTTTTTCTGCAATTTCGCGGGGCGCGAACACGCACGAGATCGGATTCGGAAGCCGCGAATTCGTGCTAATATGCAATTTGTTTTTTTGCGGCGTGTTAGTTTGCAAGGTTTTGTGCGTTTTCGCGAGCCGCTTGTAGCGCAAGGCGCGAAGTTACCCTCGCGGTCGTTCAAGGGAGTGGCCATCTTGTTTGCATGACGTATTTCCGTTTCCGGGCGCGAAGTGTAATCTCGCAAAGTGTGCGGCTCGCCAGTACATTCGCGAGGAAAATCTCGCGCAAACTTACCCGCGTGGTCGTGAACGGGCGCGGCCATCTTGTTTCTCATTCATTGCTATGGTTCTGGGCATGCTTTTTGTATCCTCTCTAAATCTCTGCCATCCTTTGCTTGAAGTTTTTTTTATCTATTTTACTTATTATCTATCCCTCTATTTTTCTAGCCCTATATTTTTGTGCTTACTGCTACTTTTGGTTAATTTTAAACTACTTGTTAAAACTCTTTTCTTTTCTTCTCTTCCCTATTCTATTTTCTTTATTCCTTTCCGCCCAGACCATGGTGAAGGGAGCCGGGAAGCATCCCGAGAAGGGGAAGGGTCCCGCACCCCGTGCCCGGCTCCCGTGCGGGCGTTTGAGGGGGGAGCAGGTCGTACCCCGGGAGATCTTTAGCCCGGAGGAGGTGGCCGCACTCATTTTTTATGTTCAGCGCCGCCTCCCCAGGACCATCATGGCAAGCGGCAGGATCAGTGTCGGGTACGGGATCCGGGAGCGCCGGAAGCGGTGGGAGAAGGTGTGCCGGGCCATGTACCACCACTCTCGGGTCCGGCACACCTACAACCAGGCCACCCACCGCTGGACGGATGTCCTGGACCGTGAACGAGATCTGCTCGACCTGCTTGGCCTTGAGATCCCCGGGCTTGGTGAGTAGTAGTAGCTATTTCTTTACTACTCTGTTTTCTCCTGCTGTGTGTTATTATATTGCAATTTTTTGTTTTTTACCAAGAGCAATAATGCTGCTCATTACATTGTAGGTAAATTATATTTCAAAATCTTCTGTGCATTTCAGGTGCACTGCTCTCCTTCTCAGTAGTGTTGCTACTATGCTTATTTGTTTTCGATTTTGTGTTCATTTCATTGGCCTGTGAAATTATGTATGAGTGTAGTTTAAAGAACTGCGTAATGCTACACACTAAGGTTCAGATTTTTAATTACCGGCGCATCCCTGCAAAGTAGCAGGGATGCGCCAGTAATTGTGCGCCACGCCACCATCACCAATGGTGCGCCATATTTACAATGCGGCGCACCATGGGCCCAAAACGTCACCAAAGCGTTACGCATCTGTGCCGTAAAGGCGGCGCATTGCTGGAGTTGCGTCGCAACGATGGCGCAGCTCCATCAATGCTCTGGGGTGCCCTATCTCCCCAATGCTGCGTCAAGCCGTACGTCTGCTTCAAGCAGGCGCAGGGTTGGAGTCACGCATCATTGTCGTTAAAGTGAGTGATTGAAATCTTGTAGATTTCCCTCAGCCACTTTTAGGATGCGTTCCTGCCCAGGAACGCCCTCCCTTGCGCCGGAACGCCACCTGATGGCGCAGGGCTTTACAACGTGATGCATCTCCCATATGCGTCACGTTGTTAATATACGCCGCACCATTGCGCCTCTTTTGTGCTGCCGCTGCGTCACAAAAGTCACGCAACAACGGAGCAAAAGAGCCGCAAGGGGCTTCTAAATCAGCCCCTACAGACTCAAGTCCAGTCCTTCCTTTGTACACATGGCGATAAGAAGAAATAGTGGTGGTGGATTGATAGTTTGAGTATTTTAATGACTGGTTAATGTAGTAGGAAACTTTAGTGTTGTCGCTGATCTGCAATCACGATGGACTTTGTCTGTCACTTCGCGTGCTGCGGACTGCTGCCTGCCAATCCTAGGCAAACCTTTTTAGTACTTTGTTTAGTGAGTTACATAAGAAGTTTCCAATTCGGCGGTCCGCAAATCAAGCAATACTAATAACGTAGTAGACCACATGAGATTGGTCAATAATATATCCTGTGGAACAGTTGTCTATTTGCTATTTCGCCAAAATATTTTGTTAGTTCTTTTGAAATGTTTGATTTGGTTGACAAATATCATCCATGTTTTCTGTTTTTCTTTCTTTTATGTTGTACATCAGCTCCCCCCAGGGGCAAGAGGAGGACACAGGAGGAGGAGGAGGGTGCTGTTCAGGATGCAGGCCAGGATCGGGCAGGCGAGGGCTCCTTTGCTGGGCCCAGTAAGTTTTAATTTTAATTTAGAGTACTTATTTTTTCCTAGCGTTCCTCATTCGATTTTTTCTAAATCGTCTTTGATCTTCTTGTAGACTGGATCTAAATTCTTATCCTGCCTCGACTATGACTCCGTGTGGTATTACTAGATTATTCATATTAGTCTGTCTGTGTAGCTAACTAAGATTGCACATTTGGCAATTCCATTGGACTCCCATTCTAGTCAGCAATAGCTCTATGCACTGAGTGCAGTCCTCTGGGATTGTCCATAATGTCTTTTCAAGTCTTCTAAATGTTTATGCTTTGACAATTGCCAACAATAAAAAGGTGAATGACCACCAAGAAAGAATAAGATACTACTTTACTTTTGGTTTGGATGGGAGGACAATCCATTCTACTACTGTTGCAGGGACAAATCTGCACAAACAGAACTATGGACACTAAATAATGCATTGCTTAGCTTATCAATTATAATAGGTGCTGTTAGACTTTCCACATACCTCAGTGATAACAGACTTTGTAGTTGAACCCCCAATCTCCTTACTGACTAGATAGTGTGGCAGAGTCATTTAGCTCCCAAAGTCACTGATGATTGATCCCCAATGATGTCAGAGGCACGGACTCATGCTTGCAAAAATTCCAAAACCTTTAGCTCATCCACTCTAGTCTGGAGGACCAAAAACCACAGAGTCTATTTAAGTTTAAAAGCTTTATTAAAAGTAATCACATTTATTAAAATCAAGTTTGTCATAAAAGTAAACGTTTAACTGAAAATGGAAAAGTGCTTAGTGCTGACGATTAATTGGACACATTTCTTGTGGTCGAGCCAAGCTCTCACCTGGTTTGAACTTGATCCTGCTTGTGTTCTTAGAAGTCAAGCTTCTGTCTGTTAGGAGAAAAAGTGGTGCGTGTTAAAAATAAAAAGCAAGCATTCATCAGTTGTGCCAAAAAGTGCAGCAAGACAACAGCCTTCCCTGGAAAAAGGGACATTTTTACTTTAGAGTAGACAGTCACAAATTATTAAATTGTATTCTGGTTTTTTCACATTTCTTTCTTCCTCCTAGACCAAATATTATATAGTAGTGAGTGGTGTATTCTAACATTATTAAATGTACTTTGTAGGTGGAACATCTGGAGGCGGGGCCAGCGCGGAGGTGGTCGTGGCATTGGACGAGGACAACTCTGGGGAGGAGGCGGTGGAAGTGCCGGACAATTCTGTGAGGGATAACACGGTGGTGGCAGGCAGAGGTAAGCTATATATTCCTTACTTATTGAGATTGAAGACTGCAGAGTGTGCTTTCTGCACGGGTGTATTATAAATCAACCAGGTAGTAGCCTCCTCTAAATGTACTTCGACTTAGCTGTGAAGTTTTTGGCGAGAAGAATCCCAATCAGATCTAAGATGAACTTGATGGATGGGATGAACGAAAAGCGAAAGAAGGGTGTAAATAAGTGTGGAAGGACGAGAAATGTAATGATGACTGGCAAAGAAGAATGATATGTGTTTGCTTGGTCCCGGAGGTGGCTGGGAAGGAAAGAATATGGTATGGTGCATGGCTGGGTGAATGATGAAGCAAGGATGGGTGGAAGGAGAACAGCCTGGGTGGGTGAAACAGAAACTGTATGTGTGCATATACTTTGAATGGATGGATGCCTGGATCATGGTACTTTCTGACTCTTAGATAGCATATGTGTATCTAGAGAGAGTAGACGGTGACTGGATGAACTAAGTGTTACTTTGAAGAGCATGTAACACCGCACCCGCACGTCCGTTCCAGTGTAGGAAAGGCAAGGAAAAGAAGTTATAATTTTGTCCAAATACTACCATGAATAGTAGTAGTAGTTTGTATTGCAACTGCAAGCACAGCATATATCCGGTTATTACAGTGGACACTCCCTACCTCTCTTAATAACTTTAGTTTAGTAGTAGTACGTCATTCATGTGTGGGTGTATCACTATTCACTCAATAATAAGCAAAGCACCTAAAGTCATCCCATATGTCATCAAATACATCCCACGTGAAGTGATAGATAATCAGATTATTTAGCTTCTTCATTTTCCTTTTCTAATACTCATTTGCACTATAGGGTGAAAGCTAAATTAATTAAGCAGTAGCCCTTTTAACAGAGTATTCTCAGTGCCACCCGTAATAGAAAAGTAAGAGCTGCACCACCTGCATGTACTGGACCGGTACAGTAACGCAAGTCTGTCTCACTCATCATGGTGTGCGTCTGTTTTTCTCGGGTGCAAGTTCACTGCGCTGGCATTATGCCGGCTTGCATAAGATAGCGTACCAATTTTCCTAAACAAGAGAGAAGAATAAGAATAAGACTGGTGTACTGTCATAGTCGACTGTAATGGAAGTCCATAGTGCTCGTAGAATTTGTTCCTTAAACTCCCACTAATGTTAGAGCAAGGATGAAGAAGTCGGAGGTTACATAGATACTGTCCTCAATAGTTATGTACTGTGCTTTCGATTTGCTACTTGTACTGTGACACAACTTTCTGCTCAATCATTTTGTGTTAATCTTAAGGAGCATTGGTTACAGACTATGTCTTTCTTTCTTCATATAGTTGCTCCTTCCAAATCCAACAGACCATCAAGGAGGAAGGAGCTGGCTCGAATGGCCCGGCAACGGAGGCTGGATGCCACTGTCGCTGAATATCGGCGGCTGGTGGCCCTGGAGGAGGAGGAGACACAGTCTGGTACTACAACAACATCAACTGGGACAGCTGCATCCTCCTCCGTGCCCCCACGGGCTGCCAGCCAGCGCAGTGCTCCAGCGGTACGGAGCCGGGCTACCAAAGCCAAACGCCACCGCCAAGCAGCAAAGACAGCAGCTGCCCCCCACAGGATTTGCAAGGCATGCCGGCGTCGCTTATGCCTCAGAGTGTCCTACCTGGAGCAGGAGGTCCTAATCTATAAGAACTTGGTGGTGGGCCTCTGCTTCGACCATGCCACCCTCCGCAAGGAGCATGATGCCCTGGCCGCTAAAGTCAACAGCACCCTGCCAAAGTGTCCCTTGCCCCTTTTTTAGAGACTTTTGGGGGGTGGGAATTGGGAGTTGGCTTTTTTGGGGGACTTTTGAAGGACAATCGTTGGGGTTAGGGAGGGTCTTGCGGGAGATTATTTTGTTAGGGCTATAAAAATATACTTTTTGAAACTTTATCTGACCATACCTGTTTTTTACTGCTTTTGAGTCTGGTGCGTGGGGGTTTAACAGTAAGTTTGTTTTCCTGAATAGTCCTAGGACTTTAGTAGTACTACAGTCAATCTCTCGTCTCTCCTAATACTCCATTATACTACCTCCAACCAAACGCTTATCTTACCTGTAATTTGTGTTTGAAAGTAGGGCTAGGCCCAGGGCTGGCTCCACGGGAAATGGCGATTAAGGTTGGCAATCCAGGGCGGATGAAATTTCCTCCTCATTGCGGTGGTACTAGTGGTGTGACACAGTGGCAGTTGCATGGCTATGGAAAAAAAGAAAATGAAACCTGGTTTGTCCTTACTGTAGCATTACAACGGTACGATAGAGAATATAGCAGGTGACAGTACACTAGACTAGAACAGTGCCACAATGTAGCCTAACAAATGGTAAAGTATTGATAGTATAACTTGTACTTGTGTAGGATTTCTTTGACATTGGCTACTACTACAAGAAATAGTACTGAAGCTGAGTAAGTCTAGAATATATCCTCGGATTCCTTCACCAGCCTGTTTCTATGACCTTATCCTCCCCAGCAAGTGTGTGGAATTATTGATGTCATTTAGTCACACATCAAGCAAAACCACACAGCCTGGGGGAAGAGGGTTAGGGTTTGTAAAATGGATGGGAATGGGGGTTTCTTTTTGGGTAGGTTTTGTTGAGAGAAAAGAAAAAAAGCACAGCATGGACAAACAATAATTGAACATAAAGACATTTTTGGGTACAAAGCTAACCATAAATCTTTTACGTGACATAAAGGATGTGCATGCACTACTGAATGCATTGTTACTGAAAAGTAAGTAGTACTTTCGACAACCGTGAATGACAGAATGCGACAGTACAGGGCTACATTAAATTAGGTTTAAAAAATAGCCGAAGTAAAACCTATAGAATGGCTGTAGGGATCAATTTAGAAGCAGAGAGAGATCCAAGAAATGCAGTCACACTCATAGAAGAAAAGAATGGATACTGTATCTGTCTGTATGTTGTTGTAGTTGTCCTCCTGTTGAATTTGGTAAGTAAGTTGCATGCAGCAAACAATTCCTCTTATTAGCGGCACTCCTCCATTCCAGCTGACGCCTCGTCCATCAATGTTGGTGACCAGAAGACACCCTGTCCACTGCCTACCTGGCGGATGCTGAATTGCGGCTCGCTAATGTGAAGCCTGACTCCATCCTTTTTTCCCCATTGCACAGACTGAAACCCGGCCTGAAATTATTGAACGAAAAACAGCACTGATAAATAAATATAAGGTATGTACGCTGTGTAGTGCAAAAATTCACACTTTGATTTTCCTAATAGACAGTACAATATTTTTGAAAGTGCGTACTCTGTCTGAGTCACCTTTTGAAGGATAAATAGGTATGGGCAAATTAATTTAGCGGATCTTTCCCCTCAAGCTAGGTGTACTGTAAACTGTGTTTTAGAACAAAATTAGAACTTCCCAGCAGTGCTCCCACCCAGACCCTTACTAAAGCCAGTCGCAAAAATGTAGAAGACCCCCAATCAGATCTCAAGAAACGAGGCCTAGCAGAAAACTGGTGACAAAACGTACTTCGAAAGTAAAAGTAGGCCCAAATACCCCCTTACCCACCGTGGATTGTATTCAAACCACTTGCAAGCAAGCAAAAGTATCCATAGCCAGCATCGCTCCAAGACTCGAAAAACCCCCCAACTAAACACATGCAATAGAAATACTGCTAACCCTACCGAGCCCTAAGTTAAGAATAGTGGCAGAGGGTTTCTTTAACTATGCCAAATCCCCCCTTTCCCACCATGGATTTTCTTCAAATGACTTGCAACCAAAATTACACATTCTCACGAGTGCTCTAAGACCCCAGAACTCAGTTGCAAAAATCTAGAACACCCCGAAACCCATGCAATCCGGCTGCTAGGGCTAACCCTAACGAACCCTAAGTTACAAAAAGTGCCAAAAGGCTTTTCCTTATGGATTTCGTCCCAACCACTTCTATCCGGTATTAGACCTTCCCAGGAATGCCCCAAGACCCGCCAACCCACCCGCTAAAAAGCATACCACCCCCAAACAGCCAAAAAGGAAAATCTCATACTTACAATATTTCTCGGCCTTCGGTCCAAACGCGCTGTGCAGTTAGGCCATAACTCCCGTTTTCCACCACGGATTTGCTGAAAAGCAAATGCAATCAAGATTAGACTGTCCCAGCAGTGCTCCCAGACCCCAAAACTCACCCACCAACACCCAGAACCCCCCCAAAGAGCACCTCAAAGGCAAGCAAGTCAGCAAAAACACAAAAAAATTCTGCCTCCGATTTGGTCCAAATCAATTTCATCCTGTATTAGAGCTTCCCAGCAATGGCCCCAGAGCCGTCAACCCAGGAGAAAACGAGTAGAAGACCCCCAAACAGCCAAAAAGCAAAAGTACAAAAATGGGGACTTAGTCATTTTTTTGCCAATTTCCCAAATCACTCCGCGCGCGCTCTGCAGCTATGCCCTAACTCCCCTCTGCCACCATGGATTTGCTTCAAACCTCTTGCAAACTAAAGTATCCATAGCCAGAAGTGCTCCCAGACCCCGAAACCCACCCACAAACACCAGGAAGCCCCCCAAACAGGCCCCCGAAAACTCTACATTGAGCAAAATGTCAGAAATAGCACAAACAAAATCAGCGTGGATTTTGTCCCAACCACTTCTATCCGCTATTAGACCTTCCCAGGAATGCCCCAAGACCCGCCAACCCACCCGCCAAAAAGCCCAACACCCCCAAACAGCCAAAAAGGAAAATCTCATACTTACAATATTTCTCGGCCTTCGGTCCAAACGCGCTGTGCAGCTAGACCATAACTCCAGTTTTCCACCACGGATTTCCTGAAAAGCAAATGCAATCAAGATTAGACTGTCCCAACAGTGCTCCCAGACCCCAAAACTCACCCACAAACACCCGGAACCCCCCAAAGAGCACCTCAAAGGCAAGTCAGCAAAAACACAAAAATAATCCGCCTCCGATTTGGTCCAAACCACTTTTATCCGGTATTAGAGCTTCCCAGCAATGGCCCCAGCGCCGTCAACTCACCCCCAAAGAAGTAGAACACCCCCACAAGTGCTGAGTCTTTCTTCATTGGGCGTAATCCAGCCCTCTGCTTTGATGGAAATAGGAGTCTGGAGGAGGAGGATTGAGGAGCATGTTCTTCTGAACTTGTGAACCTGAGGAATGCAGACTGCGGCACCTTCAAATCAATAAGCAAACAAGTGAAGACAGTTCTGCTGATGAGCTTGTTTTTGTGATTAGGTGATTAAAGTTTGAATTATATTAACTGTGCAGAACAAAGAAAGACAGACACACAGGAATAAAAGTGAATAAGGACGAAAAAGAAAGTTATTGATTCATTGTCTCATTTTCAGGGCTCGGTGTCAGGGTCCAGGAATAAGAATAAGGCTTTGTCATCATACTCTGCGAATTCAGGCAAGGTGAGCTCAGTGTCATCTAACAGAGAAGAAATTCCCTCATCTACGTTGCTGTCCACCTCGTCTTCATCCGGCGTGCTTTCTCGTACTTTGTAATCTGGTGGTATGAGGTGCTGATTCATCTTGATCATTGTTAACCTCGCCACATTTCTGGGTGAGAGGCGGCTCCGTTTGGGAGTTACAATGCCACCAGCAGCACTGAAAACACGTTCAGAAGACACGCTTGCGAGTGGGCAAGACAAGTAGTTTAAAGCCAGGTTGGAGAGCTGTGGCCACAATTCTTTTTTCCCATGCCAATACGCCAATGGGTCAGCATTAACATAGACCTCTGTTGAGCCATTCAGATAGTCCTGCACCATCGACCCACTTTGCTTAGCTGTTGCTGTGACCTTTTGAGAACCAAACCTAAGCCAAGTTAGCCAATCCTCTTCTGCATCCAATGTTACTGTTGTGTCTGGTGCAGATGATCCGGTTGTCGGTGTCTTTACCGGCTGAGAGGTCACTTGTGCCACAGCCACAGGTGCAGAAGTGGATTGTTTTGACTGGGGATGGCCTGCTGATGCTGATGTACTGCCTTTTCCTTCAATGAGCTGCCGTTCTCTTTCAAACCTCTTGGCTGACATGACTAGCCAACGTTTGTACTTTGTAACATCTTCATCAGCAAAAGGAAAGAATGCTCGGCCTGCCAGCGCCTTTTTGTAGCGTGGATCCAGAATAGTAGCACAAATGTAATGCTGTTCTGAGTGGATCATTTTAAGACGTTCATCACCTTGTAGGCGCTCTAATAATTTCTACGACAAAACAAAAGAGTCTTGTTTTTTTTCATTTGTTTGAAACACAGAAGACACCGCCTTCAGTTGGTGCTCCAGCATGTACAACAATGGGATAGCTTTTCCCAAATTACAGTCCTCCTTGCTGACTGCACACGTGAAGACCTCAAAAGGACGAAGCATGTGTGTCAGGCTTTTAACTATTTCCCATTGCGCCGCATCCATCCTCAGGTCCTTGTGAGCTGTACCCTGTTTTAAGAAATAGTGATTGAGTACTGTATACTGCTCATACAGACGCTCAAGCATGTAGAAGGTTGAGTTCCAACGTGTTGCCACCTCCTGGATGAGTGCTTTCACTGGCATTCGACGTTCATGTAGCAGGCTCCTCAGATGCTTCCGGGCCTTAAAAGAATGGCTGAAATGGTTGCACATTTTTCGGCAGGTGTCCACTACCTCGTACGCTGGACTGTCTTTATCACTCAAGAATTTTTTAACAACCAGGTTTATACAGTGCGCCAAACACGGCACTCTGAAATAGTGACCCAGCTCCATGGCCTTAACTACATTGGCGCCATTATCCGTGGAAACATAACCAATCTGGCATTTTTTTGGGGACAGCCAGTGAAGGACCTTTGTGTTAAACTCATCCAAAATGTTTTGTGCTGTGTGACATTTCTCCAAACCAACATGGCTAGTGTTGCATGTTTCCGAGCAGCTTTAAAAACTTGGTCCGGGTCAACACCTGCGTTTAGCTTTGCTTTAACCCCTGAAAAAGAGACCCAGTGTGCAGTGATGCACATGTAATCAGTGCCTGCGCCACTGGTCCACATGTCTGTTGTTAGATGCATAGTGTGAACAGCACTCTTCTGCAAAGCTGCCCCAATCACCTCCAGCACATCTTCATGTAGTGCTGGAACCGCAACTCTGGCAAAATAGAACCGGCTAGGAACCTTCCATTTAGGGCAGAGCGCTGCCACTAATTCTAGAAAACCAACCCCTTCTACAAAAGAAAAAGGGAGAAGGTCCAGAGCTAGCCTTTTAGCCGGCTTAGTGTTGTACAGACGCGTCAGTGGGTGGTTGCCATAGTTGGCACCAAACTTACCACGACTAACTGCAACCTTACAAATGCTACAAATGGCGAAGTTTTCCCTTTTTGGGCAAACACTAAAGAAGTCCCAAGCTGGGGACTTGAATTGTCTGTGGGGGCCGGAGGAGGCGGAGATACTGGTGGCGGTGGTCTTGCTGCTAATGCCAGATGAAGTGGGGGATGTGGATTGCCGAACTTTAGTACGTTGTGCACTTTCACCACCACTAATTGAGGTCGAGGTGGATGGAGGTCCCTTCTGGCGAGGAAGAAATATAGAAGCGGTACGTTTTGGTGTACTAGTTAACTCCAATGATTGTTGTGTTTCCATTGCCTCCTCGTCGACATCATCATCACGCTCAGCAGCTTCTCGGGCTAGGGTCAAAATGTCTCTTTGCTGCATGCCCGCTGGGGCTGCAGTGACCTTTATAATGACTGGGTCGTCGTCGTGAGAGCCTTCATCAGCAGCAGTATCCGCCACTTCTTGTTGAGCCTCATCACACTCCATAACTATGAGTTTTTCGACGACCTTCCTTTTACGCTTAAGTGCCTTTGTCAGATCATGGTGTGCCTCACTCTCAGACGGCCGTGGTGGTTCCCAATTTTCATCCATATCATCAGAAGGAGGTGGGCTTGAAGAAGATGTAGACACCCCCCTTGATCTTTTCCTTGCTAGGGATGTGGAAGACAATGAATGATCATCAGGAGGAGTGGCTTCCTCAAATGATACCTCGGCTTGATTGTCAATTTCCTGATGTGCCCCTACTTCGGGAGGAACAACTATTATGGGCACTTGTGACCCTACATGCAACTCTGCTTGCGCATCTCCTTGCGCTGCCTCTCCTTCCACATGTACTTGGGCTTGTACTTGCACATGTGTTTGTTGTTGCGGCTGTGGTTGTTCAACACTTGTCAGATGAGTTACAACAACCTGTGTTGATTCAGGGACATTGCTGCTACTTTCTTGCGATGAGCCAACATCACTGGTCGATGGTGATTGAAGAAGTACACTGACTGCCTCTGCAGCACTCAAGGGCTTGGACTTAAGTTGGTGTGGTGGTGGTGGTGGCGGCACTGAGCCCAATGGAGCGGGGGTGCTGCTCCCAGCTTGGTCCCCAGCAGATCCCGCTGCTGCTGCAGGCGTACTTTTTTTTTTACTCCCAAAACACGTGGCGGGCGGCACACCAGCCTCCTTGGTAACTTGCTTCTTCTGCTCCTTACTGGCAACTTTCTTGCTAGAGGAGCTACGGGGAACTTTTTTTGGGGCCATCTTCTTCAGAGCAGGTCAGAACAGCAGGCTGCAGTTGCACGAGTTGCAGAGTTGTCTGTGGCCAGACGTGACATCGCGTGACGTTATGCTGCACACACACACCGCTGCAGGACTTCTTCCTGGCACTGGTGGTTCTCTTGAGTCTTGTGCACCTAAAAGCAATGGAAGACAGAGGAACATCAGTTCAGTTATACACCCCCAAAAAAATCAAAAAAACACAGAAAAATCAGCACAATCCCATGCCCTCCATGATGTTTAAATTCAAGACACCCCACAGAAAGACTAGGCCCATGCAACACTCACTACCCCTGGTGAAAAGGCCACAACAACAGGCCAAAAAAACGAAAATCACAGAAAAATCAGCACAATCCCAAACCATCCAGGCCCTCCATGATGTTTAAATTCAAGACACTCCACAGAAAGACTAGGCCCATGAAACACTCACTACCCCTGGGCATAAAGGTTGAAAACTAGGCAAAATGGTTGCAGGCCTAACAATACTGCCTGCATTCAAAATGGCCACTTTCCTCCCAGCACATGGCCTGCCTGTACCAGCACTCAAAATGGCCCCCACCCACATGGCCTGTCCCCATGAACACCCCAAAAAATCGAAAAACACAGAAAAATCTGCACAATCCCAAACCATCCAGGCCCTCCATGATGTTTAAATTCAAGACACCCCACAGAAAGACTAGGCCCATGCAACACTCACTACCCCTGGTGAAAAGGCCACAACAACAGGCCAAAAAAACGAAAATCACAGAAAAATCAGCACAATCCCAAACCATCCAGGCCCTCCATGATGTTTAAATTCAAGATACCCCACAGAAAGACTAGGCCCATGCAACACTCACTACCCCTGGAGAAAAGGCCACAACAACAGGCCAAAAAAACGAAAATCACAGAAAAATCAGCACAATCCCAAACCATCCCGGCCCTCCATGATGTTTAAATTCAAGACACCTCACAGAAAGACTAGGCCCATGCAACACTCACTACCCCCGGTGAAAAGGCCACAACAACAGGCCAAAAAAACGAAAATCACAGAAAAATCAGCACAATCCCAAACCATCCAGGCCCTCCATGATGTTTAAATTCAAGACACCCCACAGAAAGACTAGGCCCATGCAACACTCACTACCCCTGGTGAAAAGGCCACAACAACAGGCCAAAAAAATGAAAATCACAGAAAAATCAGCACAATCCCAAACCATCCAGGCCCTCCATGATGTTTAAATTCAAGACACCCCACAGAAAGACTAGGCCCATGCAACACTCACTACCCCTGGTGAAAAGGCCACAACAACAGGCCAAAAAAACGAAAATCACAGAAAAATCAGCACAATCCCAAACCATCCAGGCCCTCCATGATGTTTAAATTCAAGACACTCCACAGAAAGACTAGGCCCATGAAACACTCACTACCCCTGGGCATAAAGGTTGAAAACTAGGCAAAATGGTTGCAGGCCTAACAACACTGCCTGCATTCAAAATGGCCATTTGCCTCCCAGCACATGGCCTGCCTGTACCAGCACTCAAAATGGCCCCCACCCACATGGCCTGTCCCCATGAACACCCCAAAAAATCGAAAAACACAGAAAAATCAGCATAATCCCAAACCATCCAGGCCCTCCATGATGTTTAAATTCAAGACACCCCACAGAAAGACTAGGCCCATGCAACACTCACTACCCCTGGTGAAAAGGCCACAACAACAGGCCAAAAAAACAAAAATCACAGAAAAATCAGCACAATCCCAAACCATCCAGGCCCTCCATGATGTTTAAATTCAAGACACCCCACAGAAAGACTAGGCCCATGAAACACTCACTACCCCTGGGCATAAAGGTTGAAAACTAGGCAAAATGGTTGCAGGCCTAACAACACTGCCTGCATTCAAAATGGCCACTTTCCTCCCAGCACATGGCCTGCCTGTACCAGCACTCAAAATGGCCCCCACCCACATGGCCTGTCCCCATGAACACCCCAAAAAATCGAAAAACACAGAAAAATCAGCACAATCCCAAACCATCCAGGCCCTCCATGATGTTTAAATTCAAGACACCCCACAGAAAGACTAGGCCCATGCAACACTCACTACCCCTGGTGAAAAGCCCACAACAACAGGCCAAAAAAACGAAAATCACAGAAAAATCAGCACAATCCCAAACCATCCAGGCCCTCCATGATGTTTCATTTCAAGGCACCCCACAGAAAGACTAGGCCCATGCAACACTCACTACCCCTGGTGAAAAGGCCACAACAACAGGCCAAAAAAACGAAAATCACAGAAAAATCAGCACAATCCCAAACCATCCAGGCCCTCCATGATGTTTAAATTCAAGACACCCCACAGAAAGACTAGGCCCATGCAACACTCACTACCCCTGGGCATAAAGGTTGAAAACTAGGCAAAATGGTTGCAGGCCTAACAACACTGCCTGCATTCAAAATGGCCATTTGCCTCCCAGCACATGGCCTGCCTGTACCAGCACTCAAAATGGCCCCCACCCACATGGCCTGTCCCCATGAACACCCCCAAAAAATCGAAAAACACAGAAAAATCAGCATAATCCCAAACCATCCAGGCCCTCCATGATGTTTAAATTCAAGACACCCACAGAAAGACTAGGCCCATGCAACACTCACTACCCCTGGTGAAAAGGCCACAACAACAGGCCAAAAAAACGAAAATCACAGAAAAATCAGCAGAATCACAAACCATCCAGCCCCTCCATGATGTTTAAATTCAAAACACCCCAAAGAAAGACTCAGTCCACCCACCACTGAGTACCCCTGGGCAAAAGGCCCCAAAACAGCCCAAAAATATAAAATTCCAAAATTGTAGTTGCAGCAACTGTAATGCCCCAAACAAACTTACTTGTGAAATTTCTAATCCAAAAGTGATCCAAAGAAAGTCAAAAAGGCCTCAAATCCAAATATCCGCAGCATCCACAAAAAGTAATCCTTCCAGCTCCAGATCCAAATGAAAAGTGACCAGGAGATGGACAAAGCACTGGGAGGAGCCTGCTGGACAGGAACAGGAAGTTGAAGACTGTGGGGCACTTCCTTCCTCCCACCCCCCTCCCCAAAATGGACTCCTCGCAAAAAAAAGTGCAGGCAAATGTCAACCTGAGGAGTTATTCAGATAAAAATCATCATTTCCAGAAGGTTTATGCTGCTTGCTGGTGGATTTCTTGTGCAGAATTGCAAATTTTGTATTTTCGCGAGTGCAAGATTGTTGCTGCTCGCCGCATCTACAAGGTCGCAATTGCGAAGTCCCGCGATACGTGATCACGGCGTACTCGCATTGACAAACTCTCGCTGTGCAAGTTGGCAAGCCACAATGACGTAATCGCGCTCGCCAAATACCCGCGGGATCCCGCAGCAAGATCCAAAATGGCGCAGCACTCGCAAAATATCGAGAAAAACAACTCGGCAAACGCTGAATGACGGTAAGTAAACGCCGCGCGCCGCAAAATTGTATCACCAAGAAAAAAAAATCCGCTGCGTGCGAATTTGCGGATTTTCGGTAAATTCGCGAGCGTTCGCGGATTGCGAATTTACCGAAAATCCGTAAAATCCGCGAGCGTAACGGATTTTCCGCCCATGCTTAATTGAATGTACCAAACTTGTTTGTTTTACGCCATTTTGAGGAGGCTATTGGTACTATGGGCTTTGTTGGTAAAGTTAGGAAGGCCTCTCTGGAAGGGCGGGAATTCTGGGTGGGGGGAGGCGGGAGGGGTTTGGTTCTTATTGCTTTGCACTGAATTTATGATACATTTGTTTACAGTCACATCAGACGGGTACGAATCTTGGTTATTCTTTGTTCCTCAGATCACATCCCTAAGATGGCACAGTTAGGTTACAACGCTGGCCCTTCGGGCGTCACACTTGCTACAGGGAATGTCTGGGGCTTAAAAAACACTTGCAAAAGACGTCAGGTTATCCATTATTTGCTTAGGCACTGGGTCAATGTAGCCTTCCTTCAGGAGACGCAGCTTCCTACCAGCGATCAGGCCCGGTTCCTATTCTCCTGGGGCCCGAACAGATTTTTTGCAAAGTACAGCAATTATGCCAAGGGTACGGCCATTCTCATATATAAACGGCTTCCCTTCAAGTGTCACTCTGTAACATATGACGACAAAGGCAGATATGTACACTGTTGAGCCACAAGTTGGCGTTGGTATGTATATATGGTCCCAACATTGATTCTCCCGATTTTTATTATACGTTGCTTTCTAGATTACTGCAGCTAGGCCCGTGTCCCTTCTCCTGGGGGGCATTTAAACATTGCCCTACACCCTCCCTCCGATAGTACTTCATCTGCACCTGACCCCAAGCCACGAGCACGCAAAGCTTTAAAGTCCTTATGTGACCACTTTTCGCTTCTGGATCTGGGCTGCGCTCGTGATCCGTGTCATACGACATATACACATTATACCAGTCTTCATGGCACGTGGACCAGACTTGACTATTGGTTGGCACCTCCAGAAATTTCCCGCTGGTTCCATAAGCTTCAAACACTGCCCAGAACATATTCTGATCACTCCCCGGGGCTGATGTCCCTGATGGTCCCACGTCCTGAAGGCTTTGAGAGGCAGTTGAGGTTCCCGAGCCGTGCCATAGATGATGAGGTATTTAGACGGGAAATTCTGGAAGCGATTGAGGATTACTTTGAACTCAACACTGGGTCGCTTGACACGGAGGCAAAAAAATATATATTTATATATAGATTTCAACATAAGGTGAAAAATCATGTAAATAAAAGTGTACATATTTGTAAATGGAGGTTGTAAATATGCAGATAATGTTATATATAATTCTGTATAGATGGAGTTTGGAGGTTTCTAAGGTAGAGAGCTGTCGGCACCAGGAGAGGGTGTTCATGAATCATGCATATAAACGAAAATGTTAGTTAAATATAGATATAATAACTGTCACATGTTGTTCAGGATAGATTGTTTTGTGTTCTAGAAAAATTAATTGAATATTTTCTACTATTATAGTAACTAATCATCAATTGAAAATACAGAACTCCTGATGAAGGCCACTCGCCGAAACGCGTTGGATTCGGTTTTGTATTGGGCGATGAAAATCAATTGTTGACATATGTATCAGAACATGCATCAGAAATCACTGTGATTAGATGTATATTTGTGTATAGAATTTTTATAACTTATTGCTGAAAAAAAGTGTACAAACTGTAAAAAAAAGAAAAAACTATATAACATCTGTGAGAAAAAAAGATAATTAAAAAGAAGTTTTATGAATTCACATATCACGGTGTTAGTCAATCTATTAAGCAACAATGTGTGATAGAATTTAAGAAATATACACATAACTCGGTGTACAGGCCAGTTTTTTCAGAAGAAAAATCATGCATCATCACAAGGCTGTCTTCGGCCGAGAGCTGGGGTAGACTAGTCAATCCCTTTATGGGCTTCTCTGCTTAGAAGATAGAAGGTGTCCAATTCACCATCTCTGCAGTGGCACTTCTCTGATCTATGACCTTCTGAATCTACCTGTACCCCTCTTTCAATATCTTTACTAGCCACTAACCCTGTCTATGACAAAAATAGCTCCTCACCTGCAGACCCCAGCCCTGAGGTAACTAACCCTAGATTGTTCATAGGTGCATCCTAGCAAGCAGACAGTACAACCATGGCCAACAAGGTGATTTTGCCCATTCTCCCCCATGTGAGACTTCTGTCCCCAACCCAGCACAATCTCTGCTAACAACCAACAAGTGGGCACTTTCAATTGTCAGTATCAAGAGCCAGGCCACTGGCCTTCCATTGCCAGGTGGAGACTACATTCTGATGCCTTGGAATAACCCTACCCTGGAGTGTGCAAGACCCTCTTGGTATTTGTACTCCTGGGATTTTTTATGGACTCTATCTTGGAATCGAAATTGCATGGGTGTCCTGTGACACAGAGTCTATGGTCTTCACAAGAGTGGAGGTGCTGTTTACTTGCTGTCCAGCCAAGAAACTGCAACAGTGTTCCCCAGTTAAAGGAAATTGTGACAAAACTACCTGTCAATTAATGGCCCTTCAATGGCTTTATTTATTCACCTTGCACAATCTAGTGCTTTGAAGCGACATGCGGGAACCTAACTGAACATTCATACATTCTTCTAGCTTACCACCAGTGACCAAAGCCATTTTGTGGTTCAGATTGGCAAATTAGAGAATCCCCTCATACAACAGTACCTGCTTCTTGTCCTTTAATGAATTGATACTTGAAACTGTCACCCAAGAGGTGCATTTTACTAACCGTGTCATGCACTAGAATGTCTGATATACAATCGGATGCATGGTGAACTTTTGACACAAAATTATGTATCTATTTAACAAGGTAAGAGAGTTAAGGGATTATATCCACTGCTGTGGATGGAAGGGTACTCCCAGTCCCCTAGGCAAGTAGCTATATAACAATAAGAAGGAGTACCACCAAAAATAAGGCTGAAACAGCCAATATTGGTGGGATGAGACACTAGTGTAAAAGAAGAAGTCCTCCTTTGTTTTTAAGGAACCCCTCACTCACCGACCTGGTCGGTGACATGCTTCATCATCGGGGCCACCTTGACAGCCGAGTGCCGCCAAGGTGTGCTACAACACCTGAATACAGTGGAGCGGGTATGTGAGTGATGAATGTGAAAAATAGTCAGTGAGTTAAAAATTGTCCTGGTATAACTTTTACCAAATATATTTTATTCTGAAGCTACTGGACAATATTAAAAACAGTGATGATACAATAAAGGCTTTAATCAGACCTAGTGTATCTTTGATATGTGCTGGGTCTACATGTTTCAAACCATATGGGATTACCGGTTTTTCATCAGGACCAAAAATGATGTAAAGGAGTTGGGTGGTCAGGGTACACTAACACCCTGCCATACCTGCAACCCTTTCAGACCCAAAAATAGCGATTTGCTAAGTGGGTAAAAAATAATATTAGTAACCCGGAAGTGGTTACATAAAAAGGAACAAACCTGTAAAAGAAAGAACATTATCACTTATAAAGGTTAATTACGTGCCTGTAACGTAGTGGAGTGACGTAGTCCGTTCTGTCTGTGACTCATTCCACATTCAGTGGTGCGAATAAACCATGGTGCGGTGTGTCAGCATAGTTTTCTATATTTATAACCAAGTGTTACTTGGTAGGGCACACCTATCAATATGGGTGTGAGTGAGCACGCATGCGTAGTTCTATATTTTAAACCACTTCTGTCACAAATTTGGTAGTGCGTGCCTCAGTCATAATTCTATCTATTTTGTGTCAAGAATTACCGACGTGAAGAAATGCCAACTTGATCCAAAACCACAAATAACATATAACAAAACACCACAATACACACATAGTTTTTAGAAAAGAAAAACACTTACTCCTCAATGGAGGAAGGTTTGCCTCACGGGGATATGAGGGGGAGTTACAGAGTTCAAAACGTATTCTGCGTGAGAAAGATAAAGGGACATGGAGAGTGATTCAAAGGAGAGTCTCCAGTACCGTTTTATTTACCTCCTCGGCAGTTAGAAGGGGTTTGGAATCCGAGGTATTCCTGCTAGGGCGCATTCTACTTACAGTTTCTCCGTTCCGAAATTGGCCGATAACCTACTTCTCTCCCTCCGTGCAGCCGCACTGGAGAAAGAATCGGCGTCTGTAGTTAAAGGGAGCCGCCATTGTGGGCGGGGAGGGCGTGGCCAGTACAGTAGCGCGCGATGACGTCACGTGCGTGCGTGATCGTCATACGCGCGTCTGATTGCCATGGCGACAGGGCAAAACAAACTCCGTGATCGGAGACAAAAGGAGCCTCCGTGCTCGGGCACAGTTTATATTAAAACAGGCAGCGTAATCCTTAAACTTCGTGTGAGGGAAAAGGGATGCACAGTTTGGACATTATCGAGCAAGGAGATTTTTAGCACTGAGCAATTAGCTAGGTGGGGTCTTACTCTAGCGCACTACTTGATCTCCATGCGTAAAGTATAATGGAGCCGCAGCCGGCGCGGGTACCTTGGCATGTATCACGTTTCTCGCGCAACTGTTTCATCAGTGCTTGCGCTTCGGCAGCCGTGGCGCCCTCGCTACTGTCCCCCAACCACGCTGCTAACTGTGCCGCCAACTCGGGAGGCATATCATCAGTGGATGTCGGGGTGACTACGACGGGAATCGGATTCCCTTCCTTCGGTACCGGGGCCGGTACCGGGGCTGGCGCCTCGAGCGGGGAACAGGGGACCGGGACGTCTCCCCCGGCTGGCCCCCTTCTCGGCCTCTTTGGCTTCCCTCCAGCCGGTGGACGCCCCGATCCTTCCTCCCCGTCTCGCTCCGCCAACCGCTTCTTTATCTCGGACATCTCCTTCATGAGGACCCGAACCATCTGGTCAGTCGTCATTCTCTTCGCGCCTTTCTTGGGCATCTTTCAAAACGAAGTATCTAGAAGACAAAAAGAAAGATTAAAACGCTCAAAATTGGCTCTTCGTTCTGTCCCGAGCTCACGTGCAGCGAGGAGGTGCAGCTTCAGGGCACAAGAACAAGAGGATGTCTTCTGGTCTTGCGTCCCTTTTTATCCGTCTTCAGGGCGGGCGTATACCCGCCCCTGCCTGCCCCGAGGGCGTGGCTGGCTGCGTCAGTGTCTAGGCCAGCCCACTCTAGGGCGGGAACGGGCGCGCCCCAGCTACGCCGCTTCGGGCATACCAGCCGAGACGCGCCCCCCGCCCAAAAAATGGCTTCCCGGGGGGATCGAGGCACTCTGCCATAAGTTCGGGGGGACCGAGTTGGTCGCCCCTTTCCATGTACCCCTTACATAATTATACATCTCTGCATGCACAGAAAATAGTGAGATTGTGTGTCAATTAGTGGCCTTGCTACCCTACACCTGGAGTAAAGACTAGAACATTTTAGTCACCATTATTTATAAAGTTTACTACTGTTTTTTCAGAAAGGACACTACACTCTCAAAGTATAAGTAAGTCTAAAATGTATAAACCACAAGAATAATGTATTTTCTTTTTGTAACGAAATTTTAAAAGCCACTTCTGCCATAATCCATTGTCTCATATTTCCATTCATAATTAGAAATTACATTTTTTAGTATAATTTGAAGTTTGTAAGTGGAATATCACAAGGTGCAACATTTGAAGTTCGATGTTTGCAGCATGCATACCTCTGCATGTACCCACGAGGCTCTGATCAATCCTAGAGCACCTAATTAATAAGAACTCATTACCACTAGAACTCAGACCCAGCTAAGTTACAAGACTCCCAAACTACCCATGATACTGAACCCTTTTTGTTTGGAGCATCCACATATTTTGCTTTAATATACATAAGTGCTGAATAGCATCATATGAACTACACAAGCGTGGAAGCATTAAGGCCTTCCTCCGTTGTCGGTGACAGTTCGCAAATCGAACAAGTTTCACACAGCTCCCATTGTGCGGCCCGACTCACGAATGTCCCGAAACACCTTAACACATTCAATCGATGCGCATTTTACGTATTGACGCAAATATACCATGGCATTATTATATATTAAACCCAGGTATGAAACTGACAAGAATAGTCCTTGGTGTTCCCTACATGCCTAATATAATAACAGGAAAGCATCAGAAAGCAGCAATAAGCAGCCACGCTGAGGTCTGGGAGGCACCACCCGTCTTTACTGCCCTTGAGCAATGCATGGTTTTGTGTCCGATCAAACACACCAGACTCAATGACAAGGTCATGAACTTCTGGGGGGAGGCAGCAGGTCAAGCACTCAGTGAGGAAGCCAGAGCAGAGCTATGGAGGTCCACCAGTCGGAAAAAAATAACGGCCACGCTGAACCAGACAAAATTCTGGCTGATACATAAGGCATACTGGACACCAGCTCGCTTAGCCACTGTAGGCATTAGAGACAGCGACGCGTGCTGGAACTGTGATGAAGAAAGGGGAGACTTAGAACACCTTTTACTAAAATGCCCAAAAATCAAGGACTTCTGGGGGAAGATCAGAACACTTATCCACGAGATCACAGGCACAGACATACAAACAGACCTCACAGGCCTAGCACTAGGGTTTACATCCCAGGCGATCACAAAAACGGAGGACAGGGACCTCATAGATCTCATGCTGACAGCCGCAGTCAAAGTCGTCCTAACTAACTGGAAGGACACATCAAAGGCGTCTCCACAGGCGTGGCTCAACTGGGTCACGTTCCTGAGGGGGGCGGACAACATAACAGCAAAATACACACCGAAGACGCACAAACAGTCGACCATGTGGGGATCATTAGATCACTACCTGTCATCATCACACAAGCCGCCATGAACATCTGGGGCCACAGGCCGAAATAGGCTAGTGCCAACAGAGCACCGAGCACATCTCCTACTCAACCTATAACCTATAACCTAGACCTCTCTCTACTGTCCCCCGGGGTGGCGCGGGGAGCAAGCCGCCTGACAACAAACGCCAAGGTATACCAATGGGCGCAATATGGACTACCAGACTATGAGACTTTTGGACTATGAGACCACGAACTGGCGAACGATCTCAAGAGTATGTAATGCCCCCCCCCCCCCCCCTCTCTCTTCTTTTCTCTCTTTTCTTCTTTCCACTCATGTATAAGCCTCTTCCATGTATGTAAAATTATATTTTTCTATATACAATAAAGAATTTCAGAAATAAAAAAAAAAAAAAAAAAAAAAAAAAAAAAAAAAAAAAAAAAAAAAAAAAAAAGGAAACGCTTTTCCGAGGGTACAATGGCACTGCAGACTCAGCGTTCCCCACTTCCGCTTATTGTTAGCTTCCGCAAAACTCACAGGCATCCTCTCACCATCAGACAATAAACAAAAACCCAAAAAAACATTTCGCATTTTCCCACATTGATACATTGATATGAGTCCTCACCCCAAACCAGGGCGGACTGGGAACTGAAAGCAGCTCTGGCAAATGTTGCCAGACCAGCCCCCGCCCGGCGTGTAGCGAGCGAGCCGCCTACCCCGCTGCCCCCCCCCCCCCCCCCTCTGCCTCAATGCCAGCCCCTGCTGCCTCTCAGGTCAGTAGCCGCACATAATTCTAAATCGGCTGAGTGCAAAGTTCTGATGACACTGGAAAGCATGCTTGCTTACATAACCTGAGTTCACAACCACCAAGTGCTGTAGGTGGTCTGGCAGGCGACAATACTCCCCCCTGCTAGAAAAAAAGTTCCCCTCCATCCCCCAAATCCCCCCAGCCCCTACCACAATCCCCACCAGGCACCAGTTCCTGCCTACATGTACCACTTGCACACAGCAGGTGGTAAATGTATGTGGAAAGACCCAAGGGAATGATTGCAACTTCCATGTGTTTTTCAATCGACCAAATCGGTCCTACAAAGTAATTTCCCATTTCATGGGGTTGAACTCGTATCTGCACAGTACTGGAGTGATTCCACACAGTAAAGGTAAATTCGGTTGTATGTCAATACAACACATGCTTCTACCCCGCATGCCATTACAACGCGGGGATTACAACGCAAGTCGTTACAACAACTTGCGTTGGGGGGCGCTGGTTAGTGGAATAGTTTAATTTTCTATTCCAACTCCAGTCCCCGTGGATAGTAGGGAAGGTGTTGGATAGAAAATTAAACTATTCCCTATCCAACAGCGCCCTCCAGCGACAGTCGTTGTAACGACTTTCGTTGTAATCCCCGAGTTGTAATGGTAGTGCGGGGTAATAGTTGCGTCGTAAAGGATGTTCCCCGGTAAATTCACATGTACATACATGTGGGAAATCTGCCCCAGTCCCACGCAGCTTGTAATTGGGGCTATTAGAGCTGGTAATTACTATCACTGCTAAGAGTCACTCTTTAATGTATTTTAGCGTTGTCTAAATTATTCCTAATTGATCAATCACTAAAAGCACAGTTAGTCAGACTAGCCATGAAAATAGAATGCAGGAGGGGGGCTCGAAAAATTATTTTCTATATAGCAGGATGGCTCACCTAGATTCTCAACATTTAAACAACAGGCTCATATTTTTCACTTTCGAAGGGGACCACCCTGCAAGAGAGGAGGAGGTTAAAGGAAGTATTTCGCAGCTGTGCACAGTTGTAAAAAAGTGACGTAGATCGATATCGTAAATATCGCTTGAGTCTGTGGATTCTGTGCGAGATAAATGCACAACTATGAACATACAAAGCACAAGAACCAAAAAACACAATACTTAAAAGGGTAGTGTACACATAATCGCTGCCGCTCCTCATAGCCTAGAGCCAGGCCAGCCACCATCACTGACAGTCCTGACCTCGGCTCACAAATCCACTGCGCTGCGGAACCGGGCCGGGGCCTAACTTTTTGCTTTTAATCCCGGTCCCGGCCCTGTCGCGACGCCCACCCATACAGACAGTGCACAGTCACTAGAGACTCACCTGCGGGAGGCCGACAGGGGGGATTTTAATTAAATAATGGGGTACCTCTCTTTCTCCTACGTCTCTCTGGCCTCCGGGATGCCTTCCAGTGCCTCCTTGACCTCAACAGGTGCACTATTTTTAGCGCGAGCCCCGCAATGCGCATGATTATCACAAAACACACCAGCTCCACCCTCAGGGTGAATGCGCAGACATGGCGGCGGACAAATCTGGGCGCTGCGCGTGGCATGGTGCAGGTGGATTTAATTTAATAATCAGAGCGTAATTCAGGCCTGGCCTCATTAAATGAAATCGGGTCACGGGCACGGACTCTGCGTGCAGCACCAGTATTATTATGCAGATAGTTGTAGTTGTTTGTGCCCCAACAACAAAAACGGTCCAATGTCAAAAAATGGCTCCCACCCTATCCAGCCTACCGGGAGATTGCCCTGTGCCCGGAATTACCAGTCCGGCCCTGCCCCAAACACACATTGGCATAGCCAATAACCCTCGTTGGTAGCTGTGGTCGGAGCTAAATGTTAAAGTATTGGCAACAAGAGGTCTGCCAGACAGGCAACGCCGTTAATAGTAAGGCCTAAACAAGCATTGGCAAAGCCAATTGGTCTCGTATATGCAAGAGCTATTGGTTCTGCCAATGTGTGTTGCCACGTTGTACACCAGCGCCGGTGTCGTTCAGCATGGCCATCTGTTAATGATGTAGAGAAGAGTTGCATGGAGTGTTGTAGAGTGGGATGGCGAAGAGTGGAGTAGAGTGGCAGAAAGTGGCAGAAGTATTGTTTTTCTGAATAGTCATAGTGTGGCGTCACATAGAGTGGAGTGGCATGAAGTAGAGTGGACTTGCGAAGAGTGCCTTGGTGTATAGTGTTGCAGAGTATAGTGGTATAGAGTGGAGTGGCACTGAGCACAGTGGCATTGAATTCAGCAGCATACAATCCAGATTCATAGAATGCCAGTGAAGTTGCGTTGAGCAGGGTGGTGCATAGTAGAGTGGAGGGGCGCAGAGTGGAATGGCACAGAGTAGAGTGGAGCAGAGCAGAGTGGTGCAGAGTGTGGTGGAATAGAGCACAGTGGTGCAGAGTGGTGCAGAGAGGAGTAGCATAGATTTGAGTGATGCAGAGGGCAGTGGCGAAGAGTAGAGTTGAGTGCAGTTGGTTAGAGTGCCGAGCAGAGTTGAATTGCATACAGTGCAGTGCCATAGAGTGGTGCAGAGTAGAGTAACATATTATGGTAGAGAGTAGAAGAAGATCTTTAATTGTATTTAGTTATTTAAAACCATTACAGCAGTACATATTAATTATCACAGATGTAAAAAAAAAAAGCTAAAACATTTACAATTGATAATTTTCGGAAAAACACAATTTAACAAAACACACACATTTTGAAAACCAATAATGATTAATTACATGTTGTTATGAAACCGAATATTGCCAGTATTCTTAGTTCTGTATATTTAAAATTGTCTTAAATAAAGGAATTATAAACTTTACTCCCCTACACGTAAGAACTGCTGAACGTCCACTTAGAGAGGTGATAACGGCTTGCCAGCATGTATAAATTCCCATATTTCTAAATATCGAGTTCAGCATAATTTTCCTTTGCCGTAAGGGAACAGGACAAACACAGAATAATTGAATTAATGATTCACTCTTATATCCACATAATCTGCAAGAAAGGTTCTTTGGCTGTTTTTTCCAGGATAGAACACAGTCTTTAGTTTCGATAATGCCAAACCGGAGTAACATAAATTGGTGTTTCGGTCTTAATGAAAAACGTTCTGCCAGATAAGATTGAGGACCTATGCTGGAGTACGAATTTATTACTTTCCAGGGATGTCTTCTTTGTAAAAAAGCATTTTTATTTGTTAGATTTGATGACATTCGCGCTGCAGATCTTAACGCTTGTTTAAAAGATGCCTTTCCCGTTATCGCTCCCCAGGCTTCTTATATGCCTAAATCTAAGTATGGGTGAATTTTGCGAATCAGCGGTTGGTAAATTCGGGCGAAATTGCAAAAAAATCCACAAATTCATGGATTTCCCCGCAAAATCGCAGATTGTTTTGCGATTTTGCACCACCGCTAGTGTGTGTGGGGGGGGCACATGGAGGGGCTTCTATGCGAGTTCACATGCCTCTTCTGTGTATAAAAGGACAGGCACCGATCAGAGCAGCAGATGAGGAGAAAGAAGCTTGTGGTCACAGGAACTGCACTGGGATAGAGCTCGTGAAAGTCAAGGATGCCAAGGCCTCCATCAAGCATCATAGCTAATTTTCGACGGTAGATATGAGGAAAACACACACCTGCCCAGCCTCGACAAAGCGCACATTTTTTTTGGGCTGATTAACTTTGCCATCGCGCTGAAGGGCGACGGGGTCCCTCGAGTGAGCTGTCCATCATAGTGGCTAAAGGGCGGGAAGACGGTGCACACCACTAGTGTGTGGGGGGGGCAAACGGGCGGGCTTCTATGCGAGTTTGCATGCCTCTTCTGTGTATAAAAGGACAGGCACAGATCAGAGCAGCAGATCCGGGGAGAAAGAAGCTCGTGGTCACAGGAACTGCACGGGGATAGAGCTTGTGAAAGTCAAGAATGCAAAGGCCTCCATCAAGCATCATAGCTAATTTTCGACGGTAGATATGGGGAGAACACACACCTGCCCAGCCTCCACAAAGCGCACAGTTTTGGGGGGCTGATTAACTTCACCATGGCGCCGAAGGGTGCCGGGGTCCCTCAAGTGAGCTGTCCATCAAAGTGGCTAAACGGCGGGAAGACGGTACACACCACTAGTTTGTGGGTGGGGGCAAACGGGCGGGCTTCTATGCGAGTTCACATGCCTCTTCTGTGTATAAAAGGACAGACAACGATCAGAGCAGCAGATCCGGGGAGAAAGAAGCTCGTGGTCACAGGAACTGCACGGGGATAGAGCTTGTGAAAGTCAAGGATGCAAAGGCCTCCATCAAGCATCAAATCTAATTTTCGACGGAAGATATGGGGAGAACACACACCTGCCCAGCCTGGACACAACACTCATTTTTTGGGGGATGATTAACTTTACCATCGCGCCGAAGGGTGTCGGGGTCCCTCAAGTGAGCTGTCCATCATAGTGGCTAAAGGGCGGGAAGACGGTGCACACCACGAGTGTGTGTGGGGGGGGCAAACGGGCGGCCTTCTATGCGATTTCACATGCCTCTTATGTGTATAAAAGGACAGGCACCGATCAGAGCAGCAGATCCGGGGGGAAAGAAGCTTGTGGTCACAGGAACTGCACAGTGATAGAGCTCGTGAAAGTCAAGGATGCAAAGGCCTCCATCAAGCATTGTAGCTAATTTTCGACGGTAGATATGGGGAGAACACACACCTGCCCAGCCTGGACAAAACGCAAATTTTTGGGGGGCTGATTAACTTTACCATCGTGCCGAAGGGTGCCAGGGTCCCTCGAGTGAGCTGTCCATCATAGTGGCTAAAGGGCGGGAAGACGGTGCACACCACTAGTGTGTGTGGGGGGGGGAAACGGGCGGGCTTCTATGGAGTTCACATGCCTCTTCTGTGTATAAAAGGATAGGCACCGATCAGAGCAGCAGATCCAGGGAGAAAGAAGCTTGTGGTCACGGAAGCTCGTGGTCACAGGAACTGCACGGGGATAGAGCTCGTGAAAGTTAAGGATGCAAAGGCCTCCATCAAGTATCATAGCTAATTTTTGACGGTAGATATGGGGAGAACCACACCTGCCCAGCCTCGACAAAGCGCACATTTCTTTTGGGCTGATTAACTTTGCCATCGTGCTGAAGGGCGCCGGGGTCCCTCGAGTGAGTTGTCCATCATAGTGGCTAAAGGGCGGGAAGACGGTGCACACCACTAGTGTGTGTGGGGGGGCAAACGGGCGAGCTTCTATGCGAGTTCACATGCCTCTTCTGTGTATAAAAGGACAGGCACCGATCAGAGCAGCAGATCCGGGGAGAAAGAAGCTCGTGGTCACAGGAAGTGCACAGGGATAGAGCTCGTGAAAGTCAAAGATGCAAAGGCCTCCATCAAGCATCATAGCTAATTTTCGACGTTAGATATGGGGAGAACACACACCTGCCCAGCCTCGACAAAACGCACACTTTTTTTGGGCTGATTAAGGAGTTAAAGAATTTGACCTTCAACTCAGGCACCAGCTTTATCTATATCTGTAAGTGCTTCCTGCAGGAGCCTCGTTGTCTACTTGTAACTATTCTCTGACCCTGCTTCGAGGCTCAGAGCAGGGTCAGAGAATAGTTGCAAGTAGGCAAGTAGGCGTTGAAGTTAATTTCTTTGTAACCATTTTGTAAATGGTTACAAAGAAATCAGCTTCAACTTGGGCACCTGCTGTAACCCTGTAAGTGCTTCCTGAGCAAAATTTGTCCCGCTTGCGAATTCGCGGATTTTGCAGCGATTTCGCGGATCGCGTAATCGCAGAAAATCCGCAAGTTCGCGAGCGGAACAAATTTTCCGCCCATACTTACCTAAATCCTTAATAGATAAAATTAAATGACTTCCCCAGGGTCCCTATGTAGTAGTAGACAGTTGGCCCTCTATTTCCTGCCAGCATAAATAGCTGATAGACCTTTCTTTTGCTCCTCGCAGTCTCCAACACAGGTTCATAACTTCTGTGCCATATGATAGTGAAGGTAATAGCAGGGCCTCCTTAACCTTAAGTAAGTGGGTTAACGATTGACAATTCAATTTTCGCTTTAATATTTTGAAGCCATATATTAATGATTGTGCCTTGGACTGAATTGATAATAAGTGGGGTTTACCGGTCATGTGCTTATCCATAATAAATCTCAGATATTCGTAGGAGTGCACTTCCTCCAATGTACTTCCTTTCATCCACCACACATGATTTTAAAATTAAAATCAACCAACCAGATCACTTTAGTTTTGTTTAAATTCAGATCAAGCCCCTGTGTTGCCATATATTTATTGAGGGCATTCATACTCCGTTGTAAACCTATTGGTGTTTTACTTAATAGGTCTACATCGTCAGCATACCGTAGCCAGACCAACTTCTCGCCGCCTGCAAGTAATGGTGGATGACTGTTTTCTAAATCCAAAGTGTCTCCAAGATCTGATAGGTATAAATTAAACAGGCTTGGGGCCAGAACACATCCTTGTTTAGGACCTATATTTGTCCTGATTTTAGATGATACATGAGTTCCATCACCTATTTTGACTTGGGCCCATGTTTGTGTATATAATTCCACAATTTCCCTTATTAAGTCTTCCGTTATTCCCCATTCCACCAAATTTTTCCACAACCTACCTCTAGGGACACGGTTGAAGGCAGATTTTACATCGATAAAACATGCAAACAAACAGGTTTTTTTCTGTTTCGCCTTATTTATTAGCAGGGTTAAGGCTGTAAGATTGGTCAATGTCCCCATTCCTGCTTTTAATCCTGTCTGGAATTTTGGTATTAATTGTTTTTCTTCCAATCATGATTTTAGGTGTTCCACTAAACAGGATGCATAGAGTTTAGACTCAACATCACTTAGGGATATAAGCCTATATTTGCAGGGTATTCCTGGATTACCGTTTTCAAAAATAGGCTGAATAATGTTACCGTTCCAGGACTCAGGTATCTAATTTGTATGATAAAGATAATAAAACATTGGAGTTAAATATTGTGCCCAATTATCAACATCAGTTTTAAATAAAGCATTTGGAATACTGTTTGGACCTGGTGCTCCCTCAAATTCTAAGTTTTTTATTACTCCTTTGAGTTTGTCTGTGTTGCCCAATAAGGTCATTTAGTTTTCCCTTATATGAAAACCTGATTCCACTTTACTTCCTTGTGTCCCTTGAGTGAAATTACAAATGGCCTGAGACAACAATACATCATTACCTTTTTATTTAAATTTATTTTTATTTTTATTTCAAACAGATTTTATTGAGAGATTTTTTACAAACATACAGTACAGTATCTGTACAAACAAGGGTGGCATTGCTGTTCGGTCGACGCCATTACGGTTACATTAGGCGTATTATGAGAACTTGGCATGGTCTATGGCTGCGTGCCAGCGCGTATGTTTTGACAAAGCCGGCTTAGGCGAGCCTGAAAATATCCCTCAGGTAGAGGGAAATAGCTGGAATGGTAAGGAAGAGAGAAAGAGTAGAGAAGGTGAGAGGACCGGTGCTGTGGCTGTGCTTGCTCTGTGCCCAGGCCTTTAACTTGTGCCTATGTGCGTAGATCACGGAGGTTTGAAAGGGACTAGGTGTTTATCTAGGGTGCTCCACATCTCCCCTCTTGCCGTGTGGTTGGGTGAGTAGTTTTCTGTTATATTATCCGCCCCCCTAAGGAAGGTCACCCAGTTGAGCCAGCTTTTGAATGAGGATTTCCCTGTGTCCTTCCAGTTTGTGAGGATTGTTTTAACCGCTGCAGTGAGCAGAAGGTCGATCAGGTCACTGTCCTCCTTTGTCTGGTGCTCAGGGGCCTTGAAGGCAGTGATTAGTCCTATGAAGCTGTCTTGTATGGGGTAGCCTACTACTGTGTTTATGAATTCCCTGACTTTGGGCCAGAATGACTTTACTTTGGAGCAGTTCAGGATCAGGTGTACTAAGTCTCCCTTTTCTTTATGGCAGTTCCAACATGTATCGCTTTCTCTGATCCCAGCCGCGGCTAGGCGGGCCGGAGTCCAGAATGTCTTGTGGAGTAGCCAGTATTTGGTTTGTGCTAATTGTGGTGTGACTTTATTTTTGAGTGCTGAATTCCACAGGGAGATTGTTTCCCTATCACTGAGGGCTCTACCTAGTAGGTTTTCCCAGGATTTGAGGGCTTTGGCATTCAGATTAGATTTCACCGGGCTAAGTAGTTTGTAGAGGTGGGCTGTCTGGTGGCCGGTCTTGTTTAGGTTTGTCGTGTATTTGAGGATGGACGGGGTCTCTTTGCTGAGATTCGCCCTAGCTACAGCTGTTTTGATTTTTACGAATGCATAGAGCTCCACGTCTTGGAGGTTGTGTAGGTGTTTAATTGTGTCAAACCTGAGTGGTGAGCCGAGTTTCTCCAGCTGATGGGGGGAGGAGATCCAGCGTGTGTACCAGGCCTTCATGTCTAGTGTCTTATCTCTGTATTTTATCTTGGTGTTGTGCCAGATGGATTCCCATTTAGTGTGTCTAATACTTTGTTTGAGTTTCTTGTCAAACTAGAGGAGGGCGGCCCTGGTGTTCTTGAGTATAGTGTTGTTGGCTTCCGGGTGTCTGTTTGCCGTAAGCATGGCTATGGGCTCGAGGCCTTCTAGGGAAGCTTTCTCCAGTGTCAGCCACACCGGTGTGTACTCTTGATGTGGGATCACCCAGTAAATACACTGTTTGGCCGGACATGCGGAGTGGAATATTTTAAAGTTTGTGAGGTTGTGCCCCCCAAGATTCTTGTTAAGTCTGAGTTTCTGCAGACTTATCCTGGGCTTTTTGTCTCTCCATATGAAATTGTTAATGAGCTTATCTAGCTGTTTGTGGAAGTCGTCTGTCATTGTGAGTTGGAGCATACTGAGTGTGTAGTTAACCAAGGGTGTTATCATCATTTTGATTGATTCAACCCTTCCCCACCAACTGATGAACCTCGGTGACCATGTGTCTAGTTTCTCTTTTATTTTCTTCAGTAGTGTGGTTTCGTTTTGGTCCAGGGTGGATTTAAGGTCTCTGCCAAAGTATATGCCAAGGTACTTCAGGAACTTTGTTTGCCAGGCCAGCCCTGAGTTTCCTAGAACTGTCTTGGTAGTATGGATGTTTAGTAGTTTGCATTCCGACTTGTCCGTTTTTAGTTTGTATCCTGAGAACTGTGCATACTCCTCAATGGTGGACATAAGGGCTGCTATGGATGGGCCAGGGTTTTCTGTTGTGATTAGCACGCAATAGACTATTAGAACTACGGACACTGGCATCACCCCCAGACGGGGACTCACCCTTACTTCTTCCTTAAATTTTATACCTTCATCACAAACAAACTGTAGGTAATTTTAACCAGAAAATTGGTTGATTTTAATGCATATCCATCACGTTGTTTTTTTAAGACAATATGAAATGATGTCACATATATGTATCCTTTTATACATTTTTTACTGATGTGTGTACTGCTAAGATTTTAATTAATCAAGCAATAAACTTACTACTACTACTACTACTGTTGTGATTAGTGTGTCGTCGGCATATGCTGCTAGTTTGACCGTGGTCTCTTGTATCGGAATGCCTTTTATTTCTGCGTTGTCCCTGATCATGGCTTAGCGCGAATATCTCCAAAAGTTGGTAATAGGAGATAGCGATGTTAGCGACTGTTTCCAGTCGCTAACATCTTGGCACGCCCACTTTGCATGTCATTAGTGATAAATATCACTGTCATGCAAAGCGGGGCCCAAGATGGTCGCTATCTCCTACTAGCTGTCGCTAACTGGTGTTAGCAACAGCTAGGTAATACGGAGATAATTTTATCTCCGCTTTCTTGGCTTTTAAAGCCAAAAAAGCGGAGATAAACCCCCTTGATAATATGCCCATTAGGGCTTGCAGTTCTTATCAATGCCCACGACATGAACTGCCAAGATATTTAAAAGATCCAACTGTAGTTCTTGCTTATCTGCTTGACGATGTATTGTGTGTCGTGGCATCCATGGTTGACAAGAGGGCATCCCAGGAACCCCTAAGATTTTCTTTACTTAGTGGTTTCTTGTAGGATTTTACCTTATTAGAAACAATTTTTATCGAGGAACTGCTACTTGGCGCAACAAAAGGGCTCAAGCTAGGGCTCGAGGTGGTTGAAGTTACAAGCCCCTGACACCTTCTGTCATGTTGATTGCTTGCTGTCAATACAGTATGTGTTTGAGTCATTTAATGTACCATTTCTGAAAGTTCTATTAATGGCTGTTCAAAAATCATTGATCCTACTAGGTGCTCCTGTTGATCCTGTTGGTTGTTCCGTATATCATTTAAATGTTGCCAATTACTAAGATTCAAGGTTGAAAAATAATCTTTTAATTTGTTATTATGAATATCTACTTGCATTATTCCTATATGTTCTGGTTGCAAAATTATTTGATTGCAAGGTTAAATAATCTGATATTTTGTCCCCCTTTTTCCCTGTACATAGAGCAAATTTTCCTTTTTTTAATGGAATGGTTGTAGTAGCTGTTGATATATCTAGGTCTATCATGTCGTCCAGTGGTTTGTCTAGTTCTCTTTGCCGACTTAGCCCTTTGCTGTGTCGCACCAGTTCTCGCTTTACCAGAACCATGGCTTAACACTTGTGGAAATAATAATAATGCAGAAATGTACTGGCACACACCTTTTTCCTTTATCCTTTATCCTTTATCCTTTATCCTTTGACCTTGGCGCTCCAATGAACCCAAAAACGGGACACCCACAAGTCGTACAAGTAGAACCACAGTAACAGTGCTCAACAGAGAAACAAATCCATCTATGTGATAAGAACACACAGACATCCTTACATGGCCCAGAGCAGTGTGGCTAGAGGTCGATCAGTCCGGCAACCAGGTGCACTTAACGAGCACCTACAGCGCCAGACCACCCGCCAGTCAACTGCAGGCCGAGAGGAGCCCCGCAACAAGCCTGCAGAGTCAGGGCAGCACTACAAGCCATATCTACCAGTAGGTGAGGAGCAAGGTCAGCTGCATGTCCATTGCTGAGGACAAGAATGGAGCAAATAATCCCAGAAACTGGATGGACAGGCAAGTCCGCACTCAATTGTTAACAGATCCCAGAGGGAGATCTCAAGACGAATCTCAGTTCTTGCTCCCGTTTCTTACTCTCTCAGGTCTATGAAAGGTGAGAGGGGCTGATCAGGAGGACCGCAGACTGCACCCAAAGCTATCCGGGCCACCTCTGCAGCACACCTGTGGCACACACTCCGCAGTTGCCAACTAATGGCAGCTACACACGCCTGACCAACTGAAGTAGGAAATAGCTGGACCAGACCCAGAACATACCACAACAACCTACAAGCCTGAGTGCTTGGATCCGGGAGTCAAATTCACACTGTCACCTCATCTACTGCCAATCCAATAGCACATTCATCTGCCTGGCAAAAGTCAGGACCGGAGTCACTCACCTCCTGCTTCAGACCACACCGAGGATTTCTGTGATGTCGGACCTCCACTTTCAAACTGCCGTCTACGGTGTGGTGACCGTAGCGGCAAATGTAGTTACAGCTGCTAATTGCCGGTTGTTGCGACAGGTATAATAAAAATGATGAACGAGTCCACGACACCCCCGGATTGATCACAGCAAGCTCCTTGCTCTGCTCCGTGTTCCAAACCCCTCACACTTAACACTACCGCAGGATCCGATTGGCCGAGAGGAAAATGGTACAGAGTAGTGTATAGTGTTGTAGAATGCAGTGGCATAGAGTGCACTGGTGTACAGTGGAGTGGGCTAAAGTGGAGTTGCATAGAGTGGAGTAGTGCAGAGTAGAGTGGCATAGAGTTTAGAGGAGGATAGTGCAGTTTTGCAGAGTAGAGTGACAGAGTACAGTGGTGAAAAATGGAGTCGTGATGCAGAGTACAGTGCAGAGGCAAAGGGTGCAGTGACAGATTGCAGTTGTGTAGAGTGCATTGACACAGAATGCAGTAGTTAAGAGTAGAGTGGCATAGCGTACAGTGACAGAGTGGAGTGGTGAAGGGTGGAGTAGAGTGGCATAAAGTGCAGTGGCATAGAGTAGATTGCTTCAGAGTAAAGTGAAGTGGCATACATTAGAGTGTTGCAGTGTAGAGTGCAGTTGCGTAGAGTGGAATTGTGTTTAATAGTGTAAAGTGGTGCAGAATGCAGTGGCATAGAGTGCAGTGGTGCAGAGTAGATTAGAGTGGCATAAAGTGGATTGGCGTAGAACGCAGGGGTATAGAGTTGAGTATTACAGAGTGAAGGGCTTTGGCATAGATTGCATTGGCATGGAGTATAGTGGTGTAGAGTAGAGTCATGAACAGTCTATAGGCATAGAGCAGAATGGTACATCGCAGAGTAGAGAGGAGTAGCGTGAAGTGCATCAAGTACAGAGGCATAGAGTAGAGTGGTGAAGATGCAATGACATGGAGTGGTGTAAAGTGGAGTGGTGCAGAATAGAGTGGAGTGGTGTGGAGTAGCACAGGGTAGAGCGGAGTGTCATAGAGTGGAGTATGCATAGTGTGGTAGCGCACTACCATTATAGACAACACATTTTCATCTGAAATTAGCATTCCATTTGCTCAGACATGCAGTTTTACTAGTAAAACTATACAGTGCACAAACTGAAACGTGTGGGGATTGCATCACCTAGTATAATGATTTGGTTTGATCATATTAAAGTATTTGTTTCCAACACTCTTCAGAAACAATAAAAAATGTACCTCATTTGTGTTGCTTATATATTTTCTGAATACTTACACAGTTTGTTTAAATACTAGCAGCCCGCCCCGGCTTTGCCCGGGGCAGAAGGGGGCTGGGAGCAGCATCACAGCAGGAGAGGAGCAGCAGAGCGGCCGGGAGCAGCAGAGCGTACTTACAGTGTTTCCTTGCTCCAGTTTTGTTGCTCCTGGCCGCTTCTTCCACGCTCGTGTCCGCTGTTTCCCCCGACGTCCCGACTTTGAGGAAAAGGCTTCCGAGCACTTATGGCCCCCGCCCGTCCCTCCGCCCGCCCCTTGGTGCACA
The DNA here is from genome assembly GCF_964263255.1 of Lissotriton vulgaris. Classification (NCBI taxonomy): domain Eukaryota; kingdom Metazoa; phylum Chordata; class Amphibia; order Caudata; family Salamandridae; genus Lissotriton; species Lissotriton vulgaris. The sequence goes on from NC_141687.1 coordinate 459,125,767, forward strand.
CCCGCGGCTCTTGTCTGCTGTTTCCCCCGATGTCCTGACTTTGAGTAAAAGGCTTGCGAGCACTCATAGTCCCCGCCCGTCCCTCCGCCCGTCCCTCGGTGCCCACCCGCGGCTGCTTCACTTACCTCAGCCACCGTTCCTCCCCGCGCAGTGGAGCTGTGTGCGCCACTGCTCCTCTGCTTCTCACCGCTCCTCAACGCTTGTCCGCCGCTCCTCTCCGCCTGTCCGCAGCTCCTCCCCACGCTCATGTCCGCCGCTCTTCCTCTTGCTCCTGAACGCCGCCCCTCCCCTCGCTCCCGATGTCATCATGCATGTCGCGGCCGGCGCTACTTGCAAGGGACTACTTTTTTTTTATTTCTAAATTTTTTAAAGAACGTATATTTTTTATTTTTATATAGCCTATGTCCTTCTGCTTGCCCTGAGGTTTTCAAAGATGTCTTGGGTGTTTGGATTGGTGGTGTACTTTTCGAGTTTACCTGGCTCAAAGGACACTCTCTTTATAATAGTAGTATAGATTGTCGTGTGCTAGAAAAAACCTTTTTCCTACCCCCAGTATCCAGCAAGATTGTCACATAAATCCTCTCACTTTGAAGTATAAGAAAGAAAGCGCCTGACATTTGACCTTGGTCTTTAAATGCACAGCAAATGTGACAAGATAAGAACAAGATTTAATGGCCTATTTATAGAAAGGGAGTACATTGAAGAATACAGTAAACACGCTTTAGGCAACGGGAGGAACAAACTGGACCTGGAGAGCATAAATCAAATAAAGCCAGAAAATAGAAAACCAGAAAATGTGAGTTGCAAACCACAAAACCAATGGTAATCAACAGGCAGAATCCATTCCTAGGTCAACTTTCTGAAAGTCCCCAAAATGTCTTTAGAAAACCAGACAGCTGCGCTGTCTGGTAGACTGCAACCTAAAAAAAGAGACACATTCAATTTGGATCTTCTGTTGCTTGGTGCTACACACTAGTGCGACCACAATGTATTCAGCACATCAGCATTTAAGTGTTGCAGTGGTTTCAAATACTCATTCATTAAAATTGTGTAGCCTCAGGTCACTTGATCTGGAACAGTCAAGCCTCACGCGTAATACTGTGGTCCACGCACGGTGTGCAAAGTCCAGGTCCAGAGGCCACAAAGGAATGTTGCTACCAAACCCTCTGAGGTCTAAGAGTTCGCTGCTATCGAGTGAGAAATTTACCACACACAGTAAATGCCAACGCTGCTGGGTGAGGTATTTACTTAGTGCGCTAAATACCCACTGTCTTCAGTTTTCTCTAAAAAAAAAATCAAGACTGACATTCGGAATGTAATACCTCCTGCACTAAATTCTGAATGTACCTGTATTTACTACACATTTTCACCGTCTATGTTTCAGCAGGTTTAACCTCCTGAAATTTATCAGGTGAAAATTACGATAGAGGGGCGGTAAATGCTGCAGAACTCGGAATTCCAATATGTGTAGTTTGTAGTTCAGAGTGTCATGCACTAAGGAGTTCATTAGTAAATGAACGCTGGAGGCTCAGATAAATACAAACCCACCACGATGCACTACCGGGTCCAAATCTGGAAATACCTTTTTTATGTTATCACTGTTGTTAACATCAGAAGAATGAACACTCCACAAGTAGGGTAAGGCACATGCAGTTTACTTCAATTGTGGCTAACTTCATTTACTTCTTAGTAAGACTCCTACATGTATGTCAAGCCTCACTAGGAGCAGAAGTGGCATAACTGCTCAGCCCCTCATTTCAGTTCCCAGAATGCATGCAAGAGAACCCTTCCCATTCCTAGTTCAACCAAGTAATGAGTATTAATATAAAGAGAACCATAGACGTTTAAGGCATAAGCAAAATGGGCAAAGTGAACTTTTTCTCTACTTATCTTCTGTGTATTTTATTTTTCTATCTAAACCTCCCTTCCTTCCTGCCTACCTACATCGACCTCTAACTGTCTCTCTACCCAGTATCCCCGGCAAGACGTTTATGAACGGTATTTTGTCACCCTGGTAATAGAGACGGTAATATTATTTGACATCATGCAGGCTTCAATTAGCAGAAAATGGGTAATCAAATGAAAATCTACTCCATACAAGGGAACCAAAATAAGTCTTGGGCATGAGTCCAAAAATCCTTAAAATGACACTGTTGAGAACTCATATGCAACCAAGTAATGACCTAACACAAAATAATGCCCTGCTCCCAGCAGGATGTGATGAGGGGTCCCAGAGTCTCCGTTAGCTCACATCTGGCCTTCGGCTGACTGGGGGACCCCTGAAGGAGAGGGCAGATCCTTGTGCTGCAGCAGCCTGCGTCACACCCCTGCAATGAAGCAAGCCATATACAATAAGTACAATAAGTACTACACCCTACACTATGCAGAACAGCAGCAGCACATCTACACTAGAGTAGGCTAGAACTATAGCTTCATACAATAACACCCACTCTAACTGGAACGCTCACAACAATGACTGTGCATACAGTAACACTTGTAGTAATTTGTAACCAAATCTAATTTTCTCATTGAAACACATACACGAAATGTATTTATATAAACACAATTTGAAAACTGCAGCACCTTCTTTTCTTTCAAAAAACGTAATCCTATGAATATTAAAAAGAAATATATCAATTGCATCATCATGGAAATAAAAATTGTAATATCCCAGACTTAGGTAATGATACCACGGAGCCTTCATGTAAGCACACTCCACCAAACATGGATACCATGACCCCAGCATGTATGCCTCAGAATATTTGCGTTTTGCTAGTCCTGCAGAGATCTTTGCAGATACGAGCTGTTTGCGACTGGAAAAATGCTGTTCCAAACGTACAAAATGCAAAATGCGATTTGGTAACTTGTTACCGAATTGCATTTTGAATTTGTGATTTGGAATTTGGAAGGGGCACGTTTTGAGCGTCCCTTTCAAATACCAAATTGCTATCAATCAATCAACATTTGTAAAGCCCCGATAGTGAGATATTATTATCATATCTATCTATAACATTCATTTAACCTTTGCTTTTTTCATTGAATTTCTGAGTTTTTTAAAGTAACAATATACAGGGTTTCACTTTAAGTACAGCAGACTTACTGGCGTTATCAATGGGTCTGAACACCAAAATATAAAAGGTAGGCCAATTGACTTTAACCGGGGGCGTGTCACATCAAGCAGACCTATTGGCTCTGTCAAAAAATAACACAAAAAATGTATCAATAACTATAAACCATTTTATTTCAATGTATGCTTTAAAGAAAGCATCTCTAATTAAAACAACCATTAACATGTCTTTTATTATTTCTTTAACCCTCTTCAGGCCACAAAAGGCAGCAATGGGGTTGCCATGCTTCCTAGAGCAGCCCGTCCTGCTTTGCCAGTGTGGATCAGGATAATTTTCTTTATCTTTTAGATAGGTGCCCTAGTCCAAATGGGGCAACAATAACATTACCATGCACTGAGAGCAGGACACATTTTTTTGGGCGGGTGACCCGGTGCTTCCCAAGACAGCCACAACACCTGCACTTGTTCAGGCCATAGGAGTAGGGCGAAATCCCCCATGGCCCTCCTGGCGCCTCAGATAGCACCCATCATGGAGACCCTTAAGGCAGGCAACAATTAATGTGCTTCTGCTGGGGGAGCAGTCTTAATATTTGCTCACTCAGTGGGACATGGTTTACTGCTGTTGCCCTAGGTCGGAGCAAACATCCTTGGCTCAGCCTCAGTTGATGGGGTTCCTGGGCCAATATATGAATGGGCCCCTCACATAGGCCTACAGAACAATATTACACCAAGTCACAAAAAGCAGGCTTTCTGGGTAAGGAATTTGGTGTAATTCGGTTTATCCATTTTGGCTGTAGTGCTGTTTAGTGTTCATAAGGAAAATTAGAAAGGGAAAACATGTTTTGGGATCCACTTTTTTCTGGTCCCCTACTTGATGGATCAGTTAGATTCTTTCAGGAAGGAGCTGAGGTGGATGAAACACTGTATGGTCCCAAAAGTGCCACTTTCAGTTTAATTTCCATAGGATTATTTGATCAATGATGCATAAAAGCAGACTGAATGGTAAGTGCCTGTGCTTAGTTTGATGTAAATCAGTTGAGTAGCTTTTGAAAAATTATTGTTTAAAAAACTGCTTGGTTCTGAAGAAGTTGCAGTTTAGAGTTATGTAAACCATTTTGAGTATCCTATACAGATACTCTAATCTGATAAAAAAAAAGGAACACGATTGGACAAACAAGCATTTCTTTAGGTCCTGCATGTGGATTCATGACTCCACTCTGTTCTAATTGGATAACCTTCTCAGAAACATTTCTGGTGTGGCTGCCATGACTCATTGAACGTGTTGGGAAAAAAAACAATGGCCTATGGGGACACCTCACCCCAGGCCCATATGAGGGGCCCCATAGGGACCACATCAGACAAAAAAATATATATTAAAAGAATACTTTTTATTGCATGATTTGAAGGTTCAGGTATGTAACTGGTATGTTTATAGAGTGTACCTAGCCAAAAGGCAGTGGAATACAGTACAGGGTTAAAGACAAGAATAAAGTCAATAAGCAATAGGAGAGGTAATTTCTGTGTGGACTGTTAATGCACTGTGATGTAATGAATTATGAACTGGTGAATCCTGGACCCTCTCTGGATCCTGTGGACACAGTGAGGATTCATGATTCACAATCCATCATTGGATCAGTGAATTAGTAAAACAATGGGGAAAAAGTATCTGTGCATCCGGCCTGAGCAACACTGCAATGGCGTTCCGGTGGGGTGGCTGACTGCCTCCTTTGGCTGCCCTGATGGAAGGCCTTAAACATCAGGGCGGGACTATAGCCAGTGACCGGTGGGCAGAGCATCTAATTGACAATCAATGAAGCTTAGATCCTGTTACTGCCCCATGAGCTTATTCCCCTGCAAAATACTGTTCGTCCTGAGCCAGGCAGACACTTGGGTGATCCTACAACTGGTCATCTATATACTATCACGTGGCACCTTCAGTTATCCCCGCCTCGGGGTCTCGCCTATGCACTTTAACTCCTGTTGCACTCAGACTCATTTTTCACATGCATTATTATTGTTTGCTGTATTACTGTTTGTTCAAGTCATTACAGCCTGGTCTTTTGCTTTTGTTGTAGAGTAATCCCCTGACGATGGGCTCCGCCCGAAATGCATCGGGATGTGTGAGAATGAATGTATCTTAATATACTGAACTTTACGTGGATTACATTCACTTCTACATGTTGCAAACAGAGATATTTCTTCAACATGTTTAAATAAATACTGAAAGATGGATATTTTCAATCCGAGTATGAACTACTGATTACTTGATGTTTATGGAATCAGACCACTTGGTCCGCCCCACCTTGTGCTCAGGGGCGTTCTCTCCCTAGGCGGGGGAGCTATTTCCTAGTTATTCACTCCACACTGCCTGGCCAGACAGTGTTTTCCTCGAGTAGCACACCTCAACCCATTACAATCCTTCAACTCGGACTATATTTGCTGTGCGAGCTCCCTATCCCTTTTGACATTACTTCTTCTTCTGTCCACGGACCTCAGCACGCAACAACCATGAATTTCGAATCGGTCTCAGGCATGACCGACCAAAAAGTCAGTACCTTTGCTTACACCACCGACGATGCTGATAAAATATACGGCATGATACAGGATGATATCACCGCCACCGGTAACACTCGCACCGTGGAGAGCAATCTTCGGCAATTACTCTACTTACTCAAGAAACAATCGAACCAAAAGTTACACGCTAGTACCCTGATTCGGTACCATCGTGTCCAACGGATCCCTCGCGGCCTACGGGTCCCTTTAAAACCTTTATTATGCAAAAACAATACCAAAATTGTTGAACGCTGGTATTCTATTTTGAATAAATGCTCCCTCGATCTGATCCTCCTGATCGTGGAAGAACTAGCCAAAACACTAGATGAACTGTCCCACGAGATCACCAGCGTAAAGAAGGAGTTAGACGACGCCATGTCCGAAGAAGATCTCAAAAAAATGTTGGAGGATGTGAATACCCAACTGGACAAGCATATACGAGAAACACAAGAGAGAAAACTACGAAAAGAAAAAGAGACACCATAGACTATAAGCTCGGCGAGGTGTACACCTGGGCAGAGGTGTACGCCCGCCGACGCCCCAACAAACCTTACAATCCTTTCTCTGCCAATGAAACCTCATCTTCTGAAGAAGATCAAAGACCAAGACCAACCCCGGCTAGACCCGATGCTGATTCACAGACTCCGAGCACTTCCACCGACTCTGCGGTTCATTTTTTAGAATCAGGTCCGGAGCAACAAAAAGATCCCGGACGGGAAAAACCCGCCGAGGAATCAGAAAAAACTCCACCGACAACAAAAAGCAAAAAGCCGAAAGGAAGACGCTGAACACTGACGATAATCTCGTCATCAATATTTCCTCTACTACACTGTCTGACGATGAAACCAATACCTTACAGAAGGGACAATCATTTGTTCCCACCACCTGCACCAACACATTGGAACTCGAAGTGAGTGCTTTCAAACTTATACGAAATATTCGATTGAGACACTATTTCCAAAACATTAGCCCCATCACGACTCACGAGGAAGACATGCTTCGAGGATTGCGACCCCATAGTACCTTCTTGGCACCTCAAAGCCATAAGATCATTGATGCCTTCGAGAACTTGGTGAAACAAGAAATATTGAATCTACCTTTCTTACAACCAGCTACTCATGGGAACCTTACCCGCAGAGAGAGAAACACATTACAAAAAATTGCGGATAATCCGAATATTATCTGCCAAAATGCTGACAAAGGCGGTGCCCTCGTGATCATGGACACCACCTTTTATGAACAACAGGTCACAGCACACGTTGGAGATTCCAACACTTATGATGTTCTACTGGGGGATCCTACCCAGGAGTATACCAATTATTTGACTCATATCATCAACAGGGCCTTTGAATATGGTACAATTAACAATAGAACCAGGAGAAACCTGACACCCAACAACCCGAGACCTCCTGTACTGTATATGCTACCCAAAATGCATAAACACCCGACCAATCCACCATTCCGACCCATGGTGTCGACGAGAGGTAGTATCCATGAAAACGTGGGAAAATTCTTGGATAAATATCTTCAACCATTTGTTGTAACAACTTAGTCATTTGTCAAAGACACCACCGATTTCTTACTCAAACTGGAACCGGTCATGAACCAACTGAAAAATTCTCAACTGATCATGTGTACAGTGGATGTCTGTTCTCTGTACACCTCTATCCCTCACGACGGAGGGATCGAAGCCATTGAACAAGTTTTGGCCCAATCCGACCTTGATCATGACCTTAAAGTGTTCTTGATGGAACTTACCATGTTCACCTTATACCACAGTTATTTTTCAATCTTCGACAAATGGTTCTTACAACTCAACGGCACGGCCATGGGGAATTCGGCAGCTCCTTGCTACGCTAATATATACATGAGAATCTTAGAGGAATCCCATATCTTATGTCAAAACGTTTGGCGAGAACACGGCCGGTTATACCTACGCTACATAGACGATATATTCCTACTTTGGGAAGGCACCACTGAAACACTCATCACCTTTCTAACCACTTGGAACAACATCACCCAACGGATACAATTCACTTGGGATTACAGTGAGCATTGCGTCCATTACTTGGACGTGAAAATACTGAGAGAACCTGGAGAATGGTCCACCACCATCTTCCGTAAACCTACGGATAGGAATTCCACCCTACACTACCAAAGCTTTCACCGCATGGGGTTGAAGAACAACTTACCATACGCTCAAATACTTCGAGTAAAAAGAATCGTTTCCAAAGAAGAAGAAAGCAAAATACAAATCAAATCTGTTTTGGAACGCCTACGAACACGTGGATACCCTACCCCCATACTGGATTTGGCAGCCCAGAGGAGCGAGAAATGCTCAAGAGCTACTTTATTGCAACCCAAATTGAAGACACCCTCCGATCGCATGGTGGTTGTCTCCAAATACTCTAAGGCGTCCAATCGTTTCCAAAAAATCATCCGCAAACATTGGCCCATCCTATCTTTGGAACCAGATTTCAAGGGATTGTTCAACCAGCCCCCGATTTTTGCATTTACCAGGGGCAAGAACCTTAAGGAAATCCTGAGTCAAACCAGTGGATCAAAAAACAACATCACCTACACGGGTCTTAAACCCTGTTACAATTGCAGCAATTGCAACAATTGCATCCTTGGTAATTTCATCAACTACCCCATGAAAGGTAATGCCATAAAACTCAAAGTGAATGCTACATGCAACAGTAAGAACGTTGTTTATGTTTTAAAGTGCCCATGCGGCAAATGTTATGTCGGTCACACCGATAGAAAGATCCGAGTGAGGATCTTAGAACATAAGAGCAATATCCGTACTCAGAACTTAAAGTCTACTGTTGCTACCCACTTCATGGAAAATAGACACACAGTGGCTCAACTCAAATACCAGGTATTGGAACAAGTCCCGATCACCTTGAACAACAAGAACTATTTACTCAAACGCGAGAACTTCTGGATCCGCTATCTGTCCACGATGGTCCCCCTTGGGCTCAACGATCGTATAGAATTCCTTTGTTATTTATAATCTTGTTTCCTCTGAATATCATGTTGTGTCTTTATTTTTCATCAACTTTCCACACATTTTGGTAGCTCTTGATTCACCTTTTGCACCTTCCAATATGGCGCCCACACCTTTTACCTAGTTCTTCTACCGTTCTCTATGGCGTTTAGTCCCTCTTCCTTGTTTAGCACCTGGTTTCCGCTTTTTATTCTGACTCTCTACCACCTCTCTGTTGATCGTTTTCACGGAACTCCGCGGAGTCCCTGCGTATTTTTCACACATGTAAGTACCCTACCCGGGACCCCAACACTGCCTTTGTTTGCACGTTTACCCTGCTTTTGACTTTATCACACACCGCTATTTGCACACTGTTTTTTATCGAGTGCATGTTCACGAGTGAACCTTCTTTCTGATCACTGGGTTATTTTCTTACCAGTCACTGTATATTGTCCCGGGAACCCCGCTTGGTCATCTATATACTATCACGTGGCACCTTCAGTTATCCCCGCCTCGGGGTCTCGCCTATGCACTTTAACTCCTGTTGCACTCAGACTCATTTTTCACATGCATTATTATTGTTTGCTGTATTACTGTTTGTTCAAGTCATTACAGCCTGGTCTTTTGCTTTTGTTGTAGAGTAATCCCCTGACGATGGGCTCCGCCCGAAATACATCGGGATGTGTGAGAATTAATGTATCTTAATACACTGAACTTTACGTGGATTACATTCACTTCTACATGTTGCAAACAGAGATACTTCTTCAACATGTTTAAATAAATACTGAAAGATGGATATTTTCAATCCGAGTATGAACTATTGATTACTTGATGTTTATGGAATCAGACCACTTGGTCCCCCCCACGTTGTGCTCAGGGGCGTTCTCTCCCTAGGCGGGGGAGCTATTTCCTAGTTATTCACTCCACACTGCCTGGACAGACAGTGTTTTCTTCGAGTAGCACACCTCAACCCATTACAATCCTTCAACTCGGACTATATTTGCTGTGCGAGCTCCCTATCCCTTTTGATCCTACAACTTTGCCAGGTCCTAATGGTCTTCATCTAGGGACTGCTTATCCCTTCTCCCTCAAACCCAGGGGATATACGGCATAAGAGAGACATCAGTGCAGCATCGGAGCCTGTCTGGAAAAGATCGCCATGCATGAAGGAGGACTCAGGCCTGGAGGGGGCACGGACTCTCCCCTGTACTGGAGCGGCACACAAATTATCCCTGCCCCTTGCTGGCCTGCATGTCCTGATGCGGACGTGCCCAACTTCCCTGCTAGGGTTTCACACAAGTTGGCACCTGCGGAGAGCCCAACCCCCCTTCCTTGGGACTGGTTGTGCCCTGGGGGAGTAGAGGTGAGGCGTGCTACCTGCTCGTGCAATGCAAGGGGCAGCAGATGGTGCCAGGTCGAGAGCCACACCCACAAATTAAAAAAGAGTTCTGCAGGCAACCAAAGATGCCAAAGACACACTAGGCTCGAAATTGGACACCTTGACAATTGAAATGAGCCTCCTGGAGTGGGCCAAGCAAAACTGCGACACAAAGTGGAGTCGAAAGAGCCTGCCCTGGCAGTACTTCGCCCATCAGTGACAGAAATGCAGGCACTACTACGGGTCCTCCAGACAGAGGTGACAGTGCTAATCAACAGGGCAAAAGATGCGGAGGGCAGATCGCGCCACAAAAATGTATACATTGTCGGGCTCCCGGAAGGCCCCAATATGGACCTTTTGATTGAGGATTGGTTGCTCAATACTGATCCATCTTCAACTCAGTCAAGAGGGCCCATGGAGTTCCTGGGAGAGTGCATCTGCCAGGGGCCCCACTGTGACCGGAGGGGGGACAGTTCTTTAACTATTGCGACAGAGATCATATCTTTCAAGTCGCTCATATGAAGGGTCACTGGCAAGTAGAAAACAATATGGTGAACATTTATCTGGACTATACAATGGATGAGCAGAGCCTATGAGGATCTTTCATGCCGATTAAGCAAAAACTTTCCCTGTTGGGCATACACTAATTGTTTATGCTTCTGGCTAAACTGCAGATAGTATCCTCTGGTCGCACTTTTTTCTTCCCGATACAAGTGGAGGTCTTGAAATGGCTGGAGACCAAGGGTGTCTCCCCTGGTGGTATACAGCACAAGGCGCCAAGGCGACAGCAGTCCGAAACTCCTAGGGGCAGAACCTCGGAGGAACAAGCAGTGGGAGAGCGAGCATTTGCTGTAGTTGAGCTTGAATCCTGAGCCTATGGAGGAGTCACTGGAGAGGAAGCTCATTTAGGCTCTAGATGACATTCCTCTGGAGCTCCGGTCTGGCCCTGTTCTCACTTCCAACACAGTGGATCATGTAATCTAAACTTAAGATGCTCTATCCTTTGTTGTAGCTGCCAATAATGAATGAGTGTCTTTTTTATGGGAGGGGGCAGCATACTGTGACTGTATTATGGGAGTGGCACGGTGCACTATCTCACACCTTATGGGTAAACCACCCCCCTCTGCCCGATGAACTCATTTACATTCATTATGTTGTGTTGTTTTTATGTGGTCTGGGACTTGTTTCTGTCTTGACATGGGTTTGAGAGTTTGGGACTTCTGTTCTATTTGCATTTTTTCTCTTGTGTGGACCTACAATTCTGAGGTGTGGGTGGGGGTTTCGGGGTGCAGGTGTGGGCGGGGGCGTAGGCTGGGGAGGAAGGGGTGATCTTTAACACTTTATGACACTACACCAGAATGATTCTCGCCCTACATTTAACATACTAATCCGTAATGTCCGGAAAATTTTCACACCAAGACACCAGCACCAAGTGTACACCTACGTGAGACATATGCTTTTGCGGATTGGTTGGGATACCACCACCTGTAGATTATTTCGCGTAAATGCATCTACACATCAGGGAGTATTTGCATTTCCCGACTGCTAATTGATTACACACCAAACTATACCTTCTCCAATGCAGCTCTTGCATAGTTCCATTTGTCTCATCTACTTAATGCTTAGCCCCACATGCTCTAACTACGGTCGTCTCAAAATGACGGTGCATTGGGTTCAGTGACAAGTCCTGATACCTACCTGGAGACTACACACACAGGCCTTACATGATGACATATTTACTGAAACTATGAATATGCAGGTTACCCAATACTAATATGAGAATGACAAAACCACAAATGATATTGTGGTGGAGTGGGATGCCTTCAAGGTGGTCATGCAGGTCTTGTACATTCAGACTGATTATGGGGTGAAGCACACACTCCGACATGCACTCATAGACAAGGAAGACGCAATGCGCCAAATGGAAAAATGGGTGGGCAAGGGCCCAGGTCAGATAGACAAGCTCTCTGCCCTCAAGGCTGACCACAGGACACTACTGGACAGACTGGGGAAGCTGGACTATGCAGAATATGTTGACAGGTGACATGAGACAGGAGAAAAGGCAGGAAAGGTGCAAGTGTGGTCGTCACACACAGAAAGGGACAGGCAGCCATTGAACACAATTGAAACCCAGACTGGTGTTGTCCTGAACACACAGACTGACATTAGCAACACATTTTATATTATTATTGTACCCTGTATGAGATAAGAAAAGACAGGGAGGGCCCCCAATATAGGATTACTTAGATAACCTGCTGATCCCATGTCTGGATCTCCTAACCTGCCAATCATCATATGAGCCAGTAGAGGAGATCGGTCTTGCGATCGATCAGATCCTCGGGGACAATGAGGTTCCCTGGGGAATTCTATTCGACGTACAAGGCCACCCTGGAACCGCGATAATTGTAAGTGTTTCAGTATCTCCGAACTAGTGAGTACTGCCTCATCCTTGAGAGAGGTGGTGATAGTGGCCGAGATTTATTAAAGGTACAGTCATACAGAACTCTCCCTGCTGAGCACAAACTGTAAGATGCTTGGTAAGTTAATTGTGAAACCGGTTTATGCCCTTCCTTACAGTGTCTGGTCATGACCAAAGTGGTTTTATTCCTAGGAGAACTAAATGTCATAACCTATGATAGCTTTGCAGGTTTATTTGGGAAAATCCTCCAGGGTTACCTCCATACATGTCAATCTCCCTCAACATCAAAAAAGCTTTTGATACATTGGATTGACCTTACCTTCAGAGAGTCCTACGTTGGATGGGCTTTGGTCCTGAGGTTCTGAAATGGATGGGGCTCCTATACACGGACCCACTTGCCTGGGTATGCACAAGCAGGGAAATATCTGCAACCTTTCAGGTGGGCAGTGAACCCAAACAGGACTGTCTGCTTTCCGTGATCATATTTGCCCTAGCGAAGGAGCCGTTGGCAGGTTTGTTCCGTTTATGGCACACACGGGGGGATGATACAGAGTGGGGACACATGGGAGGCAATGTAGCTCTATAAGACAATGCTTTAGTATGCCTGAGAGATATGCATAGATCTCTGCCCCGTGATATGGATGCGATGAGTACATTTGGAGCGGTTTCCGGCCTTAAGTTGAACTAGACTAAATAAATTGTACATCTTTGATCAACAAAAACTTACAGAGCAGAAAGGGATGGACCACACTGCATAGAGTTACCCTCGCAATACCACTCATTCTGCTATTTGGGGATAAATGTCTACCACTCTCATGAAGATCCTATACAAGGTAATCTTGGGATTGTGAAGGCCAGCTCGCATTTGGGTCGTCCCTGACGCTCTCCTTGTTGGAGAGAGCGGCAATAGCAAAAATGCTGATTCTACCTAAGGTGCTGTACTATTTTTTGGTTCTTCTAATACCCCTCCCTAGACGTTTTTTTCCACAAGCTGCAGTTTGTTGTTTACATCTTGTTATGGGAGAAAGAAAGTGGCCCTTAACAAATTGTATGCAAATTGGAGTACCCAAATAAGAGCTTTAATATGCAGTGGCACAGCTGCATTAACCATGTGCTTGTTGTCGGCTGCACCAAACACTGAAAAGGCCTCTGTGCTATGGGCCACGATAGTCCGGACCATACTGAAGTAGCTCATGAATCCCCAACTAAACAAAAACTGCTGGCAGATGTATGCATACTCTGGCCAATTCCCCACACCATATGCTCCTGCCCTACTGCTTTGGAGGCTCCCAGATTTTTGCAAAGTGGCGGACTGCCATACGACACCTCCATAAACGGAGGGGCCTCTTCTTACCATAGGTGACCTGCACGAACATAAATGATTGCTGACCTTTCAAGACCTCAGAGTTCGTTATGATGTTGATGAGGGTCAGGCTCTGGCCCACAATACCCATACAGCCATTCAAAGGACTGTGTGGGGCCCAGACCATGTGGAGCCCACAACGTCACCTATGCTATAGATACTCCTGGAGCGTGGAGTGAGCAGGCGTGCAGTTATGTTAATCTATAAGGGACTGTTAGAGTCCTGAGGCCCTTAGTTCCACGCCTTTAGGGAGAAATGGGTCTTCTCACTTGGCCAAGAGCTCATAGAGAAGCAGTGGTCCATCACACTAGAACAGGTCCGAAGGATTGCTAGGAACCCGCAGCTAAAATATACACAATTCAAATATCTTCATCAAACATATCTCCCTACTGCACGGCTACACTGGATCTAGCCTAGTGCGGACACAAAGTGCCCATGGTTTCCATGTCTAAAGGCAGACTTCTGTCTTATGGTGTCGCCTGCCCAGAAATCGGACAGTTCTGGACAAAAACAGTGAGGACATGGGACGACCTCTGCAGGTAGACCTTCTTCACTGTTTGCTGGGGCTGACTTCTTGTACTCGTAAGAACAAATGTGCCATGAAAGTTTTAGCTTTGCTATATGTTCTGTTAAAACCCCATATAATGATGGCATGGAAATCCACAGAGCCCCCCATCACTGTGGATGCGAGACCTCCTCAAATGGGCCACTGGCAAAACTACAACTTGGCATTCGCCATGGCTGTAGCTAGGGGAAGCAGCACATTGGGAAACATGTATAGACAAACTGATGATGAAGACGGACAAATGGCCACCATGAGATCTAACAGGGATTAACTGGCAACTCCTGGTACATTAAGCAGTAGTATGCAGGAGTGACCCATACACAATGGATAACTCACTCAATGTGGAGCTGGGCATGATGCTGCTCCTCCATTTGGTGCTCTTTGCACCCTCCAACACAGGAGGGTGTGACAACAGCCCTGGATCAGGCTGCCTCGCAAGGGGGTGGGGGTCCTTTCCCCACATTTGACCTGCATATATGTCGAGATGGATACCAAACAGAGGCCCTCCTTGAGGAGTGCCCATTGGCAGACTTCAAACAGCTGACAAATATAAGCTAGGCTTAGTTTGGTCTAGGTTGTATTGTTCTTACACAATAGCATGTTGTAATAGATAAGATGCCTAATGTATGGGAACTATGGCCCCGTTGCCTAGCCAAGTTCACAGATGCTTGTCTGGTATGGTTGCCACCACAATTCAGTAACCTTATGACCTGTGGGTGCACTCAGAAGTCACGCAGATCAAGACAAATACTGTTTGTTAGACCTGTCATCCTTAGGGCGGTCTTCCAACAACCATTGTGCCTGCTTACCACCTTTTTCTGTTGTATCTTTTTGTTGGTCTTAGGACTCTGAACACTTTAGCACTGTTGACCAGTGCTAAAGTACATGTGCTTCTCCCCTTAACATAGTGGCATTGGTGCATACCTAATTGGCATACTTAATTTACACATAAGTCCCTTGTAAAATGGTATAATATATACCGGAGGCTGTAACCTAAATGCTACTAGCGGGCTTGCAGCACTGTTTGTACCACCCACAAAGTAGCCTTCAAACCGGTCTCTGGCCTGCGATTGCAGGGCCTGTGTGTGCAGTTTTGCTGCCACTTTGACTTGGCTTTTAAAATTCCTTACCAACACTTAAACTCTCCTCTTATTACACATAAGTCACCCTCCCACCCCATAAGGTAGACCCTAGGTAGTCCTTAGGGAAGGGTGCAGTATAAGTAAAAGGTAGGACATGCTCTATTAACTTTTACATGTCCTGGTAGTGCCATACTGCTACATTCGTTTTTCTCCTACTGTGAGGCCTTCTCCTCTCGTAGGCTTGCATTGGGAATTCCTTGATACACTTTTAAGCTGTAATTCCTGATTAGAAAGCAGTAGCTGCATTATGTTTCATATCTTTAAACATGGTAATGATAAATCCGCTTTACTTGTAAAGTTGGATTTAACATTGCTATTTTTGAAATGCCACTTTTAGAAAGTGTTATATTTGTTGGGTAACCAAGGGCTTGGGAAATAAAGGTCTATATCTAATCAAAGTGCCTACAAGGGATTTGTGAGTGCCCTACCTAGTGGCCTCAAATATATATATATATATATAAACTCAATTTTTAACAATCAAAACAGTGCCTTTTTAGATAAGCCTGACTGCTCTGTGCCGCGCAACCAGAGGGTGAGCACAGGTTATATTTTAGTGTGCATCTACCTTACCCTGACTAGAGTGGTGGTTCCTGCTTGTCACTGTGCTCACTCTAACAACCAAAATCCCATTTATAATACTGTATCATTGCCTTAGATGAAACATGCTACTGTATGTATGTGTTTACATTTAGAAAAATAATAAAGATCTACTGTGGAAAAAAGAGAATACTGGACACCATGTTTATGCAAAGCACTGCGGATGCCTCGAGACTGAATGCAATCTCTGTCTGGGTCCTACACAGACAATGATTTTCACTTATATTTAAAGGCTTCTGTAGAACCTCTACAAACCTGTGTCTTTTGGCATTCCTTGTGACATCTAACTTAGTGTTATTATATGACTTTCCTCGTAAGATGTAATTTAGTGTTAGCATTCAGGAGCTCTACCCTTCTATTGCTGCATTATCACAGAGTTGGAACCTCTGACCCATAGTCGTTCCCTGCTTGGTGGAACTACGAGTTTGAGATGATCTAATTACAGCGCAGAGCAGGAAACCAAAGTGTATTGTTAGAATATTAGTTTGTTTCATGAAGTTTTTCACCCTCAATGCCTCTTCTTTTCTTCCCGTTTTTCATGTAGCAATATATAGTCTTTGGAGTGCTTTTGAGAAATTTGAAATCCCCCTTTCTAGAACTATTGCTGACTTTGAATAAGTTTCTTCCTTGAATGTTATTAGCATGTTCCCATAATGAGCTTTTGCTCTTGTCATGTTGTTTATAAAAGTACATACTGTACATATTGAGGAGACAGTTAATAATTTGACAACAGGTGCTCATACCAACATAATAAATCGACTCTGGTCAGGTAAAACATTATTCTGGGAGAATCACTAATCAATCTTTGGTAGTTATTGCACAAGAAGCGAGCAATGTCAGAGACATGCATGTAAAAGTCAAGCAGTATCAGCAATTTCAAAGCAAAGAACACAATACACTTTTTTCGAAAAATAGACACAACTTTTATAAGAAAAAAGCCACCAAGATCGCTAAAGCAAGTCAAGACATGCATTTGCAATGCAATAGGTCTCACATTTGTGAGAGTTTGAGCTATTGGCATTGTAAATGACAATGCCTTTTATTTATATGTTTTGAAAACTTGCAAGTGGTGCGAAAACATTCACTTTGTTCTTATAGTTGCTGCTTACGAGAAGCAAGGCTGGCAATAACTGCGCCTCTTTTACTCCTAGCTTTGCTTCTCGTAAGCAAGGACTATAAGTCCAAAGTGCGTGCATGTTTATGCACCATTTGCAGGTTTTCAAAACACATAAACAAAAGGCATTGTCATTACAATACCAATAGCTCAAACGTTCAAACTCTCACAAATGTGAGACCTATTCCTTTGCAAATGCTTTTTTCTATTTGGGACCGCCAGGGAAAGCCGGCTAGTCCTCATCAGAAAAAAAGACAAATGACCCCACTTCGTGCACTCACAGGGTCATTAGTATTTTGTTTTCTAAAGACAAACAAAACGAACTCCCCCTTCGGAAGATTTTTTTTTTTAACAAAAAGTTTGCTGAGTGGCAAGAAGCAAGACTAACCCAATGAACAAAAATATGAAATAACCATTAGATTAACCATCAACCTTGGGTTTCCGCAGTAGTGTGCTACCCACCATAACGATCTTCCTTCCCTCATCAGAGGTAGCAAACGCAATATACCTGCAATTACGATATACTACAATAACTGAGTTGCCTCTATGTGTCTGTAATTTCAGGTTGTGGGTAGGTGTTCATGAGTGGGCACAATTGAGAGCTCTGGGGATGAGGCTGAAGACAGGGAGAGTTTCTCACAATGCCTATCAGTAGGTCATAAGATGTTCAGAACATGGTCATCCAATCCTTGGACTCTTTGCAGAGTGCCTAGAGCTACGGTACCGTCTGTGCCAATTATAGTTAGCCTCTTCTGGGAAAGTGGGTAAAGAAAGAATAAAACAGTGGTTGAAATTTTGATACCATCAAAAGAAAACAAAATGTGTTTAGAGGTGAGGAGGGAGAGCATGTGTGTTTGTGTGTGTGAGAGAGAGGAGGGGGATGTAGAGTTGAATGTAAGGAAGTACACAGAGAGACAGAGTGAAAAGACAGTATTGAAGAGGAAGGAGATAACAAGTGAGACATGCAGGGTTCAAAAAGAGTCATAGGGGAAGGAAATGGATGGAAGAAACAACCTTAGCGTGAGAGACTGCAGAGGAAAATGAAGTGCAGGAAAGAATAGAAGATACTGAACCACTCAGTAGACCACTTCCCTTTCCACAGACTTTTATAATATTTAATTCACAGTCTCATATTTTCAGAATTGAGGCATTCTCAATTGAAAGTGTTGAAACTCGATTGTTGTTACTTCTTTATCTGTTATTGAATCAGGGCTCACAGAAATTGACAACGCCATGAGGTCTAGCTTCTTTACATGTATGAGTTTGTTGTTGCATTATATGTCTGAATGTTCTACTACAAAACTTACAGAGGCACCTTAATACTGCTCCGATGACACATGTGCCAAGCACTGGATTTAAGCACAAGTTTTAGGCAATGTACGTCATTAGATTGGCAACACATTTTGTACAAATTTGTTAGTTACACTTTGGCCACTTAACATTGAGTTCCCCCTCCCCTTTCTTTTTTCCTTTCCCCTCATACTTAGAGCGCTGCTTGACCTGGCAGGAGCACGTGGACAAACCTGCACAATGCTGTCCAGCCACTATGCCACGACTGCATGGCAAATTGGGCGGCCTTTTCTTGTTTAAAAAAAAAACTTCTCAAACCAGGGGTTTGTTTTTAGTAAGGGGCGCAAGAGATGAGAGGAAGAGGGGACATCCTAGTCCATGCAAGACACAAAACAAATTAACATACTATTTTGTAAAGGTGGGGGGCAGAGAATATGCAGGGGCGCAGCTGGGGGGGGGTGGGGTGTAACACCCTCTTAATAAATGGATTATGTAGTAAATAGTTGGGCACTATATGGTGGTGTCTATTAGATTTCACTTGTGATCTTTAAATACTCACTCAGACAAAAACACACACACTCCTGTTTGGTGGTATGAAAACATGGGTATTGTACAAAATACTGTGTTTTAGGTACTCTTTACAATTCGCTCTCCTTTCCCTTTCCATTGGCCCTTAAGCCACTCGCATGCCCTTCTGCTCATATAACAGTTGATATGATATGCCAGCGTGGTGTCGGAAAATTTGAAGCTCATGCCCCCCCCCCCCCCAAGTCTTACTGACCAAGCTTCGCCCCTGTACGTATGGCTGGGAGGCATCCCTGACCCACAAATATTCACTCATCAACTAGAATTTGTATCATCTGTGATAATTTTTGGGTAGATATTTTCACCTAAGCCTACACAGGAAGGTGCACTGGCCTACAAAGGCCTGCCAAACCTGTAATGTTTTGAAAGCGTGATCCTATAGGGTTTGGGCACAAGCCATTAAGGTTGGGCGTGGCTTTTGAAAGTTGACTTTGTCACAGCAGCTCAGGAACTACAGTTAACAACCCAACAGAACCACCAAAAGTACCCGATGCTGCCTCCCATGGAAGCTGAAAACACTGCACTGAGTTACAACAGTGCAGAACTACCACCCATGACCTGGAAAGCTACATGTAAGGTGTTCCGAATCACATGGCTGTTCATCGTGCAAAAATGTCTCATCACCAGATGTGGCCGTGTGAAGAGTGTCAATACCATGTAGCACACAACAGCACCGTCTGAGCAGGATGCTGTGTCCACATCAGCTGAAAAACAGAATCTTCAAATATATTATTTTTTGCCCATTAACTCCATAAATATATTGTCTAACATGTGGAAATGTCATGTTTTGTGCATGCCAACTAACCATTGTTAAAATGCAAAGGGTCCGCTTCTATTCTAATTGCAACATCGTCCTAGAACACATTTTGTGGTCAGAATATCCACCTGCAAGCAAGTACAATGTGTAATGGTATACTGTGCCTCTAATGGAGCGTGCAGCACGACAGGACAAAAGAAATCACAAGTGCCCAGGACATTCCGCACCAAACATCCCATAAAATGTATATAGGAGATTCAGACTCACAAATTCTTTGATCGTGTCGCAAACCCTGCTCTGCACCTTAGCACATGGTACATGTGCTTCCCAGGTAAATAAACTCTCCACTGACTGGTCCAACCCTGCGCGAGGCTTCAAACATTGCTTTTTCTACCAAACTGTAACTTTGTCCCAGAAGGCATAGCTAGGGTGACCAGAATTTTAAAGCCAAAAACCGGGGCATTTTACAAAAATAGAAGAAGGACAACAATTTTACTTCAAGCGATGAGAGCGCTCCTTAGCAGAGAATAACATAACATTCAGTAAGAACATGCATGAATGCAATTTTTAAACCCAGTAGCTTGCCTGTTAATTTAAATTGCTTTCTTGAAACAATTGCTAACTATCCCTGCTTTGTAAACCATAAAAAAACACCTCCAACCGTTTTCAGTCGACCCTCTTTAAAAACGAGTTCTTGAAATTTACTCGGACAGCTGGTTAAAAACGGGGACCGTCCTGGCAAAACGGGGACGCCTGGTCACGCTAGGCATAGCGGCAGCACAGCATAGCTAATGAACCCAAGACCCACTGGCATCAAGATGACAATTAGGCATTCAACAGCTTTAATTTAATAGTTTCATCTAACATGCTCTGTTTTGCCTTATGCACATTGTTCTGGAGAAACTTAGGCCTTGCGCGTGACAAACAAAAAAAACCTAGTAAATAATTAAATAGTTCAGACACAACACATTCTGGTGCTTCCTGATTAATCCATGACACTGGCCATTAGCTATACCGAGCGGAAGGATAAAAACACTTTCAGGATGACACATTAACCAGGCTGTTTGCAAGAAAATAAAATGTCTCCTTAGGGTCCTGTCCAGTGAGGCTGCTGCAATGGTTACTCCCGTCTGCCGCTCTTTGCAACTGAATTTGGTGCATGTGGGCAGTCGCGAGTGACATTCAAGTTACCTCCCGTGCACATATTTTCCGCTGTTTTGTTTTAATTTAGTGATTTTTAAACAACACTATGTGATTTTTGCTGGCAGGTTTTGTTTGAACAAATGGAGTGGGGGGAAATCGAAATCTGTGCTTCGTGCAAAACAAAATATAGTAGCAGCCACCATAGCAACCTTGGGATAAAGTAGCAAATATATTTGAACCGCGCGGTTCAAATATATTTGCTACTTTATCCCAAGGTTTTACCTACATCTAAGTAAATGTAAATGTATTGGCATTTATATAGCGCACTACTTACCCGTAGGGTCCCAAGGCGCTTCGACCGCTGCGAAACCCTTCCTGGCTTCCCTGAGAGATGGTCCCTTAATGGGTATCTCCAGGGTGAGACCAGGCATCCCCGGCGGTCTGGTGGGGCCGTTAGTGAAGATGAGGCAAGCTAATGCCCAGAGTTGCCGAGTGTGATCGCTGATCGGAGTGGGCACCGAGGCAAGAGAATTATCGAGTCCGCTGACCCTGGTCCAGAAACCTGCCGCGCCGGGAATCGAACCCTGGTCCCGGGCCGTCCTCTGCTCTCGGGTCTGCCGCCTCTAACCAGTGAGCCACACTACTTCACTGTTTAGAAGTCAGAATCCTCAGGGGCGTAACAAACGCCCCCGCAGACCCTGCAGTGCGGGGGGGCCTCACTCTCTACAGTTAATGAAGGGGCCCCCAGGGGGCCCCGGCCCCCTCAGCTCTTCTGAGAGCTGTGAGAGAGGTCTGCGCTGAAGCAAGCCTCTCTCTCTCTGCATCTGAAGCAGGTGCAGCCTGCTCAGAGCCCTTCGCCCCCTCCCTCTGACTGAAGAGAAACAAAGTATCAATATACATTGTTTCTCTTCAGTCAGAGCCAGAGGCAGTCCCGGAAAGAGGATGGGGGCCCCAGAGACAGCAGTCTCCACTGCTCCTCTGAGGCAGCACAGAGCCCGGCCCCCACTCTCTCCGATAAACATAGCCCACCCCACAAGAAAAGAGAAGAGACAGGGACAAGGATGGGGTGGGGGCTTCACCCCACAAGAGAAGAGACAGGGACAAGGATGGGGTGGGGGGCCCACCCCACAAGAGAAGAGAAGAGACAGGGACAGGCCCCCATCCGAGAAGAGACAGGGACAAGGATGGGGTGGGGGGGCCACCCCACAAGAGAAGAGAAGAGAAAGGGACAGGCCCCCATCTGAGAAGAGACAGGGACAAGGATGGGGTGGGGGGCCCACCCACAAGAGAGCAGAAGAGACAGGGACAAGGATGGGGTGGGGGGCCCACCCCACAAGAGAAGAGAAGAGAAGAGACAGGGACAGGCCCCCATCCGAGAAGAGACAGGGACAAGGATGGGGTGGGGGGCCCACCCACAAGAGAGCAGAAGAGACAGGGACAAGGATGGGGTGGGGGGCCCACCCCACAAGAGAAGAGAAGAGAGGGTGGGGGGCCCACCCCACAAGAGAAGAGAAGAGACAGGGACAAGGATGGGGTGGGGGCTCCACCCCACAAGAGAAGAGAAGAGACAGGGACAAGAAGAGACAGGGACAAGGATGGGGTGGGGGGCCCACCCACAAGAGAAGAGAAGAGACAGGGACAAGGATGGGGTGGGGGCCTCAGAGAGCAAGAGCAAGAGACAGCACAGAGCAGTGCTCGGGACCCTGACAAGGGTGGGAGTGGGGGCCCCCAGACAGAGTATTCTCCAGGGCAAAGCTCACATGAGAAGGGACGAGGCAGCAAAATGGTGCCCTCAGGTAAGCACGCTTGTTAGAACACACCATGGGCGTCCGCAGGGAGAGGAAAATGGGGGGCCGAGAAGGGTGCAAGGCAGAGGGGGAGAAGGGTGCAAGGCAGAGGGGGAGAAGAATGCATGGTAGAGAAGGGTGCAAGGCAGAGGGGAGAAGGGTGCAAGGCAGAGGGGAGAAGGGTGCAAGGCAGAGGGGAGAGGGTGCAAGGCAGAGAGGAGAAGGGTGCAAGGCAGAGAGGAGAAGGGTGCAAGGCAGAGGGGAGAAGGGTGCAAGGCAGAGAGGAGAAGGCAGAGAAGAGAAGGGTGCAAGGCAGAGGGGAGAAGGGTGCAAGGCAGAGAGGAGAAGGGTGCAAAGCAGAGAGGAGAAGGGTGCAAGGCAAAGAGGAGAAGGGTGCAAGGCAGAGAAGAGAAGGGTGCAAGGCACAGAGGAGAAGGGTGCAAGGCAAAGAGGAGAAGGGTGCAAGGAAGAGAGGAGAAGGGTGTAAGGTAGAGAAGGGTGCAAGGCGGAGAAGGGTGCAAGGTAGAGAAGGGTGCAAGGCGGAGAAGGGTGCAAGGTAGAGAGGAGAAGGGTGCAAGGCGGAGGGGAGAAGGGTGCAAGGCGGAGGGGAGAAGGGTGCAAGGCAGATAGGAAAAGGGTGCAAGGCAGAGGGGAGAAGGGTGCAAGGCAAAGAGGAGAAGGGTGCAAGGCAAAGAGGAGAAGGGTGCAAGGCAAAGAGGAGAAGGGTGCAAGGCAGAGAAGAGAAGGGTGCAAGGCAAAGAGGAGAAGGGTGCAAGGCAAAGAGGAGAAGGGTGCAAGGAAGAGAGGAGAAGGGTGCAAGGTAGAGAAGGGTGCAAGGCGGAGGGGGAGAAGGGTGCAAGGTAGAGAGGAGAAGGGTGCAAGGCGGAGGGGAGAAGGGTGCAAGGCAGATAGGAGAAGGGTGCAAGGCGGAGGGGAGAAGGGTGCAAGGCGGAGGGGAGAAGGGTGCAAGGCGGAGGGGAGAAGGGTGCAAGGTGGAGGGGAGAAGGGTGCAAGGTGAAGGGGAGAAGGGTGCAAGGCAGAGGGGAGAAGGGTACAAGGCGGAGGGGAGAAGGGTGCAAGGCGGAGAGGAGAAGGGTGCAAGGCAGAGAGGAGAAGGGTGCAAGGCAGAGGGGAGAAGGGTGCAAGGCAGAGGGGAGAAGGGTGCAAGGCAGAGGGGAGAAGGGTGCAAGGCAGAGAGGAGAAGGGTGCAAGGTAGAGAAGGGTGCAAGGCGGAGGGGGAGAAGGGTGCATGGCAGATGGGAGAAGGGTGAAAGGCAGAGGGGAGAAGGGTGCAAGGAAGAGAGGAGAAGGGTGCAAGGTAGAGAAGGGTGCAAGGTGGAGGGGGAGAAGGGTGCAAGGCAGAGGTGAGAAGGGTGCAAGGCAGAGGTGAGAAGGGTGCAAGGCAGAGGTGAGAAGGGTGCAAGGCAGAGGTGAGAAGGGTGCAAGGCAGAGGGGAGAAGGGTACAAGGCAAAGGGGAGATGGGTGCAAGGCAGAGGGGAAAAGGGTGCAAGGCAGAGGGGAGAAGGATGCAGGGTAGAGAAGGGTGCAAGGCAGCGGGGGAGAAGGGTGCAAGGCAGAGAGGAGAAGGATGCAAGGTAAGTGTTACTTATAACGACTGTATTGGTGACAGTGGCATAACAATCGCCCCGCATCCCCTGCAGTATGGCGGGTCGCTGGCCTGAGAGCTCTAGACTGGCACGGAGAATGGGAGGGGGGCCCCCTCCATGTAGTTTGCAGGGGGGCCCCCTCATCTTTTGTTACGCCACTGAGAATCCTCCAACAGAGCAAGGCTTGAATCTGTAGTGCTTTGGCACCTTTTCCAGGAATACTTGATCACCGCAGTTGTTGTATACACAAAAGGACCCTCGTTTCAGCGTTGAAAGGATGCATCAAAGAACGGTACCATGATAAAAACAAAAACTTGATATATTGTATACACAATATCAAAGAATTTTGTATTTGATTCACCTGAAGAATTCTTCCCAAAAAATAGATCTAGGGAAACCTGGTTATCATCACATTGAAAAATATTCTTTCAACTACTGATCTATGGGTGTTAGATCTGACGCTTTGCCACCATTCTGATCTCTATGCACACAAAGTTGGTCTTTCTTGTTTTCCAGTTTGTGAGTTGTATGAGTATATCTGAGGTATGAATGAATGATATGTTGAGGTGTGTTTGTCTCTGAATGAAGGGTGAGGGCTAGGCAGAAAAAGATAACATTAAAAAAGCTCAAATGAAATGTACATATTACTATGTAAATAATTCGCACAAGCTGTCCAGAGTACAATTTTTGCTACAATCAATCAATGAACATTAAATAAAAGGAAAACGTTCATGTAGACTTATGATATATATTTTTCAGAAACCTCGATCCAATACCTATGATTGACTCTTGCTACTTGCACGATTTTTCATCTCCATTATAACTTAGGCAGGTGGCATTTCCCCCCTTCCCTGTGGGTGGTTCTCTAGAATGCTTTAGTAGAACATGACTCCACAAGGCTAGATACCAGTGGCTGCCCGGATGATATGTGGGTGGCAGGGCGGTGCGGGCGCACAGGTGTGGTCATGAGAGGGGGTGGAGGAGAACTATAATTTTGTTTTTAAAGACTTACCTTGCCGAGCCAGTCCCATGTCTCTGCTCCTGCCCTCTGAGGCACAGGAAGCACAGAAAAGGCCCTTTGGCCAATCACAACACTGCAATGCAGCATTTTGATTGGTTTTGAACATCCTGGTTCAACGCTCAACCAGGAATGGGGTCTGGGCTTGTTCCCCAGGCTGGCTGTAATGCAGCCTGCATGAAGAACAGGGAAAGTGCTCATAACTGGTTTGGGCGGGCCAAGATGGCACACCAAACAGTCATTGCGTACTTAGTAGTGGGCAAACCACTCCTCCCCTGCCCTGTTCCGAGAGCAGTGCAGCCCTGCCCACCCACCCGCCTGCAAAGTAATGGGAAACATACAATTATAATACCTCATAGTTATTATCATTTCACGTTTCCTTTGCAGTGCACTGCTTAAAAGCATTGGGGCAACCCTCCTCCACCATAACAGAGGAGCCGCTCCTGCTAGATACCCCAACTGTGAGGTCTTTCTGCACCTGCTTTTAGTGCTGCAAATAGCACAGAGTGGAACAAACCTGGATTTCCTGCCCACCTTGGGTGCATATATCATTGGCAAGCCTCAGTACTCTGTCCTGGTCCTCTGAAGGTTACTTTTCTCCAACTCCTGGGAAAGTTTATTCTGTTCAGTCCAGCAGCCCCGATCTCCTCAGTACAGGCGTGTTGGTACCAAGTATCTTTCTCTCCAGCAAGGTCTCCTGTTGAGCCCAGTGTTCTGTGTCAGCTTGCCCTATTGGCGCCAGGAGCTCTTCTGCTTTTGTGTCTGTTACTCGGGCAAACAGGAAGCCAAATACTTGACCTTTGAAGAGTAGTTCCAGTCCCTGCATGCCAGCATGATTTAGACGTCTTTGATCCCTGGAGTCCTTAGGTGAGTCCTCGTCTTTCAGCAAAATACAAGTGATTTCTTCCAGCAGTCCCTTCTTCTTCAAGTGAAATCTTCCCAGGTCCAGGAATGTTTTGAGGAGGTGGTGCTTGAGGTGCCAGATTTATCCTGATTACTTGCCAGTATTGCAGAAGTTCTACCACCAAATCCCAATTCTCATCTAACAGTCCCTCACCTTCTTTTGCAACAATACTCTTTACTGTAAAATTACCCAGAGGCCTCTGATTCAATAAAGCAAAGCCCAGATGTCACCAGGCAGGCTTGTCTTCAACTCCTTAGCCACTCCTCTACTATTTAGATGTGATCTTCTCCCATCGGACAGGGGGAAAACCAGTTCTCTATGCGTGTGTGACAGTAGCTTGGCTGTCTGGGAGGGTCCTGGGAATAGTCAGGAGAAGCTACTGTGCCATTTCCAAGTTACAAGAGATAGTGCTAAAACTGACTATTGATCAGCTAACTGTTCCTGCCCACTCCCAAATAACTAATTCTTTTAATGTATTTGGTTAGCAGTTTACACTCATCACCATTACATTTGATTTTACAAATTAAGTAAGACATACATTTGAAGCATTTTTCAATCAATTTACCTAGTGGACATAGAAAATAAAGATTCTAATCCCAGTTGAATATCTTTTAGTTTTTATTTTACTATGAGAGCACATTAGAGTTCCCTGTTTTTATATATATATATATATATATATATATATATATATATATTACCTACTGGCTATCGCCAGTAGGTATATATAGTTAGGATTAATTCCCTATGGGATTTCTGAAAATTCTATGTCTAATAACTTTGGCGTTTGTGGACGGAATCAGCTGAAATTGTCAGGAAAATGGCACATTTTGTTTCTGAGCAGCCCCTGAAAATTTGGTGGGGTTTCGTCAAGGGGGGGCTGAGAAAACAGGGGGGTCCCAAAACGCGTTTTTTGCATTGAGTTTTCCATAGGGCGGTTGGACTCACTTTTAGCTCGAACGGCTGAATGGATTTGCACGAAACTTGGCAAAATTGTAGCGACTGTTAGCCCGATGTGCCTTTGCTAGGTCTCAATATATGTGCTTCAGTGGATTTTGAGAAATTAACGTTTAAATCAAGATATATATCTGTAACAGCGCTCCGGGCAGCGATCCGGTCCGCTTACTTTTCGCGTTTCGGAACTTTGCGTGCAGAAAGCTGATTGGCTCTCCGGTGTCTGTCAACATTCTAAACAGTCCGGAGCGGCCGCCATCTTGTCTCTCGGTAGGATCGAGAGAGAAGAAGAGGTGAAAAACGAAAGGGGAATTTAATGAAAGGGGGCAAGGTATCCCCCTCTTGACCCCCTAGGAATGTTGTTGGGGTTATTAAAGGGTCCCGTGGGGAAAAGAAAAAAAAAATGATTTTTCACGGTAGAATCGCTTCACGGGCCGCGAACTGGGCCGCAAACTGGTAGCGAAACGGGAATTCGCCATTTTGTGCTTCGTTTTAATTGTTTAGAGATAAAAATTATCGCCGCACATCGGCCACAATGCATGAGTATCGTTGAAAAGTCAGCGATATTCATGCATTATCCAGCAAATGCTCTTAGCCGTGTTATCCACCTTCCATTGGATAACATGGTTAAAAACTGCTCTGTGCGTGAGCTTTTTTTTTTTTTTTTTTTTTTGCTGCGTGACGTTTGTTAACGTTCGATTCGATGGAAATCAGGAAGTGTTGACCACCATTTTGTCACTGCGAGTAAATATTTTGTTATAAATGAATCCTTATTGAAAAACATTGTCTGCGCCATCTTGCCTTTTTGTCCAATGCCACAATTTTGTCGTGCACGGCAGCCATTTTAGATGCCTTGACCAGGCCCACTCTCTGCGACGCCGATCCTCAGCATGGCTTCCCACCCTCGCAAGCATCTCCCCCACGCACTGGTCATCCCCGCTCTGTCTCTCATGCATGGGCCATATACTTCCCCCCATCTGCGCTGCTCTTCTCTGAGAATCACACCCTGTGCCCTCCCGACACCTCTCTTTCACCCTATTCACTACCGCACCCTCTGACACTCCTCTTCCTCTGTGTCCGATTGTCCAGGCCGGACCTAGGCTATCACCTACCCCTGCGGATGTAGTTTATGGCCCCAGCTGTAGAGAATTCAGACATGCCAACCCTCCCGATTCAGGCGTGTGACTACTGATTTCAGTGCTAGTCTCCCGCCTCCCGATTTCTGCAAGCAAAAACTCGGGGGCATATTACCAACAACTAGCGATAATTTTTGTCTCTTATTTGTTTAGAGACAAAAATTATCGCCGCACATCGGCGATTTTTATCGCAGATAAACCTTGCTATTATCGCAGAAAAGTCAGCGATATTCATGTATTATCGAGCAAATGCTCTTAGCCATGTTATCCACCTCCCATTGGATAACATGGCTAAGAACTGCTCAGGGCAGGTGTTAGATTTTGGAGATATTCGCGCTTAGCGCGAATATCTCCAAAAGTTGGTAATAGGAGATAGCGATGTTAGGGACTGTTTCCAGTCGCTAACATCTTGGCACGCCCGCTTTGCATGTCATTAGTGATAAGTATCACTGACATGCAAAGCGGGGCCCAAGATGGTCGCTATCTCCTTTTAGCTGTCACTAACTGGTGTTAGCGACAGCTTGGTAATAGGGAGATATTTTTATCTCCGCTTTCTTGGCTTTTAAAGCCAAAAAAGCGGAGATAAACCCCCTTGATAATATGCCCCACGATTCCTTGGGGGTTTCAGCTGACAGGGCTTGGTATTGTGTTACATGGTAATTTTTCCAGGAAACGTCAGAGGGTCGATGCAGGGGTTCTAGAAGAGGTGATAAACCATTTAAGCCTCATGAACAAGCGCATGGTCTTTTAAAGATTTGTGAAGTACTCGGGGCGGCGGTGTGTGTGTGCCCTCTTTCAGGAGCGGGCGGGGGGGCACTGCCAGCAACTTGCCAGGTCAGGTAGTGTTCAACACGTGCATCACCCTTTCTCTGCCTGCTATTGCGCTCCATGCTTCGGAAAGGTAAGAAAAAGAACGTGCATTTGAGTTTGAAATGTCCGATCCTGCAGCAGCACACTTCCAAAGCCCACACATGACAATAACCCGATTCAAGGCCCCATTCACCCGTTTTAAAAAAAATAGATAACACTCCAACAAAGTAAGATTATAAAACTTTATTAACTATTAACTATAACGAACGGAACAAAAACTAAAAACATTTAAACATTTTTCAACACAAAAAGCAACAATGGTTAGAAGCTGTCTTTTGTGCGAATAGTCCCAAGGCAGCACAACGTGCAGAGTTCTGGACGGCACCCAGGTGATGTCGCCTGGGTGCCGCACTGGTTTTGGGATCCTACAATGCAGCACAGAAAAACAGCGTGGGGCGTCCCGGGTGGTGCGGGGGGAGGCCTCGTCAGTAGCGGTCTGTTGTGCGAATAGTCCCAAGGCAGCAGAACCCGTTGAGATGTTGATGGGACTGTGTCCAGTGTCACATGGCTGACACAACATGTACGACAGGCACCCAGGTGATGTCCAGTAAACTGCCGCACTGGTTTTGGTATCCTACAATGCTGCTCCGAAAATTGGCGAGCGGCGGCCCGGGGGTGGGGGAGGCGGCGTGAACGGGCCTCCCCAGGTGGCGGCCATCTAGCTGAGTTGCGCTCGCTTTTGCGGCTACAGCGTCTCGCTCACCATGTTGTTGAGTTGCTTCCACTCTTGCAGTGCAGCGATAGGCGGCTGCCACATGGCTCTTAAAATGGCGGACGGCTCCTCGGTTTTGGGCCTGGTCCACTGAAATGGCCCTGGGACACCTTGGAACTCGGACGCTTGCCTGCTAGGGCTTGGGCTCCATTCTCGAAAAGCGTCCCCTCAGCCGTGAAGATTCTACAAAAGTTTTGGGGGCCCCCGACTCCCGCAGGCTTCCGGTGGGGAGCGGCTGCCATGATTGCTCGCGGAATGACCACGACGGAGCCACGAGATGGTGGTGCTCTCATGCTGACGCCAGTTTCAGTCTGAATGATCCAGAAACAAGGTGGGGCTTTCATCGTTTGGGAAAAAAAAATGCTCTAAACCAATGAAAAGTGTTATTTTTAGGTCATATGACCAAGCCTTCCATCTTTAGGAAACCAAAAGTAAAATGAACCAATGAAAAGTTTTATAAACAAGTCACATGACCTGTTATGCGGCATAGGGCTACAAAAAGCGTAGAAAATCCGTTGGCACGTGAGGCGGCGTCAGTAGCGGACCGATGTGCGAATAGGCCGAAGGCAGCACAACGCGCCGAGATCCGGATGGCACCGAGGTGGTGTCCAGCAAATTGCCGCACTGGTGTGGCCATCCTACAATGCTGCGCCGAAAGACGGCGTGTCCAGCTGAGTTGCGGTCACTGTTGCGGTACAGTGACTCGAACGCGCCGAGATCCGGATGGCACCGAGGTGGTGTCCAGCAAATTGCCGCACTGGTGTGGCCATCCTACAATGCTGCGCCGAAAGACGGCGTGTCCAGCTGAATTGCGGTCACTGTTGCGGTACAGTGACTCGAACGCGCCGAGATCCGGATGGCACCGAGGTGGTGTCCAGCAAATTGCCGCACTGGTGTGGCCATCCTACAATGCTGCGCCGAAAGACGGCGTGTCCAGCTGAGTTGCGGTCACTGTTGCGGTACAGTGAGTCGAACGCGCCGAGATCTGGATGGCCCCGATGTTGTGTCCAGCAAGTTGCCACACTGGTGTGGCCATCCTACAATGCTGCGCCGAAAGTCGGCGTGGGGTGCCCCGTTGGCTTATGAGGTGATGTCAGTAGTGGACCGATGTGTGAATAGGTCAGAACCAGCACAAGGCGCCAAGATCCGAACGGCAAGTCCTGGATGTTGAGTGCCTCAGTTGAGAGTTCTGAGCAGTGCTTGTAAGACTATCTGAAGTTTATTATAAGAATCAGAGTAAGTTGAAGACTGTCTGAAGCTTATTTGCACCTTTTGCAGCTTCACTATTGCCCAAGGTGGTGTTCAGCGGAACTTTTTTCCTTTCTGCTTCTTTTCCTACAATCCGTTTCATCTGAAGACACGACCAGGTCCCTGAATGTGTGTAGGGGGACGCTATTGAGTGAATGAAAATGGCGGCTTGTCCAGCTGAATTGCGGTCACTGTTGCGGTACAGTGAGTCGAACGCGCCGAGATCCAGGACCGATGTGTGAATAGGTCGGAACCAGCACAAGGCGCCAAGATTCGAATGGCAAGTCCTGGATGTTGAGTGCCTCAGTTGAGATTTCTGAGCAGTGCTTGTAAGATTGTCTGAAGCTTATTTGCATCTGCTGCAGCTTCACTATTGCCCTTGTGTGGCCAAAGGTCGCACATGACATAGGCGGCCGGCTCCCGAGGTCCGGCGGAACTTTTTGCCTTTTCCTTTCTGCTTCTTTTCCTACAATCCGTTTCATCTGAAGACACGACCAGGTCCCTGAATGTGTGCAGGGGGACGCTATTGATTGAATGAAAATGGCGGCTTGACACAAAGCTGACTCAAGCGTTACTGTTGATGCTACACAGACAAAAATTGGTTTACAGTTTGTACATTCTTCATGGTTTTTTTTTCCATCCAAGTCTGATTAAGAGTTTGTAGAAAAATGGCTTCAGATTTTCCACATACTACTCTTCAACATTCTTCCTAAATGTAACAATGTGAAACTCACTAGGAGAACGGCTGTTTCTGTTTCCTTTCAAAATGCTGCCAACAATATTTTCTGAATGGAAGACACCATCTTGTAGCATAAAGGGCCGAAAGGGGTTCTGGTCTGGCCGATGGTTGGTGGAGACATTTTGACTATATCTTGGACCTGCCCGGCCTCGCCCAAAATGGCGCCGGTATAAATGGGACTCGTAACTCCTTGCCCGCAAATGTATATCTAGAAAATGTTATTGTAAGTGGCCCTGTCCTATTTTAATTACAAAATGTATGTCCACCGATTCCGCAACTGTTAGACACCTTAGTTCTTGCAACCTAATGGCCCGCTCGTTACGTTCCTCTACAGTGTAAATGTCTCCTCATCATATACGATTTCAGTTTGCTCCGTGGCCGGCCCACGTGGTTATAGGCCCGTATTTGTATACTGACATTTTCACAATAAAGGTTTTTAAAACAAAACACGGTAGTAGTATTTACATTGGTAAAGTTTTTACTTTTAGTCACTGTTTTCGAATCAGTAAAAGGCAAGTGAAATAAAGCAGTCCAATTACATGACGGATAAAAGGTATAATATGTAGGAACGCAGTAAAGATAAATGGTCAAGGGCAGTTGTGTTTTTCATGTCTGCAACATAAAGTGATCGATAAGAATCTGATAATCAGGCGTATCGGCGACTAAGACAGCAGGCCGAATCTCTTTTACTCAACGGTTCCGTCATGGAAGGAAGAAATGCCCTTTTTCTCGAAAAAGGAATATATTTTACTTGCAAGACAGTTGTAAATTTTCCGGGAAAGTACATTAGCCTGGAATATTATAACATATGTTTGAAAAAAAAATATTCGAAAACAATAAAAAGCGTAATTTTTAGGTCATATGACCAAGCTTTTCATCATTAAATTAACAAAAGTAAAATGAACCAATGAAAAGTTTTATTAACAAGTCACATGACCTGTTATGCTTACGTTACGCGCTGCGCGCTGCGCCTCGGATCACTTCCGGGTGCGCTAACGCGGCGTGTCATATAACGCATTACGCGACAACGTAGGTCAAGAATATAGTCAAAATGTCTCCACCAACCAGCGTTCAGAACACAACCCCTTTCAGCAGTCCAAAAAGTTCTGTTAAATGACAACAGAGGGGACAGGCAACAAGAACCATCAGTCAAAGAGGGGAGGGCAAGTTCTTCTCTTCCGGGTCATGTTGGGGCGCTACCGGAACTGATCGAATTGGTAGTCTACAGTGTTTCTGGATGTTTCAGACTAAAGCTGGCGTCAGCATGAGACCACTACCATCTCGTAGCTCCGTCGTGGCCATTCCACGAGCAATCATGGCAGCCGCTCCCCACAAGAAGCCTGCGGGAGTCGGAGGCCCCCAAGACTTTTGTAGAATCTTCACGGCTGAGGGGACGCTTTTAGAGAATGGGACCCAAGCCCTATCAGGGAAGCGTCCGAGTTCCAATGTGTCCCAGGGCCATTTTAGTGGACCAGGCCCAAAACCGAAGAGCCGGCCGCCATTTTGAGAGCCATGTGGCAGCCGCCTATCGCTGCACCGCAAGAGCGGGAGCAACTCAACTACATGGTGAGCGAGACGCTGTAGTCGCAAGAGCGGGCGGTAAACAGCTGAATGGCGGAAGAGGCACAGTGTAGCAAAAGCGGGCGGAATGGCAACTAAAACGGTAAAGGGGCGCCCCACTACAGCTTGTCTTCAGGTGAAACGGATTGTGGGACAAGGTCCAGAATTGAAGAGTCATCAAAAGGCAAAAAGTTCCGCCGGACCCCGGGAGCCGGCCGCCTATGTCGGGGGCGATCTCAGGCTACACCAGTGCTATAAGACTTGGGGAGGGTGTCGGAGCCAAGCGTCTTATCCGAGTCCATGGCCATCACACCGCCCCTCAGGGGCCTCCGTCAAGCTGTTTAGGAAGGTAACATATCACATTGTTTTCTAATGCAGTCAGGTCCACAAACGACACTCACTTACTTTGAGAATAGTGAAGCTGCAGTAGGTGGAAATAAGCTTCAGACAGTGTTACAAGCACTGCTCAGAACTCTTAACTATGGCACCCAACATCCAGAACTTATGCTATTTGAGAATGGCAGTGACATCGAAGCAACTCAGGGACCAAAACCATTAACGTACTTTCACGTATGAAAATCTTACTTGGGGAGGGGGCAGGAGCGAAGCGCCCCCTCCCAGTCAGCGCCACCACACCGTATGTTGAAAATTTGAAGCCATCGTTCTACAAAGTCAACCAAACTTGGATTGAAAAATCTAGAAAAATGTACAAACTGAAAACCAGTTTTGGTCTGCTTAGCATCAGTAGCAACGCTTGAGTCAGCTTTGTGTCAAGCCGGCATTTTGATTCAACAAAGCACAGGCATTGAAAAAGGCTCAAACTCAGAACTCTGAACTATGGCACCCAACATCCAGGAGCTTGCCATCCGGATCTTGGAGCCTTGTGCTGCTTTCGATCTATTCACACATCGGTCCACTACTGACATCATCTTATAAACCAACGTTATGTAAATAGTTTTTTAATAAAATGTTTTACCCTGTTTCTTTGCTGGTGTGTTGTCTATATTTTTAATATTTGCATAGGGTTTGTCATTATTTTGTGCGGGATGGGTGATGGAGCCGAGCTGTCTTGCAGCTCTCATGGTGTGGAGCTCAGTTCATCTCACTATTTTCGTATTTCTCATGAAGGGTTGTTCCTAATATTTCTATTTTAGCGAGGTCAAAAAGAGATCCAATTAGTGGCCTACTGATTTTGCTCGATTACTTTTATTTTTTTACACGATTTTTCACTATCTGCAAAGACTAAACAGAGTATTGCGACTTTGTGCTTGTTTGTAAATAGAGAATGATCCAAAGAGAACCAATTCTAAAACAGTAAATGCTTGGACAACAATCAATCAAATGGAGAGACAAGCAGGCACGACGGATTACAACGGGGGCAAAGGCTTGCGTTAACTACCGTTCACTATCTGCAAAGAGAGAGTACTACTAAGACAAAAGAGGGGAGGGGGGTGCAGCGTTCAAAGCACATCAGCGTGCATAAATACGAAAATGTTTTTATCTATCACGTACTTGACATTTTAAAGCTTTTCATATTTGCTATTAAAAAACCAATGAAATTCACAGAAAAAACCATAGGTTATAGTGGATATATAGTTAGGAATTTGCATTTACAAAACCTTGAAAATTCAATGAAAAAACCATTGGTTTTAGGCCATATATAGTGAAGGGTGCAAGGCAGAGGGGAGAAGGGTACAAGGCAAAGGGGAGATGGGTGCAAGGCAGAGGGGAAAAGGGTGCAAGGCAGAGGGGAGAAGGATGCAGGGTAGAGAAGGGTGCAAGGCAGCGGGGGAGAAGGGTGCAAGGCAGAGAGGAGAAGGATGCAAGGTAAGTGTTACTTATAACGACTGTATTGGTGACAGTGGCATAACAATCGCCCCGCATCCCCTGCAGTATGGCGGGTCGCTGGCCTGAGAGCTCTAGACTGGCACGGAGAATGGGAGGGGGGCCCCCTCCATGTAGTTTGCAGGGGGGCCCCCTCATGTTTTGTTACGCCACTGAGAATCCTCCAACAGAGCAAGGCTTGAATCTGTAGTGCTTTGGCACCTTTTCCAGGAATACTTGATCACCGCAGTTGTTGTATACACAAAAGGACCCTCGTTTCAGCGTTGAAAGGATGCATCAAAGAACGGTACCATGATAAAAACAAAAACTTGATATATTGTATACACAATATCAAAGAATTTTGTATTTGATTCACCTGAAGAATTCTTCCCAAAAAATAGATCTAGGGAAACCTGGTTATCATCACATTGAAAAATATTCTTTCAACTACTGATCTATGGGTGTTAGATCTGACGCTTTGCCACCATTCTGATCTCTATGCACACAAAGTTGGTCTTTCTTGTTTTCCAGTTTGTGAGTTGTATGAGTATATCTGAGGTATGAATGAATGATATGTTGAGGTGTGTTTGTCTCTGAATGAAGGGTGAGGGCTAGGCAGAAAAAGATAACATTAAAAAAGCTCAAATGAAATGTACATATTACTATGTAAATAATTCGCACAAGCTGTCCAGAGTACAATTTTTGCTACAATCAATCAATGAACATTAAATAAAAGGAAAACGTTCATGTAGACTTATGATATATATTTTTCAGAAACCTCGATCCAATACCTATGATTGACTCTTGCTACTTGCACGATTTTTCATCTCCATTATAACTTAGGCAGGTGGCATTTCCCCCCTTCCCTGTGGGTGGTTCTCTAGAATGCTTTAGTAGAACATGACTCCACAAGGCTAGATACCAGTGGCTGCCCGGATGATATGTGGGTGGCAGGGCGGTGCGGGCGCACAGGTGTGGTCATGAGAGGGGGTGGAGGAGAACTATAATTTTGTTTTTAAAGACTTACCTTGCCGAGCCAGTCCCATGTCTCTGCTCCTGCCCTCTGAGGCACAGGAAGCACAGAAAAGGCCCTTTGGCCAATCACAACACTGCAATGCAGCATTTTGATTGGTTTTGAACATCCTGGTTCAACGCTCAACCAGGAATGGGGTCTGGGCTTGTTCCCCAGGCTGGCTGTAATGCAGCCTGCATGAAGAACAGGGAAAGTGCTCATAACTGGTTTGGGCGGGCCAAGATGGCACACCAAACAGTCATTGCGTACTTAGTAGTGGGCAAACCACTCCTCCCCTGCCCTGTTCCGAGAGCAGTGCAGCCCTGCCCACCCACCCGCCTGCAAAGTAATGGGAAACATACAATTATAATACCTCATAGTTATTATCATTTCACGTTTCCTTTGCAGTGCACTGCTTAAAAGCATTGGGGCAACCCTCCTCCACCATAACAGAGGAGCCGCTCCTGCTAGATACCCCAACTGTGAGGTCTTTCTGCACCTGCTTTTAGTGCTGCAAATAGCACAGAGTGGAACAAACCTGGATTTCCTGCCCACCTTGGGTGCATATATCATTGGCAAGCCTCAGTACTCTGTCCTGGTCCTCTGAAGGTTACTTTTCTCCAACTCCTGGGAAAGTTTATTCTGTTCAGTCCAGCAGCCCCGATCTCCTCAGTACAGGCGTGTTGGTACCAAGTATCTTTCTCTCCAGCAAGGTCTCCTGTTGAGCCCAGTGTTCTGTGTCAGCTTGCCCTATTGGCGCCAGGAGCTCTTCTGCTTTTGTGTCTGTTACTCGGGCAAACAGGAAGCCAAATACTTGACCTTTGAAGAGTAGTTCCAGTCCCTGCATGCCAGCATGATTTAGACGTCTTTGATCCCTGGAGTCCTTAGGTGAGTCCTCGTCTTTCAGCAAAATACAAGTGATTTCTTCCAGCAGTCCCTTCTTCTTCAAGTGAAATCTTCCCAGGTCCAGGAATGTTTTGAGGAGGTGGTGCTTGAGGTGCCAGATTTATCCTGATTACTTGCCAGTATTGCAGAAGTTCTACCACCAAATCCCAATTCTCATCTAACAGTCCCTCACCTTCTTTTGCAACAATACTCTTTACTGTAAAATTACCCAGAGGCCTCTGATTCAATAAAGCAAAGCCCAGATGTCACCAGGCAGGCTTGTCTTCAACTCCTTAGCCACTCCTCTACTATTTAGATGTGATCTTCTCCCATCGGACAGGGGGAAAACCAGTTCTCTATGCGTGTGTGACAGTAGCTTGGCTGTCTGGGAGGGTCCTGGGAATAGTCAGGAGAAGCTACTGTGCCATTTCCAAGTTACAAGAGATAGTGCTAAAACTGACTATTGATCAGCTAACTGTTCCTGCCCACTCCCAAATAACTAATTCTTTTAATGTATTTGGTTAGCAGTTTACACTCATCACCATTACATTTGATTTTACAAATTAAGTAAGACATACATTTGAAGCATTTTTCAATCAATTTACCTAGTGGACATAGAAAATAAAGATTCTAATCCCAGTTGAATATCTTTTAGTTTTTATTTTACTATGAGAGCACATTAGAGTTCCCTGTTTTTATATATATATATATATATATATATATATATATATATATATATATATATATATATATTACCTACTGGCTATCGCCAGTAGGTATATATAGTTAGGATTAATTCCCTATGGGATTTCTGAAAATTCTATGTCTAATAACTTTGGCGTTTGTGGACGGAATCGGCTGAAATTGTCAGGAAAATGGCACATTTTGTTTCTGAGCAGCCCCTGAAAATTTGGTGGGGTTTCGTCAAGGGGGGGCTGAGAAAACAGGGGGGTCCCAAAACGCGTTTTTTGCATTGAGTTTTCCATAGGGCGGTTGGACTCACTTTTAGCTCGAACGGCTGAATGGATTTGCACGAAACTTGGCAAAATTGTAGGGACTGTTAGCCCGATGTGCCTTTGCTAGGTCTCAATATATGTGCTTCAGTGGATTTTGAGAAATTAACGTTTAAATCAAGATATATATCTGTAACAGCGCTCCGGGCAGCGATCCGGTCCGCTTACTTTTCGCGTTTCGGAACTTTGCGTGCAGAAAGCTGATTGGCTCTCCGGTGTCTGTCAACATTCTAAACAGTCCGGAGCGGCCGCCATCTTGTCTCTCGGTAGGATCGAGAGAGAAGAAGAGGTGAAAAACGAAAGGGGAATTTAATGAAAGGGGGCAAGGTATCCCCCTCTTGACCCCCTAGGAATGTTGTTGGGGTTATTAAAGGGTCCCGTGGGGAAAAGAAAAAAAAAATGATTTTTCACGGTAGAATCGCTTCACGGGCCGCGAACTGGGCCGCAAACTGGTAGCGAAACGGGAATTCGCCATTTTGTGCTTCGTTTTAATTGTTTAGAGATAAAAATTATCGCCGCACATCGGCCACAATGCATGAGTATCGTTGAAAAGTCAGCGATATTCATGCATTATCCAGCAAATGCTCTTAGCCGTGTTATCCACCTTCCATTGGATAACATGGTTAAAAACTGCTCTGTGCGTGAGCTTTTTTTTTTTTTTTTTTTTTTGCTGCGTGACGTTTGTTAACGTTCGATTCGATGGAAATCAGGAAGTGTTGACCACCATTTTGTCACTGCGAGTAAATATTTTGTTATAAATGAATCCTTATTGAAAAACATTGTCTGCGCCATCTTGCCTTTTTGTCCAATGCCACAATTTTGTCGTGCACGGCAGCCATTTTAGATGCCTTGACCAGGCCCACTCTCTGCACGCCGCCGATCCTCAGCATGGCTTCCCACCCTCGCAAGCATCTCCCCCACGCACTGGTCATCCCCGCTCTGTCTCTCATGCATGGGCCATATACTTCCCCCCATCTGCGCTGCTCTTCTCTGAGAATCACACCCTGTGCCCTCCCGACACCTCTCTTTCACCCTATTCACTACCGCACCCTCTGACACTCCTCTTCCTCTGTGTCCGATTGTCCAGGCCGGACCTAGGCTATCACCTACCCCTGCGGATGTAGTTTATGGCCCCAGCTGTAGAGAATTCAGACATGCCAACCCTCCCGATTCAGGCGTGTGACTACTGATTTCAGTGCTAGTCTCCCGCCTCCCGATTTCTGCAAGCAAAAACTCGGGGGCATATTACCAACAACTAGCGATAATTTTTGTCTCTTATTTGTTTAGAGACAAAAATTATCGCCGCACATCGGCGATTTTTATCGCAGATAAACCTTGCTATTATCGCAGAAAAGTCAGCGATATTCATGTATTATCGAGCAAATGCTCTTAGCCATGTTATCCACCTCCCATTGGATAACATGGCTAAGAACTGCTCAGGGCAGGTGTTAGATTTTGGAGATATTCGCGCTTAGCGCGAATATCTCCAAAAGTTGGTAATAGGAGATAGCGATGTTAGGGACTGTTTCCAGTCGCTAACATCTTGGCACGCCCGCTTTGCATGTCATTAGTGATAAGTATCACTGACATGCAAAGCGGGGC
The DNA here is from genome assembly GCF_964263255.1 of Lissotriton vulgaris. NCBI lineage: Eukaryota > Metazoa > Chordata > Amphibia > Caudata > Salamandridae > Lissotriton > Lissotriton vulgaris. The sequence goes on from NC_141687.1 coordinate 459,165,598, forward strand.
CCAAGATGGTCGCTATCTCCTTTTAGCTGTCACTAACTGGTGTTAGCGACAGCTTGGTAATAGGGAGATATTTTTATCTCCGCTTTCTTGGCTTTTAAAGCCAAAAAAGCGGAGATAAACCCCCTTGATAATATGCCCCACGATTCCTTGGGGGTTTCAGCTGACAGGGCTTGGTATTGTGTTACATGGTAATTTTTCCAGGAAACGTCAGAGGGTCGATGCAGGGGTTCTAGAAGAGGTGATAAACCATTTAAGCCTCATGAACAAGCGCATGGTCTTTTAAAGATTTGTGAAGTACTCGGGGCGGCGGTGTGTGTGTGCCCTCTTTCAGGAGCGGGCGGGGGGGCACTGCCAGCAACTTGCCAGGTCAGGTAGTGTTCAACACGTGCATCACCCTTTCTCTGCCTGCTATTGCGCTCCATGCTTCGGAAAGGTAAGAAAAAGAACGTGCATTTGAGTTTGAAATGTCCGATCCTGCAGCAGCACACTTCCAAAGCCCACACATGACAATAACCCGATTCAAGGCCCCATTCACCCGTTTTAAAAAAAATAGATAACACTCCAACAAAGTAAGATTATAAAACTTTATTAACTATTAACTATAACGAACGGAACAAAAACTAAAAACATTTAAACATTTTTCAACACAAAAAGCAACAATGGTTAGAAGCTGTCTTTTGTGCGAATAGTCCCAAGGCAGCACAACGTGCAGAGTTCTGGACGGCACCCAGGTGATGTCGCCTGGGTGCCGCACTGGTTTTGGGATCCTACAATGCAGCACAGAAAAACAGCGTGGGGCGTCCCGGGTGGTGCGGGGGGAGGCCTCGTCAGTAGCGGTCTGTTGTGCGAATAGTCCCAAGGCAGCAGAACCCGTTGAGATGTTGATGGGACTGTGTCCAGTGTCACATGGCTGACACAACATGTACGACAGGCACCCAGGTGATGTCCAGTAAACTGCCGCACTGGTTTTGGTATCCTACAATGCTGCTCCGAAAATTGGCGAGCGGCGGCCCGGGGGTGGGGGAGGCGGCGTGAACGGGCCTCCCCAGGTGGCGGCCATCTAGCTGAGTTGCGCTCGCTTTTGCGGCTACAGCGTCTCGCTCACCATGTTGTTGAGTTGCTTCCACTCTTGCAGTGCAGCGATAGGCGGCTGCCACATGGCTCTTAAAATGGCGGACGGCTCCTCGGTTTTGGGCCTGGTCCACTGAAATGGCCCTGGGACACCTTGGAACTCGGACGCTTGCCTGCTAGGGCTTGGGCTCCATTCTCGAAAAGCGTCCCCTCAGCCGTGAAGATTCTACAAAAGTTTTGGGGGCCCCCGACTCCCGCAGGCTTCCGGTGGGGAGCGGCTGCCATGATTGCTCGCGGAATGACCACGACGGAGCCACGAGATGGTGGTGCTCTCATGCTGACGCCAGTTTCAGTCTGAATGATCCAGAAACAAGGTGGGGCTTTCATCGTTTGGGAAAAAAAAATGCTCTAAACCAATGAAAAGTGTTATTTTTAGGTCATATGACCAAGCCTTCCATCTTTAGGAAACCAAAAGTAAAATGAACCAATGAAAAGTTTTATAAACAAGTCACATGACCTGTTATGCGGCATAGGGCTACAAAAAGCGTAGAAAATCCGTTGGCACGTGAGGCGGCGTCAGTAGCGGACCGATGTGCGAATAGGCCGAAGGCAGCACAACGCGCCGAGATCCGGATGGCACCGAGGTGGTGTCCAGCAAATTGCCGCACTGGTGTGGCCATCCTACAATGCTGCGCCGAAAGACGGCGTGTCCAGCTGAGTTGCGGTCACTGTTGCGGTACAGTGACTCGAACGCGCCGAGATCCGGATGGCACCGAGGTGGTGTCCAGCAAATTGCCGCACTGGTGTGGCCATCCTACAATGCTGCGCCGAAAGACGGCGTGTCCAGCTGAATTGCGGTCACTGTTGCGGTACAGTGACTCGAACGCGCCGAGATCCGGATGGCACCGAGGTGGTGTCCAGCAAATTGCCGCACTGGTGTGGCCATCCTACAATGCTGCGCCGAAAGACGGCGTGTCCAGCTGAGTTGCGGTCACTGTTGCGGTACAGTGAGTCGAACGCGCCGAGATCTGGATGGCCCCGATGTTGTGTCCAGCAAGTTGCCACACTGGTGTGGCCATCCTACAATGCTGCGCCGAAAGTCGGCGTGGGGTGCCCCGTTGGCTTATGAGGTGATGTCAGTAGTGGACCGATGTGTGAATAGGTCAGAACCAGCACAAGGCGCCAAGATCCGAACGGCAAGTCCTGGATGTTGAGTGCCTCAGTTGAGAGTTCTGAGCAGTGCTTGTAAGACTATCTGAAGTTTATTATAAGAATCAGAGTAAGTTGAAGACTGTCTGAAGCTTATTTGCACCTTTTGCAGCTTCACTATTGCCCAAGGTGGTGTTCAGCGGAACTTTTTTCCTTTCTGCTTCTTTTCCTACAATCCGTTTCATCTGAAGACACGACCAGGTCCCTGAATGTGTGTAGGGGGACGCTATTGAGTGAATGAAAATGGCGGCTTGTCCAGCTGAATTGCGGTCACTGTTGCGGTACAGTGAGTCGAACGCGCCGAGATCCAGGACCGATGTGTGAATAGGTCGGAACCAGCACAAGGCGCCAAGATTCGAATGGCAAGTCCTGGATGTTGAGTGCCTCAGTTGAGATTTCTGAGCAGTGCTTGTAAGATTGTCTGAAGCTTATTTGCATCTGCTGCAGCTTCACTATTGCCCTTGTGTGGCCAAAGGTCGCACATGACATAGGCGGCCGGCTCCCGAGGTCCGGCGGAACTTTTTGCCTTTTCCTTTCTGCTTCTTTTCCTACAATCCGTTTCATCTGAAGACACGACCAGGTCCCTGAATGTGTGCAGGGGGACGCTATTGATTGAATGAAAATGGCGGCTTGACACAAAGCTGACTCAAGCGTTACTGTTGATGCTACACAGACAAAAATTGGTTTACAGTTTGTACATTCTTCATGGTTTTTTTTTCCATCCAAGTCTGATTAAGAGTTTGTAGAAAAATGGCTTCAGATTTTCCACATACTACTCTTCAACATTCTTCCTAAATGTAACAATGTGAAACTCACTAGGAGAACGGCTGTTTCTGTTTCCTTTCAAAATGCTGCCAACAATATTTTCTGAATGGAAGACACCATCTTGTAGCATAAAGGGCCGAAAGGGGTTCTGGTCTGGCCGATGGTTGGTGGAGACATTTTGACTATATCTTGGACCTGCCCGGCCTCGCCCAAAATGGCGCCGGTATAAATGGGACTCGTAACTCCTTGCCCGCAAATGTATATCTAGAAAATGTTATTGTAAGTGGCCCTGTCCTATTTTAATTACAAAATGTATGTCCACCGATTCCGCAACTGTTAGACACCTTAGTTCTTGCAACCTAATGGCCCGCTCGTTACGTTCCTCTACAGTGTAAATGTCTCCTCATCATATACGATTTCAGTTTGCTCCGTGGCCGGCCCACGTGGTTATAGGCCCGTATTTGTATACTGACATTTTCACAATAAAGGTTTTTAAAACAAAACACGGTAGTAGTATTTACATTGGTAAAGTTTTTACTTTTAGTCACTGTTTTCGAATCAGTAAAAGGCAAGTGAAATAAAGCAGTCCAATTACATGACGGATAAAAGGTATAATATGTAGGAACGCAGTAAAGATAAATGGTCAAGGGCAGTTGTGTTTTTCATGTCTGCAACATAAAGTGATCGATAAGAATCTGATAATCAGGCGTATCGGCGACTAAGACAGCAGGCCGAATCTCTTTTACTCAACGGTTCCGTCATGGAAGGAAGAAACGCCCTTTTTCTCGAAAAAGGAATATATTTTACTTGCAAGACAGTTGTAAATTTTCCGGGAAAGTACATTAGCCTGGAATATTATAACATATGTTTGAAAAAAAAATATTCGAAAACAATAAAAAGCGTAATTTTTAGGTCATATGACCAAGCTTTTCATCATTAAATTAACAAAAGTAAAATGAACCAATGAAAAGTTTTATTAACAAGTCACATGACCTGTTATGCTTACGTTACGCGCTGCGCGCTGCGCCTCGGATCACTTCCGGGTGCGCTAACGCGGCGTGTCATATAACGCATTACGCGACAACGTAGGTCAAGAATATAGTCAAAATGTCTCCACCAACCAGCGTTCAGAACACAACCCCTTTCAGCAGTCCAAAAAGTTCTGTTAAATGACAACAGAGGGGACAGGCAACAAGAACCATCAGTCAAAGAGGGGAGGGCAAGTTCTTCTCTTCCGGGTCATGTTGGGGCGCTACCGGAACTGATCGAATTGGTAGTCTACAGTGTTTCTGGATGTTTCAGACTAAAGCTGGCGTCAGCATGAGACCACTACCATCTCGTAGCTCCGTCGTGGCCATTCCACGAGCAATCATGGCAGCCGCTCCCCACAAGAAGCCTGCGGGAGTCGGAGGCCCCCAAGACTTTTGTAGAATCTTCACGGCTGAGGGGACGCTTTTAGAGAATGGGACCCAAGCCCTATCAGGGAAGCGTCCGAGTTCCAATGTGTCCCAGGGCCATTTTAGTGGACCAGGCCCAAAACCGAAGAGCCGGCCGCCATTTTGAGAGCCATGTGGCAGCCGCCTATCGCTGCACCGCAAGAGCGGGAGCAACTCAACTACATGGTGAGCGAGACGCTGTAGTCGCAAGAGCGGGCGGTAAACAGCTGAATGGCGGAAGAGGCACAGTGTAGCAAAAGCGGGCGGAATGGCAACTAAAACGGTAAAGGGGCGCCCCACTACAGCTTGTCTTCAGGTGAAACGGATTGTGGGACAAGGTCCAGAATTGAAGAGTCATCAAAAGGCAAAAAGTTCCGCCGGACCCCGGGAGCCGGCCGCCTATGTCGGGGGCGATCTCAGGCTACACCAGTGCTATAAGACTTGGGGAGGGTGTCGGAGCCAAGCGTCTTATCCGAGTCCATGGCCATCACACCGCCCCTCAGGGGCCTCCGTCAAGCTGTTTAGGAAGGTAACATATCACATTGTTTTCTAATGCAGTCAGGTCCACAAACGACACTCACTTACTTTGAGAATAGTGAAGCTGCAGTAGGTGGAAATAAGCTTCAGACAGTGTTACAAGCACTGCTCAGAACTCTTAACTATGGCACCCAACATCCAGAACTTATGCTATTTGAGAATGGCAGTGACATCGAAGCAACTCAGGGACCAAAACCATTAACGTACTTTCACGTATGAAAATCTTACTTGGGGAGGGGGCAGGAGCGAAGCGCCCCCTCCCAGTCAGCGCCACCACACCGTATGTTGAAAATTTGAAGCCATCGTTCTACAAAGTCAACCAAACTTGGATTGAAAAATCTAGAAAAATGTACAAACTGAAAACCAGTTTTGGTCTGCTTAGCATCAGTAGCAACGCTTGAGTCAGCTTTGTGTCAAGCCGGCATTTTGATTCAACAAAGCACAGGCATTGAAAAAGGCTCAAACTCAGAACTCTGAACTATGGCACCCAACATCCAGGAGCTTGCCATCCGGATCTTGGAGCCTTGTGCTGCTTTCGATCTATTCACACATCGGTCCACTACTGACATCATCTTATAAACCAACGTTATGTAAATAGTTTTTTAATAAAATGTTTTACCCTGTTTCTTTGCTGGTGTGTTGTCTATATTTTTAATATTTGCATAGGGTTTGTCATTATTTTGTGCGGGATGGGTGATGGAGCCGAGCTGTCTTGCAGCTCTCATGGTGTGGAGCTCAGTTCATCTCACTATTTTCGTATTTCTCATGAAGGGTTGTTCCTAATATTTCTATTTTAGCGAGGTCAAAAAGAGATCCAATTAGTGGCCTACTGATTTTGCTCGATTACTTTTATTTTTTTACACGATTTTTCACTATCTGCAAAGACTAAACAGAGTATTGCGACTTTGTGCTTGTTTGTAAATAGAGAATGATCCAAAGAGAACCAATTCTAAAACAGTAAATGCTTGGACAACAATCAATCAAATGGAGAGACAAGCAGGCACGACGGATTACAACGGGGGCAAAGGCTTGCGTTAACTACCGTTCACTATCTGCAAAGAGAGAGTACTACTAAGACAAAAGAGGGGAGGGGGGTGCAGCGTTCAAAGCACATCAGCGTGCATAAATACGAAAATGTTTTTATCTATCACGTACTTGACATTTTAAAGCTTTTCATATTTGCTATTAAAAAACCAATGAAATTCACAGAAAAAACCATAGGTTATAGTGGATATATAGTTAGGAATTTGCATTTACAAAACCTTGAAAATTCAATGAAAAAACCATTGGTTTTAGGCCATATATAGTTAGGGATTTGCATTTACAAAACCTTATTTTACTCGCATAAAACCATTGAAATTCCATATATAGTTATAAGCGCTAACTATATATCGCGCACCCGCAATCCACTGCACTGAGTCTGAAGAGGTTCATCGTATTATCACATGAATGATATAATCAGTGATGTTATCAGTCATGTCAAATGAGATGTTTTCAGTGATGTCATCAGTGATGTCATTTGAGATGTCATCAGTGATGTCATCAGTGATGTCACTAACCATGTCATGAATGATGTAATATGTGACATCATCAGCAGTGGATTGCGGGTGCGCGATATATAGTTAGCGCTTATAACTATATATGGAATTTCAATGGTTTTATGCGAGTAAAATAAGGTTTTGTAAATGCAAATCCCTAACTATATATGGCCTAAAACCAATGGTTTTTTCATTGAATTTTCAAGGTTTTGTAAATGCAAATTCCTAACTATATATCCACTATAACCTATGGTTTTTTCTGTGAATATATATATATATATATATATATATATATATATATATATATATATATATATATATATATATATGAGGTACGTGGCGCTCCTTAGACAACTCACAGCATTCAGCCGATCAGAAGACACAGGAACCAGCAAGACCGTAGTTTGGTGCAAATGTTTTTTATTTTAGTAATTTAGCCCAGCACCAGTCCGCCATGACGCGTTTCGGCTTGAGAAAGCCTTGATCACATGACAACGTCACGAGGGCTGATCGCCCTTTTAAAGTGCAATATGCCATCACATGGTTTTAGAAACAGAAAAAATACTATTAATGCTTCTAAGCTTTCCACAACAAATAATTACGGCGTAAATGCCCGTATATTATATAAGTCACACAGTAATAAGCAGCATGTATTCTTGTTACGATAAGTAACGTTTTGAAACTCTGCACAATATTAGAGTTGAAAATGCATGTTAAATACAAGTACATATTCAGGCACGGGTAATATAAACTTTTAAAATTCATATAAAAGTTAAAAGCCTATAAATAGTTATATACATATAGAATATAACTAAAATTATAATTCATTTATTTACACATTTGATCCAGGTGTGATGTATTAATACCATGGGTCAAAACTAAAGTGCAATAATGCCCAAGTGGGCAAATCCCATAGCCTAAAATGTATGCTCTGTACAGTGCAAAATCTGCTAAATGTGCAACATTAGCTGATGGCAAAAAAAAGTGCTACCAAGTGCATGATAATTAAATAAAATCAAAATTAAGAGATGTCAGTTGGTCATGGAGGGAAAAAGGGATAAAGTGTGTCCATACAGAATGTAAAATCCACAGATTCCAAACAAAATACAATTACTAGAAATACAGTTACTTTTCTTCAACAACTCAGCTCTAATTTACATGGATGACAGGCTCAACAAAATTTGCGTATCTACAACTAAAATCATAGATAGGTGTGGCAGTCCTCCCCTGTATTAAGACCTGACGGTGCCTTGGTATCTAGAAGGATTATATAGCGAGTCTCAAGTTTTCTTAAGAGTGACTCTCTATCACCGCCTCTCCTTTGGGGAGGAACACAGTCTATCGCAAAATATTTCAGTAATGACACATCCTTTCCATGGTTACTCTCGAAGTGCCTGGCTACTGGATAAGCCTGATCTGCATGAATAATCGCTCGCAGATGTTGGAGTATGCGCTTATGCACTTGAGGCCTGGTGCTGCCAACATATCTTAGGCCACACGGGCACTCCATGACATACACAACAAATTCTGACTTACAGTTTAATTGTTGTTGGATTTTAATTGGAAAGGGTGAAAGGGGAGTAGATATCTCAGTCTTGCTGATGCCATGTTTGCAAGCTTTGCAGCTTGAGCATCTTTTAAAGCCTTTACTGTCATTTAACCATGTTCCTGAAACCACCTCGGGGCTACTAGATACTAGACTATCCTTCATAGAGTGTGCTTTACGATAGGTAATGCTAGGATTTTTACTGATGTGTGGTCCAATCACAGGATCACAAGAGACTAAAGACCAGTTATCTTTGATTATTTTGTGGATACATTTATGTTGTTTATTGTAAGCCATAATTAGTCTTGTCTCATTGTTAGTATTATCAGTTACAGAGCTAGTTTGTGCCCTTCCTGAGCCCAGGAGTGCAGTTCTATCAATCCTATTAGCTCTGATAGTGGCATTGTCTATCGTGTCTGTTTTGTAGCCACGCTCAACAAATCGAGCCCTACATGCTGATTGTGCCGTTCGGCATTCCTCTTCACTACTACAAATCCGTCTGATACGCAGCATCTCCCCATAAGGGATGCTGCGTATCAGATGTGCTGGATGATGGCTTCCAGCATGTAGCAGTGTGTTTCCTGCTGTAGGTTTGCGGAATAGTCTAGTATGCAATCTGTTGTCACAAACATATAGTTCCACATCTAAGAATACAATGGATTCTCTGCTCAGGGTGTTCATAAATTGTATATTCAGGTTGTTGTTATTCAATTCCTCTATAAAAAGGATCACCTCTGACTCAGATCCATCCCATACAAAAACCAGGTCATCTATATATCTTAACCAAAGTTTAACTTTGGTGTTCATGACGGTGGCATATTGCTTTCTCAGGACCTGCTCCTCCCAGTACCCCATGTGTAGACAGGCGTAACTGGGAGAGAAGCAGGCCCCCATATATATATATTAGCATCCTGTGCTGAGGGCTTACAAGGCACACTTGTAAGCCCTCACATAATTTATAAAAGTAGGCTTTTCCCGCATGGCAAGCACATTTGTTTACCATATGTTACTGCAGTGCATCTAAACTGCAGCCTGGCCAAAGCGCAGTGGTGCAGAAGGCAGACATATACCTTTGTCATATGCATGAATAGTTTGAATACAAACTGCAGTCCACATATGAAAGTTAATCTTTCATGTGATGTCTGCTTTTTAGGCCCTATTTACAATGGACTTATATGGAAGTTAAATACACTAGAGTGTTCCCATGTACTACAGAGCATATGTTGCTGTTTTCCAGTGGTAAATGCTTCAGAATCCTAAAGCCATCAAAATCACACAGACAAAAATGGGGAGAATCAAGAAGAAAATTGGTTCAGATATCTGCACTCTGTCAAGTGGTAGAAGTAGGATGATTAGTCACTGAAGTGAAGGGAGCTAGAATACATTTTTTTAAATAAAATCTAGAGTGGTTTAAGTCCAGTCCAAGCCCCTAAAGCCCATGCACCGATTCGAAAGGTTGGCAGCATTCCAGCTGTATGGCAGGAGTTGCAGTAATCAAGGAGAGTGCATATTGATAGGGTTGCACATTGTAATGGTGTCTGTTAAGGCACTTCTAGTTTATTTAGATAATTAGGTCCATTAACAATTCCTAGTACAAAACAAAGATTATACAGACATAAATAGATCAAACTTATAATCTGACAGATACACGTCTCTTCTACAATTCAGTCAAATGCAATGCGAGATAAAACAAGAGCAACATATGCAAGTTTAACTGGATTGGAATTCAAATCTGTACAAATGAGCAGCTGAACTGAACTGTACATGTGAAACTCTATACGGTGAAGCAGCATTTCGTTGTGCTGTCAGTCCATATTGTACAACATGAAAGCGAGTGACCTCTTATCATACTATATTTAATGTGCAGTGAACTAGTACAGTGTTTCACCCACTTCTACGATTATTGCTGGACCAGACTGCACATGTGCAAATCGGTTGTTAAAAATAAATAACACAATGTTAGAAATTAATGCAAGTGCAACACAGCCTTAAAATATTAAAGTGCTTATTGATGTATAAGAATACCCCAGCCTTTATTCCAGAAGCTAGTTCTGGGCTACAAATTTCAACTGTAGCAGGATAAGTAAAAGAAAGGTTCAGCCGGGTCAACTGGGTCCAGGATAGGGCTCAAGTTGGCCTCATTTGCCTAATGGCTTGCTCCTAAGGTTTTAACAGGCGACAACTGTTAAAAGACAGAAAACAATAGTTGAGATACTTTCTAGTGACCACCGAGTTCAAGCACATTCACCTCTGGCAGAGGGCACTCATTGTTAGAGTGACTTCTCATAGAAGCCTGCCGGTTTCCGAGAATGTTTCCCCAAACTGTGCTAGTTCCTTTGGAACCACTGTGGTATAGATGAGTGACACAGCCTCCTTTCATGTTCTTGTCCCATGCTGCACAAAGATCGGCCTTAGATACCTTTGCCTCTGTTGTATTAGGCTTACACAACAGCATAGAATATAGGCAACGATTGGTAGCGGTATTTGCACAGCTTACATTGCTCATGACCCCTTGCCACTTTTTTCCATTGTGCTCTGTATTCTCATGTAGGCATTGTTAAAAGCCTAACTGCTAGGATATTCTTAAAGGCATATTTTCCAATAGCTGCTCTCAGGTATTGTTGACAGAGGATGTAGGACAGAGTAGATTTGTGTTGGGCGTTTTTCTCAATACCCTTGAATGAGGACTGTCATTATCTTTTTGTCTTCCAGTTCAAGAACTGTGCTTTGGCATGGTGCAGAGTCTGACAAGGGTTTTGCAGAAAGCCCTTCGATCTTTAATCAGGTTATTTAAAAAGAACCTTGAATCTTTGGTAATGCCCTGTAATTCTATCCTAGTCTAGTATATCGACGACTTAGTGGCATAAGATATCCAAGAGGCCTGTAAACATGACACTATTGTTTTACTGAACCATATGGCTAAAAATGGACACAAGGTGTCCCAGAGTAAGCTAAAGTATAGTAAGAGAGAAGTTCGGTATTTAGGGCATCACATTGAGCATGGAGCAATGAAGGTGCCACAAGAAAAGATTTCTGCTATTCTAAAAATGAAGATGCCCATGACACAAAGATAAGTCATGATGTTTCTGGGAATGGTGGGCTACTGTTGTCAGTGGATACCCAGCTTTTCCCTAGTGGCTAAGCCTCTACAAGGGTTGACGCACAATTATGTACCTGTACCACTACCATGGGATGACTGTTTGCTGAGTACCTAGAGCTGAAAGTCAATAAAGCTCTTACGCTATTTTGCGGTAAGAGGGAGGAATGCGCTCTCTTAGTGGTTAGGCAAAGGCATGGAGATGCTCAAAGAACTGTGGCTTATTGTTCTGCTACTCTTCATCCTGTAGCTGCAGTGCTGCCCGGTTACCTTAAAGGTGTTGCAGTAGTGTCAACATTGAAAGGTGTGAAGGTATAGCCATTGAACTCCCTCAATTGTCATGGAGTGTCACTCCATCAAAATCTTGTTGCCATGTATCAGTACCCAGTACTTGACAAACAGCAGGTTGACCAAATATACACAGATCATACATGCCACAGAGAACATCACCCTTAGGAGGTGTGCTGCACTGAATCCTGATACTCTGTTGCTATTGCCTAAAACTGAATATGACTATGGAGAGATTGAACATGACTATTTAGATGTCATGAAACTATGCAGAGCAGCAAAGATGGCCGCTGTAGGGGAGCTCTAGTGAGGAGCTCTGGGGCAAGGGATCTCCAAATAAGGATTAAATCCCTGAATAACCCCTGAACACCCCCTAAGACGACCCAGGTCCCAGCGGAACCACTGTTACAAGATCGGAACAACAGAAAACGCAAAGGAACGTAGGAGAAGCAAGACGCGGGAGGAAATCCTTTACCTGGTCAGTAGAGAAGACTGCCTCCGCGCCTGGGACCCCTCAGACGTCGGACACCGCGTGAGATGAACGTCCTGATGTGGAGCGGTTGTGGAAGACATTAAATAGCCTCCGGATGTCACCCTGGACTGCACAAGTCGGAGATCCATGAAAAACGATCGCCAGCAGCTCCGGTGCCTGTAGACGGACGGGTCATCTCGGAAGGTGGAGCGGAGTGGCCTCGGTTATCCAGACCATCGGAAAAAGGTATGGTCATCCTTAATACCTACGCGGCCCTACCAGCTCGCAACTCGCAATTTCGCTAGCACATGAAAAGGGGAAACGCAGGATAACTGAAGCGAAGGGACTGAGATGCGGCGCGCCTGACCTTAACATGGCGGCCGCATAAGACGTCTGCACTAAACATTACACAAATGACTCCACCGATCAACACCACAGGAGCAGAATCGGTGTTAAAGGTCGGGCGACCTGAGGAAAGGGAGTGAGACATCACAGACGCCCCCCCGAACAGATGAGGAAAAGGGATATGGGACCAACCAATACTTAGGACTGAAAAGAAAGAAAAGACAAGGAAAACGGAAAAGGGACTACATTAGCTCAAGGGAAAGAGACTGAAAAGAGAGAAAGGACAAGGAAAACCGAAAAGGGACTACACAAGCTCAAGGGAAAAGAGACTGAAAAGAAAGAAAGGACAAGGAAAACGGAAAAGGGACTACACAATCCCAAGAGGAAAGAGAGAAAGGACAAGGAAAATCTGAAAAAAGGGACTACACAAGCTCAAGGGAAAGAGAGAAAGTCCTCCCCCCCCAGGAAATCATCAGGGCAGATTTAGATGACTTCTTGCACCGACCTAACTTTCCCAAGAGGGAAAGAGAGAAAGGACTAGGAAAACTGAAAAGGGACTACACAATCTCACGAGGAAAAAGAGAGAAAGTTCTCTTCCCCTCAGGAAAGCATCAGGGCAGATTTGGCTGACATCCTGCACTGGCCAACATATCACCAGATAGCGCTTGCTCACAAAGAAGGAGAGTCAATTAATTGATTAATTACTGGTGAGAGCACCATAATTACAAAGGATTGATTAGAAGAAGTAACACTATTACAAAGGATTAACTAAAGAATCTTCAGACAAACTCCTCTCACAAAGAGAGATAGTCAATTAATTAATTATTATTTTACTGTTGATGGCACCTTAAGTACAAAGGATTGATTAGAATAAGGTAACATAACTATAAAGGAGTAATTAGAGGATTCCCACTACAGAGCAACGACACCTACCATTACGAAATAATAATCTGGAAATCACTCAAACCTCTTTATCTTCCATGTTTACAAAGGTATAAAAGCAAACGGAACTACAAAATAACTATACCTACCAACACGAAACAGCAGTACTGGGGACACTTAGAAACTACTCAGTACAGTTAGGCAAAGGCTGTCTGAAGACTTACAACGTAAAGGTGAAGCGGAAATGGATGAAAGACACCGAGGATCGACGGGGTCCAATGCAAAGAATATAGAATATCCTCCGACTCTATCTAAACATGCTGCCAAAAAATTCAAACATAACACCTTGAGAAAAAACCCGAACAGCCTGTTCTCCGACCCATTTTTCGATAGAGTTAAAGGCGTCATGATGAATGACCTGATATTCTACACAGACAAAACTGCCAAATGGCGCAATATCATTACAAATAGGCTGTTCACAAAAACCATAAAAAACATACCACATGGCACAAAAATAACGACTTCACTAACTAAAGGATGTAGCTCAGAATTATTCATTACTATGTACAAAACGGGAATAGTGCTGATACAAGCAACTAACAAAGAACTCGAGAAATTTGAGGCAGCTTTCCAAACCTTAAAGGAATGCATAGAAGGACAAAACTACCAGCAAAACAGGACCCCACCAGTTATCACAACTGACAACAACGACTCTATCACTAGAGATGCTAATCAAACCAACTGCCAGAACAATCAAATCTCTAACGCCGGAGATTTACCGGAAACGGCGATGGCAACAACGGAGAAGGAGAGTGAAAGGACTGCGACACCTAATAACCTTGGAAACAAAGAAAAGAAATTGGCCCCAATGGAAGAGCGGTTGCCGCTATCAATCGATGCCACTTCGCCGGAAGAGGGTAACTCAACACCTAACGAGTCCCCCTATGAAGATAACCACGAAATGAACAAAGCAGAAGATATCTACCTTCCTCAACCTCCCTCGAATTCGAGATTGGAATCCCCTAGATCCCTATCCACAAAGGCACCCGTTACACCTCGCAACATAGAAAACAATGAGGTCACTCCTAATAGAGTCAGGAACAACAACCAAACCAAGGAGTCAATGGAAAGATCTGGGGATACGAGAACTAATCATTCACGAAGAAGAGCAAAATGCAGAACCCAAACAGCCAAGTCTAGCTCACATAAGAAATCACCCCGAACCCAGAAAGAAATCAAAGAACTCAAGAAACTAGTAGGAAACCTGGCACAAGACTCGCTGAAAGTCGCACAAACAATTGGAAAAAATCTGGGAGATGACGATAAGTATGCACACGAAGGTTTCACACATCCAGAATCTTGCACTCCGACCCAACAGACCTAACAGGACCTATCCCTTGTCAAATGAAGAAACCCTGGCGTTACTTCGATCTTATGAACATCCGGCCCAGGGAAGCGAGGAGAATATCAAAATAGTACCCTTTGACTCCAATAGAATGTCTAGAAAGAATGACAGGAAAGCAATACACCACAACCTACAACATATCCAGTTAACTACAACGGAAACCGAAAACAGTAATGTCGATAACTCACAGAAAACCCTGAATTGCCTACTACTCAACTGCCGTTCGGCAAATAAACATGCATCAGACATAGCCGCACTCATCATTAACAAGGATATCGACCTAGCCATCCTCACAGAAACATGGCTCAACGAATCATCATCTCCTACCATTGATCTCCTAGTACCACCACAATATAACATCGTCAGGTCAGACAGACCAAAGAAAGTGGGAGGAGGTATAGCGTGCATTCACCGCTCGGAGATCGAGGTCAGACAATTCCAATCTGACCCCATAGAGTCCTGTGAATACCTTGGTCTTAATATAAGAGCACTAAATAAGCAAAGCTGCAACCTGCATGCATTCTACCACCCACCTGGGGATAACGCAAAGTTCACAGAGGAACTAATAGAGATCATAACGGCCAACTCAAACCCGGATGCCAACAATATATTCCTAGGTGACTTTAACCTACACTGGGACGACGACAATGACAAGCTGGTTAACACGATGAAAGACTTTCTCAATGAACTAAACCTTACTCAAGCATGCACCCAGCCCACTCACTCACAAGGAGCGACGTTAGACTGGATTATCTCAAGAAATAATGAGACATCAATCCTTGCTATAGATCCATGCGATTGGTCTGACCATCATGCCATAACATTCACGATACCTACAATAAAAAAGGGCAAGACCGTGCAACCCCGCAAGTTCAAAAAACTGATTCGTGAGACAAAGGAAGCCAATATTCAACAATTGGTTGAAAGATGTGAGAAAGACCTGAAGCCACCTAATAACAGGCAGAATGTCAATGAGCTGACTGACCATTACATAACCTCGATCGGTAACATCGTCAATGACACCATGCCTCAAAAACTGAAAAACGTCCCAGAGAAGCCAAAAAATCCTTGGTTTAATGAGGCACTGAACGAGGACAGGCGAAAACTAAGAATGGCCGAAAGGAAATGGAGACAACATCCCTCCTCCCCCGAGTTGAAAGCCCTCAGAAAAACCAGAAAACAATATAACAAAAAGATAATCAACTCCAAAAAAGAATATATAAGGGCTAAACTGGATAATGCCATAAACAGACCACGAAAACTCTTCGAGATCCTAAAACAACAGTCAAACAAACTAACCAAAACGACCCAGAGAACTCAAAAACTCCCATAAGCTGCGAGGAATTCTCCTCATTTTTCTCGGAAAAAACCAAACTACTAGAAGTTGAGCTCACAAGTGCAGCAGCCAACCTTGTGACCCTTCCTTCACCTAAAAATGAGGCTAATGAGACAACAGAGGGTCCTCAAACAAAAAATAAAGCAAATTGGGACACATTTGAACTATATGACCAGGGTAAGATTGCCAAAAAGCTAGCCGAACTTAGACCGAACAACCACTATCAAGACCCTCTACCGTCAAAGTGTGTAAGAGAAATCAGCCACACTCTAGTTCCGATCTGGACCGAGATAATAAATGCTTCACTTACACAAGGGACCCTCCCTGACTGCCTAAAAACGGGGCAGGTAGTGCCCATCATCAAAAAACCAACAGCGGATGCGACAGACCCGAATAACTATCGACCAGTGACCAACATACCTTTACTGGCCAAACTTATGGAGAAATGCGTACAAGGCCAACTGAGTCAACACATCGCTAAGTTCGCATTACTAGACGACTGCCAATCAGGATTTAGAACAGGACATAGTACTGAAACTGCGATCCTGCATATTGTTGATGACGCCTTACAAGCCCTAGACCAAAATCAGGCATGCCTACTGATCCTACTAGACCTGTCATCAGCTTTTGACACGGTAAATCACGAAATACTAATAACCAGGCTTCAAGACAGGATGGGTTTGTCCGGAAACGTACTGAAATGGTTCAACTCTTTCCTACAGAACAGGACTCAACTATTCCTGATCAACCAAGCAACCTCCTCCCCATGCCCTAACACAATCGGGGTCCCACAAGGCTCAACTCTATCCCCAGATCTATTCAATTTATATGTAGAACCCCTTACGGAGATTCTTCAAAAATCACGGATATCCTATCACATGTATGCAGACGACACGCAAATATATATAAAGATCGACTCCCGTGATGACGTCGACCGAATATATGACACACTAAAGAAAGCGTTGCAATGGTTAACAACTAATCATCTGAAACTAAATGCCCACAAAACTGAATTCCTGCTAATCTCACCAACAAGGAGCCAACCTGAGGTAAAGGAATGGGTGAAATTGGTGACTGCGTTAAACTGCACTCCTACCCTAGTTAACTCAGCTAAATCACTGGGAATCACGTTTGATGAGAACCTCAACATGAAAGCCCACATTAACTCAATGGCTAAGAGCGCCCGCTTCCATTTGAACTATTTAAGAAAACTAAAACCCTTTATCTCTGAGGCGGATCTAAAACTGGCCACCCAATCGCTAGTTATCTCGAGGATTGAATATGGTTGTACCACGTTAGCTGGCCTACCCAAGACATCCATAGCACCACTAAAAGCCTGCCTCAACGCAGCGGCAAGACTCATCACGGGAACGAAGAAATTCGATCATATATCGCCCCACCTGAAAGCCCTAAACTGGCTACCTTACGAGGCCAGAATTCAAATGAAAATGGCCTGTATTACCCACAAAGCGGTTCACTACAACATGCCTAGATACCTAGCCAAGAAAATTAAACTTTCGGGAGGCAACAGACCAAGCAGAAGTGCCAAAGAGCTGCTATTGCGACCGGCCTTCTTCCGCAAGAAAAGGACCTACGATCGGGCCTTCTCCGGAGCTGCACCCAGAGTCTGGAATTCACTCCCTCCAAACATCAGGAAGATTCAAAATACGGAAACTTTCAAACGGGAACTAAAGAGCCACTTGATGAGTAAATACCCTACGTAGAGAAACTACAGACTATTGATATGAACATCTACGCCAAAGAGGAGGTACTCATCATGAATAATTTGAAGTTCAATATCAAACAAATGAAAGACTCCCGTCCAAGCCTCGGCTACACACTGTACTGCTACCTCATATATTTGGGAGCTTATACACTGTATCTCACAGCTCGAACTATATAACCTCTACCTCACTTTATTATGTTTATGACTACTATGATAAGCTAAACCTACGCAACTCTTAATGGCTAACTATATAGGTAATTGTATTGATAATGTTATATAACCTTACCTCAACGAGCTTGAAGATATGACTATGACACAAGCTGAGACTAATGCACCTCTCAATGCTTTTTATCTAGTCACCCTTTTACCATACCGCTTCTACCTCATAACGGTTTGTTGTTATAATTGATGTGATAATTGTCAATTCTGTAATCTTTTTATGTTCAGCGCTCTGATACCCACGGGTCTTGTTCGCGCTATACAAAACACTATAAATAAATAAATAAATGCACCAAGTCAAGACTAGATGTTCAGGATGAGCCTCTGGCAGAGTTGTATTATATACTGTTTGTGGACAGCTCTTGTCTAAGATTTGATGAAGGAATTATGAGAGCTGCATATGCAGTCTGTACTGTGAAAGCATCCTGACTTTGAGGTGTAACCTTGCACCAGTAGCTGACCTGGCTGTTTTTACTAGAGCCTGCTGTGTTTCAGAACAACTGAGAGTGGCTATTCTCACAGACAGGCAATACGGCTTTGGTGTGGTCCATGACCATGGACAGTTATGGTCCTAGAGGGGATTTATGACATTATCAGGATGCCCCATTAGAAATGGGGAATATGTGATGAAATTAATGGAAGCACTGTAATTGTCTAAATAAATAGCTATTGTAAAGGGTTCGACACACAGGAGCGGAAATTACTATGCAACAGTTGGCATTCGTTATGCTGAAGAGGCTGCAAAGTTTTGCACTCATGGGCCTCAAACATATAATGGAGAATATGTAAATAAATCTGAAAATCGGACCAACTTAACCTTTTGATGTCAGTGGCTGACAATTAAGAAGTAGTTAAGATTTTGCAAGAGTAAGTACCAGAAGTAGAACAGCACCGTTGGATCAGAGCTTGTTGTGTCAAGAGGTACAATGAAATATGAATGTCAACCGATGAAAAACCCTTGTTGACCAAATGCTTGTTGTTGTGTAACAGGCTGAGAAATGTCCTTGAGGCTGTGTGTATCTTCCCACATTGGGCTGAGACTTACAAGACAGGGAGAAATTACAGTCTTACAGTAACCAGGTTTTTTGTTAAGTGAACTCATCCCTGGTTCGGGTTTCCAACTTTTCTGGAGTCAAATCCAGAAACTCATTTTAATAATGAGGTCCTGAAAATTATGTGTGTAGCATTGCAAGTGGAACAGAGACTGCACTGTAGCTATTGACCTGAGACTTCTGGCATTGTGGAGCAGGTCAACGGTGTGTTGAAATCACGGTTAGCCGCACGTCTAAATCTTTGTAGTGGCTGGTTGCTTTGCCTTTGGTGCCGATGAATCTTCGCAGTATTTCTGATCGGAAGACAGGAATGTCTCCACATGAGATCATCATAGGCCAAGCCCTGAGATTGCCTGCAGTGCCTGCAAATGTGCTTGTGAATATTATAGATTATATGATTCTTGACTACTAGAAAGGGCTGGCTGATATGGTGTATTTTGTGTCTTACCAGGTTGGAACTGCCACCACTCTGCCACATCAAGAGAAGTATCATGACCTCAGTCCTGGTGACTGGGTTTTGGTGACGAAACTTGTCTAAGGAGGTGCCAGTAACCTGGCTGGAGGGACATCTTAGTGACCAACACTGCCATTATGTGTGGAGGGTTACCCAATTTGGTGCCCGTCCAGAGAGTAGAGTGCCCCCTTGATGATGTGATGGTGCCTCTTACTGAAGAGCAGACTGCAACTGTAGAGCACCAGAGACTTCAAGAGAGGGGTTTAGAGAATGAATAAGAGACTCTAGACTCGTTGGGAGTCCAAGAACCTGCAATAGTACACCCTTGGCCCATGGGGGCGTCTTGATGTATCAGCATCTAGAGTAGAGACAGAATAGCGATCCTGGCGAATGGCCGAATTGGGTAACCAGTCGAGTTGAAGATGGAGGGGTTGTGAGACTGAATCTGTCTGTTGAAAGTATACCAGATACTTTCACAGAAGAAACTGTCTCTCATGTTCTTAGTGGCAGTGAAGACGAACAGCCTGCACTCAGGAGATCTATAAGAGCTTTGGCGGAGAGACTGAATGCCTGAGTGGACTTATTTTGTGACTGATGATAGAAAAGAGTGTTCTATGATCTGGATGATGGCAGTGCAGTGTCAAGTGAACCTCCATGAACTCAAACCTATTGTGGAATACTGCTATTGAACTCACCTTATCACTGATTAAACTGAGCTGAAGAGTGTTTTACTAATACTTGTAAATAAACTTTGACATTTCATGAACTGTGTTTAAAGAATGAAGAAGATTCCCCAGGCCTGAGGCTGCTGAAGGTGCATACAGGTGTCATTTTAGAAGAAGACGGAGTAGGGGACTCACGAAAATTCACTGTAAATAAGTTAATTTTTTCATCACTGATGTCAGTTTTGCCAATTGCACAAGTGGAAACATACAGATGAACTCTTTTTGCTACTATTTTCTACTTAAAAGGAATGAATGCAGTGTAGTTATAAAAATCAGTAATCCAAATGAGTGCAGATTTATAGTAGTTGGCATATGAATAACAGTTGTTGTAGTACTAATCAAATTGCCTGAAGGATTACATTCACCAACCCCTTGAAGTCCTATTGGATCTAAAGCTAGACCTGTCACTAGCAAACCCGCGTCTGCTGTAGGAAACCTACATACTTTCAATTATATTTGCTGCACACAGATGCTTCAAAAGTTTTTTTTTCCTCCAATGCTTATTATAGGTTGCTTTATGAATATATTGACACAATGGATGCCGAAAATTGGTATGTTTGTACTCAGTTAACTGCTCCAGTAGCTAAGAGAATTGCGTATCATCATGCCCCTCTTACTTATGGTAGTTCTTGCAGTATTTTGCTAAGACTTTTATATACACTAGGTCATTTTGTGTATTATTTTTAAAATTATCATTTAGTTTTCTCAAAAATCCCCATGTAAAAGCATCTGAACCTACATCCAAAAGCTAAAGAGGTAGATACTGTTTGGAGTTTCTTCCCGCCTATAAAGAAGCTCAACACTGCTTATATTCATAGACAGAACCTAACTTTTTCTCTGACTGATGAGAAGAAATGTATAGATGAGTTAGAGGCTAGAGGAAAGGTGATTGAGGAAAGAAAGAAAATGGTACAAGATATATGGAAAGACAAATGGGCTAAAGAAGAGCTTGAGCATAAGTGGGTAGGGGCACAACCCACATTGACCTTAGATTGGCAACATAAAGGCAAGCTGTGAGCACATTTTTTAACCTGGAGGAAATTTAGAGCTAATATTAGGAGGAAAATATCCTGTTGTTCCCAAAGTTCATTATGTATGCTGTGCGGAGAACATGCTCATTTTTCAATGCCTAAAAATTGGTATGGCACTTGCTATTTGGCTATAGTCCTATGGACGGCCAGGCGAGTCAACGTTGGTGTGAACGCAGCAACGCCAAAGGCAGCTAAACCCACAAAGCCAGAGAGTCAGGCACAAAGAGGTTGACTTGGTCAAGGGACTCAACAGATATGTGGGTGTGAAGTTCCACCTCCCCTTTGAAAGATACCCTCTCTAAGTGACTTGCCAGAAAGGCACTATGATAACTTCCACGAGAAGTGGCCACAAAGCCACGAGAAATGTTTTCGTTTTCTGGAAGTGGTATTCAGACCCAGTCTGTGGGACTCGACAAGCTGCCAGAACATCACACGAGTGGCCGAGATGTGGGTGAGTGGACTACCCAGAGTCACCAGAGTTTGTGAATGTCAGGGAACTCCAACAAGAGCTCCCACAAAAGAGTATCAAGGTAGGTTTTTGTATCCAGGGAACATTTTGAACGAGAGTCCGTACCTCCTGTACCAGCTGAGTTAAAAATTCCGGAGGCCGAAGAAACTAGAAGACTACGAGTGGGGGTAGCCTTATCCTTGTCATGGGACTCTGGTGAAGTTGTCATATATGTACGTTTGAATGTAAAGATGTTTAATTGTGGTTGTATTTTGCTTAAACACAAGAAGTTTTCAGAGGAATGTAGTGTGTCGCAAACCACACCCTGGCAACGCAATGCTTACATGCACGCACTCATGCTCATCCTGAGGCTGAACACAGCACCAGGAGCAGGGGCGTAACACAGGCTCCCGCAGCCCCGCATTGCAGGGGGCCCGCTCTCCAGGACCCCCGCAGCGCGGTGCAATCGGTGCTATTTTATGCTGCAAAATTTTCATTTTCGTGCCACATTATTTAGTGAACCCTGGTGCATAAATTGTTGCTCCCCTGCCGCATAATTCCAGTGACCCCGACTTTAATGTGAAGGTAAATTGCATTCCATTTCAGGAGATCTTGATACATTTCAGCAGAAACTTGGGACTACAATAAAGTTTAAGAGCCAGGAGTGTAACGCAGAAGCCTGCAGCTCCTGTGGCACCGGAGTCCCCCAACTCTTCAGGGGCCCCCATTCAGCCCAAGGCCAATGACTATCCATGAAATATGGGAGACTCGGTTACCCCTCATCACATTTTGCAGGGGGCACAATCCTTTTGCGTTATGCCACTAATCAGAACAAGGTGCGTTAAACAGACCCCTGCAGCTCTGTGGCTGTGGGGGAGGGGGGTGCTTTAGTGGCCACAAACCCTTCGGAGAGGCCCCATTGTGTGAAAAGCCAATGAATATTTGTAAAATATGGAAGACTCGGGGGGCCCTCTTCACATTCTGCAGGGGCGGCCCCTCATTTTATGCTGCGTCACTGATAACAGCATCTCTCTGGTCAATCACATACAACACCAACATGCTTCCCAAGCAGGTCACCTTGTAACTTAACACTCTTAAAATCAAGCATTCCTCCTCGTGTAGCATGCTACTATCCATTAATGTACTTTGTTGTCTCATCAAGGGTGTGATGCTCTATACAAACCCAATTACCACTCGACTTCTGAAATGTGTAATAGGGCTCATCAGTCATGTCCTCACTCCTCACCTTGAGTATAAACATACAGCAATTGAAGTCTAAAGGTCATGCATAATGAGTAGTTGGAGTTCCAGTAAGCAAGCACATCTACTTTGCCAAACCAATCCAAAACCAAAATGGTGACGACTGGCCACTGTATTCTACAGAAAGACCAGGGATTGTATGGTTGGTAGGTAGACGTACACTCTTGCTACCTTCTGAGAATAAGTAGAGTTGCATGCATAGTTATCGGTACTGGGGGCAATGCTGACCTTATCCCTGTTTATAGTATTCCTCCACTGTAGATACTAGGAGGTCCTTGGAAATTATCTGTTTTACGTTAGGCACCCAACATCATTTATTTAAATTCTGTTATTTTACGATTGTTGTTTTGTTTTATTTTGCTGGGTATTTTATAGCACAACATTCGCTACCTACTTGGCTTCTTTGCGCTTTGTGCAGAAATTAATGTATGGTTCTGGGCATTCTCTCATGTGGGGATTCCATTCCTAAACTGCAATAGTATGGTTTGGCGGCTGTAAATGATCCTTGGGAAGGCATCCATATTTAGGCGTGGGTATGTTCTGCTGGTTAGTAGCACGCCTCATTCCGTAGAGGAATGCGAAGACCCCTATGATGAAGCATGACACCAAGGGTCCTTTTGGTGTGTGAGGGGTATTTAAAGAACACAATGTGCTCCCCACCATTGTAGGGACCACACTCCTATACCCCTGTGGATTCTTTTTATTTTACGTATATTACGGTTGGGGACACCGAATCCACTTTCTCTCCACTCCCTCCTTTGTTATTGTTTATGTTCTGCTACCTTCAACCCAGTCTGTGTGAATACAAAGTTTGTACTGTATTGTCAACATACCTTAGTAAACTGTTTACAGAGGCTACGTTTTTTTCTGGTTCCAGTACCCCCTGGGCCCCCACTCTCCCTATTCCCTGTATTTGAAATTTACATTTACTGCTGTAGTGTGAGAATGCATTTCATGAAAAGGAATATAAAGTAGGGTTGCCAAAAGAAAAATGCCAGCCATATTTTTAAATACCCTGGAAATACCTCGTCTTGGCACTAAATAGGTTTATAAATAAAAAAAGTATGTATTCATTTGTAATGTGACTTTTCTGTATTGGTTACCTTTAATTATCAGTCATGAGTCATTCAGGCAGCCCTAGAACACACAGTGCATTCTATCTATATTTGCTGTTCAACGTATATACAGATACGTGCTGAAAATACGGCAAAGTGGTAGGTGGTGGGCTGGGCAGCTAGGGGGGCCCCCTCATTGTGCTTTGCAGGGGGGCCCCTCGAGTTTCGTTACGCCACTGGCCAGGAGGTTAATAAAGGTTTTGAGCTAACATACATGTACTCATCAGCTGTTTCCAACCGCACAAAGCGTATCATACCTCTTATTGCTGTGTTGCATCAGTGCCTCTACCTCGCCACTACAGTTTTTATGGTGCTTTGTAAGGGTTAACGGTCTGAGTAATACATTGGAAATGCCATAAAGCTGTATTGAAAGGATTTATCAAACATTAGTGAAAATATGGGTCTGGTAAAAAAAAAACACTCCATCAAACACTTTGAAAACGTGATTTCTTTTGGGTGGAACACCCCAAAAATGTTCAGATTCCAGCTAATTCGGTGTCTTGTACCTCTGGTGGCAGTGCTGATTCTCGATAGCAACAAACAAAGAGCTCCTTCCCCAGGGTCTTTTGAGCATATCGAAAGTACATCAGGTGCCCCATGGCAACAAAAGAGGCTGAAATGAGCACAAGCAAGCCAAACGATTCAGGATTGGGCGCAATGATGACCATGACGAAGTGCAGCAGGACTAGGAGATTATTCATGGAGCTCTGCACGCCATTAACAACGCCTCGCTCCGACTCAGCCACGTTTTCTTGCATCAGCTGGGTCACAGTTAGGTCGAAAGACCAAAGACCTGTAATGAAAAGGATTTCCATTATAACTTGCTAATAATTGCCACAGCAACAATATTTAGAGGGAGCAGTACACAAGCTGGCCATGGATATTCTTATTCACCCCGAAACACTTTATGGTAGATTTGAAGAGACAGATATTTGATTTCACAAGTGGACCAACCACCTGTGAAGCATTATCCATCCACACAAGCAAGCCATAAAACGACAGAAAAATGCCATTCTTATCCAAAACATATTTTTTCCAGCCACCACAGTTTTATGAACGTGAAATGTTTAGGAAAAGGTGATTTATACATATGTAAGAATTAACAATTAAAGTAACGTAAAAGATATTTCTAGGACTGTAATTTTTGTAAGTGAAATTTCTTAATTTTTTTAAGTTACTTAAGCGCATTTGCAAAACCCACACATTGCAAGCATGCATCAGGGCACATTACATGGGTTCATACATTTTACTAGGAAGTCAGCAGCTTTAAAATGATAAGCTCAAAACCGGGTGTGATGGTAGACAAATGGACAAACAAGGAAATACCTGCCTCAAACATACTTCTCAGTAGGTTCTTCTAGCAAAAAATTAACCCAGATAGGCCTTCACTATATGCCGCACCGTAATTGGTGTGATATTTATAACATGCAATAAACTCTGCCTCTGCCAAGTTGAAATATAGCGGAAATCTGAACAAAAAGCACAGCACAAAATACTACCAACTGACTATCATTAGTCACTAATGTGTTTAATTCCAAATTGAGCAATGGATGAAGCAATCAGTATACTGTAAACTTGATCATAGGTGGATCAGTTTCCAAAATGTTGACACGTAGGTATAGCAAATAAACAGCTGACACGTGTTTCGTCATTAGACGACTTTCTCAAGGCTTAAGTTGGTAACTGTATATATAAAATATCAGCAATAACACCCTTGTCTTCTCTAGTATGAAGGTTCAAAGGTGATAGGTTTCATTTTCCGATGCCCCACCCATTAACATTTACATATGCAAGTTAGCATCATGTGTGTAACTAATGAGGTATATACTAATGCCTTTGCGTTATTTTTACTCTTCATGTGATTATTCATTTATGCGTGTGGTGATATTTAGTTTCCTTAGCTTAGCTTGTGTGCCTCCATTTTGAGTATTCCTCTGTACCTGCGAGTCGCACTCGCTCACTCCCCCTCCCGTAGGAATAGAAAAACCCTAATGCAGCAGTTTTTGGTTTCTCACCGAGAGGTGGCCGAAACTAACAAGTTCGTTATCAGTAATGTTCTACTTGCACCAGTGACGCTGAGGCCCGGCTCCGCAGCCTTGGGCAGAGATATCCAAATGTTGCCTTTGCAGGTGCAGATGCCTCTTGTATGATGCCATTGTTCCTCTCTCTGGGGTTCAGTATTTTTCCAGAAGGGGCGTGTTTTGCTTCACTGTACCATGTTATAATGTATTGCTGTGATGATATGAGTTAGTCCTCTTGGCGCACTCTTTGGGGTGAGGTCGGACAGGGCCCTCTCATATGGAAGTTTATGGGCTAATAAAATACCTTGTTTATTCTTCTCCACTGTCCGGCTGACTTCTTACTGAGTAACTATAGGTGAGTGTGGTAAGTCACTCGGGTGGATTTGAGCCACGCTTATCAGATGGCACCCGAACAGGAACGAAGATCCCTTTTAAGGGTTGAAGAACCCCTCTGGCCCGTTTTGGAGTGCCTGGGACTATTTTTCTAGTTTAGTTTTTTTTGGTTTTGATTTTTAGTAAAGGAAATGTACCCCTTTGGCCGTCCCGTCCCCGACGAGGAGCAGCCTTTTGCGGCTCCTCGTAGACCAGAGCCTGATTCCCCATGGTTGGCTTTACCACGTAAAGGAAAAATAGTGGTCATCGTAATACTGCTTATTGCATTTATTGTGGTCCTTGGAATATTGTTTTTTCTGGACAAAGTCTATCCTGTACATGTGTTTGCTCCCTCACCTTCTGCCATTCCCGAACATAACATGATTACTGTTGATTATGGTGAACAATGTTTACGCAAAGGCTATAGAGATAATGTTTTTATTAAGACTCTACATCATGCTCATGCAGTATATAATGTGACTGATTGTTGGGTTTGTGGGTTGTTACCTTCTGCTGCTTATAAAAAAGATAGATTCCTGGCACTTCCCCTGACACCGGTGAATAGTTGTGTGGGGTGGTACACCTTGATTGGTATGGTCAAATATTTCCAGCAACCCGATTTTCTATCTCCCCGACTACCGACAGAGGATCTACTATGACAATGCGGGTACGCCCTATGCCCGCTTCTTCTCTTGGACCGCTGTTTACTGACGGACGTTTTGACCAAACATTCTTGGAGACATGTTCGAAGAAAATAGAACGATTCATGATTCCCAATGACACTGACAAAGTAAGGGAGAGTTTTCTACAGTTAAATTCTTCTCTGTCATATAGACACCCCCCAACAACGAACGGTAGCAATCATTCTTTGATGCCCTTAGCAGTTGTGGGGCCGTCACCATTCTTTTGTATAGCAGGGAGGGGTCCTATAAAGGTCGGGAACAGTTCTTGCAACGAGACTGCATCGATCCGCCTGCCTCTTAGTCCTTCTCTAGTCACGCCTCCCAATATTTACTTTGTCTGCGGAGACAATGGGTATCTATGGCTGCCCGAGGGCTGGGGTGGAGTCTGTTATCTGGCCTATCTGCTTCCACCTGTGTATGTGGCACCCTCCGACTACCATAAGACTCATCGTAGCTTCACCAGTCCGCCAGAGCAGCGCATAAGGAGGGCGCTCCAGGTTGAGGATGTAGATCAGACTGACACCTCTTTACAACAATGGACAGATTTTTCTAAGGGCTTATTGCCATTCTGGGGTCCGATGTTTAACAGTAGGGCCATCCGTAGATTGTCGAGGGTAATGGAGAAAGTGGTTAACACTGAAGCAGACATTGCTGCTAATATGTCTGTTGAAATGCAGGCTATGAGATTATTTACGATCCAAAACAGGATGGTGTTAGACGTCATCCTTGCTGATAGGGGTGGAGCCTGCCGCGTCATCGGGACGTCTTGCTGCGTGTATATTCCCGATTCAGCCCTGACAGTTAACTTAGCGGTATAGAAACTTCATAGACTAGCGACTGAACTTCATCAGGACACTGGGACATGGTCACTACAGGGGTGGCTCTGGGGTGTTTTCTCCTCGTGGGGCTGGAAAATATTAATGGGAATTGTAGGAGTAGTGGGTGTACTCCTGACATGCTGCCTTTGCGTCTACTACCTCCCCCCTTGTTGCTCAATGTGTGCTAGCAATTTACGCCCCCCAAGAAAAGTGACTGGTCAATATCCTGCTTCTACTGCAATTGAGCTTCCAGATATTCGTTGGTTGATGCTTATTGATGATGATATTTTTGATTGAAGTGTGCCCCGCCCCTAGAATGTAGTGTAAAGGCGCTACCTTTTTAGCTAATAAAGGTTACGCTCCAGTTAGCCAAATGATGCTAAAAGGAGGGTCTGATAGGTTTCATTTTCCGATGCCTCACCCATTAACATTTACATATGCAAGTTAGCATCATGTGTCTAACTAATGAAGTATATACTTATGCCTTCGCGTTATTTTTACTCTTCATGTGATTATTCATTTATGTGTGTGGTGATATTTAGTTTCTTTAGCTTAGCTTGTGTGCCTCCATTTTGAGTATTCCTCTGTGCCTGCGAGTCGCACTCGCTCACTCCCCCTCCCGTAGGAATAGAAAAACCCTAATGCAGCAGTTTTTTGTTTCTCAGCTAGCTGTGGCCGAAACTAACAAGTTCCTTATCAGTAATGTTCTCATGCACTAGAGACGCTGAGGCCTGGCTCCGCGGCCTTGGGCAGAGATATCCAAATGTTGCCTTTACAGGTGCAGATGCCTCTTGTATGATGCCATTGTTCCTCTCTCTGGGGTTCAGTATTTTTCCAGAAGGGGCGTGTTTTGCTTCACTGTACCATGTTATAATGTATTGCTGTGATGATATGAGTTAGTCCTCTCGGCGCACTCTTTGGGGTGAGGTCGGACAGGGCCCTCTCATATGGGAGTTTATGGCCTAATAAAATACCTTGTTTATTCTTCTCCACTGTCCGGCTGACTTCTTACTGAGTAACTATAGGTGAGTGTGGTAAGTCACTCGGGTGGATTTGAGCCACGCTTATCAAAAGGTGTGTGGCAATTCCGATACGAATTCGTGAGTTGCACTATATTTGAATAGTCGTTAACTGGGGGACAGGTGAGCTGAAAAGGCTGTTATGGTAAACCAGTAAAAGGCAAATGTGTAGAGCCTCCAAAAGGTAACGTTCTTCAGTGTAGATCAAAAGTAACATAGTTTCCAGCTCCCATCCTAGACTGAAGAACGTTATCTCCCGAAGGATGGGAGTAGTAGTTAGTAGTCCTAGTATTAGGTTCTTATGACAAGACATTGTAACAACTCGTACAGAGTCTGCCAAAGAAAAACACACAAAGTTAAAACATTAATTTAGCAGTTGTATTTAATTAGCATGTCTGTAGGAAAGGGCTCCTTTTTGCATGGTTGCCCCCACTTTTTGCCAAACTGTTGATGTACTTTGACTGACTGTACCCTGGGTTCCTGCCAACCAGGTACCAGGGCCTATGTTCTTCCCCCAAAATGTACTGTTACAAAACCACATTGGCAACTTTCTGGACACATGTAAGTCCCTTGTAAAAGGTACCATATTTACCAAGGGCACTGTGACCAAGGCCTCCATAGCCTGCAGCACTTATTGTGCCACCCTTAGAGGCCCTGTACCTTTACACACACACTGCCATTGCAGGCTATGTGTTTTTGAGCAGAACAAAGTGAAGAGTCGACATGGCACACATCTTTGTGTGCGATGCCTACAACCCACTGCCCTGGCACAGGTAAGCCACCCCTCTAACGGGGTGCACTATACCAGTGGTGAGGGTACTCCTACAGTGTCTAAGCCAATTCTTATGCCTTGTAAGTGCAGTAATGCCGCTATGAGTATATGGTACAGGGAGCTAAGCATTGGCACTGTACGCAGCTGCCCAGTACCTCACACTCAGCCCACCAGCATGGGGCCCTGCACCAGTTTAACACACCACCAGCCCTCTTGTACCCCTGCCCATTCAATTGAAAGAAAGGCATCTCTTTGCAATTGGGCCCATTAGAGGGAGGGGAGGTGGCCCTACCTCGGTTTCCTAGGGATTGTGTCCCAGGTGCAATGTGAGACGCCCATTATCACCACTTTAACACCACACAAGCTTAACTCGCAGCCCTCGAGCAATTTTCACACCTTCAGCCCGAAATGGGCTTTAAAGAGGTCTTTGTAGGTGGCTGAGAGAGGAGCTGTGGCCCAGGAAAAGTCTGAGCAAAGCAACTTTTGGAGCCCTGAATATGTCACATTTGTAGAGTAGAGGGGCCTCGCAAATTCCCTTTTGGCCCAGGGCCCCAAAAATCCTAGAACAGGCCCTGACTGGGAGTTTTTATCATTACGAACTCCACAACACCATAATGGCTTTACTGAAAACTGGGAAGTGTGGTATCAAACTTCTCAGCACATTAAACCCACACTGATGCCAGTGCGGGA
The DNA here is from genome assembly GCF_964263255.1 of Lissotriton vulgaris. Taxonomy (NCBI): domain Eukaryota; kingdom Metazoa; phylum Chordata; class Amphibia; order Caudata; family Salamandridae; genus Lissotriton; species Lissotriton vulgaris. The sequence continues at coordinate 459,195,930 of NC_141687.1, forward strand.
TTTATTTTAAAATGCACTCAGAGGGCATTTTAGAGATGTTCCCTGAAAAACAACCTAAGACTAATGTCCTGGCTGAGTGGCTGCTTGCCAGCTGCCACCACCAGACATGTTTATGGACCCCTGGGTCGAAAGCCTGCCGCTCTCGGGGATCTAAAACAATGCACTTCCTGGGACGAGGTGCCAAGCATCCTCCCCCAGGATGGGTAGGGTCCACAAAGTGGAAGCTTCAAAGGCTTTCCGCCTTTGTGAGCTACCCCAGCCATTTGCTGCTCCCAGAAAATGGCCCCCACTGGTTCTGACCCCCCACTATGGTCGGGAGAATCGGTGAGAAAACCAAGTTAGGAGGAGAGGTGTGCACACCTTTGCCAACCCCACCCCTGTGGTGGGGGAGGTGAGATGAAACACAACTCTCATTCCCTGCCATCTTGCAGATGGGGGGACCCAGCCAACCAGCATGAGGCATATGCCCCCTCCCACTGGAGCATGGCATAATAGGGGGTGTACCCACCACAAGGAAGGGGCCCATTGGTCTCGACCTGTACCTACCTGTAACACCCCTAAATGTAGTATTTAGAGGCAATCCTGAACCTTGCCTCCTTGGATAGGAAGAGAAAAGAAAAAGGACCTTAGAAGCCGTGCTGAACTATGAAGATAAGGACGCCCACTGACTTGGCCCCAGCTCTACCGGCCATTCCCACCTTGAACCTACTCCAGCGAAATCCCGGCATGTCCCGCAGCCAACAGCCCCAAGAACCCAGAGGACCTGCCCTGCTTTCCCAAACCAAGACTTTGTCTCACGTGAGCAAAGGATTTGCTCATCCACAGACTCTGACTCCGGCCAAATCCGGGAGTCTGCACCACTCTGCACCCGACGCCCAACACCACGAGGAGGTCTCTCCAATGATCCTGACCTTAGGTCTGGTGATCTCTAACTTGCCTCAAATCTCCAATCAAAGGCTGCAGCCCCTTTCTGGAGGATTCCACTGACCGCGACCCGAGCTGGTATGATAAACCCAACGCCTAAAGACACCCCTGCACTCAGCCGCTGCAGGTAAGAATGGTGGGGCTGGCTGGGGGGGTGGGGGGTTCAAGAGACAACCACAAAGGAAAATGAAATAAATAATTGATTTACCCTCATTGTCGTCTCTCGTAATCCCCCCAGCTCACCCCACTGCTCTTACCTGCAGTGGCCGTGGCTGCCTGCACCCGATGTCCCACGGCCTTAGGTGACCCAACCAACAGTGTCCCAGCACCCCAGGCATCCTAACTGACCTCTCCAAACAGTGGTCACCTCCAGAAGAATTTAGTCCCCAAGCCTGCAGTGTTTGTTGCAACCGGAGAATCCCCATTGTAATCAACAGAGTACCAGATGCCAAAATAACACCCTGCACCCAGCCGCCCCTGGGCCGCTGCGGATGAACCTTGTGTTCTAATTCGGATCCCCCTGTGCTCTGAGCCTAACACCAGGAGCTCTGCTCCCACATCATTGTGGCCTGCTCATGAGCAGCGACCAACCGGAGGGCCCTATCCCCGTTGGATAACATTGGGCCTCAGCACCCTGAACCCGGCCGCCCTAGTGCCGCTGAGGATGTTCTGAGAGGCATCTTCGACCCTGGGGGAACCCTGGTTCTAACATCAGAAACCCAACTCCCACAAACAAATACGTATCTGTAAATCAATAACTTCATTTCCTTCCATAGGTTTGCATTGACTGCTTTTCTTTGAAAATTCTTTCAAGTATTGAGTTGGTTTGTATGAAAACTTGAAAAACTGCAAATGTACTAAAACTTAATTGCTTACCTTTTGACTAGGAAATGTCCCAGAGTGATATCTAGGCATACCACACTAGTTAGCAAAAGTGACTTAAAAAGTAATCTACGAAGTAACATGTACTGTAATCTACAAAGTAACTGAAAGTAATTCTGATTATTGACTTACTTGTAAATCAAGCAACTGCATTTGAACTTGCATTCAAGTCTAATTTATTGCATAAGTATTGCAAAGTATTATTTCACTTACCTGCACCAGGCCTAGCTTGGTTCTAGAAATAAAATAGCTAAATAATATTGTTTATACAAACAAATTGGTCTGAGTTCAGTCTTTGAGTGTGTGACATTATTTATTGCTTGAGTTTGTACAGTAAATGCTTAATACTAACCTCTGACAAAGCCTTACTATTCATCCACACTATCACAAATAGAGAGTAAGGTGTTATCTACTTTTACCTCTGCCTCTCTTTGGAGTTCCACTGCACTCTGTGCACACTATATCTTACTTAGGTATAGTATATACAGAGCCAGCTTCCTACAGTGTCTTATCCTTGATTAGGTGCCATAGTGCCTTAAGTCGACAGCTACTATGCTACTCCATACATCTCGACCATGAGTGTTAACCAAAAACATATGTCTTGAAAGAAAGAATGTAACCAAACTTTCTGACTGCTGTATGACAATTTGGAAGCCATTGGGGTTGAGGGCCAAGATACACTGCCAAGGTACACTGCTGGACTAGATTATGTTTCCTGTTTTTACTGTGCTATTCAGTTGATTCATGAAATCTTGCTAAAGCATGTATGAAACTATTTGTATGATCTTAAAACTGATCTCATATAAATTGCAATATGAAACGGTTCTTTTGTAAAGTGTTCTAATAGCTATTGGGTCTTGTTTGTGCTATATGAAATAGACAATGTAACTAAATAAACAAACAGATAAGCGCTCATCGGGGTGAATATTTGATTCTCCTCCCATGCAAGATAAAACAAATTCCAGTACAAACATCTTTGTGCCCATTGACGTGGAGGCGCAGCACATACCGTACCTCTCTTTAGTTTTAGATTAATCAGATCATGTCAGACTGGCCCGGGTGAGTCTTCAATGGTAAATTCATCTTGCAAAAGGAAGGGGACAAATTCAAATTGTATGGTATTATCCTCAAGGTGTTTTGCAGTTCCTCTACATTTACATATAAAGTATTGTATTGTATTGTATGTTGGATTTATATAGCGCTTATAACCCAGGGGTCTCTAAGCGCTTGCCTTGGGAACCCGTCCTGGCTTTTCCCTGTGAGATAGCCCCTACAGGGCATCCCGAAGGTGAAAGCCAGGCATCCCGCCGCGGGGGGCCGTTGTGGAGATTAAGCAAGCTTAATGCCCAGAGTTGCAGAGTGTGAACCCATGATTAGGTCAGGCACCGAAGCGAGAATTATCGAGTCCGTGGACATTTGGCCTCAAGACCCTGCCGCGTCTGGAATTGAACCCTGGTCCCGGGTCTGACCTCTGCTTCAGGGTCTGCCTGCTCTAACCAGTGAGCCACACTTCTCCACAGTGAATCAACAGTAAAGCCCCAATTACAAGTAAGGTGGATTTATGTGTGGAATACCATGTGGCTCAGAATTAATGTTTGTGGCCGATATCCCTGCACATAAATCTGGCTATTGCAAGGTAATTTCCGTTAAATAGGGACTAATCACCTGCACCCATTTTGTCCATGTCAAATCCCTCATGGAAGTCTGAATTCCATTCCATGTGGATTACTGGCCCATTAAAACTTGCTCAGCTCTGAGCAGTTAGTAAATGGGAAGCATTGTTGAAGGGTAGGGTTTGGTGGAGTGGGTGGGAAACAGTGGGCAGGAGAGGATATGGCCTGAAAGGAGGGAGCATTACATGCTCCAGGATGTTGTAGGAAGCAGTAGGAACTCTGGGCTGGGCTGCACTTACAGCTCGCGCCTTAAGCTATTTTGCCGGCTGATTTTGTGGCCAGTAAAATCAAGTCTTGTGTCTGCATAAGGAAATCTGGGTGCAAGAACACCAGGCCAGTCTCCATTGGCGAAGCAAAATCACACCAGGGGATGGCACTCTGTCCAATATATAATCAGGCTGTAAGTGACTAAGCTCTTCAAATAGCCTATTGAGCTTCTGAGGCATCTTTCCTATTCTTCTGATTTGTTGAAAACCCTCTTCATGAGCTGAGGAAGTGTAGAACTTTGGGAATGGTCAATTATATCTTCAGAGAATTTGGTCTCCCTCGATCAGCCTTAATTATTTATAGTGGAAAGGCTTCAGTTGGACATTTTGTTTGTCAGAGTTTTACAATCGCCTACTGTGCAATCAAAGAAGCTCCTAGAAAAAAGAAGACTTATGCTCATTCCAAAGAGATGCTAAAGCTTCTGTGGCTTTCCAAAGACCTGTCCCTATCATGGCTATCTGGTAGCTGTTAGCAGTGGAGGTTTCACCTTGACGACGCTTTGAAGGAGAGACTTATCATGGTCCCTGTACTAATTATGAAATAACGAATTAATCTTCACGCAGCAAGACTTCAGAACTTACTAAATTCATAGGAACACTACCTAAATTTTTGACTGCGACATTGGACTACTACTTATTTTCTATTGATAAGTTGGGCTAAGTGATCAGGATTGCAAGGATTACTTTTCCCTGGAATATTCTTACTGGACTCATATTGATTGTATTACTCTTGACTTTATCCATACCTACACTGGAAAACAAGACTCGTGTTATATTTACATCTCATCATAACATTTCTTGCCTTGAAAAAGTCTCTATGAGACGAAACACGTGTCGGCGGTGTGAGCTGGAATAACTTTTAATGTGTATGAAATAAAGAACTTGAAGCCTAACATCTTGTTTGGATCCGTATTTTGGAAATCTACTTTCTGCAAATGAACTCTTTCTAAAATTGAAGCATAATTATCAATGATTTCTATTTTGACCTTAGAACTTGTGAATGACAACAATAATTGTCTGAAATACATAACAAATGTGAGAGTGCTAGAAAGACCTGTTTTTTCCTTGGTATCATGGCTATCTGCAGGAAGTCCAAGAGGTTCACTCAAATACTGTCTCTTTGTCCCTGGTCAGATGCTTTTGAAAATAAGGGAAAGTAATAAGGACCAGCAGTCCTCTGACATGCTGGAGGAGTGTAAGAGATAGCTGAGCATGACACTAAGTATCCACAATCCTTTGTCATAAATATGCTTAGGCATAATCTTTTCCCTCACAGCTGTAACACCCAAGTAGGAAGGTAGGATCCTTCCTCATGGATACTCCCACTTTTTGCCTGGTGCTAAGCTGTTTTTGACTAGTCTGATTGGGATCCTGCTAATCAGGACCCCAGTCTCTCTGCTTTCTCCCTTAAGTTGTTCTGTTCAGTTCTTAGGTACATTTCAGACTGGATACTTGGGTAGCCTTATCAGTCCCTAGTATATGGTACTAAAGTACCCAGGGCATAGGTACCCCAGAGGTCCCCCATGGGCTGAAGCATGTATTATGCCACCCATGGGAGACCATTCAAACAGTAACTACAGGCCTGCCATTGCAACCTGTGTAAGCTGGTGCTAGCACCACTTACTAAAAATATAGGGTTCCTACATCTAGGGTCACTGCACTTAAAACCTATGTCACCCCTATAGCAGGCATTTGTAATCCTGGGGGCATGGTGCTTGGTTCTAAGTGTGAGGGTGCTCCTGCATGAGCAGGACACCCCTACAGCCTACGGAGTTCATTCTCCTGGGTCATAAGCGAAGCAGCCATATACCATATAGAGGGGACCCGCGTAATTACGAGATGACCATCTTAAAACTGGCTGCAACAAATCCTATCATATTTGGTATGAAACATGTTGGAATCATTCCTCCCACACCATAAGCAGTGTGAGAGGTATGATTCCAATGACTGGAAGGGCCCTCCGTTAGGCTCTCCGTATCTCTGATAACAGTCTTCCAGACCCGAACAGCACAAAATGGTTGCTGCCGACCAGAGACACGATTCTGCCCTCCTACTGCTCAGCCAAGCTCGAGCAGGGAAGGGCAGAACAAAAGGCATCCTGTCACAGGGACGTGTGACCACCTCCCTGACAGGATTTAGTGTATTGGGGCAGGGTGGATGTGCTTGCCAGCGCCACTCAGTCCACATGCATAGTCCAGTTCAACCCAGTCCTAGGAGTCGTTGGCTCCTGCTCTGGTGCAAAACGTCTCTGTACTGGGGTGGAAGAGTGGGCTAAAGAACGGTGATGGATTAAACCCAGATCTTTTGACTGGGTGTGAGTGTTTGATTGATTCAGATGCTCCGTCCATCACCACCCCCTTTTGTACCCCTGGTGCAAAACTGGACATAGGACATGGTAGTAACCTCCCCCCTGTCCAGACCCTCCCCTGGGAGCTTCCCCTGAATCGGCCAAACCCTTTCCTAATGGTACTTAAGGACTTACCTGTGAGGTGGGGGTGTCCCTCGATTCATCGTGGCACAAGATTCAGATCAGACACCACTTTTTCTTCTACCATTTGGGCACTGCTGGACTTCGTTTGGGCTCGATTTCATCTCCCTTCCAGTCTGCTACATTGTCTGTGCCTGTGCACAATACAGGAACCTTCCAAGGCCTGTGGGCATCAAAGACACCTGAAGAAATCTCCCTTGGAGTGAAGGAATCACCTCCCTGCATTTGCATGCACTGCCACTATGACAACTGTTCTGCTGTTCCTGAGTTCCTCACTCAGAAAGGTCCTGCAATACGAGTGGTGGTTTTCCACAGCTTTCGAGGCCTGCCATGCCCTCTTACCAAGTTTGTGGACAGTATCCCTCGTGGGGACTGCAATAATTGAACCCCTTCACATCGCATCAACTTGCAGTTGCAAAGGCTTGTTGGCTTCCCTCCAAGAAGATGTTCGGGCTCCAAGTAGCCCCAACCTCGAGCATCTCCAGAGACCAGAATCTTTGGCCACACCACACTGTGCATCATGGTCTGCATCTTTTGGTGAGCTGCTAGAGGTCCTCTTGTGACTCCAGTGCCTATGGCCTGTGGGTCCATTTGAGGGTTACCTTTACTTCGGTTGGGCTCCCCTGATTGCTCAGGGTCAGGCCCTGATTCCCCTGCTTGTGGTGAGTTCCCTAGACCTTGCTGGTCCTGACACTGCATCTTCTTTGACCTCTGCGTGGGTTGCATTTGCAAGGCTTGTTGGTGCTCGTGCCTGATACCAACCCCTCACCAGTCTACACCCATAATAATGTATTCTGGTAAAACAAGCGGTTTTACATTCCTTCTGAACTAAGCCTGAAGACTGCTCTCCACAGCTACCACTGAAAGGTTTCTATAGTTGTCTAAGACCTCCTAAATCACCGTAAGGGTTGTCTGGACTGGTTCAGGGTGTCCACTTACATAAGTGGACATCATATACCAGGCCATCTTCTCACACTCACATGCTGTTTCAGCAATTAGGTTTACTTTTCCTATACTGAGATGTGAAGATTGTTTTGCGCTGTTCTACATTAACTCTTTTGTTAAAAAGCTTTCAAACAATCTTTTGCAATTTGTGTGGTAGTGAGGACTATACTTCGCTCTACAGCCAAAGAGAACTGTGCATTCCTGCCCAAGTAATCTGTGTGAGTATAGCTCTGGGTTGTTACTGGGCAGTTCCAAAAGGGCCAGCGTGTTTGGGTTAGAAATGATCTCCTTCATAATACTCAGCAAAATACACGTTCACATGCCTTCCCTGTTCTTAGCCCATGTGGTCCTCTAGTCTTTGAAGGCAGCAGTAACAACCAGGCACCTTCTATTCCAACTAATAAGCAGGCAGCATCGCCACCTGGTTCATGTGGCAGCTATCTTAGATGAGTGGATTCCTGTCACAGTCCAAAAGGTACTGTCTTCCGCCCCAAGCTCAGCAATCCACATTTATTTTGTTGAAAGCTCAAAGTCCAGTAGTAGAGATTCACTCTACATGCTGGAGCCTCACTACTTCAATGTATGCTGCCTCAGTGCAGCGCAATTAGCTATCACTGGACATGCACAGGAATTAGCGCACGTCAACTGACACACATAATACACTAATTAAAATCTAGTGATAACAAATACTCTATTGGACTGATCCAAAATGCGAAAAACACTTTCTTCAAGCAATGACACGACTGAATGAATTGACAGAAAGAAAAAAATGGTTTAAAGGGTCTGAGCTAAAGCCCCCATCTTTGTAGTTTTTATTCTCATCGTTCATGACAGCAGCTTTGGCAGGCTGGATGTCACCAGACCTAAAAAGTAATCACTTTGCTAAAAGGAAATTCTACAACATTTACTGCACCTCAAGTAAACTGTTTTATTATAAAGATGCAAGTCTTATAAATAAGCATGGGCGGAAAATCCGTTCCGCTCACGGATTTTGCAGATTTTCGGTAAATTCGCAATCCGCGAGATTCGTGAATTTCCCGCAAAATCCGCGAGCGGAACGGATTGGGTCAAAAGTTCAAGCTGACTTTTGTAACTCTTTTAGAATGGCGCCAGCAAGCTGCCAGAGCCATTCTGAAATAGTTACAAAAGTCAGCTTCAACAGGAAGCTCTAATAGATAAAGTAAAGCAGGTGCTCGAGTTGAAGCTCAAATTCAGTTACACAATCATTAATCACCCCAAACTTGGGGTAATTAATGATTGTGTAACTAAATTTGACCTTCAACTCGAGCACCTGCTTTACTTTATCTATTAGTGCTTCCTGTTGAAGCTCTTTGTAGCTATTTAGAATGGCGCTGGCAGCTTGCTGGCGCCATTCTAAGTGGGGCTGAGGGCAGAAGGGCACAAAAGTGGAACAGAGGGCAGAAGGGGACAAAAAATGAGTGGGACAGAGGGCAGAAGGGCACAGAAACGAGTGGTACAGAGGGCAGAAGGGCATAATAAAGGAGAGGGTGGCAGTGACACCAATAGTGTTTGTTGTTTTAATGACACACTAGCGCCAACTCTAAAAACTTTATTTGCTGAACTCTAGCAACTAAACTGTAGACTTGCCTGCCCTGGGGACGCGGTCGACTCTATGACCGGCATCAGGCAGGACTAGTATAGTTAGAAGAGTCAGGCAGCGGCCATCTTTGTGTGGGCTCGCGCTGCACGTCGCGCTACCGAGCGCTTAAAACCAGGAAAGGTTCGTGGAAACCCCTGATTGCTTTTACTTGACTCCTGAGGCTTGAGCCGGGAGGTTGTTTATTTTAAAATTGTACTCCGTCTTTTTCACGAATTTCCCGTGTGTCCTTTCCCTCCCCCCTGCACTGAACCAATAGTGTTTGTTGTTTTAATGACACACTAGCGCCAACTCTAAAAACTTTATTTGCTGAACTCTAGCAACTAAACTGTAGACTTGCCTGCCCTGGGGACGCGGTCGACTCTATGACCGGCATCAGGCAGGACTAGTATAGTTAGAAGAGTCAGGCAGCGGCCATCTTTGTGTGGGCTCGCGCTGCACGTCGCGCTACCGAGCGCTTAAAACCAGGAAAGGTTCGTGGAAACCCCTGATTGCTTTTACTTGACTCCTGAGGCTTGAGCCGGGAGGTTGTTTATTTTAAAATTGTACTCCGTCTTTTTCACGAATTTCCCGTGTGTCCTTTCCCTCCCCCCTGCACTGAACCAATAGTGTTTGTCGTTTTAATGACACACTAGCGCCAACTCTAAAAACTTTATTTGCTGAACTCTAGCAACTAAACTGTAGACTTGCCTGCCCTGGGGACGCGGTCGACTCTATGACCGGCATCAGGCAGGACTAGTATAGTTAGAAGAGTCAGGCAGCGGCCATCTTTGTGTGGGCTCGCTCTGCACGTCGCGCTACCGAGCGCTTAAAACCAGGAAAGGTTCGTGGAAACCCCTGATTGCTTTTACTTGACTCCTGAGGCTTGAGCCGGGAGGTTGTTTATTTTAAAATTGTACTCCGTCTTTTTCATGAATTTCCCGTGTGTCCTTTCCCCCCCCCCGCACTGAACCAATAGTGTTTGTTGTTTTAATGACACACTAGCGCCAACTCTAAAAACTTTATTTGCTGAACTCTAGCAACTAAACTGTAGACTTGCCTGCCCTGGGGACGCGGTCGACTCTATGACCGGCATCAGGCAGGACTAGTATAGTTAGAAGAGTCAGGCAGCGGCCATCTTTGTGTGGGCTCGCGCTGCACGTCGCGCTACCGAGCGCTTAATACCAGACGTTAATGGCTCCGCGCAGCGGACGCGCATTGCGGGCGCGCTGGTCGCGCGCCGGAGTCAAGCCAGAGTCCTGCCCGTCTGCGCCCGTCCGCGATCGACCGGGGCGAGGGGCAGGACACCCTGAACCAAATAACATAGCTCTGGCAGCTAATAGGGCGTACTCCCAACAGCGAATCCTTTACACACGCGCTACTCTACTAGAAATAGGTAAGACCCCCATTAAACCATGTTGGCACTCCATGGACCCTAACGCGCTTCCACCACAATGTACTATATGTAATCATCTATTCCAGACTGTTCCAAACTGCAATTCCCATGTGCCTAACCTAAAAGTGATGCTATTAAACTGTAGATCCATGATAAAACATAAAGTGGAACTAAGGGACCTACTACAGAAACAAGACTTTGACGTTCTGTTTCTTACTGAAACTTGGTTAGAGGAATCTTCATCCCCCGATATACTTGAGACAGTGCCTTTGAACTACAGCTTATTGAGAATCGACAGACCCAAACAGCGGGGTGGAGGTCTTGCTATGATTTTCAAAAAAGAACTGGAATGCACCCTTACTAATAAAACCATTACTAATAGTGAATGTGGAACATTCTCTATAAAAGTGAATCCGTCTATGACCATTACTGGTCTTCTCATTTATCGGCCCCCGGGCAATGCTACCCCTTTCTGTAACCAGCTCATAGAAACAGCCACGCAATTAGCCATAAAATATAACAACTTCATGATTCTAGGTGACCTGAATCTTCACTTCGAAGATATTAATGCTAGGGAAGCCCAATTACTCAAAACAGCTCTCCACGCAATGGGAATTACACTGCTTTCTACCTTGCCCACCCATCAACATGGTCACCTTCTTGACCCTGTCTTCGCCACCTGGGAAGGTATCATAATACACCCCCCCGTCCCAATAATTTGGTCTGATCACTACATGATTACTCTTAACATACCCATTAACAAGACTACGAATAGTGTGAACAGACCTCTGTACACTAAGCGTCGTAACTGGTAAAATTACACCTCTGAACGTTTTATCAACGAATTAAAAACCAACCCTCCTCCAACAGGACAATCCCTACAAGACACCTGGAACAACTACGAAATTTGGCTGAACAGGGCACTAGATAAAATTGCACCATGGACTTCCAAGCCCCCAGTCAGGAGAACAAAATCTGAACCTTGGTTCTCAGAAAAATTAAAAACAGCTAAAGCCCGCTGCAAAACGATTGAAAGAAAATGGAGAAAAAATTATTCTACTGAACTTAAGGAAACCTATAAACTGGAACTAAAATCTTATCAGAGATTAATAAGAGAGGAAAAAAGTATTTTTTATCAGAGCAGAATCGAAGAAGCCACCAATCCAACAAAAGAACTATTCCGGATCTATAAGGAACTTACAGACACCTCTAGACTAGATACTCAGGACACTTACTCAAATGATTTATGCGAACAAATAGCGGATTTCTTTGTCAATAAAGTAGAGAAAATTCACGCTACCTTTCCCATCTCCTCTACTTCTGGAATGGAAGCGTCCCCCTCTCAAAAAACCTTCCTCACCCAATTTAATACTCCTGACAAAGCATACCTGTCTTGCATAATCAATAGTATCCACTCTGGCTCCCCTAATGATGTGTGTCCTCTAGAAAAAAGTGAGGACATCATGGACCATACTCTCATGGATCAAATAAGTCAGATGATAACCCTCTCTTTTAAAGAATGCTATGTTCCGGAAGCTTGGAAAACTGCTCAAGTTATCCCTCTCAAAAAAAAAAACCAACATCCCGGTTACCCAATTTCAAAATCTTAGGCCAATTTCCCTCTTGCCACAATGTGCCAAGATAATCGAAAAAGTAGTAAATAAACAACTGATGGCTTTTCTAGAATCAGAAAACGTACTCCACCCTACTCAATCCGGATTTAGAGCCAACTATTCCACGGAATCAGCTGTTTTGTATTCCACGGAATACATCCGCATAATGGTGGACGAGGGGGAGACAGCAGCGTTGGTCATGCTAGACTTAAGCGCAGCTTTTGATACTGTGCTACATGCCACGCTGCTGTCCCGACTCTCAGACATCGGAGTGAAAGACCATGCTCTGGCGTGGATTAAATCTTTCCTTACGAAAAGATCTTTTCAGATACACTGCCCACCCTTTAAATCATCTTCTCGTGACGTGAGCCATGGGGTTCCACAGGGCTCCAGTTTGAGCCCCACCCTGTTCAATATCTATATGGAGCCCCTGGCTCAGGTCGTAGAGAACTTCGGGGTGGGCATTGTCAGTTACGCCGATGACACCCAGCTCATGTTTAAGCTCACTCCTGACACCGAGAAATACGCCTCCAATTTCTCGGAATGCATGGCTGCTGTCGCCATGTGGATGGATAACAACTGCCTCCGGCTGAATGGAGATAAAACAGAGGTGTTGGTGGTAGGAAATAAAACCTCTCTATCGTCGCAGGCGTGGTGGCCCACAACATTGGGCGACTTTCCTCACCCTGTCGAAAAAGTGAAAAACCTTGGAATTATGATCGACTCCGATTTGTCAGGAAAATCCCAAGTCAACAAAATAATAGACAAATGCATCGGTACGCTAAAAATTTTAAGAAAAATCATTGATCTCATTCCTACTGAAGCTAGAAAAACCATCGTACATGCGCTAATCACACCTCATTTGGACTATGGGAATGTTCTCCTATTAGGACTGAACCAAAAACATCTTCACCAGCTTTAATGCTTACAAAATGCGGCCGCTCGCATGGTACTGGGCTTACCCAAAAGAACATCCGCCAAGGCGGCCTTGTCCAAATTGCACAGGCTCAATGTTAGGGAAAGAATCAAATTTAAGAGCCTTTGCTATGCCCATAAGATAGCCCATAACAAAGGTCCCACCTACCTAAGAGATCTTTTGACTATCCACCGCCCTACCAGAGACCTTAGGTCCTCAGGAATGTCACAATTCAAAATCCCACGTGTCCACAAAGCGAAAATAGGCGGCCGCTCTTTTCGCTACCTTGGAGTAAAACATTGGAATGCTCTACCTATTCATCTAAGAATGGAACCCTCAGAGACTCTTTTTAGAGCTAAACTAAAAACTCACCTCTTTCCTTAATAACTGTCTTCTCTGACCGTCCCTTATCAATTCTCGGTGAGTTTTGTAGGCAATTAGAGCGGGGATACACAGTTGTGCAGCCAGGCGCTTTACAAATCTCTTATTATTATTATTTAGTGATTAACCAGGCAAAAAAAAAAACGCGAACACGCAAAGTGCCCCGAGAACACCCGCGTACACGCAAAGCGCCCCGCAAACACCCGTGAACACGCAAAAATAAAAAAATCCACAAATTCGCGAATTTTGCGGATTGCGAATTCGCAAATCCGCAAATTCACGGATCGCGAATTCGCAAAATTCACCCATTCTTACTTATAAACCTTCAAAATAAAGGAAGATCTTGCCATAGTTCCTAGTATCCTATGGATCTGTATTCCTGCATACAGTAAGAATAAGGACACATCGAATAACTTATTTTCTGAGTAGGGACTTCACCCCCTGCAGCACTTATCTAACTCTAAATGACATTTTCCCTCAGTTCCTAGCTTACCAGTCCGTCTTTGTGTTGTACAGCCATATTTTCCCAGCTTTCAAGTTATACCACTCTAAAAGTAACTGAATAACATTAATGCTAAGGCACACGGATATTTTAGGAGAAAAAAACACTTACCAGCTCTGGCGGCAATGATCCCTGCGAACAACAAGCCAACAGATAGAAAGGGTACATAGTTGGGGCTCATCTCCATACCCTCAATGGCAACCCTGGAACTCTCTACCAAGTTCTCCTTTCCTGTCGTAAGGTTGACTTCAGTTATTGCATCCAGAAAGTCACCTGCAGATGAAATATTCCCCAAGGACTTGATGTTGGTTAGTGAAGAAGGGGATACATCCAAAGGGCGTGTGGGAAGGAACACAGACACCACACATAACATCAGGCTGGAGAGATGAGCTATTCCAGAAATAACCCCTGTCCGCACCAGTCCACATCTGCGCTGGAGCCGGGTGTAGGCCACTGTCCCTAAGATGCCAACAATGGCTGAGAGACCCATCAGAATGCCCAACACAGAGCCGCTCAAGCCCTGTGTGTAGGCGTAGCCAGTGGCAATAGATTCAAATCCCAGAACTGTCATGTAGAGGAAGGCAAGGCCCATGCCAGCCAGGAACACAGGCTGCTCATAGTACGCCACCCAGGCATCTCGGAAGGTATAGAAAGGCCTGGTGATGATGTCAGAGCAGCTGGGCGTTTCCATCTCCTGAGGCGCCACATTGTTTGAAGACTTCTCATTCATCAAATGACCATTGACAGAGACATTCCTATCTGGATGTGGTCCTGAAAAAATGAAACTATTACATTTTCACATTTCTTCTACAGGGTAAACAGACCAACTATATTTAATCACGGGTGTACATCAATGTTCATATATTGTTTTTAAAACGTTTACGTTTCAAATATGTAATCTAGTCCCATCTTTATTGATAGGACGGTGCATTTTGAATTTCCTGTACAGTTAATATTCTACATTGCTTTTGTTCATCAAAGATTTTAACCATCTTCAAACAGAGCTGTGCTGACCATTAATCACCCGTACATTACCGCTAAAGCGAATGGAGGGATGGTGGGGGGTGCTCAGGGCATTTTCAAAGTCAATGGTCACTGGCCCTGACTCTGGCTACGCAGGGTTTAAGGAAGCATGAATAGCAGGGGGAAAAGAAGAGAGGGTGAGCGAGAGATAAAATCAGAGAGAGAGAGAAGAGAGAGAAAGAGAAGAGAGAGAGAAAGAGAAGAGAGACAGACTGAATAAGAACAGAAAGAAAGAACTAGGAAGGGCGCAGGCCTGGTTTCAACATTTTTCCCAGGGCTGAATTTGGTTCCCAGTCCAGCCGTTTGTTAAAAAAACTAAACTCTATGTGCTAGACAACAAAGGGAGTGAAAATGTAACATATTAAAGAATTCTGAAAAGGTTATTAATGGGACAATATTGCCCAATCTTGAGTAATTTATCCAACGTTGTAGCCAAAAGTTCCCTAGGATTATTTAAAACTAAAAGTAGATCTTGGACCTGGTTTAGAGTTTGGCAGATGGGATATCTGTCACAAATAGATGGGATACTCATAATCCATCACCTTATTACAAGCCCCATAGGATATAGTACACTTCAATATGGCAGATGTTTTTATCCCATCTACCAAGCTCTAAATCAGTCCCCTTGACTTCTAGGCATAATTGCAGACTGTCCAACATTGTGCCGATGTATTGTGCATTATACATCCAATTCCACTGACATTCATTAAATAGTCTTGGCCTTTGTAATGTCTGGTCTTCCCCCTCCAAGTATACACTGAAGCCTGTGTAGTGGTAACAGGTATTTATTGTTATTTAAATACACTTCTGCTGAGCCAGGGTGCCGAGCGTCTTGCTATGCCTAGCTCCGGTCGCCAACTCCCGATTCTCGTTTCGCGCCTTCGCTATTCTGCCTTCTGCGCATGCGCGCGCTCCTAACGCTCCGGTCTATGACGTGACGCGTCATCGCGTACGCGTCATAGACTAGAGCGCACACCACATATCTCCCCCCTTTTAATATGGACAAAACAACAATTCCCCCCCATCAAGCTGGGTGTCCAGTGGACAAAGTCATAGTCTATGGGGGCGCAGGGTCAGGCCCCTTCCTACTGTCCATCCATTACAAAGTCCCTGTATCGCAAGGGCGCCGTGACAGGCCTGCCACTGCGGGTGTGTCTTACCGGCATGTTCTCCTTCACTTCAGACTCACACCGTGATTTCTCACCATCTCTCGAATCTTCTCTCTGTGTTACAATCGCTGGTGCCTCTTCTCTGTCAGTAGACTCTTGATTGGGCGCATCTAACTCATTGTCCGCTTCTGCTCCTTCCCACCGGTCTGCCACATTTGACTCTGGTTGGGGCATTGCTACTGGGCTGTCTATCCGTGTCTCATCCTCCTCCGACTTGGGCCACCTTATTATCTTGTTAACTCTGGCCATGCGGTCTTGGGACCACACCTTCCCGTCGCTAAGGAGTGCCGCTCTGCCTCGCACCTCCTTGACCTGTAGTGGCTGGCTGAACTTGCTTTCGCCTTTCCTTTGCATGGTAGGGAGTTTGACCCTGACCCACTCTCCTTCTTCCAGACTTGTTTCCTTTACATTACGTCGTTTATCGTAGTGGGCGGCGTAGATCTTCTGGGCCTTCTCCAAGTTGTGCTGCACCACTGCAGGAGACCACTTGCTGGTGATGGTCTTTTCCCTCCACACTACGTTGTCACGTGTGAACGGATATCGGCCTCTTAGTACCTGGAAGGGGCTGTACCCCACGGCCGTGGGGGTGATTCTGTAGGCCCACAGCATACTCATCACTTCCGTCTCCCAGTCTTTTCCCTGCGAGATGGCTGCCTGTACGGATCCCATTAACACGCGGTTGAACCGCTCCACTTGACCGTTGCAGGCCGGATGGTACACAGCTGTGTGCTTTGATTCAATCCCGTTTCTCCTCATGAACCGGACCCATTTATCCGATACAAATTGTGGACCATTGTCGCTGAGGATAGATTTTGGTATGCCCTCTCTCAGGAAGACCGATGATAGAAATTTCAAAATGGTGTCCGTTTCCATGGACTCTTGTATGTCCACTTCGGGCCATTTGGAGTACTTGTCCATGATGACACATATGTATTTGTTCACTCCTCTGCTGTCCAGGATGGGCCCTAAAATGTCTATGGCCACATTTTCCCAGGGGCCTTGAGGGGTGTCGAACTTCCCTAGTGCCGGTCTGAGGGGACGTAACACTTTGTCTGCTCCCTGGCACTGTCCACACTCCCTCACTTGTCTTTCTATTTGTGCGTCCATACCCGGCCACCAGTACATCAGCTTGACTCTTGCCTTGGTTTTCACTATGCCCAAATGACCCTCATGTAGCTGCTCCAACAGTTTCGGTATTAGGGAGTCCGGGGGCACGACCCTCTCACCCCTATACAAGAATATCCCTGAATCACTTACGGACAGTTCCTCCCTCATTTCGAAGAACCTCCGCACTCCTTCTGTAAGCATTTTTTTGTTCGGCCAGCCGGCGGTGAGGTGCCTTTTTACCTCCATCTTCTCCTCGTCCATATCGTAGGCAGCCTTCCATTCCTGAGCACTGATCGTCGTCTCATGGTCCTCCATGCTGGCCACCATCTCTTCGCTGTCCTGGGCATCTTCCGGCGCTTTATCCATGGCCGCAGCCCTGCTGAGGTAATCAGCAACCCTGTTTTGTGTCCCAGGCAGATACTCCACATCGTATGTGTAGTCCAGTAGTTTCAAGGTCATCTTTGCAATTCTCGGGGTCGCTGTATCATGACCCGAGGAAGTTAAAACTTTTACAAGTGGCTTGTGATCTGTCTGGAGTTTAAATCTGGTGCCCCAAATAAACTGGCGGAACTTGTTCATTGCCCAGGTGACCGCCAGCATCTCTTTTTCGATCACACTGTACCTCTGTTCTGTTGGGGACAGTGCCCGGGATGCGAAGCTGATCGTCTCCGTAGACCCATCTTCTCTCACTTGCGCCAAGACCGCCCCCAAACCTTTGTCGCTCGCATCTGTGGTTACTATGGTCTTGCCATCGGGCATGAATCCTTGCAGTGGGATGGCCTGGCTGATGCAATCCTTGACGGTGTCAAATTCAAGTTGGGCTTCCGCATCCCATTCAAATTTGGTCTTGTCCCTGGTTAGTTGCCTCATTTTGTGTGTTCGGGTGGCGAAGTGTCTCACAAATTTACTATAATACTCGGCCATACCCAGGAATGACCGCACTTCTTCCTTTGAGCATGGGGCCTTGGCTTTCTTGATAGCCTCCACATTCTGTACCTTCGGTGTGATCCCGTGCGTCCCTATTTCGTGGCCCAAGTACGTCACGGCCTGTGTCCCAATCCGGCACTTGCTCCATTCCGCCGTCATGCCTTTGTCCTGCAGCACCCCTAGGACCCTGTGCAGCTTTTTGTCGTGATCACCTTTGGATGAGCCCATCACCAGGATGTCATCTTGAAAATACTGCACCCCCGATATGTCCTTAAACAATCTGTGCATGAGCTTCTGAAACACAGCCGCGGCGGAAGCTAGGCCAAAGGGCATTCTCCTGAATTGGTAACATCCAAATGGTGTTATGAAGGCCGTGTACCTCCTGCTCGCCGGGTGGAGCTCAATCTGGTAGTACGCTGACGTGAGGTCTATTGTGGTGAAGTGGGTAACGCCTTTTGTCTTCGCCAACATCTCCTCTATTCTGGGGAGCGGAAACCTCTCCACTATGAGATTTTTATTGAGTTCCCGAAGGTCCACACAGAGGCGGACCTTGCCGTTGGGTTTCCTGACCACCACCAAGGGCGAGAGCCACTCTGCACTGTCCACCGGCTCAATGATGCCCTGATCCTCCAGTCTCATCAATTCTTGATGTACCAGTTCGCTCGTGGAGATGGGTATGTTTCGGACTTTGTGCACCACAGGTACTGCTCCTTCCTTGAGGATCATTTTGTGTACGAATTTGTCCAGTTTGCCCACTGTGCCCTCGAAGACTTTCGGGTATGCTGATCTCCAATCTTCGTCTCTGTGCAGGGGCCATTCATCTGTCAAAAGTATCTGTTCCTTCCCGCCAGGGTTGAGGATGATGCCCAGGTCTCCTGCGTCTCTCCATCCCAGCACAGATGGGCCTTTTTCCGCCACGTACAGGGTGCACGTGGCCGTCCTTCCTCTGAATTCAAATTCAAAGTCCCGGCACCCCACTAAGGGAATGGCGTTCTCTGTGTATGATATGGGCCTGATGTCCGGAGGCCATAAGTCTGGCCCTACAACCGGAGCGAAATCCTCTTCCCAGATGGACTTTTGCACGATGGTCCAGGGAGATCCCGAGTCCACCGCCACGTGTACTTTCACCCCTCCGATGAGCATGTCCGTGCGGGGTTTATCAGTTCTCTTCCCTGCCACCTCCAGCACTTGGTCCTCGATGCACAGCACCAAATCGCCTTCGTCCAACTCATCTTCTCCGCTCACATCAACGGTGGCTGCTTCTACACACTTGACTGAGGATTTCGACCCTTTCTTCCGACATACCTTTTCAAAATGTCCGGTCAAACCGCAGAACGCGCACCTGGCGCGGAAGGCGGGACATCTTTGATCCTGAGCCGAGTGCGCCGTGCTGCCGCACCTGTAGCACGCGAATTTGCTGCTGGGGCTGGGGCGGCTCGTCTGCTTTCCCGCTCCTCTGGTGTCTTTCCGCATCTCTCCATACCTGCCCTTTGGATTGCTGGAGTGAGGTACCTCGTCGATCTTATTAATCATTTGCCTTGGCACACTCTCCCTTTTCGCTGCATCTGCTCCTCGCTTGGACATCTCTGCTTTCTTGACCATCGCCACCACCTCCTTGAGAGAGGTTTCATTCATTGCCCATAACTTATCTTGGACGGCTCTGCTGGTCGTGTGCATCACGATCTGGTCTTTTATGTATTCGTCTTGGAGAACACCATACTGACACGTGATGGCCAAGCGCCGTAGAGCTGCAACATAATCATCCACGGATTCACCCACCTCTTGCTTTCTCTGCTGAAAGTTGTAGCGATCTATGGAGACGCATACTGCTGGACGGTAGTGGCTGTCTAAATCATCGAGTGCGTTCTTGAAGACATCTATCTCTGCTGCACCCCTCTCCTTGGGTACTAGGTTCTTGAATACCCTCGCCCCTTCTGGGCCTAAATTGTGGAGCAACAATCTCTTCCTTCTTGCCGGGGTGTATTCCGCTTCACCCTCGTCTTCCAGGGCTTCTATGTAGTTTAGAAAGTATTCTTTCCAGTCCTCCCATTTTAACTGCGGCTCACCCGGTCTGGGTAGGAACGGTACCGGCGCCATCAAGGCTGAGGCTTGGTTTGCCATTCTTGCTTCACCTCTGGGGTTCTCCTCCTGTGCACCTGACTGGCCGAACCCCCCGGATGTTCCCGCACTTCCTGCTGCGTCCCCTTGACTCCTAGGACTGCCTGGGGTACTGTCCCTTATGGGTGGCGTGAGGTTATCTTCCTGTGTCTCTACCTCTGACTTGGGGGTGATGCCCTTGGCTGCCAGGGTGCTGGCTGTGAGTTCTGTACTTTGGGCAGCACTGACCTGGTGAGTTGAACTGTTTCCCGGTCTTTCTCGTGGTTTCTGCGCTGCTGCCACGCCCTGTGCTCTTGCTGGTTGTTGTCCTGTCCCTCTGGCTGATGTGGGACTGTTAGGGGGATGTAGATCCAGTTCTGTGTGCACGGTGATGTTCTAGGTGCCAGCCTCGTCGCCAATGTAATGTCTGGTCTTCCCCCTCCAAGTATACACTGAAGCCTGTGTAGTGGTAACAGGTATTTATTGTTATTTAAATACACTTCTGCTGAGCCAGGGTGCCGAGCGTCTTGCTATGCCTAGCTCCGGTCGCCAACTCCCGATTCTCGTTTCGCGCCTTCGCTATTCTGCCTTCTGCGCATGCGCGCGCTCCTAACGCTCCGGTCTATGACGTGACGCGTCATCGCGTACGCGTCATAGACTAGAGCGCACACCACAGCCTTCAATTACACCCATCACACTGCAGCCTGCATCAGTGGTGTAACACAGGCCCCCACAGCCCCCATGGTGTGGGGCGTGAGGAGGAGTTGCAGGGGCCATCCTCAACACAGTACTCAGGCCTGATTAAATCCGGAGTGGGGGCCTCCCCATGGACCTTGCAGGGGGCCTCCCTCAACTTTCGTTATGCCACTGGCCTGCATCATACAAAAGGGCTCGTTCTCACTTCCGGGATATTTTTTTGCTGTGGTATCGGCCGCACCCGGGAACTAACAATACCATGGAGTGAAGTATTTAGTAGGTGTCATATTGGCACTTCTACAGAGGATTGGTAGCTCTTTTCCATGTTCTGATGTGCGGATCACAGAATGATGCGATTTTCCCGCTCAAATTCCTTGAAGTATCACCTGGCGAGAGTGGGGTGCAGGATTCCGGCATAAGTTAGAAAACGCTGTCAATGTTTTCAATCAGAGATTATGAGATACATATGGGGAAGTCTCACATGTCGCATGAGGAAGCTATCCTCCTCGCAAAACATAGGGGGTGTATGGAACCTCAATCCTGTTAACATCGTGGGGACAAAAGAGTAAAACAATCGAATAGGCAAGGGGTAGGCATCTGACTGTAAACAGGAACATGAACGAATAGGAGACAATAAAAAAGCCCTACAATGTTAGAGTTGAAAGGAAAAAGGTCAGAGCAAATGTTCCTGGCTCGTCTTCACACTCTATATTTCTTGAATCTATATACATCTGAGTTAGCTGCAGGAAAGAAAATGGCCGAACCTAAACATAAATTCACAAAGAGGTTCCTATGACTTACTCCTGTAATACTCCCGACTTCCAAGGAATAGCCAGGGGTTTGATACTGAAAAGCACTAGTAAGCCACAAGTACAAGATGAACGCACAGAAACTCAAACACCAGCCTTTGTGAGTTGGACCCCTTTTCTCATTCTAAATGTACTTGTCACATAATGATTGTATTTTCCCAGCTTTCAAAAAGTTGCAGACTTTTCGGAAACCCAATCCAGGGGGTGGGTTTTATTTGACTGTGGCTTTGGGAGACTGAAGCGTGCACAATTACCAATCCGTACAAGGAGAATCTACCAATATGATCTCAACTTTTTGGAGACGCCTAATGTATGCAAAGAGATGCCTCGCCGTCTATGATCGGTGATCTATATTTATTTCTTTTTCTAACAATCAGCGTCTTTTGCATTGTTACATTTTCAAAGGTGGTGGTTGATAAGTTTTCATAACCTTGGTTAAAAGTATACCGATTTACACAACTAATTCTCAATCGATGGCACGCAATAATACTCATAACTACAGCCGCCTGATTAGGCAGAATAAACCCACTGGTATAGCAAGGTAGATATGTCCATGCTAAGTGCGAAATGCACTGCTATTGGTATCACGCGGTATCACGTTAACCCTACAGGGGTGCTTGCACAGAAAACTTGCCCTCTGATTTCGTCACCACATCCCAGGTGGAAAACATTGTGCTTGATGGTACACCTGATCAAAGTTCCATCAAGAGGGTGAAACATGGACGCCAGTTTGGACTCCAATATGCTCTTAGCGCTAGCCTGAGAGCAAAACCTAACTAAACGAACTTCATGGAGCTTCTTAGAAACTTAGCTTAACTTACATTCTGTCAGGTCTGGGAAACCTGGGGGGCGCGCAGGCTAAGGGCGCGCCATGAATGACTCACACGGACACCTTGCTTGGTTCGTCGCGTGGTCCCGACTAACTCGGGGACACGCCCACCTTTATTTTTATGTAACGTACGCGGCGCCGTGCGCCACCGCGTATGCGCACGTCTACGTGCGCTGATCAACTAGACCGCAACTGTGCAGTCGCAACATTACATTCCTTTTCACCTTTGGTATGAACAAGGATCCCCCCCCCCCCCTTTTTAACAAAAGGTATTGCTCTGAGTGTCCAAACAAATAATAAGACATGGCCGTCCGGCCTGTTACCAGTCTCTTCATGATCTCTCAGCCCACTGCGTAGTCAGCCATCCGGGAGGAGGGCACCGGGTTTCTTCTCAGTCCATAGCCTGCCGCTTGGCCACGGAACAGCACTCTCCGGGGTGGTTCACTGGAGGGAGTGCTTGTGCCCAGAGGGCTCTGGGGGTTCTCAGGGAGAGTGGCACTGGGGGTGCCGGAGGCTCGCGGTTCCTCTGCAGAGTCCACGCCCCATTCCTGGACGGCGGCTTCGGGAGTGCTTTGGTTGCTTCCTGGCCGGGTTGGTGATGCTGTTGATCCCCCATTCCTCTCGGAGCTGGCTGGATCATTCCGGGGGTCGGCAGCCTTTTTGAAGAATGAGACATTCCTGGTGACTGTTTCTCCCTCTCGCTGGGCGGTGACCATGGTCCCGTTCCGGGCAGTGACAGTCCATGGTTGTGGCTCAAACGGGAGTCTGAATTTGCTTCCTGGATACCTGTCTCGGACGTACACCCGGTCATTTTCGGCAATGGATGACTCTTTGGACTTCCGCCGGAAGCTTGCATAGTCATTAGACTTTTTCCTGTTGTGCACAGTCCTCCATGATTCTGCACTGGTGGGGTTCCAGGTGGGGTGATTTGGGAGGGTGTCTCGGATCATACGTCCCATCGTGGACGGACCTGGGGCTGCCTCAGTGGTGCGGTGCGGGGTGAGCCTGTACTCTCGGAGGAAGGAGTAGATTCCCCTTTCCACCGATGTCCCCTCAGCATGGGCAATCCGGATGGTTTTGTTCAACGTGCGCATGAATCTTTCCACTTCTCCGTTTGATTGCGGCCATCTGGGCGTTATTTTCCGGTGTAGGATCCCCCACTCCGCTAGATACTCAGCAAACTCTTGGCTCTGAAAGGGGGGACCGTTGTCGGTCTTGACTCTCACGAAGATGCCATGGGTTGCAATGGTTTTCTCGAATTTGGCAATCACCTCTTTTGCAGTGAGGGATGTGATAATCTCCACTTCCGGATATTTCGTGTAGTCATCCATGATGACGAGCATGTGTCTTCCATCGGGCAGGTGACCGAAATCGGCGCTGACGTGTTCCCATGGTCTTTCCGGGCCAACTTCTGTGATGACTGGTGGTGGGTTTTCTGGGAGTCCCGCTGCTTGGCACCACTGGCACTCTTTGACGGCCCGTTCCACTTGCGAGTCCATGTCTGGAAACCATAGTTTGGCACGAAGTCTGCTTTTTGTTTTCACCACTCCCTGGTGTCCTCGGTGAGCGAGGGCGATGGCTTGCTGTGTGAGAGTAGCCGGCATCACGATTCTGGGCCCTCTTAGCACGCAACCCTGGCTATCGACTGACAGCTCCTCCTTGACCCTCAAGAATGTTTCCAGGGCTGTTTTCGCTTGCGGTGTTCTCTGGCCCAATGACGCTTGGAGCGTTTTCCACTCGTTAGTGCGTATGGCATTCGAGACAATCTGGAAGATCTCGTCATTTTGGGTGGCTTCGATGATCATTTCCATGCTCATGGGGAGCGGCCTGGACCTTTCAACCACTGCATTCACAAATGACTCAGTGTCTTCAGCATCTTCCCTCTCTCCCGGGGTGGCTGCCCTCGGATGGCGTGATAGAAAGTCCGCTGGGTTGGTGGCTCCCGGTTTGAACTCTAACAGGTAGTCATATTCCTGCAGCTGCAGAATCCACTTTTCAATCCTGGGCGGTGGTTTTGATACTGTTCCCCTGAATAGTGGAATTAGGGGCTTGTGGTCTGTTGAGACGGTGAACGGGTGTCCATACACGTACATGTGGAAATGTCTGCACGCCCAGTGGATAGCTATGGCCTCACGTTCTATCTGAGAGTACCTCTGTTCCGTCTCTGTCAGCGATCTGCTGGCGTATGCAATCGGTGCCCAGTTATCTTCTCCTTGACGTTGTGTGAGGACGGCACCCAGACCGAAGGGACTGGCGTCGACGGCGATATTGGTCTGCTTGGAGGGGTCAAAGTAGGAGAGCGTCTTCTCTGCCGATAGGGCTGCTTTCGTGTTTTGGAACGCGTCCTCCTGCTCTTTGCCCCACTGCCAGGGGGTGGATGTCTTCGTGAGCTCGCGGAGAGGTCGGGTGATGTTGGAGAGGTCCGGGATAAAGCGACCACAGAAATTGACCATTCCTAGAAAGCTCCGCACCTCGGAGATGTTTGTCGGGGCGGGAGCCATCTGTACATCCTTAACCTTCTCTGGATCGGGGGCAATGCCTTTGTCTGAGAATGTGTACCCGAAGAAACTGATGGTGTTGCGGAGGAATTGGCATTTTTCGCGGTGCAGGGTGAGGCCTGAGTCCTTGAGTCTTTGTAGAACTCCCCTCAGCCGCTGGTGGTGTTCCTCCACTGACTGGGCATATATCAGCAGGTCGTCGCTGACGTTGAGTACGCCTGGGAGTCCGCTGAGCACTTCACGGATAGTATTTTGGAAAACTTCTGCAGCACTCGATATGCCGAAGTTGAGCCGGCGATATCGGCGTAGGCCCACATGGGTTGAAAAAGTAGTGATGTACCTGGAGTCTGGGTGGAGTGGAAGCTGGTGGTAGCCCGAGCGGAGATCGACTTTGGAAAACCATTTGGCTCCATTGAGTTCGCTCAATATGTCGTCAATGGTGGGTGTCAGGTGACGCTCTCGCTTGACTGCGGCGTTGGGCAGGCGCATGTCCACGCATATGCGCACCTGCCCTGGCTGTTTGGGCTTCCTCGCTACTACGATCGGTGACACCCAAGGCGTGGGCCCATCCACTTTCTCGATTATTCCTTGTCTCTCTAGGTTCTCGAGTTCTTCTTCGACCTTCTTCCGGAGGTGGAAGGCAATTCTCCGGTGCCGGAGTGCCACGGGTTGTATGGATGGATCAATGTGCAGCGAAACCTCTTTCCCTTTGAGGCACCCGATGCCCCTGAACATGTCGTCAAATTCTTCGATGATGGTGTCGAGTTCATCTTCTAGGACGGCCATGGCGTAGAAGATGAGTTGGAGTTCCTCGGCGGCTTTTCCGCTGAGTAGCATGCCACTCCCTTCTTTTGTCACATATATGGTGGAGGGGACTGTCCTGTCTAGATGACAGATGTTCGTCTTGAAACACCCGATGAGTGGTATTGGGGTTTTCTGTCCATAGGCGAACACTCGGATCTTTGCTTTGCTCAGGGTTGGCTTGTCACGCAGTTGGTTATACACGTCTGCTGCCATTAACTCGATGGAGGCCCCTGTATCTATAGTGGCTCTCACCTCTTGTTGGTTCACTCTTATGCGGCACTTCGGGCGGCGCTTTTTCTTCCTGGCCGGCTGATCGATGGCAAACACATAGTGTACGGGGTAGTCATGGACATCGTCGTCCATATCTTCGCTATCGGGGCTGTCTCTGATGGCGTGCGCTGCCTCCGTCTTCTGTTTCGAGGACCTGCATACCGAGGCGAAGTGGTTCCACCGCCCACATGCGCTGCATTTCTTGCCGTTCGCCGGGCAGTCTTTTGCTCTGTGAGGTGTGCCCCCACAGTATCCACACTCCTTCCGCCTTTCCGGCGGCTTCTTCCCTCCGAGTGACCGTTGTTTGGGGCGGACGACATGCACTTGTTCTGCGACGTTGACTTGTTCACTTTTAGCTGGCCTGTGCAGCGCTGCCTCCATGTGCGAGGCTCTCGCTTTCGATAGTTCCTTGGAGCGGCCTAGTTTCAGGATCTCTGCAAGGGGTTTTCCATCTTCTTGGAGAATTTTGACCCTGAGATCGGATGAATAACAGTTCTGGATTATCTGACCACGTATCTCTTCTTGCTCTTCCCTGAATCCACAGGTGCTAGCGAGCTCCATCAGTCTCCCATGGAAGGCATCTAGAGACTCATCCGCCTCCTGCCGGGCTTGGCGAAAAAGGAAGCGATTGTAATCTTTGCTGACCATGGGCTCGAAGTAGGCGTTAAGCGCTTGCAGTAGCGTGATGTAGGTGTGTGGCGTGGCCTCTGTCAGCGTCTTGTAGATGCGGTGAATGTCCTTACCTCCTAGGTGCAGGAGGAGTGCTCGGCGGCGGTCTCTTGCTGTCCCCGCACCTTCAAAGTAGAAGTTGAGGCGCTCCGTCCAGTCCTTCCATCTCGGCGCCAAGGAGGCAGGTGCGCCGTCGATCACGAAGGGCTCGATTGGGGGGATGGTCGTCATCGTGGCGCGGGCACCGGTTGCTCCACTAGGGGCGCTGCGCTCCGGGTCGTGAGACGAGGCTCCACCACGTGGGGACGGGCGCCACCGGCAGGGCAGCCGCTGCTGGGCACGTGTTGCGGATTAGCGAGGATGTGCGCCGCTATCGCGAGTCATCATCAGCAGGCGCTGTGACCAGGAGGCGCCACGTGTTTGCGAGGCAGGGCGACCATGAGGCGGCTTCAGTCACATGCCCTCACACGGGTCTCGGCCAGGGCCTCGCCGGGCCAGGCGGGGCAGTACATGGAACCTGGGCCGGATCGTCGATGCAGTTCGGGCTGTGCGGGGGGCACAGCGTGGGGTCAGACACCCCTCGTCGCCATTGTCAGGTCTGGGAAACCTGGGGGGCGCGCAGGCTAAGGGCGCGCCATGAATGACTCACACGGACACCTTGCTTGGTTCGTCGCGTGGTCCCGACTAACTCGGGGACACGCCCACCTTTATTTTTATGTAACGTACGCGGCGCCGTGCGCCACCGCGTATGCGCACGTCTACGTGCGCTGATCAACTAGACCGCAACTGTGCAGTCGCAACATTACACATTCATCATAGGGGACCTCGCCTCCCTGGTCCATATTGCACTTGGTTACCTGCCTGACGCAATTGCGCTCCTAGGGCCCCATCTCATCTAAAAATCAAGCTGTTGTAAGCGCCATGAAGTGAGCACAACGAGATAAGTAGTGCTTTATAAACCTCATAAATACACAAACAATTAAATACACACATATTTGAATAAAGTAGGACAAACAATGCATGCTACCCAAAAATAGTGGAGCTGGTTGGACTGGTACTCATCCCCTAACTAGGCAGCCTAAGTTGCACGTGCAAAGCTGGGGCTTCTGACTGCGTCAGCAGAAAGTTGTTTGCCTAAAACAGGATGTAGAACTTCGTTTCTTTCCAGTGAGAAGTAGTTTTTCTTCTGAAGTCCATTGCAGAAAAAAATGTTGTGACTGGGATTATGAGCGTTCCTTCACCTTCCAATTCAAGGAGCCTCACTGCTGAGCAAGAGGAAAATTCATCTTTGGTGGGGTGATCGGCACCTAATGATTCATTGGGTTGCAATGAATAGTTTGAGTTTCACTGTTTTTCTGGCAAATTATCAATTCGTTTTCCTAGGGAAAAAAATCTATATAAAATGTGCAGTTTTTGTCAGAGCTGCTGCGGTTTGGAAAGCTGACTCCACCATGGCTGGGCTTTCTCAAATAGGAGTTTAGTGGACTTGAGACACCCTCGCAAGTGCAACAGCTGTGCAAATAAAAAGGGAGCGGCTTCCATGGTATTTGGTTGTACCTTTTTAGCCTTAGAACTGAAAAAAGAACTAATGAGTAGGAAAGCAAAGAGAGCAATGCATTTCTCTGTAGAAGGTAGTTTGGATGAGAGTGGGGGATTTCACCACTCAATAACACTTTGGGGACATTTAATTTTTCTCAGGAAGATCAGTGAGGTAGGAGGTAGCTCAGATGGCTAAATAAGTTTAGCACATTTAGGGCCAGAAGTACTAACATTTTGTGTCATGGTTGCACCACTTTTGAGGCACATTCATGACACAAACTGCTAGTACATGTTTACAAAGCCACATAAGGGGCGATTTGAGCTGCCTTGCGTGGCTTTGTAAAAAACAAAATAGCGCAATGCAACAGCTTGCGCTGCATTGCGTTACCTATCATTCTCAGAGGCGTTCCAAAGGAATGTATGACGTTACAAAGCAAACATTTACAACGCATACCTTTACAACACAGTTTTTACATTGCGACATCCATTACAACTCATAATTTTACATCACATGCCACCACAATGCATTTTTTAGAAACTACATTTACAACGTATTCCATTACACCGCATTCCATTACAACTCATACCATTACAACGCATATTACTTTTAAGGCAACAGTAGGGTAAGTGTTGGATAGTGTAGGGGTAAAAATGACTATTCCCACTTCAGTGAGTGCAACAGTAGGATAAGTGTTGGATAGTGTAGGAGTAAAAATTACTATTCCCCATTACTTACCTTAAACTGCGTTGTAATGGCATGCGCTGTAAAAATCATGCGTTGTAATGTCATGAGTTGTAATGACATGCGTTGCAGTGACTTGCGATGTAATGGCTGCGTTGTAATGGCATCGATGTAAAGGATGTTGCATTGTAAAGGTAGTGTGATGTAATGATTGCGTTGTAAAGGTTAGGACCGGCATGCAGAAATAGTGATTCGAAACCAGGAGCCCACCCTGGATCGCGTTGGGGTCAGGAAGGAGAACAAAGCGCCACCAAAAGTGTCTGCAGCGACGTTTGAGCACACCCCGATCGCTGCACAGGAAGAAGCATCTGCCCCGGTAAGCGGCCAGCAAAAAGAGAGCGAACGTAGTAGAAAATTGAAAGCCAGCGCGAGCTCTCGCGAGAGTCTCGGCGGCCATATTGGGGCCAGGCGCTAGGGCTAATAGGAAAGAGGAGTCAGCGCGGCAGCCATTTTGAAGACAGGCTGCACAGTGATTGGTCGGGAAATACCGCGAGAGTACGCCATATTAGAGACAGGCACGTGAGCCAATAAGAGCACAGAACGAGCGCGGCGGCTATTTTAAGGCCAGGCACAGCGTGAAATCGAAGAAAAAGCACCTGAAAGCACTAGCAAGCAAATAAAAAAAGCACTGGCAAAGACAAAGAAGACAAGAAAAGAGCATAGCAACAAATATTAAAGAAAGAAAAACACCTGAAAGCGGAAAAGCACTGGCAAAGGCAAAAGAGTATATGAACAAATAACAAAGAGAAAAGACCAGTGAAGAAGAAAAGAAGGGTAAAATAACAGAGGCAGAAAAGACAGGAAAGAGGAAACAAGGCTAAGGAGGTCACAGAAGTGACGAAGTGCAACAAGGAAATACAGGGGACAAAAGTGACAAAAGAGAAAAATAAACAAGAGGAGAGAAAGAGTACAAATGGCAGACCCGAACCCAAGTGCGCAATACAGAAGACCACTGCCATTCAGCCTATCTGAACCGCAAACAGGGATAAGGTGGGAGAAATGGCTCAGGCGTTTTGAAAATTATGTTGACGCAACAGATGTCACAGAGGCCAAGAAACGAGGACTGTTTCTAAATCTAGTGGGCGATGAGGTCGAGGACCTTCTGAGTGACCACAGCGCCTCTCACCAGGCCGGGTCACCCCCTTGCTCCTGCCGATTCCTGCTCCTGCCTTCGCCAGAGTTCCTGCCTGCCTAGCTCCTGACCGCCGACGCCCCCCCCTGCCCCCGAGCGGCCCAGCCACAGCTGAGCCGCGCGCCTGACAGTTTTCCCACCGCTGACCCCCTGCGGCCCCACCCACCACTGGCCTATTTGCCTCCCCGCTCCCGCCGCCCAGCTGACCCGCCCTCCCGTCCCCCTTCTTATGTTGCCCCCAGAGCGACCGCGCAGCGGACGCGCGCAGCGGGAGCACCGATTGAGCGCCGAAGGTGCGCCAAAGGTAAGCCCGTCTGCGCCCGTCCGCGCCTGGACCGCGCCCAGTGCCACGACCCCTGGCTCCCGCAGACACCAGCCCACCCGCCGGACCTACTACGCCACCGAAATCTACGCACTCAACGCCGGCCGATCCCGGGATGCTATTGAGCCACCCCGAGACGCACTCACGGACCCTTCTGCTGCCACTCCTGCAAGTTCACCTGCATCCGGACCTGCACTACTCCAGCACCGACCAAGACCAAGACGAGCAGCAGCAGCAGCCACCTGAAATGCATCCTGCTCAACACCCGCTCCGTCCACAGACACGCCGTCGAGCTCTGGAACCTGCTCGTCACCACAGCCCCAGACGTCGCCTTCCTCACGGAAACCTGGATGAACGCCTCTTCAGCGCCCGACATCGCCATCGCCATCCCAGACGGCTACAAGATCATCCGGAGGGACCGCATCAACCAGACTGTAGGAGGCATCGCCATCATCCACAAGAACACCATCCGCATCACGACCTACACCGACGACACCCTCGCACCTGCCTCGCACCTGCACTTCCAGATCCACATCAACCCCAAGACCACCCTCAGAGGCACCCTCATCTACAGACCCCCGAGACCACGCACACGATTCAGCGAGGACATTGCCGACTTCGTCAGCCCGCACGCCCTCCCCCTCCGCTGACTACATTCTCCTCGGGGACCTCAACTTCCACCTGGAGAACAACAACGACCGCAACACCACCACCCTGCTGGACAACCTCACAAACCTCGGACTCAAGCAGCTGGTGACCACCCCCACCCATTACGCCGGAAACACACTCAACCCCGTCTTCTCATCCAGCAAGGACATCGACTTCAGCCACGCCACCGGACTCCACTGGACGGACCACAGCTGCGTCCACTTCAGCTTCAGAAGGACCACGATCCACCACCATCAGCAACAGGTTGCACGCAGAAGGTGGTACAAGATCACAACCGACCAGCTCGCGACTTCCCTGAGCAAGAACCCACCCACCAGCACAACGAACCCCAGCCAAGCGGCCACCAACCTCACGAAGTTGATCAGCGACTGCGCAGACGACCTCGCCCCCCTGAGGACCCCGCCTAGCAGACCCAGCAGCAAGAGAGCCCCTTGGTTCACCGACAAACTCAAGAGCTCCAAGAAGAACTGCCGAGCCCTCGAGAGAGCCTGGCGCAGAGACCCAACACCGGACAAAATGACTGCCCTCAAGCTCGCCACCCGAGAACACCACCAACTGATCCATGCCACCAAGAAAACTGCATTCAAGGAACGACTGGACAACAACGCACACAATAGCAAGGAACTCTTCAACATCGTTAAAGAGCTCTCCAACCCCAATGCCGGAAACAACAATATCACCCCTTCGCAAGACCTCTGCAACTCCCTTGCCGCCTACTTCCACAACAAGATCGCGGACATACACAACAGCTTCAGCACTCAACCGACGCACGCCACGACCGAACCACCACCCTCCGCGCCTGGACCCCGATCAGCACTGAAGACACCATCCGCACGATGAACTCCATCCACTCCGGATCTCCGACAGACCCCTGCCCTCACCACGTCTTCAACAAGGCCGACGCTGTCATCGCACCCCACCTGCGGGACATCATCAACACCTCCTTCGACACCGCCACCTTCCCGGAGAGCTGAAAGCACGCCGAACTCAGCGCTCTACTAAAGAAGCCATCAGCCGACCCCACCGACCTCAAGAACTACCGCCCCATCTCGCTGCTCCCGTTCCCTGCAAAAGTCATCGAGGAGACCGTCAACAAGCAGCTGGCCGCCTTCCTCGATGCGAACGGATCCCTCAACCTCTCGCAGTCTGGCTTCCAGGCCAACCACAGCACCGAGACCACCCTGATCGCAGCCACCGATGACACCCAAGCCCTGCTTGACAACGGAGAAACAGCAGCCCTCATCCTCCTAGACCTCTCCGCGGCCTTCGACACTGTCTGCCACCGTACACTAGTGCAGCGCCTCAGCAACGTCAGAATCCAGGAGAAGGTACTAGAGTGGATCATCTCCTTCCTCGCCGGAAGGACACAGAGAGTCCGCCTCCCCCCGTTCAGATCAGAAGCCACTGAAGTCATCTGCAGCGTTCCTCAAGGCTCCTCGCTCAGTCCAACCCTCTTCAACGTCTACATGAGCCCCATCACAAACATCGCACACCAGCACAACCTCAACATCATCTCCTACGCCGACGACACCCAGCTGATCCTCTCCCTCACCAACGACCCCACCACCGCCAGAGCCAACCTTCACAAAGGGATGAAAGAGGTAGCCGAATGGATGAAGAACAGCCGCCTGAAACTGAACTCGGACAAGACGGAAGTCCTCATCCTGGGATCTTCACCCCCCGCCTGGGACGACTCCTGGTGGCCCCCCGCCCTAGGCAGCGCCCCCAAACCAATAGACCACGCACGCAACCTGGGATTCATCCTGGACTCCTCCCTCTCCATGACCAGACAAGTCAACGCCGTCTCCTCGTCGTACTTCAACATCCTGCGCATGCTACGTAAGATCTTCCGGTGGATCCCCACCAAGACCAGGAAGACGGTCACCCAGGCCCTCGTCACCAGCCGTCTGGACTACGGCAACTCCCTCTACGCCGGAACCACCGCCAAACTCCAGAAGAGACTCCAGCGGATCCAGAATGCCTCAGCTCGACTCATCCTGGACATCCCCCGTCGCAGCCACATCTCCGGAAACCTGAGAGACCTGCACTGGCTCCCGGTCAACAAGAGAATCACCTTCGGTCTCCTCACCCACGCACACAAAGCCCTAAACAACCAAGGCAACTTCTACGCTCCCAAATGCCAGCTTCGATCGACCGGCCACGCCCTCGCTGCCGTCCCCCGCATCTGAAGAGCCACCACAGGGGGACGGTCCTTCTCCTACCTCGCCGCCAAGACTTGGAACTCCCTCCCGGCCCACCTCCGCCTGACCCAGGACCACCTCGCCTTCAGGAAGCAACTCAAGACCTGGCTGTTCGAGCAGTAGCGGACCCCTCTCCCCTAGCGCCTTGAGACCCTCAGGGTGAGTAGTGCGCTATATAAATGCTTTGATTGATTGATTGATTGATTGGTGACACTGCCAACTGCAGATATTAACACCTATGACAAGTTAACAAAGTGCCTGACGGATAAGTTCGATACGCAAAGAAATGTCGATTTTGAGAGGTATAGCTTCACGATCGCCTCCCAACAGGCTGATGAATCACTAGACGACTCCGCAACGAGGTTGAGGAAACTAGTGACTCACTGTGAATTTGATAAGTTTGATAACGAGCAGGCCATAAGACTACTAATCATCACAGGCTGTCGGGACATAGAATTCCAAACAAAAATACTGAAAGAGCCGATAGCACTAGAGAACATCGCCTTTAAGTCTCTCCAGGGAATGGGCCCCCCTATCCTTAGGGACCTTATATGCCCCAACAAGTCCTCGCGTTCCCTCCGCTCTGACGGGAGCAATTTACTGACCATCCCCAGAGTAAAGAGAGCTCGCTCAGGAGGCAGGAGGTTCTCTGTGAATGTAGCCAAGACCTGGAATGATCTTCCTGCCGCTCTCCGTCTGGAACCCTGTCTCCAGAAGTTTCGGAAATCTTTAAAGACATTCCTTTTCCCACGAGGAGTATGAGTCCGTTGTCTGAGGATCTTGGAAGCTAGCGGTGTGTATCAGCGCTGGGACGCTCTTGGGCAGCCATGCGCTTAAGAAATCTAATTTCATTTCATTTCATTTCAACATCCTAGCCCTAGCGAGGGCAGAAGCGCGAGCAACAGCACACGCGAAAGAAATGGAACGTGGCAAAGAAAGAGGTGAAGAACAAATTCATCGGATGGCGAGCGCAGGAAACACACAGGAGACGGTAGGGGCAGTCAGCGTCTTTCTTTATTTGCCAGTATACAGGTATCTGGTTGTCGCGCTGTGCATGAGCCACGCTCCTGGTCCCCTGACCTCTCCCCCCGAGGTCCTGCGTGTTTGTGTGTCCTGACCCCCTCCCCTGACCAGATGTGGTGTCCGGTGTCCTTGTCCCCTTGACCCTGAGCCCCAGGGTCCTAGTGCCATCATGTGGGCACGACATCTCCCCCCTTGTTGCAAAACTAAATTTCTTGCCAATAGTCCCCATGACTTGTGACAGTAATAGTAGAGAGAGATGGAGACGAGCGAGAGAAAGAGAGAGAGAGAGAGAGAGAGAGAGAGAGAGAGAGAGAGAGAGAGAGAGAGAGAGAGAGATATGTGTGTAGTGATAGTCCGCTCACATCTCTTTGATCAGTCTCTTGGTCTTTTTACACTCTCTCCTTGGTCGCTGTTCTCCGACAGCTGGTGATTGATCTTCTCGCGATGTCTCTCTGGTCGGTTCTTCCTTTGGCGTGTCTTCTTCTTTTTCGGTTTTCACTTCCTTAAAGTGGGAACTGTTTCTTGTGATCTGTCGTTGGCCGGCTGCGGCTGTGATCATAGGCCCGTTCACTTTCACCTTCAGCAGATCCTTTGCGAACGCGCTGTCTGACTTCCTCACTTGCCGCTGTTTCACAAACGCCATGTCCCCTTCCTCTATCTTGTGGTTCGTTGTGTGCCTTCTTTGATCGGCGTATTCTTTCATTTTCTCTTTCTGTCCTCTTTATTTGCCAGTTTACAGGTATCTGGTTGTCGCGCTGTGCATGAGCCACACTCCTGGTCCCCGGATCTCTCACCCCGAGGTCGTGCGTGTTTGTGTGTCCTGGCCCCCTCCCCTGACCAGACGTGGTGTCCGGTGTCCTTGTCCCCCTGACCCTGAGCCCCAGGGTCCTAGTGCCATCATGTGGGCACGACAGACGTGTTGATGGAAAATAAAATGGTAATGAATTAACTTTATGAAAAATTTATTTTTTGCGTCTGGGGCTTTTCTGAGGGCATTTTAGTGGGGCGATGCTCCTCCACTGTAATGTAAGAGCTGCCTTGGGGATTGTGTAAAATTGCTATTCCTCCCAGAGGATGGCGTAACAAGGAGACCAAAATATTTTTCTCTTTCTATATGTGCAATCTGTAGCACACACAGAAATAGGAAAATGCCTCGAGAGATTGCTTTATGCTCTCCTGCACAAAAACAATTCTTCTTGTAACGCAGGCACCCTTGCACCGTGGTGCACGAGGGCCTGCTTTAGGGCTAGGCTGCTTAAAGTACGACAACGCTATTAGAGAGCAGAAGAGCGCAATATCTTAGTAAATAATGCACATTTCTGCTCTCTCCCTTTCATGCAATGCAGCACAGAAAGTTGCCTTGCTGCACATTGCTAATATATTGCATGGGATGTCCAAATAAGCCCAGCTAAGTAAATACATAGGGTGCATTAGAATGGCGGGCGGACTTTGTCCGCCCGCCATCCTGTCGGAGAATGGGACCTCCCGCCATTGGTGCAGGAGTCCCGTTCATGACATTAGGATGCGCCGGCCACACTGGCGGGCGCATCCTGCATTCTTGACATTGAGGTGGGTGTTGCTCTCAGCGGCGCCCTCCACAATGCCAAGAAGGCATGTTGTTCACTTCCATGCACAATGTGGCAGGCACCGCGCATTGCCTGCCATGTTGTGCATGGAACTCAGGGGAGTACCATAGGTACCCCTCATGGGCACCCCTCACCGCCCAGAATTCCTGGGGGCCCGCTATGGGCCCCCAATAGCGAAAACCGCCTGCCTTTCTGTGGCAGCGCCTTTTCGTGGCGGCAAGGCACGACTCCTCTACAATGCTAATATGGATGGCGGTGTCTCCCAGACACCGCCAGCATGGTAGCAGCTTTTCCGGCCGGTCGACTCTGCGGCCGGGGGTAAAACCAGTGGATGGTCTTTGCGTCTACTGGGGTCCTATACGCCATGGTAATGTGGCGGGAGGGAAATTCTAAACAGACGGAGGTTTTCAGCGGGCAGATCGACACCGCTATACAGGCAGTGGCGATCCGCCCGCTTTCCAAATGACCCCCTTAGTTTGCTAGTACAGCCCCATTAATATATTCATACCGAGATACTGAGTTGCTGGACATGAAAGCATTGGAAACATGGGAAAAAGTACTCTGCAAGAAAGTGTATGTTTTTTTCTAATAATGGCATCAACAAATTGTTTATTGTGCTAAGATCACCATCCTACCAGCTTTTGAAAACAAGCAGATTGGTGAAAAAAATAACTTTTTTAACCACCGTTTTTGCATTTTCTAAGCAGTAGTCACATCGTTCAATTTTGTGGGTCTTTTCTACCTAGTTGCAGTTTTTGTTGTTTATACCTACATGCAGTTTGTGGTGGAAACAGGTAGGAAACCCATGGGTGAACCCAGAAAATGAATACAGCAAAGGGTCATTTCTATAGATTGCTCATGACTTTCTCAAATAAACTAATCATTTAAGTGGAAAAAAAATATAAAATTATTTAGAAAAGTAGAAATGGGTGACGTTTTCATCTGTAATA
Organism: Lissotriton vulgaris; assembly: GCF_964263255.1. NCBI lineage: Eukaryota > Metazoa > Chordata > Amphibia > Caudata > Salamandridae > Lissotriton > Lissotriton vulgaris. The sequence goes on from NC_141687.1 coordinate 459,232,575, forward strand.
TTTTGTCCCAATAGTTGATTCATAAAAGTAACATATCCGTCTGGCTAGATATATATATAGAGTGCTTGCTGATAGTCCTAAAACAAGCCATACCCTCTGCCAACAATAGAACAATAGCAATATTGTTTTTTGCATTGTGTTCTGACTATATTACAATTCATATGGTCAAATCTAATAAAAGAAAAATGGGTGTGAAGGACATCTTCAGCTTTCTTCAAATGTGTCCAAGATACAGACTGGGAATAGTGATTAGTGGTACAAAACTGTTTTGGAGTTACCCATGATATCATGTAATTCAGATGGCATTTTACAAAATGTGTTCTTTTTTGCACTCTCGCTTACATTTGAAAGTCAAAAATGTAGAGAAGTCTACTAAAAAAAAAGTTGCACTATTCTATGTTTCACGCTTCTTCCAATAAAGGCGGTATCCCAGTAGTGGGTGGTCTGTTCTGTGACAGACTCCAAATATGGAGACATCTCATTTTTGCCATGAAAAATGAAACATGTTGGCAATGTGGGTAGCTGTGGCATTTGGGCTTGTGTTCAGCCGCCAACTATGGAAACCTACCAAGCCCAGATATTTCTGAAAACTAAATAACCAGGGATCTCCAGGGGGTGTAACTTGCAATAATTCTACTACGTTTGCTTACCCAGAATGCCTTTAAAACCTGAACCATTTGTTAAAGTCTAGCTTTTTTCTAGTATTAGTTGCTTAATTTGAGCCCGGGCTTGGCCACCACTCAGGTGAACCTAACAAACAGATATTTCTAAAAACTATTCACCTAGGGAAGTTGAGGCTGGTGTGATTTATGTTGATGTCACTACCACTTCTTACCCATAATGCCCTGCAAACTGGGGGTTTGCAGAATTTGTGCAATTTGGTTTCGCATAACTGCACAACATTTGGGTAAAATTATGCAAAGTTACATGTAATTATGCAAAATGTAAAGCTGGCATTTCACACAAAAATATAGTGCAAAAAAAGGCATTGAGAATAGCCACTCAAGCTCTGTGTTCATGTCATTCTCTTGTGTTTGCGGTACATTTTTATAGAGAATGGCACATTCATGCTAATGTTTTTACTTTGGACGCCATGTAATTACAGGATGCAGCATATTAGGGTCATTTGGGGAATTTTGCCTAAGAGTAGCATGAAATTACCAATATTTTATTAATTATGCTGCTTAATGCAAAATCTGGCCCGGGCCTACTGCAAAACTCAAACTTTTGCTAAAATAAGACAGTGGGATATCTTTTTTTTTCTCCGAGAAATGGGTGAATGATGGGTGGCCCCCTCCGCCCTTGCTGGCTCCCATTTGGTTTTGTGGGTGCCAGAGTACCCACCCGGCTCCCTGGCCATCACCCATGCTGGTTGCTGACGGGAGCAAGCCACAAGTATCCTCCCGCCCTGCAGGAGCAGATTTTATACTCTGCTACTGCAATAGGAGCAAACATTTTTCCCTGCCCAGACTTATGCACAGGGAAAAACAGCAAATTTAAAACAGCAAATGTTTGCTCGTGCCCAGTGAAAGCCATAACTACAGCCCCAGATGAAATAAATACATAAAATGGGGGAGGGGGCTGTACTGCGGCTCATGGAGGTAGGCTGCGTGCCCTCCTCCTCCACAAAAATACATTGGCCCAAGAGAATGAATTCCCCGGGGCTGAAGTATGACTCAAGGGAGGGGAAACCACATGCCCACCTTCCTAAAAATTAATGCCCCCCACCCTTTCAGCCCTGGTCCACCCAATGGTGCGATTAATAAAGAAAATGTGGGACCCCGCCAAATTTGTTCGGACCATGGTTCCATCGAAACAAAAATGTAATTTGTGTGTAGTTTCCCTGGCCCCCCACCAGGGCTAGAGGGCAGGGTATCCTTACTAAGTTCCAATGTTTTTTTTGTCTTTTTCAGGACACAGGTGTTGAGTTCCTAAGTCCTAAATTGGATTCCACACATCTTTGTTTATGTGTTTCCTGCCAATCAGATTTTACCTTTTGATCTGTCGGCTCCGTGGAGGCGCAATAGAGTGAAATATACATACATTTTGAACCTTAATTTCTTCAAAAATCCTAAACAGATTTACACCATATCACAAAATGAACCCTTTCTGAATAAATATCTAGCTTTCTGCCAATTTTGGTGTCATTCCGTTCAGCTTTTTTTGAGGAATTGCTGCTCAATTTTACGATGGAAAATTGAAAGGAGAAAACACATTTTAGAACCTCTGCTTTTTCTCAGCCCCCGGTTGGCAGATCCCGACGACATTTTCCAAGAAATTGCTGAGGTGAATGAGACTTTTTTGGGAAAGTTTTGTGAGGATTCGTCAAACAACGACAATGTTATAAGCTAACCAAAAATATCAATTTCCTATGGAAACGTGATACTAATTACAAATATCCAGTGGCGAATTCCACTCACCCTTGCCTTGAAGTCTGTGGCATCTAAAACAGAAGTTCTACTACAATCTACAATATGATTCTGTGGGCAGCAATTTTAGTTATGAGATCGCAGTCTCCAGAGCTGAGTCAATGGACCTTGTAGAATTTTATGAGACTTTAATTACCAGAAACACATATTACAAACGGAATATCAAATGGAACATAGGCACCTCTTAAACGCTCATTTTCAGGCACACAAAGGGGTCAATTCCAATTTGGGGAAAAAAGCGTCCGTCCTTATCGTATCCGGAGCGCTCGCCGTACAAATCGGACACGTCTGTCCGAATTGCGTAGTACGATACGTTTCCCGTCAATCCGTCCGAATCGTCGCGAACCGTATGAATTGCAAGGCTGAAACCGTACGACGCGGATCGGCACAGGGAACTGTACGATCTGTAACCATGCCGTACGACCCGACTAGTACGATCCGGACCGAGGGATGAGGACGCGATTCGTACGGTCCACGTCAGGTAAGGGCAATTCATGCGGAAAAGCACACAATCACATACACACCATACAGTCCGTACACCCCATGATCGTGGGGTACGGTGCGTACACCTGCGATCATGGGGTGTACGCACCGTACCCCTGCGATCACAGGGTGTACGCACCGTACACCCAGCGAACATGGGGTACGGTCAGTACACCCCATGATCGCGGGATACGTGCATACCCCCCATGTTTGCGGGGGTATGCACCGTACCCCTTCGATCATGGGGTGTACGCACCATACCCGGGAGGGCTGTACCGTACCTATTTTGAGGCGAACTCTGCTTTTACTGCAGTTTTCAGCTCCCATAGGAAAAGGGTCATACGGTGCGTACCCGACACGGATCGTACTTGCTGGGTCGGGAAAACCTGTGTTGAAACGTTCAAACGTCGCTTGCTGCGTGTTCCGGTGGCGATTCGTACAGGAATACGAGTCGTATGGTTCCTGGTACGATTCGTACGGGGAGCTGCATTGGGAGGGAATCTTAATATATCGTACGTACGGGGGACGTTGCAGGGTATGATTCGTACGCGAGAAACGCTCCGAACGGCTATTCGGAGCGGTTTTTCCTGAATTGGAATCGCCCCCATAATGTGTTGGAATCTATCAGAAGCTTATTCTTTAAGTGTCAGAAGGTCACACACTCGGGATAGAAGTCCTGGGACTCTCAAACAGGAAGTACTGCTTTAAGTCAGGTTTTGGGACTGCACACAGTCCACAGACTCAAATTAAACAAATAATGCTGTTAGGTAATACATATGGATTTGGGAAAACACAAAAGGGAGAAATACAAATAAACTGTCAGGGTTTAATGTACCTTTTAATTTACATTAAAGCGGAGATAGTTATAAGGGGATCATGTTGAAACAAAGAAATGTTTCACTTTAAAATCAGAAGTCTCCTATCAGAATTTGGAGAATTTGCATGTTGTGGATTTGCAGCTACAAATGCCATTACTTTCTGAGGAGAAACCACCTAAACGTCCCTAGAATTCCTGATACTAAGGAGAATAATTCTGTAGTGGAGATAGTAGGAAAGGGAGTACAGTGATTAGAAAAACTCGTTTGTAATTATTTGGAGTTTCTTTTCAGTACCCTAGGACGTAAAGAAATATAATGGCACACTTGTCACGTTTACTTTTGCCCAAACCCTCAGTTTGATAAATACAGTTTTGACACTTGCAAAAAGACTAGGCATATCAATGCTAAACAGGAAAGTGTTTAGTGTACAATGGGAGTGACCGCAGGGCAAAGCCATGCACACGTCTTCTAGTGTGGCTACCTGCAGAGGTGCACAACTTTAGGCGCACTGGTTTTAGCCATCCGCAGTGGGGTTGGCCAGAGAGATTAGCGATCAGTCAGGCAATACTCTCAACATCCCAAACAGCCTTCTCTATGGCCACCCCTCTCCTCATGCTGCCTACAACTGTGTAAATCAATGATCGGTCACAGGGCCTTCTTTAAGCCAATCCATGTGCAGCTTTGCGGGCGGGTGGGTGGGCGGGTCTGCTCTGCTCTTGGAGCAGGGGATTAGTGGTTTACCCACTCCTAAGTGCGCAATGATTGTTTGGACGGCCCCCTGGGGCCACCCAAACCAGTCATGCTTACTTTCCTTGTTTTTCATGCAGGCTGCATTACAGCCTGGGTGCAGAGCATGAACAGGCCCCCATTCCATGGTTGAGCGTCGAACAGGATGCTCAAAATCAATCACAATGCTGCATTGCAGCGTTGTGATTGGTCAGGGGAGCCTGGGTGCCTACCAATCACAATTCTGCATTGCAGCGCTGTTACTGGTCAGTGGGACCTGGCTGTGCTTCCTGTTCCTCAAGGAAAGCAGGAGCAGAGACACAAGTTAATTTGTTTTTTATTATGTGCATCCTCGTGTGACTCCCCTGTGCGCCTGCCCCCACCCCACTACCCACGAACCATGCTGGCCACCACTGGCTGAAGCCCTCAATGGATTCCTGAGGGCCATAAACCCAGAAAACAGTGCACAGCCCTATGGGAAACAAGCATTGGCATGGCCAATAGGTCTCGCTTCTGGAACCTCATAAGTATTTAGTTATGCAGCACAATATCCTTGGTGCAACAACATCAACTGTTGCATGGTTAAACACTTATAAGGTCCCAAAGGCGAAACCTATTGGCAATGCCAATGCTTGTTTTTATAGCTCTGTGGGACAGGCAGCTGGCTGGTCCTTACTATGCTAGATTGCCGCCCAGTGTAGACGAGGGTCTGTGCCCTCCCTCCAGAAAGCAGTGGTGGTGGTGTGACACTCTGGGGGGTGGTAAGGAAAGGGGCTGCAGGCCTGGGGTGGGTCCAGTCCGGGGCAGTGCTTGTTAGTGTATTGCCGTGCTGGACTTGTGGTAAGGAAATGGGCTCCAGGCCTGGTGGTGGTATGCAGTGTCCTATGCGGTGCAGTGTTTTAGCCTAGCATCGGGGTTGCTGAGGCTTTTCCGAGTCAGGGAGGTGCAAGCACGACTGTGTGCAAAGAATTGTGCAATACACAGTGCTGGTTGAGGGAAGACCGATCATGAGACCGATTGAAGGAGTGTGGGGGGTGAAAGGAGCAGAGGGATGGCTACAACTATTCACATTGACTGACGGCTTGAAATCGTTGTGTAGCCGGAGGGGCACTGTGTAGGCTCCTGGCCTCAGCATAATTTCTGAGGGCCACCCTCCGCGTAGTACATGCCTAAAAGCAGGCATGCAGCGCTGCGTGCCAGTCCTCACCCCAGGCCAGGCCGCAAGTGAGATTCTGCTTCCAGATACACTTGTGTGAAAAGGAAGGTATTTGTTATGCGAGAGCACTCCCTGCCTGGGCAGGTTCCCAGAGCTGTGCAGGTGTCCATAGGACCTTCTGGGGCGCATGCAGACTAAAAAGACGGTGGGAGGCCCGTGATGCTACAGACGGTGGAGGAAAGGGGTCTACTAGTAAATCTTTATTTCGAAGAATAAAAATTCCTCATAAAAGCACATTGCATAAAATTTCATTACATTTCATTACATTTCATTACATTTCATTCCTGAACTTTTCATGTTAAAAACAACAATAGAGAAGAGAGGATATGATTCACGGGGCAGGTATAATTTTAAAACACTAATTCATTTCTTGTATTCCTCAATCTTACTGCTACTTTTAAAAAGCTTAAAATGGCACATAGGGTGTGGGGATCAGTGGCTTTCTGTAAAAACAACAATGCAGTTCTTGCTTGGCGGAATTTCTGTTTCTTTAAAATGTCTACCAAAAACAATCGTCTGGGGTTACTATAAAATGAACATAAAAGTACAAAATGAAGGGTGTCCTGCGGAGACCTATTGTCGCAGCCGCAGGCACCCTTCTGCTCAATTGATACGGTAAAACCAGCAGGGTAAGCTAAAATATTTGGTAACCAATTGAGCCTAAAACGGCACATTAAAAACCGATCATTTTGGCTATACATAAGAAACAGATATGATTCCATTCCCACTCCATTTCTTACAAGGTCATAGGCTGCTAGTGATTTCTTTGCCAGGCCACAACTTCTTCTGTCAGCGACATATTTTTCTAAAAGCAATTTTTTTTACCTTCATTTTACAACTATTTACAATCAAGGAGGGATCATTAAAAAGCTGGCCCTGGTCAATACTTGTTAAAGAGTCTTTCACATATTTCAACCAGGGGATTTGTAGGGCCTTGTCTCTTTGTAAGCAGTCTGTAATTATTTCCCTGGTCAGAGTTGCCTCCGGGTTAGTCCAAGTTCTCATCCATGCCATAATTGGCCTTAGTTTAACAATATCAGAAATATATGGCATCCCTAATTCATCATGGGCAATTTCAGCAGGGATGGCTTGCGGGACTTTTAAGATTCTCCGAAAGAATTTATCTTCATGCTGTTGAAGTTGCTTACAGTCCCTAAAGCCCCATATCTCAGAACCATACAAGGCCTTAGCTGTACTGATTGAGGCATATAATGCCATTATCTGTTCTGGGCACCAGCGTCCCAATCTACGGGCAAAGCTCAAAATAGCCCCATTTGAGGACACAAGCTTGGTGCAATGGGCCTCAAGCAGGTGATTAAATAACATGTCCCCATCCATTAGCAGCCCTAAGTAGGGGAAGGTCTTTACTTTGCCCAGAGTCTGTGACCCAATTTTAAACACACTCTTGTTAGTAGGTTTTTTACCGGCCACCATGACAAAGGATTTTGTTAGGTTGACAGACAAGTCCAAGTCCCCCATGAACTTAGCGAATCCGTCCACCAGGAGTTGCAAAGCCCTTGGGGCCCTGGCCAGCAGAACCGCGTCATCCGCGTACAATAGTACTGGGACATGACGCGGTCCTACTTTGGGGGAATCAACTTCTAGGGCGATGAGGGCACTCTCTAGGGCATTAATGTAAAGGGAGAAAAGAAAAGGGGCTAATATGCACCCTTGTCTTACTCCCCCTGAACATAAAAATTGATCAGTTTGCCCCCTGTCTGGACTGAAACGAACCTTGGCCGTGGTGTTCCAGTGCAGCTCTTTCAGTATATTGATCAGCCCCTCTTCTATCCCTAGGTTATGCATCATGGTCCATAGTTTAGACCTATTGACATTGTCAAAGGCCGCGGCTAGGTCCATGAATGCCATATAGACCGTGCCCCTGCCTGCTTTCGTATACTTAGCTGTCAAAAGATACAAATTTAGGCGCTGGTCACTTGTCGATCTACCCTCCCTAAACCCGTATTGTATTTCTGTCAAGATTTGATGTTCCGCCGTCCACTCCATAAGCCTGTTCAAAATCACTACTGGAGGTCTACTAGACCTCCAGTGTGGGGACCTTCGGGCACACATCAGCTCCTGGACACACACTCCTCACATGCACCATATATAGGGAGACATACAAGGGGCAAAGTGGGAGCCGCTGACAGCTGTAGACTGCGTAGCGGGTATCGGGGTCCATGCCGGGCACAGCACAAGCTGTCTTGTCAGCCAGGGAGTGCAGCCTTTAATGCAGATGGTCTGCCAGAAGGCATCTGTACCGGCTAAGGTGGTCCAGTCAGTGGCTGCAGACTGCCAGGCGCGGGAGGCCCTCCAAACCCGGTTTCACTTGCACTTGTGAGGACCCTGGGGGACTCTTTGTTGACTAAATGGAGAAGCCCTAGCAGAACCAAGCAGTACCAGCTGCACCTGCTTATATAATGGATGTTCTCGTGATCCTCCTATGTGAGGCCATGACGCACTCACAAAGTTACCTTGTGTCTCCGTGCAAATCGCTTCTGAAGTAGCTGTCCGGGAATGGAAGGAGGGAAAAGCTACATGGGAAGCAAACAACAAAAGACCAGGAGTTGCACTGCGCTGTGCAGAGCGTGACGCCCATCTCTGCTCCTTAAAGATACATTAAAGCCGCACAGTTTCAAAAAGGAGCATGTAAAATCTTAAACAATTAACAACAGATGCTTCTGAAGTGGGAAACATGAGGTGTTGATGGAAGGCACATGGAAATTAAGGGGACTGGGTCCGGAGGCAGCGTCATGCACCTACAAGTGGCAAGGAGTCGGCAGAAAGAACAACCTTTGAAATCTGACCAGAAACAGATCACAGCGCAAACGTTAAAGCGATGCAGAGTGAGCGAGCAGCGGAGGGCGCTTACTGGATGCCTGTAGACCCTGAGGGCAGTGGAACCGGCCAGAAGTCCATGTACAGCGTTTACCTTGCAGGGGCGAGCAGTGGCAAGCGAGATGATTGCAAATAGATGGCACTGCTGCTCGCTCCTGCAAGGTAAACGCTGTACATGCACAAGAACGCATTGGAAACAGTGCAGTACATGTATGTATGTATGTATGTATGTATGTATGTATGTATTTGTAATCTTTTATAGCGCGTGTCTGTCACCCCACGGGTATCCTGGCGCTTTGACTGTACATGCACGCGTTTCCAAGTAAGTACATAGGGATTCCAAGAGGTCACTCCAAAGCAGCGCTTGCGTGCTGCGTAGGCGAGACCTAAAAACAGGGTTCTTTTATTCGGAGACCTTTTGCTTGTCTTCGGCTCCTCCCCACATTGGCAGGGGGATCAGGGGAAATGTTCCCTGCCCCTTTTTATAGTCCCTATCATAAATGTTCCTCTAGGGTCCAATCAATAAGATTGATCGGACCAAGGGATACTGTACCATTGGAGAAAAGGGTTCCCCAGCTAATGGATTTAATTTCTTTTCCAAAATATGGGTCTGTGAACACTGAATAGCCGAGGACCAAGGACTGTCTGTGAAATATCAGTCAATATATAAAAAAGAATAATCCTTTGAAGCCATGCAAAACTTTCTGTACTACAAATATCTGAAAACCTATCCTATCTCCTGTTAGCTTTGTTTTAAAATAATTTGGGTATCATCTATGTAAGAAATTGGGTTATAGGTTGGGGGTGTGAAGCCCTGGACAAGCAACTACCATGTTCCTTGCCTGGGTAAACCATAAAAATCACTAAATTAACCTTTGTGTAACACTCTGGTAGCTTGGTACAAAAGCAGTCAGGCTTACTTAGAGGCACTGTGTAAAGTATTTATGCAGGACACAAACCAATTCAATCAGTAGAACTGGAAAAATGCTATTTTAAAATCACAAAGTGCCACTCACAGGGATCTGGTCATGCTAGAAAGATACAGGGTCGAGGTTAGTATAGCTGAAAGGTTACCATCTAAAAGTTGCTGTCTAAAGAGTCAGGAACTTCAGGATTTCACCTTTTCTTGTAGTGGTGTGCACTGTGATGCCAGCCAAGGGTCCAGGAACAGGGGAAGCACCTCTTAGGAATCAGTGACTCACTCTAGTAGAGGCCAGCAGGGCCCAAGCAGGTCCAGGCAGGTACAGTTGCAGCAGGTCAGTGGACTAGTTGCAGGGAGGTATCTGGAGCTTGTTGTGTCCCTTGTGTCCCTGTAGCTCAGAACAGGAGGTCAGCCAACTAACCCTTGGAGTCACTCTGATAGCCTGGGATGAAGGGAGCAGGTTCAGTATTTCTTCGCAGAGAGCAGGGCAGGCCACAAGCAGCAGGGGAGTCATCTGGGGAACAAGGCAAGCCTCAAGCAGCTGGGCAGTTCTTTAAGGAACAAGGCAACTCTCATGCGGAGGGGCAGTCCTCTGGTAGCAGCAGGGAAGTCCTCTGAGAAACAAGGCAGGCCTCAAGCAGCAGGGCTTTCCACTGGGAAACAAGGCAGGCCTCAAGCATCGGGGCAGTCCTCTGGGGAATAAGCAGTCCCTATTCTGTAATGATCAGAGGTCCACAAGTGTACTGAAGAGTGGCTCACGAGGTCCAATATTTATACCGGCTACAATCTTTTGAAGTAGGAGAATTTTCTAGACTACACCAACATCTGTTTCTCTAATGTTCCTCCCTTTCCCTGTGAAGGCTTAACAAAGTCTAGGATCACAAAAGGATAGTGTTAGGTTTCTTTCTGTGTGCTGGTGGCATGCCTATTGACATATTTATGGTGTAGGGAACAGCGGTGCCTGACCACCCTATCCCGCCAACAACTAGACCCCCATTGTTCACTGTCTCTACCAAATACGTATTCGGATAGGAATAACAGCCCCAGACAGCTCGAAACGCCTAGAATTCCTTAGTAACTTTTCAGCAGGAAAATACAAACTTTCTAAAAGTCTAATTGTCAAAATTGTAATCCAAAATCTGACTTTATCATTTATGAGGATTTTAAATAAAAATAAATTTTTTAATCCAAACATGAAATTTCTACCCATTCCCATGCAACAGTTAGCACTGATTAAATGTAATAAGGTAACCCAATGTTATCCTATGAGAGAGGTAGACCTTACAGTAGCGAAAAAAGAATTTACATGTTTTTCACTAACAGGACATTTAAAATTAACAACACATGCCCTGATTTTTAAATGCAATGCACCCTGCCCTACGGGCTGTTTAGGGCCTAACTTATGGGGTGACTTACTTGTATTAAAAAGAAGATTTAAGTCTGGCAAAAGGTTTATTTTGCCAGGTTGAATTGGTAGTTTAAAACTGAGAAATGCTGCAATGGCATACCTAAAATATATTTTTAAAGTGCTACTTTAGTGGGTGCCACAATGAGTATAGCAGGCCCACTAGTAGCATTTACTTTGCAGGCCCTGGGTACATGTAGCATTATTTTACTAGGGACTTACAAGTAAATTAAATGTGCCAATTGGGAGTAAGCCAATTTCACCATGTTCAAAGGTGAGAGCACAGGGCCTTTAGCACTGGATAATAGTGGAAAAGTGTAGAGAGTACTACTGCCAGGAAAAATGAAATTTAGAAAACAGGCCTGGTGAAGGCAAAAGGTTTGGGGGTGACCCTGAGAGATGGCTAGGTCAAACAATCTGTTTAAAGAAATAAGTTAAACGCAAAGGACTGAATATGGTAGACCAACAGGATAATACATAGATTGAACAGCAGTTGGGAAAAAATAATAAAGTCTTAGGGAACATGACAAACACTGGGTTCAACAAATGACGTGAAAGGAAGAGGTGGGTTCTAAAATGACCTCTTTTAAAGAAAGTTCGAGAACCATAGGAAAGCTAAATCCTCTCTCCCCAGACACGATGGTCCGTAGAAATTTGTGATTTATGGTGTCAAAAGTCATCCGAGCATCTGGTAAAATTAAAGCAGCTGAGATGTTGGAGGCAGCACAGCAGAAAAGATAATCCAAAGCTGCCAAGATGGTACTGGGTGCCATGGGTGAAGAAGACCCTTCTGGGAAGTTATTAAAAAATTATTAGCCTTCACAAACTTGGACAGCTGGATAAAAAAAGATTTCACCAGCAGCTTAGCCAAAAAAGGCAGTTCGGAAATCGATCAATAGTTGACCAGGATGCGGGTCAATAGAAGCATTTTTCAATAAGGGAGTGGCTCAGGTCAATTTTAAAGGTCCAGGCACCATGTTAGTAGATTGCATTAATAATCGCTCTTGGTCTTTTGGAATCTAACAGCCAATATTTCTTATGCATCTTAAGTGATAATCGGTTCCAAGGGGAACTGGATGATTTTCTGGAAAAAACTACTGGAGCGAACTCAGTGTGTGGAAGTGTGTCGAAACATCAAGAAGGCCAGGAAGAATACATGGGTGAAAACAAAGTGTTGTGCTCGTAGCAAACAAACTTGATTGGCAGAAGTCTTACCTACAAATATATCTGCAAAATGAATGCACTTGTCTATTGAGATTGATAAATCAACTTGATTAGGAGAATCTTTCAATTCGTTGATCACAAAAAAATGCTTCTGGTAAATTCAGAGGAGTAAAGACTTTATGGAAGCAGAATAAATATTTTTCTTTCCCAATTACTTTCCTATAAAAGTGGTTACATTTTTCTATCTTCTATGTTCACTGCAGGGAGATAATCTGTATGTCAACAACTTTCTATGGCTTGCAGCGAGTTCTTCAGTTACGGCAGCCGGGCCATGACGGAACCGCTCCGTCATCAGCACAGCCCAACCGCAGCTGATCACGGAGCGGTTCCGTCATCAGCATCGAAGTAGTTAAAGTCTTTCGTAAGTGTTATCGTTAACCCTGGGCGTAGTGGGCGTAGTGGGGCTTCGCGGAGCTATGTGAAGTGGGCGAGAATCTACGCCCACCTCCGCACTCCGCGTAGCCCCACTACGCACCGCAGGCCTCCCTCCCGCCCTCCCTAAATACTTTAAATTAAAAGTGTAAAACAATTAAAAGGCACTTACCTTGCCCGCCGGTGCCCGCCGCTGCCCGCCGCGTCCCTGTGGCTCGCTATCTTCATTGCTGCCATCTTGTTTACTAATGCGCATGCGCGGGCGGCTGCGCATGCGCATTTTTTCGTGAGAAATGCGCATGCGCGGCCGCCCGCGCATGCGCATTAGTAAACAAGACGGCAGAATGAAGATAGCGAGCCCCGGGGACGCGGCGGGCAGCGGCGGGCAAGGTAAGTGCCTTTTAATTATTTTACACTTTTAATTTAAAGTATTTAGGGAGGGCGGGAGGGAGGCGGTTGGCGGCCAGCTACGCTCCGTCTGCGGAGCGTGCGTAGTGCCGCCTGGCTACGCCCGCTACGCAAAATGCGGAGTAGACGGCACTACGCACACTCCGTGCACGGAGCGTAGCTGGCCGCCCACCCCTAGTTATCGTCCTCTGATGATGCCAGGCATACACAGCTCATCATCCCTCATCATGCCTCCTGGTTTTACACTTTGGCCCAGAATTGTGGTGCAGGCCCTTGCTAGTGTTTACTGTCCTCTGTTGGGGATCGGAACCCTTGTGAAGGTGCTTGAAAAAGGGGAATAACACTTTTAAAAAACACATGACTTCAAGAACTTAGCAGGTCACTACATTATAATAGAACAATCATCAAAAATGCATAAGACCCTGTACCAAAAATGCAGCACTCTTAACGTATTGTACACATATTTTGGATGAAATGATGGGCAAATCTTGCGCAAACGCCATGATCATGAAACATATCTTACATTGGTCAATATCTACAATACCTTTCTTTTCATTTAGTTGTTGCATTTCCTGTTCATCTCCTTTCTGGCCACCTTTGATCGCTAAGGCTGGAGTCTTCTGGTAAACATTCCAAAGTATCAGGTACTCTAGACCCATTGAAAGAATGTTCCAACCAGCAATGAATCCACAGCCAGTCACCAGGGAGCCAAATGTAATTATCTGTCCAACTGCTAATGGGGATAGTATATTGGTCACTTGGTCAATTCTTCTCATGGTAGCATTCATTGCTAGAAAATAATTCAGGAAAGTAATGAAGCAAAATACTGCTGTTGTAAACACATTTGCAATGAAATTCCTTTGAAAATTCCTCCTATTTGATACCAAATATTATCCTAATGTTACCAACTGGATTGATGTCACACGTATGACATAGGTAGGTGCAAGGGCAAGAGAGGTGTGCACAAAATACAGCGGTGACCAAAAAGGGCAGGTTGTTTTGTTGACAGTTTAAAATGTGTGGTATAGGCAGGGACCATTATTGGCCATATTCTGGCATCCTGGTCCATCATTCAACCTGAGAGTATTAACCATGAGACACCAGCAACCACTACCATGCACTTTTGTACCTGGCACATAAAGGTGAACGCTGCTGAGTGAACTGCTCAATCAAAAGCCAGCTCCTAGCATAGTGTATTAATTATTAAAGGAACAATTAACAATCTGATGATGGGTAATTCATGAAAATGTGAAACAAAAGTGTTCATTGTTGAATCCTCTCCCATCCAAATCCGTCGCTGTACATGATGATACCAATGGCAAGTACAGCCTGAGTAGCTATGAAACACTTCTATGTGCAAGTGGCTTGGCTCTGAAATACATTGCCAATATATGTTCACATCCAATGCAAACTCCTAAAGTTTTGGTGGGTATTTAAGAACTTGGGGCATATTAATAAGCCCCTTAACGCTGCATTATCGGCACTTTTCTGCCGATAACGCTGCAATATCTGCATCGCCCTATTATGAAGGCAGCGTTATGTCAATTAACGTGGCTTTAACGCTGCCTTGGTAATAGGGTCCCTTTCACGATAAACTCATTGTGAAAGGGGGCGTGCAATGGGTGTTGCGGTTGGCGTTCCACCGCAGCACCCATTCACTTTGACGCTCCCACCTACTATCAAGCTTGGTGATAATAGGTGGCAGGGTCAAATTTAAGAACAGGTCAGACCTGTTCTTAAGGTGGCAAAACGAGGAGAAATGCTTCATTTCTCCTCGTTTTTTGCTTTTTCCATGTGTGCTGCCTTGTGCAGCACACATGGAAAAAGCAAAATGCCAAGGTTTGTTTTTGTACAGGGAGGTGTCCCTTCCTGGTCGTAAACCAACCTCTTTTTAAAAGGCCATTTTGTAGCTTACATGTGTGCTGCATAAAGCAGCACACATATAAGTTACAAAATGGCTTTTCAGCTTTGTTTATATGCAGGAAGGAACTCCTTCCTGTACATAAGCAAACCTTCCCTGCCTGCGCTGGCGTTAAGTTGTAAAACTTATCGCCATCGCAGGGGGAAACGCTAGGCTGCACCATATCCTTGGTAATATGGTGCAGCCTAGCGTTTCCGAAGTGGAAAAGAGAGGCGTTAAGCCGTTAAGCGGCTAACAGGTCTCTTCGCCACTTTGTTGCTAACATGCCCCTTAGTTGTTTGATCTGTAGAGACAACCCCCTCAGTAGCATCACCCAACCCTAGGAAGCACCAGGACAGTTATAGCACTTTATAAAAGTTGTTTAAATGGTTGATGTGAAGGCAGCAACTTGAGTGTATGGTGTATACTTTGTCAGAAGCATCTAGTCATATCTAGCCTTTATCTGTAATGGATGTATCGACATACCCATACACATAAACAGGGTGAGCAGTTATACTATCTTCTAACAAGGCAAATGATGCCAGAATGTTCTCCCTAAACTGTTCTTGAAAACAATATGAGAAGCACTTTCTGGGTCCATGTTACAAAGTTTAACACAGGACAAATGTTTTAAACAAAGATCCAATCCAAGGGATTACTGCCCAAACCACCATTTCCTTATCCAAGGTTTAATGTTGTCTTGCGCAACTTGTGAAACTATGGATGTTCATTTATATTCCTCGGCAAAAAAAGAGTGCCTTTTGATATAGCAGTGAAGCCAAGTGAAGCATGTACAGACCATTTACATCAGAGCACTCTTACCTGCCAAACAGGTTCGATTTTCACCAGCGACCACCACGATCCAGTCTCGCTGTATTGTGATGGATGTCGCAGTACTGGCTAGGGTAGCAATGGTCCCAATAGTGATAACCACTAGGTAGCAAATCGTCTGGATTTAGAAGGCACAGAAATGTATTATAAATATAAATGGTCAATGACAGGTGCTGTCAAACAAGTGGATTTAAGATTTTTCACATATTTTAATAACGTGCAGTATGTCATGTGCAGGAATAAAAATATTAAATTGTTCCATGGTTGGACAGTGATAGCAGAGACATCTTGGTGGCCTAGATTGGTTGTCAAATTTCACAAATGACCAGTCAGATTTCTTTTGATTTTGTGCAGATCACATACATCTCCTCATGCTTTGCACAAATCATACAATTTGACTGAACTGGTCATTCCTTTACCAGCGTATGTGGATAAACATAAAGGGATGTGTGTAGTGGGGGCTAGCATAAATAAATTGTGGTTGGGCGTGCTGGCGCCCATCTCATCATAGTGCGGAGCGGGAGCACGAGCGGTTGTTGTGTTTACTCTTTGTTGTCGCGACCTTCCTCGCGCGGTTCCTTTGCCGCGTGCCCTTGCCCATGGTGCTATGACGTTTCTCCATTCCACTATAGAACCTTGGGCGAGGGTGGCAGTTGAGGGGCAGTTGGAGGACTACTCAGACAAATCCCAGCGCACTTTAAGACCACCACTCCAACCACTATCAAATCCATGTACGCCATGGAGTAGATTAGGAATAGACATTTGTGGCCCTATTTGGGAAAATGGTGAGCAGGTTTTCCTTATTGTTCTGGTGGATCATTTCTCCAAATGGCCAGAGATAGAAATGGTACACAGTGCTGATGCTAAAGCTATCATTAAGGTCATCAAGGTCTTAAAAACCGTGTTCTTAAGGGAAAGATTACCCAAATGTTATTATCAACGGTCCACAATTAATTTCTGATACTTTAAAAAATGTATCACTGACAAAGGCCTTTTTCACAAAACTACCTCCCTGTACAACCCAGCTGGTAATTAATGGTGCACTAGGGAGATTTAACTGCGTTGTGAAAGGTGTTGTACAACTTGCTAATCATAACAACCTCTCATAGAGGAAGGAATTAACTCATAACTTATGAGCTTTCCATGTCACACCCTGTGAATCTACTGGTTCTAGTCCATTTGTGTTATTAAGAGGCAGAATTCCTATCACCAAAGACACTATTGGGTGGTTAACTCCTAAGAAGGTGGACTGGTCCATGGAAACAGTCAATAGCAGAATTTCACACGCTCAACAAACATGTAAAAATTATTACGACTCCAAACTTGCCTGCAAACATGTCAACATTCACGTAGGCGAGTGGGTCAGAGTCAAAAGTAGTGGCTGTGTTAGAAAAGCACTTAGCCGTTATTACCCTGCACAGGGTGAGGTTACTCCCTCGAGCGATCTGGAGGAAGGCACTAGTGGTAGCTCCAACCTGGAGGAGAGTTTCACCAGACTCAGTGACCCTATTGTATTTTCAAAAGATGACCTCATTCCTGACATCTCCGCTGGGGAAACTATTGTTAGCACTCCACGTGACTCCATCACTTGTAGTGCTGATGAAACTCCTCAGGCTGGAACTTCTGACATGACACAAGATGGCTCACCCCCTCAGGGTTCCCATGCTGGTGGAGCCATTATCAAGGAACCTACCATTAGTAGACATGGCAGAGACATAACTCTACCAGAAAAATGACAAGATTTTGTATGTGACTAACTTTTTTTCCCTCCAGCATTTGTGGCTGATTTTGCTATTATTGTTTTGTGTCTTCTCACTCCCTTTTTCTTCATTTTCCCCCTTCCTTCCCGTTCCTCGCTTATTTCTCAAATTTCTGTAAATGAGGAGATGTGTTGTATTTACTCTGGGTTGTCCTCGTGACCTTCCTCGGGCTGTTCCTTTGCCTGTGCCCTCACCCATGGTACTATGACGTTTCTCCGTTCCACTATAGAACCTTGGGCGAGGGTGGCAGTTGAGGGGCAGTTGGAGGACTACTGCTGTCACTACCAGATGCCTCTCGCTGTCAGGGCTTTCCTCTGAATAAAAGCTACTTCACTTACCTTCACTTGTGTTGTAGTCTTTACACCGGTGCAGCACTTCTCTGCCGGGATCTTGGTTGTCCACTAACAGGAAAGAGAAGGACTTCCCTTCCTGCTCAGTGGAACACGATCCAACCAATCCTGGAGCTGCCCTCATCAATTTGAGAGGGACAGTAGCTCCAGTATTGGTTGGAGCACGCTAACCCAGAGCTCATTTTGAGGCCTGGTGCCTGTGCCAGCAATCTTCAGGCTATTTTACAGCCTTTGGATTACTGTGTCTACAGTGTGCATGCTGGCCTGGCCATCGGAAGGCGCCCTGCCAATTCGACATGCGCTCTGTAGATCAATGCTAGCATCCTGCATCTGCGGGATTCAGCTGCACCCCAACCCTTGAGCTGTACACTGCATAAGCCGGTGCTGTGGCAAATAAATAAAATGACAATGTCATGCTATTTTATTTATTTGTGCTTGCTTGCTGCGATCACAGCTGGCGGGGCGACGCTTCTCTGCTCTTGAGAAGGAGCTGCACCTGGATGAGCGATTCTTCTGTCACAGCCATAATACCCATTCAAAGCAGGCACACCTTGTGGAAGTCTCCACATGTTTCTACAGGATGGTCTGCCTTTGCTTATCAGTGTGATGAGTACAGTTAATAGACGACATTTCTGGGCCTTTTTATCAGTCTGATGAGTACAACAAATGGATATTTCTGGGCTCTTGTATCAGTGTGATGAGTGCATCTAATGCACTAGCTGGGCTCTTCTATCAGTGTGAGGAGTGCAGCCAATAGACATTTCTGGACATTTCTATCAGGGGGATGAGTACAGTCAGTGGACATTTCAAGGCCCTCGAATCAGTGTGATGAGTGCAGCCAATGGATATTTCTGGCTTCTTGTAACAATGTGGTGAATGCTGCCAATGGACACTTCTCGGCACTTGTATCAGTGTGCTGAGTAGAGTCAATGGACATTCCTGCATACTTCTATCAGTGTAAAGAGCTCAGTCACTGGACATTTCTCTGCACTTCTATCAGTGACGAGCATAACCAATGGATATTTCTACATTTCTGGGCACTTCTACCAGTATGATGAGTAGAGTCAATGGACATTTCTGGAATCTTTTATCAGTGTGATCAAAACAAGAAATGGGCATTCTGGGTCCTTCCACCAGTGTGATGAGTGCAGTCAAGGGACATTTCAGTGCATTTGCATAAGTGTGTAGAGTACTGTCACTGAGCTTGTATGGGCACTTCTGTCGATGTATCAGCGTGATCAGTGCAGCCAGTAGGCATTCATAGGACCTTTGTATCAGTGTGATGGGTATAGTCAATAGACATCCCTGGGCCCTTGTATCAGTGTGATTAGTGTAGCCAATTGAAATATCTGGGATCTTGAATCATTTTGATGATTCCAGTTAATGGACTCTTGTATCAGAGTGATCAATGCAGCTAGTTGAAATTCATAGGCCTTTGTATCAGTGTAATGTGTACAATCAATGGACATTTTCTGGGCACGTCTACCAGTGTGATCAGCACAGCCAATCAGAGGGATAAGTACAGTCAATGGACATTTTGAGGCTCTGGTATAAGTGTGAGGAGTACCGTCAATGGACATTTCTGGGCACATGTATCAGTGTGATTAGTACACCGGAAGGCCATCCCAAGACTTTTCTATCATTGTGGTGAATACAGCCAATTAAAATGTCTGGGCTCGTGCATAAGTGTGATTAAAACAGGCAATGGACAATCTGAGCCTTTCAATCAATGTAAAAAGCAGAGCCAATGGGCATTTATGGGCCATTCTATAAGCACGATGAGTACAATCAATTGACATGTCTGGGCCCTTGAGTCAGTGTGATGAGCACAGCCAATGGACATTTCTGGGTCTTCTATCAGCATGGGAAGTACAGTCTGTTGACATTGTAGGGCCCTTCTAGCAGCATGATGAGGTCTATGAACCTTTTTTGTCTCACCGTCTGCCAAAGGCCAGGTTCTTTAGCTACACCTTTGCAGCACAAAAAAAACATATCTTAATTACACTGTAACTGGTGACTTTATGGCATATTGATCAACTTAGGTAAAATGGCATAGGAAACCATTTATCAGAAATCACACACCCTAACTTTAGCAGAGGTGTCAAATTTAACAACAGTGATATTTTTTCTGGATTTTAGAAGGATCGTTTCTTTCACACATGAGAATCTTTTTGCTGGATTCCCAATGCAGTCAGAGGCTCCTGGGCTTTAACTATGGCATCTGGAATGGTTTATCATTTGTGCTCAGGGACTACTATATTACTAGATCCCAGAATGAATGGCTTAGTTCTTGCATTTAGTATTTGACTTTCAAGATAGCGAGTCACATAAGTCAAAGCTTACACAAGTAGATGATGAAGATTGGACACTTGAAACACAGATAATGGCATAATGGCAGTCAAAATTGATACCTTCTACTTTACTTTAGAAAAGGCAGCACTTAAATATAGATAAGGATAAAAAAAAACTGCACATAAAACAGCGACCAGTTAGGACATCAAGCAGCCTTTCCGGCTGGAGATATGAGCCAAAACATTATTTTAGCACTCTGAACTGGTCCGATGCGTGCAAACTCGGAACGTGCATTGTTTACCTGCACAATTTTCATAGGTTTTTAACTGATTTGCACTGCATTTTACCTGGTGTAAACTGTGGTGGCAAAAACCAGCAGGGTTGACTATTAGAGCATTATTCTAAAGTGATGGAAGGACCTGACCGAGCAGTCAGCCAGAACTGTTCCCGTTGGACCAGGGCCAGGACTGATTTGCATATGGATGGGTCCAAACTTGAGATGATATGGTGAACAAAATAACAATAGACCGGGACACAGCCCCAAGTAATTACCAGTGGCTGACATTAGTTCAAGCATTCTATCCATCACTTTTTTTATATACTGACTCCTCAAGTGGGATGGGTATGCCCAGATATGGGTCCTGTGCTCATTCCCACTGGAACCAAGCTATGCCTGGCTGATGTACCTTACTCAGGCTGAAACTGGTCCTGAATTGCTTGTGTTCCGGTTCAGGAAGAAGCTGGCCTAGAAGTTCAGACGACCTACGTTTATTGGAGAAGGGTCAAGACTAATTTGCATATGGCTGGGTCCAAACGAGGATGGCACAGCGAGCAAAATAACTATGTACTTTGATGCGTCCCGAGAAATTATCAGTGGCTGAGATTAATCTGAGCATCCCATCCGTTACTTTTTTGTATACTTCAGTGTTCAGTTTGAAGGCGCCATTTTATGCCCCACTAAATTAGACTTAATCACACAAGACCTTTTGTGAATTTTTCCCATAAGGTACTATGCTACAGGTTAAAGTTAACGTTCCATTTATTTAAACCAAAAAATACACAAAATTACTGCAATTGATATGTAAACAAAAGCAAGTTGAAACGTTCATGCTTACAAGAGGCCATCCATGATACAGGGATATCAGTTCCGTCTTATAATGGAAGATGACGATCAGCGTGGCAGCACAAAAGGCAACTGAGGCGTTCTGAACAATCAAAGACGTCTGTGCCACTGTTTGAGAGTCCAAAGGCAAGTGGATAAGTCAACATTTTGAATAAAAAGCTCTCTTGAAGCCTCATCCCCCATTTTAAGTATCAAGAGTGAATAATCATATGTTGGATTGGTACCTTTCAGTCTTGCATTCTTGTCCACCCAGTCTCCAATAAGGGCCCCGAAAACAAGCACAGACCCTGCAACCACAAGCCCGTAGACAGCTGTTAATAGTAGGCTATGTCCATAGAGTTCCACCAGAAAGACTGAGACTGCAAAGTGCCACATTCGATCTCCCTTAAATGACAAGATTGGTGATAATAGGTTATTGAAGCGTCTCGCCAATAAATACAGCACATTGGGTTAAAAATCGGTACACTAAAAGTGATTTGCATAATCCAAGAAATGGAGGGGGGGTGAGGCGCTAGTGGTATAGGCAGACAAAGAAATGTATAAAAGGGGTATTCTGATGGGTACACATTGCAAGCCACGTGCTCCTGGTAGAAAACAGGGCAAGACAGATAGCATGCAGAAACGACCTATGTGGGACTGTTCTAAACAGCCCAGATGTGTGCCCCGCTGAGTAAGGCATGCCTCAGTGTTGTAGCTGCCTCATGATTAAGGTGGTTGTTTAGTGCCCTCGTAAATATTTGCAGGGAAGTCAATGCCCTTAGTTCAAGTGGGAGACTGTTCCACAGCAGGGGTGCCAGGTGGGAAACGACCTGACTCACCAAGACTCTTTGTGGAGGTCATTAGTGCACTGCACGAGAGCATATGGATAGGTGGGAGCATAAAGCTAGGGGCTGGACAATTTGGATGTTCTAAGTCATGTGCCAATTTAATAATGAACCAGAGGAGCACTTCCATCATTGTGTTTTTGAGGTACATACAAGAATGCAAATTCTGCTATTGGCCTTACATGCCAGTTGTAAAGTGGTTTAAGATATAAAAGAAGTGGGCATACCTCAGTGTTGGTCAGTATTGCTTAAACATGGTTCAAACACCTGTGAATGATTGCAGCAGGCAGACACATATTTCACTCACCCAAGTAGACAGAGCATGTCCCAGGTAAAGCAAGAACTTTGCAGATCCAAAGGGATTGGCGAACCATACTGCAATGGAAAGAAAGAACAGAGATGGTTACATTGGCCACGCCTTTTATTTGGATGTTCATATTTTAAAGGGGACACACCCTCAGTATGCGCTCATGAAAACAAATCATTTGTAGACTATATACTGCCATACATTTACTGTTTATGATATCTTGAACACGCTCACGTTGTAGTAACCAGACAGCCCACGCCTGTGAATCCCCTGCTGGAAACAAAGCACAGTAAATGTTTACCAACCCTGCACCTAGAACCAGATTCGCAATACGAGCTCTTGCACGTCCGTGTTATTCTATCTGGGACAAACAGTGTGAGTGTGTGAAATTATGCTGTGGGCTTATTCTAGACCACTTTGAAATCACAAAAGTTAATAGCGCATAACTTGAAAACGACCGACTGCCCAGGGCTAGCGCAGTGGTGTCACAGGTTGTAGCTGATCTGCCTGTGGAATGGCAAGTAAGCAATATACACAGAACTAACATGCTATTTTAGGCCAAACGGAGACCGGTGGTGTTATACCTGGAGAGGGTGTGTTTGGGGGGGGTTTCGCTTGTACCTCTCTCAACCCAAGTTGGAAGGGGCTGGCTCTCTTTCCGTGATGTTGTGGTGATGGGCCAGCAGAGCACCAATAAGTTGAAGAGAGGGTAATGTGGGCATCTGGAACTCAGCTAATGCATCAGAAACAATGTGATGTGAGTGTACTGCAGGGGCTTGCTATGACCTCCCTCTGATGGGGACAATGGGAGGTAGGTGAGACATGCGTTTAAAAGGCATTGCAATATGAGGCGAGGTGCTTAGAGCCCGGGTAATGTCGCAATATTATGCTTCTCTGTACTCGTTTGGAGCAGGTTTTCTGTGCTTTACAATACTGATCCTCATTGGAATGTTCATATTTCCCTGACATGCCAATAAAATATTTTGAGAGAAAAACTCACAAAATTCACTCCCTGCTGGGCTTAGTTTGCATCTGGAAACTATTGACAGCGGCAGGACAGTAGTATTACAAAGATGTCCAGGAGTCCAAGATAGATTACGTAGATTTTTGCAGGTATAACAAGGACGTATTAGTTTTTGGTGTTATCAGTGTATCATGAGAGTATCTCATGTTTATTTCTTCCAAAACTGAATAGCTATCTGATATGATGATTATATTCTTTATGACCCATATATGAGGACAATTCATTGTCCCATGTACAGATGACGCCTTCAGGCATCCATAACTGTTGTTAGTTCAACAACTAAACTGGCAACCAGGAGCTGCTGATTTAGTCTTTTTGAGTGGAGGGCGATCTTGGTATCTCATTGTCCCTCTACAGCTCCTATTGTTTAGTGAGTGTGCTGATTTGCTGCCTGATCGGGGAGTTGGCAAATGTGGGTTGAGGAAGGGTGTATTGCAAGGGGATCCTCATTAGTCCTTAAAGGAGCCAGGAGCAGATTCCACAGGGGTTTCTTTTTACTTTGACAGACGCACATCTGGACATCACAGCTGGCTTTTAATAGCTGGCAACTTGCGGTAGTTTTAAGACTGGGTAATACAAGTCTGATGTGTATGGTTGCATAAGAAAGTGCATAATATTAGTTTCCTGTAAAAGTCTGATGCCTTAAAGTACATTCCAGAACTCCTTTAGTCTGAATTGAAGTGAACTTCAAGATGTCAAGATGGCCGCCGGGTAGGAGCTCTTGGTAAAGGCTCCAAGTGCTGGGGATCCCATTTGTTGGTTTTTATCCCCGTTAGCTCCCAGCTGCATCTCCACCATCTTGAGCAAAGCAACACAAAAGTAACAGGATTTACAAGTAACTGGATCTTAACAAGTAACTGGATTTGAACAGTATCTTCCTTACCTGCATGGCAGAGGACGAAACCTGCTGAGGATCCCCGACCTGCCTGGAGGCTGTGCTTCGCAGGAGAAGAACGAGTCACCCCCACATTCCTCTTCGGACCCTGGGCTCCCCCTGGCCAGATGCGGAGCATGATACGGATGCCTGATGCCTGGAGCCCGCTGTGGACGACTGGTGGACCGAGCGGAGTCAGTGGTTGCTTGCGAGTCGAACTGTGGCAGTCCACCGGAGGTGCCCGACCCGCCTGTAAACACCACCGCTAGCGCCGGACATCGTGGAAGTGGACCCGGACTTGGATCACTGCTGGCGCCTGAAGTACGACGGCACTGCGGAGTGGTCCTGCCCGCCTGTAATCACTGCAAAAGACCCCCGGTGTCCCGCTCACGTTGGGAGTTGTGCACCCTGTGCCGCCCGCTTAGCTCTGTGCCTGGCTGTTCGCTCTGGGGCTGATTCCTGCGCATCACGGCGACACCAAAGAAAATAGGCGCTCCGCGATCGTTGACGCAGATGAGAGGCAGAGCGGACTGACTGAGCGCAGGCGAGCGAGGGCGACCCCACCCGTTGAGCTTTGTGCCTGGCTGTTCGCTCCGGGGCTGAATCCTGCGCACCACGGCGACAGCAGAGGAAATAGGCGCCCTGCAGCCAAGGTGAGCTCGGCGTCCCCCCCCACTCCACCCCTTGAGGTATTGCGGAGCCGCGATCTTGGAAGTTGATGAGAGGCAGAGCGGACTGACCGAGCGCAGGCGAGCGAGGGCGACCTCCACCCCCGCGGAGACTCCCATGAGAACGAGGAACACTCGCTCGCGTCTCGTTTTCAGCCGGATCTCCTTTCCGCAACCCCCCCCCCCCCCAATATAGGACACGTGGGAACTGAGGCTGCCCCCAATTGCCCGCTTCTACACAGGAGAGCTGGGCAGGTGAATTGCAGGAAAGGGGGAACAGGCAATCGGGAAACACGCAACAACGCCTATCGAGGCGGGAGGAGATGCAGCTCAGCTGCTCTGGCCGTACACGAGCATTAACCTGCAGCCTGCCTTAAGTCGATGCACAAAGCAGCGGTGTACATTCTGGCTAGACCGTCGTTAAAGGCAAAACTCTGCTGTCAACATCAACGTACTTGCTGAGCATAATCTACAACAAGGTATTTATTTACTCCACTCACTTGTACACAGTTTTTAAAAAAATAAAAAACCTCCTTTGTTCAAAATGGCGGGGTCATAAAACTGTAGCAATAAATCCCCTCCTGTACCTCCGATGCCCACGAGGCTCCTCAACTTAACTCCTCCACACAAGACCACCAAAATAGAGATAAGACTCCCTTCAAGCAAGCTAGGAACTGGGCTTGCTCAAATGCAAACTGAAACTGCCCTTCCCTGCTCTCAAAGCAACAACAACAAACAAAGGACTATCGTCTCTATCTCCACTATTTGGCGGCCATTTTAGACTGGTCTCTCTCTCTCTTTGGCAGCCATCATGGACAAGTCTTTTTCACTATATGACCATACCCTAAGAACTAGCCTCTTTAGACTAATCTCAACTACCGAGTGTCTGCCTTTTATTGCAGTATTATACTTCTACTTATATTTAATGCACCGATCGCTACCTCATATATTTCTGGCTGCTCACTGTGTCATTGTGTAATTTTTGACTCAAGTAGCTTTTTTGTTTGCACCTGTATTTTGTTCCAGTATATCATTATTATTATACTTCTACATGTATACTGTACATTTTTATAAGCTGCACTCATCTCACTTTTTATTCTTGTATTGCACTGACTGCTACCTCATATATCTTTGTACATTTTTTGTAAACTGCACCCATTTCACTTTTTACTCCTGGATTGCACCAATTGCTACCTCCTATATTTTGGTTATGGTGGTTGCTCACTAGTGTCACTTTTGTTCTATGTAACTTACTGTTTGCATTTGTTTTTGCACACGTGTATCACTATAGTTCATCCTCCCATACCCACCTAAACCGCCATCTCAACATGGATCCCATTGGCAAGCACACATATAAAATCAACTACCCATCCACACTCACCAAGAAAGCCGCTAAACGATTTAAACACAACTTCCTGAAGCCCCACCCTGAAACCCCCTTTGCCGACACCTACTTCTCACGGTCAGTGGATCCCTGAACACCGATATCATCTTCCACACCACACGCAGAGCTCAATGGAGAAAAGCGTTCCTCACCTTACTCACCGTCTCCACCACCAGGAAATCCGCTCATGGCCTAACCCTCTCCATCATACCATCCCAACTCTTCCCAGGCAGAGCCACCATTACTATCTACAATAACGGGATTGTCCTATCTCAATCCACAGACAGGAACCTGGAACTTCTAGACAACCTGTTCCCCACTTTCAAAGAGCACCTCTCCAATCCGCTGACCGACACTCATATCTCCTCCAGTCCTACCACCCCTGACCTCACAGCTCCCACTGCCCACAACCCTTCTAACCTAGCTCAACACCAGGTAACTATTACACACTCCTCATTTAGAGACACACCTACCACCTCTGACTTCTCAGCTCCCACCCACAACCCTTCTATCCCAGTTCAGCACCAGATAGCTACCTCACTCGCCTCAAACACAGACACAGATCTCTCCCCCTCCTACACCACTCGCACCCCCACCCCCCCTACCAACCCTCGGACCTCCACACAAACCATTAACACTCCTCTCACCCCTGACATCACAGCTGACATTAACATTCCTCTCACCGCTGACATCACAGCTCCCACCCACAACACATTTAACCTAGTTCAGCACCAGAACGACACGCACAACGACGATTCCTACCCTTTATCCCCCCCATTCTTAGCCCCCACTACCCTCTAACTAACTACCCAGATCACACCTCCTCTCTTAATTTAACTCCCCCTCCCCACAACAGGACCATCTCCAATCCCATTTCCCCCCCCACTCTCAGCCCCATTACCCTTCCTGCACCCCCACCACCACTAACATACACACATCCTCCACCGTGATCTCTCCGCCTACCACCAATGCCCTCACACATACCACCACCCTCCTCCCTACCTCAGCCACACCTGCCCGCCCAAACACTCTCTCCTCTCTAACACCATCCCGTACTCTAACACAACGGAGCCCTGCACAAACACCAGCCCACTCCCCTACCTACAAGCTAATTCCCTGGTCAGTCATACACCTCTGATTTCCACCCCCACCTCCAACACCTACCCCACACTGGACATGATTATGGCCAACCTCGTCCAGATCAAAGAAGACATGCACAACATCAAAGAACTACTCTCCACACCCCCCATACACCCCTCACCCACCTCCACCTCCCCTCCCAACATGTCCCCTACCCTTCCTGTTGACTCTCTCACTCAACACTCCCCACACCGGACGTCAATCCCTGCTCGCAATCGCAACAACCGCCCTCGTCGCCCCGGCAACCCCCCACCCACCTCCACCTCCCCTCCCAACATGTCCCCCACTCTTCTGGTTGACTCTCTCACTCAGCACTCCCCACACTGGACTTCAATCCCTGCTCGCAATCGCAACAACCGCCCTAGACGCCCCTGTAACCCTCCTTCAGGCCTCGACACACTCTCCCTCCTCCGCTCCTACGAACCAGCTCCCCAAAATAACACATCCACCACACACCTCACCATTCCTACGATACACTCAAATCCCCTTAGACCCCCCACACTAAACAGCAGAATCTCCATCCCCAAGAACCTAAGAAAAGTCCCTCTCTCTCTTGAACCCTCTACCACCCTCAACACACCCCGTCACAAATGCACTCTCCTCAACTGCAGATCGGCCTCGAAACATTCCGCCGCCATCGCTGATCTCCTCTTAACGCTGGACCTTGACCTAATCATCCTGACTGAAACCTGGCTAACTGAATCCTCGTCACCTATAATGGACATTCTGGTTCCTCCCAACTACCACATGACAGGTCAGGCAAAATAGGTGGTGGAATCGCATGCATCTACAGGAACAACCTCTCTGTTCTGAAAGTCAATCCCGCCTCCCTACCAGCCCCAAAATCCTGTGAATACATCTGCCTCGACATTATTAGTGAGGGCAAACCAATATGCTCTCTTCACAGCATTTACCACCCACCCAGGGACAACTTCACCTTTTCCCAACAAATCATGGATATGATCTCAACCAATTCCGGACGGCAGCTCACCGAAATATACCTTGGCGACTTCAACCTCCACTGGAACGATCGCAATGACGCGGTGGTAAATAGTCTTAAAAATTTCCTCAATGCCCTTGACCTCACCCAAATATGCAACAGCCCGACCCACGAGAAAGGCTCTATCCTCGACCTTATCATCTCCAAAGAGGACTCTATCCAACTCGAATCCATCCAACCCTGTGACTGGTCAGATCACCATATTGTCACATTCTTCATCAATGAAAAAGTTAAATTTAACCCAGTTCAATCCTCCAAGCCCAAAGTCTGGAAAAGAGACCTGAAAAAACTCAACCCTAGCTCTCTGCCTCCTAACAGCTGCAACCTCCTACTCCCACCAACCGGCACCACGGACGTTCAATCCCTGACTGACCACTATCTCAACGCTATGATCTCAATAATTAATGAGGCTGCACCCATGAAGCTAAAAAGAGTCTCTACTAAAATCTCCAATCCATGGTACGACGGGTGTCTCAATGAGGATAGACGAGACATGCGAATGGCAGAGCGCACCTGGAGAACAGCTCCCTCTGCACTACACCTAAAAACTCTGAAGAAAAAGAGAAACGCCTATTTCAGGAAAATAAAACGCTCAAAATCAGATTTCTTCAGCCTCCAGCTCGACCAAGCAAAAAACCGTCCGAAAAAACTGTTTGAGCTAATCAGAACACAATCCAAGGAACAACCCCAACCACTCAGCACTGAGCGCGAAGCACCCTCCTGTGAAGACTTCTCCGCTTTCTTTATCCAAAAAACTGACAACATAAAGAGCGATCTCCTCATTGACACAAGCCTCTACTCCAAACCCCACTGCATAGCACCCACTCAACCAAAAAACAATGCTACATGGTCAACCTTTGGCACCTACTCTGAAGAAGAAATTGGCAAACTGCTCAGCACCTTGAAACTATCCAATCACCTCACGGACCCCCTTCCTGCTAACGCTGTAAAAGACTTTACCCCTTTGCTCCTCCCACTCTGGACTAAAATTATCAACAGCTCTCTTCAACAAGGAACCATACCTGACTCCCTCAAAGTTGGACAAGTCACACCCTTACTAAAGAAACCTACAGCCGACCCCTCTGATCTGAACAATTACCGTCCCATTACCAACATTCCCACTCTCGCCAAACTGCTGGAAAAATGCGCACAACTACAATTGACTAAACACATTGAACAATTCGATCGCCTCAACCCTCATCAATCAGGCTTCCGAGCAGGACACAGTACAGAAACTGCTATGACTCACATAATTGACGACGCACTTCAAATGCTAGACCAAAACGACACCTGCCTCCTCATCCTTCTTGATCTCTCTTCAGCATTCGACACCGTTAAACATGAGAATCTACTCGAACTACTAAACACAAGAATGGGTCTATCTGGAACTGTTCTCAAGTGGTTCACTTCCTTTCTACACAACAGGTCGCAGAAATTCAAGAGCAACAACCTGATGTCCTCGCCAATACCTGTAACGCTAGGCGTCCCCCAAGGATCCTCCCTATCCCCGACTCTGTTCAACCTAGTTATGGAACCTCTCACCACCTTGCTACAAGCATCCAATGTACACTTTCACATGTACGCCGATGACACCCAACTTTATCTCAAATTACAATCCCCCAAAGACATTCTGCTCCTGAACTCAACGATCAGAAGCACCCAATCCTGGCTTGCCGATAATCATCTCAAACTCAATGCTCTGAAAACAGAGTTCCTCCTGATCTCACCTCCAGCGAAGATCTCCACCACTCAAAGTTGGCTTAAACACCTAACCACACTCAATGTCCAACCCACCATCGTGGACTCAGCAAAATCTTTAGGCATAACACTCGACACCAATCTCAACATGCAGCAACATATCAGCAAGGCAACTAAGGGAGCGAACTTCCAAATCAATACCCTGAGGAAACTTAAACCCTTCCTCCCAGCCAAAGACTTCCAAACCGCAGTACAAACACTAGTCATCCCTCAAATTGAATATGGCAGCATCGCCCTCTGCGGACTCCCCCTAACTACTACCGCACCCCTAAGAGCTTCTCTAAACGCTGCAGTGAGACTCATCACTGGGTCAAAAAAGCACTCTCACATTTCCCCTGACTTGAAATCCCTGAACTGGCTTCCTTTTGAAGCCAGAATACATTTGAAAATCGCCTGCTTGACACACAGGGGGGTACACCTGAACTCACCCGGCTACCTCACTCAGAAGCCGACAATCTCTGGAGGCGCCAGAAACACTAGAGGCACAAACAATCTTCTGCTGAAACCTCGAAGATTCCGGAAGGAAAAAACCTATAAACGCTCCTTCTCAGGAATGGCACACAGGAACTGGAACTCACTCCCTCCCGAAACCAGGCTCATCTCTTCCACAACACTCTTTAAGAAAGAAGTAAAAGCTATCCTCATGGCTAAATACACCTGAACTATTATTTCGGACTCTTTAAAGACTCTGCACCGATCTGTACTACTTGTTTGACCCCATTGCTTATTTGTATTACTTGTATTATTGATTTACATGATTGGCTTTGCCCCCACCTATTGTACTGTTAGCTTCATTGACTTACCTGTTTGACTATGCTCCCTCATGTACCCCTTCTTTGTAAAGCGCTCTGATATCTGCAAAGATCTTGTCCGCGCTATATAAAACTTTCAAAAAAAATAATAAAAAAAAATAATGTGATACAAACATTTTGTGTGAAATTGTATTAGATATTGGCCCAAAAACTCAGCTGCTGGAGTGGATTATTTATTGGAGTGGCAATGCACATGTGCAGAGGGTAAATGCATTCAGTCACACAAGACTTAACTAGTGGACTGCCCTATTGCCCCATACAGTAGGCTGTAGTGGGTGGGAGAAAAATGTGAAAAGCACCAACAGACCAATGGAAGAAAAGGGCTGTATGAAAGCACCTATAAGTATATTATACATAAATGTTTAGTATAATCAAACTGTCTTGGCTAACACCAGACCCAAAGAGCCAACTGCAGTGTACAAAACAAAAAAGATTGCTTTCTGCATACAATGTATCTATGACATAACCTCATTTTTGATGATTCAGAGTGCTTTTGAGATGTGAAACTGTGCCTCATGCACACCAATGCAAGCATTCCATAGGAGGCAGAGGTATACACCAAATAGCCAATAACATGAGATGAGCGAAAAAAATGTTCTTGGCTTAGCCAACGCTCAATTTATGCTATTTTAACCCCTTCGCTGCTCATGACGAGCTCAGCTCGTCCTGCAGTACACTGGTCGTGTGCTCATGACGAGCTGAGCTCGTCATGAACAATGGGATTTGAAAAATTTCAGCATCCAAGAGGAATTGCCTCAGCATTGATGTGGTTAAAGAATTGGTACTAATAGGTCATGAAGTTTACTGCACTGTTGCACCAGATCTAAAAATATTAGTGATTCATAGTGCAGCCTTTTGCTCATTATTTTGTCATCAATGGCTGTTAAATAAGAGTCTAAACAGTTAAAGAGTAAATAATTACAGTATGTGGAAACACTAAGGGCCTGATTCTGATGCGGGTTGGAAAGCTTCCCGACCGAATTGGTTTGGAAATGGTTTCCGATCCACTTGGATCGGGAGATTCCCACCGACGGAGTACAATGCATCCGTATACTTCCGAATACAATTTGGTTGGACTCCCATTGACTTCAATGGGAGCATATGTTCCTAACCGCATCATAATTGGGCCCTCGGTCAGGAAGACACGTTCCCAATCCAATTTGTAAGGAGCAAATGCTGTTAGGAGGCCTTCCTAACCGCATCATAATCAGGCTCTAGGTGGGAATGCAATCCTACCCTCATCAGAATCCATACTGTTTCAATTTGCTGCTAGAAGGGTGCCTTTGTGGGTTACTCAAACCTGGCACAAACCAATGATACAAAAACAGTTTTCTTTCTCTGGATGACATTCACCCCAGATGGATTTAATGATAAACCAGTCAATTTCTTTACACTTTACAAACTGGAACAAGAAGAAAAACGAAGTCTAATGTAAAGCAAATTGCCCTTGAACTGTATCTGCTACTTTCTCGATGCCAAATAGCATGTGATGTCGAGGTAGACTGCTCTTCTCACAGCTAATTTTATTGGTTTATAGATCCAGCTCTACATTTGATCAATCTTTTTTGTAAAGACTTTGAACACTTTATTAAAATTAGTGCCAGAAACACAATACAGCCGGAAGAAGACATATGTCAATTCTAAATGTAATTAGTAATGTGTACTTGGCTCTTTCCTCTCTTGGTGCAGGTTTAGATATGTGTTTTAATAATAGCCTTTATCCAGTTTTTTTTCAAGGGGATTGTGAATGGCAGCCTTGGTTGAGGTTGATGATTATGAGTGTTGGCAGAGCCTCTTCTTATACTTTATCGACACTAAAATCAATTAACACTAGAGTCACTTCAGTCACAAAAGTCACTAAAGACCCTATAGTCACTAAAGACACTAAAGTCAATTGTCCCTTGTACAGAGGAAGCCTTCAAGCATACATACCTCTTATTACTACAACTACTAAACTGGCAACCAGGGTCTGCTGACAACTTTGTTTCAGCTACCGGACTCTGCCAATTGTGAGTCCTGCCCTGCAAAGAGGTGCCAATCTTGTCAGTTCGTGGCCTTGAAAGTGGGTTCTACATCTGTTTTCCTGCAGGAACGACACAATGATGACTTTATGCTGATCAGAACCGACGCAGTGCCCTTCCACACCGCCGCAGTGCAGATCCATAGACAGACCTGAGCGGCTCGATGACAGCACAGGACCCGGTTTGATGATGACGCATTGCCTGCATTGTAAGGATTTCATTGATAACACGTGACCCGACAGTGAGGCTCGTCTTCGACACATCGACCAGACTGAGTGAATCGGAACCAACGTACAGAGTCTTTGACGGCGACCCTTGCTCGATCCGAGGTACACTTTCAGCAGGCCCATGTGAGTCCTGTAGCCAGCCTGTCCTCCATCACAGTCGGCCTAAAACTTTGGATTTACCCGAGTCAAGAGCGACCTCAATTAACCCCTAAGTGCTATTGACTTTTTAACATATTGTAGTTTCTTCTTTAAAAATCCATATCTTGATTTCTACTTTTGGGATGTTTGCTATTTATGTCTTTTTTTACTCAAACAAATATTCTCTATTTTTCTAAACTGTTGTGGAGCCTTGTTGTGGTGTTTTCACTGTGTTATTGTAATTTAAGTGTTGCACAAATACTTTACACATTGCCTCTTAAGTTAAGATTGACTGCTCTGTGCCAAGCTACCAGATGGTGAGCACAAGTTAATTTAGGTTGTGTATCTGGCTTATCCTAAATAGGATTGTGGTCCCTACTTGGACGAGGTGAATACCTCTGCCAACTATAAACACAATTTCTAACAACTGCTGTATTATAAACAGTTTGGTGCAGCTATTCCTCCACAAGATGGATGGAATTCAGCTACTGTGACACGTATTCTTAAGCAGTTATTTATTGTGTCCTTTGCTTTATATTTAATGCACAATTCCTCATGATTGGTAAGGTTATAGTGCAATATGTGTGTAGGTGTTATTTTGAGTATTTCCCTTCTGTAGCTTTCATGCTGTACCTTTTCCATTTGCATGAGAAGGTTGCATCTGTGCTGTATGTGCCATGCTTCATCTATTCCTGAAGGAAGCTTGCCTTGTTTCTTTCAATGTTAATTCTGTCTTCTTTCCGAAGCAAACTTGCACCAGTCTTCCGCTGCGTAATGCAGTGCTATAGACCAATTTTATGTAACAAAGTTGTTTATATCTCTCAAGATATTGAGGCATTGCTGACTCCTGCATAATGTAGAATATAGGGGTGATCCACTTAGAGATGGTTTAACTGGGGCTGTGAGCATGGCTCTAAGGTTGTATGGCAGAGTGCTGTGTTGTGCATTTTAACAGACTATGTAGGATAGATAGACATTGCAGCTTACAGAATCTTTGGTTTGGACCCAACGACAGCACACCAACCGTAATTCCACTAACGTGGTATATCTGGTGAGTTGTCCATGCAAAAAAAAGTATGTGGGCATGACCTGCAGAAAAGTGAAGGTAAGAATAGGGGAACACAAGAGCAACATAAGACAGAAGAGGAATACCACCAAGTTGTGCTCCCACTTTATCGAAGCAGGCCATAACTGTGAGGAGCTGAGATGGACAGTTCTAGAAATGTTGACAGATAAAACTATGAATGTAGAAAAGATATTGTTTGAGAAGGGACAGAGGTGGGTGAACCGTCTTCAAACACACCTCACAGGTCTTAATATAATATACCGTGGCACCAATTCACATAAAATCACATCTGATGATTATGCCCGTATTTAATGTCTTGAGTACATGAGACAGTTCCACACATAACTCAGAAAATAGAGAGCCTTCTTCATCACTTCTCTAGTCTATAACTTCTACTCACCATTCACAACAAATGGTGGGTAAGAACTTTCATAGAAACATCCTCTCCTCTGTCTCTATATCCACTAAAAAACGAAGGTATACATAAGAAGACACGCAGACTGAGCGTTTATTTGACCCGGCATATAGCCCTCAATCATTATTTACCACTACCGCCTACAGCGGTCGCTTAAACTTGGGGCACTTTTAAATTACGGGTACTATACCAGTTCATTGTGAACCATTAACGCTGTGACAGTGATAACCTAATTTATGTGTCCGATTTTTTGTATGCACACAATAACCCCGGAGACATTTATATTGTGCAGCGGTACTGAGGAACATCGTATTTGTTGCTCCTTATCTTTAATTAGTTTCCAGTGGGTAGTTGGCCCATCATTTCTAAATACCCATGTTTTTCAAAAGCATTAATTACACAGTGCAACTCATCCCAACTACATAAAGTTAGCAGAGTTTTGAATGGTTGAATGTAACCGCAGTCCTATTTCTATGGCGATGTTTCCTTAAATAGGAAGTAGGAACGGCCTCCTTTCGTCCAGGGGCAGAGCCAGCACAGGACGTGGAGACCGTTCCAACACGCAGGTGAGAATGGCGGTGATACACTAAACAAACTCGGAGACGAACTGGTAAGACACGCTGGCCCGTTAATCGTGGTCCCCTTGTTCTCCTACCTTAGCTCGGGTTGAGAAAACACCCACGCACCCTGAAGACGAGCGCTAACCTCTTAATCAAGGTAAAGCATTTTTCGTATTTACACGGAGCACACTAACTCGTATTTAAAGCCTAAAATCAGTCATGTAATTTCTTGGGTAGCACGCATTATAACACTAGAGCTATGCCTGCGTATAAACTGCTGCTTCACTGTTGAAGTTGATATCTTCTGACATTTACGAACTGTCAGTTGAGTAGAAACCGGCAAAAATTTCCCTGCTGTGCATGTTTGTGACTTAGCCATCTGACAGCAACATTGGCACAGTAGGAGACGTCTAAAGTAGAGAATGAACAACACTCACGTTTACAAGTAGAATTACTACAGTCTCAGCATTTATCTCTGATTTACTTATTGATTTTATAGACACTTATGATTTTGACTGAATATCATAACTACCAAATCATGCATTCTTTGTTTTTGGAATGTGGCTCACAGTGTTCTTGGCTCGGACCCAGTGTGTCCCCAGTGTTTCCTCCTTCTGTTGTTAGTGCTTACAACACGATGCACTTTTATCTGTTAGATACTCTAAATTAGAGAACATAATCAGTGCTATATCTAAAAAAAAACTGAATTTCACAATGTGATAGTTTGTCTTTTTGTTTCCCTATTCTAGGAAGCGAAACTAACAGTGCAATCAAGTGTTGAAAAGACACTTTTTTCTGTAAACTACACAAATGGTGTAAGTACTTATCTGTCTGTCCTGTATGTCCTGACGAATGCTCTATAGACCCGGCTGGGCCACAAAGAGCAGAAACATGTTGACCGTTTTTGAAAAGATATAAGGTGATTCAGTAACTTGATCAACCACCATATCCAACCATTTTTAATAACTTTACCTCTCCTTTTTATATAAAAGGTTCTTTTTGGTGAGGCATTGTTTTTTAGTTAAAACTCTTTTCTTTTCTTTACCTTCTCTCTGGGGGTGCCCCTCATTCTCTAGACACTGCTACCCAGACCAGAGATTGCCTCAGGATGAGGCTGGCATTTAGCACGTAATTGGGCACCCGATGACTATGCCATAACGCTAAACGTGGGGCGGATAACAGATATACACCGCATTTGGCATCATAGCGTTTATGAGTGTGATCCATTATAACCAATGGTTATGAAGCTACAACTGTCCATTCTCCTTTCTGATTAATTACCTATTACAATGGGGAATTGAATGGACCTCGACTCCTCCTCCCTCCTGTTTGATTACGTGATATATGCTACGTGTCCAGTATGTGGTCAAAGGTTATGCCCAATATCACTTGACTGGTGATAGAAAATTGGGAAAAGGTGTAGCTTGTTGAAGTGCTTCAAATCCACAAACTCTATTGAACTCTACTGCATAGGCAATATCACAAGAAGGCCACAAAGTAGTTCGCTTAAGTTCCAGGGACCATTATAGTGCGCTTTTTTAGATGAAAAAATATTGTTTACTTTTGAACAATGTTTTAATTTTTTAAGATTTATGATGTTGTGGCAGCTTCTGCAACAATAATAGTTTGATAACCTAATAAGAAATAGAAGGGATAACAAAGACAAAAGGCTGGTGGCCAATGCCAGACCGATTGTCTTTGTCAATGCTTGTTTTTTGTTGTTTTAAAAAAATCTTTTTATTAACAACCAACAGTGAAAAACATCAGGTGACATTAATCGCTTTCATAATTGCCATTATTACAATTCCATATCATTCAAGATAGTAAGCATAATACATAGATAATGGATCAAGGGGACTCATGCACCTCCACTCCATCCACACACATCGGTGGCGCACAAATATCTCCACAATATTGATTCCAGTCCCCCCAGACCTTTCCCCACTTCTCGGGACAACCACGTGTCACGTACACTGACCTCTCCCTAACCATACAACAGTCTAAATCTTCCACCCATTTTCCGATCCGGAGCAGCTGGCTAGCTCCCCACAGTTGAGCAATATTACGCTTCGCTAATATACATGCCAACGTAGCCCATTGTCTCCTATGCATGTTCAAATCTGCGGGCTCCCAAACATTTAATAGACATCTGCGGGCTTCCAGTCTCAACTCCACCCCCAGGACTTCTCGCAGTGTGTCATGGATTCTTACCCAGTACTCCAGCACCACTGTACAATGCCACAGTATATGCATGAAAGTTCTGATCTCCCCGCACCCTCTCGACACTCTCCGCTCTCCGCTCGACCCATATGAACCAGGCGAGTCCCGGTGACATATGTCCTGTGAAGAATCTTTAATTGCACTAATCTAAGCCTCATCTGATCTGCCACCACTCGCGGCGAGGCGACCGCCTCACGCTAATCTTCTTCATCCATCTTGACCCCGTCTGCAGTCCAGTGAGTCCTGACGAGTACTATTGGGTCCTCCATGCAATTTATAAGCTTTTTATATATTAATGAGACAGTCTTCTCCGGGAGGTGGCCATCTAGCACTCTATCTTCAAGCGGGGAAACCTCAGGAGGCTTTGTGTCTCTCGGAATATGCATGAGTAGCGCATGTCTAACCTGAAGGTAGCGATATTGCTCATTGTCATGAAGACGATACTGTTCCTTAAGAGAACTAAAGGCATGTACTCTGCCCTTCCCCCAAATATCTCTGATCTGCGTAATCCCAATCAGTTCCCATTTGTCAAATCCATTGGACTTCCATAAGCTCCCCAGCTTCTCCGAGTTCCACAATGGGGTTGCTAGGGTAAGCTTCCCCTCCCACTTGAGATGTCTATTTGCCGAAAGCCACACTTGGATAGCATGTACCGTGGGTCCCGCAAGGGGGAACCGGCGGGGTCTGGCGTAAAGTGTCCTGGTGAAATCGCCCCCGGCACCTGCCAACGATCCATGGCATACCCGGGATCCCCAGGGGGCCCATATATAGCATGGTTCACCGCTGCTAATTGAGAAGCCCATTAGTATTTCCGAAGGTCCGGAAATCCTATCCCCCGTCATACCAGGGGAGAGTTAGTTTAGAGAATGCGATATGGGGTGCACCGTCCCAGAGAAGCTGTCTCTGGAGGGCTTACATTTCCTTAAAGTAGGAAGCCGGCACCTGGTCCATTGTGTTCTGGAGCGCATAAAGAAACCGGGGAAGGGCCATCGTCTTGAATAGTACCGCCCTACCCAGGAGCGATAGAGGAAGCACCTTCCAATGCACCACATCTCCTCTAAGCCGAGCCAGGGGAGGGCCCAGGTTATTAGCGTATCTTAACTTCGGGTCAAGCGTGACATAAATACTGAGGTATCTAAATCCTGTCGTCTCGATTTGTATCGGGCAGGTCTCCGGGATGACCGGTGGGTCTCCTCTTAGTACAAACAAAACTGATTTCGCCCAGTTTATGGCAAAACTGGAGTATCTCCTAAATATGGCAAGCACATCAAGAAAACATATTAGGGATCCCAGTGGATTGGTGAGGTAAAGCAGGATGTCGTTGGCATACAATGAAATGTTATCATCCCATTCCAACGTCCATCGCAAGCCTCGAATAGATTTATCCCACCTAACCCACGCCACCAAAGGCTCCTGGGCCAGGGTGAATAAGAGCGGGGACAAGGGACATCCCTGTCTCATGCCCCTGCTAAGGAGAAAATCGGCCAATTTTTGATTATTCACAACCACTCTAGCCAGGGGATTTGCGTATAGAAGGCGTACCCACACAATACACTCCGGTCCAAAACTCATCTTCCCCAGAACTGTGAACAGGTAGGGCCACTCGAGCCTATCGAAAGCCATGGTGGTGTCCAATGACACCAGTACTGACGGTTCCTGTATCGTCGGTGTCTTACCCAAAATCCCGTACAACCTGCGCAAATTAAGGGCCGTATTCCGACGCAGCATGTAGCCGAATTGGTCTGGGTGTATCAATGTGGTAATGACTTTGACTAACCTCGTCGCTAGCAACTTTGCCAACACCTTGGGCTCAGCATTCAGCAACAAAATGAGCCTGTAGGAGGAACAGAGCGTCCTGGGCTTCCCCGCTTTGTGGATGACCACTATGTTGTCCATGTGTTGATCATAGAGGAGCTGACCCTTCTCCCTACTCTACGCAAACATGGATCAGACAAACTGAGCTACTTTATTGGCACTCAGTTTGTATAGCTCAATGGGAATTCCGTTCGGGCCCCTGGCCTTCCCGGAATGCACACCTCTGATAGCCATTGCCACCTGATCATTAGTGAACGGAGAGTCCAGGTATTCCCGATTGTCATCCAACAGCGTGGTCATCTGGATATCTTTAATCATGTCACTGTTTTCCGCCTCAGAGTATACTCCAGCCGATGTATACACCCCATCATAGTATTTCATGAATTCGTCCCCTACAGCTTGCAGGTCTACGACAGTACTGGAGTTTTCTCCCTGCAATTCTGGCACTCGCCTCGGGGCCCATTCCCCCTTTCCGAGCCAAGCTATCAGTTTACCAGCTTTATCCCCGGGCTCGTGTACTCTGCTTTGAGTCTCTTCAGTCCGCAACCAAGCCTTGTCCCTAGCTAGGCTTCTATATTCATCCTGCCTCAATTTTAACCGATGTACGCCCTCAGTAGTTGTTGGCCTGGACACCTCCTCCTCCAACCTCGCCACCTCTGCCTCTGCCTTCTCTATGTCTGCCTGTCTTTGTCTCTTTTTCCCAGCTACCTGAGATAAAATCTCCCTCCGAATAACTGTTTTATATGCCTCCCAAAGAGTCTGTGCCGAATCTATGGTGGCTATATTTTCTAGGAAGTATCTCTCCGTGATTTTAACAATTTCCTTCTTGGTTGCGGGGTCTTTCAAGTGCCATGCGCCGATGGGGGCTACTCTGCCTACGTCCGTCTGTCCCACTTCCAGCTGAAGGCAAATTGGAGAGTGGTCAGAGAGTCCCCTTCCCAGGTGTTGCACTTCCCGAACCGTAGCGGCCTGTGCCGCTGGTACCAGCACATAATCTATTCTAGAAAGGCTATGATGAGCCGCAGACACGTGCATGTAGTGTGTCCCTTACGGATTGCGCACCCTCCACCCATCTACCAACCCCGTTGTTTCTAAAAATTCGGGAAGCCACCTCTGCGCCGGCCGCAGGGCTTGGGCTGGGTGTCTGTCCACCTCTCCATCAATCACTGCATCAAAGTCTCCCCCTAGAACAAGGAGGCCCAACGGCAACATCAGGAAGAATGCGCCCAGATCCCTGAAGGTGTTGGATTGAAGGCCGGGCGGGACATATATAGAGACGAAAGTAACTGTCTTCCCTTCCCACTGCCCGACACCCCAACATATCGACCCTGCTGGTCAGTCCAAGTAGCTTGAATATGCAGAGGGAAAGAGTTCCTCACCAGTACCCCAACCCCCCTAGACCCTGTAGTAAACCCAGAGTGTGCAGCCAGCTTATAACCCCCTTTATGTAGGGCCATGCAACGGTTGCCAACAAGATGAGTTTCTTGGATTAGCACTACGTCTGGGGAAGTACGTCTAATCAATTGGCCAACCATTCCTCTCTTAATTTTATCACAGAGGCCGTTCACATTCCAGCTAAGCACAGTTATCCCCGATCTTTGTCTAACATTCGGCATTGTGCTGGTATGGAATCCATATTGTCATAACATTATCACCTGATGTGAAAAACAAAAAGAAGAAAAAATCACATTGCGCCAACAGTTCAGCATGCAAGAAAACCTCAATACTAGGAGAGCCCATCGGTTCCGACTCCCACCCCCCACTCTGGCACCCCTGCATAGGCTGATGCCCATCCCCATCTATCAGTGTGCCTGTCGCCCAATAACTAACCTACTAACTAACTAAAGGTAGTAACGGGGAGGAGAACCAAACCCCCCCTCCAACTCGAAAACCACAATCCCCAAACCTAGGGAAGTCCACAGCCATCTTACAGTCAATGAAATGAAGCTAATAAAACAGCTGTGGAGCCCCTCACCACCAGACAATCCGAAACAGCCTCCATCACTCCTGCTCCTTCTGCTACTCTCCTTCAGCTCGGTCCTGTCTCTCCCGATCACTCGAGTGTCTGCTCTCAACCCAGTCTGATGCCACCTCAGGGTTATCGAAGATCCAGGCTTTCCTCTTCAGTTTCCACACGTAGACGAGACACATACATCGT
The DNA here is from genome assembly GCF_964263255.1 of Lissotriton vulgaris. NCBI lineage: Eukaryota > Metazoa > Chordata > Amphibia > Caudata > Salamandridae > Lissotriton > Lissotriton vulgaris. The sequence goes on from NC_141687.1 coordinate 459,274,083, forward strand.
GGCGTTTTTAAGTCCCTTGTCTCTAAGTTTCTTCTTCACCCGAAGAAAACTCTGCTGTTGTTTCTGCACCATCTGAGTGATGCCTTGGAAGAAGGAAAGAGTGGCATTCTCGTATCGCAGGGGGGCCCCCCAACGCGCCGCCTGCAGGATCACATCCATGTCACGAAAATTCAGTACTCTCGCAATCATCGGGCGAGAGGGAGCTCCAGGCCTGTGCCTCCTCCCCGGCACCCTATGGGCCCGCTCGATCGTGAAAAGGTTGCTTAGCCCCTTAGGCTTGAGATAGTTGAGGATAATATCTTCCATGAATAGATCTGGCGCCGGGACCTCTGCTTTCTCGGGCACCCCAAGGATGCGTATATTGTTGCACCTGGCCCTTCGTTCGTATTAAACGAGCTTCCAGTCTGTCAGGTCCCTGGAAGCTTTAAGCTCACGCACCTCCGACTGCAACAAAGACACCTCTCGTCAATTAAGCTGGCAGTCTTGATGTCGAGCGATTTAACTTTTTCACTTGCTTTTGTAAGATCTGCTCTTATCAAGTTTAACTCAATCGTGACGTGTCAAGTTTATTGTCCAACGCTTCCATTTTTGGACCCAGGGATGATTGGACACCATTTATGGCCGCCATGACGTCAGTGAGTGTGGGCTCCACAGGAGAGCCCAAGGAAGATCTTCCCGCCGATGGGGTCCGACTCGAGTCTGTAGGGGATCCCTTAGGCATCGTGCATTGGTCCAGTTTGTTAGACTGAACACTTTTCGGCCCCCTAGAGGATCTGGGCAAGGCCTTGTCCGCGTCAGGCTTAGTCGCCATCAGGGCGTATGTTACCCCCCGTCATGGCCCTCACTTTACGAGATCTCCGCTAATGTCCGGAATCCCAGGGCCCACCTCGTGTCTCCGAGCAATTCTGTGACTACCAGCAATTCCGCCTAAGACAGGTACCTGATGGCAGTGGAGGCCGTCACTTCTCAGGGAGCAAGCAGGAACATCACCATTCATTCCAACTCCAGTGGCGATGATGGATTTTCCACGGGGCGGCAGCCGCCTCTTACCACAAAGACTCCTTACCTCAACCGCAGGAGAACACCCCATCGCCTCTCCGTCAGTCAGCAGCGCCGGGGGCCAACGCCGGCAATCACCCAGCAGCCAGTCACTACAAAGGTTGCACGGCCGCTCCCCTGTTCTTGGATGACGCCCACGGCGTCCCGAGGCCAGATCTGAGATGCAGTGTGCAGGGGCCAATGTACAATTCAGCAGGCACCATTAAGCCACAGATAGTGTGCCCCACCCCTGCTGCCTCCTCTACTGGGCCCCAGTATTACACTCGGCCTCCTCTCCAGGGGCAATCACATCCAGGCTGGTTTCCTCCCGGGGCCCCTGCACCCAAGTGCATCACCAGCCTCGCTCCACGTTAGGGCTCCCCAGACACCGCCAACCGCCCTTCCCCGTAAATCCAGTTGAGCCCTCAGGGACTCTGCCTCTCCGTTTCCTCCCGGCCGCAAGTTTATGAGCTCGGGCCCCTTTGCAGACATGGGGCCACGTAGCTTGCAATTGTTAGATCCCAGTGTCTTTGCAGCCAGCTGTGTACATGGCCGGCCCCTCGCAGGCAGGAAACCGGAGCGCGGCTATTCACCGATGGAAGGGGCCCGCTGGTACACCTTCGCAACACTGCAGAACGGATCTCCTCCTCTGCGCCTCCCGACGTCCAGCCAGTTCGTGCCCCCAACATGGGGTCGGAGACCTCACTGATGCAGGCAGGTCCCTTCTGTACCTCAGCGTCTGCAGCATCAACCGCTCATCCCCGGCACCGCGGTCCCGGGGCCGGACCGGCAACATCTGGTTTTACGGCCCATGGGCCTCATTTATGAAAAGTGACGCATCGCTGCGTGAAAACAGTGATGCGTCACGCCTTGCGATACCAATGATGCGTCATATTTAATGTATGACGCATCATGTCGCAAGGACTTACAGATACGTCAGTATTTCTGACGTATCTGTAAGCGCAAAAGTGACGCATTGCTGGAGTGTGTCACAAAAGTGACGCAACTCCAGCAATGCGTCCTTTCACATGGGGAAAGATCCATGTGAAAGGGCTTGCGTCAGTCTTACGCCTGCTGTGACGCTGCTGTGACGCCTGCTGTGACACAGTGAAATCTCATAGATTTCACTGCGTCACCATTATGAGGCTTTTTGCGGGGGAACGCCCCCTCTGCATACATTATACCTGACGCAGGTATAATGTGGCGCAGGGGTTTAAAAAGTGACGCATCTACTCAGATGGGTTACTTTTTAAATATGGCGCAACAAGGCCCATTTTTTACGCCGCTGGTGCATCCCAAAAAGTGACGCACCGGCGGCGCAAAACTGACGCAAGGCCTCATAAATAAGGGCCCCGGTGTTTATCTATTAAGGGTCGGCCGCAGTCGACACGCAAATCCCCAGCTCGGGGGGGGGGGGGGCGAGAAGGCCGCAGACTGCCGGCCGGCGCAGCTCCGGCACCAGACCTCGCAGGAGAACCAGGAGCGCCGCAAACTGCGTCGCTTCTGTCCGGCCATCAGTTGGTGGGGTCCGGGGTCAGGATAGGTTGCAGGATAGTGGAGTTAGAAGAAGGGGTCGGCAGAGCCGAACCCTCACACGGCCATCTTGGTCTCATGCGTGGCTCCTCTTCCCGTCAATGCTTGTTTTAATATTGTAGGCAGGAATCAAATACAAGTCAGACACATTGGCTTTACCAGTACTTTAAGCATGTGGCTCCTAACCAGCGCCCCCTCCTCTCCGATCCTTTTCATTACAGTTGTCATTTTCCTGCTATCGTGACCTGATGGGAAGTGCTTGGTGATCGGAATGGCACAGGCACCTTCATACTGAGTGCAGGGACAGGGTTAGTGTGCGTCTAAAACGTGCAGAATGTTTAAGAAACTTGAGCCCACAAGTTAGGTGCGCAACTACTCACTCACATCACTTGCTTTAACCCCTTTGCTGCGGCGGGAATTCTGCCGCAGCGCTAAGGGTGTGGGGTGGCCGAGCGGCCCTCGCATGCTCGTGACAGAGCCGCTCCGTCACGAGCCGCGGTTGAGCTGTGCTCGTGACGGAGCGGTTCCGTCACGAACGCGCCCGCTCAATGGAACGCTCAGCGCAGGCGCGAAATTCGCGCCGCGCAGGCGTGCCGAGCGGGCCATGACGGAACCGCTCCATCATGAGCACAGCTCAGCCGATGCTCATGACGGAGCTTTTCCGTCATGAGCATAGAACGGGTTAAACCGATCAAAATGGCCTGGGTGCATTACTTCGAGTGGCGAGAAGCAGGGCATTGGCATCCCACGTGCAGGTCTTGGCTCACAGCAGGTGTCTAAAACAAACCCTGCCATTCAGTGGCAGCACCTTCTTAGCGTACTTTATCATAAGATAAACGGTGCTATTTAAGAGACAACAAAAGCTTTGACAAAGCCAATAGGTCTGGTTTTAATGTGAAAATGCATGGCTGCAGTATTTCTCCATTCCTACTCTTGCATGCGGTACACATTGAAGCCAGACCTATTGGCCTTGCCACTGCTTGTCTTCATGATTTCAGGATAGGATTCTAGCTACCTGACTCTACATTAAGCTTCAGATTATCCGCATATGCTATTTGCAGGTGGATCATTCTGTTACCAGTCAAACGCATAACAAAACACCCTAGCCGAAGAGATATTGAAGAGTGATGCTGCTCCCCATTTCACACCTCTTCCCTCAAACGCATAACAATGCACCCTGGCTGAAGAGATATAGAAGAGTGATGATGCTCCCCATTTACCACCTCTTCTGTCAAACGCATAACAAACCACCCTAGCAGAAGAAATATAGAAGGGTGATGCTGTTTCCCATCTCCCGCCTCTTCCCTCAAACACATAACAAAGCACCCTGGCTGAGGAGATATAGAAGAGTGATGCTACTCCCCATCTCCCACCTCTACCCTCAAACGCATAACAAAGCACCTTAACTGAAGAGATATAGAAGAGTGATGCTGCTCCCATTCTCCCGCCTCTTCCCTCAAATGCATAACAAAGCACCCTGGCTGAGGAGATATAGAAGAGTGATGCTACCCCCCATCTCCCACTGCTCCCCTCAAACGCATAACAAAGCACCCTAACTGAAGAGATATAGAAGAGTTATGCTGCTTCCATTCTCCCTCCTCTTCCCTCAAATTCATAACAAAGCATAAAGAAGAGTGATGCTGCTCCCCATCTCCCACCTCTCCCCTCAAACGTATAACAAATCAAATAGAAGAGTGATGCTGCTCCCCATCTCCCATCTCTCTCCTCAAACGCATAACAAACCACCCTGGCTGAAGAGATATAGAAGAGTGATGCTGCTTCCATTCGCCCACCTCTTCCCTCAAAAGCATAACTAAGCACCCTAGCTGAAGAGATATAGAAGAGTGATGCTGCTTCCATTCTCCCACCTCTTCCCTCAAACGCATAACAAAGCACCCTAGCTGAAGAGATATAGAAGAGTGATGCTGCTTCCATTCTCCCACCTCTTCCCTCAAACGCATAACAAAGCACCCTAGCTGAAGAGATATAGAAGAGTGATGCTGCTTCCATTCGCCCACCTCTTCCCTCAAAAGCATAACAGAGCACCCTAGCTGAAGAGATATAGAAGAGTGATGCTGCTTCCATTCTCCCACCTCTTCCCTCAAACGCATAACAAAGCACCCTAGCTGAAGAGATATAGAAGAGTGATGCTGCTCCCATTCTCCCGCCTCTTCCCTCAAACGCATAACAAAGCACCCTGGCTGAGGAGATATAGAAGAGTGATGCTACCCCCCATCTCCCACCGCTCCCCTCAAACGCATAACAAAGCACCCTAACTGAAGAGATATAGAAGAGCTATGCTGCTCCCATTCTCCCACCTCTTCCCTCAAATTCATAACAAAGCATATAGAAGAGTGATGCTGCTCCCCATCTCCCACCTCTCCCCTCAAACGTATAACAAATGATATAGAAGAGTGATGCTGCTCCCCATCTACCATCTCTCTCCTCAAACGCATAACAAAGCACCCTAGCTGAAGAGATATAGAAGAGTGATGCTGCTTCCATTCGCCCACCTCTTCCCTCAAAAGCATAACAGAGCACCCTAGCTGAAGAGATATAGAAGAGTGATGCTGCTTCCATTCTCCCACCTCTTCCCTCAAACGCATAACAAAGCACCCTAGCTGAAGAGATATAGAAGAGTGATGCTGCTCCCATTCTCCCGCCTCTTCCCTCAAACGCATAACAAAGCACCCTGGCTGAGGAGATATAGAAGAGTGATGCTACCCCCCATCTCCCACCGCTCCCCTCAAACGCATAACAAAGCACCCTAACTGAAGAGATATAGAAGAGCTATGCTGCTCCCATTCTCCCACCTCTTCCCTCAAATTCATAACAAAGCATATAGAAGAGTGATGCTGCTCCCCATCTCCCACCTCTCCCCTCAAACGTATAACAAATGATATAGAAGAGTGATGCTGCTCCCCATCTACCATCTCTCTCCTCAAACGCATAACAAATCACCCTAGCTGAAGAGATATAGAAGAGTGATGCTGCTTCCATTCGCCCACATCTTCCCTCAAAAGCATAACAAAGCACCCTAGCTGAAGAGATATTGAAGAGTGATGCTGCTTCCATTCTCCCACCTCTTCCCTCAAACGCATAACAAAGCACCCTAGCTGAAGAGACATAGAAGAGTGATGCTGCTTCCATTCTCCCACCTCTTCCCTCAAACGCATAACAAAGCACCCTAGCTGAAGAGATATAGAAGTGCTACGCAGCTCCCCATCTCTTCCACTTTGGACAAACAGTCAGAGTTTTAAATGGATATTTAGAAGTACAGGAACTCACTAAGGAGAGTACCTGTTTGATGCTGGAAAGTGCCGCTACGCTCATCAAATGTATTGCAGCGGTGATGAGAAGTGCAGGTACTAACCCTTCTAAAGTAAAAAAAAGTGCAGGTGCTCAGTACCGGACAATGCCTGTCATTTAAAGCACCGCCAACAGTTATGTTCCCCATAAAAGCTTTCTTACATATCGCATTCCGTTTCAGCGTATCCCTCCGGATTCAAGGCGCCTGCCTGTTCAAGTGTTGTTGGAAAGCACGAGTTCAGTAAGTAACAGCTGGCGTCGCCATGCCATGGAATATTTTACTATTTTCGTTTCCAGGTTTTGAATCACAAGAGAATTGGCGGGTACAGTTGCTTGGCACTCCACGGAGCGCAGGTCTCTAGGCACTTTAAACTAGGAATACGCAGCGGCTACGTACTCACCACAGCACCCGTGGCTAGTTTTGACGCCCTCTTCTCCGCTCATGCTTCCGGTGGGCACTTGTTTTCCTCCTAGCTCACCCTTTCGCACACATCAGAGGTGTCGCATCTTTCTGCTTACTGCGTCGGTGAGTGTTGTCTTCTGGGCGCAGCCCGCAGAGTGGATTTCCGACTCACAGCAGTGCATCAGAGCAGCGCCCAGTCACGTTGTGGGGCCTGTGTTTCACACTCTACGTGCTGCTTGCTGCTGTCACCATACCTGGCCTCAGGTGAACATAGCGCAGGAGGGCGGCTGCTAGGCAACCAGATCCAGCGCATTACAGCCTCAGGTCTGTAACCTAAATCTACCCGCCATTCTGTCAAGTCACCTGCCCTTGTCACAAGCAGCTGTAAGTGAACGGAACGCTAGAGCACACCGGACATCCGTAGAGCACACTGTACTGGAGTTTAGCATGGGACAGGGGGAAGTACATCTAACCTACTAAAGCACGTGAGCATGCTGCAGGAAGGAAGGCCTCTCACGAGCGTCGCATATGAGTAATTTGGTCCGGCAGGGAAGAAAACGTTCTTTACGGAAAATTGGGTTCTGAACACGGTCGGATTGGGATCACAATTTGGCCAGGGCACTGACGAAAAAAGTGGCCCACATTCAAGGGGCGTGGCCCACAATTACGGGGCGTGTCCCACATTCAAGGGGCGTGCCCTTTCATGAAACACTTTTTGGTTATACAAGTCAATGTCCTTGAATATTAGATGTAAATACATTAGGAATTTGGACAAGTATGATAGTGCACTGTCCAGTGACCAGCTGAAAGGGGCCCTCAAAGATCAGAAATTGGATTATAAATTCAAATCTGTTCGGAGCAGGGGCCCAAAAATATGTTTGACCCAGGGCCCCCAAAATCCTTAAGATGTTTGGCACAGAAATGAATTAAAGTGAGAGGATACTGTTCTTGCACAGGAGACACGGGGGAAAGGTGACAATGGCGCCATTCTGAGCAACTAAAAAAACAGCAAGGCCCCTTTCTGTCACAAAATTATTCGAGCCCTTCAGGGAAGGAGCACCTAATAAGCAGCGAAGCCCCTGCTATTACTAACCTACTCAGCCCTCCCCAGACCTTCAGCTAAGGAGCACATGAATAGCAGTGAGGCCCCTGCAATTAGTAAATTAATCAGCCCTCCCCAGCCCTCCAGGCCTCAGGGCAATGTCCTGGCAGGGGAGCACAAAACACAGCGGCTGGGTCATACATGGTACCCAGGGGGAGGCTGAGGTGAAGATGGTGCAAGTTACAAAGATCACCTGGCCCCCATAGCGAGACCCATTCTTCCTCGCCCACTATTCCCTCTGCCGTTTTTCTCTGGACCCCGACCCGCCATCTTGTCCATTCCCTCGTCTTGTACTCTTCTCCCTCGTTTCCCCCTTGACGATCCTCAAATGTTTCTTCCCTTTTCTGTTTTGCCTTTTCTCCATACCCTTGTATCCCTCCCACCCTCCCTTGGTGCTGTGACTGCGTCCCCCCTCTGACCCCACTTAATGGAACGCTGCCTGAGAAAATCTACTATGTGTGTATATATATGTATATAGAGAACTCTAATCACTAGTATATGCAGTAGACCTATGTACTCTCTACCATTCCTATGTGACTCTTAGAGTATATCCATTTGTTTCTTTTCCTTGAGTGACTTTACTACTTATGCATTTGCAATTTTTCTTTCTGTTTGTATCTCTTCCTTGTGTGGCTTTACATCTTGTACATTTGCAATTTTTTCTGCTTGTATCTTTTATGTAACGCATGTAATCCTAAGTCCTTATGTTTCGCAACTGATTCTTATGTAAAGCGCTCTGACACCTTCTGGTAAAGTTCGCGCTATATGAAATTGCATTAAATTAAGAACAAAAAACCCCCCAAAAAACCTAACACTGTTTATGTACTGCGTGGGCCCCAGGGGGGCCGAGGTGAAAATGGCTCAAAGGCCGGAGCAAAACCTGGCCCCCAGGGAGGCCGATTTTTGCAAACAATCACCCCCTCCCCAGCCACCCTCAGCCTGATTTCTTTGCTGGGCAGGGGGTGAAGGAGAGGCCACAGCGGATACTCACTGCACAGTGAAGCTGCATTCATTTCTCTGTCTCTGTCTCCATGCCCTCTGTGGGCCATTTTTTTTCTCCCCTTTCCCAGTCCACAGAGATCAAGGAGACAGAGACAGAGAAATGAATGCAGCTTCACTGTGCGGCTGGGAAAGGGGAGAAAAAAAAACGGCCCACAGAGGGCACGGAGATACCGGCCCTTCAGCCCATGCCCGAATGCCCGCATTGGCAATCCGCCCCTGGTTCTGAAGTAAGTAAGGAGGGGCTCTCACAGGAAGGAGTAAGGAGGAAAGCCATGTGCGGAGGAATGGGGGCAGAGGGGGAGGAGGGAGTCTGCAGAGAGAATTGGGTTCTGCAGCAAGTAGGGGCCTCTGCAGAAAAGTTGGGACCTAGCAAGCATGCAGGAGGGAAGCATACAAATTGGCAGTTCCTCTGCAGGATTAGCGCACGTGATTCTAAAGGTGGAGGAGCAACAGGATGGAGGAGGGGGTTCTATGCTGACCGAGGGCCCCTGCACAGTGAGTGTTCTGCAGGAACGATGGAGTTCTTCACAGAGGAAAGGTTTCTGTGGTGTAGGCTGGTGCATGGTTGGATTGGGATTAAAAATCGTCCCGGGTGCGCTAAAAAGAAATTGGCCCATATTTGCATATTGTCTGTCCACAAAACCCTGCTTCAGCGAAGTTTTATTTAAACAAAAAAGTATGGTGTGTGTGTGGGGGGTTGGGGGGGTGGGGAGGGAGTGGAGATAAACAAAAGCACGGATTAGTTGACACTGGTGAAACACACCTGAAAACAAGTGAGGCCACTTCTGCTCAGGCCCCCTGCCCTCGCTCAACCTGCATATTAGAGAGAAAGGGAGTGACACCCCTGCCCGTCCCTAAATGGGAGGTAATGGTTGCGTTTCTACTTCCAAAAAAGCCTCTCAGGCCGCTGGCGGTATCCGAACATTGCAGAATCCACCCAAATCTACCCCCCAGACTGCTAAAAAAAAAAAGCAGCCCACAGCTGGAACTAGGACACCGGCCCCTCGGGCATTGCCCGAGTGGCTGCATTACCTATCCGACGCTGGGCTGGTGCCTTTAGGGAGTAGCGTTTGGGACCGGAAGAACGAAATCTGCATGGGTAAAAGCATTGTTTAAAAAAAAGAGATCCAGCTGCTCGAGGAAATGACTTAGTTACTTACCAGTAATCTTCATTACTCCGAGTCATAGTTTTCATTCTCACAGTCACCCACGAGCACAACGTGTTCAGGGCACAGAATTCACCCATAGAAAAATAACGTCTGACAGGAAGTACCTGTCACCTGACCTATAAGGGTGGGGCAACCCCACACCACATCCTGCATACCCACAAGCAAAGAAGCAATCAGAAGGACCCCCAACACCCATGGGCGAAAGCGAGGGAACATCGCTGTGACAAGAAAGACTATGACTCGGAGTAATGAAGATTACTGGTAAGCAGGGCTTTTAGTGGGGGGGATGTGGGGGGCTGAGCCCCCCAGTTTTTTTGTAGGGGCCTCAAAAGGAGGCTCTAGGGGGCTCTATTTTCAGGCCTCAAAGGTCAAAGGTAGGGTGAGCAGATGTCCCGGTTTTTGTTTGGTGTTACTAGTGTGGGTAACATGTCTTGATAGTGAAATACTGCCAATGGCGTTTTTCACTATTGAAAGGCTATCTTGCCCATAGGATAACATGGGGAATGCTGTGTGACATATTTACCTGCATATCTTCTCATAACCGCAAGATAGACATATGGAATCTGGTATCTCTGAACTCAGAATTTAATAACACATCCTTTAGTGGAGATGGTTTTTAAATTATAAGTTTGGAAATAGCACTTTTAGAAAGTGGTTATTTTCCTGTTCAACCTTTCTGTGTGCCTCTGCCTAGTTTTGTATTGACTGTCTTTTTTGTGAGTGACAGGGACTGGGGGCGGCTCTAGGAGGCTGGCTGAGTCAGCACAGGGCTGAATAGACCCATCTGCATGTAGAGTGGTGGGAGGAGTAGCACCTGGGTCTCAATAGGGTTGTGCCTGCCTGCCACAATGCTGGCTCTACCTCCTGCGGTGCGTCTGATGGCCCTGGACCACACTCACAAAGGAAGAAGAGGTGCACCTACAGAGTGCACCCAGAACTGGTTTAGATTGGGTCCAGGACCCCTCACACAAGAAGAACAAAGACTTTTGGGGTATAAAATAAATACTGGAGCCCCAGTAAAAATAGATTAGGAAACTTTGTGATCAAGAAGGGATCTGTGCTGAGTGTCTGGGAGCTGACCTACAGTTGCTGTGATTGCTGAGGAAGGGACTGTCTGCTGTGTGCTGTGTCCCCCTAAGTTGAAGAGGAGCTGTGCTGTGTGCTTTGCCCCTCTGAAGCCTGCCTGTCTCCAAGGACCTAAGAAGAGCTGGTAACTCAGGGATACAAAAGTTCTCCAGCACCCGCCCTTCTAGTTGCTGTGTGGGTCTCTGCGCTGTGACTTCCTGAAGCTGCCCCGCTGTGAAATCTGTCTCGATGTGCTCATCGATTTACAAAAGGGGGGGTGGTGATGAACAGAGTGTCTGAATTGAGCAGACCACTCTAACCCAGTCCAAAGATCAGGGCTTGATCCATCACCGTTATTTATCTCACTGCCCCATCCCAGCTCAGAACCTGGCTATATGCAAATCAGTCTGTCCCTGGCCCAGTGCATCATGGGAACAGGGCAGACTAAACTACCAAGCCAATTCTTTACCAGAAAGGAGACAAGCTACCGGGGACCGGTTTCTGGCATTTCAGCCGTCTTCGGCCCGGCTTGCTTGAATCCTGATGGAGCAGTGAGAAAGGGACTCATGTCTGAGTATACCCTGCCACACCTATAGTGGCCAAAATCGATTTACAAAAGGGGGTGGTGATGAACAGAGTGTCTGAATTGAGCAGACCACTCTAACCCAGTCCAAAGATCAGGGCTTGATCCATCACCGTTATTTATCTCACTGCCCCATCCCAGCTCAGAACCTGGCTATATGCAAATCAGTCTGTCCCTGGCCCAGTGCATCATGGGAACAGGGCAGACTAAACTACCAAGCCAATTCTTTACCAGAAAGGAGACAAGCTACCGGGGACCGGTTTCTGGCATTTCAGCCGTCTTCGGCCCGGCTTGCTTGAATCCTGATGGAGCAGTGAGAAAGGGACTCATGTCTGAGTATACCCTGCCACACCTATAGTGGCCAAAATCGATTTACAAAAGGGGGTGGTGATGAACAGAGTGTCTGAATTGAGCAGACCACTCTAACCCAGTCCAAAGATCAGGGCTTGATCCATCACCGTTATTTATCTCACTGCCCCATCCCAGCCCAGAACCTGGCTATATGCAAATCAGTCTGTCCCTGGCCCAGTGCATCATGGGAACAGGGCAGACTAAACTACCAAGCCAATTCTTTACCAGAAAGGAGACAAGCTACCGGGGACCGGTTTCTGGCATTTCAGCCGTCTTCGGCCCGGCTTGCTTGAATCCTGATGGAGCAGTGAGAAAGGGACTCATGTCTGAGTATACCCTGCCACACCTATAGTGGCCAAAATCGATTTACAAAAAGGGGTGGTGATGAACAGAGTGTCTAAATTGAGCAGACCACTCTAACCCAGTCCAAAGATCAGGGCTTGATCCATCACCGTTATTTATCTCACTGCCCCATCCCAGCTCAGAACCTGGCTATATGCAAATCAGTCTGTCCCTGGCCCAGTGCATCATGGGAACAGGGCAGACTAAACTACCAAGCCAATTCTTTACCAGAAAGGAGACAAGCTACCGGGGACCGGTTTCTGGCATTTCAGCCGTCTTCGGCCCGGCTTGCTTGAATCCTGATGGAGCAGTGAGAAAGGGACTCATGTCTGAGTATACCCTGCCACACCTATAGTGGCCAAAATCGATTTACAAAAGGGGGTGGTGATGAACAGAGTGTCTGAATTGAGCAGACCACTCTAACCCAGTCCAAAGATCAGGGCTTGATCCATCACCGTTATTTATCTCACTGCCCCATCCCAGCTCAGAACCTGGCTATATGCAAATCAGTCTGTCCCTGGCCCAGTGCATCATGGGAACAGGGCAGACTAAACTACCAAGCCAATTCTTTACCAGAAAGGAGACAAGCTACCGGGGACCGGTTTCTGGCATTTCAGCCGTCTTCGGCCCGGCTTGCTTGAATCCTGATGGAGCAGTGAGAAAGGGACTCATGTCTGAGTATACCCTGCCACACCTATAGTGGCCAAAATCGATTTACAAAAGGGGGTGGTGATGAACAGAGTGTCTGAATTGAGCAGACCACTCTAACCCAGTCCAAAGATCAGGGCTTGATCCATCACCGTTATTTATCTCACTGCCCCATCCCAGCTCAGAACCTGGCTATATGCAAATCAGTCTGTCCCTGGCCCAGTGCATCATGGGAACAGGGCAGACTAAACTACCAAGCCAATTCTTTACCAGAAAGGAGACAAGCTACCGGGGACCGGTTTCTGGCATTTCAGCCGTCTTCGGCCCGGCTTGCTTGAATCCTGATGGAGCAGTGAGAAAGGGACTCATGTCTGAGTATACCCTGCCACACCTATAGTGGCCAAAATCGATTTACAAAAGGGGGTGGTGATGAACAGAGTGTCTGAATTGAGCAGACCACTCTAACCCAGTCCAAAGATCAGGGCTTGATCCATCACCGTTATTTATCTCACTGCCCCATCCCAGCTCAGAACCTGGCTATATGCAAATCAGTCTGTCCCTGGCCCAGTGCATCATGGGAACAGGGCAGACTAAACTACCAAGCCAATTCTTTACCAGAAAGGAGACAAGCTACCGGGGACCGGTTTCTGGCATTTCAGCCGTCTTCGGCCCGGCTTGCTTGAATCCTGATGGAGCAGTGAGAAAGGGACTCATGTCTGAGTATACCCTGCCACACCTATAGTGGCCAAAATCGATTTACAAAAGGGGGTGGTGATGAACAGAGTGTCTGAATTGAGCAGACCACTCTAACCCAGTCCAAAGATCAGGGCTTGATCCATCACCGTTATTTATCTCACTGCCCCATCCCAGCTCAGAACCTGGCTATATGCAAATCAGTCTGTCCCTGGCCCAGTGCATCATGGGAACAGGGCAGACTAAACTACCAAGCCAATTCTTTACCAGAAAGGAGACAAGCTACCGGGGACAGGTTTCTGGCATTTCAGCCGTCTTCGGCCCGGCTTGCTTGAATCCTGATGGAGCAGTGAGAAAGGGACTCATGTCTGAGTATACCCTGCCACACCTATAGTGGCCAAAATCGATTTACAAAAGGGGGTGGTGATGAACAGAGTGTCTGAATTGAGCAGACCACTCTAACCCAGTCCAAAGATCAGGGCTTGATCCATCACCGTTATTTATCTCACTGCCCCATCCCAGCTCAGAACCTGGCTATATGCAAATCAGTCTGTCCCTGGCCCAGTGCATCATGGGAACAGGGCAGACTAAACTACCAAGCCAATTCTTTACCAGAAAGGAGACAAGCTACCGGGGACCGGTTTCTGGCATTTCAGCCGTCTTCGGCCCGGCTTGCTTGAATCCTGATGGAGCAGTGAGAAAGGGTGTTGGATCTAGCCCTGATCTCTTGACTGGGTGAGAGTATTCTGTTTAATTCAGAGACTCTGTCCCTCACCACCCCTTGTTGTAAATATTTTTGTCCACCCTAAGCGTGGAAGGGTATGCTCAGATGTGAGTCCCTTGCTCATTGCACCATCAGGATTCAAGCAAGCCGGGCCGAAGAGGCTGAAATGCCAGAAACCGGTCCCCGGTAGCTTGTTTCCTTCCCAGTGTAAGAATTGGCTTTTGTAGTTTGGTTTGCCCTGTTCCCATCATGCACTGGGACAGGAACAGACTAATTTGCATACAGCCAGGTTCTGAAACTGGGATGGTGCAGTGAGCTAAAAAACGGTGTTGGATCTAGCCCTGATCTCTTGACTGGGTGAGAGTATTCTGTTTAATTCAGAGACTCTGTCCCTCACCACCCCTTGTTGTAAATATCGATGTGCTCATCGGCACACAGCTGGGGCGTAAGGTGGTGAGGCCTGCTCTGCCTCAAATGTGATCTGCACCAGAATCGAGTCCCTCACGCTTTGTGTGTGCAGATTAACACACCGCTGAGTAACTTTGGAGCGCCTGCTTTGCCCCCGAGCCCTGGGTGCGCATTGACTCTACCGCCGCCCCTCGAGCTGTGTTGTGTGTCCATGACCGGGTTCGCTGCTCTAAGAAGGAGCCTTGAAAACACCCTGCCAGTATTCACCACCACCGGCCCGGGATTGTCATTTCCGAGCCACACTCTGATTGGTCACAGCAACGAGGATTTCCCCCAGCAACGCGGAGGTTAGTCAGGCGGAGCTACGTTGCATCTGGAGAGGAGCGAGGCATCCCCTAGCAACCGGGGTTACCTCGCACTCGTCATCGAGGAAAGGAGCTGCCTGAACCTGAGGCTGAGGTACGTCCCATCAGGGAAAGCGGCTTCACCGGAGATCAGCGCGGACCACAGAGCCCCCTTCACATCCTAAGGTAACCAGAGTTTGCACTGGGGGGAGATTATGATCACACATGCTACCGGCCGACCTGCCTTCTCTTTACAGGTCCCCCTGTTGCTACTTACGTGTCAGTGGCGTAACGAAGCTTGGGGGGGGGCCCCTGCAAAGTACCTGGAGGTGGCCCCCTCTGACCACACTCAGGAGCTTGGGGAGCCCCACATCATGGGGCCTTTGTTACACCACTGGGGGAGATCCATATTTAAGACTTCTTCTGGACTTTAGCTCAATAGCTGCCCTCACTTTCCAGTTTATAATTCAGTTCCTATCTGGTTGTCAGCCCTCACAGTTGCTCATTGTCACCCTCTCTATTTCTTGAGTCACCGTTAGCACCTCTCCTGCCATGCTCCTTTGTAGTGCTGCTTCTTGCCTACTTTGTTTGGTGGGTCTTACAAGTGTGTTTGCAGCAGTGCGCCGAGTCCTTCATCTACCTCCGTGGCATTTTTGGAAATGAAAGTACCCCAGTGACCATCTATTTTGGCCTGCTGGAACTGGCAGAAACAAATGCCCTTGGAGTAAAGACAGCTCTCCTAAGCTACTTCGAAAAAGTTGAACTCACAAAAAGTCTGCTACATGATATCTTGATTGCAGTATGTTCAGATGGAGCAGCAGTAATGTTCGGTAAAAAAGGAGGAGTAGTAGCATTGCTGAAATCAGAATTTCCAAATCTTGTACTGGCATGGCACTGTTTGGCTCACAGACTAGAACTTGCTGTGGCAGATACAGTTGATGAGGTTGCCGGGGTAAATCACTTCAAGCCAGCTATTTCTACAGCTTCAGAAGATAGGGAAAATGCTTAATACTAGATGGGTAGCATCCAGTTACAGATCTGTAAAAGCTGTTTGGAACTGCTGCCCTGCCTTGTGCAAACATTTTGAGAATTCTTCTAAAGACCCATCCAGACCCATAAGAGACCGGAGTAAGTATGAAGGTCTCTTGAAGAAGCTTACATCCTTTCAGAGATTTGGGGGGTAATGTGTGATGCACTTCAAGAGCTCAAAGAGTTATCACTCTCCTCCGAGAGGAGGGACATTACAATTGTTAATGCCCACAGACTTTTGGTTAGTCAAGTATGTATATTTAGAGCAATGAAGGACTCACCAGGGGAGTTTGCTTCTGCGGCTCAGAGAGCAGTTGACGAGGGCAAATTCAAGAATGTTCCTCCTTTCCATGGTAGGAGTAACTCTGTTGCCATTAATCCAAATCAGTTTTACCAAAGTCTGTCTGTAAATATCAATAAACGATGTGCCCCGGATTCTGAGAAAGAAATTATAGCCAGCTTCAGTGTGCTAGATGCAGGCAACTTGCCTTCTGGTGATGAATGCATTCTTTATGGTAAAACAGAGATCCAGAAACTGTGTTCAGAGTTTCAGCTGCCAGCAAGAGATACTATCCAAGCTTTTAGACTTTTCAAAAATTTCGGTGGAAAGAAAACCCCGGAAGCATTAAAAAAGTTAGAAGTTTGCATGGAAACCCTGCCAGCTTGCGAGACAGGTTTCAGAGCAATTAACTTAATTGCTAATCCTACAAGGGCCTCTCTTGTTGTAGAGATCATTTCTTCATGCTTATGGGTAAAACTCAAGGGTCCTCCATTTGAAACATTTGATGCAAAGCTGTATGTAGAGTTGGCTGGCAAAAGGTAGAAGGTCTGCTAAGAAAATTGTTGTGAGAAACCCCAGCAAAACACAAGACAAGAGTGTATATCTTCAAGGGTTTTGGGAAATCCTGCAATAGATTTTTAAGTTATGTGAATATTTTGTACATGTTTTTTTAAAGTGTTTGATATTATATGGCTTATACTTAATAAATATACTTTATTGCCTATTTTATTATCCTTTGCTGGATGCAACTTCATCATTTTCTTAAGCACACAATGCTAGTTACCTTGATTTAGGCCACGCCCCTACTCAGATAGGCCACACCCCTTTAAGAAATTTGTCACGCCCCTTTTTGAGCACCCCCAGTTTTTTTTCCACTTAAAACCCTGCTGGTAAGTAACCAAGGGCTAGATGTATCAAATGGTTTTACCAATTCTGTGCGAGTTATCTCGTGCCCGGAGCGGCTGCATTTCATCCTTCCTGCGGTTGGGGCCGCAAGTGCATCCTAGCCACGGCCGGAGCCGCTTCACTTTTTTCTCCCGCTGTTGAGGCCAGAACTGCCTGATAGCTGCGGACAGAGCCTGAGCCGCCTAACCTTGGTTCCTCCTGCAGCAGAAGCCGCATTGGTATAATCTTTGCGGCCGGAGACACCGAACATTTCCCCAGCGCGGTGGAAACCGCGAATACCTCACAACTGCGGCCGGAGCTCCTACAACCTTTGTCCTTCACGTGGCAGAAGCAGCGACAACACAATTGCTGTGGCCAGAGCAGCAAAACCTATTTCCTCCTTCAGTAACAGCCGTGAGTGCTTATTGACTGCAGCAGGAGTCAGCAAACATTTTCTTTAGGCGGCAGAAGCTGCGAATCTCGCAATACTGCAATAGGGGCCGCTTAACAGTTCTCTAAGGCGGCAGAAGTAGTGAACATGATTCCCCTTCAAGTAGAAGATGCAAGCTGACCCCTGGTGTGACAAGGATCGTGAAGCCTACGATATTGCACAATAGCAGGAGCCGCAAGAG
The DNA here is from genome assembly GCF_964263255.1 of Lissotriton vulgaris. NCBI lineage: Eukaryota > Metazoa > Chordata > Amphibia > Caudata > Salamandridae > Lissotriton > Lissotriton vulgaris. The sequence goes on from NC_141687.1 coordinate 459,291,623, forward strand.
AGCTATAATCAACACTGACTGTGAGTGAGAATTCTGTTGTGCCGAACGCCTAAAACTCTGCTCCCTCGCTCTTTGCCGCTGTAGCCCAGCCCTACGCTATATCAGACGCCCCACGCTAGCAACAGCACGAGGGGTAAGCGTTAGAGGCAGCGCCTGCACTAGCGCCTTATTAGCGCAGTCAACAAGGAGGAAACGACGACAACGAGAAGAACAGCGTGTGGGGGCCGGTTGGTAGTGGCCAGTGTGGCAGAACGCAAGCGCCGTTTGGCAGCACTGCAATCAGACACGGGCGTGGGCTCGGGAGCAAGGCAAGCACAACAGAGGTAAGTGCCGATTCTGGGGACACCCGGGTAAAACTAAAGGACAGGATAAAGGCTTTTGGACTTAAGGTTAAATGGGCAGAAGGATTGTATCCTAAAAGGCCAACAACCTAAATTGGATATTGTAGAGACTGTAAAACACTAACCAAAGAAAAGATTAGGGATGGCTCCCAAGAAATCCAAAAAGAACTTGGAGCATAAACTTAGATCAAGAGTGACCCTAGCTAATCCAAGCGCCTCAGAAGGAAGTGAAGAGAGCCCTGAGCCAAGCCCAGAGAAGGAGGCGAAGAAGAGAGTAAAACAATGTATGACCACAAGAAAAAAGCAGGGTGGTACCGCCCCAACATCGCTAAAAGAATTTGTAGGGAAACATTTTAAAAAAGGTCTCTCACCGGCAAAGGTCCATGATATAGACATTGAAATAATAGAGGATGTACCACCGAACAAGAGTGTGAATAAAAATGAGAGTGGGAATAAAAGTGGGAATAGGATTTGGTACAATTCCTTACATTTTGAGGATCACTCAATTGAATCATTAATCCTGGCCAATCAGTCCCTACATCTCTTGTTATCGTCAGCACCGTTGTCCTCTTCACCGCGAGGTCTCTTCATCTATGAACCGGAGACAGGTCACCGGGATAGCAAGTTCTCAAAGGAGGACTCAAAGATAGAAGAATAGGATACATCTGATAAAGAGTCAAGGCAAAGAAGAAATGAAAAGCAAAGATCGCCTGAGAACTTTGAAAAGACAGTGAAAGAACAAACCGTGGAAATTAATCTTACCTCTGAACTAAACTTGGAATTTTCAACTACACCCGCTTTATCGATGCTAGACCGTATGTTAATATTACAGAAAACATTAAAAGGACTCTTAGAAGACACACGCTCACAAATAATGACATATTAAAAGCACAAAAAATGTATCTAGCTAAGATAGAGGGTGAGCTACAGGGGATTAGATGCCAAATGCCTGCAATGGTAAGACCAATCTCAGATACCTATTCACAGTCTGTGGCTGAGGATCACCCCGACCCAGCTGACTTATCTAAAGAAAAACAGGAAACATATTTCAAAATGGCCAATGAGAGTAATAAAAAAAGGCGAGGTCTCTAGATTTAGACCTGCAATCAGAATAGGGTGAGTAGGAAGGAAACCACCAAAAAAGGGGATTAACAAGATAGAAAAAAGATTAAGGGAGGAGGTGAATAGAGGTGAGGGTAGGGACCAAGAAATAGAGCCACTCTACCCTAGTATAATAAAGAAGAAAACCCCAGAAACAAACCATAAAGGTGCCATTAGATAGTAAACCAAATACGCAAGGGAAACAAGCTAGGAATAAAACCCCAATTAAGCCTAAAAAGCCCGGCACTTGCCTGGGTTATGGATTTGGAGGAAGCTCTCAAACAGGAAATACCCGGGAGGTAGGTTTTAGTATGCCAAAAAATCATATAAATAAGGTGCAACTGATACAACAGCTAGAATTAAAGGGGGCAAGAAAAGAAGGTAAAGAGGATAAGTGGTTATACTTTGAACCAATCCCAACAGGTAATGGGGGTAAGAAGTTAAGGAAGAGGCTGCCGCTAAATAGGTCACAACTACTGCAAGTGTTTGCCAAATGCCCAAATCTGAAAGGTATAGGGTCAAACGATTTAAGACAAGTGGGATTTAGACAAAATATAGAAGGGAAGGATGTGACCAGAGTATTGATGTACTCGTATCTAGTAAAAAGTGCAATCGAAAAAGCGGAGGGGGAGGTACGGAAAGAAGAGATTAGGATTCTATCTAAAGAGGAAATACACATTGAGGTAGGGTGGAAAGATCAGCAGGGTAAGAATTTTGTAAGGTACAATGCAGGATTAAGAAATAGACAGGTAAGGATAACCGACACAGAAGTAGATGAAGACGCTGATTTGGGAAACCTAAAAATAGTAGTGAACAATTCAGATGTGGAAAATTGGGGGGGAAACTGGAGCCAGGCATCATGCCATGAAGGTCCCTCAAATAGGAATACTGTGGGGCATTGGTAGGAAGGATCCCTAGATGACGTCGAATAGGAAAAAGGCACGCCGCATGGCATAAAAATAGCTTCCTGGAACATAAATGGTCTCAGAGATGATTCTAAACAAGAAAATGTAAGGGAAATAGGAAAAAACACAGAGATCATCTGTATACAGGAAACTTGGCTATGCGGCAAGACCCCGACATTTGCAGGCTTCTGACAATTTAACCGCCCAGCAAAGAAGCAAAGATTTGGGCGCACTACAGGAGGAATAATGACATTGTCATAAACCAAAATAGTGAAAAAGGTGATCGAAATAATGGTAAAATGTAAATCGTTACTTGCATGTAGGGTAACGTTATCTACCTCTGACAAAACGAGTATAATGACGTTGCTGAATGTGTATATGCAATGGGGTAATAGAGAGGAATACGTTGTTGAAATGGGGTATTTTAAAGATGGTATGGATACAATTTGTGAAAAATATGGCAGGGATTTGATCATACTACTGACCAAGTATTAACCCAGGTTGTAGATAATGTCTTTGAAACTAAAGGGAGCAGGGACAAGTTGGGAAACGCACAGATCTGCGAAAGTGAAAGTGGTGAAGATCAACGGCCCCATTCTCTGGTAGGTATCCTTCTCGCCCTGAAAGGCGATATAGCAAACATATTTACAGTCTCAGAGGCAAACCAGGCCGAATTGGCAAATAGGTTTTTAGTTTCTGAAACGAATCAGGCTGCTATTAAATCTTCATGCGAAATTTTAGCTGAGAAACTAGAGGAGATCACAGCGAGAACTGAGGTAATCGAGGCAGGGACACCCAAGATGAAGAGCGCAATGGAGTCTACTTCTTTCCAGCTGGAGAAGTTAGCTATAAGAATAAAGAACTTAAAGATGACCTGGAAAGGCCCGAGAACCATTCATGCAAGAATAACCTAACATTTTTTAACGTACCTGAGGCAATTGAGGGAGAAGATATAAAGGGCTTCGTAATTTGACTTTTGGAAAAAACATTACCTAAAGCTATCACCAACTTGGACTTGAAAAGCGAAATTCAGAGGATACATAGAGATCCGTTTAAAAGGAACCCTGGAAGACAGAAGCCACGGAAAATCTTGGTGAACTTTCTCTCTTATTCAGTGAAAGAACAGATCCTAACAGCAGCGTTAAAAGCAGGCATTATACCATCTCCCTTCTCTGAGTTACTGGCATTCTCCTTTTCTATCAGGTCCGAAATTTAACACATAACAGCAGAAAGGCAATGGGAGCTGGGAAAGAGACTTACAGAATTAAATAGCTTAGGGGCAAAGGCCCAATTAAGGTTCCCAGCCACACTGCGCTTCATGTGGAATAATCATATGCATATGATTCGAACAACTAAGGAGGCAGATACACTTATAGCCCAGATCCAGGATGAAGACCAAGGGGGATGTAAGGGAGACCAATTAACATGAAAATTTCTATTGATCCAGTAAGAAATTAATTGTTTTTTCCTGTTATAAATCAGAGCCAACTGCGAGGTGAGGACCAAATAGGTATCAACCTATTGGAAGGGAGGGTTCCTCAGGGTGATGGGATGCAGGGGGGTGACAGGGGGGTGGGACATTGGAGGGCGGGTTTGGGGAAGGGGGCACTGGGTGGCAGTAAAAAAAATAAAACATTGTCCTCATGCAACTATCTTCGAGATAGTAGGTTGGTTAAAGAGCACCCTTGGCTTATAGATAAGCCTTGTATAAATCATATAAAGTTTAGATCAAAATGAAGGGGGGGCCGAAATATCCAATTTATGTAATGGAATTTGAATGGCTGAGATGTTTGAGAAGGCTAAGATTAATACTAAAGTATTTAGAACGTTCACCTGCGCAAGTAATCTTGCTGCAGGAGACACATTTGAATAAGGCAGAGTTTTAATATGTCTTTTCAAAAATACCATGGCTCCAATGTTTTTGTCAATCCCAACAGACATCGAGTACCCGTGAAGTTGCTATCCTGGTAAAATAGGGTTGTACTTGTATAATAAGGTCAATCCAGACTGACCAAACAGGCAGATGGATTATTGCACTGTTAGATTTTGAGGGGGAGAAGTTGACGTGTGTTTCGTATTATGGTCCTAATATATATGATCCTTCCTGTCTAGTAAAACTGCAAGATAAGCTAATTACGGGAGATCCACCATTCATTATAGGGGGAGATTTTAACATCCTGCTCAACCCTGTAAAAGATAGATCTAATACTAGTCGGGCTATAGGTACACCGAGAGCCCAAAGAGTCATGAAAAATGTATTGATAAATATTAATTTAGTCGACCTATGGAGAGCAAGATGGGGGACAGGGATGGATTTAGTTTTTTTTGTAAGAAGAACCATTATGCTTCCAGAATTGACTATGTCTTAGTTAACAAAGAAAATGTAGAGAACATAGTCAATATGTCTGTTTATCCAAGTAATTTATCGGACCATGCGCCATTAGAATTTTTATGTTCTACAAAGACGAGTTTGCAACAGATCAGGTGCACTTTAAATAGGTTGGCACTTATGGACCCTGGATTAATCCAGGCAACTAAAGATACTACTTTAGAGGTTTGTTTTTTATAATCTAGGGTCTGCCTCGGAAGAGGTTGTTTGGGACACTTATAAAGCTAATTTGAGGGGGTCTCTACGTCGTTTGATAAGTGCAAAAAATAAGCGTGACTCTCTGGAATTTCTTCTCTGGAAGAGAAAAGAGGGCATACTTCCCTATCTAGATCAGAAGTGTAAGACACAGTGGAGGGCTCGAAACATGGAAATCTTTGAAAATGGGGCGAGAGCAGGTGCCCTATTGGCATGGAAGGCAAGGATTGATAGGGCCAAGAATAATATAAATGAATTGCAGATTGATAGCATAGGAACTGAATCTAGTGAGCCCGTAAGTATTCAAAATTGTATCCTGTCTCGTTTTGCGAATCTGTATAAGGAAGATATCAATCCCTCAAATGTGGCAATAAGATCATGTTTGGAGGGTAAAACTTTGCCAACTCTTACGGAAACAGCTAGGGTTTTTATAGATTCACCTATCTCCATGGAGGAAATTAAGGAACATATAAAGAGGGCAAAAACTAAGAAAGCAGCGGGTCTAGATGCCCTGCCCAGTGAAATTTATAAGGAACTGGTGGAAGAACTTTTACCAATACTCCATACTTTATTCAACAAAGTATACAGTTTAACAGGGAAGGTTCCCACCTCCTGGAAAGAGGCCACAATAGTGTTGCTACTAAAGCCGGGAAAGGATCCCCTATTGCCAGACTCCTATCGCCCAATCTCCCTGCTAAATGCGGATTATAAGATCTTTATGAGCATATTGGCAGGGATATTGGGAAAATTAACACCTGGCCTGATCAATTGTGATCAAAAGGGCTTTATGCCCAGGAGAATTATTCAGGAGCAAATCCAGCTGCTAATATATAATTTTAACCTAGCAGAGAAAAGAGGAGATCCCTTGGTGGTGGTGGCATTAGATGCCGCTAAGGCATTTGACCGGGTCTGTTGGAAATATTTATGGGAGGTGGTAGAAAGTATAGGCATGGGCCAAATTTTCATCCAGACCTTAAAAAATTGTTATAATGGAGCTTCAGCGAAAATCTTAATAAATGTTTTTTTTACCCCGAGCTTTAAAATACAGAGAGGGACTAGACAGGGGTGTCCCCTGTCCCCTCTGTTATTTAATATATACATTGAGCTCTTGGTGCAGGCCATCAGGCAGAACAATACAATAAGGTCCTTTAAATCAGGAAATTATGAATGTAAAATTGCTTTATACGCAGATGACATCATAATCTACACCATAGATCCTGATATCTCTATCCCTCATCAAGAAAATCTACTGCTCGAGTTTGGCAAGATCTCTGGTTACATGGCAAACGGAGGTAAGACCGAGATCATGTGTTGGATTCTGAAGAATAGCTACGGCCCCGAAACCAAGGAGTTTAGATACTTAGGGGTATAAATAGTAAAAGATCTAAATAAAATTACCTCGATTAATTTAAAAAAGATTGAAAAGGATATAGACCTTCTTTTCGCTAAGTGGAAAAATCTCCCTTTGTCAATCTACAGGAGGGTCAACTTAGTAAAAATTTCAGTGTTGCCTAAACTGACTTTTCTTTTTAGTGCGCTCCCTCTCATTTTCCGCAATATAGCATCAATAAAATTCAAGGAAAGATAGGCAGTTTCATTTGGGGGCAAAAAAGTGCCAGGTTATCTTGGAAAAAACTACGGAGGAAACTGTTGAAAGGGGGCTTGGCACTACCCAATGTAAATCTATATTTATTTGCCTTTCAATTCAAAGGGATTAGGATGCTTTTATCTATACCAGCAGATACCTCATGGGGTAGATTACTAGGAGAACTAGTGCTAGCAGAAGGCGGTAGTGGGCAGGCAGGGTATTTATATAAGTTCGGGACACCAAGATTTTTCAATAAGGTACGCCTTAAGGTGCTAAAAGCGGCACTTCAGATATGGTATAAACTAAGACGCATCTGGGGTATAGGCTACTTTTCCCCATTTGCACCAATCTGGGATTCACCGGGTACCCCGTCCTGTCTGGGAGACTCTCTGGCAATTCCGATAAGAAGAGCAGGGTTAGAGAGGTGGTCGGGCCTGGTAGACTCGGATGGGGTTCTCCCATGGGAAGTACACATTGTCCCCGATTTAAGTATTTTCAGTTAAGATCTTGGTTTGAGGCAGAGAGAGGAGAGGTGAAGGGCAATTGGGAGCTAGAGCAGCTATTTCAGAGAGTTTTGTTGAGGAAAAAAGAGGTATCATTTTGGAATAATAGCTTTTTGGGTGTGGTAGATCATGAAGTTCGCCCGCAGGAAGCTGCTTGGAATGCCACTTCACTTCTTCAAGATTCTGAAAACTTGTTTGACCTCTCTTTAAAATTAATGTATAAATACATTAAGCCTGCTACACTAAAGAAAAAACATTTCTATGTTCTAAACAGGTTATATTATACCCCGGCGAAGATCGCTAAATTCGTAGCCCATTCTACCTCAGTACCAGCATGCCCGTGGTGCCACATTAACAAGGTGCATGATATGCACATGTTTTTTGAGTGTGCAGAACTAGGCAGATACTGGAAAGAGGTGGGAGAATCTTTGACCGATATTTTTTAAATGCATATAGTGGTGGATCTGCCTCTGGTCATTTTTGGCTTGAATAAGCGGGAATATATAACATCTCTACAGCCCCAGATGGGTTTGCTTCTTAATTTGGTGGTTTTGGCCAGAAGGGAGATCTGCATGAAATGGAAGGATTCTGACCCCCCAACCAGAGAAAGTTGGATTATATCCGCTCTGCGTATGGCGAGTTTAGAATATGAAGAATCATAAACATATATCTAGTCCCCCCTGACATCGTGGGGACGACGCCAGCATATGATAAATGGTTAAGGTCTGGAGAGAGCGGAATGTAAGTCCAATGATTACGCCCAGTCCTCGGGATAAAGAGGAAGGCCGTGAATGGCTAGACGGAAGTAGTAAGCCGGAGGGAGCATAGTTATCATTAAGCGGCTTGTTAAAACTACTGAGTCTATGGCGAGATGAGGACAAAAAAAAGATAAATAATATAAACATTATATAAAAAAGGGATTTGATCATACTATTGGGCGATTTTAACTATAAACTGGACCGAAAGAAAGTAGATTGTTGGTCCAAGAATTGCTGGAGGCTTATGATATAATACAAGTAACCTTTTCCAACTGTGTATCTACATCAAATGATACTCAGCTGGGAAATTTCTTGGGGACTAAAAGCCTCTTTTGCCTAAACGGAAGATCAACCCTAGACTGCCCAGCAAAGAAAACCTTTAAATTAGGGTTGCAAAACTGCCCAATGATTATGTTTTTACGACACCCTGGTGTTTCCAAATATTTAAAGATTTTAAGGTTACAAATAGAGAAGGGAGTGACCATAACCTCTTAGAATTAGAGCTCCCAGATGTACAGTTGAACCCCTGTAGTAATATTATCGAACAACAGGTGGGATACCCTAAGCGAGCCACCACAAAATTATCAGAAGAGTATGTAGCTCGGCTAATAAAACTGCAACAGAATTTAGACCTGGGCATAGTAAGCGGTCAGAGCTTGGATTGGTATGAGGGTAAAATTGAAGAAGTGGTCCAATGCCTCTGCGATGGTCTGAGGAAAGACATAATAAAAGATAAAAGGAACCAAAGAAAGCAGGAGAGACAAAGAAGGTGGTTTACAAAGGAATGTCTGAAAAAGAAAAGAGAATTAAGGAAAACAGCACGTAGTCTATGCCTAAAGTTTGATTGGGGTAAGGCCGATGCCCTCACGAAATTAAAAAGAGTATACAATATGTTAATTAGGAGGGCAAAAAGAGAGTATAAAGAAGAATGTTGGTCAAAGCTGCTTGAGGCAATAGAAACAAAGAATAAACGCCAGTTTTGGACACTAATCCAATCAGCAATGGACCGCCCTGCGGCCACAATGAACTGTGTGGTACAAGAACCAGCTTGGGATGAATATTTGATGGATCTATATAGCCCAGGAAGAAAACCAGAAGAGGGTTTGCAACCAGATTTGAGAGGTCTGATAGCAGTCTTAAAACCTGACTTTTCGGCCTCTAAAGTGAAAAATACGATAAAAGGTTTGAATTTAACAAGGGCAGCAGGTCCTGACAACCTTACTGCCTTGATAATTAAAACCCAGCTGGACTAGTGGGCAGAATTCTTTGCTAAAATATTCCAAGTTATCTTAGAAACTGGGAAGTTCCCTAAAAATTGGAAGGGTGCAATAATAAGGCCCATACACAAGAAAGGTGATCAGCAATCTCCAAAAAACTATAGATTAATTAATCTAATAGATATTGGAGAACAATTTTTCTCAAAAATAATACTAGGTAAACTAAAAGCTTGGGCGGACCAGAACTCAGTGGTACCAGTTGAACAGGGGGATTCAAAGAAGGTAATTCCACCATAGACCACTGCTTCGCCCTCTGGGCACTAGCCCGGAAGTCAATAGAACAAAAGGGGAAATTGTATTGCTGTTTCGTTGACTTCCGGGCAGCCTTCGATCTAGTGGATCGAAAGAGCCTATGGGAGTGCCTGATAAAATATGATATACCGTAAAGCCTACTGACCATACTAAAGGAACTACATAGAGGGAACTGGACCCAAGTTATAAAGGACTCACAAGGGTCACTGACACAGAAAATAGCCATAGGTAATGGGCTAAGACAGGGCTGTGTCCTGGCCCCCCTGCTCTTTGCAATATTCCTAGCCGACCTACCCGCAGTACTGGAGGTAGAAAGAAGTGCAAGTACCAGAATAAGCGGTAGGAGAGTAGCAAGTCTTTTATATGCCGATGACCTGGTGATAATTGAGCAAACAGAACTTCGGCTCCAAAGGAAATTAAATGCTTTTAAAGAATACTGTGATGCAAAGTTTTTAGTTGTAAATATGGATAAAACAAAGATTTCATGTTTTGGTAGAAAGACAAAAACTTTAACTGGTACTTAGGACAAACAAAACTGGAAATAGTAAAATAATATAAATACCTGGGCCTTTGGTTCGACAGCTCCCTAAAATGGTGTATTCACCTAGAAGCTCTAAAAACAAAAGCCTTTTCTTCCATCTGTGGGTTGAAAAAATTCAACAAAGACTATAGGGACATGTCGCATAAACCTCTGCTAAAAGCTTATGAACCTATGATCCCACCCCAAGTATTGTATGGGGCAGAAGTCCTCTTTCTAAGCGGTAAAGGAGGGTGGGATCAGGAGGAGGGTAAGGCCCTAAAAATGCCACTGTCCCTTCCAGGCTGGGCAATGATCCAGGCAATTAGGATGGAGTTAGGAACAATAGCATGGAATAGCCAGGGCCAAATGTATTTTGTAAGATTCAGGAAACGCCAGAACCCGGGAGGAGTGCAGAAAGTCTCACACTGGTGTAGCGAGGAGATTCGGCACAGTAGCTTAAAATGGGCAAAGGAAGCGAGAAGGAAAATCCAGGCAATAACAGTGAGTTGAAATGAGAGTTCAAAACAGCATCCCCTGGATGTAGAATTTACAAAGGTGTCACTCAGGTACCAAGGCATGGAGCAGTCAAGGAACAATGACCTAGAATGCCTGAGGAAGAAAAAATCAGCCCAATGTATAATAAACTCCTGGGTAGATGATGCATCGTATCCATACCTAGAAACCTTACCAAACTATGGGCTTCAGGCGAAATCCTAAGGATACGGATTGGCATTAACCTGTGGTTAATGGATGGGAAAATAAAGGCAGAAATGTTACATCCAGCTGGGTCATACAAATGTGGCATTGGGACCGAATCTGAAACCCAGCATATATTGCTAGATTGCCTTGCAGTTTTAGAATTGAGAAAATTATTTTTACGCCCAGTATTTTTAAAATACAGAATAAGGTCACGAGCCCAAGCCATTGTGTTACTGACAGAAATGATAAACCTTGACATTGCAATTGCACTAGGAAGCTTCATGAAATGCTTAAATCGGCTTGTATGGGACAAACTTAAGCAAGGATAGTAATGTTACCTAGTCCTAAAATCCCATACCCTGAGTATATAAATATTGAAGCTTATGGAAGAGTCATAGATCCAATGGTTTTAATTAACTGCTGCTAAAAAGGAAGGATGTGGACAACAAATTCCCTTTCAACGAGAGTTGAACAATACCACAGATTAAAAACATTTTTATGTTATTTTAATTATTTAACTGCATATAGAATACTTAAATGTTGATGTCACCAGGGGAGAAGGTGGTTACCGGTCTCTTTTTATAATGTATAAGCTAAATTAACTCTGATGAATTAGTGAATTTAACTGTTTATGTTATCTTTTTATGTATGGTTTTATTGTGTACAAGCTTACCCGTCGCGCATTGCTGCGATCTCAGAAGAAAGGAAATTTAAGGAAACTTTTTATGATAACATTCAATTTACATTGTGTCATTTTTATTGAAACTTATTCATATTAATATGGAAAACATTTTAAAGTGTTGTTTTAATTCTGTTTATTTATTTGAGTGCTTGTGGATACACTGTATTTTTTGTTTTTCCGTCTAGTGCGTACACAAATAAATCAAAAGGTTTTCCGACGCGTGAGCTGGCCACATACAGTTGTCCATGTGAGAAGCACGGATTCTCCAAATCTAGCCCACACACTTGCAGCGATTGTTCTTGTGCTTTGTTGATGGTCATTGGAAAAGCGAGTCGCACCGGAAACTGTAAACGTTTAGTATTGGAAAGATTATGAGGCCCTGGGTGACCGGGGGGCCGATATTTAACAAATTTTTCTTTCTTTTTTTTTTTTGTTGCCAGAAACCTTCGTGGGAGTGTACTCAACAACTTTTAACAATTTTCTTTTTTTTTTTTTACATTTATTTTTATGTTTATGCCAGAAACCTGGGCGGGAGTATACTCAACAACTTCCCAAAGTTTCATGCCAATCAGATGAATGGTGTAGTAATGCATAAAGGACAAACAGACAGACGTACATTCGTTTATATATATATATATATGAGATTTCCGTGTGTTTAAAGACAATGGTCTAAATAAACAGAAATAAATAGTTCAATAGTTCAATAGTTCAATAGCAAGAGCCCTTATCAAATCCAGCAAATGAGTCAGGATTTCGTCTGCCATAGAGGTGTTAAGACAAAAAACTTGAAGGATAGTATCCTGAGACAAATGGGAAGCAGAGCACACCTTGGGAAGAAAGGCCATGTAAGGGCGAATGACCATCTCATCCGGAAAAAAAGCCCAAGAAGGGAGGATGGCAAAGCAAGGCCTCCATCTCCCCCATACCTCCCTGAGATACTAGCCACCAGAAAACACACCTTCAGGGTAAAAAACTCCGGGGACACAGAAGGCAGGGGCTTAAACAGGGAGTGCTGTAAAGCATGAACGACCAGAGGGAGATCCCAGGGGGGCCCAGGAGAAGCAACGACTGGCTGCTGAAAAAAGAAACTGCGAAGAAGGTGAGAAGCCAAGGACTCAAAAGGGAGGAGAGAGGCCCCCATGACAGCCTTAATGGTAGACTACTTGCTGCGGCGAGTAGAAACCGCCAGCCCCATCAAGAAACTATGAAGGAGGAACTCAAGCACAGAACCTCCTCACAAGAGTCAGGGATAAATCCCCTTGAAGAACACCAAACAGAGCAATTCCTCTAGTGACATTTGTAAACCCGAAGGGTACTAACCTTCCTAGCATTCTGTATGGACCGAGCCACCTCTGAGGAGAACCCAAAGAGACTCGACTTCCAAACCCACAACACTACCAGGCTGAGGGCCTAGCAAGACAGGAGAGGCAAGCAGAGTGGAGAAGGGGACAGCAGGAACCTCCAAGGGGAAGCAACAGCCAAACAAAGCAGGAGGGGATACCAAAGCTGGCAAGACCAAGAGGGGACCACGAACAGCATAACCCCCTCCTCCTTCGTGATCTTTGCAAACCCCCTGCTCAGAAAGGCAATGGGAGGAAAGGCAAAGAGAAGACCCAGAGGCCAAGGGAAATTCAGGGCATCCACCCCTCATGCCTCCCTGCAAGGAAGAAGGGTGCAAAACCTCAGCAGAAGAGCATCTTGATGGGAGGCAAAGAGATCCAACCAGGGACTCTCGAATTGCACAGAAATCTCCCAAAAAATCAGAGGACATAGGGACAGAGAAATCAAGGAAGGAAGAAAGCGACTCAGTTGATTCGCATGCCCATACTCCCTCCCTGGCAGATAGATCGCCGTCAGACCCAGCAGGTTGGCTTTCGTCCAAGCCCCAATCCGATCCACCAGGAGAGCCAAAAGTAGAGAGCGGGTGCCACCCAAATGATTCAAAGAGGCACGCGCCACCTGATTGTCCGTCAGGCCCTGAACCCACTTGTCCTGCAGATGAGGCGCAAAGTGCAGAGGAGCCTTGCACACCGCTGCCAGTTCCTTCCAATTTGAAGACATCCAGCTCTCCGCAGGAGTCCAAAGACCCTGAGACGAAACAGTCCAGAGGGTGGCCCTCAACCATAAGGTCTGGTATCAGTTGTCAGGGAACAGAGCACAGGAGGATCCAGGGTCACCCCCTTTTCCAGGTTGTCTTGCAGCAGCCACCAGCACAGCTGGCGAGAAATGGTGGGAGTCACCGGAACTGTGGAATCGTAATCCTGGGACCTAGGATTTCAGTGAGACAGAAGATGATATACCAGATGAAGAGGTGTCTGCGAGCCCCAGGAACTAGGACAAGGAAGCAGCCATGTCCCCATGAACTCGCAACCAGACTCTTGCGGAAGCCAATGGGGCACACAGGAGGGATTCCAGACGAGACCTGAGCCAAAGCTGGCAGACCGGAGGAAGAAACACCATCCCCAACCGGGTATCAAAAGACTGCGTCAATGAATTGGAGCTCCTGAGACGGGGTGAGGTAGTTTCTTGAAAAATTCCTTAATTGTGATTAGCAAATTGCTAATCGCATTTAAGGAATACTTTCCCATTCATTTCTATGGGCCAGGAGGCCCATAGGAATGAATGGGAAGTTATTCTCAATTAGCGATTTGCAATTTGAGAATCGCAAATTGAGAATAATTTCAAGGGTGCAGGGGTGTCCAAAAGATTTGCATGGGTGTACATGTGGTGCATATACATGCCCTAAGGGCATGTATGTGCTTCACAGTGCACTTTGAAAAATGCAAAAAAGTGCATTTCAAGGAATTTGCAAATTACTACCAACTTGAAGTTGGTGGTAATTTGCGATTCCTTAAGGCCAATTTGCATTTTTTAATGCTTTTTACATTGCATTTAAAGAATCGCAAAATTTGTGATTTCTTAAATGCAATCGCAAAATAAGGAATTGCAAATTTTGCGATTCCTTATTTTGCATGCAGATTTGCTTAATACATACCATTAGGCCAAATTGCATTCGCAAATGCCAAAAATCTGCGAATTTTGGCATTTGCGAATGCAATTTGGCTTGATACATATGGCCCTTAGTCCAATCTGGCTGCCCACCCTGAGATAGGTAGAATTGTGGAATGGAATTGGCAAGGGCAGCACCCGAAGGATGGTGCCAGGATATATCAAAGAAGGGGGTGCCACAGACATGAGCCCTCCCACGAAAGAGCTGGGAGGGCCCCTTCCCAGCTGAGGGGGGATTCCCAAACGCTTGTCGATAACCAAACCCCGACCTCTCACTGCAGTCCGTAAAGGCATCAGGAGCTTACGATCCTCCACAGATGTCTTTAGCAGATCCTCCAGTTGAGGGCCAAGCAACTTAGCCCCCATCAAAGGGCAAACAAGACAGGAAAGACTTCTGGTTGGCCTCCGCCTTCCACGACCTCATCCAGATGTTACGCCGAACAGAAACAATGGAACCAGAAATAGCTGCTACAGCCGACAGAGAGTCAAAGGTATTGTCAGACAAGAAGCCCACCTACAATTCCATAAGAGACAAGAGATGATTTGACATTCTCCCCTTGCTGATGGTCCTCTGACAAGGCCTGAAAATCATGCAGGAGTGATTGAGCCACATACGAAGCGTATGCACCAGCCCTGATGGAAAGGTTAGCGGCTGAGTAAGCTCGCTTGGCAGCAATGTTCACCTTCTTATCAACCAGATCGCTAGGAGAGGCATCCTCTGAGATGATAGAACCACTGGAAGCCAGACCCACCACCAGAGAGTCCACCGTCATTTGAGGAGGGAATTCAGCCAGGAACATCAGAAAAGGCTACTTCTTTACGAGGAACTGAGGGAACCCAGCTTTTTAAACCTCAGACCATTCCCTGTATAAACGTCCCCAGCTGGCCTTATGGATGGGAAGAGAGTCAGGCTCCTTCCAGCAGTATTGAGGGAAAAAAATCCTCCTCCTCATCCAGAAGAACCACAGTTTGAAAGGCCAAATTGTCCTTCAAGTGAGTAATCATTTCCTTCAATTTAGTACCCTTAACAAAGCATCCCTGCTGTTCCTCATCCGAACAATCAGAGTCTGGGTCAGGCTGAGAAGAAACCCTGAGAACTCTAGGCACCGGCCCTTCCCCAGCCAAAAAAGCAGATTCCCCTGCCTTATTGATCATGGCCTGAAGGACATCAAGATACAGGCCCACAGGATTCTGGGAGGAAGCAAGCTCAGACTGAGAACCAGAAGACTGATGTTTACGCTTCTCAGAGCGTTTACCTTCCATGGCCGCACACAAAAACACAACCGTCGACATGGAGGAAGTACAAACATTTAAAAGCATGCAAGAGACGGTAATCTCGTACCTGTAACCACCCCCCACCCCCTCGAGAACCGCCTTGTGGAGGGCCAGTACCAGCCGGGAGGACTGAAATCAGGTAAGCTGCAGGCAAGAGGCCCTGTCCAAAATGCAGAAGACTAAGGCGCCCGGTGTGAGCCGAGGCACACAACACCATGAGCAGTGACTTCTGCTCTTGATCGCCAAGGAGTAGAGAAAGACAAAACACACCACCGCCGCTCCCTAGTCACTCAGTGCAGGAGCAGCAGCAGAAATAAGGCATACAAAACAGAAGCACACCTCTGCTCCCATAGCAGGTGACAGGTACTTCCTGTCAGGCCGCCATGATGGGTTGGGAATTTTTTCTGTGGGTGAATGCTGTGCTCTGAACATGTAGCGCTCCTGGGTGACTGTGACGAGGAAGAGGGAGGAGGAGGGCAATGCCTAGATTACTTACCAGTAATCTTCGTTACCCTGATTCCACATTGCTCCCCATTGCAGTCATGAGGCCCTGTCTCACTACAGACACACATAAGAAGCAACGTTCTTCTATTTCCCTAGAACAATATCAACCATTTTAGTTAATAAAGCTAAATACAATCCCAACTCACTCTGATGTTACAAGGGCTTACTTAGTTCCTACCCACCAAGGGAGGCTGGGCAGGAGCGTCACTAATGGGATGAGGAATGTGGATCCAGAGTACTGAAGTAATCTAAGCATTACTATCCCCATCCACATTCCTCGCCCCATTCCCCAGTATTGCAGGTATACCAAAGCAATTCCATCAAGAGAAAAATACGCGTACATGACAGAAATCATGCCGAATAGTTTGTTAAATAAAATTGAGATCATCATATACACAACAATTTATCATACATTTCTTGCATTCAGAAACTTGTATCAAACCTCAATTCTGGATCCTCGTGCAAATTTACCATACAATGCCTAGCAAAAGTAGATTGTCTTGAACAAAGTCGTTGTTAGAAAAAATATCAGTAAGACGTTCTGCCTATAAGGCAGCCATCCCACTGGTCAATCAAGCCTGGTCCGACCATGGAAGTTCAAGACCAAAATTTACATAGGAAATTGAAATGCCTTCTTATCCCGAAAGATTTAAGGTATAAAAGGAAGGTCTTCCACCTTTATTAGCCTGACCAAAGTTTATAAATGATGAATCATACATACATCTTAGTTGTTCTAACTACATTGAGCGCTTCCTCATAATCTAAATCATTTTAGGAAGATAAACCTGGAATATTTTTTCCTGAGATCCATGAAATGTAGTTTTCAACCTTCGTACCAAATTACTGCCTCTACCCTTAACACTATACTATCCTCAAACATCCTAAGATAAGGGGGACAACCATTTCCTAACCGACTAGCCATCACCCTGGCTACAAGAAAAATAACTTCCAAAGCCATTAATTTACACATACCTTCCTCAAAAGGCTCATAGGGAGATTTCTGCTCAGTATTTAATACAAAAAAAAATCCCCATTGTGAAACATATTGCGAACTCTAGGTCTCAGATCCTCAAAACAATTACAGACCCAATTTCAGACAGAGCTCCCCATGGAGAGCAAAAAGCTTTAATGGTCACCCATTGTAGCTTCAAGTTAGAGATAGACAAAGCTTTGTCAAATCCATCATGTAAACAAAAAAACTGTAGGATCATGGTGCAGAGGAATAAACCACACATGGCCCAGGAGATTTTCCCTCAGAAGTAGGAACTAATACCTTTTCGGTTAATATTGATAAACCAGGACTACTTTCACCTCCTCTGTCTTCATTTTTTGCAATAGGTGAGTGATTGGAGGAATGGAAGGGAATTCAGTAACACTTTCTTTGGCCATTGACATACCAAAGCATCGACCCCTCAGGCTGGATGATCCTGGTAAATTGAGAACAATTGAGGAAAGAGAGTATTGAGGTGCTCATCAAACAGATCCACCTTTAAGTTGAAAAACCTCAAACATATCTTTTGATATGTGGGAATTACGAGACCCGGATTCTAAGATGAGGGGAATACTCTGCTTTGGGTGTCTACTGCATGATTACCCTTCCCTTTTAGATGAACTGCCTTGCATGTGATTAAATCACCAGATGATTGTAAGACGATCACCCTATGCCAATTTGCCTGTTTGGAAAGATACATGGTTATTGAGTTGTTCGTTCAGAGTACTAAGTCCGCTTCTTGTCACTTCTGAAAAAATGGAAGAGTCTCCAAAACTGCTATAAGCTTTCCATTGCTGATCAGTGCTAAATCACATATGCTCTCTCTGTAAATTGTTATGGTGATTGGTTATCCATGATTGGCATCTTTGTTTTACCAGTAGATACCTAGTAAAGTGCACTGAGTGTGCCAGGGCTGGTGATTCAAATGCTAATAGTGGGCCTGCAGCACTGATTGTGCCACCCACATGAGTAGCCCTAAAATAGTGTCTCCGGCCTGCCACTGCAGTGCCTGTGCACAGTTGGTTAACTGCCATGTTGTCCTGGGCAGTGTACACACTTTCCAGGCCTGACCCTTCCCTTTTCTTACACATTGGACACCCCTATGGTAGGCCCAAGGTACCCCCCTGGGCAGAGTGCAGTGTATGTGAACGCTAGGAAATGTTCTAGTGTGGGTCCTGATAGTGAAATACAGCCAATTTCGTTTTTCACTTTTGAAAGGCTATCTTGACCATAAGATAGAATGGGGAATGCCGTGTAACATCTTTACCTGCATATCTTCCCATAGCAACAAGATAGAAATTTGGAATCTGGTATCCCTGAACTCTGAATTTAATAACACATCTTTTGGGGAGGATGATTTTAAATTCACTGTTTGAAATAGCATTTTTAGAAAGTGGCTATTTTCTTGTTCAGCCTTTCTGTGTGCCTCTGCCTGTTTGTGGATTGACTGTCTGGTTTGTGAGTGACAGGGGCTGGGGTGGCTCCAGGAGGCTGGGTGAGTCAGCACTAGGCTGAATAGACCTTTCTGCATGTAGAGTAGTTGTCACGTTTTAGGCACATTTAGTGAGACTACATGTCCCAGAATGCTTGCTGTGTAGTCTGTTTTCGCTCTCTCCTACTTTCTTTCTTCCTGCTTCCTATATCTGTGTCCCTCGGTAAGCCCTCGGTGCTTGTCACCTGTGGTGTTGCCTTTTCCCGTGTGTTTATCTGACCTGGACCCTTGTTTATGGAGTACGGTGTTACTCTGCCCTTTGGATATTGTTTCTCGACTGGATTAGCGCAGCTGGGAGAGCTGAGTCAGAGGCTCTCCATCATCGCGGCTGCAGAGACTTTGAGCGTGGTTCTTTTTACCGCAATATAACTGCCCTACTCGAACATTGGCTATAAGGAGCTAGTATTGGAGCATTCCTTCTACTCTTCTATTTTTATGATTTTGTAGCCTTGTTTTTTGGGGTATGGCATTCGGCTGAACAATTTGGATTTGTCAGAGCTGTTGAGAAGCTCGGATTTGGTTCTCGGAGGACACTGGGAGCAAGAGTCATTGTCTTTCGGTTCTAATCAGCTGAACTGATAGAAACTACTTGAAGGAAGATAAGTAGCTTTTCACTTATGACTGAGCTTTATTGCTGATAAAGAACCAATATCTTTCCAAATCTGGGGTTCGTGGGCTGTTCCCTATTTTTGGTTGCATTTATTTTATTTTTTTCTGTTTTGCCCTTTTATGATGGGATGATTGTGGCAGCCTTCTTCAGTAAGTGAGTTTCTACACTTTCATGTTTACTTGATATTGTAGTCCAGAGAGGAGTGCAATTATTTGTGTTCTTGTGTCCCTATGCTGGAACTTGAATACGGATCCAACGTCTGGTGTTTCTCTTGTTGTCGAGTCCTGTAGTTGGTTTATGGCTGCCAGTCCTTTATGTTTTATTTATCCACTTTTCCCCTTCCCTGGGTGAGGTCCTCTTAGGGGAGTGATATATATTCTAACTTCACTAGAGGTGCCGTTCCTAGGGAGGAGTGAAATTAGCAACTACATCGCTCCTGCTGTACCCGAAATATAAGGTTAGTCAATCTGCATGACTCTGTGACAGTAGTGTGAGGAGTAGCACCTGGGTCTGAATAGGGCTGTGCCTGCCTTCAACAATGCTGGCTCCACCTCCTGCGGTGTGTCTGATGGGCCTGGCCCACACTCACAAAGGAAGAAGATGTGCACTGGCAGAGTGCACCCAGAACTGGTTTGGCCTGGGTCCAGGTCCCCTCACACATGAAGAAGAAAGACTTTTGGGATATAAATATCTGAGCTGAAACCCCTAAAATTTAGATTAGGAAAAACTTTGTGATCAAGAAGGAATCCCTGCCAAAGAAGAACAGCCAGGAAGACTGAGGAAAATTGGCGGAGTGTCTGGGTGCTGTTATTGCTGAGTAAGAGGACAAAGGGACTGTCTGCTGTGTGCTGTTTCCCCCTTGCTTGAAGAGGAGCTGTGAAATGTGCTTTGCCACCCTCTGAAGTATACCTGTCTCCAAAGGCCTGAGAAGAGCTGATCTCTTGTTGCAAACTCAGGGACGTGCCCGCTGCTGCTGTTCTCCCTGAGGGTAATTGTGTGCCCCCAGGACGTCGCTGGGGCCGCCGAGAAGCCCGCCTTGCCTGTACGCTGCTATAAGACCTTCGTGACATCTGCTGGGCTCAAGAGGTGCTTCTTCCCACAACAACGCTGTGTGCATATGCCAGGGCTCAGCTCGTGCCCTTCGTGAATCCCGACTCTGCCCTGATCGTCCGCGACGCTGAGATGTGTGTCTGTACTCAGCTGGGAACCGCTGAGAAGCGAAACCAGCCCCGGGGCCGAGTCCATTGTTGGGAATGCAGCCGCAAGGAGAGTGAAGAGCCACGGGCCGTTTCCTGACAGCGGAGGACTCCATGCCGAGGGAAGTGGACACGTGGTGCCCCCCCATCCAGCTGGACATCAGCCCATCTCGAGGAACAACCACTCTCGAGTGCGAGCCGCAGTGCCAGTCAGATCCGGCCTAGGTAATGCTCCAACCCGCACTGCTGCATTACCTGGAGCGGGTTGAGAGTGAGCGGTGTGCGGGGGAATTGTGCCAATAATCCTTTAAAGACCGCTACGGCCCAAACTGGTTCACAGGGGAGCCGCGGTATCGGAGCCCGTCCTTTTTATTATACTTGCAATCCTTGCGCTAATAAGGGCCTATCCTTGACTGAGTGAACTGTAACAATTAAGGACAGCGTCCTTTTTGGTTTCAGGAAATACAGCTGGGGCAATATTTTAGGACAGTGTCCTTTTGGCGACTGGCATGCGCCCGTGCTTTTGTAAAGGGTGATTTTCCAAAAGTAAAAATGTTATGCTATGTTATGTTACATTTTTATTTGTACAGCGCACGTACGCCCGTAGGCTTCATGGCGCTACTGAAGTTTTTTGAGAACACAGCATAACACTTAAGTACATTGAGCAAAGGTAAGCTTCACATCAATTTATATTAAAAATAGGCTTGTCTGAAAAGCAAGGTTTTAAAGGCCTGTCTGAAGGAAAGAAGATCGTCGCTCTGTCTTAGCGATAATGGTAAGGAGTTCCATAAAGAGGGGGCAAGAAAATGGAAACTATTGCCGCCCTGACGTTTTTCCTTTATGGGGGGATCATTAGCAATTCTTGATGGGCCGAGCGAAGATTCTGTGAAGGGATATATTTGCCAACCAAATTCCTTATGAATTTGGGACCCTTACCCTGCAAAGCTTTAAAAATGATACAACCAGCTTTGAATGTAGCTCTCTGAGCTACTGGCAGCCAGTGAAGTTTTTCTAATCCTGGTCTGATGGATTGCCATTTAGATTGCTTACAAATGAGCCTGGCTGCCTGGTTCTGAAAATATTGTAGTCTCTTCAACTGACCTACTGGAAGACCAAGATACAGGCTGTTTGAAAAATCAAGCCGAGATAGTATTAACACAGTAATTGCCTGAATCAGAGCATAAGAGATGGGAAATTTTCTTTATCCTTCTCAGTTGAAAGAAACTGGATGAAACTACCATCCCTATATGACTTTTTAGCGAAAGATCCTCACTGAGAGTCACCCCTAAGCTCTTAACTGTGTGGGATTTAGTGGGTGGAATTCCCATGTCCGACGGCCAGAAGTGGGGACCCCAACTGATTTCACTTTTCCCGGGCAAGATAAGTTCTGTCTTGCACGGGTTAAGTTTGAGGTGATTCAGATTCATCCATCTCTGGATATGGGACATGGTTTCCTGAAATTCCGCCACAGGATCAGGGGAGTCCAGTGAGAAAACAAGTTGCAAGTCGTCTGTATAGTTAAAGATTGTGACTCTGTGATTTTTTCAAAGAATACAATAAAGGACGTAGATATAAATTGAAAAGCAATGAAGACAGGGATGATTCATCGGGGATACCACAGGTAGAGACAGTTTTTGGGGCTGTAAATGACCCCAATCTAACAATCTAACAGACTGAGTGCGTTCAGAGATGAAAGACTCCAGACAGCTCAAAGCAGGGCCCCTGAGGCCGGCCTGCTCGACACGGCTGACAAGAATAGAATAGTCAACCGTGTCGAACGCAGCCGACAAACCAAGGAGCACCAATGCCTGATGAGCGTCTCTGTCTGCGTTAGATCTCAGGGTATTCTGTACCGCAAGTATCACTGTCTCGGTAGAGTGGCATGGGCGAAAGCCTGCCTGATTCGGTTAGTTCAATAAAATTCGAGAGGCAGTTAGAAACATGAGATTCCAGAATTTTTGACAGATAGGGTAAGAGGGAGATCGGCCTGTAGTTTGTAAGGTCATATGGATCAATGCCAGATTTTTTTGTTAAAGGGATCAGCAGGGCGTGCTTGAAATGCTGGGTACCTTACCCTGCACAAGTGATTTATTTAATAAGGAAAGAATACTTTGAGGGAGAGCAAGTCTTATTTCTTTAAAAATGTGGGGGGGCAGATATCATCAGGCGATCCAGATTTCACACGTACCAGGAGTTCCGAAAAAGTTTTAGGCTCAATGGGAGAGAAGGTATCCAGTGTATGAGGATTACAGAATATTTCATTTAATGGGGTTGAAGTGGGAGAACTGATTATGTTCTGTTTTATGGTGATGATTTTATCCCTAAAAAAGTCATTCAAAGAGTCACATAATTTTTGGGTAGGGATTGTAGGGGGGGCTGTCCTATCATCATTGCAAAGATCATTTACAATTTCAAATATCTCCTTTGATTTATTCGAGGAGTTCATGATTTTTGCAGAGAAGTAGTCAGTCTTGTGTTGTAAAAGCATTTTTTTATACATTTTCCTAGCTGAGCAATAAATCTCTTTGTCCTGTGGTAAATAGTTTGATCTCCATTTCCTTTCTTTTTGTCTAATGTTAAGTTTTAATTTCTTCAAATCTGGAGTAAACCATTTAAGGGCATCCCTCTCTCGCGATTTGGGAAATCTTACCAGAGGAGCGTAGAGATTTACCGCTTGCCACAGCCATTGTGAGAGTGCCTTTTCATTGGATTCTATATCCTAACCATGAGGGGGAAGGGTAGTAGCCAGTGTATTTAGGAATGCGGGTAAGTCTACAGACCTCCACTTCCGAATTACTCTGCCCGCTTGTGGCCTAGATTTGATGGTCCCATCAATAGTGAAAGAAAAATGTATGAAAAAATGGTCTGACCAGCTACAAGGATGTATAGAAGGTGAAGGTAGAGGCAGATTGTATGACCAGATTTGATCCAGACTATGGCGTTTCTGATGGGTAGGAGAGTGGATATGCTGTATCAGATTATTGTCCGATAATAAATCCTTGAGTTCTGCTGCTTGGGGGTCTAATGTTACGTTGTCAAACCAGTAGTTCAAATCCCCGAATTAAAGAATTTTAGAGTAGTTGACAACACATGAAGCCAGTTGTTCTGCTAAGAGAGAAGGGAAAGTGGCCATATACTGCGGAGGACGGTATACTAAACCAGTATTAGCGCCCCACTGTCAGTATTCAACTTAATAACAATGTTCTCCGTGTCTGGAAGAGACAGAGGTGAGAGTTCTCTGAATTGCTGGATTTTACGAATAATAGCAGCTACTCCCCCCCCCCTGTTTTCCCTGGTGGGCGGTTGGCTGAGAGAATATAGTAGTCAGAGGGAAGAGATGCAAGTATGTCTGGTAATGAGTCAAAAGTTTCTGTCAGAAAAAGCATATCTGGTTTTTCATCGGTCAATAAAAGAAAAATGTCTACCTGATGTTTAATCATCGACCTGGTGTTAAGGTAGATGCAGCGAAACTCAGGAGTCAGTTTATTAAGTGTACCATGGTCTGTGCATAATGTATTCGTAAGTGAGAAATCTACAGCAGTGGTAACTTTGGAGATACCAAGTTGAGAGGTACGTTTTAATGTGTGTGGAGATAAAGGTGGACACAGCTTACCGATAGGTCTGAGTGCAACTAAGTCCGAAGTAGAGTAGGTATGATTTTGTCCAGAATCTGTGGCCCCGGGTCCCGGACGCTCGCGGACGGGCGCAGACAGGCTTACCTTAGGCGCACCTTCGGCGCGCCATCGTCACGCCCGCTGCGCTCGTCTTTTGCGCTCCCGAGGAAAATGAGCAAGTCCAGGTAGCACATTCCGTGCTATGAGTACAGCAGGGCAGTTATCGATAAAGGCACTATTTTTAAACGTTTCATACACTAGAAACAAGGGCTCACAGGCATACTGAGCCTGCAAGTGTATTTATTCTTACCAGTACGTTTTTACCAGGAGAACAGTACTAAAGCGAACTCCTCCTACAAAGGAACACTGCTACAGTGAACCTTTTATTAACAAACCGCTATTGGAGGAGAGTCTATTTTTGTATGTTGGATTTATGTCGTTTTGACTGCCTAATCAAGATAAAGTGATTTATATTTTTAGAAATAACTTATGTAGTGTCCATTTGTGGTGTTTCACTATATTACTGTGGGCGTTGGTACACATACTTTACACTTTGCCTTGGGGATAAGCTTGTCTGCTCGTGCCAAGCTACAAAGGGGGTGAGCAGGGTTATCAACAGTGTGTTACCCCCTTATCCTGACTAGAAGCAAGGGTCCCTATTTGGACAATGGTGGCGCACAACCTCATGCTTTCTGTTGGTTAAGGCTTTTGTTTCTCTTAGCAAGTGAAAATGGCTTTTGCTTGTGTGTGAAGTTGGCCACCAAATTTAAAAAAATGATATTGCCTCATCCCTTCTGCCAGTCTAATAATGTCTAATTTCAATAAAGTATTCACGGGTAGCACACCTCTTGCATGTTAGGTGTGACTCTTTGTTGGGGCCTACATTAGGGATTGAAGGTACTCTTTCCGTGTTCGACAAGTGTCCAAATGTACAGCACCAATCTTTGATCTTGGGTCACAGACCAGTGCTACAAAGTTTGAAATCGACCGAGTGAGTGCAGGTACACTTGTTGGCTTATGCACTTCTATCAAACACCTTTGATCAGTTCTAGGAATAGGCCTCATTGGTCCATGTTTTTGTCCTATTTGTAGAGGGAATACTGGCTTTTATGACTTCTCTCCAGCACTTTTGCTTTTCCACTAGAGTTGATTTCTTTTTACCACCAAGGCCCTATACATTTCACACAAAGTCTGAAAATTAGATTGTTTACCCTCAAAATCTCTTCAATGTGATCATCTATTTTACCACCCTGTCGCCACATGTTGCCATATTCACTATTTTCATCATGTTTCCCCCACCACCATTCTTCTCCCTGTTAAACCCAGTTGTCTCACCCTACTTCATCCTCTTCTTATTCCCTGTTCTTTCCACATCACTATCACCTTTTTTGCATTACCCACCCTCAGTGCTCCCTTCTGACAACCTCCAGTTCATTACATTGTCTTGCTCTTTTCGCCCATTGATGAAGCAAGGCGCAGCTTTGGGGCCCACCTCAGTCCTTACGTCCATGTCTCTTTTCTATTCAGACTTTCTTTAGAGATCCACTTATTATTCAAATTAAATCTGTCAGATTTTTTGTGCTTTTTCTGCAGCACACAAACGGCAGTGGACTGCCATGAACCAGTTGAAAAACTGGACAGGTATGGACAAACCTCTTAATCCTGATATCCTCCAGAGAGAGCCTCACATGTAACCTGCTGGGGGCAGGATACCTGCTGGTGACATCAGTTGTAAGTGACATACTTTCCTTTACATTGCAGGTTAACCGATTTGGATAATGGTTTGTTTCAAAATTATTAAGCTGTTAACGTATAGGAATGCAGATGAACAAGGTAGTGCGCCCAAAGAAAAATACTTGCTTAACAATGAAATATATTTTTGAACTGGCTGGCATTTGATTTTAGTGGAAGCATTGCCTTACCGCTTGTGGCATCTTTCTTCAGCTTGTACACCTACTAATGGATGCTTCTTTTTTGTTATGTCTGGCATCTTGAGATTTCTCACCAGGCTCATGCAAATTGAAAAAAATGAATGAATGACAAGTAATAAATGGGGTCTTTGGGTAAGCCTTCTTTATCCACTGGGCTGCTCAACTGTCATCCACCTTTTTTCCACCCCAAGCACCTTACAGCATGAGACACTGGGTGACCCGTTCAAGGCATTTTTTATCTTGCACTGTGAGTTATTGCATTTTTTTCCAGATCACATGTGAAAATCTGCGTAATAATAAGTCCATGTCAAAGCTAGGGCTGTTGGGCCAATGCTTTACTTTGCCAATGCTTTTTCTTTCCATTTCTTTTTATACTTTTTATATTTGGTTGTCATCCTGGTGTGTTTAAACTCTAGGGCATTTTTACAAGGATTAACACCACTGCAGCTTCACTTTTTTGATACTGCAGCGATTTTATTTTTGCACCACATTCAAGTAGTGCTGCTAGAGCCATTGAGCATCACTTTCCACTGCTAGTGCCTATATTTTTCAGCGCACTATTTCAGCTAGCGGCATTTTCTAGAAATGATATGTAAGGTAGGCATTCCCTACGAAAAACACTTGCAAAATTGACTCTGCCTTATGTACAAGGATTTTCCATCTTAAATATGACGCTAGCACACTGGTAGAAAAACTGAACAGACCCAAATCACTTTGGCAAGCTCAGCTACACCATGAATCTACTGCTATTGCAGCTCAGAGCAAGAGTGGGAGTCATGCTTCTGCTCCATGGTCTCCAAGATGGTTCGGATAGCCCCCAGCTCTCTGGCCCTTTTGCTGGTGCCACTTTGGCAGGACAGTTCTTCATGCCTCAGCTGCATGACACCAGCAATGTCAGCCAGGGACTAGTGGAGGCCATGGAGCTCAAAGTAGATTCCTCTGATGGTGTCAGTGGGTGATTGAGACAGAGGCACCCATGGTCCCCCCTCTCATGTGGCCGTCATGGTCTCCATCCCTGCCCGCACGTGATCTTCCAACTCCTTCTGGACTCCTACCGCTGTCCATTTAAATGTAATGGTTGGGTTCTCTGAGTCCAGGGGTGTGGGTGTGGCAGAAGGTAGTGCCTGCTGTTTGTTAGGTGGGGTTTGTGGAGATGCCACAATGCTGCTGGCCATCTGTGGATCTAGAAATGGCGGCCCAATGGAGTCGAGGAGCTCTTGGAGGGTGTCATGGTTGTCAGCATCACCAACATCACTGTTGTCCAGGACAGTGTGCTGGCCAGGAGGTAAGGGTCCATACTCTGCAATGAGATGGGGAAATGCTATAAGGTATTTCCTCTACATGTTAACATAGTTTAATGCAGTTGACAAACAAAGTGCAGGAAATTACACTTTCAGTTCCTCTTTGATGTGTAGGACAGCTGTTACGCTAGGGTGTGGATGGCAGATAGCACTATATTTTATTTCAGATAACAGGACCTCAGCATTGTCATCAGTACCACTGTGTCCCCACTCTGAGTGGATGGGCCCTATCCTAGTAGTCAGAATGTAAACATTAACATTCATGCCATTTCATCATGACCAGAGTTGGTCATATGCTGCGTTTCAGACATTTCTATAATCTAATCCATGCACTTGTATGCGTCTGTTACACCTCTGGCTGTTTCAATATAGGTACTGGCAGCCAACTTACTCCCTTACAGTGATGAGACCCTGATCATACGATGACTCTCTAGTGCCCACGCCACCTAGATCATGCCTGGCCATCACAAATGTGCTGACATGGCAGGCTGTTATAGAGTAATGTGTCAAATCCCAGCATCCCAAATGGTAGTGTTGCTGAGAATGGTGACATGTACCTACTGAGGGACATGTTCACATTGTAATGGCACAACACACAACAGCAAGCACTTTATCTATGCAACCCTGTGCCATTCCACATACACAGGACAGCACTATATTTGCAGGGATCAGGCGTATCCCTCATGTTTTGCCTTCAGCAGGCACCAATGATGACAGCCAAGAATCAACACAGACAACCTTGTGCCATGGTGCAAGGGTGCACAGCTGTTCTTTTTGCAGCAGTGCAGGGGTGTGTACAGGGATGGGACATAATCCAGTGAATATGGGCCAGCCATGCATTTGTGAAATGATGTGTGTTGCCACTGCCAATATGTATGCATCAATGCCCTGCACCTTTTCACTTCATCTCAGGCCCATGTTCCAGTTCAGGTTATCCCTACCATGGCAGCTAAAACGTGTGGTCTGAGGCTGCATGCCAGGACAGCTGTGTGCCATGTAGTTCACTCTAGACAAGTATGGAAGTGACAGCCGAAGTCGCGCATAAGTCAAGCCCGTCTGCGCCCGTTCACGGCCGACCGGGGCTAGGGGCCATGCATGCTGCTCAACTCATTACTTATACCTCCCTGGAACTTCGTTCTTGTTTTTCCTGTGCCCCTCCTTCCCCTCACACGATTGCCATCGCTCGGAATCACGGTATTTTCTCCCCTCTCTCATCTAGTATTCCCTTGGCTCCCCCTTCTACTACCCTCCCCTCCAACCCTGCCGCCCCCATATCTTCCAAGCCTAGTTCCCCTGGTATGCGCTCCATTTCTGTAGTGTATCTGAACACCCGTTCTCTCCCGAAACACCAGCTTGAGGTTTTCCAACTTCTCGAGGATGGCAATATTGACATCTTGCTCCTCGTTGAAACCTGGCTACACACGGACTCCTATCCTGACATCTTGGCCGCAATACCCTCGGGCTACTATATCCTTCATTCCAACAGGACCTCTGGCAGACCGGGTGGGGGAGTTGCTGCCATCATTCGCTCCAACCTACAACTCACTTCTTTAACGACCACCCCTATATTGAACTCCGATATTCTTATGTTGAAATTCTCCTCTCCTAAACACTCCTTCATTTGTGTTTTAGTGTACCGTCCCCCTGCTAATATGCCCTCCTTCCCATCTTTGTTCAGTGATTTCATTTCGCAACTAACCATTAATTCTGCTAGGATCTTGGTCATCGGTGATTTTAATTACTGGCCATCCGACCCCTTTGAATCCTCCCTCTCACTTGAATTTTCTGGTTTTCTATCTGGCCTAAATTTTTCGCAACATATCTCTGTTGCTACTCACATTAAGGGCCATACCCTGGATCAGGTTTGGACCACCAATTGGGATATTACCTCTCCTCGGTGTATCCCTGCACCTGGTCTGACCACTTTTTCATTTCTTTTGCCCTACAAATCTCTGTACCCACCCGCCCCCCACCAGCCTCCAACTTCTCGGCACGTAATTGGAAGCACGCCGATACTTCTCTCTTTCACTCGACCCTTGCTTCCACCCTCCCCCCTAGTCACCCTGACTTGAACTCTCAAGCAGCTGCAGTGGATCAATTGCTGTCTCAAGCCAGTGACGTAGTCGCTCCAGCCAAATCCATTAAATCTAAGCGACCCCACGACGCTCAGCGCTGGTTCACTGACCAACTTAGGGCCCGCAAACTCCTTCTTCGTCAGGCTGAGCGCCGATGGAGGCGTAACTATGATCCCTTATTGAAGTCTGCCTACACTGATTTACTAAAATTTTACAAAAAATCCATTATTTTGGCCAAATCTGCCTATTTTTCCCAAAAAATAATCAACTCTGCATCCAAGACAAAAGAAATTTTCTCAATTGTAGCTGAACTCTCCTTACCCGACCGTGTAACACCTCAGCCTCAGCCATCACAAGCTTTGTGCGACTCCCTTAACTCCTTTTTTATTGACAAAATCGCCACGATTAAAAATAATATTCCCCCCACCATTATGTCTCAGATCAGCGCCCTTCCTCCTTCGAATCCTCACTCCCTGAATGTTTTTCCCCCGATCTCTTTAGACACTTTCCGTTCATTACTCTCGGCTGTGGGCTCAGGCTCCCCCAAGGACTGCTGCCCTCCCCAAATCCTGAGAGACGCCTTTATGGCATGTTCCGGCCCTCCTCTGGACCTCCTAAACCGTTCACTCTCCATAGGCTCTGTCCCCAATGCTTTCAAAAGCGCTGTGGTGGTACCTATTCTGAAAAAACCCGGGTCCGACCCTGCGGTACTGGGCAACTACCGACCTATCTCCCTTCTCCCATATCTGGGGAAGGTTTTGGAAACCTACGTCACCCGCTGCCTGAGCACCTTCATCGAGGAAACTCATTTCCTCGATGATCAACAGGCCGGATTCAGACCCTCCCATTCCACGGAGGCAGTGGTGATAGCGGTTATGGACACGCTGAGACAGGGGGCTGACAAGAACATGGCCCAGGCCCTAGTGCTACTTGATCTCTCGGCCGCTTTCGACACGGTCGACCATGACATCCTGGTCGACCGTGTCAGAAATGCTGGGATCTCGGGCCTGGCCCTGTCTTGGATAGTGTCCTTTCTCCAACTCCGGACCCAATCTGTACACTTATCTTCCTTTTCTGCCCCCTGCACTTCACTCTCCTGCGGTGTCCCCCAGGGTTCTGCTTTATCTCCCCTTCTGCTTAATCTTTATATGCAGCCTCTCCTGGTCTCTCTCCGTCACTCTTCTGTTATCACTTTTATTTACGCAGATGATCTGCAACTTATCTTTCCTATCGACTCCTCTCCTCTCTCCTGCTCTAATTTCCAAACCACCATGCTCTCCATCTATGAATGGATGAACTTCAGCCAGCTGAAGCTCAATCCTAGCAAGACAGAGCTGGTCCTGATTGGTGGGCCCCCACATCCTTGGACTCCCAACTTCTGGCCCCCTGCCCTCGGCCCCCCCCCTGCCCAGTTGACTCCGTGAAGAGCCTAGGTGTTATCATCTCCAGTGACCTCTCGATGCGGCCGCACATTAATGCTGTTACCTCGGCCTGCTTTTTCCATCTTCGCAGGATCGGGAAGATCCGAAGGTACCTATCTCCAGAGGCTCTTATTCTTGTCATCCTGGCCCTGGTTACCTCACGTTTAGACTATGCCAACTGTCTATACGTGGGGATTCCAGCATACCATCTTCCACAGCTTCAACTGGTGCAAAACCAGGCAGCCAGATTAATTTTCCAGCAACCTAAACACCAACATGTCACCCCGCTGTTAAAAACCTTGCACTGGCTCCCGGTCGCGCAACGATGCATCTTCAAACTTGGCTGCACTATTTTCAAATCTCTTTTTGTTTCTGCTCCTGCTTTTATTTCTCTTTGCCTACACCCTTATGTTCCCCCTCGACTCCTCAGATCCTCTGCCCACAACCTGTTGGTCATTCCCAGGTTTAGACGCAAGAAGCATGGTGGTGCTGGCTTCTCTTTCCTTGCCCCATCCACCTGGAACTCCCTTCCCCTCCCAATTCGGCTCACTTCTGATTACCCCACCTTCCGTAAATCTCTGAAAACTCATTTGTTCCGTCTTGCTCACGTTTAGCTGCCTACACTCCCTGTGCCCTATTCCATGGTCCTTGAGCGCCAAGAAACCAATTGGTGTATGTGCGCGGTATTAAAAAATGTTTAACATAACATAACATAACAGTATTCATGTCTAAATGTATAGGTACTGCCAATAGCCCCCAGATCTCCCATCCCTCAGGTGTATTGTTCATCCTGTGATATACCAAATGTATACTAGGAATTACTAGCCTAGGCTAATGTGCATGGGCCCAGATGTGATAGAGGGGCATCTTTCATAGAAATGTGGAGCAGCACAAGAAACTATCTTGCTGCCCCAAAATGTGTGACTAGGAAATTGCAGGATTGAACAGTATTTAGGCCAGTACAAATCATTCCTGTGCTTTCCTTTCTGAGAGTTCACATTCATCTGGGTAGAACTAACGAAGGTATTCTTGAACTATGGTGCAGGGGTGCCTGACTTGGTGTATGTCTGCTGTATGTGCCCCAGCGCATGCAGTTAATACAGGAAAGTTCTGCATCTTGTAGAAACAGCACATAGCTGCTCTTTCAATTTGAGTTAGGATAGCCCATCTATCAGGCTTGTGTTCTGTACTATGCCAGCATGTGATCAAAATGCCCATGAGCCTTCCATTGATGTCATATCTAAGCATAAAGTTGCCAGGTAGCTACCATCTGACCTGCAGACATTGTTGCAGAGCACTGGGACATAGCTGCCTGAACTGCACGACATAGTTCCCCTTATTGTCTCTTGTTGGTACTTACCCTGGTGGCTGATGAAATTGGTCATAGGCTGCACTGTCCTGTCCTGCTACTCCAATCACGACTCCTCAGAGATGACTGTGGACACCAGCTCCTCCAAGGGATCCAGGTCTTCCAGGGACCACCAGGTCCTGTCTGCAACACTGCCTGCCAGATTCCCCTTAGTTGTGCACCTGGCATCGTGCCAATACCTCTACAGTCCGTCACTGTCCGCTTGGCTCCAGCCACGCAGTTCACTTTGTTCACAATGGCACTTTGGCGCTAACGAAGAGCTGGTGTTGGAGCTCCATCACCTCAGCGTTCAAGATCTCATTTCCCTCCTGACTGAACTTGCACTTCCTCTTCTCCTTGGACTCTGGCTGGCCATCCTGGCTGTTAGAGGGGTTGGTGGAGATGGGGGCTGTTGTCCTGTGCTGTGCTAATTTCTGGCTGCTCCATTCTTCATTGAGGTAAGTTTAACTTTTTTTTCTTCATAGCAGCGTTTTTTTAGGTTTGTTTTTCTGCTTGGGGCAGAACAGCGATGTTAGGCCGACTAACGTGAATGTTCTTGCTGCTAATTGACAGAGTGTTATTTTCTTATACCGTAGCGTGCAATTTTTATCGACTTGACGCTGGTGTTAGTGTCTACTCCGTCCTAATGCCATGTTGCGCCGTCCCTCATTGCTGTCTAAATTGTGTCCTTCATGGCCAAATAAATTATTTCATTGTTTCAGTTTGTTTTCCTTTAACAGTTCCGGGGGCAAATGCAAATGCCGCAGTTAGTTCTGTGATTCACTGGATATCTGACAACATTGTACGCAACCCATGTGCACTTGTGTTTGCTCCTAATAATGTTCCTGAATCCAATGTGTGCAAATGAGATGTTGAGAATTATCAATTGTGGTTGGTATACAAGTTACCAAACCAGTTCAGTTCAGAATTAGCATTTACCTGTAGCTGCTCCTATAGCTGAGGTTGTTTATTTAAGATAGAATATTAAAGTGCTAGGCAGGCATTTGAACAATGTTAACTTTGTAAGACCCAAATTGTAATACTCTGTTATCATTAACCTTACCAGATCTCTGTGTCTACTACATAAAGGCAAATTAAGTAACTTGGGAAAGCCTGCATGAAGACTGGTTATTGGCATTAAAAGGCCTATAACTAAACAGATCTTTCATATAAAATAGGTTGAAAGGTACATAATAATCATGACGTGTCAGTCAAAAGGACCACATTGCCTGGCATTTCTGATAAATGTGCTTTTCAATACTGATTTTCAATATGGGTCAGTGATGGCTGCTATTAATGACAAATGATGGGTTTGGGGGCAGGGGATGTGGCGGGGTGACCATTTGTGCTATCCCTGTCCATCTTCTGACCCATTGCCCCCCCTACTTTGCCCGCTCCATGGCCTCTTGCACCCTGTCTTTCTCCGTGCTTCATGTCCCCTCCCTCTCTGTTCATTCTTGTCGCACCTTGGCACCTCTTTCTGTCCCCTGCCATCCTGCCTTGGCCTCTTGTCTGCCTTCTTCTTGGCCCTCTGCCCCCTCCCCCTGTCCTTCCTGCCGCTTGTCTCAGCTCTTTGCCCGCTCCTCACCATTTGTGCGCTGCTGACCCTATCCCATTCCCGTCCTCTCTCTGTTTTGTCTCTTCTCTGACCTCTCCCTGCGCACCCTTTTCACTTCCTTTGTCTGCTGTGGTCACGCCTTGGCCTCGCTCTGCCCATTTGCGGTTGTGACATTTGCCCAGCTATGCGGTGACAGCAGAGTGCGCAGGATGTGGCACATACACAAATAGAGCAGCAGTGGAGACCTTGTGCGTGGGCGGTGGGAATGTTCAACTTTCTATTTGCAGCGCTTGGCAAGGGATGCAGTGAGTTAAACAGTCATCCTGTCTTGACCGTTGTTAGACTAGTCATAAGTAGCTACATGGTCGCTGTAGCGTCGCCAAGACGCGGGGGTCAAGGGACACCTATGCCACGAAGTGGGGCCTAACTGTGACCATAATAAAGACACGACACTAGCTGTCAGTTAGGGCCAAAGACCTCGAGCGGTCAATCAGCTGTTTATTTATACTTGGGGGCTTGCCCCGCCCCCAAGGTGTAGGCGTGCGTGTATGCGTACATGTATGGGCCGGGTGGCTCCATTACTACATCCCTCCAAACTCACAGATCAATAGTCCCGGCCATGAGGTGTTTTGAATTTAGTTCATATTCCACGCATAGTCCTTCAATCGTTGGTTGGGGGTCGGATTAGGTCGCAGGTGATATCTTTGGCTTTGACGACCCTCCAAACTCCCCGTCTCCACGGATTGCTCAGAGCGATGTTGGTCATTACTTGAGGGGTTCTCAGGACTGGTGTCGTTTGCTGGCTCAATCCTTGTTGAAGTCTGCCTTTCTTCTTCTTGTGGTGACACTGGTGACTCCATGCGTGCTGGTTCCTGCTCTTCGTCTTCCATTTCCTTAGATGCATTTCCGTCGCGCCCATCTTCACGTGAGACACGTTTGAACCAGGATACATTTCGGGTAACAGCTCGTGTACCTCTGAACGCCGACACCATGGTGCCATGCACATTCACAATCTCCCACACTTCTGGTTCAAAGGCGGGGTCGTATTTTGATTTTCGTTGCCTGTTCTTGATAACCACTTTGTCTCCAACCACCAATGACCTGGCTTGGGCTTTCCTTGCCTGACTGGCTTTGTCGTTAGTGCGCTTCCGGCGTTCTTGGGTGATCTCATGATCTATTTCTGGGGGGCACCAGGCAGGTGTAGTTGGCACGCAGTCTCTTGGTACCTTCTTGAATACTAGGTGTGCTGGAGCACAGCGTGTTGTCGAGTGGGGTGTTTGTCTGTATGCACTGAGGAATTGTGACAAGCTCTCCTCCGCGTCTTCCTTCCTTTCCACACCAATTTGCAGCGCGCGATTCAAAGTCCGCATAAATCTCTCGACTTCCCCATTTGCTTGGGGCCATTGCGGAGTGATTTTTCTGTGGTGAATGCCCCGGGCGGCGAGATAAGTTTGGAAGTCTTTTCCTTGAAAAGGAGGGCCGTTGTCCGACCTCACTTCTTCTGGTAGGCCTACCATGGCGAACACTCTCTCCAGAGCTTTCTTGACGTGGTTGAACGCTGTCGTGGGTACAATTTCCACTATTGGAAAACGGGAGTAGGAGTCTATCATGACGAGGGTGTGTCGTCCATCCGGGAATGATCCAAAGTCCATACTTATTTTTGACCATGGCTCTTTACAGAGTTCTTCGGTGATCACCGGGTGAGGAGCAGGTTCCCGGCCTGTTATGATGCACGAGTGGCAATTTCCAACCTCTTCCTCTACCGCTGCATCCATGCCGGCGAACCACACCTTGCTGCGCAGGCGTCCTTTTGTCTTCGACACCCCTTGGTGGCCTTGATGCGCAAGGCGCACAACTTCCCTCTGCAGCCTTGCTGGTACCACGATCGCTGTCCCTCGGAGGACCACACCGTGCGGTCCAATGCTCAGCTCACTCTGAGCTCTCCACAGTTGTTGTCTTGCCAGCTGTTCCTGGGGCGTGAGAGCGCTAACTCCATCAAGAAAATTTCTCCAGTTCCTGTTTGCCAGCGTCGTTTTAACCTTGACAAGGCATTCGTCTTCCTCCGTTGCCTTTCCAATGTCCTCCAGTGTCAGGGCTACTGGGCAAGCGTCTTGTGAGATCATTCTGACATATTCTTCGACGTCGTCTACATCACTTGTAGTTTGGACTGTATCTCCGGAGCCTGGGTGTCTGGATAAGAAGTCCGCAGGATTGTCGGCTCCAGGCCTATAGATTACCTCAAAGCGGTATGTTTGGAGTTGGACAGCCCATCTCTCAATTCTGGGTGGTGCGAGTCTGGCAGTTCCTGCAAATAGGGGCACAAGGGGCTTGTGATCAGTCACTACTTTGAACTCATGTCCGAACAGGTAGAGGTGAAAATGCTGGCACGCCCATTTTATTGCCAGTGCTTCACGTTCAATTTGGGCGTACCGCATCTCTGTCGCAGTCAGTGCTCTGCTGGCATATGCTGTTGGCACCCATTCATGAGCTTCAGTCTCTTGCATGAGGACGGCCCCTAATCCTACAGGACTCGCGTCCACAACGACTTCTGTGCGCCGGTGTGGCCTGAAGTATGCCATGACTTTGTCGTCAATTAATGCAGCTTTGATTGCCTCAAATGCTTCGTCTTCATTGGCCGTCCATACCCATGGTTGATTTGCTTTGGTTAAGTTACGTAATGGCTCAGATAGGGATGCTAATCTTGGGATGAAACGGCCGCAGTACGTGGCCATTCCCAGGAAGCTTCTGACTTCCGTGGCTGACGTTGGCTTAGGAGCTGTCCTGATGGCGTCCGCTTTCTTCGGGTCGACCTGAAGCCCTTCTCTGGAGAAGATATACCCAAAGAAGTCCACTGATTCCTTGTAGAAGGAACACTTTGCTTTGTGGAGGGTGAGGCCGTGATCAGCTAGGCGTTGCAATGTTGCTCGGAGGTGGACGTGGTGTTCTTCCAGAGTCTTGGAGAAGACAAGGATGTCATCGCTTAAATTTATAACTCCTGTCAGGCCTGAAAGAGTCTCCCTGATGGCGTTTTGAAAAACTTCAGCCGCCGATGACACCCCAAAGCTTAACCGCTTGTACCTCCGAAGTCCAACATGGGTGGAGAATGTCGTGATGTTACGACTGTCTGGATGTAGCTCAAGCTGGTGATATCCGGCGTTGAGGTCCAGTTTTGAAAACCAGCGTGCACCATTGAGATCGGCCACTATGTCATCCATAGTTGGAGTCAGATGTCTCTCCCTCTTTACTGCCCTGTTTGGAAGACGCATGTCCACACACAGGCGTATTGCGCCTGGTTGCTTAGGTTTTGGAGCAATCACAAGCGGCGATACCCAGGGCGTTGGGCCCGACACCTTTTCAATTACCCCTAACTCTTCAAGTTTGCGCAATTCTTCTTCTACTTGCTTCCGTAGGTGAAAAGGCACTCGTC
Source organism: Lissotriton vulgaris (assembly GCF_964263255.1). Classification (NCBI taxonomy): domain Eukaryota; kingdom Metazoa; phylum Chordata; class Amphibia; order Caudata; family Salamandridae; genus Lissotriton; species Lissotriton vulgaris. Next base: position 459,328,585 of record NC_141687.1, read on the forward strand.
GGTGTCTGAGAGCCATGGGACGAACCGTTGGGTCCACGTGAAGTTTGAATTTTTTTCCTTTTAAACAGCCAAGACCTTTGAATAGGGTCGGGAAATCTCTCAAGATTGCTTCGGCGTGTAGTTCATGTACCTGCCGTGCAAAGAACACAAGTCGTAAATCTTCTGCCGTGTGACAGCTCAGGAGCGTGCCGCGCCTGCCTCCAGTCACATGGAATTTGGTCTTCACTTGTTGATCATTGCACGCAGCTGTTACTTCGATTACTCCCCTGAGAGGAAGCGGGTCGTCACTGTCATAAGTGTAAATCTTGGCGTTTGAAGGAGACAGCGGTGGGCGCGGAGATAGTAGCTCATATTGCGTGCTGTCCATCACATTTACAGTCGCTCCAGTATCAATGAGTGCTTGCACTGGAGATCCAGCGATGGAGATCTCACACATCGGTGGTGGTCGTCTTCTAGAGCCCTCTCTCCCCACAAAGGAGACGAAGAAGATGTTGTCATCATCATCATCAGCACAGAAGGCTGTCCTGGAGGCGTCACCACACGGGCCCGGATCTTCTAATGATAGTTGTCGCACTGCCTGTGTAGGGCCTCTTCCATTCGAGCTAAAACGGCGGTTCCCACTGCTGCGACACACCTTTGCAAAGTGATTTACTTTTCCGCAGTTGGAGCATACTTTTCCTCTTGCGAAACATCTCCCATTTGTCGGATGTTCCATGCCACAGTTCCCACATGGATTCCGAGAGCTGGCTCGAGGGCCTCCCCTCTGTGCTTGTGACCGGCGCCTGATTGCGTCAACTTGTTCCTCCTTGATTTGAGGGGTTTTCGCTGGTGCGCTGGGCCTGTCGAGAGCAGCTTGCATTTCATCAGCTCTCGCATTGGATAGCTCATGTGAGCGCGCAAGGACGAGGATCTCATCAAGAGAGATACGTGGCTGTCTGAGAATGAGGCGTCTTAGTTGTACTGATCTGCACCCCTGGATTAGCTGTGCACGGATCTCCTGGCGCTGGTCTGGAAGTTCACAGGCAATGGCTAATTTCCTTAACCGTGCATAGAAAGAGTCAATAGGCTCCGTTTCACCCTGCCTGGCTTGACGCAGCTTAAACCACTCATAATCAGGGTTCACCCTGGGATCGAAATGAAGGCTCAACGCCCGTACTGCTGCGTCATAATCCTCTTCTCCCCCACGATCTGGCAGCGTTTCAAAAAGCTCATACAACTCATCCCCTCCATAACACATGAGTAAGGAGCGCTTCACCTTGCCATCTGTTTCACGGACACCAGTAAAATAATGCTCTAATCTCCCAACCCATATACGCCATCTTGCCGCAGCTGTGTGCGGATCTGCCAGTTCGCTGAATGGAGGGAGTGGCGCTGCGAGGCCATGTCCGGGAGAGGCTACAGCAGCGGCTGCGGCGGCACCAGGGGCTGGACCCGGGACAGCAGGTATCTGCACCACAGCTGGGGGTCCAGTGGGAGCAGGTGGTTGCACTTGCGCTGAGGTTGCAGCAGTGGCACCTCCATTGGCTTGTTGGTCTGTCATACTTTTGACTGTCCACGCAAAGAAGCACTGTGTAATAAAAACTTGGATCAAACAGGTTCTGTGTGACGCTGATCCCACGTGGCAAAAGACGGCACCTCTAGGTAATTTTCCTGTCAGTTTATATCTGGTGTGCGAAACTGTGTTTGTTTTTTTTTTTTAGAAGTGTAGCGCTGGTGAATGAGTTATCCAATTTATCTTTAATTTTTTTTTTTTTACTCGCTGTCTGGTCAATGGCTGAATGCTCTGTCCCTTTTTTTTTTTTAATTATTTCATCCGCTCACTCTTTCTCCTAAGTCAGCTGCCTGAAATACGATCTGACAGGGCTTACGCGACCTGACTCATCGTGCGCATGCGTGTGTCTGTACACAGCCGCTGAGGTAATCGTGCGAGGGCCGAGGATTCCTTTCTGATGCGCTGTCAGCCGGCAATTCAGCGTGCGCATGCGTGTGCCTGTGGTACGCAGCTGCTGAGGTAATTGCGCGAGGGCCGAGGATTCCCCTCCGATGCGCTGTCAGCTGGTGATCGAGCGCCGCTGAGGAATTGGCGCGAGGGCCGAGAATGTCCCTCCGACGCGCTGTCAACAGGTGAGAGAGCGCATACCACGGTGGGCTGGCGTTGTAGCGAGCGGGTGTTGGCTGAGGCCCTGACAGGGCGCGAGCTCACCTGACGCACCACGACCTGATGCGTACTTTTTTTTCGTCAGCTTCAACGCTCAGCTCCGTCATGTGGAGGAGACCGGCACAGCTGTGTGGCGAGGCGTGAGTGACCGTGTCCGCCTCGTCGCCAGTGTAGCGTCGCCAAGACGCGGGGGTCAAGGGACACCTATGCCACGAAGTGGGGCCTAACTGTGACCATAATAAAGACACGACACTAGCTGTCAGTTAGGGCCAAAGACCTCGAGCGGTCAATCAGCTGTTTATTTATACTTGGGGGCTTGCCCCGCCCCCAAGGTGTAGGCGTGCGTGTATGCGTACATGTATGGGCCGGGTGGCTCCATTACTACAGTCGCCATTTTGAGCATGGATGAGTAGTCATTCTAGGAAACAACATTCAAAGGTATGTCACTCACATAGAACATATTTCCGCTACACAACTTCACATCACATATTTCCACGCCACCCAATTCCCCCACAAACAATTCCAATCCAACACATCTCTCCCTTGCTCTTCCACCAACCCTGTCCACTCTCCCTGACACACCCGCTGCCCCTCTTATGTCTCCCTCACACTGCCTCTACCACCTCTCATCTCACAGTCCCACTGCCCCTATTACCCGTTCCTCACACTCCCTATCTCCTCTCTATACTGCCTGCTCACACATACTAAGCACAATTTCTTTCCCGTACCTTTTCAAGATCTTCATCCCTCAGACCCACACACTCCTCCTCTACTCAGGATGTCTTCTGCTTACACAGGTCCTCCTTATTTATGTGTCTGTGGCTGCTCTTCCCTTATTTCTCTCCTTCTCAAACACTCTTTCTGCTCCTCTGTCTCAAGTTCATTCACCACTTCCTGCTAAAACTATCTATCCCTGTCTATCTTTCTTTCTATCTATTCTATGCAGTTCGCACTCCTATCGATTTTCCATGCCACATAACTGCGCTACACAAATACACCATACAATACCACCACACACAATTCCAGAACTAAAAATTCAAATACAACCCACATAATTCCACTCCACCCCACATACATCCACTACACTCCAAAACACATGGGTAAAAGATTGTCATTTATGACGCCAGTAGCTCTAACTCTCCCAAATGCGAGACCTATTGCATTGCAAATGTTTGTTCTTTTCTCCTTCTCTGCCTTTGTTTCTTGTTCTGGGTCCAATTCTGCTGCCACACCACCTCCCCCAATCTTGCGGCCCATGAAGATACGCCCCTGCTCAGACAGCCAAACCTGTCTAATCGCTGTCTAAAAAGCCAGGAAGGTACTGCAAGCAAGGATTGGAATGCACTCGCTCAAATGCTGAGTCATGGCTCGTCAGTGAAACGCGAGCCTTAGTTTACACGGGGCGCGTGCACAGGTTACCTCAGCTTTCAATTAACCAGAGGCTGAAGAAAAAGAACAACAGACCACCGAGCTCAGTGGTAAACTTGAACTCGAATGCTTTATTTTTTACATTTTAATATTACAGGTTTCCTACTTACTGCACAACGCTTGTGAAATGCATGTGAATTTAAAATGAACAAGCATTGGCATAGCCAATAGGTCTCGCCTTCGGGATCTTTTAAGTTTTTAGTTATGTTTTATATTATTGTATGTGAAAGTTGTAATAAATGTGTTAAAACTTTCACATACAATAATATAAAACATAACTAAAAAGTGAGAGGGGGCAGAGAGAAGAGGCACGGTGCTGTGGCATAGAGCAGGCAGAAGGTACTGGAAACACGGGGTGAGAGAGGAGGTGGGGGAGGGGGCAGAGAGTAGAGACAGCGAGCAGGGTGTTGTGTCATAGAGCCGAACAGGCAGAGTGCACAGGAAGCACGCCATATGTGCGCCTAAACGATCGTCTTACAGACATTGCATATCTGCAATCACGTTCGAAGTGCTTGCATTTTATCTTTGCTTGTCCACAAAAATCACACCGAAATAATAACTGGAACTACAGCCCACCATCACCATATGCAAAGAGATCTGTAAACATGACTGGCTACTGGAGGAATCCAGTATAGTCAACGCCAGCAGGACCCACATCGCTTTATTTTCTATTACTTGACACCGTATAGTCACATAAGGGATGTCTGTACCCCCGTCCATCCTGGCATCTGGTCTCTGGATTCCTTTCTTATGCAGCAACAACTCAAATCCCAGATCCCCAAGAGCGGGCAGCTTCCTGCTACATTCAGAAATATGAATGTGCATTTATTTATATACGTATTTTTATAAGGAGTGGACATTACCCAAAGTTGTTAGGGCAGTTCACAAAAGGATATAAAAATATGATGAAGATAAAAATGGGGCCTGTGGAGTTTAATCAGAGACGCCAGCCGGACTACACATTAAAAACTGCACAGCTGTGTCTCTTGTCCCCTCATCCAACACAGAGGTACTCTCTGGGCACGCACAACACAACAATGCTTCTCACAAAGGCTTAATACTGAGGCAATACACTTTCAGCTACACTCCCCGCACGGTGTAACGCCTACTGTTTTCTGCCACTTCATAAGTAAACCAGGGTGTAACAAAACACTTCTTCAACACTAGCTATTTTTTCACGGGATTTCCTACAGACTGTGCTCTAGCCCAACCCTTGAATTTTGGGCCCTAAAACAATAGCAGGCAAGTAGCGGGAACGGATAGTTCGGTTCAAGCGTTAGTTAACATAGAGTAAATACGCCAAACCTCGGTAAATTAGACACTTTCGTTAAATTAAGAAACATCAAGAAAAGCTACGCGAAGCTGCGCATGGACTGATTATCTGTAAAAATATTGTCTGCAGGAGTCCCCAGTTACACAGAAGAGATCATGCAATTGTATTACAGATCCACAGCTGTCAAGAAGAGAACTAATCAAGTCCTCCTTAAGCCTAAAACCCACAAAAGAGATCAGAATGCCCAATAGTCACAATCACTAGTCTAAATCTGTGAGAGAAAGATTTAGAAATCTGAGTCTGTGCTAGTGGGAACGAGGCATGCGCGGTCTGCTAGCATCACTCGAATAGTTTATTAATGTATAGCTTTGTTTACCAGCAGCACAAAGCAAGTCTTCACGCTACAGAATTCACAAACACTGCTCTCGAGCACTTTCAGAACACAAAACGTCAACTTCAGCAAGCACTGGCCACGAAAGTCATTGCGATCACGATCGCTGTGAAAGTGAAAGTGATCGCGATGAGGCGCTAAAACACGCAAGGGATGCAAGCGTAGCAACGTGTATGCTTGTTGCGTGTTCTAGCAAGCTGGTCGCCGCTTTGGGAGCACGTCCCAAAGCCCCTACTAAATGTCTCTTCGAGCAGCGCATGCGCGCTGACTCAGCAAGACCTAAAAACTAGTGAATGTAGCAGAAAATATGTATTTCTAATAAGACATAACCATACAGCATACAATAGTACAGGATTAAAAAAGCCAGCTAAGGACCAAAACATTAGTCAAATTAATGTGCAATGTGCAGAGATAAATAGGTGCTCCCTTTCCATGTCAGATTTATGACAATGGGGACTGGGGGTGGAGGGGGTCAGGCGACCACAGGTAGGTCTGCCAGCGGGGTGTTTGGGGAAGTTGTTGCCGTCCAGGGACCCCAACGGGGTTTTCTGGGCAACTTTTGAGCTACTTTTTAGCCCAAAGTATATATAGTCTCCATTTTTGGGCACCAGCCATAATTGTGTCTTGGTGACATGGTGGCTGGTCTCTAGGCAGGTCGCTCATTTTTGCTACTTATTTTTGCTCCGTGTAGTGTAGGCATTTGAGGTAGAGAGGTACGGACTGGGATGGCAGGCATCAGTGATAAGGTGGCCCAGGTGGTGCAGCTACTGTCGGAGGCTGTACGACTTGACCTCCTCACCTGAGTGGCCCTGGTTCCCGGAGACCGCCTGGTACGTAGGGCGGCTGACGGGGTCACAGCCATGGTTCTAGCCAGTCATCAGCGCTGATCCCCTAGGTAGGTAGGAGGCGCCGCTTCCGTACTCAGAGAGTGGCCCTGGGAAGAAGTGAGGTGCGGGTCCAGGGGGGACTAGGGGTTTGTGAATTTTCCTCTCCTCTGGTCCCAAGTGCGGTGCGGGGCTGAGGCCTTGTTGCGGGCTTGGTGTGCAAAGCCTCGGCCTACTCCAGCGAGGCCTCGCAAGTCTTGAAAAGGCGCAGGTCCACCGTGTATGGTATCTTGCCCCGTGAGGATGAGAGGAGGGGGAGGAAGAGTAGGTCTCTGGCAGGGGTGGATGTTTGGCACAGCCCCTCCAATAGCTCTGGCGAGGCCTTGCAAACTTCTACTAGTGGCTGGATCAACGATATCGCATTTGATCCCTTATCTATCTTCATGCCCCAGTTGCCCGTTTCACTCTTTGTCTACGAATTGTTGACTATTGTTATAATAGCCTAAGGCAGTGATGTACCTTGTCTTGTTCTGTTTGAATGAATGAATGATTTGTGGAATTACAGTGATTTTGTGATATGATTGTGGCCATGAATGTATAATGAAAGTTGTGTGTATGGGACTATTTCCTTATTTCTGAACATCAAATGTTATGAAATACATTTGGGTTTTAATATTTGTAAATGCACTTGCATCAATTTCAAGAAATGTTGAAAATATGAATAATGAAAATAAAAATAGCCAAAAATTAAAAAATCATAGTGTCCATGTGCTAAATACATTGTGTGGTTTTGATCGTACTAAAATGTTGCTCATTTGAAAACTATAGGATCCTACAGTAGGACCTTGCTATATAGTACCGGCAGGGTTCTGTTTCTATTTTTACGTTATTTGTCCCCTTTCCCGCCGCCCATCCTTACCACTTGGGGAACCCCCTTCTATACTATTATTCTTGCAAACTTTCCAACTGGGTGGGGCCGCTGTGGTCATCAGCGCGGTCCTGCGGGGAGGAGGGGTGGGCAAAGAAGGCAAGGCTAGGTCCCCAGCTGCAGTGGAAGCATAGAGCGAGGCCTTGCAGCAAGTTGTCCAAGGGGACAGGGCCAACTCAGATGTCAGAGCAGCACGAGAGGGGAAAGGGAGGGGCGGGGAACAAGGAGTAAATCCCCAGCGGCTTAAAACGGGCAGCGTGGGGGTTTGAAGGGCATACAAATAATGTGGGGTCCCTCCAAAAAAGGCAAGGGCCTCACACTTTTGATTGTGGTGGGGCCTCTGCTGATGGCCGCAGGGCCTCTAGCAGAGGGAAGGAGAGGGCCGGGCTTCCTCACACAGTGGCACAGAATACTCAACTCGACATCACTGGGCAGAGGGCAGGGGAAAGGTGGAGGGAGAGCTGGAAGAGATGAGCAGGTTAATGAGGGCAGCTGCAGCTGGTGCAGGTAAGAGCGGTGGGGAGGTGGGGTTGGCTGGGGAGGGATTTCGAGAGAAGACCACAAGGGAAAATATATTATTTATTTAATTTTTCCTTGTGGTCGTCTCTCAATATACCCCCCAGACGGCCACACCGCTCTTACCTGCAGCGATCACAGCTGAATGAGGGATAGTTCTGCAGTCAGGCAGAACTAGATCTAGTGGATTTCAGGGATGTTTAGAAAGAGTGGGCGACGGGGGAGGCTGCAGAGGAGCAGGTGGAGGGGGGGGGGGGAGGTTTGCCCCCCAACCCGGTTACAGGAACACCATTGACTGGGTTAATGATACTTAGATGGAGCAGGCACTGACAGGAATGAGGGCAGCATGGGGGGACTGCAAGGGGTGATACACTTGAGGGATCAAAGGGGGAGATGGGGGATGGGCGTGGCCTACCTTTCCTCTTGTAAAGCCAGGTCAACATTGGCGGATTTGTTGTGGAGTGACAGGGAGGGGATACTTGGGGGCGGGCAGGAGGTGGCCAGGTCGAGGCAGTGGAGCGGAGACAGTGTACTGGCAGTGAGGCGCCTGGGCAGGGTTTATGGGAGGCTTGTCAGGGATGATGAAGGGCCCACGGCAAGTTAGGAACACAGGCAGCGTCGTTCGTGAGGAATGGTGGAGCAGGGGGAGTTAGACCCAGCACCCGGACCCTGTCTGAGTTTTGCAGGTCAGTAGGCTGGTTGGGGGCGAGGTTTGGGAGAGCCTAGTGCGGCCCATCAGAGCCGAGGTGAAGAGTCAGCGAATCCCCATGCTGCTAGCTGGCATGCCACAAGAAGGTCTAGCGTGACCTCGGTGGTGCAACTGGCAGAAAGGCCGAGGGTGCCCGCCTTTCACACACGTTCAGTCAATGCTCTCTATACAGTTGATGCCCAATTGGGGGAATAGAGGGGTGCTGGTGGATTTGGCGCAGACAGAGGATATGTTACTGGACTATGATCAAGGCAATCTTGAAGAGGGGGAATTGAGAGATGATGGCGATGGTGAATTAGAGGTGCATAACTGGTGGCGAGAGGTTGCAGTGGGGGGTCATCTAACCCATTTGCAGCAAGTGTGTTACAGGACACAAAGGCCCAGCGGGACAGGGGTGATCGCATACGTTCGTGGAGACAGCAGGCGATGGTGAAGCAATGGGCCAGAGTGGGTACTGACCTTGGTGCCAGGTTAGATTCCGAAGTATAGTCGGACGCCCCCCTGGTGGGTTACTCAAGGGGCGCAGCTAGTGATGTTCAGGAGCAGGGAGGCCCACACAACAATGGTGTCCATTGGGACAGAGGTCTGGGAGCCTCAGGACAGCAGGGAGTTCTGCTTTTGGAAAGGGAGATACGTACATGACACCGGAGTGTGTACAAAGGGCCCCATGGTGCACACGGGTAATTTCACATGCCAGCAGAGAGACAAGAGATGGGAAGAACAGGGTGCGTCAGTGGTCAAAGAGGACGCCAAAGGGGTGGGGATGGGGGAGAGACGAAGACGGACACACAAGACGAGTCTGGGGACAAGTTAGAGAGCAAAGAGATCAAGTTTAAGAAGCTGCCGTATATGGTGACATCTAAGCATTTGGGGGCCCACCTGGTGCAGAAAATGAAGGAGAATATTTGGAAAGGGGAGTATGTCGAGATGATGAAGCTCCCCCATACAGAACTAAGGAAGAGGAGCTAAAGCTCTCAAAAGCGGTCAAGAGTGCAGATGACTATGGAGAACAGGACAGCTGTGTTTCTCATATATACGAGTGTGTACTGTTCGAGATATTAGGAGAGGTTGGTCACACTCTTCAAATATATGGACATAATAAGAAAGGCCCAGTTAAACTACGGGGGCTATTTATGGGTCCAGTACAAAGAGGAGTTTAGGGCACGCATGGCGGTGGACCCAGGCACACAATGGAGGGAGCTGGACACAGATTTATGGCAACACACTAAGGACCCGGTGAAATTCAGAAAGATAGTATTTATGGCTAGTAGTTTGCCCATCATTTACAAGCCTTTTCAGTGGTGGCCCACCCAGGGAGCGGTGTGGGGATCAGGGAAAACCCAAAGTAACTAAAGTGGGGCCTTTTGGGACTCTAACAAAGGTCTGTGCAGGAGAGAATTCTGTAAGTTTTGACATGAGTGCTCAAAGTGCTCCTGCAGACACCCACTGGTTGCCATACTTGACAAACATAATTTTTGGTAATCGGTCATGCTTACCCATGGTAGTTGGTGGTACATTAATAGTACCCAAGTGGTGCGATGCTTAATCATAAGCATAACCAATTACCATTAATTATGTTTGTCACATGTGTTGTGCAGGGGGGGCACATTGGTGTGTGTGCACACAAATATAATGGAGCAAGCATTTATTAAGTCTAATGAAGATGTATACTTTTTGCAGATCGTGGACCATACTGCAGCTGGTACTCCTCTGATTGATGCCATTCCAATATAGTATGGCATTTTATACACGTATATAATATTATTTTGCACATAAATATCTGAGGGACGAGAAGTGGGTCCTGACGAAAGCCATTCACCAACAGGTCACTCAAGGCAGAAACATGTTGACCTTACTTTAATAGGGAATATCTATACCCCTATTTTTTCACTTAGCGTTTTTAGCTCTAACAATTGGGGACACCAATTAGAGTAGATGTTGTCTCCCTTGAGTTAGTTTCAATACACATTTTTCACTACATTTGCACTCTGATCCTCACTCCGACTTCAAATTGGATGAATTACAAACAAAACACCTCACGGTCCTCTCCTCACAGGAGAGTTGTAGCCCACCCTGTGAACCTTGCGGTCACAGTGTGCATGAGGGAACCCAATGATGAAGCATTTCACCTTTGGGTGAGCGAGGGTTCCCGTCTTTATAAGAATAATGCCCTACCCTTTCCCAACACCGACACCATGGTTAATTATTGAAATAATAGACAACATCCCGATATTTTTCGTAAGTAAAAGGTTTATTTTGCCCGGTCGAATTGACAATTTAATACGGCACTACTGGTTGCAATGGCATGCCTGAATCATGCTCTAAAGTGCTACTGTAGTCAGTTTTTACAAAGGACAGTGGTCCCTAGACAAAAGAATTTTACACATGAATAAATATAGACTAGATAGAAACTATATTCGTTGTCCAGCCGGACAGTATTTATTTTTTGATAGAACAGATTTCACATATAGTTGTGGTGTGATACAAGCAGGACACCAGCCGATGCCCGACTAACACACTCAAGGGAGGGACAGAACAGGGGAATATAGGCAAGTTGGGGTGGTCTGTGTATTGTAAATCATATTCAGACAATATAAGGTGCACACTATTGCTTGCAATCATTTACACAATAAATATGCGTATAGTGTGAATAGGTCGATGACGTTTCGAACCCTATAAAAATACAGAGTTCATCTTCAGGACAACAAATGCATGCCTTTTTAAAACACTTGATAGCTTTTTAGTACAACCCACACTGTGGGAACCATTTGCCAAAACATACAATAATGCAAGATCAGGGAGCGAGGTAAAGGGGGAAAAAAACATATGAAAAGGTTAGGGCATTTCATAAAACAACACATAATTAGGTGACTTATGTGTTTAGGCAACCCTGTAGGTGATTCCTGCGGTACAATCAAGCGGACGTCACGGACGAACGTGAAGCGGGCGAAGGTTGATCAGAGTGCCTTTAGGAGCCGGTTGATGCTGTCAAAAAAGCTGCCGTGACAAGGAAAGGCGGTAGGCAGTGAGTAAAATTCCTTTAGACTTGGTAAGGTGGATCAGAGTGCCTTAAAGAGCCGTTTGGTGGTGTCAAAAAAGCTACCATAACAAGAATAGGCTGTTGGCAGTGAGTTAACCCCTTCCACGCTCATGACGAGCTGGGCTCGTCATGGTGTAGCCTCCTCGCACGCTGATGACGAGCCCAGCTCGTCATGTAACATGGGTTTTTAAAAAACTCAGCATAGAAGGAGAATTCCACTAGCGCGGATGTGGTTAAATTACATTGGGCTTGGTAAGGAGTGAAGTGCAGTTGCGATGGGTCAAGGTGCCTGTGGGGGCCGGTTGGTGGCGTCGGAGGGGCTACCATATCAAGGATAGGCAGGTGGGCCATGAATTAAAATGGTGTACGGTGAAGACTCTGGCGGAAAGAACGTCGAAAAACCATAAATTTTGTTAAAGCCGGAGCCTGGATTGTGCCCGAATTATCAACCTGTGAAGATTCGGCAGTGGATCGGGTGCCCCGGTGATGGGAATGGTCTCGGCGAGTAACCCGGGTAACGTACCTGTGAGGCTAGAATTGAGTGGAAAGAGGCAGCACTTCAGTATTGGGGCAATCAACCATAAATCTGTGCAGATATAAGGATGTATAAGAGCCCATATTGGAGGTGACAAGGCAGTAGTAAGGGGTGAGGCAGGCGCTTACCGGTTGGAGTCCTTCGGACAATTACGCACTGAATAGGTGCGGTCCTGCAACAAAAAGAAGGGGTGGTTGGTCAGATAGTCATATTCTAATACCTGGAGTGGCATCAGATGGGTGTCTAGCAATTCTCTTACCGGTAGTCAGGGGAACGGGTCCTCAATGGGGTCCTCCTTGTTGTGAAAATCCTTACGATGGAGAACAGAGTCTACGCGTCCCAGAAATAGGACGGACTAACACCACGAGGTGTAGTGTAACCCAATCAGAACGTGGGCGAGTATGGCGGCCATGTTGGAACAGCAATTACCGGTGAGAGGGAAGTGATTAGAAGATGACTAAAAGGTGTTGGCCATTTTATAGTGGTAAAGTGTTCGTTGTGAATCGAGTTGTTAAGAAACCGGTGCACTAATAACGAGTGAGGAGCGTAAGTGATTAGGATGTGACATAACACAATTACCTATTGCATGAGAGTGCTAGAACATTACTATGGTTACACAATCACTAGATAGAACATACTACTTCCTGTCAGTGAAAAGAGCAATAGAGGAAATAAGGTTACAGTAATGAGGTCCAGTCCTCGATGCGGTTGAGCCCATTATGAATGCTGCGAGTCCTTAGTATCCAGTGTAGTTCCTCTTTGTTGAGGAGATGGTGCAAGTTCGCCCCTATAGGGGGTATTTTGATTGCAGAAATGATTGTCCATTTAAAACCCAATTCAGTATGAGCCAGTTCAGTGAAGTGATCCACCAGCGGTGCATTAGGCGTCTTACAGCGTATTCTGCTTCTATGTTGGCACATCCTGAGTCTTGCTTTTTGTGTAGTTTGCCCCATGTAAATCTTTCCACATGAGCAAATAATAGCGTAGTCAGTGGCACAAAGAGTGCTCCAGGCCCACTAGTAGCATTTATTTTATACATCCTGGGTACATGTAGTACCATATACTAGTTAAGTTTAAGTAAATTCAATGTGCCAATCAGGGGAAGGCCTATTTTACCATCTTTTAAAGAGAGAGCACATTCATATTTAAACTGGTTAGCAGTGGCAACATGCACAGAGTCCTAATGCCAATGAGTGGTGAAGACAAAAAGTGTGGGGGTGACCTTGCATAGAGGGTGAAAGTAAACACTGGTATTACTGTAATGTGTTTATATTTGCGGTTTTATGTGCTATATATAATAAGGATGGCTACCACACAACCTATTAGTAAGGATTTTACTGATTTCTAGAGGATGGAGAGATAAATAAGGCAGTTCTGCTGGAATACTATGCTAGCCTGTGATGCACATTTCACTAGACAGTGCTTAACTTACTAAGATTTTTTATCGGCATGCACTTTATGACTAATGGTGGAACCACTTATGCAGAAATAAAATTCTATTATTATTATCTTTGACAGTTAAATGCACGCAGACTCTTTTATCTATGCATCAATATTATCAAACATCCGTCTTGCATCTTACTACACCAGGTTTTCTAAAAGTCACCTTGGGATTCAGAAAAGCTCTAGATTTATAAGAAATAGGAAAAAAGTATGGGAGAGGGATTTGCACACTTTTGAAAATGTATAGGTACTTCCCTGCAAGAAATATTTTCTCAACTGAACCAGAAAGTTCATGGGGATAGTTGGAACCAAAAACCTAAAATGAAGTATGCAGTAGAATATGCAGGACGCAGTCATTTGTTTCAAATTGGCATGGATGTACTAAAAGTCTTCTTCAAGACGCCCTTTGTTATTTTGTATAGCCATTGGTAAAAGGATCTACTCGCATGGCATTAGTAAGTTAGATGTGTAGGCAGGAAGCAAATCATTTTGCTTCTGGAGGAACATGAGGACAGTGGACGAACATCATAAACCTCAGAATGTAATCTCTATAGAAATAGTATTGGGGTGTGTTAGGAGCATATCTAAAATGTGATAACTCTTGCATTGCCCAGCTAGGAGACCATGTCATAAGTGATGTAATATGTGAGGTCAATTGCAGGGGTGTAAATTATTGTTAGCTCAGCTAACTATAACTGCTGAATTTTACCGGTTTTGTATGAGTGAAATCTGAGCCTAACTATGATGTCCCAGTAACCTTTGGTTTTTTCCAGTGAATTTCCAAGACTTCTTTTAATAAGGTTTCCTAATTATAAATTCCCTGTAACTTTTATTTTCCCAGTGAATTTCTAAGGTTTTTAAAATTGTATTTCTTAACTGTAGAATGTAGCTTTTGAGAGTTAATGTGTGAGTGAGTGCTGAGTGCCTCAGTGGGTGTGTTAGTGAATGTGTGGGCATCTCAATGGGTGTGTGAGTGTCTGTGTGTGTCTGGGAGTGGCTGCTTAAGTGTTTCACTGGGTGTGTGAGTGGGTGTCTGACGGTTTGAGTGGGTCTATGAGTGGTTGCATGAGTGTCTCAGTCGGTGGCTGAGTAGGTGCATGAGTATCTGAGTGAGTGTCTCAGTGGTTCTATGAGAGGGTGTGAGAGGCTCTGAGTGGGTTTGTGAGTGCCTCCATTGGTGTGTGAGTCAGTCTGTGAGTGAGTGTCTGAGTAGGTCTGTGAGTGGGTGCATTAGTCTTTGAGTGGGTCTGTCAGTGGGTATATGAGTCTCTGAGTTGGTCTGTGAGTGGATGTATGGATCTGTGAGTAGGGGCACGAGTGTCTGAGTAGGTCTGTGAGTGGGTGTGTGTGTCAAATCGGGTCTGCAAGTGGGTGCAAAAGTGTCTGAATTGGTCTGTAAGTGGCTGTATTGGTTTATATGTGGGTGCATGAGTGTCTAAGTGAGTGTTTGAGTGGGTGTATCAGAGTCTGAGTGGGTCTGTCAGTGGGTGAGTGCCTGAGTGTGAGAATAAGTGTCTAAGTATCGGTGTGGGTGTGTCAGTAGCTGTGTGAGTGGCTCAGCCACATAGGAACCACACCTGCCCTTTTATTCAAGAAGAGTGCATAGTTTTTCACAAACCAAAGTGAAGTACTCTCTACTGGTTCATTACAAAGTGCTACCTCCGTGAGTAAATGTCCACTATGTATGCTACATTACGAAGAAATATCATCAATTACGTTGTGTGCGTTTTGGCTGATAACTTGAATGGTCCTACAGAGAAGACAATAAGACTACAAAAAGTTAAATCTCCAAACAAGGGTCTCTCCTCCGAACTATAAGAAGTAAGTGCTCCTTTGTTTGAAATGTCCTGATATTCCTCGCCATCAAGAACTCCTCACCAAAATCAGCAAGAAACATGCCTCAGGAGACACTTGTTTAGCTGTCTATCATCCTGGCAAAAGGCTGGAAAACCTTTGTATACTACTAATGGGGGGGCGTGACCAAACAAGCAAGGCTTACAAGTGATTTGCACATTTTCATACTCATAGTAATTTAAAGGGAGAACAATGAAATCAGCACTTACCAGGACAGGACAACAAAGAACCCACTCATCACAGTCACATACATATTGCATTCCAATAGATCTATGATTCAGTCACCTCCACAAAAGTCTTCAGATTATTTTTTATATGAAATTGCAGAGAAAACACACTTGCTTTGCCTTCACCAAGCCCAGGACTTAGGTGGGTGGGTAGAGCTCACATAGTTGTACTCAGCGGAATTACCTAAGAACTCCATGTCGTTACACGGAGTTCCGTGAGTGGCGGAATTCAAGTCTGCTCTTCAAGAACACTGGATTAATCAATCGCACCTCCTGGTTTTACCCCCTTCCCAGGCCCGCTACTTCAATCCTCTTTGTGAACACAGTATTAGGTCTGCACATGCTCTGTATTATTGTACCAGCGTGACCAGTGTGGTAGTTGTTAACTGATATATATTGTGCTCCAATTCTTCCGTTACCAAAGAATTATCCACACTCACGGGGTTGATTTTTCCAAAGGTTGCTTTATTTACAGACAAGACAGACGCCCTCGCGTTTCGGCACACAGCCTTTCTCGATGTCAGTAGCCACTAGACATTGGCATGTTTTTTAACAATATGCTCACAATAAAGGAAGGACTGCATTATCCTCCCTTAGATGTTATTCAGGTCTGTTTCACAAAACAAATCAACCATTAAGGTTTCCTTTTTCTATATACATTTTTGTACAATTTTATCCTTAATCAAATTTCAAACTTCATTATTAGTTCATCTTGTCAAATTCATGTTTTGCGGTCACGGAGCCCACCAAGGCTCATCTCATAACTTCAAATCAGAATTCGAAGTCACAAATTAATCATAAATCCAAAGGTACAGAAAACATAGTTCATCCAAATTAACCCTGAAAAACCTATCCCTATATACATATATACATAAATATACATATATACACCGATAAAGGTATCATAAACACATCCTTTGCAATTACATCAACGTTGTTACCAATCAATTATGTATCAATATGGACCATCAGGTCTTCGCCACAGTTCATACCCCAAGGTGTTTTGGTATGGAGGTCAATAATATACCTCGATTCCAGCCTTCGAAGTTTCTTAAGTCTATCCCCTCCTCTGATATTGTCAGGGACTGAATCTAGTCCATAACAAAGTAACTGGTTCCGATCACTTTGATGTTTTTCCGCAAAGTGTCTTGCGACCGGATATGCCTGGTCCACCTTGTTTATTGCCCTCATGTGCTCTAATATCTGGATTTTAAATGGATGCACCGTGCTGCCTATGTAACGCAGCCCGCAAGGGCAAACAAGACAGTACACCACATACGGTGTACTGCAAGTAATGAACTTGCTGATTTTCTTGATCATACCAGTGTCTTGAATTGTATATGTAAGCGCTCGTTTGCTGTTACAACACGCTTTACATTTATGACATGGGAAAAAACCTTTCATACTTCTCAAGGTGTTTGTTTTTAGAGATGTTTTTTCTAAGTAGCTCCGTACGAATTGTTCTCGGTTGGACCTAGCCTTTTTAAATGTGACCAAAGGATAATTGGGGACATCCTCACCTATAACATTATCCGTTTTCAGGATGTGCCAGTTTTTTCTCAGCATTTGTTTTAGATGATTAGCCTCCGATGAGTATGGGGTGATTAGTCAGAATTTACCTCCTTCAGTTTTCTTATCCCTACTCTGTTCCAGTAAATCATCTCAGGTCATGGCTCTTACTTTGCAAAGTGTTTTGTTCAGGATAATAGTATTGTAACCTCTTACAGTGAATCTGGCTACACTATCAGAAGCTGCTGTTTCAAAGTCACAATCGCGTGTACAATTTCTCCTGAGTCTAAGTAATTCCCCATAGGGGATACTTTGCACTAGTTTGGGGGGGTGACTGCTCGTTGCGTATAAAATCGAATTGCCTGCAGTGGCTTTCCGATATAATGAGGTTTCGATCTTGCCCCCAACAACTTGTACTCTCAGGTCTAAGTAGTCCACAGAAGTTGGACTGATTGTCCCCGAAAAGTGCAAGTTGTGATCATTTTCGTTCTGGTTAGCGATATAGTGACGTGCAGTCTCTTCTGTTCCTTGCCAGATGATAAATAAATCATTGATATATCGATGCCATTTTATCACTGAGCCACTCGATATGTCATCCCTGTAGGTTATGGGCACCCGCTCCTCCCACCAGCCAACGAACAAGTTCGCGTAGCTGGGAGCGAAGTAGGTGCCCATCGCCGTACCAGACACCTGTTTGTAATATTCATCTTCAAAAAGGGAAATGTTGTTGTTTAAGCAGAAATGCAGAAAATCAATCAACATACAATTGGGTTGCGCATATCTTTACTGTTAACTGTAGTTGTTAACTGATATATATAAAGCATAGCATGATGGACGGTGTTGTTGTTCCGTTGCCAACCAGCCAAACACCGCAGGAGTGAAGAACGTCCCAATCCCCTACCCTCACCGTGACCCCCAACACCCACAGATATATTCCGGGTGGTGGGGAACACGACACCTGGAGAAGGTGGGTAAACAAAACAAGGGAACCCAAGGTCTTGGGGAACACAGCTCGTCTTCTCTAGTTTCCTGGTAGCAGACTGCTTGACCCAGTCGAGACCACTAAAAAAGAAAAGGGGGACAAGATTAGACACACCCCATTAACAAAACCAGTGCCAAGTACACACACGAACCACTGACTTCCCTGCTTACCCCAGTCAACACACGGGAGTAGCTTGATACGAGTCAGGAAACAATCCACTGCTTTCGCATTGGTTCTTTCTTGTGAAACCCCAGACCAACCACGCCCCCTCGGGAAACACCGAGAATGAAAAAGGGGGTGGAATTAGCAAAAATTACAAAGAAAAGGACTAAGAAGGGATAGGGGAAAAAAGGTGTCTAAGGATATAAAAGACACCCAAAAAACCCCTGTCTTTAAAAGAACACGAAGGTAGCACAAAAAAACGTCCGTTATTCAGCTCCTTCGTGAAACCACCCAAAAGATACACAACAAGACGGTTTGCGTACAAAAAAGAGAAATAAACGGGACGCCAGAACACAAAGGAAACGCAACTGTGTATCCCGAAGCGTCACCGAATACAAAACAGGTCCCCACTAAGGGTTCAGAATAGCCCAAAGGTTTAGAAAACAGGATAAATGGGAAAAGGAGAGCCAAATGCCAGCCCTCTAAAGGCCCGCTGTAATAGACCTCAATGGAGAGGGAACAAGGTAGGAAAAACAGGAACTGGAAACACATGGCAAGGGACCATCAAAGAAACCAAGCACCGGTTTCCTGTGGGCAAGCCCTTTTAAAGCCAGCCCGAGGGAGCGTCCATAAATTTGCATATGCACTTGGCACTACACGCTAAAACCAGTGACCGGGGGTCTAGACAAGTCAAGTCAAGTCAAGAGATTTATATAGCGCGCTACATACCCATAGGGTCTCAAGGCGCTTGAGAAAGGGTGGGGAATTACTTATCGAATATCCAAGTTTTGAGTTGCTTTCTGAATGCTAGGTGGTTCTGAGTAAGGCGAAGGTGAGTGGGAAGTGAGTTCCAGGATTTAGCTGCCAGGTAGGAGAAGGATCTACCACCCACCGTAGTTTTGTTGATGCGAGGTACAATGGCGAGGGCTTGGTTGGAGGATCGTAGCTGACGGGAGGGGGTGTAGAAGGACAGTCGTGTGTTGAGGCATTCGGGTCCAAGTTCGTAAAGTGCTTTGTGTGCGTGGGTTAGGAGGCGGAAAGTAATCCTCTTATTTACGGGGAGCCAGTGGAGGTTTTTCAGGTGACCAGAGATGTGTTCTTTACGCGGGATGTCTAGTATGAGTCTGGCTGATGCGTTCTGGATGCGTTGGAGTTTTTTCTGGAGTTTTGTGGTGGTACCGGCGTATAGGGTGTTTCCGTAGTCCAGGCGGCTTGTGACCAGTGCGTGGGTGACCGTTTTTCTAGTTTTGGTGGGGATCCAGCGAAATGTTTTTTTGAGCATGCAAAGGATGTTGAAGCAAGATGAAGAAACGGCGTTGACTTGTCTGGTCATCGAGAGTGAGGAGTCCAGGATGACGCCCAGGTTCCGTGCGTGGTCCGTCGGGATGGGTGCTTTTCCAAGGGCCTCTGGCCACCAAGAGTCATCCCAGGCAGAGGGGGAGGTGCCTAAGATGAGGACTTCTGTTTTGTCTGAGTTCAGTTTCAGACGGCTGTGCTTCATCCACTCGGCTACTTCTTTCATTCCTTCGTGTAAATTGGTTTTGGCGGTGTTAGGGTCTTTGGTGAGTGAAAGGATCAGTTGAGTGTCGTCAGCGTAGGAGATGATGTTGAGGTTGTGTTGGCGTGCGATGGTCGCGAGGGGGCTCATGTATACGTTGAAGAGGGTGGGGCTGAGTGACGATCCTTGTGGCACGCCGCAGATGACTTCAGAGGCCTCTGACTTGAATGGTGGGAGGCGGACTCTCTGGGTTCTTCAGGTGAGGAACGAGGTGATCCATTCCAGTGCTTTTCCTTGGATTCCGACGTTTCTGAGGTGTTGTAGGAGGGTGCTATGACAGACTGTGTCGAAGGCAGCGGAGAGGTCGAGGAGGATGAGGGCGACTGTGTCTCCATTGTCCAGTAGAGTTTGAATGTCGTCTGTTGCTGCGATAAGTGCGGTCTCGGTGCTGTGTTTGGCTCGGAAGCCAGACTGTGAGGGGTCGAGGGATTTGTTGGCTTCGAGGAAGGAGGCGAGCTGGTTGTTGACAGCTTTCTCAATGACTTTGGCCGGGAATGGAAGGAGCGAGATGGGGCGGTAGTTTTTGAGTTCGGTGGGGTCAGCTGTGGGTTTTTTCAGAAGGGCGCTAAGTTCTGCGTGTTTCCAGCTTTCCGGGAAGGTGGCGGAGTTGAGGGAGCAGTTGATGATATCTCGGAGGTGTGGTGCTATGATGGAGTCTGCTTTGTTGAAGATGTGGTGAGGGCAAGGGTCTGTGGGGGATCCAGAGTGGATGGAGTTCATCAGGCGGATGGTGTCCTCGGTAGAGATTGGGTTCCAGTCGTTAAGGATGTTCAGGGGGGGTGAAGGTACGGCAGAAGGTTGGGTGGGTTGGTCTCCGGGTCGGTTGTCGAAGCTGTTATGGATGTCTGCGATTTTGTTGTGGAAGAAGGAAGCTAGGGAGTCGCAGAGGGCTTGGAAGGGGGTGATGTCGTTGGAGTTGGCTGATGGGTTGGTAAATTCTTTGACGATGTTGAAGGCACCCGCCCCCACTGAACCCCAACAGTTGTGGTACAGGGTGATGCATTCTCAGATTAGAAGTGGCATGATGAGTTATTTGTGGGTAGGATTAGGAAGGAGCTGTTGGTACCTCATGCTACCGGATATGGTGCCCGCTGCTGTCTTCCTCCTTCGCATTGTATCTCCTAGCTGGATGGCTGATTCAAATCTCTACTGTCGGACTCTCCTACACTTCCAAGTTTCTAATTGCCTCTGGGTTCCTTCTGGTGGTAACCACCCACTGCATACGTGAGCTTTTCAGGAGAGTGGCAGAATATCACCAAGTGGGTTAATCGATGGGTAGCGATGCCTTAATTTGTGCGCTTTAAATTTGAGCACAGGCTGCTCTTTGTGGCTCGGTGCCTGTGCGCCCTTCTTCCGACAACCACACGAGCCTGCAGGGCTGGGCGAGGCAAACCCATGGCTGCATGGACAGCAATGCACATAGCTGTGTTCTTCTAACTCCTACCTAACCTTGCATGGGCTGCAGTTGCTCAGAATTAATGTTAGAAGATGGAGCAAGACATGGCCAATACAAAATCGCCAGCCCCTACCGTCCCCACAGCGCAGTTGGAAAGTTACAGTTGCACAACAGCGCCACCAGGTTTAAACCCCAAGATAATTTTTATACTTTCTTTTTCTTTTGTCGTTTGCAAAATGACCAGAAAATAATAAGAACGGTAAATAGGTTGCATTTGAGGGTAGGGATTGAGACAGATGGAGGAATAGGCCCAGCTTTCATTGTTACTTTTGTGCTGCATATATTGACAGCATTCTCTTTGACTCTCCATCTCCATAATCTGGTGAGGTCCCACCCAATATGATAGGCTGTAAATTATACATGTGCTTTCTTCTCTTGTGCTTATATTCAATTGCAGCGCGTGCTAGAGTAGCAATTCATCTCTCCTCTGTCATTATGACTTGAACACTATGCATGTCTTTAAAGAGGTTAATTGACATATAAAACCTTAATGCGCATTTTGCCATTTTATTAAACTTCATGTGCCTTTTTTCTTTCCTTGCCGTGTAATTCACTCCAACGTGTAGTCTTTGAGAGTGCTGGCTGCCGCATGAAGAGGCTATGACTGGAAGGTGCAGTTCTGCAATAACTGTGCTCCCATGATGAGCAGCTTCTAGGTGACGTGCAAGTATGTTTCCCATTTAAGGGAAATTGTATAAAAACATATAATTGCATTGTTGAACCCCTTTCCTTATTTGTAATTACTATCCCTCCGACAATTACAGAACAGGGAAAATGAAGCGCGTTAATATTGAATTGTTGGTGTATGGTAGAGATGGGTGCAGAGCGGTAAACTCTGTCACGTGGTGGATTTAGCAGAGTTTTCTCTCAAACTCTGCATTTCAAGTGTGAAGTGGGCAACACTCAACAAACACCGCTGGCGGAGCACTTGCTATATTTATATTTGTAAGTGCCTCCCATTGTGGTTTCATTTCTGGGATATGAGCATTGAGGGTCAAAACATAAAGAGGGAGGGTGGCCGCCAGTCCCTCTCTCAGGGCTGATTGCGGATCTGGGGACCCCATCCCCTGAGGCCTTGTCAAGACTTAATGGGGGAGAGAACCGCATGGTCCACCTTGCCAGGCCAATTTCGGCCCTCCATCCCCTGAGCCGGTGTCATGTCTCCCTCCGAGCCCTGAAGCCACCCAGGGCACCCAGTTTGCATGTTGGGGACTGTGGGGGTAGCCTCAGGGCCCCAATGGTCCCAGCTGGCTCCCCGTCTCCTGCGTACTTAGTTCTGCATGGGCAGGCCCATGGAGGTGTTGGTCCCCTGGGCCATATATGGGCTGGGGGGTGGGGGGTGTCGACCTCTCCCTCTTTTTAAAAATGTAATTGGCAATGGGGAGGTGGTGGTCTCTGGGTCCTTTGTTCTCCATGGTCCGGCTGTTGATGGTGCTGGTTCCCTGTACCATATATGGGCTGGGAGGAGGGTCGCACGCCCCCCTCCCTCTTTTCAGAAATGTAATTGGCCCTGGGAGGTGGTGATCTCCGGGGTCGGGGTCATTACAGCCCACCCATATTATTTTTTTTATTTATAGCCCTGGAGAGGTGGTGATTCCTGGGGCCCAGGGGGGTCCGCGCCACCCACTTAAAATTAACATTAGCCCTGGGAAGGTGGTGGTTCCTGGGGCAATTTTAAGCCCTCAGAGGTTGGCCATGTGCACCTCCTCCATTTTTTAATGAAACTCTGCATGCCTCCAGGTCCTGGCCCACCCGGGAGCTACAATTATAACAGGTCCAGGAGACCGCATTTATTTATTTTTATTCATGGAGAGATTCAGGAATATTCGCGATTTTGGCCAGCAATTAAACAAAATGCTATTTTCCCTGGTGGGGTCCCTGCACCCTAATATTGTTTCTGTGGTGTGTTTTGTGACTCAACTAAATCAGAGTTCCAAAAGGGCTACCAACACTTCTTGGATGAAGTGTTGGCAGCCAATCAGAGCTCTGCACTAGCTCGTCATTATTTGCAACGGCTTTTCGATCGTAGATTTTCAAATTTGGATTCCCTTTAAGTTCTCAAAAACTATTGAACAGATTTACACCAAATAACAAAAAGTATAAGCTGCGTAACAAAAACTACTGTTATGCCGAATTTGGTGTAAATCCTCCAGGGGTTGGGACTGTAGGTGTGTCTAAAGACTTTGTTGGAATTAACATGGAAACACACTTGGCCCCTGCTCGAGAGATCGCCCTGTACTACTCCATGCACAACTATAATTACCAGCACAGTTTTTTGGGCAAATGACATGAAGATTCAACCACTGTCAAAGATATAGGCAAGTAAAAAAATGTTTTCCTATGTATGGTCCTAACTATAACTATATTCAATACACTTTGGAATATATATACATAACATTCTTAAACTTTTTAGAAACACTCACATGATGATGACATCAGAGATGTCGTATGAGATGTCATCAGTGATGTCACTGGCCATATCATGAGTGATGTAAGATGTAACGTCATCAGAAGTGCATTGCGGGGGCGAGAAGTATAGTTAGTTAATCTAACTATAATGGCTGAATTTCTGCTTTTGTACGAGTAAAATGTCAGCCAAACTAAAACGCCCCTGAAACCTGTGTTTTTTTCAGATCACTGACATAATATCGAATTCACAAATATAGAATTACAAAAATATCGAAGAAAAAATATAGAATGTAAAAATATCGATTCCTATCTACAAACAGGTAAGTACAAAAATATCAAATAAAAAATATAGTTTTAAAAAATATAGTTAGTCAAAATATTGAATTTTTTTAAATGTCTTAAAAGTAATTTAAATTTAATGAAACAATAAATATAACATTTACTATTACCATTCCAGTGAGTGCAACAGTAGGGAAAGCGTTGGATGGCGTAGGGGTAAAAATTATTATTCCCACTCCAGAGACTGCAAAAACCATAAATCAAAAGGAGTTATGTCTGCCCTATATATTCAATTTGGAGGCTCAAAAAGAGTCCAGACACATTTATTAGATCAACAACTCAGCGCTCACTGTCAATTCATACAGCTAACTGTGACAACCAGAGTGAAAAAATATATCATTTTATTTTTGGTAGTTATTTTTCGCAAGGTATACAAAAAGAGTAATATCAAACATGTATATAAATAACAATACTTCAATCACATAAACATTAAATAAGACGCCCAAGTTTCCCATTCATCTTCCATTCATCTTCACAGGCACTCTACTCTTCTCTCATCACACACTCCTACATTCAAATTCCTTTCTTACACTTCAACACACTTCAGTAGTCAAGTCATAGTCAAGTCATATAATTTGTATAGCGCACTACATACCCAGAGGGTTTCAAGGCGCTTAGGAAGGGGAGGAGGATTATTTGTCAAATATCCACGTTTTAAGCTGCTTTCTGAACGCTAGGTGGTTCTGTGTGAGGCGAAGGTAAGCGGGGAGTGAGTTCCATGTTTTAGCAGCCAGGTATGAAAAGGATCTGCCTCCCATGGTGGTCTTGTTGATGCGAGGTACAGTGGCGAGGGCTTGGCTGGAAGAACGTAGTTGGCGGGAGGGGGTGTAGAAGGACAGTCGAGAGTTGAGGCAGTCTGGTCCGATGTCATAGAGTGATTTGTGTGCGTGGGTAAGCAGTCGGAAAGTGATCCTCTTATTGACGGGAAGCCAGTGGAGGTCTTTAAGGTGACCAGAGATGTGTTCGTTGCGTGGGATGTCTAATATGATCCTGGCTGAGGCGTTTTGGATTCGTTGGAGTTTCTTCTGGAGTTTAGCGGTGGTACCTGCGTAGAGGGTGTTTCCGTAGTCCAGTCGGCTTGTGACCAGAGCGTGGGTGACTGTTTTCCTTGTTTCGGAGGGGATCCAGCGGAATGTTTTTCTGAGCATGCGAAGAATGTTGAAGCAGGAAGAGGATACGGCGCTGACTTGTCTGTTCATTGAGAGTGAGGAGTCCAGGATGACGCCAAGGTTCCGTGCGTGGTCTGTCGGGATGGGTGCTTTTCCGAGGGCTTCCGGCCACCAGGAGTCGTCCCAAGCAGAGGGGGATGTACCTAAGATGAGGACTTCAGTTTTGTCTGAGTTCAGTTTCAGACGGCTTTGTTTCATCCATTCGGCGACTTTTTTCATTCCTTCGTGTAGGTTAGTTTTGGCGGTGCCGGGGTCATTGGTGAGAGAAAGGATCAGTTGAGTGTCATCCGCGTAAGAGATGATGTTGAGGTTGTGTTGGCGGGCGATGGCCGCGAGGGGGCTCATGTATACGTTGAAGAGGGTGGGACTGAGTGAGGATCCTTGAGGTACGCCGCAGATGACTTCAGAGGCCTCGGACTTGAATGGAGGAAGGCGGACTCTCTGGGTTCTTCCGGTGAGGAACGAGGTGATCCATTCGAGTGCTTTTCCTTGGATTCCGATGTTATTGAGGCGTTGTAGAAGGGTGCTGTGGCAGACTGTGTCGAATGCTGCAGAGAGGTCGAGGAGGATGAGGACGACTGTGTCTCTATTGTCCAGTAGAGTTCGAATGTCGTCTGTTGCTGCGATGAGGGCGGTCTCAGTGCTGTGTTTGGCTCGGAAGCCAGATTGTGAGGGGTCGAGGGATTTGTTGGCTTCGAGGAAGGCGGCGAGCTGGTTGTTGACGGCTTTCTCGATGACTTTGGCCGTGAATGGAAGAAGCGAGATGGGGCGGTAATTTTTGAGTTCGGTGGGGTCCGCTGTTGGTTTTTTCAGAAGGGCGGTGAGTTCAGCGTGTTTCCAGTCTTCTGGGAAGGTAGCGGAGTTGAAGGAGCAGTTGATGACGTCTCGGAGGTGAGGTGCTATGACGGAGTCTGCTTTGTTGAAGATGTGGTGAGGGCATGGGTCTGTGGGGGATCCAGAGTGGATGGAATTCATCAGGCGGATGGTGTCCTCAGTGGAGATTGGGTTCCAGGCGTCGAGGGTGTTTACGGGGGGAAGATGGTCAGCAGATGGTAGGGTGGGTTGGTTTCCGGGTTGGTTGTCAAAGCTGTTGTGGATGTCTGCAATCTTGTTGTGGAAAAAAGAGGCTAGGGAGTCGCAGAGGGTTTGAGAGGGGGTGATGTCGTTGGAGTTGGCCGAGGGGTTGGAAAATTCCTTGACGATGTTGAAAAGTTCCTTGCTGTTGTGGGCGTTGTTGTCAAGTCGATTCTTGAATGCTGTTTTCTTGGCTTTTCGGATCAGTTGGTGGTGAGTGCGGGTGGCGCTTTTGAAGGCGTCCTTGGTGCTGGTGGTTGGGTCTTTTTTCCAGGCTTTTTCAAGGGAGCGGCAGAGTTTCTTGGATTTCTTAAGATCATCGTTGAACCATGAGGCCTTCTTGCTGCCAGGTTTGCTTTGACATTTTTTCAGTGGTGCTAAGGTGTCGGCGGTGTTGGATAACCATAGGGTGAGGTTGGCGGCGGCTTCGTTGGCGTTAGAGGAGAGGGCTGGGGAGTTTCGAAGGAGCGATGCGGAGATTTGGTCCGTGGTGATTTTGTTCCAGTTTCTTTGCAGGGTAGGTTGGGAGTGGTTGATGGGTTTCGGCTTGTTGTAGGTGAAGTGGATGCAGCTGTGGTCAGTCCAGAGGAGATCCGTAGTGTGGCTGAAGGAGACATGATTGCTGGAAGTGAAGATGGGGTCGAGTGTGTGACCTGCGATGTGGGTGGGGGAAGTGACTAGTTGTTGAAGTCCGAGGTTGGCGAGGTTGTCCACGAGGGTGGCGGTGTTGTGGTCGTTTATCTTTTCAAGGTGAAAGTTGAGGTCTCCCAGAAGAATATAGTCTTTGGAGGGGAGCGCGTGTGGAGAGATGAAGTCCGTGATGTCTTCACTGAATTTTGCGCGGGGTCCTGGTGGTCTGTAGAGGAGAGTGCCTCTGAGTGTGGTTTTGGGGTCGATGTGGATCTGGAAGTGAAGGTGTTCGGAGTTGGCGAGGTTGGTGTCAGAGCTGGTTGAGATGCGGATTGATTTCTTATGGACGATAGCGATTCCTCCTCCTGTGTGGCTGGTACGGTCTTTGCGAGTGATCTTATAGTCTTCAGGGATGGCAATGGTGATGTCTGGAGCGGAGGAAGCATTCATCCATGTTTCCGTAAGGAAGGCGACGTCTGGAGAGAAGGTGTCTAGTAGGTTCCATAGGTCAATGGCGTGCCTGTGCACCGATCGGGTGTTGAGAAGGATGCATTGTAGGTGGTTGGGGTCGGGAATCTGTGGTGTAGTCGTGGCGGAGATGTTGTCGGTGCCGCTGAATTTGCAGGAGTAGCAGGAGAAAGGTCCATGGGTGTGTCCAGGGGCGGCTTGGACGCAGTTGGGGGCGCGACAGGGGTTAAGGGCTAGGAGGGTGGCGGCATCGTAGGTAATGCGGGAGGGCTGGGCGGCGCGAGGGGCAGGGGGTCTGGCGCTGGGCGCGGGCCAGGCGCGGACGGGCGTAGACGGGCTTACCTTTGGCGCACCTTCGGCGTGGCCGTAGCGCGTGGGGACATTGGCCATAAATGGATGGTGGAGGGGGCGGAGCGTGGGAGGGTCAGCAGCTGGGAGGCGGTAGCGGGGAGGAGGGGCGGGCCAGGAAACTGCAACCAGCAAAATGGAGGGTGATAGTGAAAGTGAGGCAGGGGCAGCAAATGGACCAGCAGGTCGGATAACAAACACAGCGTCAGCAAAGTACAGCGCAAATTAAAATCGGGCGTGTAAGCACACAGGCACAGCGCTAAATAAAATCGGGCGTGTAAGCACACAGGCACAGCGCTAATTAAAACGGGCGCTTAAGGGCTAATGATGCAGTCTAAGCATACAGGCACAGCGCAAAGCACAAAGCACAATGTTAACACAGCGTCACCACAAAGTACAGCGCTAGTCACCCAAATTCGATCTGCGGCGTCCACAGTGCGTGAGACCAGCGAGGGAGGGAGGGAGGGAGGGAGCGTTTACGGATACACTGAAGTTGTCCTGTGGTGTCCTCTCAGCAGCTTGCAGGGGAGACAAGATGGCACTAACAGGACAAAGCGTAACCACGCCAACGCGCGTTTCAGTGCAAGGCCCGATCTACGGCCGCACCTTCTTCAGGGCAAGTATACGATGGGAAACAAATCTGGGCATCGTAACATCAAACCGATGATCACTCTTATATGTAGACACAAATTGCACAGGAGATTCGAGCAGGCTCAGAAGTGCGGGATAGAAGACAACAGCATCTCTTCTTAATGAGAGAAACTCCTCTAAACGGATTTAATCGAAGATGTACTCCAGAGCAAAAAAGTTCAGTTTAGAAATAAGGCCGATATGGGGAGACCGCTTCCTAGACGTTTTTTCATAAAAAGTGTTATAATGTGCTTTCAGCAGGATAGCCCTTAAGTAACCGTATGCAGGCCGAGGATTCTGCTCTGGGGAAGGCTTTTCACAGTTTTTCGAAATATCGGGGAAAACGGCGGCTCGTGGGACAAACTGACCAAAATTACGATGTAAACAGGCTCTGAGAGCCGATTCGAATCTCGCCGTGATAACAGTCCATCCGGGCGTGGACGTGCGTTCATCCGGGCTAAACTGAACTTTTTTGCTCTGGAGTTGCGAAAAATAACTACCAAAAATAAAATGATATATTTTTTCACTCTGGTTGTCACAGTTAGCTGTATGAATTGACAGTGAGTGCTGAGTTGTTGATCTAATAAATGTGTCTGGACTCTTTTTGAGCCTCCAAATTGAATATATAGGGCAGACATAACTCCTTTTGATTTATGGTTTTTCCTCCCCTGCTTGTCTGCCCTGCAACTGAATCAGGGGGCCCCTAGTTGTATTAGTCACTCCAGAGAGTGCAACAGTAGGGAAAGCGTTGGATAGCGTAGGGGTAAAAATTACAATTCCCACTCCAGAGAGTGCAACAGTAGGGAAAGCGTTGGATAGCATAGGGGTAAAAATTACTATTCGATATTATATTACTTACCTTTAATAAGATATTTTTCACCACTATCTTCTATCCATTCGATATTTTGTCCATTCTATATTTTGACTTCGATATTTTGGTAATTCTATATTTTGAATTCGATATTTTGTCTTGTTACCGTTTTTTTCAGTGAATTTCTATGTTTCTTTTAAATGCTAATTCCTAACTATAATATCCCTGAAACCTGTGGTTTTTTCAGTGAACTTCTAAGGATTTTTAAAAGCTAATACTAAACGTCACTGAAACCTAGGTTTTTTTCAGTGAATTTCTGAGGTTTTTTTAAATGCTAATTTCAGAAAGAAGTAGAGAAGTACAAAAATAAGCAAGAAAGGTAAAGAAAGAAGCAACAGAGGTGCAGAAAGAGGCCTACTTCGACTGTACTTTTTCACAGACTCCTACAAAGTAGCTTGATCACTAATCCTTCTCCCAAGATGCCTTAAACCTCACTTTTCTCTCAAAGGTTCACTATTCATCGACTGCTCAGAATGTTAGCCCGACTATTGTAAAACAGCAATCCTAACCATATTACTGTTGTAAGTCCGACAACGTTTGTGAAGGTATGCATGCATGTGTCTCTGTTTTTACCTACTGACATGTTACATAAAAATAAACATACAAATACTTGAATACCTGTGTTTCAAACAGCATACTCTGTAAATTTGTGTACAAAAAAGTAGAAGCAAGAGACGTGCAGAAAGAAGCAACAGATGTGCAAAAAGATGGAAGGGGTGCAGAAAGAGGCAAGAAACGTGCAAAAAGAAGCAACAGAAAGAGGCAAGAGTGGTGCCAAAACAGACAGGAAATGTGCAGAAAGAGGAATGAGAGGTGTAGAAAGAGGCAAGAGAGGTGCACATAGAGGGAATAAGGGTACAGAAAGAGGTAAGAGGGGTGCAGAAAGAAGCAAATAAGATGTGGAAAAAAGCAAGAGAAGTACAGAAAGACCCAACAGAGGTGCTGAAAGAGGAAAAAGAACTACAGAAAGAGGCAAGAAAGTTGCAGAAACAGGCAAAAGAGGTGCAAAAAGAGTCAAGAGAGGCACGGGCAGCGGATTTGCTACCCTTGCCCCCAAACTGTGGAACTCCCTCCCACTGGAAATACGGTCCTGCACCGACCTTCTGCAATTCAGGAAGTCCCTTAAAACATGGCTATTTGCACAAGTCTAGAATTTATGTCCTCTTCGACAGCTTACAGAGCCTTATAGCGCCATGAAGCCACCCGGTCATTATTAACATTAACATTAACGGGAAGAGGTGTGCAGAAAGAGGCAAGAGAGGTACAGAAATTTGCAAGAGAGGTACAGAAAGAAGCAAGAGCAGTGCAGAAAGAGCAAAGAGAGGTGCCAAAAGAGGCAAGAGAGCTGCACAAAGAGGCAAGAGGGGTGCAGAAAGAGGCAACAGAAGTGCAGAAAGAGGCAAGAGAACTTCAGAAAGAGGCAAGAGATTTGCACAAACAGGCAAAACAGGTGAGAAAGAGGGAACAGGGGTACAGACAAAGGCACGAGAGGTGCAGAAAGAGGGAAGAGGGGTCCAGAAAAAGCCAACAGGGGTGCAGACATTTGCAAGAGAGGTGCAGAAAGAAGCAACAGAGGTACAGCGAGAGGAAAAAGGGGTGGAGAAAAAGTCAAGAGGGGTGCAGAAAGAATAAATGAATGAATGAATATGCATTTGTATAGCACATGGCTACCAGAAGGCCTCCCAGCGCTTGGAGCAGAGTCATTCAAAGGAAATCGAGTGGTCTTCAGGGAAACAGGAAGGTTTTAAGAAGCTTTTGAAAGGACAGGTAGTTGTCCTCAAGATGAATGTGATTAGGTAACTGGTTCCACAATTTTGCTGCATTGTAGGAAAACAAGCGTCCCCCACTCCAGGACCTTTTTATCCTGGGCACAACTGCCAGGTGCTTATTTCCCAAGCGTAAGGGTCTATTAGGGTGATAAGATGTGATAATAGATCAGAGAATTGGTGGAGCCTCGGAAAATGCGGTCTTATTGACGATACACAATGCTTTGAACTGAACTCTTTCTGTGACCGGAAGCCAGTGGAGGGTGACAATAAACTGTCTTGCAGATTCCTGATTGGGGTTCTGCATGAGGAGGTATGCAGCACAGGTTTGTACCATCTGCAATTTCTTCATCGTTGAGTGCGGGGCTCCTAGATAGAGAGCGTTGGCATAATCAAGTTGCGAGAGAATCAACGATTGAACCAGCAATCTCCTAGCATTGAAGGGGAGTATGGGGAGGATTTTTGGATCATCTTCAAAATCCCATAGCAGGAACCTGCCACCTTTCGTTCTTGCTCCTTGAAGTTCAAATTCTGATCAAGTCAAACCCCAAGACTTTTGATCTGATCTTTGGGGGGAGGCATTAAGTCCAAGCACCTAGGCCAGATTGTGCTGGTATCCAGGGGGGAGGGTTTACCCAAGAACATCAGCTCAGTTTTTGCCCCATTGAGTCTCAGAAATGAGCTTTCCATCCAGGAGGAAACCCTTTCAAGACAGCCTGCCAGATTGGTTTCTGCTTTATCAGATTGGTTTAGGGAGACAATCAGCTGGGTGTCGTCAGCATAGGTGACAATCTGAATGCCACAGGGTTTTACAATTTCAGCCAACGGGCTCATATAAACATTGAAAAGCGTGGGGCTCACAGAAGAGCCCTTAGGAACCCCACATCTCAAAGGCATCATTTCAGAGATAAAGTTATCCTCAAAGACTAGAAATGATCTATCATCCAATAATGACTCCAGCCACCTAAGTCTTGTTTCTGTCACTCCTACCTCTCCGAGTCTTGAAATTAGTAGAGGATGATTGACTGTGTCGAAGACCGCACTGATGTCTAAGAGAACAATTGCACCAGAACCTCCGTCATTTAGAATTTTACTGGCTTCTTCAACCACCACCAGCAGGGCGGTCTCAGTGCCCTGTTGAGGTCTAAAACCAGTTTGAGTGGGATGAAAGCATTCATTGCTCTCCAGTAAAGAAGAGAGGATCGGGTTGACATACTTTTCAACAATTTTTGCAATCTCTGGCAGTAGAGAGATTGGCCGATAATTTTCTGGGTCCAGATTTGTTTTTTTAGGAGGGCTTTGACCATGGCCCGTTTCCAAAGAGAGCGAACGAGCCCAGACGAGAGAGAAACATTGATAAGGTCCAATATGGGTGAGGACACTGTGCAAAAAGCTTAATTTAAAATATTAGGGGGGTGCCACATAACTAGGAGAACCCGATTTTAGTTTGTTAAGATATATTTTTAGAAGTTTCAAATCCAAGGGAGGGATTTCCACTAGGAAAACATCATTCGCAAGGGGATGGTTGTCCAAAGGAAGGGTATTTTGGGATATTGGGGTCGGGGAGAACTCCAAATAAATATCTTGAATAAAAAAAAAGAATACTGCTAAGTTATTACAGCACCCTAAAATGTCATCAGAGGGAAGGGAGGGAGAGGGAGGAGTAAGAAGAGATTTGGCAATCTGGAAGATTTCCTGCGGAGAGTTGGAGGCTGAGATAATCCTTTTTTCATAGTACAAGGATTGAGCAATTCTAATTTCTTCCTTGTATGCTATAGTGGTCTCTCTGTATTAAACGTTCTTGGAGGTGGAAAAAAAATTCCTCCAACTTCTCTCCAAGCATTTACATTGTTGCTTCATCTCCCTGAGCCAGGAGTATACCATGCTACTCTATTGGGCAACAGAAATGCAGAAAGAAGCAATAGAGGTGCAGAAATAAGCAAGAGAACTGCAAAAGAGGAAAGAGGGGTGCAGAAACAAGCAACAAAGGTGTAGAAAGAAGCAAGAGAAGTGATGTAAGAGACAAGAGTGTTTCAGAAAGAAACAAGAGAGGTACATAAAAAAGCAAGAGAAGTGCAGAAAGAGGCAAGAGAGGTGCAGAAAGAGGCAAGAGAGGTACAGAAAGAGGCAAGAGAGGTGCAAAAGAGGGAAGAGGGGTACCGAAAGAGGCAATAGGGATACAGAAAGTAGTAAAAGAGGTACAGAAAAATGCAAGCGAGGTGCAGAAAGAAGGAAAAGGGTGAAGAAAGAGGTAATAGAAGTGCAGGCGGAAGCAACAGGTACAGAAAGAAGCAAGAGAAGTGCAGAAAGATACAACAGAGGTGCAGAAACAGGCAGGAGAAGTGCAGAAAGTGGGAACGGGGTACAGAAAGAGGCAAGAGAAGGACAGAAAGAGGGAAGGGGGAGCAGAAAGAGGCAAGAGGGTTGCAGAAATTTGCAAGAGAGGTACAGAAAGAACCAACAGAGGTATAGAAAGAGGCAGTGGGGTCCAGAAAGAGGCAACAAGAATGCAGAAAGAAGCAATAGAGGTGCAGAAAGAGGAAAGAGAACTGTAGAAAGAGGAAAGAGAGGTGCAGAAACAGGCAAGAGAGGTGCAGAAAGAGGGTAAAATGGTGTAGAAAGGGGAAGAGGGGTGGAGAAAGAGGCAATAGGAGTGTAGAAAGAAGCAAGAAAGATGTGAAAAAAACAAGAAAAGTGCAGAAAGAACCAACGCAGGTGCAGAAAGAGGCTAGAGCGATTGAAAAAGAAGAAACAGAAGTGCAGAAAAAAGCAACAGAGATGTGAAAGAGTCAAGAAAACTGCAGAAAGAGGCAAGAGAGTTGCAGAAACAGGTAAAAACAGGTGCATAAAGCGAGAACAAAGGTGGAGACAGAGGCAAGAGATGTGAAGTTAGAGAGAAGAGCTGGGCATAAAGAACCAACAGAAGTGCAGAAAGAGGCTAGATGGGTGCAGAAGAGGCAAGAGAGGTGCACAAAGAGGAAAGAAGGGTGCAGTAAAAGGGAAGAGGGTTGCAGAAAGAAGCAAGAGAGATGCAGAAAAAAGTAAAATAGGTGAAGAAAGAAGCAAGAGAAGTGCAGAATGAAGCAACAGAGGTGGAGAAAGAGCTAAAAGGGGTGCAGAAAGAAGTTAGAGAAGTGCAGAAAGTAGCAAGGGAATTACAGACAGAAGCAAGTGAGGTGGAGAAAAAGGCAAGAGAAGTGCAGAAAGAGGCAAGAGAGGTGCAGAAAGAGCCAAGAGAGGTGCGGAAAGAAGGAAGAGGGTGCAGAAAGAGGCAAGAGAGGCACAAAATGAAGCAAGAGTGGTTTGCACACCATTAGTACCAGTGTAACACCCACATTTTGCAAAAAGTAACAGGTGACTATTTCAGCTTTGCAAAGAACCTTCAACTGCACTGTAACACTTGACGCTGAATTTTTGGTAACGTTTGAGCTGTTTGAGCTGTTTGAGCTAGAAACAAGTTTTTTTTGTTCAAATCTGCAGAATATGCTACAGATCATGGATTATGCGGCAAATGCGTATAATGTATAATTATGCAAAAATCGCTGCGGCCGAACAGTCACATATTTCCAGTGGCCCTGCTCATATCTCCGACTAGGTACAGAAGTGCTCCTCAGGTCGCTTTCTGAACCAAGACCTACCTTTTTGCAAAATTTGGTGTAATTCCGTTCAGCAGTTCGGGCTCAGGGATGAGAATCAATAGTACAAAGAAATTTTACAATACATTTCAATACATAACCCAATGCAAAACTAGCCGACTCTTTTGTCTACCTTACGTCATACTCAGGTCAGTTACACATTGCAAACAGCAATGTCACGTTTTTTTGTTTCTTATGCTGTTTTAAGATTGGGCTTCATGAACCTGAATAGGCTTCACTTTTATTTTCAGGTTGCCATTGCAATCAATTAATCACCTGTGGATACAGGTAAGATCAAATTCTAATAAACTGGTTGCTAAAATAAATTTCATGCTTTTATTC
Source organism: Lissotriton vulgaris (assembly GCF_964263255.1). Lineage (NCBI taxonomy): Eukaryota > Metazoa > Chordata > Amphibia > Caudata > Salamandridae > Lissotriton > Lissotriton vulgaris. The sequence goes on from NC_141687.1 coordinate 459,363,259, forward strand.
AGTTCACAAAAACAACATTTTTGTGTCTTTACATGTAGATCCCAGTAACGAACTGTGGCATTTCACGTATCTTAGCACTTTCAATACCCTACAATTCGGTAAGAATACGTCTAACCCCCCACCCCGCCCCTTTTTTCTCTGTTAGAGTAACTGAATACACCCATAAGTTGACCTCTACACATATTAACATCATGGCAAAGGGCAGGCATCGAATATAATATGTTTCCTTTTACTTTTGTGTTTCAACAGAACCCCCGACGAAGGAACACACAGTTCCGAAATGCATTGGGTTATGTATTGAAGTGTATTGTAAAATTTCTTTGTACTATTGATTCTCATCCCTGAGACAACAGTGTTTATGATTTGTATGAAATGGAAAACTGAATTTGTTGAAAACTAATTATTTATTATTGATGAAAATAAATATTGGAATACCTCTTTAAAGTTGTTGCATGTCAGAGTCCTAGCTGCTCTTAGGGGCTAGGCCACTGTCAGATATTTCACAGGAAAGCAGCATGCTCATTGGCTGTCAACACTTCTAACCAGGAAGTGTTGGCATTCATCTTGTGCTAGGTAGACCGAGGCACAAGAAAGCAGAAAAACAAACGTGTAGAAAAAAAGGGGGCAGGGTAGAAGCACCCTGACCCCCTAGGCCTGCTCAGGGGTTCCCACAAGGACACACAAGGCCAAAAATGTTTTTTTTTTTTTAAACCCGGGGGCATAGTGATAAAGAAGTGTGGGGGGTGCCCAATCCCCCCCACACTGCCCTGTCATTTGAGATGTCATCAGTGATGTCACTGACCATGTCATGAATGATCTAATATGTGATATCATCAGCAGTCGATTGCGGGTGCGCGAAATATAGTTAGTACAACTAACTATATAGGAGTAATTTCAATGGTTTTGTATGAGTGAAATGTCCAGCTAACTATAACACCCCTAAAACTTATAGTTAGATAGATAGATGGATAGATAGATAGATAGATAGATAGATAGATAGATAGATAGATAGATAGATAGATAGATAGATAGATAGATAGATAGATAGATAGATAAAGAGTTTATACTTGCCTCCAAAATACTTACATTTTCGTGGTAAAGGCATATCCATTGTAGAATGTTGCACGGTAAAGACGTGTGCGGCAAAGGAATGTATACATTGTAATGGACCCGTGGTAATGGTAATGGTCCTTCCATTATAGGAAATTCTGTTCTACATGACTATAGAAGTGCCTTCCCAATGTGTTCTTGTGGTTTGATAGTCTGCCATTTATTGCAGTATTATACTTCTACTTGTATTGTGTATTCCTTTGTAACATGCACATGTCACTTTCTCTCTTGTATTTTATTGTTTGCTACCTCTTGTATTTTGTTTGCCTTTGATACATGCACAATTGCCACCATTGCCTCATGTAACATAACGCTTGTTCTTGTGTTTTGAGTATCTGCCAATTAGGGCAGTATTATACCTCTATTTGTACTTTGTACGCTTTTGTAACATATACAAGTCACTTTTTTTCCTCTTGTAACGTATCATTTGCTACCTACTGTATTTTGTTTGCTCGTTACATGCACAATTGTCACTATTGCCTTATATAACGTAACGTTTGCTTTTGTAACATGCTCACTCGTACTTTTTCCTCATGTTTCACTACTGTTACTATTGTGAAGCACTCTGACACCTTCGGGTAAAGTCTGCGCTATATAAAAACGAATAAATAAATAAATAAACATTAATGGGGCTAAATTACCCACGTCTGAGTCTTGCTATGATGCTAATTTTAGGCGAAAGTGTTCCAGATTCTGACACTTTATTTCTGACCCAGGAGTCTTTATATAATGCAATCATTAATTTAAGAAGGGGACCATCTGCTCTGCAGGACTGAAGTTTCTATTCTGTTTGAATTCTACCAATTTAGTTGTATTTGTCTGAGTAATCGGCGTAGGTAAGTTACAAACACTGTTGTCCCTGACAGGGAGAATACGTGAGAGAGGGAATAAATATAGACTCTGAATCAATACTATATTAAAACAATTGGGCCCGTAAGCAAGGTGGTGTGTTTGAGCACAAGTTAGTACACAATAGGTTAGCTGGACCACGATGACGAGTCCAGATCGGGAACCAGCAGGGCTGGAGAGGAAAACGGCACAATGACCTGCGGAGGAGGGAGCAAATGATAAGCATGGGGTGGCTGCATGGTCTGGCATACCCCACACTAGTTTGGAGGCTTACCTGGTTAACCTTTGGTGTCAGGGTGGACTTGATGAGTAAGTGAACCGACTGCAGTGGGTGACAATACTACTTGGACATGATCATGTGACTTGTCACATGATAGGTATAATGTGTGCTCATCATCAATTTAGTGGGGGCCATCTTAGAGTGGTGTGGCTATGCTGAGGATACAAGCACTGGGCTGAAATGTAAGAAAATTAGAGGTGGACAGTTCGCAGAGCAAAGTTGTGAGTTACATTTACTGATAAGCCATAAATATTCATTAGACAAAACACAATTGTTTGCAATGGAGTGTTAGGTTCATATTAACCTTGGCCCTGAGCATTATAATCGACATAGCAAGCTATAGATTTTTCCCAAAATAATGTCTTGTCAGACATTGTTAGGGTCATAATGTTGTCTGTAGTTAAACCTAATGTATGTAAAAGTGAATTAAGTATTATTCTAGAACTCTAAATTCTAACCTCTATTGAATTGGTTTAGCGAAATTATTATAATGATGCAATAATTGATTGCCTGTTTTTATGGTTCACGCGTATATGTTGGATGAAGTATGAAACCATTCCATCATTGAAGAATAGTTCCTGACTTTAATATGGAGTAATAAAAAGAGATCAAGGATTCTGAGCGACCTCTAAAGTATACTTATTGGGACCCCGTTCAGTCTCCAGCTCTAGTAGTAGTAGAAATATCTTTATTCCGTTTTTACAAAAACCATAAAAACCTCCATCAATTTCACAGACATATATAATAATTTTACTATCGATCACTATCACATATAAGAGACCTGTGAATTAAGATGACAAACTAATAATCCTATAAAATATCATAATTCCACTACTGTTAGCTGCGAACAATTAAAAAGATGGACTAATGCTAAACAACTCCTCCGGTTCAGATCCACAGTGATTGACCACTTTGATATCACATGCACAAATATTTGACATGATAAAATAGTATGTGCAATGCTTTCCAGTATAAAGTTTTTTTAAAATGTACTATAACATTTACACTTCCTAATACTGTGGGGGCGTGTTGGTTAGCCCATTATATTAGAATTCTTAATGCCATATATAACATTTTACAATCTAAAATTCATTGCATAGCTAAAATATAAGATCACACACAGTTCATTACAGCAGAGAGTAATTTTCATTGTTTGATGGGGAGTTTCATCTTCCTGTTCCTTAATCTCCAGACATACAGCAAATATTTGGACAGGTTAAAGACTAACCACTCTGAGCAATCGCTTTTGAGGATTCGAATAATATCTTTTAAACGATTCAGTGATAAAATACAACGTATTGGAATTAACCAAGTTCTTTTGATCTCAATATACTCAGGGCAGAAGAAGAGAAAATGATCTTCATTTTTACGATTAGCCATACATGTGGGGGATAAGTGTGCGAGATATTAGCACCCTTCCTCTTACTGCAAAATTCACTTACTGGCAAAATACCACATCTAAATTTTAAAACCAAGGATTTCGCTAACAGCGGTTTTATATTATTTAAAAACTCCTCTGGATACATATTATCTTTAAAATCCAGAAACCTCCTTGTTAGGTCCATGATATTTCCCCCTTTTAACCATAGTTCACTGATCTAATCCCAATATCTAAATACTCCTAGGATTGGTCGAGAGCTCACTCAGACCCAGCATGTACAACCAGCTCTTTATGTATTTTAACAACCAGATATTCCCTTTGGTGTATAATGCCATCAGATCAAGCAGTGATTGTCTATGGGGAAGTGATTAATTATTTGACCATACTCAAATCCAGAAGGCAAGGGGCCTACAAGCAATCACATGTGCAACATTTATTAGCCCCAAATCAAAGCGCATGGAAGTCAAGGAGGCATTTCGGGGTAGTTTCTAAACTGATCTAGTAAAAATATTCTCAGTTCTTTCAATAGCCCCTACCTTATTTTAGCCCCATAGCTCCGCACCATATACTGTGTCTCTAACACCCTTGGCTTGATAAACTTTAATAACAGGTGTTGATGTCCTATAAATTGACATTTTCAGTTTTTTAAATTAATGCAGAACTTACATATTGGACTGATAATTGGCTCTTTCCAACTTGTGGCGCCCATGATAATGAGTTTGTCAACTTTACTTCCAAATAATCGAATTGCTTCCCCTGCTCTAATGCGATATCACCTATTTTGACCTTGCCCCTAAATTACTTGTGTGGATTAAATGCCAAGAATTTGGTGTTCATGACATTACTTTTCAGCCCAAATTCCCTATAAGATGCTAAAAAACAATCCAGTACTTTTCGGGGTCCTAGAAATAAGTGGGGCATCATCTACAAAAGCAGAGATACCGCTGCTTAACCAGCTAGCCTACGGAACACTATTCACCTCTGCAGTCAAATAGTGTTCCAATTAATCTTTTATTATAGAGGGTGAACAGGTTGGGTGCCAGTACACACCCTTGGAGCACTCCTTGCTCACCCTTATCCTGTTGGTCAATTCTTCCCCCATCTAATTTGGGCATAGTTGTCCCTATGGGGTCTAATAAGAATTTCTAATATGTTTCTCGGGATCCCAGTCTGATGTAGTGCTTCTCACAATGTCCCTCAGGGGACTAAATCAAATGCAGCACGCATGTCCAGAAACACAACATATACATGTTTCTTCTTAATGACCAGGTATTTCCATAATAGTAATAAAAACCTAAACAATTGGTCAATGGTGCTTGTGTTTTCTCTAACACCTGCTTGTAGGGAAGACAGCATCTGCCATTCCCTTATCCAGTCATCATACAGCTGTGATTACGTCATAGTAAAGTACAAAATATAGTACATCTCTATTCACATTATTGTGCTTACTAGGAGGGGGGTGGAATTGCCATGTACTATCCGACAATAATAACATTAATACTCTTCAAAGATGAACAGCTGATGATACTGTACAAAGTTATATCCAAACATGACTTAAAAGAAATAAACTATCAAACTTAATACAACCTTCCTAATGTGTCTGTCGTATGAGTATCATCAATATGCCCATGCTGAATGTGTCGCTTATGCAAAGTTTCATTTCTCAGAGTCCTGCTGTTGCCGCTATGTAAACAGAATAGTCGGAGGGTCACGCAATGTGAGTGTTGTGTTATGTGTGTGTGCGATCGGGTCTGGAGTGGAGTTGTGGGGCTGTAGTGCGTGAGTGCTGCTCCCACTAGTATGTATGTGACCCCTCTCTCCGTCTATAGGTGCGTCCTAGCATGAGTGTTTGAGGAATCTAGGGTATGTTAGCCAGGCACGGTATCATGTCACCCATGATCCCCTTATCCAATCTTTATGCCTCTCTAGCAGATGCATGCAAAATAATTTCTCTGCTGTATCAATCAAGCTATAGACCTGTAATTTGCTGGCTCGCCTTTGTCCCCCCCTTTTCTGAATATGGGTATCACCTCTGTTCCCAGTAAGGAGTCTGGGATTTCTCCTCCCTTTAGGAACGTGTTAAAGCTATGGTTGAGAAACACACACCAGATCTCACATTCGGAAAGGTAAAAATCACCTGGAATTGTATCTAAACTGGCGGCTTTGCCCTTCTGCAGCCTAACAAGTGCCATCTGTGTTTCTTCTAGATGAACAGGATGATTAATTATGCATACCACTTTAAACAAGTGTAGAAGATAAAGTTAACTTGCCAGTTTATGATGTTTCAAAATAAATACCTTCCACTATTGTAAGGCAGACTGTCTTCTCAATAACATTGTTTTACCATAATATCATGGACAAAATTCTGAGGGCCAAAATATCGAGATAGGGTCCTGTAGGACTTGGCCCTTTTTGGCTAAAGTCTCTAAACCTTTTGCTTTCCCCCTAGACCTTTTTTTCTGACATGATGTTGCCAACTTAGATGCTTTGGACACTTTGCCACTGCTGATGAGTGTCAAAGTGTAAGTGTTCCCTGTATAAAGTGTTATAGTAATTGGTTGTCCATGATTGATATGTTTGCCTCACTAGTAATGTCCCTAGTACAGTACACTATGTGTGCCAGGGCTGGTAATGCAAATGCTACTAGTGGGCCTGCAGCAATATTTGTGCCACCCACAAAAGGAGCCTTAAAAAGGGAACTCAGGCCTGCCATTACAGGGCCTGCATGCAGTTTGTTAAACTGTTATGTTGTTCTGTCAAGTGCACTCACTTGCCAGCCCTTACCCTTCCCTTCCTAGGCACATCAGACACCCTTATGGCAGGTCTAGGGTACCCCCTACACAGGGTGCGGTGCATCTGAAAGTAGGACATGTACTAAGGTGTGTGTCATGTCCTGACAGTGAAATAATCTCCATTTTGTTTTTCACTGTTGAAAGGCCATCTTGCCCTTAGGACAGAATGGGAAGGCTGTGTAATATGTTTTCCAGCCTATATTCCCACAGGCTTAAGATGGAAAGGTGAACTTTAGTATGCCTGAACACACAATGTAATAACACATCTTTTTATGTAGGTGGTTTTTGCATTGTGTGTCCAGAAGCCACTCTTTTAGAAGTGGTTGGGTTTTTGTACTTTGACATTTCTGTGTGTCTCTGCCTGGCTGTGGATTGACTGCCTAGATTTGAAAGCGATAGGATCTGGAGAATGTCTTGACCCAGGGGTGGAGGTGAGACAGCGACAGGCTGACCTGCATCTGGAGTGTAGGCGAAGGAGAAGCCCCTAGAGGTGAAGAGACCTCGGTTGCTGCTATGAAAGAATCGGCCATCTCCTGCCGAGTGATTGCGAATCCAGACCCCCACTAAACAAAGGAAGAAAGGTCTCACTGGCAGGGAGGCACCCAGAACTGGTTTGAACAGGGTTCAGTGCCCCCTGAAACATAAAGACTTCAAAGCCATTGAGGGGTATAACTATGAGAGCTGAAGCCCCTGAACTTTGGAGAATGGCTAGAACAAGTGTGAATAAGACTGGAGCTACTTCGTAGTCAAGAGGACCTTTGCCACGGATCCTTGCCATTTTCCCCAGAGATCATGATAAATGAAATTGAAAGTAAATCCACCTTCAGGCGTAAAAATACCCCAAAACAGATAAACGTATATTATATGGTTTTGCAATTCACTGTCATGTTTGTCTTCCAATTTATTTATGCGCAGTAGATCTATTTGTCTTGGTTCATATTTACTATCACAGTCTTGCGCAATTTTAAAGGATGGAGAAATGTACTTCTTGGATAACAACTGAATTAGAGAATACTGAATTGAACATTAGAGCCTGTGAGTTCAGACCAGAACTTAGTCTAACGTCCTCATTATGTTATTCCTGTACTAGGTAGAAGTAACTCCATTTAATGGCTTGATGTTACTTGCAAAATTAATTCTAATAATTGCCGTCCCAATGAACTTTGAGTTCACATCTAGCACCATAAACTATTTTCCTCTGATGCTGGTATTTCTTTTTCCGGTGGCTGAGTTGTATCTATATGTGGTCAATAGTTCCCTGGTTTAATAATTTCACCAAAGTATCATAGATAGACAAATGTGAGTAGAGGTCGTAGATAACTTATCTTCAGTTTCATGTATGCACTCTATCATGTCATCACCAGTAAATATTTACAACAAAAACATTACACCCAGGAGGAGCGCCCGGCGGCGGCAAGATGGCCGCGTCCTAGAGGTGCTCCGCGGCGCCGGCACTTTCTCTTTCACGAAGGTCCCGATAACCGGCCCGACTCTAGCCTCCTCCTGGATACAATGCCATCGGAAGCTGCCCAGCTCATTTTGGCGTGCTTTGCGGTTGGCGGTGCCTGAGGGAAGGTGGGTTTTTCTTCATGCTTGAATTTCCCATTAACCCCGAGGGCACATCGCGGCCGCCATTTTGATGCATATTTCGGCGCGAAAATCTCCTTTACCTCACAAACTAAGCTTTTTTTTTCGATTTTGCTCCCTCCTGGCTTCTATAATGATGCTGTTTTGCTTTCCAACTACTTAGCCCCTCCCATGCTCGTGACAGAACCGTTCCGTCACGAGCCTCGGGTGGGCTGTGCTGGTGACGGAACGGTTCCGACACGGCCCGCTCGCCGAGCCTGCGCGGCGCGAATTCCGCACCTGCGCTGACGTTCTAAAGAGCGGGCGGGGCCGAGACGGAACCGTTGCGTCACAAGCACAGCTCACCCGTGGGCCGTGACGGAGCTGTTCCGTCACGAGCACGGAAGCGCCGCGCGGCCCCGCCTCCCTTTTAGCGCTGTGGCGGAATAGCCGCCGCAGCGAAGGGGTTAAATGGACTCCATTTGCTACGCATGTACTTTTTCCCTACAAAAGGTATGCTTTTTCCTGTATTTGGAGGCTTCTCAGTAATTCTTCACCATTATGCAGGTGGTGTATTAATATTTTCGCCTCGGAAGGCACACAGTTGATCCCAATCATCTACTGAACCATTTGTTTCTTCACATAACTAAATTTTTCAATATGTTGTCTTATTTTCCAGCTGTATTTTTACTCAGGGAAATTGGTGAAGCCCTTTTTTACGGCTATCAGTGCGTATCTTCCCCAAATTTGTGACTTTCGCCTTGCTTTTTACGCACTATCTAGCCATTCACTGTATTTACTCTAAGGATATTTTTTTTCTGGTTTGTGTGAACATTTCATCGCTATATGCTTCAAAATTCACCTTTCCAGATGGATACCTAAATAGTGCCTCTTTTTACCCCTGCGCTGCATACTACTTCTCCATGATGGATCTTACACAGTCAAATAAAGCCCATGGCATCTCTGGAACTGTTTCTGGAGGGCGCAAGAACTCCTCAACTAGCACTAGTAAGCATCAGAAAAAAGACCCCTCCTCCCCAACCAAATCCCCTCTCCCTATTACACTAGAGGATATAATGAATGAACTGCGTCTTATTCGTCCATTTATTTCAGACACTACGACAACTCTTCAAAGAATTTAGGAAACGTTTTCTGGCCTGGATGCACGATTAACAGATGTTGAACAAAAAGTAAGCGATGCTCAGGATGTTATTGCGAAAGTTGATGCTCTTACCAAGGAAGTTACCCTACCGAAGAAATCTACAGAGGATTTGGAAAATCAGAATCGTCGCAACAACCTGCGCATTTATGGTATTCCTGTAGGTTCGGAGGGGTCCGACATGATCCTTTTCCTGAAAACCCAGGTCTTACCGATTGCTGGACTCTCCAAAACCGCTGAATTCAACATCCAGAGGGTTCACAGATTGGGCCTCACAATACATCCTCAGCTGTCAACCCAAGAGGTATCATAGCATACTTTTTGCTGTATTCTGATTTAATGACTATTTTAACTGCAGCCAAACAGCACAAACAAATGTTCTGGTCAGGACATAAAATTTTCTTCAGCCAAGATGTCTCCAAACAAACTGCCACCAGACGCAAAGAATTTTTGGATCTCAGGCCAGCTTTGAAGTCGATGAATGCCCGTTATGGTCTCATACATCCTTGCTTCTTCATAGTGACTTATAAAGACAGGTCTTCTTTTGAGGACCCAGCTGACCTCCAGAAGTTCACCATACTCATCGGGAAGAGCAGATGAAACTGAGCAAACGCTAACAATTTTCCTTTTAGATGTTCTAGGTTTCCTTCTGTCTTGCCCTTTGGTTTTCTGTTCCCATCTTGTATTGAGGCTTACCGTTTCTTGTCTTCTTGTTTGTTTCAGATCCCTCTGTTACTGAAGTTTTTAGTTTCCTGTGTTTACCTTTCGTGTTTGTATGCCTCCTACACCCCGTTGATGTCTCTCCATTTACCCTGGTAAGCTCCCCTTTTATAATGTATTTTTTACATTATGTGTTTTTTTTTGTCATGCGTGTTCTCGTTACCTTGTCCAGGTTTGTTTATTTCCTTCAGGTAATCTCATAGTATACTGTCGGCTCCGCCTTGTTCCCATCCCTGTGATGCAGCCTTCTTGGTTTCTCCTTTCTGCCCCCTCTCCCCTTTTTAGTGTTTGTTCTCCTTTTTATGTGCATTATGCCTAATGCCTCTTGGCTTTCTGTCATCTCTTTCTTTACTATTATGGGAACACTTGTTTCCATCTTTCTCTCCCTCTCTATCTTTTCCCTCCTACTTTTCCCTTTCATACTTTTTTTTTCTTTTCTCTTGAGTACAAGATCCTCATTCTCCCTCCAATTTCCTTATTCTCATGCTTCTCTTTAATAAGTTTACTTCCCTCCACTTTTTTTTTCTTGGCACCAGTTTTTTCATTTACCCTTTTTTATTCTCTCTTCTCGGTACTCTGCTTTTTTGATTTCTTTTGCTCTCCTGTCATACCTTGGACCTTTCAATGGTGGTGGTTACAAATGCTTTTTCTTTATCACACTGATATATTGTGCTTTTTCTTCTTTTTAACTGTTTCTTCTAACTTATCATCCTTTTTTCTCTTTTCTCTTAACTGGTTTCTGCCTGTTCTCCTACTCTTTATTCATTTTTTACTATGAGTAGTCTACGCATTATTTCATGGAATGTTAAGGGTCTTCGAAACCCTATCAAAAAGCAACGTGTTTTATCTCATTTGGCTCGTCTGAAATGTCAAGTAGCTTTGTTGCAAGAAAACACATCTTTTCTTGCAGGACTTATCTTCGCTACGTAAACAATGGGTAGGAGAAGCCTTCTGCTCCTCAGCTGTCAATAACAAAAATGGTGTTATTATTTTATTTCACAAATCGTTGTCTGTTCAAGTTCAAAATGAAATTTCTGACTCTAATGGTAGATGGTTGTATCTAGATAGTATTGTTAACAATGTTCATATTTCAGTTTGTAATGTCTATGGTCCTAATGGTGTAGATTTATCCCTCTGGAATGATTTTTCCTCCCTTCTTTCTTCTCAAGTTACTGAAGATTTGATTGTTGGTGGTGACTGTAATCAGCTTATGGACCCCTTTATAGGCCGCAAATCACAAGCACGGCATGTCTCCAATAAAATGCCAAAGTCATTTCATAAATCCATCTCCTCTAGAGGCCTAGTGGACTCATGGAGAATATCCCACCCTGATTCCTTTGAATTCTCTTTTTTTTCTCCAGTACACTCATCATACTCCCGCATCGACTACATTTTTCTCTCACAACACGCATTTCAATTTATGACTCATTCTGAAATAGGTTCCATTCTCATCTCAGATCACGCCCCTGTCATCTTAGATATGGACTATCCTTCTCCCACTATTGCCTTACGTCGTTGGCGTTTAAATAATTCTTTACTTCTTGATCCCCTCTTCACCACTCACTTCACACTTTTTATGGATGAATTTTTTTGCAATAATTTAAATAGTACCTCAGATTTTCATTTTATTTGGGATGCTTTCAAGGCTGCTGCCCGAGGCTATGTCATAGACTTTGTATCCCGTAAAAAGAAAGAAGCCCTCAAACAAATATCCCGCATTCTTAAGCAAATTAAAGATCTTGAACACCTCTATTTCACTACTAATTCGCCTGACTCCTTATCCTTCCTTATTAAAGCTAAGATACAATATAATAAACACTAGTGGAACTCCGCCTCCAATCACCTTCTTACATTTAATGCCAAAATATACGGTGGACACAATAAAGCAGGTAAATCGCTTGCGAATTATCTTAAAATTAAAAAACAGAAATCCAAGATTGTTGTCATTAAAGATTCTCAGGGAATTTCTCAATCCTCGGATGCCAAGATTCTTGATTGTTTTGTTAACTATTATTCTTCCCTTTACACACCTGAATCTAACCCCTCCCCTGAGCAAATTGATTCCTATACTATCTAAAGCAAAACAAACGGTTTAAACTCTGACAAGGGTTGACATTAGTTTTTGATATCTCTATTCAATGACTACTACTTGAGAGTAGTGTTATCTTATGTATGAAGGATCCAATATCCAGTAGCAACACTGTTTCATTATGATCAGGCTATTTGTAACTATAATTGTATAGCACTTTAATGATGGCACCTGAATTCAACAGGCTATGTGATTATAAATACAAGACGTTTAATATATCATGACCTTGATTAAGCCCACAGATTTAGGATAGATATAGGTTGATAATTGCTTTCAACTCACTATTTTGCAGATTGAAGCATCTTGGATTTATATAATGTGCAGTATAAAATACTGTGTTGATTCTTTTGCAAACAGTGCCATTCACTAATTTGTGGAATGAGAGGCTGGAGAACTATTGACGATCACTAAAAACTGTGGGGCATATTATCAAGACACAGCATTAAAATTACCGCCTGTTTAGCGGCTGAAAACTGCTGCTAAAGCGGCAATAATGGGCTTGATAAAATGCCTTTGTGAATTCCTATAGAAGTCCATGTTTTGGTGTGAACATGGGCTCCTATGGGAATTCTCTACGGCATATTATCAAACCCATTATCTCCGCTTTAGCTGCAGTTTCCTGCCGCTAAAGCGGCGATAATCTTAACTCCGTTCTTGATAATATGCCCCTGTATTTGTAGGTGTGTTTGATATCTTTTGAGAATCAGACAGAACATGTACCTTTACAGATTTTAGTGATTGCGTATCTAAATGTAAAAAACATTGGAAAGGCACATGTGTAGGAAGGTGGATACCTGACTATGGTTACCCCCAAACTTTTTGCCTGGTGTTTAGCTGGTTTTTGACATAGTTGGCCTGGGATCCTGCTATTCAGGGCCCCAGACTAATTGCTCTCTCCTTAAAATGGACTCCATGTACCTTAGGTGCATACACAATTGGAACTGGTTCACCTTATTGGCCCCTGTATCAGTGTACCATAGGTACCCAGGGCATAGGTGCATCCAAGGCCTACCAGGGGCTGCAGCATGTATTATGCCACCCCTGGCCTGGCCTCCATATTTGACCCAACTGGCTGATCACTCAGCTGGGGTAAGTTGGTGTAATCACCTCTTACTTAGATATAGTATCCCTATATCTAACCTTAAACTGGACACATATGTTCCTATCAGCCACTCCTATGGAAGGCCTCATCAATCCTGGAGGCAGAGTGCTTGGAAATATGTGAGATGGTGCTCTAGCATGAGCTGAGCCTGTCTGCAGCTGTCGAGAACCACTCCCTAAGCTGTTCCGGGATATTGCCATACCATATACTCTTAAGTGCATTATAATCCTCGCGGTTAAATGCTATCTTAGGTTTGGCTTTATCAAAACATGTCGAGTAAGGTGTCATACGAATTGGAATACTATCCACTCGACAGTTCTGTCGACGGGGATAGCATTCCACCCTTCTAGAGGGACACGACATGTGTGTAGCCTTAACCCCGGTTAAAGTTAACCAGAGCCTCAGCATCACAAAATGGATGCTGCCACCACAGACACGAGTCTGGCCTCCTGCTGCTGACCGAAACTCGGCAGATGGTGGCCTGGACAAAGGGTTTCCTGCCTTGGGAGGTGCGAGCACCACCCCAGACAGGGTTTTGTGTATTGGGTAGGACAGGGCTGAATAGAATCAGACATGCCCGGGGCACACAAGGTGTCCCCGTGCATAGGCCAGTCCAAACCGGTCCTGGGACTTTCCAGACCCAGGGCTGGCGAGGAGCTGGACAAAGGAAAGGGGGTGTAACCGCCCCCCTTCCTGGTTCCTCCCAGAGGAGGGACCTAGTAGGTGATCCACCCCTCAGATTGGGAATAAGAGTGGGAGCAGTGCCATTGCACAGCAGATCATCCTGAAATCAACTTTAAACAAGAAGAAGACTGGACTTCGACATTCTGCTGCTCAGAAGACTGAAGAGAATCTCCCTTGTGGCCTAGGAGTGGCCACCCTGTGAACACAGGCACCAACCAGCAACTCGACGTCTGCTTTGCCGCCGCCTCCCGCCGGAGCCCGAGCCCAGAGCCCGACAAGACCCAGACTCCCAGACCTCTCAGAGCCCGATCCACAGACCCTGCAAAGAAGGGACCCATGGAGGCACCGAGTGACGTGGGACCGGACATCTTGGAAGACACTCGAAAAGCTGACTGCGCAGCTTCTGAGGCATCCTCGACATTGTGCTTTGGGGACTGAGAACCCCCACCACCGAGCAGCCCTTGCACCGAAGATCAGCCCCCCAGCATCTCCACGATCTGCGTGGGGCCTTTTTTGCATTGTGCCACTCGACGCGCCATCCCGGCCACTAGCCACGGGGTCAGCGGCCATCTTGGCAACGAAACCGACTAACTACACAACGGGTCTGGTTGCTCCAGACTTGCCCAAGCTCCTGTGAAAAGGAGCACTCGCTCTGACCTTGCTGGTCCGAGTGTTAGGCATCTTTCGATTCCTGCGTGGCTTGCATTAGCCAAGGCCTGTTTGCTCCGATCAGGTCGCCGACACCGTCAACAGCGAGAAGCCTGCATGGGACAGCTCGTGACCGACTCCTGGACGTCCTCGACCCCCGGTGTTCACGTGGCTGCAGAGAGAAGCTACCCGACAACGCCTGTTTGCACCCGACATCGCCTGGTTCCAATCTGGTTCCACGGTAGTCACTGGCTAGTGACTTTGAACATTGTCCCCTCTGCTTTCAGGTCTTCACAACTTCAGATCCACCCTTGGATCCACCGGAACTCTTCACATCGAGCCGCCTGCAGCATCTTCAGCTCCAAGCACCATCGACCAGCGTGACGAAACCCGACACTACTTCGACCCTGTGCACCCGCTTCCTGTGGGTGAGGTAACTCAGCTCCGCCGGTGTTCCTACACTGGTACACATCTCAAGGGCCTGTGTCTTAAGTTTCAGCATTCTAGGTCACTCGGAAGGTTCCTAACTCTTTAACTTTGTACTTTTTACGCACCATAGACTTTACATTGGAAAGTGCGTGCACTTTGAACATTGCACCCGAGTCCCGCGGGCCTTTCCCGACTTAATCATTGATAGTCTCGAATAGCTCCAGCGATTCCCAAGGCCCTAGGCCTGTTCCCATTCCGATTGGTATCTCTTATACCACTTTCTTAGTATATGGTTTAGGTGGCCCCTAGGGCTCATCCATATTGTGCAACTTTTGTGTATTTTAAACTGTCTTGTGATTTAACTCTTGTGCTTCTGTGCTCATAAAGAGTCCAGGGGATTTTATAGTTAATAAATCAATATATATTTTCAATATATATCTGTGTGGTGTCCCTTTCATTTGGTATTCAAGGGGGTTGTGTATGGTATTACAGCTGGCTTCACATGCCTTTCAGAGTTTAGCCTAAGACTGCTTTGTCCACGTTACCACTAGGATAACTGGTCTACAAGGTTGAATTACAACCAATCATCATAAGGGTTGCTTGGCATGGTACAAAGTGATCACTAGAATTAGTGAGCATTATATACCAGGCCAACTTCTCACATTGGTGAGCAGCGGATTGGGATCTGAGCTTGCTGTTGTTTTACCATTACAATCTTTGAGATTATCATTTGAAAGATCATACAGGTACCTGCTAGGTACATATAAAACAAGACTAGTATACTTAAGTTCTACTGAACTTAGTTGTTGTAGAGCAAAGGGAGTAGCACACCCTAGCTACAACTACTAGATAGGTTTAGTAGGTAAACACCAGTGTAGGTAGATTGCAACACATCCACCCACACTAGAGCAATGTCTTGAGCAGAGGGTTCCACTGGGAATGTCTCTGTTGAGAGTGACCCTCCAAGGGCACCATCCAAATTTGCTATTTTTTCCTTTAAGGAATTAAGACAGCTTTGTATCTTAAGGGGTCTGAAGACAGGGCCTTCCCCTACTACAGACCACCTAAGAGAGCTCTTAGACCAGTCTGAGACTCTAAAGCCCTCTAAGGCAGACCCCACTGGGAATGCTGATGGAGGCCATCCTTCAGAGGATGACACTGTAGACACCCCTGTCCCTATCATCCTGGTAGATGAGGAAGCCCCCATCACTGGAGCTCCTCAGGTAGATGAGGAGGAAGAGGAAGAGGAAGAAGAGGAAGAGGGGGGAAGCAGTGAGTCAGATGATGACAGAAATAGTCAGGTGCTGGTCAGTAGACTGAACCAGGCTAACTTAAGCCTATTTGGGACTGAATCTGGTAACAACCCATTCAGACCCCCAGGTGGACTTAACCAGAAGCCTAGGAGGAGAAGGACTCACTCAGGTGAATCTAACAACTCCCATGCTTCTAGAGGTTCTCATGGTCACTCCAGAAGGGAGATGACTAGCCCTCAGAGAAGGGAACATGAGGCCAAAATGAGAGAGGCTGAATTCAGGATCCAGAGACAAGAATTAGAAGTTGCCCTGGCCCAAGAGAAACTTGCTAGAGCAAGACAGCCTAGAGAGAGTGGATTAGGATCCACTGGTGGCAGCACTATCCCTAAGGATAAAGACATGTCTTTTGATACAAGAAACCTGAGTAAGATTGTGCCCCCCTACAAAGCTGGGGATGACATCCACAAATGGATGACTGCACTTGAGAGAGCCTGCATGGTACAGCAGATCCCTCAGGAGCAGTGGGCAGCAATCCTGTGGCTCTCCTTTGAAGGTAGAGGCAGAGACAGACTCCTCACAGTTAGTGATGGGGATTCTAGAAACTACATGGTCCTGAAGAGTGCTCTGATTGATGGGTTAGGCTTAACCACTGAACAGTACAGGTTAATGTTCAGAGATACCCAGAAGACACAGACTCATGAGTGGTCTGAATTTGTTGAATGTGCCACTAAGGCCCTGGAGGGCTGGTTGCTGGGAAGTAAGGTTACTGACTATACAGGATTGTATAATTTAATTATGAGAGAGCAAATCTTAAGTAATTGTCAAAATCAGCTTCTACATCAGCACCTGGTTGACTCTGATCTGACCTCCCCACAAGAATTGGGTAGGAGGGCAGACAAATGGGTCAGAACCAGGATCAGGCCTAAGAACCAGGGTGGTGACCAAAAGAAAGCGACTACCAAGCCTCAAGAGAAGGGTGGGGATAAAAGTAAGGAAAAGACTTCCCCAGGGCCCAAAACTCCAAGAATGGGGGTGGGTCCCAAGACACTTCTACAACCCAGAAAAAGCCTTATTGTCATACCTGTAAACAGGTGGGGCATTACAAAACAGACAGCTGTTGTCCCAAGAATGGCAATAAAGAGAATATACCTCCAGGTAAGGCTCCAACACCTCCTGTCACTGTTAGCAGTGGCCCCCCAGGTGGTGGGAGCACCCCCAAGAATTTGGGTGGGTTTACTTTTGGAGGACAGGTGGACTCTGGCCTATCCAGGTCCCCTAACTCAGATACTCTTGTCTATGAGACTGGCATGGGGTTTGCCAATTTCACTGCTTGCCCAAACACTTTGAGCAAGTATAGACAGGAGCCCCTCATCAATGGCTTGAAAGTTGAGGCCTTCAGAGACACAGGGGCTAGCATCACCATGGTGGCTGAATGTCTAGTCCCCTCAAGGCAACTTTTACCTGATGCCAGATATCAGGTGACAAACATTGATGGCATAGAAACCAATCATCCCATGGCAGTAGTCAATCTTAGCTGGGGAGGTGTCACTGGCCCAAAGAGAGTGGCAGTGTCAGCAAACTTGCCTGTAGATTGCCTACTGGGTAATGATTTGGAAATCTCAGCCTGGGCTGAGGTTGAACAACAAACCCATTCTAAAATGGTAAATCTCCATGGAAAGGTTAGTGGGGCTGTGATGGCTACAGCCCCAATCCAAGATGTCCTTCCTGAAAAGGTTGGGAGGGCTGAGCAAACCTCAGCCCCATCTTTAGATAACTTCCCTCCTGACAAGAGTAGCAGGGCTGTACTAGTAACAGCCCATACCCAAACTGAGTCTCCTCCTGAAAAGGTTGGTGGGGCGGTGATGGCCACAGCCCAAACTCAAACTGATACATGGGTAGTGAAGCCTGAAATGATGGATCACTCCACCCAAACAGAGAGCATTGAGGAGGAAGAGAAATCTCCCTCCCACCAGACTTTAGGAGAGGATCAGCCTCCTCAGGGAACTGATCTTACCCCTGATGAAGGAGCTGTCCCAGAGGTTGCCTGGCCTGACAGAGCCTCTGATGGCAGTGGACCCTTCTCAGGTGGGAACCAGTCTGGAGCAGGTAACCTGCCCCTCTCTACCTTGCCTTACTCAGCCCAGGGCTGCAGAGGACAAGAAGGACAGTGAGACCCAAAGGGCCCCCTGTCAAATAAAGCACCCCCATCAAAAGATTAGGGGCACCGAAACTAGTAGCCCTAGTGAGGTGCAAACTTTAAAAACTCCTGAGGGATCCCCCTTAAAAGTAGTTAGGGACCTCCCCCAGATGGATATTGTTGGGCACAGCCAAACCTGGGACCCTAAGGGCCCAAACCTGAACTGTCCCTCCAGTAAGCCAAACAGAGGGGCTCAGCCTCCAGCTTTAGGTAGCCAGAGGTTGACCCTGAGAGCACAGTGCAACTCAGTCAGAGAAAGAGAGGCACACATGGTGGAGAGTGATTGGAGGAAGCTGAACCCTACAGAGGAAACTCACTTCAGTACTCCATCTCAACACCAGCCTTTGACTTTGCAAAGACACGCCACAGGTAGAGATTCCCTATGGTGGAGACCCTCAGATACCCTTAGGGTGAGGGATTGCTTAGTGGACCATGAGACAGGGGGTAACCAAGCCAGAGCTGGTACTTCCTTATATGGCCACTTAGGCAATATAGGCTTACCTGGACAAGGATAGCCTTATCTCCTTTCGTTTGGGGGGAGGGGGTTATGTAGGAAGGTGGATACCTGACTATGGTTACCCCCAAACTTTTTGCCTGGTGTTTAGCTGGTTTTTGACATAGTTGGCCTGGGATCCTGCTATTCAGGGCCCCAGGCTAATTGCTCTCTCCTTAAAATGGACTCCATGTACCTTAGGTGCATACACAATTGGAACTGGTTCACCTTATTGGCCCCTGTAACAGTGTACCATAGGTACCCAGGGCATAGGTGCATCCAAGGCCTACCAGGGGCTGCAGCATGTATTATGCCACCACTGGCCTGGCCTCCATATTTGACCCAACTGGCTGATCACTCAGCTGGGGTAAGTTGGTGTAATCACCTCTTACTTAGATATAGTATCCCTATATCTAACCTTAAACTGGACACATATGTTCCTATCAGCCACTCCTATGGAAGGCCTCATCAATCCTGGAGGCAGAGTGCTTGGAAATATGTGAGATGGTGCTCTAGCATGAGCTGAGCCTGTCTGCAGCTGTCGGGAACCACTCCCTAAGCTGTTCCGGGATATTGCCATACCATATACTCTTAAGTGCATTATAATCCTCGCGGTTAAATGCTATCTTTGGTTTGGCTTTATCAAAACATGTCAAGTAAGGTGTCATACGAATTGGAATACTATCCCCTCGACAGTTCTGTCGACGGGGATAGCATTCCACCCTTCTAGAGGGACACAACATGTGTGTAGCCTTAACCCCGGTTAAAGTTAACCAGAGCCTCAGCATCACAAAATGGATGCTGCCACCACAGACACGAGTCTGGCCTCCTGCTGCTGACCGAAACTCGGCAGATGGTGGCCTGGACAAAGGGTTTCCTGCCTTGGGAGGTGCGAGCACCACCCCAGACAGGGTTTTGTGTATTGGGTAGGACAGGGCTGAATAGAATCAGACATGCCTGGGGCACACAAGGTGTCCCCGTGCATAGGCCAGTCCAAACCGGTCCTGGGACTTTCCAGACCCAGGGCTGGCGAGGAGCTGGACAAAGGAAAGGGGGTGTAACTGCCCCCCTTCCTGGTTCCTCCCAGAGGAGGGACCTAGTAGGTGATCCACCCCTCAGATTGGGAATAAGAGTGGGAGCAGTGCCATTGCACAGCAGATCATCCTGAAATCAACTTTAAAGAAGAAGAAGACTGGACTTCGACATTCTGCTGCTCAGAAGACTAAAGAGAATCTCCCTTGTGGCATAGGAGTGGCCACCCTGTGAACACAGGCACCAACCAGCAACTCAACGTCTGCTTTGCCGCCGCCTCCCGCCGGAGCCCGAGCCCAGAGCCCGACAAGACCCAGACTCCCAGACCTCTCAGAGCCCGATCCACAGTCCCTGCAAAGAAGGGACCCATGGAGGCAGCGAGTGACGTGGGACCGGACATCTTGGAAGACACTCGAAAAGCTGACTGCGCAGCTTCTGAGGCATCCTCGACGTTGTGCTTTGGGGACTGAGAACCCCCACCACCGAGCAGCCCTTGCACCGAAGATCAGCCCCCCAGCATCTCCACAATCTGCGTGGGGCCCTTTTTGCATTGTGCCACTCGACGCGCCATCCCGGCCACTAGCCACGGGGTCAGCGGCCATCTTGGCGACGCAACCGACTAACTACACAGCGGGTCTGGTTGCTCCAGACTTGCCCAAGCTCCTGTGAAAAGGAGCACTCGCTCTGACCTTGCTGGTCCGAGTGTTAAGCATCTTTCGATTCCTGCGTGGCTTGCATTAGCCAAGGCCTGTTTGATCCGATCAGGTCGGCGACACCGCAACAGCGAGAAGCCTGCGTGGGACAGCTCGTGACCGAATCCTGGACGTCCTCGACCCCCGGTGTCCATGTGGCTGCAGAGAGAAGCTACGACAACGCCTGTTTGCATCCGACATCGCCTGGTTCCAATCTGGTTCCACGGTAGTCACTGGCTAGTGACTTTGAACATTGTACCCTCTGCTTTCAGGTCTTCACAACTTCAGATCCACCCTTGGATCCACCGGAACTCTTCACATCGAGCCGCCTGCAGCATCTTCAGCTCCAAGCACCATCGACCAGCGTGACGAAACCCGACACTACTTCGACCCTGTGCACCCGCTTCCTGTGGGTGAGGTAACTCAGCTCCGCCGGTGTTCCTACACTGGTACACATCTCAAGGGCCTGTGTCTTAAGTTTCAGCGTTCTAGGTCACTCGGAAGGTTCCTAACTCTTTAACTTTGTACTTTTTACGCACCATAGACTTTACATTGGAAAGTGCGTGCACTTTGAACATTGCACCCGAGTCCCGCGGGCCTTTCCCGACTTAATCATTGATAGTCTCGAATAGCTCCAGCGATTCCCAAGGCCCTAGGCCTGTTCCCATTCCAATTGGTATCGCTTATACCACTTTCTTAGTATATGGTTTAGGTGGCCCCTAGGGCTCATCCATATTGTGCAACTTTTGTGTATTTTAAACTGTCTTGTGATTTAACGCTTGTGCTTCTGTGCTCATAAAGAGTCCAGGGGATTTTATAGTTAATAAATCAATATATATTTTCAATATATATCTGTGTGGTGTCCCTTTCATTTGGTATTCAAGGGGGTTGTGTATGGTATTACAGCTGGCTTCACATGCCTTTCAGAGTTTAGCCTAAGACTGCTTTGTCCACGTTACCACTAGGATAACTGGTCTACAAGGTTGAATTACAACCAATCATCATAAGGGTTGCTTGGCATGGTACAAAGTGATCACTAGAATTAGTGAGCATTATATACCAGGCCAACTTCTCACAACATGCAAAAAAGGAGACAAGCATTTTCCAGATGATATTTGATTACTGAAAATTTAGGAGCCAAAGTTATGTGTGTGGACCACTGGAACATCATCTAACTTTGAAGAGAAGTGACAGAAGAAAGATAGGGCTCTGACAGCAAATGGCACTTCAACCGACTAAAATGGGAAATCCAAGGTTCCCTGACAATTAATCATTACAGTGTTCATTCCACTGAAGGTATATGCTCGTAGTCATGGCAACAACTTGTTCATTGCAACACTATGTGTAACATTTTAGGATACAACACGGAGAGTTCCATCTAGTCCACTCACAGTAACGAGAAATCTGTAATTAAGGAGAAATTTCCTCTGACGAAAATAAAAATAAGGAACATAGGGAAACTTAAAGGACGCGACTACAGCTAGTGTTTTTCTGAAATATAAACTCCTTTCATTTATCCAGTGCATTGTAGAGCATACACTGTAAGTTATTATTATATGAAGTAGTGTGGCTCGCTGGTTAGAGGCGGCAGACCCGAGAGCAGAGGACGGCCCGGGACCAGGGTTCGATTCCCGGCGCGGCAGGTTTCTGGACCAGGGCCAGCGGACTCGATAATTCTCTCGCCTCGGTGCCCACTCTGATCAGCGATCACACTCGGCAACTCTGGGCATTAGCTTGCCTCATCTTCACTAACGGCCCCACCAGACCGCCGGGGATGCCTGGTCTCACCCTGGAGATACCCATTAAGGGACCATCTCTCAGGGAAGCCAGGAAGGGTTTCGCAGCGGTCGAAGCGCCTTGGGACCCAATGGGTAAGTAGTGCGCTATATAAATGCCTATACATTATTATTCAGTTTACGCAATGTTTGACCTGTTTTGAATTGGGTGATTACCATTTGGCTTTGTCTGACAAGGATTTCTAAAATCGAAGTAATTTTAGGCATTTTTCTTTGTAGCTGATACTGATGTACAATTCAATTAGTTGTCAATAAAAACAAAAACCACTTTGCTGGAAGCAAATATTTGTATGAACAGTCATCTACAATATGGAAACAAACGCATCGAAGATAACACTAGATTCTAAGTGTGTATGTTAAACTACCTAAACCTTGTTATTTATTAAATAAAATAGTTGAAAAGTTCTGCTTAATTTCCCTGGAAGATTATTTGAAAAAGACTGTCAGTTTGGTATCTCTAGTTGCCTAAACAATAAAATTAAATTAAATTGAAGTGATTTGCTTAAGGAACCTCCATTGGCTTCCATCTTTTTTGGTGCACAAATTAAGTTTTACATCCTGTGTCTGACATTTAAGTGCCTTTTAGATATGAATCCTCTGCTGTACGCAATCTATAACTATTGACGCTGCTGATCAGTTCTACATCGCAATCTACAAATTAAGATTCACGCCATAGCAGACTTTCAGTCGCTGCAGTGGATGCTTCATTCAAATAACAAATCAGGTGCTGGCCCTCCTTTGAACTGTTGCAATGGAACCTAGCTATGCTCCTATTCGAGAGTTTGTTGCTTTTTGGAAGCCCTAAACAACCAGCAGCCAACATCCTCAGAAGACTAAGCAAACAAAAATAAGACTGAGGGTATATTCACAAGGAGCTATCGCCAAATTAGCGGCACTTTATGGCAGCCAAAGTCGTGATAAATTTACCCCACCATTCACAAGCTGGTGCTAACAGCCCACAGCATCAGTTTTCCCGCGATAGCAGCCGCAAAAAACATGCCACAGAGGACTCCCGCTACTATCGCTAATGAGATGCAGAGTAGGCGTTCCCGTGCAAAAAGCTGCAGCAACACCACACCTCAGCATTCACAACGACCAGCCAGATCAGCGATAAGAACACAAAACACGCAATAAGGCAGGTTAGCAGCAGGAACACCTGCTATGACCTGGAGTAAAGTTGGACCACAGCCTGCACCACAAAAGGGAGCACAGCCCACAACCACACCTGAAGAAAAACAGATGCCATGGAGCAACTGCACATGCAGCACGGACACCCAAGAGGGCCACAACACCCACCTACACCACACCCAGGACAACCCCTCCCAGGCACCACCCCAACCAAAGACATGCCACATCAGCTACACCGAAACATGTACGATATAATCCACCTGATGTCGCACAATCACAACTGGTGACATGCATGTGTCATCACAGAAATGAGCATCACACATTCACCTTTGAAAGCAAACAATGAAGCATTATTGAAATGAACACAGGAATGAAATAAAGACACATGTTGGCTCCCCTCGACACAATCCGTCAGTCACTGCCTGCAAGACAAAAAAACATGAGGAGAAGATGTGTCCTACGCACATCAAAAGACAGAGAGAGAGCGAAGGAGAGAGAGAAGAAGAAGGGAGGGGAAGAGAGGGGGAGAGAGAGCGAGAAGAAGGTAGGGGAGAGAGAGAGAGAGAAGAAGAGAAGGGGGAGAGAGAGAGAAAGAGAGAGAGAGAGCAAAGAAGAGAGGGAGAGAGAGAGAAGAAGAGAGGGGGAGAGAGAGAGAGAGCCCACCCTGCGCATCCAGCCAACACTGCTCACCTGCTGCCACTGGTGTGTCTCCAACCACTTGCCGGTACGTATAGCAGTATATCAGGTCACACATATGAGACAGAGCCGTCATCTGAGTCCAGATACATGACTGGCACAGTACACACACTTGCACAAGACAACATTGCCTGCCCGCCCATGCACACCCAGGCAGAGGCATCCCAGCCCCTCCCGCCATCGGAGCATGCCCGCCCAAGCACACCTGAGCCTCACTGCTCACCTTACGCCACTGGCATGTAGACTGCAGGTCTCACCAGGTGCCGCTGCAAGCCACAAGCTTGGGGCACACAGACTTGGCACCCTCCACACCATGCAGCCATGCTGCGCAGGTCACCAGGTCTCACGTCCTGTGCTGGGTCTTGATTACTCCATGGCATAGGACATACCAGTGCACCCCGCACCATCGCAGGCTGCACACCCGCTCAGCCCAATGGGTGCCACTAACTCTGTGATCCCTGAAGCGAGGCCGCATGGCGGTAGACCCGCGCAGCCCGCTGGGGCGGTCGACACTGCGGTCCAGCAAGGCACACAAATCCTGAGCAGTCCGGACCACCGGGATGGGGCATCATCGCAGGCTGCACACCCACTCAGCAGCTCAAGGTGCCAATGAATCAGTGCACCCACAGTCACCCTCCAGTAGTGGGGTACCTGTGCAGGCCGCAAAGCAGCATGTGCCACAAACCCTGTCCAACCCCAGTCAGTGTCCCGTGGCGGGGTGCCTGTGCAGGCCGCAATGCTGCGTGTGCCACAAACCCTTTCCAACCCCAGTCAGCTCCACGTGGTGGTAGGCCCGTGCCGGCCTTAAGGCCATCATCCAGTCACCAGCGGCAGAGGGGTAAGTGACGTTGTCTGCCCCTTATATTTGCGGGGTCACATGGCCTGTGACACCCGTGCTGGGTGGGTGTGGTGTGCGTGCAAACCTGCCCTCAGGGAGTGGCTGTGACATGCTGACAACTAGACCAGTGACCTGGACACCACCAGCGAGTACGCCTGTGACGTGTAGCAATGAGGCCCCCCCTGGGAGTGTGAGCGGAGTGGTCTGCCAGCGGAGGGCTTGCAAAAATGACTTGTGGAGCACTGTGCGTGGTTCAGTCCATGTCCGGACAAGAAAGTGGCCGAAGCGTGTGTCCTTGTTGCCACACCACGAGACCCATGACACAAATTGCTATGTAGCACCCTCTGACTGGCATACCACAGGATGAGCTTCATTGATGCAAGGGAAATCACTGTCCCTACATTCATCCACACATACATACATGAATGATGAAAGACATGACACAGCAGTGCGTCACTGGATGTTTATTGCACATCCAGTGCACTTCCGCAGCTGGAGCGGTAGAGGGCACTGCCGAATACACTACACTATATGGGCCTGTGGAAGGCCAGCCAGAGTCCATCCGTGGAAGACAAGTAATGTGAAAGAGGAGGGGTGCAGTCTGCAGTCTGGTCGCTTTGTCACTGATCATCAAACAGGATGGCGCAGTCCATGTCGTTGCTCTACGGTCTACCTCTGGCACTCCAGCACACGGCGTTGGAAGGCCATGTGTTGTTCATGGGGATCTTGGGGGAGTGCCAGGGCTGTGGGTGCCTCCTGCTGGGTGATTTTGCAAGTGGGTGGGGTCTCCTCGATGTAGCTGGCCTGCCCTGATCCTGGAGGTGAGTGGCGGATGAGGTCAATGATGTCTTGGATGGTTTGGGTGTGGATGCTGGTGTTGTCCTCCTCGTCATCAGTGAAGAGTGGCTGAGGTGTTGACGGTGCCCCTGCGATGTGAAGGGGAGACAGTGTATTACAATTTGTCCACATGTACGTGGCCGCATGGTACATGTTGACAATCATACAGCATGGCATTGTACATTGTGACAGACTGTAGATCTGGGCGGGGACCCAGAGTCATTGCGGGTGTGCACTGTGCTCTGCTTGATTGTGCATGTGTGCCATTGTGGCCATCCCCACCCGTCCCCCCCAGTATCTGGTGGTTACTCACCTTGTTGTGGTTGTGTTATGTCCTGTCAAGCAGTATCCGATCCTCCGACTCCGGGCACAGTCACCACACTGATGACTGTCGACACCAGCTCCTCCATGTCATCCAGCTTGAACTGTGGCACTGGGCCCCACCTCCAGTCTGCATTGCTGCCTTATGGTTGGCGGAGAGTTTCTCCTTGGTCCTCTGCTTGATGTCATTCCATCGCCTCTTGACCTCGTCCATTGTCCTCTTGTGCTCACCAACGGCATTCACCTTGTCCACGATGTCCCACAAGATTCAATTTTTTGTGCCCAATGACACGTTGGAGGTGACGAACAGTTGTTGATGGTGGTCCATCACCTCCGTGACTATGATCCTGTTCGCCTGTGGACTGAAATTCGTCTTCATCTTCTTCTTGTCCTTGCTTTGTGTTTGTGTGTTTTTTTTTAACTTTTATGCTGATTTTTCCCACCTGCCAGGTGTGTGTTGCCGGCCAGGTGCTGCTTATCGCTGTTTTCCTAATCGAGCTTTAGCCCATCGCAGGTTTTTTGGTGTTGTGGTTTGTGTTTTTGACTCCATCGCGGTGGTTGTATCGCGGACAATGTACGTGGTTTCGTCAGACTATCGGATGCTACCGTCGCGTTGTGAATTCCACGTTGCCACGGGGTTATTTTCCTGCAATAGGCTGTGATGTTGAAAGTTCTGTTACGCTACTCTTGCGGTAGTTATCACACGTTCTTGTGAATATACCCCTGAATGTCGCATCAAAGTGAGAGCACTCCTTCATTTTCACTCTGGATGGATACTGAAAGCTGCAGGGTAAAGTGCGACAGCCTCTGAACTGAGCCAGCACTTACCGGGGCCTCTAATTACATTCAATTTAGTTTGGGAAGGTATTAATAAAAGCTTTTGTTAATCCAAGTACAAAGCTGGGTCGCAGAATTGTGGTTAGTAAGGTCTTTGCCTAAACTACAACGAATGAGGCCTCCAGCCCTCAACTCCTCCGATTGCACGGTTTAACCAGGTGTAATTTTTTCTTAGAGTGTACCGCAGGCATCTCCAGCAGCCTCTTCATTCATGCCTGTCTGTGTCACAGTTGGTGAGGGTTGGTTTTCAGTTCGAACTTAAGGTAGGGTCAGGCACGGAAAGAACAAATGTGCATCACAAAATGGGGATCCTATGGTTTGTGAAGTTCTATATTCTTGCGCGGGTCCCTGAGCCCAAGTAAAAGATAGCATTGCTCTCGTGGACGTGTATGCAGTTAGACACACGATTTACACAATGAGATCGACAAAGTGTTTCTCTTGAAATAAGTTCATGAACAGGGTGTGCAAACAGCGCTGTGTCTCCAAACATCTCCCAGGCTTCTGTTCAGCAGCTTGTCCTCAGCAGCTCAGTGTGAGTCCCCTTCAGTGCCCGCCCCTGCAGATCAACTTCCGGGGCGGATTTCTAGGTCAACATGTTGTCAATGCAAAGAACAATAAAAACTCTCTATATGCGTTTTTAAATCCAGCTTAGTTCATGTTTTCACTTGAGGTATTTGATGAGAAAGCTTCCGCGGCCTCTAAAAGCACTGTTTTTTGCAGAGCATTTCAGAGCACACCTTTCCAGGATGCATTCTTGCTTCGTTTACTGAAAACAATCTGCCACCGTTGACGACTTTGAACTTTAAAATGAAAAAGTGTTTAGGAAATCTCGTTCCCTGTTGTCTGTTGACATAAAAGTACTTTATTATTAAATAACAGTGAAGAGAAGATTACAATTCATCTATGAACGAAACCGCTTTAGAGGCCCAAGGCATGGAGTCCTTAATGTTTCTTTTCATATTTGTGTTTTCACAAGCATTGGCAATGCCATTGGGTCTGGCTTTCAAATTCTGTTGAATGGAAATGTGAAGAATTACAAATAAAATGCATTGGAATGGATCTATTTTTTTTATGGAAGCGAAGAATTGTTGAATAATACTAGTGTAGGTTAAAAGGTCAAGTGACAGTTGGACTGTCAAGTCAGGCCTAAGCATCCACCTCGGTCAATGACTGTCCTCCTCAAGCTGTGCTAAACACTACATTATCTAGTTACCTAAGACACTTTAGAGGGATAACTAAACAAAATGATCATGGCTGTGTGGAGAGCAAGCATCTTTTTGTGAAAGCACACAACCTCTGACCAATCAAAACATGTACTTCTGGCTCCCATCATGTGTGCCAAAGTCCCTCTCTATTGATGCTCACATAATTGTCTGGCAACAACTGTGCTGTCGAGCCAGTCCACAATAACAATCATTGGCAATGCCAATATGTCTGCCTTTCAATTTATGCAGTATGGTAATGTGAAACATTACCAGTAAATAGTATGGGAATGGATATATATTTGCGCAGAAGCAAAGAAATGTAGAATAATACTGGTGTAGGGTAAAAGGTCAGGTACTAGGTTAGACTGTCAAGCCCGACCTAAACATTCACATAGGTTAAAGGCTGACTTCTTCCATCTGTGCAGCTGCCAGAGAAAAACACCCAAAATTGTCTAGTTATCTAAGACTTTATAAAAGCATTACAATGTTATGTGTGTGCTCCTGAAATTTTTAACTCAGAGACCTGTGCTGTCAAACCAGACGATAATAAAAACTTTCAAACAAGAACATCTATCGAGAAGTTGATGTGCTGTGAGTTATCAGAGATACATTGGATGTACTCTATCAACCAGTACAAATATGTGTGTGAAACAGCTGATTACGTAGGTGTTGTCTAGACTATAAAGTTTCATGTCTTCAAAATATTATTTAAAGATACATCACAATGGCGGCATTAGGTGGAGAAATCAGCATTGCCATAGAAAGGTGTTTTTTTAAAAAAAAATAACTTTGGTGCCATTTGAGAATTATGCACAAAAACTTCACCCATGTTGGTTCCTTCATAGAAAGTTTCATGCCGATCCACTAAGCAGAAGGGGCAAAATGAACTTTTTAGTGCTAGTCACTGTAGGAACAAGTTAACCTTATATTTCTATAAGTCCCACTTTTAAATACCATGTACCCTACCTTGTAGATTACAAGGTCAGCCCCAGGGTGAAAATGTTCCTGCAAGAGGCCTGGCTCTCCTTGCGGAGATGGAAAAACTGAGGGAGATGGCATAGGGACCTGGAGAAAGCTGGGGCAGTAGCATGCAGGACTCCCTGCGGCAGCCTTTCTCAATCTTAGGGCGGTGAAAAGTCTGTGAATAGCCATTGAACGTGGGACAGAAAAAGACAGTCTCACAGGTTGGAGAAGATTCCCAGCTGCCTGCTTTGAGATTAGTTCTGAAATAATACCATTAGAAGGCAATAATACCAGCGGCAGGATCACAATCAAGAGGCCCCCGAGCCTCGGCGAACAGCTGATGGCAGATTGATACCTAGGGACACTGGGAACTGTGAGGACGGCCCATGGTGACTACTGTAGCTCTTCCATTCTCCCTCCTTGCTTGAAGTGGAACATGGAGCTGAGGGGCCAGTTGCGACTGGTCGACAAGGGACTCAAGGTCGAAACCTACTAACACCAGCATGTAGGAGGAGATAAAGCTGCTGTTTGCATCTCCAGGCTGCAAAAATGTAAATATATGTACTGACAGATTTCCCCAGGTTTTTTGACTTTCATTTCTGTGCTGGTGGCAACAGAAGTGTGCAGAGGAACAGCCCAGGGGAGGGATGCTTGGGGCTCCATTAATTGTGCTTTTGTGAAGAGTATTTTTCAGTTCAGTCCTCTTCACACATTTACAACCCAAAGGCATGAAGCGCAGGCTATTTATAGTGCGGCTTGCCTACGAATTGTTGCATGCACGGTGGTAAGGCAAAATTGCAGAAGCCCTCTCAGGAGTCAATATGGAGATGGTTGAAAAAAGAGTTAACCCTCAGATCTATCTTGATTTCTGGTATGGCTAAAATCCGCAGAAATCAAAAAGCCAAATGGAGCATCCAAGACTTGCAGAAACATGCAGGTAAGTAAACTATAGGAGGAATCCTTGCATAGCAGAATTCCACCACAACGAGCCCCAGGCCTACCCAGATTGAACACTGCTTTTAAATGAAGCCCAAAACTATTTTACAATGTTGTCTGCAGTAACTATTAATTTTGGAGCATTTCCTACATGTTTCCCTCAACCATGACAGTCCTGCATCATCTGTGCACTTTTTAATACAGATCTTCTGTAATCATTGTTAACATGACCATTCTGTCTTCTTTGTTTCAATTATCATTGAGTTGAAGCACAGAAACTGGAAAATAAATATCTCCAGGAACTCATAAATTGGGGGTCAATGTGTGGCAGATGAAACTGGTGTTAAGTCGTGAGGGCTGGAGTTTAAAAAGCAGAGTCTAAGAGTCAATTTTCACATATGTTTTAAAATAAATCTGCTGCAATGAAATTGCAGCAAACACATATGGTATAGTAAATCTGTACTAGATTATCTGATTGGTCACAAAAAGGCTGCAATTTAAAATATCTTACAGGGTTAAGACACTGATGCAGAGATCTCAGTCTGCCCATCAATTGTGAGGGGATTTTAGTAGTGGTGAGGGGATTTTAATAGTGGTGAGATAACTAGTGTTTCAAATAGCTCTGGGACAGTTCTTTGTTTTCCCCAGTCACAGCTTTGACACATATAGTAGTATTGGGTTGTAATGTACCTATTGTAAGGCACACTGTGTAACATACAGATCACAGATTATTTAGCTAGACAAGTGGACTACTGATTCTGACACTGAGATCCTTTTGCTACTACCAGTTCATAAATTGCCATCCTACTAATGTAGTACAGTGATCTTTTTTCTGGCATCAAAGCGCTGCATGGAAAATGTAAGTAATCTGTTTAGAACCTTATTGTTTTTTTCCTCAATCTGTTGTTATTCTACAATTGAAAAGAAGGGTTCCTTTGGGAAGTGAGAAAGTCTTGTAAGTGCGGACAGTCGCAATCACTGTGCTACGTTTTATATCCTCAATGCGTTTCTCCTAACCAGTTTTAACATATAATGTCTACAAGTATGGATGATATGTGATTCCTACACCCTATAACCCTCACTGTCTTGTGTAATATTTCCAGTACATTGATTTTCCCACTTGTATGATTTATTGTGCCTCTCTGTGTGATGGAAGCACACTTAGACGAGTAGAACTATAACAGAACTAAATAAAATAACGTAGTAGATGCCAGTGAAATCAATATCTCACTATTTTTTATTATTCTTGCAGCGTAAGAACTCTCTGCCAATTGCCATCGGGAGCCAGGCTTGCTCCCTTCGCTCACTCCCTTGATAATATTGTAGTGTAGTTCCTATATTCCCAATAGGCTCTGCACATTGGATATACCTATAGTGGAAATAGGACTGAGGTCAGTATGTCTCTATTGAATATACTACACTTAATTGTGAGTGCCAGCTAGCTCAGAGGTCACTAGAAACTTTCTCGAATACACAAGAAGGGATTCGTTTCTGACAACCGCATAAACATGACATCTGTGTTTCCCTAGGACTGGAAAATATCTTCAGAATCGTGGAAACAATAGATAACTATTTCATTCAGTCAATCGTGCATGCTTCGTTTCTACAGAGTTGCAGAGGAATAGTGAGGCGGGCGTTTTCAATTAAAGGGTTCATTGAACAGTCTTCTTTCTCATGCAAGAGAGGTGAACTGCTACAATCGTTAGACAGAATGCAAAGTATAATGCGTACAGCGAGAATAGTATTATGATTTGATTTGTTTGATTTGATTTGATTTGTCAACTTGTAAAGCGCGTGAATGCCAGTGGGCGTCTTGGCGCTATGATAAATCCTTCCATCCCTTGAACGGTGTCTAAAGTTATGCAGAGAATAGCCATGTTTTTACTTCCTTTCTAAAGGATTCCAAAGATGGGCAGGTTTTTATGGCAAGAGGCAGCTGATTCCAGGTGCGTGCTGCATGTACAAGGAAGCTTCTACCGCCCCAGCTAGCTCGTCTAAATCTGGGAACGGTAATTAGTTTCAATTGGCCGGATCTCTGAGGTCTCGTTGGTTCATACTGTTTCAGATGATACCTCAAAAATTGTGATCATTTCCCCTGAAATGCTTTATAGGCCAGGCAGAGTGATTTAAATTTCACCCTCTTTGCAATTGGCAGCCAATGCAAAGTTTTTAGTTTGTGACTGATTGGCTCAAACTTAGGTATGCCTAGAACCAGTCTGGCTGCTGCATTTTGCAGACATTGTAATTTAACTATAAGTTTTGTCCTAGCTCCGGCATATAGACCATTTCCGTAATCCAGTCTCGCCAAGGCTAATGCTGTTACTACTGTTTTACGTGAATCCTGTGGTAGATATGGAAGTAACTTTTTTATCATTTTTAGAATATACCAGAGTGTTGATGACAACTTGCTGGCTTGTGTGGAATTTTAGTTTACGAACTGAACATCATCTGCGCCAGCTTGTCACCTATGTACAACGTGCACGACAACCACTTTAGGTATCACGGTCTCCCTGTCCACGATCGGTTGCCAGCGCGCCCCTCTGACCCAGCAAGCATCCTCCGCGCACCCTGGCTCCCCCTCCCTCCCTCTCATGAGCATGACCCTTCCGCATGGCCCTGTCCCTGGGAGTCACGCCAGCGCCTGACCAGCACCTCCTCTCCTCCCATGAATGCCCCTCTGTTGATAACCCTTCCCTCCACACTGGATTGTCCACGCGGCATGAATACCGCTCCTTTGATGACCCCTCACCCCGTGTCCAGCTGTCCGCACAGGTCCGAGGCCATCGCCTAAGCCGGGAGATATCATTTACTGCCCCTTATTGTATGGAATCGCCCCTCTTCAAAGGACACACTGTTGATCAAGGCCTCCCCACCCCCTGGGATATGATCAGGCGCACACATCCTAAGACTTGGCGAAACACTCAGCTGCATGATGACCCGCCTCCTCTTATCAGCAGGTTGAGGACCTCTATTGTGAAGGTATATGGGGGTGGGATTGACACGAGGATTACGGGGAGGTGTCTTTCCTTGTTGTTCACAATGTTCTGATTGTAATAAAGAAAGGTCACATGCCATAAACCAGTGTATAAGAGGCCAGGCCTCCGAGAGGCTGTTAGAGCACCTCGAGACGATACCTTGTTGTCCGATCTGATGTGTTCTGCTCCGTCGGAATAAACTTCTGTTTCCTGCCTTCTGGTCTCTGGCGCCTGCCTCATTGCTTGGTAATTTGAATGGTACAAGGGCGGTTAGCGCCGGGCAAATCTTGAGAAAGGTCCTAGCCCTACCTTTTTCTACAATTGGCGTCCCAAAGCGTGGGGCCCATCAGCGACACGTGGATCCAGTGGGAGAGGTCCCGACGACAGAGTGAACGACTGCAACGATCGGGAAGAGCTCGTGTCCGATAGACCCTCGTCTGACAGCCGATCATCCGACCTTCACTAGTTCTGAACAGACCTCTCTCGAGTGATCTACGGTCCTGACTGGGAACCATCAGGAGTGCCACGGGCATCACAAAGGAGAGAGGACAATCGGGCGCTGGATCCAGAGGACAGGAAACCGTCCATGCGGTCCGGGTAAGGTCGTGTAAACACGACAAATTGAAAAAAAAAAAATATTGTTTTGTTTGGATAATACTAGTATTACGCTTTGTTGAAACCTCTGGAGATTCACTGTCTGCAAACGGGGAAAAACAAACAGGCTCTCTCTTTGCAAGCAGTGAAGGATAGGTAACGCAGACTTTTGTCCCCGTTGTAATCCGTCGTGCCTATCTTCCTCCCCCACTGTTTCCCGAACTGTCGTTCGTGGATTATTGTCTGGAGATTCTTTGTCTGCAAACAGGGAAGAACAAGGTCTCTCTTTGCAGGTAGAGAAAGAGTGGGTAACGATAACTTTTCGTGCCCACTTATTCTCCCCACTGGATTGTTTGATTGACCGATTATTCGGTATTGGTTCTTTTGAGGTATTCACGGCCTCCAAACAACGTAGAATAGAAATATTCTGTCTAGTCTTTGTCCGCCGTGATAAGATAGGTAGTGCAGACTTTTGTCCCCGTTGTAATCCGTCATGCCTATCTTCTCCCCACTGGTTGGTAGCCTGTTTAGCCCGGACCGCTTATTAGAGATGAACCATCCAGCTCCACTGGAGGGCACCCCTAATAAGGACATGTTCACTAAGCATGGACTAGTCGCTATAGCTTATACTAAGTTATGGCATAAATATACAAAGAAGAACCCTGAAAGTCAGTGGCCACTGATAGGTTCCTTTGACGATCATAAAATAAAAACATTAGAAATAGCGCTACAGGAAAATAAGACTACCCCCACTATGCTCGATAGTATCGGCATGTGGCGCAAAGAAACGGAACAACGAAAGAAAAGAGAAGAAGCAAAAATAGGGAAAGAATTACGAAAGGCAGCCCACCTAGCCGCAAAGCAACTAGAAGAAGAAATAAAAGAAAGAAAGGAAACCACGCGAAACCAAGAATCAGGGTCGACAGGCCAATGTCCTGTTAGGACCCCCTCTGCGCTCTACCCTGAATTGCCCTCCAAACAACGGGCGAACGATGAGTTACTGCTAGGTCCCCCAATCATCTACATGCCCCCTCCATATGCCCCCTGCCGACAAAGCTTTCACGCTCCGAGTGTGAGCGAAAGCGATCTTAGTGCTAGTGCACCGGCCTTCACGGCCTCCGCACCAGCCACATTAACAACATCGTCAGACGACCCTGAGGCTAGCAAACAACCGCCAGCCAGACCAAATAGGTTGAGCAAAGATGAGCGGGATGGGATCGACAAAATAGCAAAGACCTTAGTAGAACGAAGGGAGAGCGAAGAGTACACAATGAACATATATAATTCACATGCCGACAGCCACAGGCGGCATTTCATTTTGCGATTCAGCTACCACACCCTGAACGCATATGAAGATAGGTATCGAAGTAAGGGCCCCGCTAAACTAACAACGCTGTATAGGAAGATTGATGTTGGAGATGGGACTGAATGTGAGGCGACGGAACTCTTCATGCAGATACTTGAGGTCTTCCGCCACCTCACGGAACAAAAACCAGAAACCAAGGTTACAGTCCCTGAAACGACCTCGGTAGCAGTAGCCAATACTATGATGCCCATCAGAGAGGCGGCCCCTTACTGGATCCCGCCACGGGGCCAGGGAACAAGCGATGATATCAATAATGAAAATGCAAAAGGGAGGGTTGTGTACAATTGGGTTTACCAACCATGGGACCGACAAGATATCCTAACCTTTAAGCGAACTCTGCCCGATTTAAGAAAGAACCCGACAGCATTCTATACCGAATTAGGCACAGCCTTGGGTTCGACGATAATGACTTTAGCAGACATTGACTTGTTCTTCGTGTTATGCCTGCCAGCTGACGTGTGGAAGCAAATCCGGAAGGCTGACCACACGGATCTGTTTGGACATACCTGGGACCAACTCGGTAAATTAGATAGACAACGAGAACCTGGAAGGAAACCAGTGAAAGACATACTAGAACTCCCAGACAAAATAGTTCAGAAATTAAAGACACTGATCCCAGAAAGAAAGGTAGACTGGT
The DNA here is from genome assembly GCF_964263255.1 of Lissotriton vulgaris. Lineage (NCBI taxonomy): Eukaryota > Metazoa > Chordata > Amphibia > Caudata > Salamandridae > Lissotriton > Lissotriton vulgaris. The sequence continues at coordinate 459,398,864 of NC_141687.1, forward strand.
CGATAGTCACGGCCTGTCGACAGAAACCCCAAGAAGATGTGTCAGAATACTTCTCCCGGTTCGAGACAGTGTTCTCCGACTACAGTGGCCAAGACATGACCACCGCAACCGGACAGCACCTGTTTGTACAAAATTACGTAAAAGGCCTAACACAAGAGGTCTCCCAAAAGCTGCAGACGAGTGAGAGTAGTTGGGGGGCCTCCAAACCTGCAGCTATCCTTCAGATGGCTCAGTATTACGAGCACCAAAAGAATGAGAATGATAGGGCGTCCGAGAAAAAGAAGAAAGATTTAAAAGAAAGGGTAATGATAGCCCAGATACAAGGTATAACGATAGGACGGGAACATCAAAGGGGGAACTACCAATCAACCACCCCCAGAGATCTACCTCCTAAAGATCACACTCCCACACCCCACCCTGGACGTAGAGACATTAGCAATGACCAATGCGCCTTCTGCAAAGGGTTCGGCCATTGGAAATTCCAGTGTCCGGTTATGCTAGAGATGAATAGAAATAGGGACTCCAGGGATGTGGCAGGTGGTCCGAAAAATAGAGGACGAGGGCACACCAACGACACCAACAATGACAGATCAGGGAGACTGAACACATTTGACCGTCCTCGACAGAACCAATATCAGCTGTCCGAAGGTGAAAGTGCCCCCGACTTTGCATAGGACTGCCAGGGGCAAGGGAGGGATCCAGTCGAGCTCTGTGTTGACCAGCAAGGTCCTTATGTCACCGCTAAGGTCCTGGGTACAGAGTCTCCATTCTTGGTAGACACTGGGGCGACACGTAGTGTGTTATCAAAACGACTGATTCCAAGGGCACCCTTGTCTGGCTCACACATAAGGTCGATAGGTTTCGATGGAACGCCCTCCACTAACCCCCTGTCCGTGCCTATTTCCTTTGATCTAGAAAACAACACCACTGACGCGACATTTCTGCTCTCCTCCAACTCCCCTGACGCCATTATGGGCATTGACTTACTGAAACATTTTCGAGCTACCATTAGGTGTTCCCCAGATGGAATACGAGTCATCCTGTACGACAACCCAGACATGCCCAGATCCCGTCCCCCACGACACATGTGCTCCATAACTGACGCGGACATGTCCTTGCTTGACACCCTGCCTCCGTACCTGTGGGCCAGAAATGACTCTGGTAGCGATCATTCAGTCTCTGGTAGATGCAGGAGTGGTTGAAGAGGTGGTTAGCAACGTCTGCAACAGCCCAATCCTACCTATTGTTAAGAAGCAAGGTGAAGGAGATGAGAAAGCGTACCGCTTCATCATCGACTTGCGAGAGATTAACAAAGTGGTTGTACCCCAATATCCTGTAGTTTCTGATATCACCACCATTCTGACCCTCATCCCGTCCACTGCCACCACCTTCACTGTTATCGACCTTAAGAACGCGTTTTTCTCTATCCCCATTCATCCAGACAGCCGTTATCTCTTCGGCTTCACTTTAAAATCCCGCTCGTACCGATTCTGTAGAGCTCCCCAGGGGTACACTGAAAGTCCCAGCATTTACAGCCAGGCCCTCAAAAGACAGCTGGATGCCTTCCAGCTACCAGAGGGAGTGGTGTTGATCCAATATGTCGATGATATCCTTTTGGCGGCCGACACCACCCCGCTTGCAACGACAGCCACCGTCCAACTCCTACACTTTCTTGCAGAAAATGGCCATAAAGTCTCCAAAAAGAAGTTACAGTTCTGCCAGCCACAAGTGACTTACCTAGGCCATCTTCTGTCCAAAGAAGGGAGGAAACTTACACCCGACCGAATCCAAACCATCCTAGACACCCCCATCCCAAAAACACAAAAACAGGTCCGCTCTTTGGTTGGCCTAACCTCTTTTTGCAGACAGTGGTTGCCTAATTACAGCCTCATTGTGAAACCATTACTTGCCCTGCTGACCAAAGATGTCCCCTCCCCGCTTCCTTGGACCACTGAGTGTCAAGCCTCCTTTAAGGAATTACGGGATGCACTCTGCTCAGCACCCGTCCTCGGAACGCCGGATTACTCCAAACCCTTCTCCCTCTTCACCCACGAAAGGGAGGGATGCGCATTGTCTGTCCTAACTCAATCGATTGGTCCTAAGCAGCGCCCTTGTGCCTACTTCTCCGCCACTCTCGATCCTGTAGCCAGAGCTTTACCTGCCTGCCTTCGAGCAGTAGCTGCCGCTGCTGTCTCTATCCGTCAGAGCGAGGGAATCGTGCTTTCCAACTCCCTCACTGTACTAGTACCCCATGCTGTCGACACCCTCCTGAACCAAACCAAGACTCAACACCTGACTAGCGCACGACTGACAGGGTACGAACTGACGCTACTTGCACCCCACATCACACTAAAGAGATGCACAACTTTGAATCCTGCCACATTGTTGCCCCTGCCTGAAAATGACCCCGACGTTCCTCCCATCCACGACTGTGTGACCCTCACGGACGAACAAACTAGGAGTAGGGTTGACCTCCGAGACACTGCTTTTACTGACCCCGATGGAGAGCTATGGGTAGACGGCTCATGCATCAAACTCCCAGATGGCACCACTTCAGCTGCCTATGCCGTAACGACAGCCCGAACAGTAGTTGAGACAGCCCGCATCACACAACGATCTGCCCAGGCAGCAGAGCTGATAGCCCTCACCCGAGCATGCATCATAGCCGCAGGGACCACCGCGAACGTATATACGGACAGCCAGTATGCCTTCGGAGTGGTCCACCATTTTGGGCTCCTGTGGAGGGAGAGGGGATTCCTGACGTCCCACGGCACCCCAATCCTCCACGGAGATTTAGTATCCGCTCTGATTGAGGCAGTTCTCCTCCCCAAACGATTAGCGGTGATCAAATGTCAGGCACACTAAAGGGTGACAGACTTAGTCGGACAAGGGAATGCATTGGCCGACATCACTGCACGAACCACAGCTGAGAATAGGACGGTGACACGCATATATGTGACCAGGTCACAAGCAGAAAAATGGAGTGACACAAGGGAAATGATCAGAGACATACAGTCGGCCAGCACCCCTCACGAACTGACTAAGTGGGCAAGGGTGGGTTTGAAGGACGAAGAGGGTTGCTGGCGAACGAAGGATGCAAACAAGTGGTTGCTGCCCGACTCATATCTGATCCCCATACTGACAATGGCACATTCCCCCGCACACATAGGATCTGCACCCATGATCGAACTCATTTCCAAAGTCTGGCACAATGACAAAATCCCCGACTCAGCCAGACGCCTAGTTCAGCAGTGCCTTATCTGTCTGCAACACAACCCCGGGAAAGGAACTGTGGTACCCCGGGGAGGGTTTGGGACCCCCAATCACCCCTTTGAGGTCCTTCAGATGGACTACATCCAACTAGAGAGATGCCAAAACCTGAAGTATGTACTAGTCATCGTATGTGCCTTCAGCAAATGGGTAGAGGCCTATCCAACCCGTGACAACACTGCCATGACTACTGCCAAAGTACTACTGAAAGAATTCTTCCCTCGCTATGGCCTTTGTCGAATTTTATGGAGCGACAATGGTCCCCACTTCATAGCTGAGGTTATCCAACTAATCCTAAAGGGGTTGGGGGTGAAGCAAAGGTTTCATGCGGTCTTCCACCCCCAATCCGCCAGTCTGGTGGAACGCCATAATGCCACACTGAAGCTGAAATTGTCAAAAATAGTGGCCACCACCGGACTTAACTGGCCGGATGCCCTCCCACTGGCCTTGTTATCAATGCGCTCCACTCCCACCAAGCACCATTTGACCCCCTATGAGGTCATATTCGGGCGACCGATGAACCTCTGGACTGCTCCCAAACCTACCTCCATTCATGACGTCCCAGACGTCCTACTATCTGATTATTTGTGCAAGTTAACTAAAACGTTGTCTGTCATTCATCAACAGGTGCAGCAGGCCATCCCCGATGCTTCCAGGGGCCCCGGCCATGACATCCAACCGGGAGATTTCGTGTTGATACGAAATTTCCAGCGGACCAAGAGTCTGGAACCGCGGTGGACGGGCCCCTGGCAAGTGCTGATTACCACCCGAACGGCGCTTCGAGTGGAGGGGAAGAAGCACTGGCTGCACGCGCATCATTGTCGGAAGGTCTCTGCAAACCTGGCCACGACAGAAAACGTCAGCACCCAAGAAGAGCTCCTGAGCAAAGACCGACCGATATTGGACTGTTATCCCGATACTGAGGCACTCGAACTTGCAAAATTCTCTGATCCCACTGTGCCATCCAGAGAAGGGTATTTCCTGCGTCGAAAGGAGGGAGTTTCGGCTAAGTAGGCCACGGACTAAGTTGAATCTCAGAACGGTGACCTAAGCACAATCAAGGGTTACCGGGAGAGAAGCTAAACGAAGTCTGTGGTTCTGCCCGCTACCGAGCCCCCTTGAAGGTGATGGAAGCGCCAGATAAGAAGATGATGGAAGCGCCAGATAAGAAGATGATGGAAGCAACAGGAAATACCCAGTATAGAAATCCCAAGACTGACAACTTGCACAAATCAAAGACAATCGCACCCTTCATCGTCTTCCTCTTCTGCCTCCTCCTCATGACCTCCTTCTGGATTCTGGAGGAAAGTACACCGGCTCATGAGGCATTGCTCCCTACTGCACAGCCAACACCCCTGAAAGAGCATCACCTAATCTCTCTGTCACCTCAACTCCGAGAGAGGCGCAGAGAATTCTGGAACAATTCTTTCGTGCAACTGTTGCACCAACACAACCTTGCTGCAAATGCTACGAACTGCTGGATCTGCGGGTTGCTCCCGCATGCCACTGGACACTCCATCCCCTTCATCCCTTCTCCTTTCTCAGTTCACGGCTCCTGCCTCGCCTGGTTGATCCTCATGCAAGAGAGCCACAAGGACAACGCCACCTCCAGCCAGACGGTGTCGCACTTCTACTCTGGTTTCTGGCTGAACAAAACCGGAAAGACTTCTGCTGCCCTGTGTCCTGCGCTAACGGGCGCCACCTTCCTTAAAGACATTCCAGCCAAAGAACGAGTCGAAGTACAGGTGCTCCACAATCCAGCCAGGACCACCTTCTCTCATCTGCAAAAACAAACTACCGCTACTCTGACTGTGGCCCTGTCTGTTATCAATGTCACAGGTCTTGTGTGTCTCGAAGGCCATGGAACGCAGCTGGTGGGTCACAGTGCCTGCCGAATCACCAGAACATTGGACTCAGTTGACCCCCCTTCCTTTGTTGCTTCTCCGAATATGTACTTTGTGTGTGGCACCAAAGCTTACACCTGGCTCCCGAGAGGTTGGGAGGGCGCCTGTTACATTGCCTTCGTTCTTCCACCCACATATGTAGCCCCTGCCAACCATCACCGGCAGAGGCGTGCAGACGACATTGGACAAACCGACTCCACCGGAGCACAGTTCCTAGATGCAGCAAAAGGACTTGTTCCCCTGTGGGGCCCAATGGCAAACAGCCGCGCTATCCGACACCTGACCCAGGCAGTGGAAACAACGATCAACATCACGGCTGGCATCCTCGCCAACAACACGGCTGAGCTTCAGGCGGTCCGCCTTGTGACCCTTCAAAACCGCCTTGTCTTAGACGTGGTCCTAGCCGACCGAGGAGGAGCATGCCGCATCATCGGATCCAGCTGCTGCACATACGTGCCTGACGACTCGCCTTCAGTCTACAAAGCCATTGAACACCTCCACAGACTTTCCTCGGAGGTTCACCAAGAACAAGAAGGATGGTCGCTTGGAAGTTGGTTTTGGGACACTTTGAAGGGACGGGGTTGGAAGTTGTTTTCCTTCGTGCTGATACCTGTTGTGATATTATGTGGGTGTTGCTTAGGTATCCAATGTCTGCCATCTTTGTGCGGCCTTGTTTCTAACTGTATGTGCCCAAAGACTTTGAACTTCCGAAATGAGCACATGAGCCCCCTCTATGAAGTAGAAGTACGTGGCCTTATGGGGATAAATCCGAACTGACAAGTTGGCGAGACATGTTAAAAGGGAGGACTGTGGAATTTTAGTTTACGAACTGAACATCATCTGCGCCAGCTTGTCACCTATGTACAACGTGCACGACAACCACTTTAGGTATCACGGTCTCCCTGTCCACGATCGGTTGCCAGCGCGCCCCTCTGACCCAGCAAGCATCCTCCGCGCACCCTGGCTCCCCCTCCCTCCCTCTCATGAGCATGACCCTTCCGCATGGCTCTGTCCCTGGGAGTCACGCCAGCGCCTGACCAGCACCTCCTCTCCTCCCATGAATGCCCCTCTGTTGATAACCCTTCCCTCCACACTGGATTGTCCACGCGGCATGAATACCGCTCCTTTGATGACCCCTCACCCCGTGTCCAGCTGTCCGCACAGGTCCGAGGCCATCGCCTAAGCCGGGAGATATCATTTACTGCCCCTTATTGTATGGAATCGCCCCTCTTCAAAGGACACACTGTTGATCAGGGCCTCCCCACCCCCTGGGATATGATCAGGCGCACACATCCTAAGACTTGGCGAAACACTCAGCTGCATGATGACCCCCCTCCTCTTATCAGCAGGTTGAGGACCTCTATTGTGAAGGTATATGGGGGTGGGATTGACACGAGGATTACGGGGATGTGTCTTTCCTTGTTGTTCACAATGTTCTGATTGTAATAAAGAAAGGTCACATGCCATAAACCAGTGTATAAGAGGCCAGGCCTCCGAGAGGCTGTTAGAGCACCTCGAGACGATACCTTGTTGTCCGATCTGATGTGTTCTGCTCCGTCGGAATAAACTTCTGTTTCCTGCCTTCTGGTCTCTGGCGCCTGCCTCATTGCTTGGTAATTTGAATGGTACAAGGGCGGTTAGCGCCGGGCAAATCTTGAGAAAGGTCCTAGCCCTACCTTTTTCTACACTTGGGCTTCAAATGATAAATTCATGTCAAGAGTGAAGCCCAGATTCTTCACTTTTTCTGATGATCCTGGGCATCTACCCAAGTCCTTGGGCCACCAGGTGGGGGACCAGATGTTTGTGTCACCCCCTAGTATCATCACTTCACTCTTATCTCCGTTGAGCTTTAGGCAATTCCTTTCCTTCCATTGACTGACCTGTGTCATACAACGTTGGAATTTTTCCGCTGTTTCCTTTACATCCTTGCTGATGGTCACCACAATTTGAGTGTCGTCAGCGTAGGATATTGGGGTAAAACCACAGTTTCTTATTATTTCTGCAAGGGGGTAACGTATAAGTAAAAAATGGTGGGACTCAGCGAGGATCCCTGCGGGACCCCGCATGGTAGATTAAAAGATTTGGATTTTGCTCCTCCTACTTCTACTGAAAAAGTTCTGTTGGCTAGATAGGATGCAATGAGGGTACATGCCAAATCATGTATTTCTGCTGTTTTTAAGCGATTTAGAAGAATCTCATGACTGACCGTATCGAAGGCCGCCGATAGGTCGAGTAGTATCAGGGCGGCCTTCGCTCCATTGTCCATCACTTTTCTGAGTTCCTCCACAGCTGTAATTAAAGCAGTATCTGTTCCGTGTCCTTCGTGGAAACCAAACTGAGAATGGTCCAGCCAGTTGCCATCCATCAGATAGCGGGATAGCTGTTTGTTTAAGAGTTTCTCTAATATTTTAGCGGCGAAAGGGATCCTGGCTATTGGTCTGTAATTACTTGGTTCTTCACAGTCCAGATTTGATTTTTTGAGTAATGGTCTGATTGATATCTTTTTCCAGTCATCTGGAAAGGTGTTAGTTTCGAGTATTTGACCAAATAATTTTTCTAGTACCAGGCTCATTTGTTCTGAACAGATTTGCCTTGTTTTGGGCGGACAAGGGTCTGTTGGGCTACCTGAGTTAATGGTGAGTAATTCTTTCTGGATTTGATCCTTTGTTGGGGGGGTAAATTGGAACAGTGTGGGTTGGACTGACTGTTCCACTAAATTTGTTGATTGTGAGGTGGCCTGATCTGTCTGGTTAGCCCTTTCTGTATTATGGCTTTTGAAAGATTCATAAACTGAGAAAACTTTTTTTACGAAAAATTCACCTAGAGTGTTACAGAATTCTGATGACATTTCTTCTAAGGTATCATTTTCAATTTTTGAAAGTTTTTTAACAGTAGAGAAGAGAGCTTTACTGGAGTTTTTTGATTCATTAATTTTTTGGACGAAGTATTTGCTTTTCTCTGATGTTATTATTTTTTTATAACTAGCTAATACTGCTTTATATTCTTTTTTTTGCTGTACGTCGTAATTGGCTCTCCACTTTTTTTCTGCTCTTCTACACGATTGTTTTTGTTCCTTCAAAGCTTCTAAGAACCATGGTTGTGAAGGGGTCTTTCTTTTAAAAGTAACTTTCTTTTGTGGAACTGTAAGTTGGACTGCATTCTCCAGCCACTTATTAAATTGTTTACAGGCTTTATTGCTGTCTGCATCTAGAGTTGGATACGATGAGCATAGAGTGTCCATAAATGCCTTGGGCTGGATTTTGAACCAGTCATGATATGTGGGTTTTTTTATGGCTTCGACCGGTCTTCCTGCATCTTGTGTAATTTCTAAAAAGAAGGAGACCATCTTGTGGTCTGACCACGGGATCATGAGCGTATCAATTTTATTTATCTTCTGACATGATGTAAAAATACCATCCAGAGTATGGCCGGCGCAATGCGTATCTAAATGTACTTTTTGTTCTAAGTCAAAATTTGCCATTTCATCTTTAAATGAAATTACCTTGGGGTCAGATGTTTTTTCCAGGTGTATATTAAAGTCTCCTAGAATTGTATAGTCAAGATTCGTCACGCTTGATTCTAGAAATTGACTTAACAGCTCAATTGTTTTGGCATTAGGAGGTCTATAGATCAGTAGGCCATTAAATGTATAATTGTTGATAATTTTTATTTGAAAAGTTAACGTTTCACAATCTGGGTTGCTTCCTTTGTCTGAACTTTTGATCTTAAATTCCTCCTTAGCTATAATCGCTAATCCTCCTCCGCGTTTCATTTTTCTATCGGCTCTGTAGATAGAGAAACCCTCTGGAAACGCCAGGGTCAGATCGGCGTCAGATGCTTCGTCTGCCCACTTTTCGGTAACGAATAGAAGATCTAAATTTTGGCTTTCGATTAACTCTGCTGTGTGAACATTATGCTTAACCATAGATCTAACATTGATTAGACCTGCTTTAATAGTTGATTTTCTATAGATTGGTATCTTAGGTTGGTTGTAGGTCATATTAAGAGCTCTAATCCGTGAGAAAGCAAATGTTCGTGAGCAAGATGGACAGGTCTTACCTTCCTCATGTAAATCGATCGGGATGCATGTGGCGCTAGGTCTTAGTGATAGGAGCTCCTGGCTGGAATAAGTCCATCTTCTTCTATCGATATGATTTTGGTCAGGGGGCATGGCCCTGGGCCCGGTCCCGGCGCGGACGGGCGCAGACGGGCTTGCCTTAGGTGCTCCCGCTGCGCTCGTCTGCTGCGCGTCTGGGGAATGCAAATAGTTTATAGGAGAGAGGAGATGTCGGCGGGGGGAGTGGCCTTACGATAGTGGGCGTGGCCTGGCGTTCTCGATAATGGCGGCAATAGTCTTTCAAAGCCCGTGACAGCGCTAATATCCGCTGTGCGGGGATGCCCAGTGCGTTTTATTCAAGGATTTAGTGCCCAGGGAGGGGAAATCATGCAGATAAAAACACAGTAAGTAGACTCAAAATTTTAAAAATAATGGCGATCGTTCTCCCGGCTTCCGCCTCAGGAGATGGTTGTAAAATAATACTGTAATAGCATTGTCTAGTGCTATGACATCTAAAAATACATACATAAATAACAGAGGCTAAAATACTCAACTGGTGCTTCTAAAATACGCCTACCCCAATGTAGCTAACCTAAGTCTGGTATGAGGGAAGAAGTTAGTATGGTCTTTAGCATAGGTTTAGTTTTTGCCAAGAACTGCCAAAGGTTTCTCTAGGTTCTAATCAGCTTCATACCTTAGAATGAAAGAGGCTGGTATCTCTGTCTCGGACTCGATTTCCCAACAACCCGGAAGGGGAGTCAAACACTGGAGTTGGATTCTCGGCAGAGGAGGACAGCTTATTGTCAGTGCGTCCGCTGGAGAGTTGACTTCCTTCGGCACTTGCTGTAGCAAGCTGCTTCGGGCAAGTAGGTAGTCGAACTGCACCGAACCACACCGTGCTTTGCTATAGCAAGTGAAGGTATATTTATACCTTGAAGGTGTTTAGGAATACCAGCTTTGACGTAAAGTCGGTCATATGAACGTCATGGATGAACCCCTGAGGAATAGTTGTTCATGCATAATAATGAGTTTCTTGGAGAAATCAATATCCAGGCTAGGGGAAGTCCCTTACAGCTTAAGAGTCTGGTTTTCCAAGAATTCGTTCTGACGTTGATGAATGGATGGAAATAGCCATGCCTGTATTTGAGTAGCATGGGCTATGCCTAAATAAGGGCTTGATTTCTATGCCTTTATAAGGGCAATTTGAATTATACCTATATAATGGCATGAATCGGGAAAATTCATTCGGAATCTAAAATGCTATACAACAATATACAGTGATATATTTTTTAGGGGTGGGCGTAGTGGGCGTAGCGGGGCTATGCGGAGTGCCACAGAGATGGAATCAATCTCCGCACACACTGCATAGCGCCACTAAGCGCCACCCGGCCCCGCCTCCCGCCCGCACTATTAAAACATATAAATAAGAATTTAAAACACCTTATCTTATCGGCGGCATCCCCGAGCTTCCCTCCTTCTCCATCGCTCCTTCTTCTGGAAAGCTGCACACATGCGCATTTTTTGCTAGAAATGCGCATGCGCAGGTGCCCGTGCAGTTTTCAAGAAGAAGTTGCGGGTGGGAGGCGGGCGGGAGGCCAACTCTGCTCTGCCCCAAGTGTGCAGAGATTTGCCTGTTCTGCCTACTTCGCAGAACATGGAACAGGCAACATTCCGCACATTTCGTGGGTGGAACGGATTTGTCCACCCACCCCTAATATTTTCCACTACCACTTTCACGTTCACCGTCGCATAATGATTGGCACGAGGTGAGATCGGAGGATTGAATTTTGGACATTACTGGAGGTCGGCCATGGATGTGAAACTAAAGCATGGACTTGGAGCAGGAAGGCTCCCTCTTTTGGATTCCCACATGATACAGTAAACGTGAGTCTAGAATGAGCTCAAATCTAGCAAGATTGTTTTCCGAGCTACAACTGCCCTGACTCCCTAGGCTGACTCATAACAAGACTCTTAATTGGAGATTAGTTGGTTATTAAAAGAGATGCTCTCTAAAACAACAAACCCACCAAATAACAGACCTCCTTGAAGGAAAAAAATGGATGTAGGAATTATGGGTCCACTATGGGATTATGCCTTACTGTGTTGAATAGCTGACATGAGGAGCAGACATTGAGAAGGTGTTTACTTGCTGTAGTTATAATCTGAGATTCAGTTGTGACAGTTTAACCTGCTGATATAAAGTAATGCTAAATTGATAACATTTAATGTAAATAATAAAATTAAAAAATCAATGCCATGTTTGTAGTTTTTGCACCTTGTGCTATACAGCCTTGCGTGAAAGTTATATATGCCAGTCAGGTATTAGCCAGTTTCTACAGCAACTCCCTGGTCTAACAATCACCAATAAAATGTATGAAAAAAATGGAGGTGACCATGCAAATAGGGGCTTTTTCTCACAGCATGCGCATCCATTATTTGGCACTTTGGGAATGGGAATGTAGAAGATTGTGCAAGTTCTCTGTGGCCAAACCCTTCTACACTGAGCCAAAGGCAGTGTACAGATGGAGTTGGGTGCAAAGGAGATTGGGTATAGGGCATGCTGAAGGCCATGCCTGGCAATAGTTGGGTACACAGGAAATAGGAAATGTGGTCTTCTTTAGATCAGGCCATGCGAATAGCACCACCTTTGCACACCAAAAGGCCATGCACTGCAGAGGTTTGGTGTATTGGAGGTTTGATGATGGGCCTGGCCTGCGGCAACCTTCTGTGCATAGCTGAAAGCTGCATGCAGTGGTGTTAGACACAATAACATATTATGATTAAAAAACACTGAAAACCTATTTTTAATGTCATTGTTTCTTCTGCTCATAAGACGTCAACGTATGCTTACATTCTTTTACAACAGAACAGTGATAGAGAAGTTATTGTTGTTAAACAAAACAAAACAGAACCTAAAATTGACGAGGTGTTAAGATGATCCCTAATGACACCAGTGCTGTTTTCAATATGTGACGGTATCTGTCCTACCAGCCAAATCAGGTCACATCAAAATTGAGTCCTTCCTACTTGGTGATGGAGGCCTGGGACAACTAAGAAATGGACGGTGGCCTGTTTGCAAATGCTAAGAGGGTACCAGAACAACATTGACCTGCTACAGATTTCCTTGGTCTGCAAAGTGGTTTAGATTCAGGAGGACCAGGGTATTTGACAGCTTTGTCTCTGGCACGTTCGCTGTTCCGAACAAGGTACAAGGACACCTATCACGTGTCCCAATTCTTCATCATTCTCATTTTTGGAGAATGAAGGATGCCTGGTACAGGTGAGAGCTGCCTTTTTACTCTGTAATTGTGAACAGCGTGTTTTGCCAGCTGACGGCTGTCCCATGCTTCATTGGGTGTAAGTGATGAGCAATCTGTCTACTTTAACTACCCAATTAAGGACAGTGAGAGCCATGTTGGCCAGTGAGCCCCTGTCTATTCAAGAGATGCCCTTTTTTGCCCAGTGGCTACCAGCACATCTTCATGACAACATAGCACGCTCCAGTGAATGCATCCTCAACATAATAACCCCCTACTCTCTTGCTCCAGTATCTTCCTGCTCATATTAGTTACTTTTAGTATGGCCACGTGACCTCTCACCCATCCTGTCCAGTATAGAGATACCCAGTCCAGCTCTGTCACTCACAATATTGTTACACAAATACTCGTCCAGTGACCCTAAGTCAGACTGTTGAGGGCAATTAATGTAATACAGATATACTGTTTTGAAGACAGTAATTTTTTCTACATCTCTGAGTATCATGAGTGATCCTGGGTTGTATCATGAATGATTCTGGCTTTGTGCTGAAAAGTGAATGCATTTAGAATGTGTGCTGTTCTGTTGAAAGTGTTTATAACAGTCACCTGCACTTGAAATGTTTCAGTAGTATACAGAAAGAAAAGACATAGGAAACCTCTCTGTATGGACGCTGACATGACTTATGCCTCGTCCTACTTACTCTTAATTCTACTACTCCTGTATCTGGTGTTGTTATATTCCATATAGGTACCATAATATAGGCCTAGGTAACTTCATAACCCTTCACTTATATTCTTCCCTACATTACACTTATAACAGTTTACAGGGACTGACCTTTTACCTAGATACGACACTGCATTCAGAATGTGGATTTTCCCTAGTTCAAAATCCCATACATTATGCATGAGGATTCTTGGAAGCACAGCAGGGCTACCATCTCCAGCACCTGTAAAATATCTATGTATAAAGTTCATGCCCTATGTCATCCTTAGTCCGACACAGTATACAGAGAGGTAGGACCCTGGGGAGACCTATGGGTGTATATACATCACATCTTGCTAAGATAGCCAGAGGAGATCAGGACTTCCCGGCCAACACACTGAGCAGAGACGCTGAGGTTCCTGCATGCAGACACTCCAGCTCGCAGTGGTCTAATATCCCTCACGGGGTGTCCAACTCGAAACCAGGACGGGGTCCCACAGTCTCTCACTTCAGGTAATGGGGTAGACTTAATCCTAGAGGATTCTTGGCTTAACACCTAACACATGCTAGGTACACTTAGGTACATCTAGTTAGGGAGGAATCGTAGGAGTACGCATCTTTTTAGTGTCATGTCTTTTATATACTCGTATGTATTCATGATTACTGCAAGATGGTAGAGCTATGTCATCCGGATACTGTCATAGTACTGCTAATCATTTATATATTTTACTGTCTAATGATTGTTGCAACTCATCTATTTTACACTAGAATAACAACTGTTTAATAAATACTTATTGAAAACGTCCAGCCTCTTCATTCTGAGTATCTCTCTAAGACAGACTAGGTAAAAAGTGGTATATTGTTTCCACGGTCCTGAGGGATCAGGTTTGTCGTGTTCAAAGGATGCCAAGAACTATTCTCTCCTTGGTAAGAATAGACTCTAGTGGCACTGTGAGCTAGCTGATACAAAAGGCCAACATACTCAGTGGGGGTGTTCAGAATCAGTCCGACACCAATCCTACAGTGTATGCTGTCCGAACGCGCAGATCCTGTATAGGTTGTATAGGAACTACTCAACAGTGTAGGCCTTTACTACTCGACCCTACGACCCTGAGAAAGTCAATTGCTGACAGGGAGTTCTTGGTAATTTATTTGCAACAGTATGGTACCGTAGCACCACACCAGTTATTGCTCACTTATGTCTACATCTAGTGGGAGATACTGTGCAAAAGCCTCTTTGCATGTTATTACATTTTTATATCACTGATGATCAAACTATTCAATAAAAACGCTGCAGCCTCTGCGACAAAATGACAAGAAATGTCAATAGAATGTGTGGGACGCACTAAGAGATTCTTCACATGATCTTCCACAAAGTTCTTGGTCCTTCACCTGTGAAAATGAATTTAGAATAAAGGAATCCGTGAATAGAAATCACTTTGCTGAAATCTGCATTTTGTAACTGCGCAATGTGATATTCTTCTTTCTAGCAAGGATATAATTTACTTTTTATTGGCATTATCCTGAGCATGGATTGAACCTGTGATTGATCTTCAGGTCAAAAGAAAACTCTTCAAAAGCTTCATGGTCCGTTCTGCATTTAATAGCCCTGAGAGCACCCACACTAACTCTCATGCACACCATTTAAATCAAACAAAACAAAGCAAACACACAATCCAGTGATATACTGTGATTGTTAACTGAAAGTCGGCACATAGAGCATAAATAATGATCTCTTCAAGGACGTCGACATGGGATAACAAGGGATATTAGGAGGTTGTTCCTGAAGAGTTATCAACATTTAACCTGGAGAGCCAAGTAAGAAAAAAAAGTGTGTGTAAAGAATAATGTTGTCTATGGTCCTCATAGAATATGGCACATGCGACTGATTTTGAGCATAAGTAAACCATCTTACTGAATTATTCAAACATGCATTTTCAGCAAATTCCCTTATATTCTTAAGTGTAGACATCTGTCACAGTATACTATTTATACACTGCTGGAGAACAAACAACATACATCTGGGGAATGCTTCAGATGTGAGTAGTAGGAGGAAAACTTTCAATTTCCGGAGGAGGTGCTTACTGTAAAGACGAATCGACCGGTAAGATTTCCTTAACCATAGGGAGAGCACATTGGAGACATTTCTACCAGTGAATTCTCTTCTGAAATCAGCTCTTCCTCCAAAATACTGGCTTAGCTCCATTACTATTCAACTCTAAACCAGGCCTAGAAGTCAATCCCTCACCTTATCCTTAAAGTTTGATTTGTGGGACCCCTGCTATGGGTCTCTCTTTGCCATGTTAAATACGGAAGGTCATTGTACTTGAATCATGACTTATTAATAAAAAAAATTCCACACTAGCCAGCTTTCACTGCTATACTCAAACTAATTGCACCAATAACGGCTCTCATGCAGCATGGTTTCACCTCTTTGCCGGCTTGCCGCCCCCAAAAATGAACTTAAACAAAGAACATTAAGAATGACACAAAACAAGAAATATATAACCATAAATTTATTTTTTATAAATCAAAGTCAGATACAGAGTATTTCTGGGGAGTAAATTTGGCATTTTGGAAGCATTTCTTACATGTTAGTATAGGCTATGAGAAGCAGAGGGTATTCCGCAAAATTAAAGATTCTGCTGTAATAAGCACCCTTGGCTTTGTAGACAATTTATTCACAAGGCAAAGAAGTCTTGGCTGCTCACGTAAAAGTCAACTAACCATCCCAAATAGCATGTCTGCCCGAGTTGTGTACAACAAGGATCCAGTGACTACCAGCAGTCCATTCTGGATCATCATTGCTGTCACTACATTCTGAGGCTTTTTGGCACCCTTTCCTCTGACAAGGCATGCTTTAAATGAATTTACAAGTCACTTTTGTGTGAGCAAACAGCGACAGCAACAATGGTTATCGTGTATAAGTACACTTGACCGAGGAGGAAACACTTCTGCTGGTGTTTTTCACTGAGTTCTGCATAGTAGTTTCCCATAGCCGAGGTAGACATCTGTAAGGAATCACTAGGTAATTTGTGAGTGCAATGGTATTCTTTCATTTGGACCAGTAACAGGGGCAGCCTTTCAGGACTGCCACTGTAAGTTAGGAAGCCCTCAAAGTTCCTGAGGGCACAAATCTTGAGTACGCCCTAAAGCAGGCTAGGCACCACTGGATTTACTAGATCATTAGCCGGTTATACTTGAACACTTGCAAAAATTATGTTTTTCTGTACTACATTTCCGCCATCTAATGTCCTTGTGTAAAAATACGAGAAAAGTATCTAAAATCTGTTAATATGACTGCACTGCAGAAGCAATTACAGCTCCCCAGGAAATATGTTTAGTAGCTAAGAGATCTGTTAAATGTTCTGCATTGTAAGAAATCACATATTTATACATATATATACATATACACACATACATTTTTCACACAAACAATTCTTACAGAGGTTTCTTAACAAAACGGCGATCATCAAGAAATATGTACTGTGAGGAGGAAAGAGACACTGTGAACCAACGTACTGTAACTTGCAGGATCCATAGCGTTACAGTCTCTGAAGATTGCATTAGAAACATACTGTTTTCCTATGCTTGTTTATATAAATGCTAATTTTACTGTAGACATTGAAATCGAACAATGATCATAAAAAAGTTTCCCAGAACATTGGCAATATCGGTCAAAAGAAGGCGGCTAATTCTTTACGTCAAAATCCCAGAAGAAAAGTGCTTATCCAGCATTGGTGCAGTTATGTTCTGAAAGTGCATATACGTCTATTGCAAAAGTGTAGATAATGTGTTTGTGTACTGGTGCTCTTGTAAGACACACTTCACAACTATCTAATACAAAAAAGCATCATAAGTTTCAGTTCTGTATAAACATTGTAAAAAATAAAGTGTGTTAAACTTAACATTTATAAAAGCATCTTAACTGATCACCTTATTCATTAAATGTGTTCGAAGCTAGCTTAAAACTCCATGTCTGCGCCTGTATTGTATGCATACAGGCCATATAAGTACTGATTGACTGCGTACATTACTGAGTGGTCAATATAGGCGAAGACTTTGTGCAGTTCTCGACCTATGCCCCCAAGTAACAAATCCCTAGGCCTTTGCATTTGAATTTGACTTTAGCTTACATTTGTTTGTGTCTGAATCGGAAGACTATAACCCAAAACTTTGGACATCTTTACAGTCAGTCTGCCTAGTAAGCTGTTGGTGCAATGCTACAATCTGCATGTGATGTCCTGTTGTTCGCACAAGGATATATACATATATAATATACTAGGAAGTGCTACTAACATATAGTACAATACTTTCACCACAACACATTACACAGATATAATAACAAAAACAGAGGTGTTTCTTGATTTTAATTACGGAGCTGATGAGTGTGGCAACTATTTCCTTATGTAAATGGTCGAACACGAGAAAATCTATTCTGTGTTGCGACGATGGGTAAGCACCAGGACATTTAGAGCTTCTACAGCAAATTGTACTTTGTTGTTTAACACATTTGGTTATTTGGTGCCACTCTGAGCTCTACTAATTGTTGCTATTCGTCAAAACCTTACTCAGCTGCACGAAACTGGAATACTTTTAGAGCCACTCTGTATTTCTGAAGGCGGAGTTCGTGGCTACTAGGAGTGTGTTGGAATTTCCAAAAGTTACATCTTTATTGGAAACAATGGTCTCTTTTGGTGGCAAGTCAAGACTTGGGGTAAGTTGAAAGCTGAGCCCGGCGATGGAAATCTGTTTAGGGATCCGGTCTGTCCACTAAGCCATTTTTGTTTTGGAGGGGAATTTAAGCAAATGCATTATAGTTCCCGGAATTTGGATCATTTCAGTGTTGCCCAACACCATTCTTTGGTTAACCCTAGCACCCAACATTTGCTTTTTTGGTGATGTAACCCTGTGTAGAAAATTAGTTCTGGCATAAGAAATAACGTTTAGACCAAGGGATTTGCACATCCACCCGTCAGAGGGGAGCATTTCACCATTTAGAATGAAACTGAATTCTGGATCTGTGGCCCAAAAGCAATAATTTCAACATAAGAGCTCCGAAACTTGTCACTAAAGGCCTTTCCTCTGTGTATAGACTGGGACTCATCTAGAAACACTTGATCTCAAGTCTTCCCCAGATTAATACTTTAAAGATGTGACACTCTCGTAATTAAAGACAACCTAAGAGAAACACCTCTGTTTGCACGGTCACGTGTCAAACAATGCAATACTAGCTGGTTGTATTTCAGTAACACCAATAAATACTCCTTGTTACACACTAGATAATTCAGCTTTTTGTGGCTCAACTGACATAGTTTTGGGGTCTGGGGAACAGCATGCAAGAAGCTGATTACCTAAGTTTTTTTGGGCATAGCGAAAGTACATTAAATGACCCATGGCGACAAATGTGACAGAAATTAGCACTAGTAGGCCAAAGGCTTCAGGGTTTGGGGCTAAGATGACCATGATGAAATGCATAAGGTCGAGGAGGTAATTCATGGAATTTTGGACACCGTTTATAACACCTCGTTCAGACTCAATCACATTTTCTTGGATTAGCTGTGTCACAGTCAAGTCAAATGACCAAAGACCTGTAAAATAAAAACATCATATTAGCCAGTGATGTAGTCACTCGCAATAGCAATATTGTAGCTGCAATTAACTCAAAGACATACACTGAGGAAAAAATGGGAGCTGAAGGAACAATAAAGATGACTTTTAAGGCAAGGGCTTCAACTACATGGGAAAAACAATGCTTAGGTATATCATTATATAATAAGGAAAAGGCACACAAACACGAGCAGTTAGATTATAAGGATCTATAGCGAGTGCGCATGTTACACACTCCCCTGCCACAACTCAGCTTTCTCTCTTATTACCTGACTAAACTTCCCTATGACCATGTACAGTGTTCCGCTGCATTTGGCTAGGTGAGCTACAGAAATACCATATACACACATACATTCCCAAATATGCACAGCCTGAAAGGAATGTGGTCCTGAGAAACCATTAGGATTTCACTGGCATATTCTTCTGTAAGGGTATATATGAAGAGATGGTATTAGCAACCAGTGAAGAATGTGTAGACAAAATGCTCCTTGCTTACAAGAGGAATAACAATCTTTAAAATCTCTGTTTGAGGTCAGGTATAAGTAGTAGCATTTTTCAAAATAAGAAAGAGTGGTGACCACATTATGTGGCTATAAACATTTTTTTATAATACCATTACTTTTCCCTCTCTGTAAAATTCATTAGTGGGGACCTTTCTTCTTGTTGACTATTCTGCTTTAAGGTCTCTGGTTCTTGAGAATCTCAAAGACATGTGGTCTCTAGGCAGGCAATGTTGATGATTCTTGAAACACCGGAGTAATGAGGTATTATTTTCTTGTATGCATAAGAATGTGCCCCATTATTCAGTACAAACTGTGTGCCATCACTACTTCTGCTAAAACTGTTGGTAACCTGAGCTTCTTGCACACTTCACCAACGTGAGTGAAAAAGCTAATGGGACAGCTTAAGATTACTTCTTGTAATACTTCCCCAATGGCAAGTACAAAATATATGTGTTGTTTATGAGTAAAACTTTTCTACACAGATCATTTTGGATAATAATTAGAAAGTGCAAAATACTTCTCTGTACTGCTGTAATGAGCTACAGGCCTGATCCTGTTTTATGACGAACATCAGACTTCAACTGAAGAATGATTTTGCCTCCTATAGTGTTCATATCAGATGATAGCAGTGTTTGCTTGAAGAGCATGTCTCGAAAGACTCATGAGATTCCAACGAGGTGCCATTTACTCGTGGAAGGTGCGATTTCCATACTGAAATTACAGTGCATATATCCAAGCAGGCCTATACAATATTGCCTATTTTTTTTAAACTCCCTTCATCTGCCATATTTTGGATGGTGGAAACACTAACCTTCTTCTGATAGTTAAAATGGTGATATTTTGCATTATGGGGCGAATACCTTTATATTTGTTTGTGAAAAACATTAAGGAATAACATAAAATATGGCGAGAAGTAGCGGCCCTGATGGTTTCAACAGTGACACTGCAGGCATAATGGCTCCCAATCAATTCTAGACTATGTTTTTATTTATGGGAGAGTTCCGTCATATTAGAAACAAAGTAACAAGACTTACTGGCATCAGGAGTAATACGTAAACAAACTGAATTGCATGACACATTATTAATATGGAGTAGACAATGTGGAATAAACACAAAAAGAGGAAATATTTGATGCAAAATATTACTTTCAAGTGAAGGGGGGGGGGGTTGGTGGAGGGGGTGTGAAAACACGTGGTCTCTGTTACGGTTCGTGTGCCATTGCCCCAAACTTAAAAGATTTCGGAGGGAAGCCACATATGACATAGATTTAATGTTTGACACAGAATTACTCAGAAGCATGGCATATTTTAGGAGTGTCTGACGGCCTCTTACCTACTTGAGATCTACAAGAAGCAAGTTGATCACCCTACTCTTGTGTGCAGCCAAACAGATGTTTCTGGGTTTGTGGGGAAAAAAGGCCACTCATACTCATAGGTCATGGCTATAAAGAGTTTAGGAATTGTTGGGTGCAGAGAAGATTTCAATGTCAATCATGGGAAGAAGCAAACAAGTTGCTTCGATATGTCTTCAGAGTTCATGGTTATCTGCCTGAGGTACTTGAGGGTGTTATGTCTCAAGGAACCTCCTTGAGACTGGTGATGCTAATGCTGGCAAAGCATGCTTTGTAATAGATGTGTCTACTTCGATACAAAAGAAAGACAAGGGAGATATAACATAAGGGAAGGGTATATACAAGCCCAATTAAAGTTAACTAAGGAGAATCGACAAAGGTTGTGGGGATAGTGTTTTAATTGTAGGATAGAGATGTACAATTGATTTCACATGGTGAACTAAGTTGTCTTCCTCTCCTACAGGAGTTATGTACTTTTATGGCGCGTTCTAAGACATATGTAATATGTTTACGGCGCTGACCCCCACCTGTCACAGGATGTTGGTGGGTGTATGCATATTTGCCTATAACCAATAAACAAAGTTAATCTAAAAATAAAGCTTCTGGCAAATTAGTAAGCACAGAATGTAGTGTGCTCCCAGCATAGGGAGAGAAACGTTTCTGCTGTGCCAAGCCAGATAATGGCACAGTTACAATGCCACGACTGATAGGGAGGAGATTTGTAGGCCAATGCCCCTCCCCATCCCCCCTGGGGTTTCTCTGTAAACTGCTTGCGTGGTAACAGTCAATTTATGTACTTCAAGAAACGAACTTGGCATTTAGTCCTTTCAAAGGACTGCCAAATTTGAGAGATATGGAAAATAATGCACAATGTAAAAAAAATAATTTATCAGCCCTTAATCTCACATTTCTTCTCAAATGGCTAAACTGAATTATAAACAATGTGGTTTGTTCTGCATTCCACATTAGTCCAAAACTGAATACATGAGATTCTTTGAACCACTCTGAGAATGCAACTTAAAGAAGTACGGGTCCGTGTCTGTGGCTCCACGTGTGTGTACTTAAGAGGAAATGGTATGTGATGGCGCAACACTTGTCATCAAGAGAGCAATAATCAAGACTGGACTCTGAAACCGACTTTACCAAACAGGGTGTTGCCTGAACACAACTTACACTGTGTGGAAATATATGATTGTATTTGCCATCTGTATCTTAACCCTGAAAGTATAAATAAAACTGCCTTCCTTGAGTGATATATTTCTATTTTAACGCTTAATTAGCAGTATGCATTTGTAACTTCTCAAACTAATTACAATAATGGGCCTACAACAAGCATGCAGTGTTGACAGCTACCCAGTACAATCTGCCTATTAAGCACATCTGTTGAGAACATGATATATATTTTATTAAGACGTTCACAAAGTTCAGTCTGATCAAGTGGTCTCAGCAAACAGGTACTTGCTGCCTACTTGACAGTGCTTCCAGATACAGAGTTTGCTGGATATTAAGAGGCCAAAGTCAAAATAAGTATTCTAAGTCTGACACATAAGTGGATGGATCTTGATGTCACTTATATGTTTAACATTTGCAACCTTGCCTTGCACTATAGGTCACTAACTTTTAGTCAATGAACACCACATTGATGTTGTGCTGTTCGTACAGACGAATCCGTATTATTGGTTTTTTTTATTAACTATTTACAACTTTAGGATTCGTTTTCCAATGAAAACAGGAAGACTGTCCTGCAGATCAGTAGCCTTCTGTGAGCCACTGTAATATTTAACTTGTGAGACAAACTTAACTGGACAATATTGCAGCCTAAATCTATACCTGACTCATCCTGACAGTAGACTAAGTCTTTGAATCAGTGTGTTTAACGTCCTTCCTGACCGACTGACTTAGGTAACTACATTTCTTTAGTCCACACTACCTACCAGTCTAACCAAATAGTCTTCAACTTTTTCCTGAAGCAAGAGAAAGAGGCTGTCAGGCTTGCACCATTTGGCAGAGCATCCCTGAACTAACAGAAGTAACGAAGGCAGAATAACAGGCCACCAAGCTGTCCAAAGAGAACAGTATTAAAGGCATTGCGACAAGGGTGCGCAGAGGCCTACAGGGGTGAAATCTGTAGATCTTGTGTGTAATGTGTATTTAGGTAATCTTTGAAACAGCAGTAGAACGTTTCAAAATAGATGTTTCAAGTTGTGAAAACCATGTACTTGTTATAACCTGTTTCTAGTGTTCTACAGGTAGGGCAGAACCCACCCATTTGGCTCCCAGGAGATACTGCAGTACGCGACTTAGTAGGTAGGCTACCTAGTACAATAGTTTGCGAACCTGATTGGTACTCACCCCTTTATGGTTTCTGGAAATACTTTAATAGGTGACCTGGTCTGTTGTTGTCTGGCTCACCATTTTAACCTAGTGAACTCAAAGTCATCTACTGTTTTAAAGTTTTTGTGAGAAGGATTTTCACCATGGGGACAAAATAACCTCAATGCACCACCGGCCTATTGATATATACACGACCCTACCTATTATGTGAGGTCAATGAGATTATTTTGAAAGCCAATAAAGAGCTCTAGGAAGACATCCCTCAACCAGGCTTCCAAGATAGTTCTACTCCATTCCAAGTGAAAATACACGCAAATGCAGCAACAATATGGTTTCATAAAGCAATACACTTCACCTTGGGACACGTTCTGTCAGTCTTTAGGTAGTGGGTGATACAACATGAGAAAGAATGCAAATCATGTTATGTGAACAATAGCTGGCAGACAATTTACTTACCGACTCTAGCAGCAATGACGCCTGCAAAAAGCAGACTGACGGAAATCAAAGGCACGGAGTTTTCTGGTTCACCATTCAGTATTGTGGAACCATTCACAGTGATGGGCATTCCAGTGGACAGGAGAATTTCATTCACATCTGGGGCGAAAGTAGGAAGTGGCTCTGATGAAAACAATCTTGAGCTGATGTCGTCAAAAGGGGAAACTGCCAAATCTAGAGGGCTTCCAGGCATGAACACAGAGACCACACACAGGATGAGGCAAGCAAACTGGGCAATTCCAGAGATGAAGCCTGTGCGGATAAGACCACACTTGCGCCTTAGCCAAGTAAAGGCCACAGTGCCCAGGATACCAGTAATGGCTGAAGCTCCCATCAAAAGGCTAAGTACAGAACCGCTAAGACCTTGTGTATAGGCGTAACCAGTGGTGATGCAGTCAAAGCCCAGAACGGTCATGTAGAGAAATGCCAGACCCATGCCTGCCATGAACACGGACTGGTTGTAGTAGGCCACCCATCCATCTCTAAACGTGCGGAAGGGCTCGGCTATCCGGTCTGCACAGCTGGGCTCCTTTAGTGGCTCAACAACTGCTACGGTTTTCTCCCCCATCAACTGTGAATCTTCTTTGAGTTTATCTGGATTGTTTTCTAAATCTAAAGACAAAAAAAGTAAAGTAGTCAGAACACCACAAATTTCCCATAAAACGTACACTACTTTGGTAACTAAGTCAGTTAGACTTTAAACTTATGGAGAAAATGCAAGGAACAAAACACTAAATTCCAACTAACATAATTGAGCTGTTTTTTAAGGTTAACCTACTTGATGATATATATATTTAAAGAGGCCTTTATTGCCAAATTAACAATGTTGAATTTAAAGAAGTGAAGTGAAAGGTAAGGGACTTAAAACTCTAGAGAGTAAAGGCGAGTCAGCCTCCAGTAGTGAATAATGATAGTTGCTCTCACATAAAACACCTTAAAAAGTCAATTGTCTTTAGGTGCTGCCAACAGGTTTCACTGTCACCAACTCAAGTATAGATATCTTTTTGACCATGAAAGAAAGAGCAGCTGGGAGGACCTGAGTACAGAATGCCTGCAGCTTTTGAATGCTACCGTGGTACATGTAGTAGCAAACTGAGCTGTGTTACTGACAATGGTACTTTAGTGATTCGTTGAACGGATTTGTACAGTACAGAGGGCACATAGTACATGCTTTAGCGTTCATGATCATGTAGCCTCTTCCTTTGTATTCAACCATTTAGAGAGAACATTAGTGCACTACATATTATTGACAGGTTCTTGTGAATTAACTTCTATGTCTATAAGAAAGCTAGTGTGTTACTAGTTGGTAAGACCTTTGCATAATGCTACCTAAATCAAATCAGAATTGAGTAAATAATAATTAATGTGTTCCATAGTAAAACAAATGAAGCCTCAATATGTTTCTTTAATGTTTAATTGTACCTCTCAGAATGTTGATTTGCTTTAATTCCTTCTCTTCTACTTTCTGGCCTGCCTTCATCGCTAAGGCAGGAGTCTTCTGGTAAACCTTCCAGAGCAGAAGATATTCAACACACATAGACAGCAGGTTCCAACCAGCAATAAATCCACAGCCGATCACCGGAGAGCCGAAGGTCATGATTTGTCCGACTGCCATTGGAGCCAATATATTGGTAAGCTGGTCAATTCTCCGCACGTTGGCATTCATATCTGTGGGAAAGTTTAAAACTTAAAATTTCAATATTGGTAATTGATAGTTTTCAAATACAACATATTAAAAGAAGAGTTATTTCATAATGAATTACTATTCCATGATCATTTGGGATATTCAGGTTACTGGCGTTTGACGTACTGTTTGTGAAAGAAATACATCACTGATGATCCTGTCCTTTTGTACAAAGCCTGCACACTGTGCTATGTGAGTTTAACTTACGGCAAGAGGGGATTCAGTTCCATAATATGCATGTGCAACTTACTGCACTGGGGCCGTATGTGATCCTTTTGTTTCCCAGAAATGGGGTTTTAAACAGGTAACTACTGTGTTTCATAGACTGAGGTACCAGCACTTATGGATTTTAGAGCCTGAATAGCGCTATTTAGTGAAGGCAGAACAGACACATAACAGAAGCACTAGGAGTCCTCCCACTTCCTGGTAACCCAGTCAGGTGTTTCACACAAACAGTGGGCCAAATAATTTTACGATGTGCACCTGGGGCAGTGTGACTAAACTTCCACTGCTAGCCCTGTACAATGTGGGTCCAGACACACTAGTTTATTTTACAAAAACTGCTGAGCACGTCTGGAATTTTTTTTACTATTACTGTCTCAGCATTTCTTATTTATTCTTCCTACTGCCTCCAATTTCCTCTTTCAAATGAGCTCCTTTTTGAAATACAAATAGAACTTTGGAATGCTCTCAATTTTCCACACTCAAGCTTTGCCCACATAAGCCACCGCAACACACGTTTGTACAGATTTCTCTGTACAAAGTTCATCTGTTCACCTCTTACCCACTGCTTAGATGACAAGAGTTCAAAGAACTTGCAGATTAGCTGGCATTCTCAGTGTATTCACTAAATATGGTCGCTCTAAGTAGTCCTACACGTTCTACACGTTGGACACGTTAGTCACGTTAGTCACACAATAGGATGGAACATGCACACACCTCCAATATAGACTACAATCAAGTAGGATGCCTGCTTTCGTATATGAAGGAAATGGAAGATTTGCTAGTTCTAATGGAACACAGCTATAATACTGGCTATTTCAATCCTGACCATGCAGTAATTAGCAGAAATATAAAACAATTGGATTACTACTGGAATGTCTAGAAATAAAGTTGGTTTATTTTCTATTGAGCAGTTAAATGCTCAACTAATATTATAAGAATGTCATTCTTGTTCCTGGTTAAAAACAGGCCTACTATGTGTCAAAGATTCAATTCAAACATATTTTTCTATGCCTTTATCTAAATGAGACATATGCATGGGCAAATAGAAGGCATTTCACCTCTGCATGAAATGCATTTTACCTGCAAATGTACATAATGACAAAAGATGATACACCATGACAAGTGATAACGCTATCAACTTTGATGGGGGTTTTAAAGCATGAATGATTTTGGCACTGAAATTGTGTATGTTGTTTTTAATTATCTGTCTTTTATGATTTTATCCATAAAATCGAAAAGATTATGACTATGACTATCAACTTTGAAGAAAATAGTCTGGGAGAGGTGTTTCACCTATCAGTTTGTGAATAAATATGTATTTAGAGAGGCAGGACATAACAAATGTATCTCAGTTTGACATAGGGTGCAAACTATGGTAATCTTACATACCCATACATTCCTGAAGGGGTATCTTGTATCTGCCCATTCAATACACTACAAAATTCATATTGAAATACCTTTCTACCATAAGGAGTGCATAGAAGGGGAAGGGAAACTGAAATATAGGGGCCAATAATTTGATGATTCATAAATAATCCTAGGACAGTAGACAAGCAACTTCAGAAACAGATCCCATGTTCCAGGCATTTCAAGCTCTACTCCAACTTTAGTATGTGATTAAATTAGACACACAGTCAAATATTCATTGGTTGGAATCTATCATCTCTGCCAGGGTTTTAACAGAAAACAGATTACTTAACTTTGTGAAGTTTTGTCTACTTTTTGCTAAATGGAAATATATCCAAATCGCAGATTAATAAAAAGGTAATGACATCACTTAAAAATTGATCACTGGCTGCCGAGGAAGTGAAAACCATTATCACAACAAAATATGGAAGCAGCTTTATTTTGAGGGGTGATGTAGTCTAGTGACTAAGGGGCATATTATCAAGGATCGATGTTAAAATTATCGCCGTTTTATCGGCAGGAAACTGATCTTACTATGGGCTTCTATGGGAATTAACAAGGGCATATTATCAAACCCATTATCCCCGTTTTATCGTCAGTTTTCTGCCGATAAAATGGCGATAATTTTAACACCGGTCCTTGATAATATGCCCCTATGTTCCTCAAGCACAGAATCTGCTGCAATTAAATGGTCTGTGTGCGCTCCTATAACTTGAACTTGGATCATTCTATTTGACATACCTAGAATTAATAATTCACTTTTACCTTTCTACACTAAACTCGCTACAGATCATACTAATCACTCCTCCATTCGGTGATAAGGAAGGTTCCTAAGTGCGAGTTTAAAATATAATGTTCACGTAAGATAAATGTTTACAACTTGCCAAATGGTTTTCCAATTTTGGAAGAACTTGTCTTATGAAATATAGAAAGTCACCAAAGATCAAGGTTAACAGACACGCTAAATCATACTGTGATCTGATTCAGCAAAATAGACCTTGTGCATAGGAGTTCCAAGAAGATTATTTAAAATGAAAACTAATGCATACATAAACTTTGCAAGATATGGGGGTGAACTTGCAAGACCACATATAACAAGTCAAAGTGGGCCAAAGGGTATAGAAGTTTGCAGAGCCGCTGAAGAAGCTATGCTTTATTTTGAGGAATGTCTGTGCTCTTGTACAATTTTCTTATCTTCTCCCTTACTTCCGGAGCCCATGGGGCAACCAAATCTACTTTACTTTTCTCTTGTTTTTAGGACAGGGAACCATCATGAAATACACGGTCTCCCCTACGGGGTCAATGTATTGTTAATTGTTGCATGACACTGATCTTTGAGCTGAATTGCGTACATGGTCTAATGTTAAAGACATAAGAGTGTTTCTCAAGATATGTTGATTGTTAAGACATGTATAATGCAGTGCTGTTATTGAAATATATATCAATATGGCGATAAAGTCTGTGCACTCCTGTAAAATATAGCACTGCTTGATTTTTCCATGGAGCATTGCTATAGATCTGCATGCTTTATTTCACCAATATCTAGGCCTGCCTCCCACCCTTTAATTTTTTACTATTGCCCGTTTTAACTCTGCTTTATGAACAGTGACATAATGTATGGTTATTTATATTAATGCCCTTGTTCAAACTTGAACAGCACACTAAATTTCATAATAAGATAGATGAAATGGCATGTTCCAAGCAATGACAAAATCTAGGACTACCGCCGTTATCATGGCCCACATAAAGGTATTGCAGATGACTGATATGAAAAGCATCTGGTGCTTGGCCAATAAATCAAGGGACAATAAAATAAATGTGATCTTAGAGAAACCTTAACCGTGAATGTTAATGTGCCTGCATGTTTGTTCATTTGCAACTCATGAGCACAAAGAAAAATCTCAAGCACAGAGCAAAGGCTATTTAAACCAGGAAAAGATTTACAAAATAAATATACAGCAAAACGAACAAATATACAGCTCATGGGTATGGGTAAGATATGCATTGTATCTAGGATTGTGCAACTTCTATTTTCAAAGTCGGAAAACGTGGCCTTGCAACAGTACGAAAGTCACTGATCTTCCCATTTACAGCACTACTAGACAATTCAAAGACTGCAGGAAATTGTGGTGACCCTGGTATACACTTTTTTATTCTGTTCGTTCCTGTCAAAATTTCAGCTAAATCTCTGTCAAGTTTCCAATTTGCCAAAATGTTAGCTAAGAAATGGCAGCTCTCAACAGCAGATGGAAAAGTGTCTGAACTTTGTTTTTTCAGCTATTTAGCGCATATTAAAAATGCAGAATAACTGCAATACACAAAATGGACAAATATACTATACATCTAGATGTCCAAAATCTTTCTTCTTGTATATTCTGTATATGAATTGCTAATCATAATCATAACATCAAACTGTCAAGTGCAGAATGCCAAGTATTCTCACTTCTACTGACTACCACGCCTATCATGGCTCTTCAACTTTGATCTAATTGTTACTAATATGAGAAAATTATCTCTGGATTGTAATTTGTACCAAGAATGCTTAAAATGAAATAATTGTACTAAGAATATGCTAAATGAAAAGAAAAAGTACAACAGTGTAAGATAACTTCTTGGTAAATAAAGAGAAAAACTGTCTATTCTTAGCCTTTGCCAGTCATGTACCAAACTTAAAGAATGCTGAGAAAATTCCCTCATTTTCTGCAAATATTTTGCATGAGAAACCATATTTTACCTGCCAGTCTGCCCCTATCTTCGTTTGCAACCACCACAATCCAGTCTCTCTGAATGGTGATCGACATTGCCGTGCTGGCAAGGTTTGCGATGTTGGCGACACTGATGACAAAGATGTAGCAAGCAGTCTGCAAATAAACAAGTAACAGGAAAGCATTATTAACTGCTGGCTTCTACATGGGGAGTTTCAGTGCAAGTATTCATGGAAAATCCAATCCAAACAACTATCAACACGAAACTCCAAACAGTCTATCTTTTAATGAAGAGCTGAACTATTAACTAAGATTGCAAGATACTATTTTTGCTTGGGATTGAAAGAAGAACATTCACATCCGTTACTGGTGTGCAGCTGGTTTCTTTCCTTTTAATCTGATACGGCACTTTTTCAAAATAAAAAATATGGAGTAGTGTGCTCACATTAGAAGGGCAGGGCCAAGTCTGCATTCATACTATAGTTGCAATGTTCAACAATAGCCGGTCTTGATGTTG
This sequence comes from Lissotriton vulgaris, assembly GCF_964263255.1. Taxonomy (NCBI): domain Eukaryota; kingdom Metazoa; phylum Chordata; class Amphibia; order Caudata; family Salamandridae; genus Lissotriton; species Lissotriton vulgaris. The sequence goes on from NC_141687.1 coordinate 459,428,886, forward strand.
ACTGATGAAAGAAACTTCATACACGACAAACCGCTTTATATGATAATTTTATAGTACTAAAACTAGGAGGAGATGAGTGCAGGACTTACAAGAAGCCAGCCGTGATACATGGATGTCATCTGTGTTTTGAAGAGAAAGACGACCATTAGGACCATGCCGCAAATGATGACAGAGGCATTCTGAACAATCAGAGAAGTTTGTGCCACTGTTCAGGAAGAAAAGAAGCACAGGTAAGAATTTGTGGCACAGTGAAAACAAAATTATGCTTATTTAGAGGACAAGGTATGATGGGACAGAAGTATGCTCCTATGGAATGAAGGGTAGAATGCTTGATGGGGATGGAAACGAGGGTATGCTAACACAATAACAGCATGCATAGTAAAGGAGAAAATGCAGTGTAACAGACTGGTTCAATTTGGAAAATAATGCATGCAATTTTGAAAAGCATGGTAGGAAGGAAAAAACACCCAATAGATAAAAAAGGATGACGTTTCTAAAAGGAACGCATACACTGATATAATTAAAAAAACATGAAGTAAAAAAGAATGGGGCTTTGGTGTTCCATAAGCACGAGTAACATATTTATATCAATGCTTCTTTACCTTTAAGTCTTGCATTCTTGTCCACCCAGTCTCCAATGATGGCTCCCAGAAGCAGCACGGACCCGGCAACGACTAGACCGTAGACAGCTGTTAAGAGAAGACTGTTGCCATAAAGTTCAACCAAAAAGAGAGCGACTGCAAAATGCCACATGCGATCTCCCTACAAAGAAAAAGAACACATGTATTAGATTCACAAGCTGTTGCAGGCCTTTCTATAAAGCTCAGTGACCTACAAACGAATTGCTTTATATTGAGATCAAATACTATTGACATCTCTTCTCAAGCCATTTTATCTGTAGGGGGTATTGGCTAACATCAGTTGTTGTTTTATTTCTCCTGTGTTGATCACATGTAGCCTTCCCTATGACAATAACTAAAGGACAGCAAGGTATAAAGCGGCAAACCTAGCAAAATTCCTGAATTTCTTATAGTCCCCTTGGACTTTATTCCCATGCAGTGCATCTGATAAGCATAACAGGTCACAGCACTGATAAGCATAACAGGTCACAGGGATGCAGATATTGGTTGTACTTTAGAAAACACAATGTGTACAAAGAATGTTCACACCATTTACAGAAGAATTGATTTCTAGCCCACATCTTGTTTCAAAGGACTGACAGACAACAAGTATATGGGGAGGCTGTCTCTATCTTTACTTCATGAATCTCCTGATAAAGTGGAAATGCAGCTATGTGCTACGAACAGTGGTATTTTACTGTACTTTCTAAAAATCTCTTCTCGTTCTTGTGTGTAAGCGTCTGCCGCTGATTCCATTTCATTATCAAGATCATGTATATCTTTTTCTAATACTGCTTATTTTACTGTAACAGCATTTGTGGCACCTGAACCACACAAGCACCCTATCTACAAATACATGTCATGCCTCAACTATATGTAAGCGCCTACTTTATCAACATGCACATCCATTTTGCATCAGCAATTCCGCGTATGAAACCTGCAAATGTGTTCAGAACCAGTGGAATTATAACCACGAGGTATCGGCCAAGTACTGGCCTAACGCACATGTTTGCTGGCTAGTAACATGAAGGTAGACATTACATAACAGACCCCCATATGTTTAGATGTTGCTTTTGAAAATGGAATATGTTGTCAGCAGGATGCTAAGCTTGTCAACAGGGGCCTGCTTAAAGTAAAATGGGTGCTGATAAACATAAGAACACAATAAGATGAACAGTGCAATGTTATTTCTCTCCGTTGAAAAAGTGTTGCCTGCACCTTGGTGCAATGTATGAGACAGCCCCTGAATTTGATGGCAGCTCAGGTCCCTTCCAGGTATCCGTAGACACCCCTTTCTTTATACCTACTGGAGATACTAGTGATAGACAGTGAGAAGTTTGATGTGCATAGTCCAGACAGATCTGTGGGATTCTTCAGATACTTCCTCTGTTGACCAGTCCCGCGTCACCCCTTTGGAGCAGCAAATCCTAATAAATATGCACCTTTTACAAGAACTCAAGGTTCATATTTTATTAGACTAGTTTACTGAACTTGGCAATGTGTGCCTGTTTGCACTTGACCATGCCATCCATGTCAGCACTTTGAGAAATAAAGTGGAACTGCCCTAACTAAGATTTCTGTAAGGATTCCTGGAATACATGGTAACTGGCTATCCTCTGAGCCTTTTCTTATTTTTGATATCAAAAAGACATATTCAACCTTGATATATGCCTCTTGTATCCTGTTAAATTTTAACTACACTCTTACTGAATGAGTGATACAATTGGTCACAGTGGCCACACAAAGTATACATTTTGAAGTGGGCCTGCACAATTTCTCTTTCTGTAGCTTTGCTCCATGCCTATTTCCCAACTCCCAAAAATGTAAATGTTGATACAAACTGGAATCCTAGAAAACAAGTATGCCACCTTAACTAGCCATTGCAGCCCTTTGATGTCTCTCAGAGGAGTCTGTCATTCTCTTTCAATCTCTGTGCTCACTTCATTGATGTTTTTTGGCAAACTCCATATTTTGCTTTACCTCCAACTTTTAGATTTATTCACCATCTCGCAAACAACGACCCAAGGGACAGATAGCTTAGTACACTACCTCATTGACATACAGTAAATGGCCATCATGCGTGGGGCCAGGAACACACTTCCTCATATACTTCTAAAAATGAAGAATCATCCCAATTTTTAGGGAAGGCTAGGTCTTTCTTTTCTGACTTATTGCGACTTCTCCGTGTTTTTGTTCAGCCAGATCACTTTTCCATTTTTATTAAGACTTTGCAGTCTTACAAAAACCCCAACAATGTGCGGTTCCTAAAGGTTTCACCCATACAAATATTCAATTATTTCTGGAATAATTTATTTTCCAGACTGAATTACATGACTACAGATGTAAGTGGGCAAAAAACACCACTAGCTTCATCTCTTGTATGAATGATAGTCCCCAAAACTATCGGTGTCTGTTCATTAGTTTCCACCAAGCATTCTTATCGACCAATCTAATGTCCTCACAAGCCCAGATTCTAAACAGTACTTAACAATATATATTTGAATACACATTCATTGGATTTTTACTATAAATGTCCCTGCTTTTTGGTACATTTTTCTCAACAGGAACTAGCCTTTTGGTAAATTGTTTAAACGCTAAAAAGTTGCACATTTGGGAAGGAAAAGGAGGTAGATGCCATGAGACACCAAAGAGGTGCACTACATAGTGTGAAGATCTATGCAGGAAGTAGGAAGATAAAAGAACCCAGCTTGGTTGGGTTTTGTTGTCAGATTACCACGATTCCAAATGTATGTAGCTACACCCCTCTCCAAGTTAAAAAATCTGAAACATTTACTCTTGCTTTATTAGGAACCCACAGCACATTACTGAAGCAAATAACAATGAATCCGTCTAAAATGGAAGAAGTAGTTTGAAGGATTGGCTAGAGAAAATGTGACAGATGTGTTTAATTAACAGGAAGTCCACACAGAAGATCTGTGTCTGGCTTGCTGCCTGCCTGGGGAGTGGCATAGCCACTAATCTGTATGTTTCGGAGTAAGCCCTCAGGTTCATAAATAGTCAAGTGGGAAGCCTACACAACCTCTATTATGTACAGAGGGCAAGTGCAATTTCCTGAAGTCGAAGCATATATGCTTTAACTTGACCAGTGATCCTTTGTTGGGACTGCCAACATCAACTGAGCACGTTATGACGACCAGAGCCAACAGGAAAAGGTTTTATTGTTGTAATGTGTTAATCGCTTCATCATTTAACAATATAAACAATCTCCACCTGAAATTACTTTGTCCTGCACTATCCCAAATATTTTAAAAGCATCAATATGATGGGTGGTGTCACTCTGATGAGCAAGTGGTAACATTGCAAACTAGGTCAGAGGCTTCTCTGTTTGGCAGCGACATTTTCAGTATCTCTTCCAAGGCCATGACAAAGCAAAACTCACACAGTCCACTCCGGGAACGATTTTCGGAGCTTTTGGCAACCTAAGTGTAGTCTCGTGTTTAGTAAACGTATTCTGGCAAACAAAAATCCTTCCACTATAATTACCCCTTCAGCTGCAAAGAGATGGCTGCAATCAAAAAACTGTATTTTCTTTGTTTCTTTCAATGAAATAACAACTCTTTTCCCATCAATAGTAGCAGTGAGCTTCTTAAAAACTAGTGAGAATCTGACAATACCACAACTACAAATCACTTAAAGGAAGCATCTCAAAGGCACGTTAGCTTAAGGGGAAATGTGGTTAATTTGCGGAATGGTGTCTTTGTAACGCATTTAAGTGTACCCGAGCACACACCACTGTCTTCACTGCATGAATCTACCTCTACTCTATAGTATGGAACGTCAAACAAAAGCTTTACCCGAGGACTGGACTACCTTAAAAGATTACATGTAATTGCACTTTAAATTAGGCTGCTAGAACTGTTCACAATCGACCTCACTTTATTATAATAAGCTGCTATCTGTTTGTTGAACCCCTGAAAGTGTTCAACACTCTTCTTATGATATTGTTGTTTTTTATAATATGTTCTTTTTAACATATGCTCATAATTGAAGTCTTTGTAACTTGACAATCCCCTTTTTATCTTTTGTATTTATACTGTGTTTTTAACAAAATTGTACTGTTGCTGGTATTCTCGACCTGTGCTTTTATGGATATTTTATATCCGAATAAAGATTGATTGATTGATTAACTTAATGGTGTCTTTAAATCGCCAGCTGACCGGAATGCTGTATCACATGTGCCTTCTATGGGATCTACTGCCCGTACACCCAAAAAATCAAATGTTCCTATATGCTAGTCGGCCTTTAACCCATTACTCCTGAGGGGGACCTATGCTACTGTAAAAAAATAAACAGGGCAGATAAACCCCTTTCAACTTACCCATGTGGACAATGCGTGTCCGACGTAAAGGAGAAACTTTGCAGAAGTTAGGTAATTGGCAACGGAGCCTGCAATGCAAAGGCACAAACAGTATTTAAGAAGGATCACATGTTTAATGCTCAAATAGACTCCAGTGCTGCAACAGTGTGAATGTATAGACAGCACAAACTCACCCCAGCAAGTGCTCTCAAATGATTCCCTCAATCATGTCCGAAAGTAAAATTAAGCTAAAATATAAGCTGCGTGTGTAGGTAATTCCACTGCCTTCCAGAGAAGAAACATACAGTGAACACCACACCCTACATATGTTTGAAAAAAGCTCTATTTTACAAATCTAAAAATTAAATTTGTGTTTTTCTTTTATAAAATGACTGAAAAGGTAACTCCTTGGCCTTGTAAATTAACCTTACCTGAATGCACCACAAATGTATGAAAAAGCCTCTGGAAATGTAATCATACAGGAGTAACATGAAGGAAAATAGAAGAGGACACTTATTTTACCCATCAAAATATTTAACCACATGTAATTCACTGGGATATAAAAAGGCAATGTAGTGCTGCTGTAATAATGACTGTATATCTGGCAATATTTTTGCAGCTGAATAGCCTTATAACTGCCTTTAAAAAACATACAACCAGGCCACTCAATCAAAAATAAATTTTTATACATTTTAATACAAATTACATATTCGTGATTGCTTAATCTAGGTAGATGCTAAGTGCAGAAATGCGTATTATAAATCCAGCTATATATTTTCTTTGCACGTTCTTCAACTACACGTTCAACCTTTGCAGAAACCTATGGCACTAAAAATGCAATTATATACATGCATGGCATTTTAACATAAATATTATATACATTATTCTATGAATGAGATTATAAATAAAATTCTGACGGTCTTGACAATTAAGCAACTCTAACTCTTGAGAGGACTAACTATACTATTTCGTCGAAATTCAGGGAATATTATAAGGAGAATAATTTAGAGTGGTGAGAGTTGGTCCTTTCAGCTAAATGTAGTACTGAAGGCCACCTGCAACCTTATGATTTGTATATGGGCCTACCACACAGTTCCAATTACTTCATAAAAGTTTACCACACATGTGAAGCAATTTAAATGGAATTACATAATTATGGAAGGAAACTTAATTTGTTTCACAGAGGTTTGCAAATGTAACCTCTACAAATATTTCTCCAGAAAAAGAAACTGACTAAGACATGTCCTTGTCACTTACATGACCATATTTCTCAATCAGAGCAACACCTCCGAAAAGAAACCATGAAGATTGCTCTAAATTTCTAGTATCTAGCTCCAACAACAGAAAATCAGAATAGTTTCCCATGAGAGTCAACATAGCAAACACAAATCAAATAAAAGGCAGGCCAGTTTCACAACTGTCAGCTGACACAGACATTTTATATTGACTCAAATGTTTGTAGCCAAGCTCCTGTAAGAGAGAGAGACTTGCGGCTACCAACTTATTTCCGGCTTAGTGCATTCTAATGAAAACTTGCTACTGGTTGGAAAAGCACATTTCATAGATTATTACTTATGCAATGATGTAAGGCTCTATACATGTTTCCTGCTCTCAAGTTAAAGCTTATTAGTGTTTTAACATTGTTTGGTCTTCTTCGGATCTAACGGCATTATGAATGTCCAAAATCCTCTTGTGAATAGTCATCTTATCCCACAAAATACATCTCTTTTTCAATACCTAAAATAATCCTTGGAAAAATTAAATGAAACAATGGTAGATTTGCTGTTCTTCTCATGAATGAATCATAGATTCACTGAAGGCACACATTTTGCCTCCTGCTTCCGTACCAACTGGATTTTTCCTGATAAATTAAAACTGCAGCCATCATGGGAGAATGCCCATGGGTTATGTGGACAAAGAATCCTTAACATCTGAAGGATGCTTTGAGGGGCAGGCTCTAAATTGTGTAAGTGGATACAGAATAGTTAGTTTTGTATCCTCTGCAGCTTATAACTTGAATTTAAGCATAAGAGAGTCCATGCGAGCAAATGTATATTAAACCAAGCAGGCTCTATGCTCGCCAAAAGAGCTAATAATATTGACTGCAGGAAACCATTTTTTGGTATTACTAAGAGGCTCAATAATTTGTGTTTGTATTACCCAATGCAACGATATTTATTAGCATCCACCCTAGATAGCGGAAAAGCGGAGTCAGTCCTGATTAAACTTCCAGCCTAGAACCTTTGTGTGATGCACATGGCCTAATGAGCTACATTGGCATATCAATAATGCGGACTTTATGCATATTTATAGCAATCTTTTACTTGTGGAAATAACCAACAATAAAGCATTGCAGTATATGTAGTTTAACGTTGAAGTGATTGGCAAGCCCATTAACTTGATTGCTCTGCACGCTAACCCCCCTGGTGGCTGCAGCCCCGGGAACTCACCGCAGCAGCTCTGCTCGTCCCTGCTCATGGTGACAGCTGTCGCCCTTCTCTGGACACCTCTTGTTGTGCAGTTTTTGGGGAGTGCAGGCAGGAGCAGTTCTCTTTTGCAGTATTCGTCAGGAGTGCAGCACAACAGCCCTGGTGTTTGCGGTCTACAGCGGAGAGTGACAACCGGCCAGAGGCAAAGCGGGTCCCCTTTTCCTCCCTTCCAAACTTAGCTAACACTGTAGCTGAAGTCGGAAAGCTTAGTCCTTATTGCTCGGTTCGGAGGGAGTCTTTGGGAGCGGAGACGGTGTCTCTGCCCTGCTGCTCAACCAGGCGCTGTTCTGCTAGTCCTCACATCCCCTCCATTTATATCTCTTTCCTTGGTACTTCGCTCAGCTGCCTCTGCACACGGCTCGAGCCTGGGATTCCACTACTGGCCAATAATCACGCAGAGATTTGCATAGACGCGCCTCGTTTCTTTCTCCGCGTTGCTTTGTTTTGCACTGGCAGCTGCACACGGCCACTGCGCATGCGTGTGCTGCTGCGGTTTTCGCAAACCACAGGGTTTAGTGTCAAGCACTGTCAGTCTTGTTTTTTATGGGACTAACGAAAGCTGGCAGAGAGGGTATTGTTACCACACGTATAATAAAGCAAAGTTAAGGGCCAAACACACCTTACCAAAAGACCCACACGGAAAACAGAGAAAATGAGATGACAGGCACGCGCATGGAATAAAATAAGGACTACAGTGGTCTTCACTTAACTGGACATGAGACCGCGTTCGCACTTCATAAATTACAACACAATAATCACACACATAGCTTTTAGTAATAGTTTATTAGCGTTCCTGTCATGTTGCTGTGGTAACAACAGTATACCTTGGCCTGTGTAACATCTAAAAGGCATCCCACGACCCATTTTCATCCAGTTATACAACTCACGTTATCGAATGCATAAATCATAAGATGCTAGTTAATGAAATAGAACATAAAAGGAAATTAAAAGGGAGCTGAAGAGTGGTGGTACACTGTGTGCTGCCACCTACTATCATGCCAGCATACTGAAACAAGAACAAGTGTGCTTTCATCAAGGAAAAAGTCGAGGAGTTGAGCCTCTAACCTTATGAGAAGTAACATTTATGGCCAATCGTATAATAAAACAATAAATTAAAGTTACTATGACTACTTTTAAGGCGGCATTTCAGACTGCCTGCGATTTTGTCGTCCCTTTCCACGTTCAATTATCCTAGGCTCTGTTTGATTATAATTGTAAATGTAAATGTATTTATGTAATTGTTGTAAATAGGATGTAGATAGATGACAAGATACTTCTAGTTGATTACATGTAGATTTATTGTAGGACACAGCTGTGTACAAACCTCGCCAGCTGACCAGACCATCAACTGACACAGGTAGAACACTCTGGTACAAGTTAGAACACTCACAGGTATTCTGGGAGGCTGAGAAGGTGAAAGCACTAAGGAAGGGCTAATGACTACTGTCAGCCATATTACAAGAAGAATCAATATACAACAATAATGCTTACAACCCCTAGCAAGGTATTGAAGCACGCTACTCTGGCACCAAAGTTAGTATGTAAAAAATGTAAATCTAGTACTTGTATAGCTCACCAAACACCCCCGAAGGGGTATCTCGGCGCGGGGGGTCGTTGGGAAGATTAAGCGAGCTATTGCCCAGAGTCGCATGGTGCTGGGCAGACCCCTGCCGCTGGAGCCAGGGATCGAACTGTAACCCCAGCATCCAGCGTCAGTCGCCCTGGCCGCGGCGCCACACCTCTTCCCAATAGCAACATTTTTTTTTTTCTTGCACATTAGTTTTGTTCAATTTGTGCTCTTGATTTCATGAGTATTTAGTAGAGTTCGGAGTAGAAAAAGAATGATAGAAAAGGATTTGAAAAGGGGGAGTTTGGATAAGGGATAAAATCAGGGCCAGCCTTGGGCATGGGAAGCTGGTTCTATGGTGCCAATATTCAGAGAGAGAGACGCAGCAGGGAGCTGTATGACCTAATGTCATGCAAACAGCAGCTTGACCACCCCACTTGGTTTCAATCAGGTCCAGTTGAAGACTTTGTAATCAGCCCTTAATGTACCTCAGCATAATTGTTAGCACCCCATCAACCACCTGCCGTCCTCCCATCTACCTCATACCTCCTGCCGTCACACTGCAATGACCCACCGCCCCCAGAACAAACACCAAATGTTCTTTCCACCCAGGGTACTGTGTCGGTCATTCCTATTTAGAACAGCCCTGGATAGAATGATAAGAATGGTCATGTGTGCTTGATAGTTGAGTGGCATGGTTAACAAGAAGGGTTGAGAGTTTAAGATTAATAGTGAAGTTTCAATCAAGGTTTGGCAAATTTTGCTGCTTTAACCCCTCCCCTGCTGATGACCGAACCGCTCCGTCATCAGCTACGGTTGGGCTGTGCTGATGACAGAGCGGTTCCGTCATGGCCCGGCCGCCGCGCCTGCACGGCGCTGATTTCGCGCCTGCGCGGCAGTTTTAATGAGCGGGGCGGGTCATGACGGAACCGCTCCATCACCAGCACAACTCAACCGCGGCTGGTGACGTAGCGGTTCTGTCACCAGCATGCGGCCGTCGAGCTGCCGCCCCGCCCACTTAGCGCTGCGACGGAATAGCCGCCGCAGGGAAAGGGTTAAATAATGAAGTTTGTCTTACTGAAGATGTTAACTGAGTTTCCACCGTTACAACAATTGCAATAATAGATCGACATGAAATGAAAATGTTCAATAGCCCCTCCTAACAGCCTGATTGAGCAGAGATCATCTAAAATGATCATTTCCACCCCACCACATTTTTTCTATCAATCTATGAGTCCACCTATTTACCCATTTGTCCTTTCATCCGTCCATCGTCCGTCCATCCATCCATACATCTATCTTTTTATAATATCTATCTACATCCTTCCCAACATTACAAAGCTCTGTACTACTTTCTACCAATTTGTGTGACTCAAAAGCACTGTACAAAATGTTGTTGCATGGATAACGCGTTAACAAACCAAACATGCTTTGAGTGTACTTTGTGGCATTTGGCTAGAAACAGAAATAATTGTTTCTTTTTTTTTAAAGTACATTTAAAAAATATGCTAGAAAGAAAAGGGTGTCAATTATTAAAATTTTGAGGTGAATCATTTGTTGTGTAAACTCTGCAGCAGCCCTTCAAGTCACAGTTCCTGGTTCACAGAGTAAGAATCAGTGTTTCTATAGGGCGTTGATGGCACGTACTACTATGGAAAAGCCTGCAACATACTGGATCTGCTTTAGCTGCAATTGTGGGATAGGGATGGAAATAGGTGGAATGGGGGCGTGTTTACGAAGGATATTGAAGGGGGCACCTCCTTTGTGGTGAACACTGAAAAGCTGTTCCTTTTTAGGTAGTCAAAACATTGATAATGGCTTTTACCACACTCACCGCACATTCAGACTAATACTAGAAGTAGGCATGTGTGAAAAAGAGAGGAGGGAGAGCTTGGAAATGCCAATCCATAACTCTTCACCTGTACATTTTTCACATGTGCATCTGACAGCTGATATTCATATGCAAGGGCGACTAGGAAGATCGTAGTTTTCCCTCGAGTAGGCATGAGGTTGATCTTGAGAAATGCTGAAATATTTTCAATTCGGAGGCATAGCACTGCATTTTCTGAGAATGGGGTTCATGTTTTGTTTCCACAGCTCTACACTGTCTCTTTATTGAATTCTGAGATGCATGCGAAAAATACATCTGTACTCCTGTTGAAAATAATTATATTTGTGTAGAAACACATTTAATTTGTCGTCTTTTAGTTTTAGTGCTAGTTTAGAAACGTAATCTCTCAATATTTTTCGAGTTTCAAACACACACTGGGCCTTATTTATGAAGGCCTCGCGCCGCCGGTGCGTCACTTTTAACATGGGAAAAAGTGACGCACCGGCGGCGCAAGGCCTTCATAAATAAGGCCCACTATGTTTAACAGTTTGTCATACTTGCTTCCCCAAACTATTATGTGACTAATTTTTATTTTTTATTTATACAAAAATTACCCACTCTGCTAAATTGTTGCCTCCAAAAGTTTACAATTTATGTCAATAAATTTATTTAATAAAACTGATGTTTACAAAATTGAAAATCCAGCGCAATGGATGAATAACATGCTAATAATCCATATGTTGCACAGTCCTAGATCGTATTGTTTTGTTTTCGGTATGGCTTGATAGAGAAACCCTAGCATTCATTTTGTTTACCAGGATGAGCTTCGCTTTTAAGCTTAGAGCTTTTGGGACTTGTTTGCCGAGAAGAGCACACAAAGGAAATATTTTTAGCCAGATAAAGTGGTTACATGGCAACTGCATGAATCATAATTTTTATTTTTTGCTGCTTAAGAAAGGGCTTTTACCTTAAACCTGCTGCTTTGAGTGATCGCACAAATCATGTGTTGACCAATGACAAAAAATAGAAGGATTATTTTTCAGGATACATGTGCTGCTGAAAAGATGTTGGAGGTCTCTTGCCATTTCACCTACATCTCACTCATAACCACAGCATCAGTAAGCCTCCCCACTTTCCCCCCTCCTCCTCAGTTTCTTCCCTCGCACTAACATGATCCTTTTTTTTGCTTGCTGAAGGCAAGCTGCGGGTCACGGCGGAGGTCACCGCCACAGAAGCGGCACTGAAATCTCTCATGTTACATCTGCTCCCCTCCCGTACCGCCCCTCCTCCCAAAACACAGCCTTCCTTTTCAGACATTGTTGTTGAAATCTTCTGCAGATATGGCACAGGACAACAATAAGTTAACCGGACGATAATCAACAAAAATGCAGGTCCCATCTTGTGTCCCTAATCTATTTTCAAAACGCCTTGTCCGGAAATATTTGCACACAATTGCGCATGCGCCTTTGACAGGGTGTTGTAGAGCCAGCGGCCAGTACTGACAGAACTTCTTTTTTTTCACGTCATGGCTGGATTTTCGTAGCGAATATTGGCACACATTCACTCACAGGAGGACCGGCCGTTCACCAGAAAAGAAATTTTTCGCTTTACAGGGTGCCTCATAATGTTCTTACCAAATATGGTGGTCAGGCCTTTGTGAAGAGAGCTAGCTATGCAGCAGAACACACACTGGAAGAGTGAAAGGGTGCAGATCTTCAGGACTTATCAAGGCCTGTAAGGGTTTGCTGAAAGAACAACACAAATTAAAAGGGTCCCGAGCAGGGAGGAGCCAAGATGGCGACCTGAACGGACGTGTGGTCGCTCGGCTCCACCGGCTCTGAAGACCCGCGCCTACATCCTGACTGCAATCCTGGGGTTTCTTTCGCCCGAAATGCGCGGGACACGGAACTGATCCTGACGGTGTCCCTCTGACCTCTCCGCCCGCCCGGAGTCGCGAGCTCTGGGAGGATCGTCTCTGCCCCGGATCTCCGCCCGCTCCTCAGAGCCTGCCGGACCTGACAAGCCTCGAGGGGATAATCTGTTGCGGCGGCTGCCTACAACGAGGGAGTGCTTTCACCCGTCTGCAGCTTGGCCCATGCCTGCGCTCACTGCCCTGCCGAGATCACACGGAGCAGCTCCGGCACGCATATGAGAGGGCTCGCACGGTTTCCTTTGTTTGTGGCCGCCATGATGCCGGTCGGCTTTCTTCCTAGCTGCGCTGGTTGCCGGTAAGCTTCACACGGCCCTGTTTGCCTACCACACTACCGGCTGCCCCTTGCTTCTGCGGCGCACAGGAGGGGGTGCAGCTTGTTGCAGGGCAAACATCCATTTCCCGATCGGGGACCGTGACCCCCGTTTCTCCCCCTCCCAGCACCCCGTGGACTGCTGCTAAGATGGCGATGCCTGATCACCAACGCTGTGGAGATGGCACTGTGCCCTCTTCCTGGGGAGGCGAGTGCGCATTGGCACAGGGGACCGTGTTTGAACCCTCCACTGTGACTAGAGAACCACGTGAATCGCAGCCGGAATGCACCTACAGGGATGTGATGAGGATCCTGGGTGAGGTGCGGTCGGAGATGCGGCGTACCTACAATGTGCTGTTTGAGTCACTTGATGCATGTATCCCTGCTGAGAGCCGAACGCAGGGGGTTCACCCCCGACAGGATCCGGGACTGACTTTGTTGCAGCTTGCCAGCCCATCGCTACCTCCTGTTGCTACTGTGTCGATCGAGAGAACCACTGCTGGAGCTTCTGAAGATTTGTTGCCACTAGTCGAGACTGTTGCTGCAACAGTGTTTCCCCTTTGTTCTTCGACTGGCTGCCTGCCTCGTGTACCAGCCTGGCTGCGCAGTTCATCGCTAGCCTGTTCTCCTGCCCTGTCCCCTGCTCCTTCTTTGACTAGTATCATCTCGTCGTTCCGTGGCTTTTGTCACCTATATGCCCTGGAAGTGCATTTTAATGTGGGACTACTATCTACGGGGGACAGGCGAAGCTTCCTCAGCGCTGGTGCACCTCCCCCATCCTCGAGGCGGCCATGTTTCCTCGTCGATGCGGGCTGCAGCAGACTGCCAAGTTGGTTGGGTGACAATGTGCCTCCTAGATCGGGCCAGGGCTAGGCGATCCCCTAGTTGCATTAATATACTGGTGGGTGGAGGCAAAGAGAGATTTGATTTGTGTGTGGGACACTGTGTATTATTTGCTGTCTCTCCCCAATGGTTATATCTCGGGTGAAGTTATCTGGTAATTGATATTGGGGTGTAGAATGCTCAATGTGCCGGCGGTGTCCGAGCGTGTACAATGTGGCCTTCCTCCTCGACTGTTCTTTATGGGAGCCCAGGGATGGACCTTTCTCCTTGCTCCCTATATCACTGGTGAATTTTTTCTTCTTTTCCTTCTTTCCTTTCACTATTTCTCTCTCTTCCTATATTTCGGGTTTTTTGGGGCGACAGACACTCTGCTGGGGGGGGGCAGGCCGTAGCCTCTGCATGTGTGTAGGGTGGGGGGTAATATTTAGTTTTAGTTAAGTTTCTATGGTGCCTATGTATGATCTTCTTTTATGATTTTTCCTTTTTTCTGTCCTGAGTCTGCGATAAGGGTTCAGGGGGTGCGGGTAGTACTGTGGGTGGTGCGCAAATGCTAGCTGACTCTCCTGTTGTTACGTACCGTACTGCCGAATTGGTGGGAGATTCCTTATTATTGTTGTTACTTTTTGATGCTGCCTGCCCATGTTGTGAAGTAAATGTACGGACTCAGTACTCCTTGGTTCTATTCTTCACTGATTTATCTTTAGACTAAAAATCTTAAAAATTTTAACCTCACTGCTCCTTTCCCTAGCGTCAGGATTCTGCTCAGTATAACTACTGTTAATTGACGCCATATTGCCTGCTGGCGCTGGGGGACCGTATAGTTTGCTTTATGTGCATAAACGTATTGTGGCCGGCCGGACGGTTGTAGGCCCGTATTTGTACCATCCTTACTGCACAATAAAGGTTTTCAAAAATTTGAAAAAAAAAAAGGGTCCCGAGCGTGGGCTCGCTAAAGTATTTCTAAAGGAAGAAACCTACTGGAAGAAAAAAGTATACAATCCTTTCACGTCCACAGGGTGTATACAATGTGGCCCAGACCTAGGCTTACAAATTCACAAGGCGCTGGACTGGTCTGAGGTCCCCGAGGACGCCCCACTAGCGAGCCGAATGTTGTTGGGGAATGTACGAAATTAACCATTTCTTTGACTATAGGACCCTCATGAACAACATGCCTGCGTAAGCTGATGGGCAGATGTGAGAGCACTTGGGTACAATGGAGGGAATATATTGGGAAGTCACGCTAATGATCTCAAGGGAGATAGCTACTAGGAGAAGGTTGCACCTGATTCAATTAAAAATCCCGCACTGGTTTTCTTGCCTTCTTTCTCTCTTCTGGACTTCCATTTTGAATGCCATGGATAATAGCGAAACGCGACATTGCTAGGAAGTAGGGATCTCAGCTGTGAGAAGTTGGCCTGATATATGATGCTTACTAGTTCTAGTGATCACCTTGAATCAGTCCAAACAACCCTTATGGTGATTGGTTGTAAGTCAACCTTATAGACCAGCTATCCTAGTAGTAGCATGGACAAAGCAGTCTTAGGCTAAACTCTTTTGGCATGTGAAGCCAGCTGTTTTACCACATATGACCGCTTGAATACCAAGTGAAAGGACACCACACAGGTTGTTATGAAAATAAACAAGTATTTATTAACTAACATACACCTCTGAACTCTTTATGAGGTCAGAGGGCTAAGCACATGACAATCTCTTAGGAAAAATATGTTCAAGTTGCACGATTTACAATGGTGCAATTGGGCCACGACAAACCATATACTAAGTAAGTGGAATGTGAAAGTCAATAATAGGAATGGAGCTGTCCAGAGGCTGTAGGATCGCTGGGACCACGCTATACTAACTTGAGGTAAGTAATAGGAGGCCCACGGAGCGCGTGTGCAGAGTGTGAACTCACACGCGAGATGCGTACAAACGTCTATGGACAGTACAGTTTAAGAAAAAGGTGAGTACGGACGTCCCTGACTAGATAGGACTAAAACGACTGTGGAACTGGACACTAGGAGATTCAAGCTACCCTTGAGCACCGAGATGCTCGTGTTACCTCACCCACAGGCTGCGGGTGCATAGGTGCCAAGTCGTGTCGGGATCCGGCGTTGAAGTCTATGGAGCCTGGAGGAAAAGATGCTGCAGGCGGTCAGGAGGAAGATGGCCGGTGTGATCCAAGGGTGGATCAGTGAAGAGAAGAACCTGAAAGCAGAGGGGACAATGTTCAAAGTCACTAGCCAGTGACTGGAGTGGAACCAGGAGTGGAACCAGATGTCGTCATCGTGATCAGGTGAAGGTGGACACTTGTCTCTGCAGCCACGTGGACCAGGTGGTGTCTTCGACAACCAGGATGGAGGCACGAGCTGTCCCACGCAGGCTCTCGCTGTCGGCATTGTCGGCTTCGGATTCAGAGTCAAAAGGCCTTGGCAAAGGCAACCCACGCGGTGAGTGGAAACGGCGTCTGGAGTGGGCCAGGAGGGTGCGGGGTGCTCCTCTTTTAGAAGGGAGCAAGGGCCAGTCTGGAGCAACCAGACCAGCAGTGAAGATTTTGCAGTTCGTCGTCTAGGAGGTCACTAGCCAGCCGGCAAGTGACCAGACAACGCGTCGAGCAGCAAACAGGAGGAAGGGCCCCAAGCAGATCTCGTGAATGCTGGAGGGCTGGTCTTCGGTGCAGGAGCTGCTCGGGGTTGGGGCTTCTCAGTCCCCAAAGTACTTGAACGAGGATGCCTCTGAAGTCGTGCTGGAGCGAAGTGTTGCTTCTTTCAAGATGGCCGGTCCCACGTGTCTCGTCGCACCCACGGATCTCAGCTGAGCTGCAGATGTAGGTAGAGGTCGGAGCGGTCTGGGAATCCGGGTCTCGTCGGGCTCTGAAGTCTGGATCCGGGAAGGAAGACGACAAAGTGACGCCGCTGGACGCTGATGGTGCCTACTTGTGCAGGGTGGACACTCCTTGCCCACAAGGGAGATTTCCTCAGTCTTCTGTGGAGCAGAACGTCGAAGTCCACAGTTTCTTCTTGTAAAGTTGTTCAGGATAATCTAATTTGGAATGGGACCAGCTCCTACCTTTATCCGGCCAAAGGGGGCTGCACTACGACTAGGTCCCTCCTCTGGGTGGGACCAGGAAGGGGGGTGGTTACACCCCCTATCCTTTGTCCGGTCTTGCGCCAGCTCTGGGGCTGGAGTGCCCCAGGAACTGGTTCAGACCGGAGTATGCACAGGGACACCTTGTGTGCCCCAGGCATGTCTCATTCCTTTCAGCCCTGTCCTACCTAATACACAAAATCCTGTCTGGGGTGGTGCTAGCACCTCCCAAGGCAGGAAACCCTTTGTCCAAGCCTCCCTCGCTGGAAGGACTCCCAGCAGCAGGAGGTCAGACTTGTGTCTGTGGTGGCAGCATCCATTTTGTGATGCTGAGGCTCGAGTTAACTTTAACCGGGGTTCACAGTTACATACATGTCGTGTCCCTCTAGAAGGGTGGAATGCTACCCCCGTCGCCAGAATTGGCGAGGGGGTAGTATTCAAATTCGTATGACACCTTACTCGACATGTTTTGATAATGTTATACCAAAGTTGGCAATAACCAAGAGGATTATAATGCACTTAAGAGTATATGGTATAGCGTTATCATGGAAACAGCTAAAGGACTTGGCTCCGAAAGCTGCAGACAGGCTCAGCTCATGCTAGAGCACCATCTCACATAATTCCAAGGACTCTGCCTTCAGGATTGATAAGTTTTTGTGTTAAACAATGGTCCTTTAGCTTAAACAAATTGGATTATAATAGGCACAGACTAAAAATAAAGACTGTGTATTTTTTCAATGTCCAGCCGGACAAGGAAGCTTTTATTTAGAGGAATTAGAGAATTAACACATATAAAGTGAAGCAAGTCACACAAAAATAGTAACTGGGCACAAGCCTGTACCAAGTCAAGAGAGGACAATACATGGGGGAAAAAATAACAGGCAAACAAGGCAGGAGAAATGGCGGCTTACAATGCAATGAAATTATAAGTAAGCTCTATCCCACAGTAACTGCAACATAAATCTTAAATCGAAAAAGCAGCAGTACTATGTAAAACAGTCGACGAACGTTTCGATCCCTATCTCCAGGGGTTACAACGGGATCATCATCAGGACAAAATTAAATTGAGCTTTGCCTGATTAATTATATTGGTAGGCCTGCGGGGTTAAAACAGGAGGAAAGGAAGAAAAAACAACAATTGTCTTAGAATTCACAATTTTGCAGAAAAGACATGTCAGACATACCTCTTTAATTCAGACTGTGAAAGGTTACTTTGTGAAAAATTGGAGTTGTGCACATGCATAATGTGTGCACTGAGCCTTAGGTGCTTGTATCCAAAGGGCACAGTTGTCAATGTGCTCATATTTGGGTGCACTCTCATGCAGATATGTGACTGATTTCTGAAGTGGGTAAAACCAAGTAAATTGTGTCAAAATTGGACATACAACAGTGAGCCAAGTGGGAGCAGTGACTCGGCATGGCATTTAGGTATAGTGCTGGTGAAGGAATCTCAGAAAATAAGGAGGTGGTTGATCGTGATAATTGATGCCAAACTAAAATTACAAGCAGTACCTAGAAGGCCAGGCTCATGGGCGGCCAGGGGATCCTGATAACCTTCAGAGCAGGGTGCTGGATCGCGTGTTACTGTTGGTTACAAATGGGGGGTAGGTTTTAAAATTTGGACCGCTGGGGGAAGTATCCGTGAGTGGCTTAATAATGACTGTGGTAAAAGGGAAAAGTTCTTACTGAATTTACTTGAAATCACGCATATGAGCGTGGGATATCCGGGTCCTGTACCCCCCCATTTGTAACCAACAGTAACACGCGATCCAGCACCCTGCTCTGAAGGTTATCAGGATCCCCTGGCCGCCCATGAGCCTGGCCTTCTAGGTACTGCTTGTAATTTTAGTTTGGCATCAATTATCACGATCAACCACCTCCTTATTTTCTGAGATTCCTTCACCAGCACTATACCTAAATGCCATGCCGAGTCACTGCTCCCACTTGGCTCACTGTTGTATGTCCAATTTTGACACAATTTACTTGGTTTTACCCACTTCAGAAATCAGTCACATATCTGCATGAGAGTGCACCCAAATATGAGCACATTGGCAACTGTGCCCTTTGGATACAAGCACCTAAGGCTCAGTGCACACATTATGCATGTGCACAACTCCAATTTTTCACAAAGTAACCTTTCACAGTCTGAATTAAAGAGGTATGTCTGACATGTCTTTTCTGCAAAATTGTGAATTCTAAGACAATTGTTGTTTTTTCTTCCTTTCCTCCTGTTTTAACCCCGCAGGCCTACCAATATAATTAATCAGGCAAAGCTCAATTTAATTTAGTCCTGATGATGATCCCGTTGTAACCCCTGGAGATAGGGATCGAAACGTTCGTCGACTGTTTTACATAGTACTGCTGCTTTTTCGATTTAAGATTTATGTTGCAGTTACTGTGGGATAGAGCTTACTTATAATTTCATTGCATTGTAAGCCGCCATTTCTCCTGCCTTGTTTGCCTGTTATTTTTTCCCCCATGTATTGTCCTCTCTTGACTTGGTACAGGCTTGTGCCCAGTTACTATTTTTGTGTGACTTGCTTCACTTTATATGTGTTAATTCTCTAATTCCTCTAAATAAAAGCTTCCTTGTCCGGCTGGACATTGAAAAAATACACAGTCTTTATTTTTAGTCTGTGCCTATTATAATCCAATTTGTTTAAGCTAAAGGACCATTGTTTAACACAAAAACTAGTACTACCCGGGGTCCTTTGCTACCTATACGGGTTCCCTTGTTCAAAATAATAAAATTCGGGATTGATAAGGCCTGCCATAGGAGTGACTGATAGGAGGATATGTGTCCATTTTAGGGTTAGATATAGGGATACTATATCTAAAGCAAAGGGTGATTACACCACCTTGCCCCAGCTGATTGATCAGCCAGCTGTGTCAGATTTGGATGGCCAGCCAGGGGTGGCATAATACATGCTGCAGCTCCTGGTAGGCCCTGGGTGCACCTATGCCCTGGGTACCTAAGGTACACTGTACAGGGGCTGATAAGGTGACTCAGTATCCAATTAGATATGTACCTAGAGTACATGGAATCCATTTTACAGAGAGAGCAGTGGGCCTGGGGTCCTGAATAGCAGGGCCCCAGGTCAACTAAGTCGAAAAACCAGCAAAACACCAGGCAAAAAGTTGGGGGCAACCATAGTCAGATATCCACCTTCCTACGTCAGCACATGACAGCAAAGCAAGAATAGCAATCTGGACTGGATTGGTGCATGGAGGGCCGAAAGAGTGACTTACAAGAGTCTGGGTTGACCCCAAACGTTTTACAAATATTTGGGGGATGTGGAGAGACTTCTATGGACCAATGAGAGGAAGAAGCATCCATCAAAGGAGAGAGCAGGGGTGCGGATACTCGGAGGGGCTGTAGGGGAGAGGATAGTCTGGAACCACCACACCCAGTTATCCCACCACACTTGAGTTAGCAGTAAGACAGAGGATACTGGTGGAACGTTGTGCTCCACTGGGATTGTCCATTGGCTATGTACCCTTAGCTGGAAAGTGAAAATAGGTTTGTAGTGATAGGTATCCTAGTTCTTATGATCTGGAAATAAACACAAAGATAAAAAAAAGTGTTTGATTGAAAAGGTTACAGTGAAAAGGTCCAAATGTCTTTATATTTTCCATATACCTTACGCATGCATTGAAATCAGAGCTCTCAAGGGTCCGGCGTCAAGGTGCAAGAAGCTAAACCGGTCCAGGTTTCATCTTAGCTTTCTTGTACATGTGGTTTTATGTATAGCTGTGTTGGAAGGCCTCATTTCATTATTTTCTTTATTGGTTTTGAATAGCTCTAGTGCAACTGTACTAATGCTTCAGAGCCCTCATGGACAGGGACTAAGTAAGGAGTGGAGGAACACCCACCAGAATACCGGGACCGCACCGAGGCCCTATGGTTACAGAAGAGGGGGTCTTGAGGGTGTTTATGGTATGTTCTCAATATACTCTCAAGGCAAAGAAGCGCAGGTGGGGTGGAGTGCAAAGATATGAGCCTCAAACGCGTAGGAAGCTTCTTTTAAATCATTCGTATCTCTCCCTGCTCAGTGCAGGGAGGCCAGTGAGGGGGTCTAATCCAGTGACGTGGTAGCCGAGATTTTTGGCCTGGGTCTTTAATGGGCAGCTGCGCAGGGCCTTATTGACTGGACAAAATGCTTTGAATTCGAACCTTTCCCAGCAGCCAGTGACATCAGGACAGCCAGTGAGATGCGGTCACTTCTTTTAAACAGTGAATGAGACAGGTAGGTCAGTCTCTGCGCTCTATTGAGCTTTCACTTGGCTTTGGCGGGGAGTTTATTTTTTGTTCCATTCTTAACCGGTTTTGCCATGAAGGTTTAACTGTACAGGTAGAACCGGTCTGTCTGCAAACACATTTCCATTGCTGGAGTACTAACTTGTGTCTACGTTGACAAGTGACATGCGGCAGAGCTGTTTTGTGTTTTGGGTGTTTACTACTTTCTCAATGCTTCATGCTCATCACTGTGGCAGCTGTTATGGAAATGTGTTAAGATGTCACAACATCAATGTGTACGCATACACTTAACATTTTTACGCATATATTTTCTCTAGGTTCTTAAATCATATCGTCCCATTTATAATAAAGATAATTACATGGGAGCAAGCACAATCTAATTTACATACTTAGCTTATTGAGGGTGTACTTTTGAAAGCTCGCTGCTTGCAGGAATCCTTATAGTACACTTCGCCTCTCTTAAATCGCCTTTAAAGAAAGAGGCCAGGCTCGACACTGGTACAAGAAAATTTGATCACATCACATTGAACCTGCTGAAGGAGGACATTTGTGCAATCTAACAATCATTTTCCGCAACAAGGGCAGAGAAATCCGCATAGTGCGTCCCATTCAGTGGGTGGAAAATGGGAATTCCAAGGTGTGGTTTGCATTAGAAGTTCCCAAACTCGAGTGCGACTACTTTCCAACTTGGATATCCAGGAAGGGAAGGGGAACAGACGAATCTCAATTTTCCTAGCGGTATAAGGGAAGAGTTTTCTCCACAGGTTTCCCCATGGATAAAAAAAGGTGGAAAAATTTGCATTTGGAAGGGTGCTGCATTGCATACCCCACAGCAGGGGCGGCTCTAGGCTCATGGCGGCCCTGGGCAGGGAGCGTAGGTATGGGGCCCCGGAAGAGTGGGTCCGGGCGGGGCAGAGCGTGGAGGTCAGTGAAGAGGGGGGGGGTCAGGGTGTTTGGAAGTGGAACAGAGCCGGAGGCCACCAAATCCCTGCCAGGGGCTGCTACGCAAATATGTATCAATCCTCAGAGGATTATTATATTAAGGATATATATTAGTGTGGCGGCCCCTGGGGTTTGGTGGCCCTGTGCAGCTGCACAGCTTGCACATGCCTAAGGCCGCCCCCGCCCACAGTGGGAAAAGGAACCCGCAGTGATTATCATAGAACATTCTAGAAGTGTGCTTGGAAACCTACACCTAGAGCAGATTTCCAGGCTCACTACTGGGAATGTAGGTGTAGTCTAAAAATGTAAAAATACATCCAGATGTAGATCTAGATCTCCACCTGTAATGTTTATGTTTTTATTGGTGATTCAGGCTCATATCTTTATTAATGGATGATATATTCCCACATGATTTTACACAGCTTTTCGGCTGCTCGAACCATGGTGCAATATTTTACTCTTGTATGTATAACATCCATACAGTCCACACATACAACGCACAATTTTCTGTTTAATATTGTGAGGAAATGGGGTATATTATATGGTGTGCTTGTGCGACCGCACAGTGTAATGCACTTACCGACCCCTTTAGAACCAATAGGTTTAGTTTGTTAAACCTTTGGCTCAACCCTGGTTAGCTGTGGCTCTGAGTAGTCAGGACGCCTCAAAGAAAAAACTGTAAAGCTTTTAAACAGCATCAAAATAATTGTAGAAATAAAGGAGACACCCAAGAAGTCTGAAATCAGTTTATAACAAGCATTGGCAAAGCCAATAGGTCCATTGGCTGCCAGCCTTTTGGTAATTCTTTTTTGTTTTGTCATTATTTTTGTAATCATTTTTGCTCAGGAAGCTTCTGAGCCCATATTACATTTAAAGAAAAACATTGGCTAAAGGCAAACGTGTTGTTCTTATCTCAAAATTACACTTTACTCTGGTACACTCAGCTCTGAATAAAACAACCTTTTGTGTGGATGTGCTCCGTGTGGAAGAGCAGCATGCTGTAATTCATAGTAAAGTCAATCAATGACTGAAATAGGCTAACATTTACCCTTGATGCATGCTGAAGAGGGTGGAAGAAAAATGTGAATGGCACGATCACAGACTAATGGATGACGTATGGCTGAAAACCCCTATAGGTAACTATGATATACAAACTTTTAGTAAATTGAAAAGGTCTTAGCTAACACAGACCTAAAAAGGCTATCAGTAATTCATTAGCTGCTAGCCTTGTTTTTGAGAAAAAAGGCAAGAAAAAAGGGAAGAATGATAAGAAGGAAAAAAGGAGGGAAGGCAGACAAAGAAGAAAGGAAGACAGACAAAAACGGGAAGGAAGAAAGACAAAAAAAAAGGAGTAGGAAGGCAAAAGTTAAGAAAGAGGGAACAATGCAAAAGAAGAAAAAGAAACAAAGAAAGAAAGAGAGAAAAAGAAAGGAAGGAAGGAAGATTGAAAGAAAGAAATTAGAAAAGAAAGGAGGAGAGAAAGGAAGAAGACGGGAAGATAGAAGATAAAAAATAAAGACAAAAAGAAATAAGGTGAAAAGAAAGAAGAAAGGAAAGCCAGGAAAACAGAAAGAAGAAAAGGAGGCAAAAAAGAAAGAAGGAACAAAAGAAGAAAAGAAAGGAAGAATTAAGGCAAAAAGAAAGCAAGGAGGGAAGAAAAAAGAAAGAAGGCAACAAGAAAAAATGAATAAAAAAGGAAAGTAGGCAAAAATAAAGATAGAATGACAAAATAAAGAAGGCCACATAGAAACAAAGAACAAAAGAAACAAGGAAATAAGAAAAAAATTAAAGAACAAAGGCAAAAAAGAAAAAAAGAAAAAAAGAAAGAAAGAAAAAATGATGGAACATAACAAAAGGAAGAAGGAAAAAGGCAAAGAAATAGTAAATAAGAAGGTAAAAAAGAAAGAAGAGGAGAAAAAAGTACAGAAGGCAAGAAATAACGATGCTAAAAAAGGAAAGTCAAAAGAAGAGGAAAAGGAAATAATGCACAAATGAAAGAAAGGTAGGCAACAAAGAATGAAAGAAGGAAAGAAAGAGAAAGAAGGAAAGAAAGAAGCAAGAATGAAAGAAGAAAGCAAAGAAGAAAGAAAAAATGAAAAAGGACTGAAGGAAAGAAAAAACAAAGAAAGGAATAAAAAGGAAAGAATGGAGAAAGGACAAAAGACAAAAAAGAATGAAAAAGAAAGAGCAAAAGTATGACAGAAGGCAAACTAGAAAGAAAGGAAAGTAAGATGGGAAAAAAGAAAGACTGAAAAAAGAAACAAAGAAGGAAAAAAGAAAGGCGGAGAAGAAAGAAGGAATGAAAGAAGAAAAGAAGCAAGAAAGAAAGAAGGAAAAAGTGAAAAAAGGAAAAAAGAAAGGAAAGAAAGAAGGACAGAAAAAAAGGAAAGAAGGAAGGAAGGAAAGTTGGTTCACAGTAACAATTATTGGATACTAAAACCCAAATAACACCCCATTTACGTTTAAATAAAACTGTTACAAGCATGCTGCAAATTAAACATCACAAACTTTGTTTTTCTTCTTCAGCAAAGTTTATTAAAGAGCTATTGGTGAAGTCCAGTCCAGGACCACAATAAGGTATGCTGTGAAATAGCAGCAGTTCACTGCAAAAGGAATTTACAACCACATTGGAAGAAGACAAGAACTGATAAAGCTGGAATGTGCACTTTACTCATTTCAAATGCATCCTACTGTTATATCAGGCAACACTGGCATTAAAGGGAACTTCCTTGTGGCATATGTCCTCCTTGTAAAAGAGCAAAATTCAGTCACACAGAGTGACATTAAGCAGATGCTTATATAGGCTGACTCATTTTTCCATGATGTATGCTGTAGTGGGTGGAAGCAAAATGGGAATGACACAACGACAGACCAATGAGTGAAGAGAGGTGACTGAAAGCCCCTTTAAGTAAGTATATTTTATATATTATTTCAATAAAATCAAAAGGTCTTGGTTAATGCCAGACCTAAAAATAGAGTGCATGTATGTTTAGACACAAAAAAGAAAAAGATCGACTGGAGGGCACCAGACATAGCAAATACAAGGTACAGCAAATACACAGGTTTTTCATTTAACAAACTAGCATTGCGAATTCTGAAAATGTGATACTTAAAAACTTTTTCAGGAAAAACTTTGGTAAGTATAGATATGTTTACTTTAAGTTACTAAGGTGACCAACTCTGGCAGGAACATGGGGAACAGCAAGGCCCTCAGAAACAGGTACTTTCCTGAAAGAAGCAGTCTTCTGTCAGTCGAGTCACTTTTATATTCTTGCCATTGACTCCTATGGAAGTGGTTCTAATGCAAGGGATACAGGATGCTGAAGATGCTCAAGAATATTGTGGATGAGAGGGGGTCAATGGGAGTCTTCTTTTGGCTACGTCTTGGTCCACGACTTGGTTAGGTGGGTCCTGGCCATAGAGGTCAGTGTCCTTGAAGTCCTCTTGAGCCTGGCATTAGTCCATTTGCCACTGGGCTACTAGTCATGTGGTATCGCAGTCACAGTCCGATCCTTCTTAAGGCCGTAGCTCACCTTCTTGGTGACCAAGCTGCACTCCAATAATTCTGCAAGGTCTAGTAGATTTGGGGGCAACTTTGAGTGTCATATCCTGGTCCTTGGTGCTGAACGGCGGTGAGGAGCGGTGATTTGAAGATTTGGGCTAGGAACTCAGCCCAGCATACTTCTACGGCTGTTTTGGGGCTGTGCTGCGAACAGAAAGTCAGCCAATTGATCCTTTGTGCCTTTTACTTCATCTGGGCTCTGTAAATGACTTCTCTATGAGCAGTAGGGGTGGGCGTAGTTCGCGAAGTAGCGCTCTGCTTAGCTACGCAAAGTGCACTTCGCACTAAGGGAGCTACGCGTAGCTCTACGCGAACTGCGTAGTAGCATGTTTGCACTGAGCAAGATGTCATTTTCAATGATTGCACAGTACGGACAAGTATCCGGCACTGTGCAATCATTGAAAACGGCATCTTGCCCAGTGCGAGCTGTACTTTTCTGCCGCTCGAGTAGATTTTTACTCGAGCGGCAGCTTTCTCAACGCGGACTGGTAGTTTCTCATCGTGAGTGGTCCCGAGCATGCGTGACCACTTGCAATGAGAAACCTGACCTCCTCGCGTTGAGAATCTCGCCGGGAGGTTTATTTTCCATGCTCGCGGTCGCCAACTTGACGTTGAGGACCGCGAGCAAGCAAAAAATGACCACTGCACTATGCTATGCTACGTTATGCTAAGCTACGCATGTTTGCACTGTGCTACGTGCAGTTCGCGTAGTGCGAAGTTGCGCAAACTTTGCAAACTACACGAGCGCAGCGCAATGCTTTGCCCAGGGTTAATGAGCAGGAGTGTTGTGTCTTGCATCATCTGTGGCAAGAGCTAGGGGCACATGTCAGACGTCTCTGTGCTCTTCCCTGCGGGCGCGCCTGGGTGGGGTTTGAGCCTTGTGTACGCTGACAAGACAGTTTGTGTTGTAAGCTGATGTAGTTGTACATGCACTCGTGAGCAGCTGCCTGTAAATCTGTACTTGCCAGAATAAACCATGCTTACCTCTACAGATCATCTGTTGTTAGTCCTTCACACACAGTTGTAATATTGGCAATGACCAATTTTCCCTCGTTGTCGTAGTGAGTGTCATCTACACGTCGAGCCACATCCTGGGGATCGATATACAACCCTTGTGGATTGGCATTTCTGGGGTAATCTCCTTACAGGCAACTGTGATAACTCTGGGGGCGTTTTCCTCTTAGCTAACAGAAGTTTGTTAATGCGTGCATACTCATGCTGTCACTTATCTGAGAAAAAATTCTGTTCAAGTTACGGTGACAGACACACCTATATTAGTTTCGCAACTGGATTTGAATTTCTCTTTCATCATGCAATCTTTTAACCCTCCTCCACCCTTTCTATAGTCACCTGGGAAGCCCAATGTGTCCTGGAAGGAGTGAATTCGTTCGTTTAACGTATTTTTGGCAGCAATTGATGAGTTCAAATTTAGACCTGGAAGTAGGAGGTGGATGTTAGAACATTCACAAGGTATGGAAGTCCAGGAAATGTTCACACTTTTCCCTGTCTACACACCTCAGGACGGTGAGGAATTGGATGAATATAAAGAAGCTGTTTAGAGGCTGGAGAAGCTATTTTCAAAACTACCAAATTTACTAGTAAGAAGCACAAGCTTTTTCCAGAGAGCAGATAGCCACTGAATCTGTTGATACGTATGTGCCTCTTTACGTGTTCCAACTGCCAAATGTGAGTTTGGTAATTTTACTGACCAGTTAATCAGAGATCAACTAGTAACCAGGTGTTTTAATAAAAAGATTCAAGAAAGATTGCTCACATGCAAGAATCCTCCCATAGATGGTAGAAATTGCCAATGCCATCTAAGATTCAAAGCATTTGGTTAAAGAATTAAATAAAGCTGATGATATGGTATTGGTAGGGAAGGAGACTAGATCTTCGGTAAGCAAGACTGTAGATAAGCCTATAAAAATGGAATGGAAAATACCACAGGCTAGTGGCAATGCTTGTTATTGCTGTGGTTCCAAATTTCATTTAGCTTCCTACAAGCAGTGCCCTGCTGTTTCTAGAGAGAGCAATAGGTGTGGCATTACTGGTCACGTTGGAAAAATGTGCAGACCTAAAAAGGGGAAAGTGAATGTAATTACATAAGAATGTGACCAAAACCTAACCAATGATATGAATAATTTATTACTGAATGTGCATGAACAAGTTGGGGTTGGTAGTACTGGTATAGTTTCAGCTGTCCAACCTGGAGACACGAACAATATCTATTATGATAAGATTCAATGTGTTAGAATTCATGAAAATGATTTACCACTGTTCAAAGACCCATTGAGATATTTAAAAGGTGGGATGTTTCATGATACCTTTACTTACAGATTTAGGTTCTAAGATCACCATCATATCCAAAGACACTGTTACTAAGTATAATGTGGAGGAAACATTATTGTCACCTGGTGTGTTTCCTCGAGGATATGATGGCACCAGAATTGATCTTCGTTTTTTTTTTAACCAGTCATTTGTTTGGAAAGAGGATTTGGCCTAACGACTAGGGCGGTCAACCTCGAATCTGGGGAACCTGGTTTGAGCCTTAGCAATGACGCTGAACATCCTGAGATTCTGGACAAATCACTTAATCTTCCAGTGCCTAACAAAAAAAATGAATATGTTCTTACGTAATGCAACTGGTGCTATGTAAAACACTCTGATACCCGATACCGGTTCAAGTTCGGGTGGCATCACCAAGCCTGTTTGGCTATCATTCTAAAACCTGATGGTGCGCGTCAAGTTTTGTCGATTATTGATGATGAGTCGAAGGAACAGGGAGACAACATACATGCTTTATGTTGCTTGAGAATCACAGCAACATATTTAGTGAACAATTGGGTATGTTGAAAGAGTTTGAGCATGTCATCAAGGTGAAGGAGGGGTGCATTCCTGTGAAGCACAAACTGAGAGAGGTACCTTTGAGCGTAAGAGATAGTGTGAAGAGTGTGCTTAATAATTTACACAATGACGGTATCATAGAACCAATTGAGTCTTGTTAGAAATGGGGATCTCTAGTTGGCAGAGGTAGGTACCTCTGTCCAAATAGGGAGTTGATCAATCAATCAATCAATCATAGCATTTGTAGAGCGCACTAAATACCCGTGAGGGTCTCAAGGCGCTAGGGGGGAGGCACGCTGCTACTGTTCATAGAGCCAGGTTTTGAGGAGTCTCCTGAAGGGTAGGAGGTCTTCGGTCTGCCGATGGCGAATGGGGAGGGTGGTCCATGTCTTGGCAGCGAGGTGGGAGAATGATCTGTCACCAGCGGTCGCTCTTCAGATGCAGGGGACGGTGGCGAGGGCGTGGTCTGTGGAGCGGAGCTGGTGGGTGGGGGTTTTTGAGTTTGAGTCGACTGTTGAGGTATGCTGGTCCGGTGTCGTGGAGTGCCTTGTGTGCGTGGGTGAGGAGCTTGAAGGTTATCCTCTTGTTGATGGGGAGCCAGTGCAGGTCTCTCAGGTGGGGTGTGATGTGGCTGCTGCTGGGATGTTGAGGATCAGGCATGCGGAGGTGTCCTGGATGCGTTAGAGCCATTTCAGGAGTTTGGCCGGGGCTCCCGCATAGAGTGCTTTGCTGTAGTCCAGTCTACTGCTGATGAGGGCCTGGGTGACCGTCCTTCTAGTTTCGATGGGGATCCACTTGAAGATCCTGCGAAGCATGCTGAGGGTGTTGAAGCAGGAGGAGGAGACGGTGTTGATCTGCTTCGTCATGGAGAGGGTGGAGTCGAGGATAACCCTAGGTTGTGTGCGTGGTCGGTGGGTGTAGGGGGTGCTCCTTGTGCAGTCAGCCACCAGGAGTCGTCCCAGGTCGAGGAGGTGTAACCGATGATGAGGATCTCCGTCTTGTCCGAGTTCAGCTTTAGCCGGCTGTTTCTCATCCAGTCGGCGAAGGCCTTCATTCCTTCGTGGAGATGGGTTTTGGCAGTGTGGGGGTCGTTGGTGAGGGAGAGGATCAGCTGGGTGTCGTGGGTGTAGGAGATGATGTTGAGGTCGTGCCAACGGGTGACGTGGGCTAGCGGAGCCATGTAGACATTGAACAACGTGGGGCTGAGGGATGAGCCTTGGGGTACTTCGCAGATGATCTCGGTGGCTTCGGAGCAGAAGGGGGGAGGCAGACGCTCTGAGTTCTGCCGGAGGGGAAGGAAATTGTCCAGTGCCGACGGCACTGGGGGCAGCCCCGACGCCCACCGACCACGCTCGCAACCTGGGAATCATCCTCGACTCAATGCTCTCAATGACCAAGCAAGTCAACGCCGTCTCCTCCTCCTGCTTCAACACCCTCCGCATGCTCCACAAGATCTACAGATGGATCCCGACAGATACAAGAAAGACAGTCACCCAGGCCCTCGTCAGCAGCAGACTCGACTACGGAAATGCCCTATATGCGGTAGGGTACACAGACAAAATATCGAGATTTAAATTTCGAAATACAATTATATCGAAGTTTAAATATCGATGGGACATAATATAGAAGGTAAGTAATATCGACAGTCTTAATATCGATATTAGTATAATATCAGTAATTTCGAAGTTTGAAATATCAATGTCAATAATATGGAAATCAATAATTTCGATGTTACTAATATCGATTTTTAAATACATTTTGTGTATATTATGATGCATTTATTATGTTTTATTATGTAATTTTTAATGTAATTTAATTAAATATTGTCTTTTAGTATTGTAGCGGGTTGTGGGTTTATAGGGGAATAGGGTGGGAAGTAATTTAATAATAATCAATTAATTAATATATGTTTGTAAATATTTTTAATTAATAATTAATTGGTAATTAATTAATATTAATTAGTTAATTACATTATTTAAAGTAATTTTTTTTATATATATATTTTTAGTTATTGTTAATTAATTAATTGGGAAAAAATAATATTAATTATTAAATTTAATTAATTACAGCTAATGTGCTAATATATTTACTTTATTGTTATTGTTAATTAATAATTAATTGGTAATTAAATAATAGTAATTAATTTTGGGTAAAGGAGTATTTTTAGGGTTCAGGGTCAGTTTTGGGTTTTTGGGTAAAGGGGTATTTTTAGGGTTCAGGGTCAGTTTTGGGTTTTTGGGTAAAGGGGTATTTTTAGGGTTCAGGGTCAGTTATGGGTTTTTGGGTAAAGGGGTATTTTTAGGGTTCAGGGTCAGTTTTCAGTTCTTGGGTAAAGGGGTATTTTTAGGGTTCAGGGTCAGTTTTCAGTTTTTGGGTAAAGGGGTATTTTTAGGGTTCAGGGTCAGTTTTCAGTTTTTGGGTAAAGGGGTATTTTTTGGGTTCAGGGTCAGTTTTCAGTTTTTGGGTAAAGGGGTATTTTTAGGGTTCAGGGTCAGTTTTCAGTTTTTGGGTAAAGGGGTATTTTTAGGGTTCAGGGTCAGTTTTCAGTTTTTGGGTAAAGGGGTATTTTTAGGGTTCAGGGTCAGTTTTGGGTTTTTGGGTAAAGGGGTATTTTTAGGGTTCAGGGTCAGTTTTGGGTTTTTGGGGTACAGTCGTATAGGGTAAAAATAAAATAATTTTAAATTAAATCAATTAAATGAAATTAAAAAATATAAAATTACATTAAATTATTAAGTTTTTAATTTATTTTAAATGTATATGTATTAGTTTTAATTTTTTAATTATGTTTTAATATTTTTATTTGATATTTGTAACATTATATGTATTTTATAATTATTTTTACATTATTATTAATACATTTAAAAAAACGATATTTTTAATTTCGATATTTTTGTACTACGATATTAAATTTTCGATATTTTTGTACTTACCTTGTTAGGGATAGGATTCCTATATTTTTGACTTCGATATTTTTGTTCCGATATTTTTGTATTTCGATATTTTTGATTTCGATATCTTGTCAGACATTCATGCGGTAGACCCGACCAAGCTCATCAAACGACTACAACGCATCCAAAACGCCTCGGCACGACTGATCCTCGACATACCACGCCACGGCCACATCTCTCCCCACCTGAGAAACCTGCACTGGCTCCCCGTCAACAAGAGGATATCCTTCAAGCTCCTCACCCACGCACACAAGGCACTCCACAAGACCGGCCCAGCCTACCTCAACAGACGGCACTCCTTCTACATCCCCAACCGCCAGCTACGCTCCGCAGACCTCTCACTCGCCACTGTCCCGTGCATCCGAAGAACAACCACTGGTGGGAGCTCCTTCTCCCAGCTCGCCGCCAAGACATGGAACACCCTCCCACTGATCCTACGACAGACCCAAGACCTGCTGACCTTCAGGAGGATACTTAAGACATGGATGTTTGATCAGTAGCGCCTCCCGTCACCTTGAGACCCTCGCAGGTATGTAGTGCGCTTTACAAATTATTGATTGATTGATTGACAGCCTTTTCGATGACCTTCGCTAGGAATGGGAGCAGGGAGATGGGTCAAAAGTTTTTGAGGTCCTTGGGGTCCGCCTTGGGTTTCTTGAGTAAGGCGTTGATCTATGCGTGCTTCAAGCTCTCTGAGAAGGTCGCTGTCTCAAAGGAGATGTTGATGGTTTTCCGGAGGTGGGGGGCGGTGGTGCTGCTGGCTTTGTTAAAGATGTGGTTTGGGCAGGGTCTTCCGGGGATCAGGAGTGGACGGTGTTCATGATCTCAATGGTGTCCTCGTCTTTGATGTTGGTCCAGGCGAGCAGGCGGTTGGTGCGGGTGGTGGTTGTGTGAGCGGGGGTATCGGCGGTTGCCGGGGTGGTGATGGCGTCAATGCTGTCGTGGATGTCTGCGATCTTGCGATAGAAGAAGGTGGCCAGCAAGTCGCACAGGTCTTGGGACGGTGGGATGTTGTTGCTGTTGGACCTGGAGTTGGAGAGTTCCTTCACAATGCTGAAGAGCTCTTTGCTGTTGTGTGCATTGTTGTCTAGGCAGTCTTTGAAGGCGATCCCTTTGGCAGATCTGATGAGGTGGTGGTGTCGGCGGGTGGCGTTCCTCTGGGCTGTATAGCTTTCCTGTGTTCTGTCGTGGGTCTAGTTTTTTTCTAGTTTTCAGCAGGTTCGCTTGAAGGCCTGGAGGGCTTTGGTAAACCAGCTGGCTCTCTTGCTCATGTGGGTGTTAGAGGGTTTCTTGAGCGGGTGAGGGTGTTGGCGCAATCGTCGATCCATAGTCTGAGGCTGCAGGCTGCAGCGTCGGGGTCGTTCGGGTCTGCGGGTGGGCTGCGGGCGAGTGCGGTGGTTAGCTGGTCCTTGGTGACCTTGCTCCAGCTGTGACGAACAATCTGCTGGGTGCGGTGGTGTGTGGTGAATTTCCGGAAGATGAGAAGATGGGGTCGAGCGTGTGGCCGGGGAAGTGGGTGGGTGGCTTGATGAGTTGTCTGAGTCCGAGGTTTCCGAGGTTGTCGATCAGGATGGAGGAGTTGGAGTCGTCGTTGTTCTCGAGGTGGAAGTTCAGGTCCCCAAGGAGGATCTGTTCATTACTGCGGCCCCCAACGATGCCACAGTCTTGGCGCCTCGATGTGAGGCATTGCTCTGGTACATGTGTGGTTTCGTGCAGCCGCACAGCAGGCTTACGTCGGAATCGGTGCAGTGATCTCGGACTTCGTTACACTCGATGCGTCGTGCAGCAATTTCTCGAGCCACGGCAGGCGCTGCGATGGTTTTCTTTGGGGATGCATCAGAAACATGTGCAGGTGCAACACGCTTCTTCGATGTTGCGTCGATTTTCCAGCTCCCAGAGACAAACAGTCTCGAGAGGTCCTCAACAGCAGCAGGCACCTTTTTGCAGGTTGGAATTCTCAGCAAGGAAATTCAGGGGAGCTGGTGATGAAGTCTTTGTGTCTCTGAGACTTCAGAACAGGAGGCAAGCTAACAGCAAAACACAGGAGGTAGCAGCAAAAAAATGGAAAGGAGACCCACGTCAATAGTGCCAGGTCTAACACGTTCCACTCCAGCTGCAATGTGGGGAGAACTACCCACCTTCCGGGGAGTTTTCTTCACTAAAGAGGAAAAATCTGGACAGACCATCACCATTGGCATGTTCTGTACCAGGGCAGTGTTCCACCATAAAGTCCATCCCCTGTAGGGAAATGGACTACCTCAACAGCTTTGGATTCTTACCCCTCATTTGCATCAACCATCCGAGGGGCCTGTGGTCTGTCTGAACCCAGATGTAAGTCCCAAACAAGTATGGTCTCAGCTTCTTCAGTGCCCAGACCACAGCAAATGCCTCACGCTCAATCAAACTCCACCTCTGATCCCGTGGAAGTAACATTCCACTAATGAAGGCTACAGGTTGATCTAGGACCTCCTCATGTAGCTGTGAGAGCATAGCCCCCACACCATGCTCTGAAGCATCTGTCTGCACAATGAATTCTCTTGAGAAGTTGGGTGCTATTGGCACGGGTGCTGTGTACATGGCAGATTTCAGGGCATCAAGAGCCTTCTGGCAGGCGTCAGTCCAGTTCATTTTCCTGGACTGCTTCCTGGAAGTCAGCTCTGTCAAGGGGGAAATAATAGTGCCATACCCTTTGACAAATCTCCTTTAATACCCTGCGAATCCTAAAAAGTCTCTCCCCTCTGTCTGAGTCTTATGGGATTCCCAAGCCCAAATGATATCAATCTATGGCTGTAGGGGCGCCACCTAGCCGCAGCCTACCTGGTGTACCAAGTACACCACTGAACTCTGCCCGATCTGGCACTTGCTTGCCTTGATCGTACGGCCTGCCCTCCACAGCGCTTTCAACACTTCCCAGAGGTGGTGCATTTGTTCCTCCCAAGTGGCACTGAACACTGCAATGTCATCCAGGTGGGCGGCACTGAAATCCTCCACCCAACCAACACCTGGTAAACCAACCTCTGAAAGGTGGCAGGGGCATTCTTCATCTCAAAGGGCATCACCTGGAATTGGTAATGACCACTGGTGTGAAGAATGCTGACCTTTCGCTTGCCCAATCAGTCAAGGCGATCTGCCAGTACCCAGACGTTGAGTCAAATGTACTGAGGTACCGGGCAGCCCCCAACCAATCGATGAGCTCATCAGCTCTGGGGATGGGGGGGCGCGTCAGTCCTGTTGACTTAATTTAGCCCTCGATAGTCCACACAGAACCGGAGTTCTGGTGTGGCACTGGGTGCGGCTGCCTTCGGGACCAAGGCCACTGGGCTGGCCCAAGGGCTGTTAGAGGAGTCAATCACCCCTAATGCAAACATCTTGAAGACCTCCTCCTTGATGCAAGCTCTGAAGCTCTGACCCTGTCAGTCACTCTGCAAATCTTATGTTTTACTGGAGGACTGTTCCCAGTGTCCACATAATGGACGTGCCACTGAGTGGCAACGGGGGTCAGGGAGAACAGTTCAGAAAACGATCCCAGCAGTTAGCGACAGTCATTCTGCTGCTCAGGGATCAGGGCAGTAGAGAGGGTCACACCGGCCACGGACCCATCTTGCTCCTTTGCAGACAGGAGGTCAGGATGAGGCTCAGTCTCCTCTTCTATCCCAACATCTGTTGCTAGAAGCATGCCCACTTCGGACTTCTCCAGGTGGGGCTTCAGGCTGTTCACATGCAGGCCCCGCAAAGGGTTCCTGGGAAACTGCAAGTCCACCAAGTAGGTGACGTTGCTCTTGCACTCCACCACCTCAATTGGTCCAGTTCACTTATCTTGGAGCGCACAATGCTCCACTGGGGCCATGACCAAAACCTTCTGTCCAGGCTGAAACTCGATTAGTGTGGCATTCTGATCATACCAGCGTTTCATTTCCTCCTGCCTGGCTTTCAGGTTCGCATAGGCGAGTTGGCTGAAGCGCTTAGTCTGGTTTCTGAAGGCCAACATGTAGCTGTATACATCCTGGAGAGGTTAACTGGGAGCTTTCTCCCAGCCTTCTTTAACCAGACTCAGAGGTCCTCTTACAGGATGGCCGAACAGTAGCTCAAAGGGACTGAACCCTAAGGACTTCTGGGGCACCACTCTGTAAGCAAACAGCAGGCAAGGCAAGAGGACATCCCACGTATGCCTCATGGGTTCACCAAAACCCATAATCAAGCCTTTCAGGGTCCGGTCAAATCTCTCAACCAGTCCATTACTTTGGGGGTGGTAAGGAGTGGTGAACTTATAAGTTACACAGCACTCCTGCCACAAGGACTTCATACGTCGCTATGAAGTTGGTATCACGGTCAGACGCCACCTCTCTGGGGAACCCCACATGGGAGAAAATCCTCATCAATGCACGACACAGTCCGGAGAGGGATGGCTTCCGGGTACCGGGTGGCACGGTCTACCAAGACCAGGATGAACCTGTTGCCCATGACTATCTTGGGATCCAGAGGTCCCAGAATGTCAATGCCTACCCCGTTGAAGGGGCTGCTGACCACAAGGAAAGGTTGGAGAGGAGCCTCACACTTCCTCACACTCTTACCACTTGCCTGGCAAGTCTGGCAAGACCTACAGTGAGCATCAGAATGCTTGCGCATTTGGGGCCAGTAAAAGTGGGTGACAAGCCTTTCAAAGGTCTTGTCTTGCCCCAAATGTCCTGCCAAAGGCACATCATGAGCCATGCCCAGTAGGAAGGCCCTGAAGCACAGGGGTACCACCACATGGGCTGACAGGCTCCGCAACCTTAGGCTCGCTATACAGGAGACCTGCTGCCTGGTTTGCAGCCTGCTGCTGCAAATCAATGAGAAAAGGGCATGTCTGCTGCTTCTGGCAGAACTCCTCTCTGGTTGGCCCTCCTTCTTGCTGCCAATGGGTCAGCTCATGCAGATCCCTCAGTTCAGCCACTTGTTTCCCTGTAGGCTCCAGGACATTCCTCTCATGGTCTACCTCCTCCTGGACAGTGAGAACTTTGGGGGCCGGTTTCCCACGCCCCCTGCCTCTTTTCTTCCTGGCAGGCACCTGGGCCACTTATTCAGGCTAAAAAACTAGAAATCCTTTGGTCTGTTATAAAAGAAGAAGAAGACACTGACTATATATCACAGACTTAGCTGTGGGATAATCCCTTTAAGAACGGAATCCCTCACCCACCAAAGGTGGCATGCTTCATCATATGAGATTCTCCTCTCAGAGAAAAAACCTAGTTCCACTGTGTGTCAGGCTCCAGGTCCTCTTGAGTGCCCTTACCAGCTGCCATTGACTGAGTGTTCACACATGCCCACTAATGGCAGACCCAACATCTCCATATGAGACCTCCGCTCCACCTTCGCCCAAGGGGAACTGTCCAAATCATTGCCTAGCAGACAGTCAACAGGCATGACTGGCGTCACAGCTACTCTAAAGGTACTGGAGCCCCCCACTCCAAGGTAACCTGTGCCACTTTGCAGAGGCACTCTGAGTTGTCAGCAGCAACTACTGGTTAGAATGTGTTGGGGACCACCTGCTCTTCAGACACCAGCCGACAACTGACAGCTGTCACACTGGCTCTGATGTCTCTCTTAGCCTCCACACTATGGCCATTGATGCTCACCCACTGCCTGTGCTTTTTAGTGTTATCAGGCAGATGAGTCCTTGGGACCATCTCACTGTCTCCTAAAGAGACCAGGGACATCTCTGCTGGACCCCACCCACCTTGTGTACCCGGCTCCTCCCCCAAGGCTACCCTAGCCAGTTCCCAGGGGCGGTGCACCAGTGGGTGCAGTGGTAAACTGTTTGAAATACTTAGGATCTCCCCAGAAGTGGCCCACCTGATGACAGCTAAAACAGGTCTTGGGACCCTTCTGCACAGGCTTACCTGGCGGGACCCATGGCTTCTTTTCAGCGCGAGGCTGGGAACCCTTACCTTTGTTCCCTTGGGGGTTACTTTGGGGCCCTTTTTGGAACTCCTTTAGTTTACCTTTGTCCCCCGCACTCTTCTGCTGAGGACACTGCCCACTTTTGGTGGAGTCTCCCACAATACCTTTGTGGACCCTGGTACTGACCCAACAGTCTGCCTCCACAGCAAGCTTCCTGGGGTCAGTCAGCTTACTATCAATCAGGTGCTGGCGTAGCTCTTTAAAACAACTACTGGACAAGTGCTCCCATACAACCAAATCATAGAGCTCCTGCATGTCAGGGGGTCAGCTCATGCAGATCCCTCAGTTCAGCCACTTGTTTCGCTGTAGGCTCCAGGACATTCCTCTCATGGTCTACCTCCTCCTGGACAGTGGGAATTTTGGGTGCCGGTTTCCCACGCCCCCTGCCTCTTTTCTTCCTGGCAGGCACCTGGGCCACTTATTCAGGCTAAAAAACTAGAAATCCTTTGGTCTATTATAAAAGAAGAAGAAGACACTCACTATATCTCACAGACTTAGCTGTGGGATAATCCCTTTAAGAACGAAATCCCTCACCCACCAAAGGTGGCATGCTTCATCATTTGAGATTCTCCTCTCAGAGAAAAAACCTAGTTCCACTGTGTGTCAGGCTCCAGGTCCTCTTGAGTGCCCTTACCAGCTGCCATTGACTGAGTGTTCACACATGCCCACTAATGGCAGACCCAACATCTCCATATGAGACCTCCGCTCCACCTTCGCCCAAGGGGAACTGTCCAAATCATTGCCTAGCAGACAGTCAACAGGCATGACTGGCGTCACAGCTACTCTAAAGGTACTGGAGCCCCCCACTCCAAGGGAACCTGTGCCACTTTGCAGAGGCACTCTGAGGTGTCAGCGGCAACTACTGGATAGAATGTGTTGGGGACCACCTGCTCTTCAGACACCAGCCGACAACTGACAGCTGTCACACTGGCTCTGGTGTCTCTCAGAGCCTCCACACTATGGCCATTGATGCTCACCCACTGCCTGTGCTTTATAGTGTTATCAGGCAGATGAGTCCTTGGGACCATCTCACTGTCTCCTAAAGAGACCAGGGACATCTCTGTGGGACCCCACCCACCTTGTGAACCCGGCTCCTCCCCCAAGGCTAAACTAGCCAGTTCCCAGGGGCGGTGCACCAGTGGGTGCAGTGGTAAACTGTTTGAAATACTTAGGATCTCCCCAGAAGTGGCCCACCTGACGACAGCTAAAACAGGTTTGGGACCCTTCTGCACAGGCTTACCTGGCGGGACCCATGGCTTCTTTTCAGCGCGAGGCTGGAAACCCTTACCTTGGTTCCCTTGGGGGTTACTTTGGGGCCCTTTTTGGAACTCCTTTAGTTTACCCTTGTCCCCCGCACTCTTCTGCTGGGGACACTGCCCACTTTTGGTGGAGTCTCCCACAATACCTTTGTGGACCTTGGTACTGACCCAACAGTCTGCCTCCACAGCAAGCTTCCTGGGGTCAGTCAGCTTACTATCAATCAGGTGTTGGCGTAGCTTTTGAAAACAACTACTGGGCAAGTGCTCCCATACAACCAAATCATAGAGCTCCTGCAAGTCAGTTACCTTGCTACCCTTCACCCATCCATCCAGTGCTCTTCAAAAGTAAGATACATACTCCACCCAAGTGCTTAACTCCAGCTTCTTGCAGCTCCTAAATTTCTGCCTATAAAGCTCTGGGGTCAACCCATACCTGGCTATCAATGCTTCCTTCTTAGGAGCATTGGACATTTGATCCTCAGTGGGCCAAGCCATTAAGGTTTTCCTCCCTTCACCTATGAAGCGTTCCCACAACCCCGCTCCCCAATCTCACTCAGGGACCCAGTGGGACTTCATCGCTATCTCATAGGCCTTAAACTACTGCCCAATGTCCTTTGATGTATTTGATCACCTCTTTGGGGATGTATACTTTTTCTTCCCCAGGCACTGATGGTGTGCTGCCAACAGAGGGAGTGATCTCTAGGCTCTTTGCTTTCAGCTCTAGCTCCCTCAACACTCTTTCGTGCACTAAAAGCATCTTCTTTTCCTCCATGGCCAATTTCTTGCTCTCCAACTCCAACCTCTTTTTCTCTAAATCACCCTGGCTCCCCAGCTTGAGCTTAGCATGACCATTTCATGCATGTTACTTTTCTCCCTGTCCTCCAATTCCTCTGGAGACAGAATCCATGAAGACACACTGCTGCCTTCCCTTCCAGTTAGGCCCACTAGCCCATCCTGCTGCCCTTCTAAATGCTCCCCCTCCACCAAAGGCTCTTCTGTCTGCCCACTGCCATTCCTTGCTTCCAACCAGGCCCTCAGGGCATTTTGGAACTCCTCCTTCCTGGTGAGGCCTCTCGCAGAGATTTTAAATCTCTTGCAAATGGTTTTAAGTTGTGGCACAGTGTAGGTATCAACTCTCTCCACTTCAAATTAAATATCCACAGATGCAATGTATGCTGGTTTACTCATGATGAAAATTGGCAGTTCTCAGGTTGCAAAAAATTCCAAGGAAAAATTCTACCAAAATGTATGTGGTTGCATAATGGTCTGCACTCAATAGTAGTGTACACCAATCAATGTATGTAAATCACAAATGCAAGTCCAGATCCTCACGGCCGACCACCAATGTTAGAAATGGGGGTCTCTAGTTGGCAGAGGCAGGTACCTTTGTCCAAATAGGGACCCTTGCTTCTAGTCAGAGCAGGGGGATACACTCCTAAAATAACCCCTGCTCACCCCCTTGGCAGCTTGGCACGAGCAGACAGGCTTGTCTCAGAGGCAGTTTGTAAAACATTTGTGAACACATACAATAACACAGTGAAAACACTACAAATGGACACCTTACCAGTTTAGAAAAATATCTTTATCTAAACCAAAACAAGACCAAACAACAATACAGTATTCAAAATAAGACTTTCAAATGAAAGAAATAGTTCAGTTCAATGCAAGTTGTAAATTCAACACTTTTCTCAAAAGTACCTTAGATGCATCTCGCAAAGCAAAAATATAGCCGAAGGGAAGGTGATGCTTCTGTTCCTTACACTCAGGGTAGGTGATGCGTCTATTCCTTACTGTAGCTCAGGGGAGGTGATGCCTCGATTCCTTACTGCGCGGGGAGTTTATGAGTCTGTTTCTTGCTGCGGCACCCAATAATGAGACAGTCTTGGCGCCGCAATGCGTTGATCCGGTACAATGCGTGGGTTTGTGCAGCTGGACATCAAGCTTGTGTCTGAATCGGTGCAGCGATCTTGGACTTCGGAGAACGTTACACCCGATGCGTCGTGCAGAAATTTCCCGAGCTGCGGCAGGCACTGCGACTGTTTCTTCGGTGATGTTTCTGAAACAGGTGCAGATGCAACATGCTTCTTCGATGTTGCATCGATTTTCCATCTCCCAGCGACAAACAGTCTGTAGAGGTCCTAAACAGCAGCAGTCACCTCTTTGCAGGTTGGAATTCCCAGCAAGGTAATTCAGGGAAGCTGGTGGTGAAGTTTTTGTGTCCCTGAGACTTCGCTACAGGAGGCAAGCTCAGTTTCAAGCCCTTGGAGATCTTTTCTTCAAGCAGGTGACAAAGCAAACAGCAAAGTCCTTTTTCTCCTTTCCTTGGCAGCAACCAGCCACTGCAGTCCAACCCCAGACAGCAAACAGCACAGGAGCAGTATTCCTCCTCAGCTTATCCAGCTTTTCTCCTTGGCAAAGGTTCCTCTTGATTTCTCAGAAGTGATTTAAAGGTCTGGGGTCTGGGCCCCTCTTTTTATACACCAAAATCCTTTGTTCTCTGAAGGCAGGAAGTGTCTGCACCCAGCTAAAACCAGTTCTGTTGGGCACTTTGCAAGTGCACAACAACCTCCATTGTTAGCCCTGGCTCCTTACACACAACGCGGAGCGAAGCCGTCATTGTAGAAGGTAGGCACAGCCCTATTCAGGTGAAGGTGCTACTCCTCCCACCACTCCAAAATGCAGACCAGGCCTATTCAGCCCAACCCTGACTCATCAGATTTCTGGAGCTGCTGCCCTTCTCCAGCCCTGTCATCCAAAAGCCAGACATGCAATATGCAAACCTAGCAAAGGCACACTGGATGGTTAGGCAAGAAAATACCTACTTTCTAAGACTGGTATTATCAAACATAGAATGTGAAAATCACCCTCACTAAAAGATGCACTTTAACATTCTGAGTTCAAGCACGCTAAACTTTATTTTCAATCTTGTTACCAGGGTCAGTTATGTTTATAAGATGTTATAAACAAACTTCCCATTCTCTCCAATGGGAACAGATAGCTTTGCAATAGTGAAAAACGAACTTGGCAGTATTTCACAGTCAGTACATGCCACACACATCAGGGCATGTCCTACCATTCACATACAATGCACCCTGCCCACAGGGGTACCTTAGGGCTACCTTATGTGTGACTAATATGTAGAAAAGGGAAGGTACAGGGACTGGCAAGTGTGTGCACTTGCCAAGTCGACATGGCAGTCCCAGACTGCACACAGGCTCTGCAGTGGTAGGCCTGAGTCACATTTTACAAGCTGCTTCTGTGGGTGGCACAATCAGTGCTGCAAGCCCACCAGCAACATTTGATTTACAGGCCCTGGGCACACATAGTGCAATGTACTAGGGTCTGACAAGTACATCTTAAGCCAATCACGGAATCACTAATCCATAACAATATTTTACAAAGGGAGCACTTGCACTTTAGCACTGAACAGCAGTGCCCAAAGCATATCGACCAGCAAAAATGGATTCCTACACACTGCAAAACACAGGAGGTTGAGGCAAAAAAATGGAAGGGCGACCCACACCAATGGTGCCAGGTCTAACAAGTCTTCCTTATGGCTTTCACCCATTGTAGTGGCAAGGAGGAAGAATCATGAAATCAGAATATGCATTGATTTGAACCAAGCAATCTGGGTGGATGAGTATCTCCTACCCAAAATAGAGGAAATGATGTGTACATTGTCAGGAGCTAATGTGTTTTCAAAACTTGATCTAAGTTCTGCCTACTATCAGGTTTTTCTAGATACCTTACTGCATTCATAACACCTTATGGTAGATACCAGTTCTGCAGGATGCCTTTTAGTGTCGCCTCTGCTGCTGCGGTCTTTCAAAGAGTCATGAGTGAAGTTGTGAAGGGTTTGGATGGTGTGCTAGTTTTCCAGGACGATGGATTTGTTTTTGGTAAAGATGTTTCTGAACACCTCAAGAGAGTGAGTGCTATATTCGATGTTATGAATGAAAGAAGTCTCAAACTCAGGAAGGAAGGACAAATGTGTGTTTGGAGTGAGTGAAGTAGAATATTTGGGTCATGTGGTATCAGGCAAAGACATTGGTTCCAGGCCAGGATTGTTAGAGGCTATTGAAAAAGTACCTGTTACTGTAGATAAGAAACAGTTGAGGGCCTTTTTAGGAATGTGCGAAAACTGTTCAAAGTTTGTCGATAACTTATCAACCGCTGTTGAACCCCTGCTAGCTATTTTGAAAAAGAATGTCAAGTTTGTGTGGGCTGAGTCATGGATGGCGGCTTTTAAAAAGATCAGAGGAGGTTTAGCCAATGCTCCTTTGTTAAGTTCATCTATACCTGGTGAAACTCTAATTATAACTGTAGATACTAGTTCAGTTGGCCTCTGAGCTGTGTTGTCTCAGGGTGTGGGTGATTGAGCTTGCACTGTGTTTTTTTTCCTGCATGCTCAAACCCACTGAAAGAAAGTATTCTGTTATTGAGCGTGAAATGCTTGCATGTGTCTGGGCAGTTGAACATTTTAAAACCTATGTATGAGGGTACCGGATTCAAATTAATGTCAGATCACAAAAAATTGAGTTCTATTTTAAGTGGTATGAATGTTCACTCTTCAAAGGCTACTGCTAGATTGGTGAGGCTAAGTGTCAAGCTTTTAGAGTACAATTTCTTGGTGGAATATATTCCAGGAGGCAAGAATAAGAAGGCAGACTGTTTATCTAGGCTGCCTATTGCTTGCCAGGAAGAAGCACTGGAAGATCAGGACCATGGTGAGTGTTTAGTGGCTAATGTCTTTTATCTGCAAGTCAAGTGTGTTAGTGAAAGAGAGTGAAGATCTGGTATTAGGAAAACTTCTGGAGTTCACTAGGAATGGATGGCCATGGGAAGGTTGTCTGTAAGGTTCATTCTGAACTTTCTTTGAAAGACAAATTGCTGTTCAGAATGGACAAATTAGTACCTCCATGGGTTATCAGACAAAAACGTATTGACATCAGCCATGAAGATCATCTGGGTATGATGATGAAGAGGAGGTTAAGGGAGGTCTTCTGGTGGCCTAGGATGAACCAAGATGTGAAAGAAAGAGTTGCTAGGTGCTTCAATTGCGGGGAAAATGAAAAAGGGCTTAGGTGTGTCACGCCGACTATGATCATCACTGAAGTTCCTCGGAAGATGTGGAAAAGGGTGAGTATTGATTTTCTTGGAATGTT
This sequence comes from Lissotriton vulgaris, assembly GCF_964263255.1. Lineage (NCBI taxonomy): Eukaryota > Metazoa > Chordata > Amphibia > Caudata > Salamandridae > Lissotriton > Lissotriton vulgaris. The sequence continues at coordinate 459,472,799 of NC_141687.1, forward strand.
TCCGGTTCTGACGCCTGCTCAGAGGTTTACAATAGTATTGGTTGATCATCTGTCCAAGTGGCTCGAAGAAAAGTTTATTTGTGAACCTAATGCCTAGAATGTCATCAGTTTTCTTACTGATGTTTTTGCAAGGGAAGTATTTCCATTAGAGCTGTTGTGTGACAATGGTGTGCAATCTGTTTCTTCAGGAATGGAGGAGTTTTTGGAAGGGGCTGGTATCAAACATAAAGGATGCAGGCTTTACTATCCCCATGCAAATGGCCAAGTTGAGAGAGCTAATATAATGATTTCAAACTGTGTAAGAGGGGCTGTGCTTGGAGGTGTTAATGTGGTTGATTCTGTGAGAGCCATGCTTTGGTCAGATCGCAATACCCCCATAGTGTGACTGGAATTTCACCTTTTACTGCTTTGGGAGGCAGGGGTTCTCAAGATCTGCTGAGGCCTGCCTGGTTCAACAACTTGGCCATTGAGAAATCTGCAGAATTTGGGGCACATGACATTGAGATGGCGAGAAACAGAATCTAAAATAGTCAGATTAGGAGTAAGCAGCGCTATGATGTCATAGGAGGGACAAATAATGTGTTTTTAGAATGGGATGATTTTGTGCGAGTGAAACTACCAGAGGCAAGGAGGATCAAGGGGAAGTTGAGTTATGGTCCTGTGCACTGTGTGGAAGAAGGGAGTAAGGACGGTGTGCTGTGAAATTGCAGAATGGCTAGTGGTGGAAATTGTGCCAGAGTAGTTAAAGTAAGGGGGTTTGAGATAGTAAGTAGTGATTCCATAGAGACTAAGGTAAACAGTTGCCCATTTCTGTTGTCTTCTATGTTAAAGAGACGGGTGAGCATAGCCCCTAGTTGACTCAAGGATTAGGCAACATTTTAAATGCTTTGTTTTTTTATTGTGCACTGTGTTATGTGCTCTGTTCTTTTGTTCCAGGTTCTAGTGTTATGACATTGTTGGGGGCTTTTATCTTTTTTCTTTTGTTATATTAAAACAGGGGGAGGTGTGTTGAGTCATGCATCATCTGTGGCGAGAGCTGGGGGCTTGTGTCAGCCGATTCGTGGTGTTCCCACCTGATGCATGTTATTGTGCTTTAAAATGTGTAATTTAACCTTTTCTGTGGGTGGGAATGTTTGTCTTTCTGTACTAGGTTTTTGAAGAAAGCGTTTTCGTTTTTTGAAGTTTTGCTTTTTTTTGCAAAGGAAGTGTGTTTTACTGGTTTCAACTAATGTTTTTTTGCCACTTTCTTTATGATTCGGGTTTCCTGGAGCGTTTTTTCGACTTTTTTAACGTTTTCGGGTTTTTCATGGTTTGGGGATTATCGATTTTTCATGGATATTCGATGGCTTTGGCACAGTTGTATTTTTCCATTTTGTTGGGGTTTATTATTTTTTTCCATGGATTTATGACTATCTGGATTGTTTTTGAGAAGTGGATTGTCGATGTGCATCTTTGATAAAGGTAAGTTATTTTAAATATATTTTATTTGGGGTGGGTAAAAGTGTAATTTTTGATTGTTGGTGTTTTGTTATGTAAATATTTTGTCTATATATTTAAGAAAAATTATATATATTTTAGACAAAATAATTATTCATTTTTTAAAATGAAAAGTGTTTGTTAATATTTTAGAGATATTTTGGCTTGTTTTTAATTTAAGAAGTTTTACTTTTTAGATTAGGGTTTTGGCAATCATTCTTAAGTACTCTAGTCCTTTTGTTGTTGGATAAAGTTAGACTTGTTGTTGTAAATATTGGTACATTTGAGTAGTTTGTCGTGATAATTTGGGTTTTAATTGTAAGACAGATTGTTCCATTCTTAGTTCTTGAAAGCTTTGCTCTTTTTGGATTGCTATTAGGAGTTTGTGTAGGGTAGGAGTAGTTTGGCCTGTTGAAGATAGGAAGGCATTATGCGTTGTTAGTTTTAGCTTCTTGGTTTAGGGTTGATAGATAGACATTCCACCAAGGGATTTGGAACTTTGGTTGTCGTCTGTGGCCTGATGTGTGTAGTCTCCCCACCCAGGTGTCCCCAAAATAGTCTAAAAGGGGAGCTAGTTTGTGTTCATTTTTGGTGTAGAATGGACTTTCTATTAGTATGTTGTAGTGCTCAGCTACATCTGTGACTGGAATGTATGCTAGGGCTATTAGGTGTTTTATTTGGTATGCAAATGTCATGTTGGTTGAATAATCAACACTTAGGGGCTCATTTAGATCGTGGACGGACTTGCGTCTGCCCGTGAGCCCTGAATAGGAGGGAACGTCCGCATGTGCTGCGGCGTTCCCTCCTGTGCAATTAGGATGTGACTGCCACCCTGGCGGTCACATCCTCTACATTTAACATTGCGGCGGGTGCGGCTTCAAGCTGCACCCGCCGCAATGTTAAAAAGGCATGCATTGCAGTTACATGCAGAAAGCGGCAGGCACTGCGCGATGTCTGCCGCTTTCTGCATGTAAATGCAGGGGGGTACCATAGGTACCCCCCATGTGCACCCCCACCCAACCTTCACCCAGCGGAAAAGCAAGTTTTAGAAGCCATCCTAATATGTCTGGCGTGGTCTGAGAGACACCACCACCATATTAGAGCTTTTCCGCCGCGGTTGTAAGCCGACCGCGGCGGAAAAGCAGCGGACTGAAACCAAGACCCACCAGCCATCCTAATGTGGCGGTGGGTCTTTGGTGGGTCCGCAGCGGTTTTCCCGCATCCTCCGGGCCGGCGGTGGCTTCCTCCGGCCCGGAGGATGTGGGAAAACCGGGATCATAATGGGCCCTTAGTGTTGATTTTTGTAAATGTCTCCATAGACATTGATTGAAGTTGAAGTAACATCCTTGTATGGATGTGTTAGGGTATATTTTAAGGATGGTATTTATCATAGCTTGTTCAAAGTCAATGATTATTTTTAGGGGAAAGAAGTCTGATGTTTCTTCTTTAATTTTGTTCAACATTTCTGTGTATGTTGAAGTTTGTTTGTTTGGCAACAAACAATAGATAAATGGAATGCAGGTGTTATGGTATTGTCCATGTATTGTATATAATTGGTAGAATGGTTTGGGACATATGCTAAAGGTGCCATCCATCATCCATGTTAGGCTTTGTTTCAATTTGTTTATATTGTTTATTGTAGAAAACATAATTATTCTTTTATCTTTATTGTTGTTATCATAAAAGATAAAAGGTTCATCATTATGAGTTATGGTAAGGTCAGGGGGAATTATTATCTCTTCAAAGGTTTTAGTTGTTGGTATTGTTGGTCTTGTAGATTTTTTAGTTCTAGTTATAGTTCTTTTTATAGAAGCTATTGTTGATAGTTGACCTCTAGCTTCTCTAGGGACTTTAGGAAGTATTTCTTTAAGTATTACGTTTGTTGGTAGTTCTGAGGTGCTGCTTAATTCTTTACTATTTTCCATAGTAGATCTAACTTCTATTTCTGTTAGATTAGGGGGATGATTGTGTTCAGTAGTATTTATCACACTTGTTTCCCTAGTTGTGGCACCACCATAACATTTATTACTGTAATACTTTGTACATTTCCAATTTACTTTAAGGTCTTTTTGTTTCTCTTGAGTATAAATATACCCATATAGCATAACAGAAATTTGCCTTTTTGAGATGTAATACATTTTGCATCTTCAGTCATTGTGGATTTCTTATTGCTAGAAAAAATATATAAAATATTATATGTAAATGTTTACATTTTTAGTCATTAGTCATAGTATATGCATTTTTAATATATACTTACAAATTATATTTTAGTACACTTTGCATGTAGATTTGTTCTTGTTGATGCTCTTTTGTATGTTAGTGACCTGTTGAAAAAAAGTGAATTATATTTTAGTTCATGCAAAAATGTTACATTGGTTTTAGCAGTTTGTAGGAGTTAATATTTGGTGACTAGCATATTAAATTTATTTTTTAAGCATTTAATAAAAGTATATAAGAAAATGGACAATATGTTTCATTAAGTTAACTTCAGAGTTTGTTAAATATTAAGCATTATTAGTAGTATTTGTTCTTTTTAATATATACTTACCAAGTGTTGTTTCTTTGCACTTCAATGTAGATGTTCTTGTAAAATGTTTCTGCTTAATTTATTCAGTTGGCTGTTGAAAGAAAGTGATATGTATTTTATGTTTTGCATTTTATTTTGATATACATTAAGCATTTCTTAAATACTAAATTTATTTCGTTTGGAATTTAGAAAAGTTTTCACATTTAGAGGAAATATTAAAAATCTGAATGGCATTTGTTTCATTCTTGGAACATTTTAGCTGTTTAGTTGTCTTTTATTTAGTTTTTAAGGAATTGGAATAGTATACTTACTGTTAAGATTAGTTGTGTTTTGTAGGTAGAAATTGTTCTTCTATTTATTTTGTAGTTGGGTCTGTTGTGGCTATATAGAGAGATAAAAATATAAATTAGTATTTATGTTTTGAAGATGATAGGCAGGTTTCAAGTAAATAGTTTATTTCTAAGGTTTGATTTACTTACTTTTAGATAATGGTTGTTGTGTCATTTTCAAAGTAGTCTTAAAGTTGTAGCAGAACTGGTCATGTTTCTCCTTGTTTGTTTTTTGGAAGGTGTGAGAGTTTTCAGTTTAGTTCTTTATATAGTGAGTATTTAACTAGTTCTTGATTTTGATTGGTTAATTATATTTAAATGTGTTTCTATTGGTTAGTTTGAATTTTTTTCATGTAGATAATTATTTAAATAGTATGTGATTTAGTAGCGTCAAAATTTGCTGTGTTTTTCTCATTTTATCAGAGGGCTTTGTAAGGTATGTTGTTTTAGAAAAGGTATTATATTGTTTAGAATTGTTTTATAAATTAAGTGTGTTTATTAAAAAAGTTTTACTTTATTTAGTATGCTTATTTATCTTCATTGAGAATTTCTCGTTTTAGTTGAACTTGTTATGTATATAAAATTTTTTATGAGTGTGTATTTTAATATTTATGATTATAGAGTGTAAATAAAGCATGTATTTGTATTTTTTAGCTGTCGATATTTATGTATAGTCGATAAAATTGATGTCTATATTTTTGTTTCCTATATTTTTGATATGTGCTATATTTATTTAAGAATGTCGATATAATTGATTTCGACATGTGTGCTAATGATTTTTTTGTGTTCGATATTTGTGTTTAACGATATTGTTAACTCAATATTTATGTTGTTTGTTAGTTAAATATAGGAGGTCGATGTATTTGTTATCGATATTTAGTACTCGATAATTTTGTAAGTCGAATTTTTTGTTTTCGGTGTTTTGTCATAGATTCGCTCTGTGAATTTTGTTAATAAGCCTTTCAGACAATCATCCAGGCCTTTCAGACAATCATCCAGGAAACCCACCATTTGCTATAGGAGTGGCTCAAGAGGTCATCTTGGCAATTCCCCTAATTGTCCTGCATCTGGTAAAAAAATGTTCCTCGTGCAAAAAAAATGGTCACTTTCCATCTGTGTACAGAAGTGGCAAAAGATTTACTAGAGTTAATAACATTGAATTTAATGAGAATCTAGAGTTGTGTTCAACCAGACTTAACAATGTATTATTGTTCATTGAATGTGATTCTGTTGATTTATCCAAAGTCAAATGTCCTTGGTGTGAGTGAATGGTTGGTACAATTCCTTTACAAGTCACAGCAGACTCAGGTTCACCGAACACTATTTTGTCAGATCTAACATTCCATGCAAATTGGGGTAGCAGTGTGTCTCTTTGCCAATCTGATGTCAATCCTTAAGCTTACATTGAGAAAGATTTAGATATGTTAGGGTACTTTCATTCCAAGATCGAATGCCTTGGTAGACACAACTTCACAAAAGTCTATGTTGCCCTCAAATGCAGAAATATTTTGGGTTGGTTGGATCAAGCCAAGATGGGGTTAATTCTCAAACCTGGTTCAGATCAACCCATTGCTTTAGGAGATATTCCACATGATTATTACACTAGTCACAAACATGAAAACATTAATATTGCTGACTTGTCAGTATCCAATCATAAAGTCGATAATCTACTCAATCAATTTCCCAACGTCTTCCAGAACAAAGTTGGCACAGTTTTGGGCTTCAAGCATGAAATTCGCCACAAGCCCAATGCACAACCAGTTGGCCACAAAGTTCGGCCTCTTCCCTTGAGTGCAAGGGATGAATTAAAGAAAGTTTTGAAAAACGTGTGCGATAGAGGCGATTATTACACCTTGCGATTCATCCGAATCGGTCTTCCCCATATTTTTAGTGGGCAAAAAGTGAGGCGAGGTTAGATTATGCACCGACTTACGCTCCCCAAACAATAATATAGTCGTGGATTGCCATCCATTACCCAAAATTTAAGATCTACTAGCTAATTTGGGTGGGGCAAGTATTTCTCCCTTTTAGACCTCAAGTCCGTGTATCATCAAATCCCTTTGTCTGAAGAATTAACAACTTTTGTAACGCCATTCGGAGTTTACAAATAGTTGACACTTCCCTTTGGTTTAGCCTCAGCAGCTAGCATATTCCAAAAATGAATGGATAATTTACTACAAAACATTCCTGGGGTACAAGCCTACCAGGATGACATTTTAATTTTTGCCAGCAATATTTTGGAACATAATCAGATCCTTGTTAAGGTGTTAGGAGTCTTGGAGAAAGCTAGAATGGCGTTTAAGCACGACAAATGCAAATTTGCTGTCAAAGAATTGGACTATTTGTATCATACACTGTCACCCAACGGCATAAAACCCAAGTTTTCATTAATAAAAGCCACGTCTCCCAACAATAGGAATTCCCTTCGTTCAAACCTGGGTCTGGCAGAGTACTATCCCAGATTTTGTACATGGCTATGCCCAAATTGTCGAACCATTTACGGCCCTTCTGAGAAAACGAATAAAGTTCACTTGGTCAGATAACTTACAAAAAGTCTTTGGGCATGTAAAGAAACTCATTGAGGACTCACCAGCCCTACATAATTTTTTCTGATGGTTTGAATTGTTTTATTACCGTTGATGCCAGCCTTACTGGTTTGGGAGCTGTCCGAGGACAATGGGGGGAAGGCAAAGAACATACTGTTGCTTTTGCATCCAGAACGCTTCAACCAGCAGAAACTAGGTGTAGTACAATCGAAAGAGAGGCCCTAGTTTGCGTTTGGGCCATACAGAAATTCAAACCATATATTTGGGGTCGTGAATTCGAAATCTATATGGACCACAAATCACTCATGCACATGCTTTCAGACAGCAAGACTTGTTTGACTGCTGTCAAAACTTCATGAATTCCACTTTATTATCAAACATATTTGTGGCGGCAAAAATTTTAGGGCAGATTGCCTTTCAAGAATGTCTTTAAGTGAAAATTCTGTTGTTGACGATGATATTGAATGTGTTGTTGCTGCAATTGATGCTATTGCTGAATGTCCACCCATTTCTGAAACCGAATGGAATTCAGCGTACAACAATGATGTCACACTTTCTAAGGTTAAATCTTTTATTGTGAACAAATGGCCTGAACGTAGGACTCTTTCTCCAGACTTAAAAGTCTTTGCAACTGTATCTGAAGAACTCTCTTTAGTCAACAACATGATCATGTGCCACGATTTATTTGTTCCACCTGAGTCCTTGCCTGATCTAATCATTTGCTGAGCTTATCAAGGACACATGGGTGTTGTCAAAACATATCAACGCATCAAACAGTTCTACTGGCGGCCCTCCATGGATTCCCACATCAGATAAATGATTGACAATTGCACTCAATGTCTCCTCTCCGACAAACATTGGAAGACTCTTTCCACTCCGTTGCACCCTGTACCACTCCCCGTAGGTCTTTGGGACAAAGTAGGATTGGACTTTTCTAATCCTTATGATATTTTACTAATTGAAAACAAATATCTGATTGTATTGATTGACTACCATACCAAGTGGCTGTACTGTTCTGTAATGCAGCGTCAACTGATAACGCTATCAAATTTTTGCAAACTGTATTTGATGCTGAAGGTTTCCCCAAAACTATTGTTACTGACAACGGGACACACTTTGTCTCACAAAGGATGTGTTCTTTTCTCAAAATCCATGACATCTCCCACTTTAAGTTTGCGTTGTACTCTCCCTCATCTAACGGTTTGGTCGAGAGATGCATTCGAATCATCAAGGAGGGCCAACAGACAGCAATCTATGCTAGATTAGATCCTTTGTCCTTTGTACATGACAAAGTTTGGGCATATAAGACCACCTCACATGCCACCACTGGCATTGTACCATTTACTTTGCTTAGAAAAAGAAAGGTGCATACACATATCAATCCCAGTTGGTTGCATAAAAATTGTAGTTTTTCACTTAGGTCTGACTCCATCCAAGAACATGTTAAAGTAAAACAGAATGCCATGAAATCATGCTTTGATGTGGATAAACATTCCTTAGACCAGTCCTTACAAAGAGGGGATTGGGTACTCATCAAAAACCTGAAAAAAGTGCCCAAATGATACTCAAAGTTCTCTTCTCCAACGTTTGTTACACAAGTCAGTAGAGGCTCTGCTCTTCTTGATAACAAAGTGTGGTGGAATAAGAGGGCTCTTGTTAAGGTATCTCCTTTTCAGACTGATGTCATTAGAAAACATACCACTTCAGAGTCAGAACATTGCTACTGGTTTGCCTTGTCTCACGAGAAATCATCCCCCAATTGCGTTTTGGAACCAGCTGAAATGCAACTCACCCAACCCATTGCCACTGACAATAGTGCTTTGTCTATAGTGTCTCCAAAACCCAAGCTATCCAGTCCAGTACCACAGACAATAGTGAATGGTCTGAGACGTCGTCAAAAAGGGCATCACGTCGCAAACAAATTTCTTGCAAATTGAGAGACTTTGTTTTGGAATAGTAGCATGCTTTTTGTTGGCTTTGCCTTGCATGCATATTTCTTTTTGTCTTTACCTTTGTACTTACTTCCTTATTTTGTTGCCCTCTAAAGAGGGGAAGATGTTATAGAGTTACATTACTGTCTATTTTACAATGTTGTGCTGCGAGTCACGTGTCACCACCAACTCGTACTGTTTGTTTCTTACGCCATGGCCAGCATTCCAGAGCGTGGCATTTCAGCTATGAAGATTCCTTAGCAACTCCACTTTGGACGTTGGATTCTTCACGGCTGGACGGCTCCGGTCGTGGGTGTTAAGTTACTGCAATAAACTATGCTTTCAACAAAAGCCTACATTGTCTAGTACTTAATAGATATGCCTGCAGTTTGCCACAATGAGTTACATGACATACAGTTGAACCTCCCAATTTAAAATTTTTTGTTGCTCTTGTTTCAGGGGTTAAGGAAACTGATTAATGTCAAAGGGTGGGAGCATTGTTGGGGGGCATGCCCCGACACTAGTTATTTAATCTACAAGCAATAGTGTGCATGCATAGGGCCTCATATCTTCACAAATATATGACGGCCACCTCATGCACTTCTTTTTTGGAGATCAAAAGCCAGAGCGTACCAGTTTTCCATTCTTCCATTTCCAGAATGATGACACTAACCTTGTACCTTGCAGTATTCTTTCTAGCCCTCTGAAATAATAAAAAATTATGACTGGACAATTCTGTATTTTCCAGAATACATAGGCTCACTATACAAGTAATTAGGAAAGTCTCCTTTGTCAGAATTAAGTTCAGTTTCATGACGATCATAGACCAAAGGCCTGTTTCCTGGCACCTTCCCATAAAGTATGTAGGAAAGTGGCCTCGTCCATGCTGCATCTTTGTCTAGGACAAGTTTCATTCACTAAAGTTCACAAACGTTTGGTCCAACTATAACAGCCCAAAGAATGATTTAAAGCTGTATTAACCTAAGGCTATCTCTAATTGTTCCTAGCTGGGGTACGTATGGGCCTCCTCCCATTCAGGTTTCCCCAGGTCCTCGAGATACACATCTTATTTTCTTCAAAGGTGTCTTGGCCAATAAGGCATGTTGGATTAGTGTGAGCCCCATAACTAGTTGACAGAAAACACTCTGGCCCCAGTAGTGTAGCTGTGAGGTAATTCATCCTCATGTACTTTATATTTTGCCAGGTCGTGCCAGATCTGTAAATATCCGTAAACCACTCCATCATTTATGTCAAAGTCAGTTTGAATTTTCAAATACATCTTCGTGTTTGTAGGTCCACCCAGGTTGCCCAGATGGCTGTCCAATCATATCTATTTTTTGAAGCGATGTAAAGTAGCAACTTCCCCCAGTGTACAACCAACCACAATTATCTTCATGGCGAACCTCCAATCCCCAAAACAGTCTATGCTGTGGACGGCTAACTTCTTGTAATAAGAGATATTGTATTGTAATTGCATTTATATTGCACTAATATAGCACTTACTACACATAGAGGGCTGAATACAAACCCAAAGTTAGTGGTTATGCATTATTGTTGGGAATGTATGTAAATGTTATAGGGCTAGTATTGTGCTCTGAGGAAACTGAAGCATTTCTTCCAGTTTAAACTGGTGGATTAATTTAATAGGATTAGGTGCAATTATTAGAGGGAGTTCATGCCAGATGAAAAGAAATGGGATACGTAAGTATGGTGCAGGAGGTTAGATAGTGTGGGACTGCAAGGAGAGGAGAAATTGTGGTTTAGTGGAATGAGTATATAGGTGAGAACAAGTTAGGAATTGTAGGAATGGGTACACAAAAGGAGAGTTTATGATTTGCAAGAAGGGGTATAATTAGTTTACTGAAGTATAGTAGAGAGTAAGGCAGCAGAAGTGATAGAGTAATATACTGGCAGACAGAGGATAGAGTGCAAGTTGAGTATCATTCAAAAAGAAAGGTAGAAGGGTGAACAGTTCCTTTCTGTAAATCAGGCCCATTTTTTATTTGGGGTTTTTGGAATATTGAGTTAGGATGCAATCTCAGGAATTATAAAGAGTAGGAAGAGTAGAAAGAAAGGGTGAAAGTTATGTACCTGTGGGCAGGATATAAGTAGGTTGTATCTTAGATTGTTCCATTTGGCTGTTGATTATGCTGATACAGGCTGTCTGTTTTTAGGTCTCGCCTAGCGTTGCAGCGCGCATTCGCTGCTCGCTCTGCGAGACATATTGTGTTAGATGAGATTTCAGAAGGGGGCTTGAAGCCCCGCCAAATGTGTGTTTACTTGTGTGGTTTGTGGTTTTGTTTCTGGTGTGTGTCCGTGATGGTCCATATGTACGTGTAGTTAATGTGTGTGTTGTGTGGCGTGTGGGTGCATGGTGTTTGTGCGTGTGTTTGCATGTGTCCGTGTGCATGTATGAGTCTGTACAGATTGAGACTGTACGTGTATCATCACTAATTACTACAGTGATCTCAACCTGACGATAGTTCCTCACCTCGCGCTCCGTGACGTCAAGTGGCTTACCGCTGCCTTGTAAATAAGGCAAAGTCCCTATCGCCACGGAAACATTACAAAAAGTGATGTTCCCGTGGTGATAGGGGTTTATACATATGTCCCCAGGTGTCCACAATATACAGCAAGATATTGTCAGCATGGAATGATATCCTGTTGTCCCTTCTTCCAGCCCCATGAAAACCTTTAATATGTGAGTATGCAAGGGCCAACATAATAGTAGTCAGGGGGTATTGCGAATTGGAGCTGGAAGAGAGGACAGCTCTGCCTAGTCCTCCAGTCAAGCACAAGTATAGGTGAGTATCCTGTTGACTGTAACTAGCTCTATGGAGTACATATAGCAAGGGTCTTCCAACCTCTTCTACCCTGAGAGCTAACTCATCCAGAACTACTAGCAAACATAATAACTGTGGCTGTAGTTACCACATTAGACATGATCATCTGATTATTTTCAGTTAGGTCGCACTTCCACGTAATATCCTGCAGTTGCACAACTTAGCTACTTGACTGTTCTTTCCCAGATCAGATCTTGCATACACAGTGTGAATTGGAGCACCGTGGCCACTTCACCAAGTGGCTTTGCTACATGTAAGTTGGTTAAATTACAGATTTCATGCTGTCGGTAACAATATGTATTGAGCATGGGACTGTATGATTGGTTTGGTTTGCTGCAAATTCTAGGTTCTGCAACTTAGCTGTGCAGACCTCTGTGCTCTCTAGGAGTCAGCTCTACTACACTCCATATAATCTGTATTATGTACAAGCTGGCCTCCCTGTCCAAGAGTTGCCTACTGACAGCTGGTGAGCTTCTGGCTTAAAGCACATTCTTACCAAGATTTCCAAGAGGAAATCACATTCAACTGAAGGCCCTCTCCTCGATCAAAGACAGTCTTTGCAAGAGGCTCTGTAACTTCCTCTGCTTAGTCCAGGCAGCTATAGAGATGATTGAAGTTTATTTTTGTGACTCCATGAGGCATTAAGATGCATTGATTTGAGTAACCCAGGGAAGAGTCCATGGCAGCAGCTGATTCACAAGAACTTTGGGAAAGATCCTGATTTCAGTGTTGAGAAATGGGTTACAAAATAAGAGACAGAATGATATACAAATAGGCTCCTATTGAGGAGTCTTTCTATGCCATATCTAGCCGACACCTGTTCATGCACCTAGAGCTTGACATTGTGTATCTGCAAAACAGAATAAAATATGCCCATTTGCTTTTGTGGGTGCCTGTGTGGTCCAATACATTTTTCTTCAATTTTGTCAGAAAGACTTAACTTGGACACCCTAATGTTAACCCCATGTCTGGATTTCAGATCACTAACAAAATATTGAGGTAAACAATATCATTTGGCACAAATGTCATGTCAAAAATATTGCTTACCAAAATATTGTGTCCCTATACTTATAATGGTACAAAATATCCCAAAAAATATTCTTGGTACTTATATTGTCAGAAAATATACAAAAAACTATTTTTAGTATAAATAGAGTTTAAAGTAGTAAATATTAAATATTTTGATACATAATTTAATATAATGTAAATGAAATAAATTCCACTAATATTCAATACTATGTATATAAAGTTATATGAACACAGAAACAAATGTGCCTATAAATATATATATGTAAATGTTTGTATTCATATACATATATTTATAAAGTGTAACAATTAATAACATTATTTATTTTACATTATAATACTTTTTTATATTTACATTTTATTATGTTACATTTGTTAGTTTAAAGTTTTGGACTTGGAGAGGTAAGATTTGCTATTCCCACTCCAGTCTGTGCTACAGTAGGGAAAGCGTTGGACTTCAGACGGGTAAAATTTACTATTCCCAATCCAGTCTGTTCAACAGTAGGGAAAGTGTTGGACTTCAGAGGGGTTACATTTACTACCTTCACACCAGTCTGTACAACAGTGGGGAAAGCATTGGACTTCGGAGGAGTAAGATTTACTACTTCCACTCTAGTTTGTATTACAGTAGGGAAAGTGTTGGACTTTGGAGGGGTTAAATTTACTATTCTCACTCCAGGCTATGCAACAATATTTTTTGCAACTGTATTATTAAAAATATTATTAACAACAACAATGTTCTTAAACACGATATTACTTACCTAAACAAATTATATTACTGGCAATGACATTTCTGCATCACAATATTTTTGTATCACAGTATTTGTTTCTGATACTTCTATCTCCCAATATGAAATACTCAGTATTTTTTCCAAGCAACTGGATTTCATCAAAGTGAAAGTAGCCTCAGCCTAATAGTTTTTTCTTTTCTTATAAATCTGGAGAGGGTGGCTGTATAATATAAATAGGGCTCCCGGTTTTCCGTTTAAACAGATTTTTACATATAAATACAGACCGAAAACAAGTTTTCCTTTATCTGTATTTATATAAAAAAACGGGAAAATACTAGTACATTTTGCAACCATCTGCTGTCTCCCCCTCCTTAGAGGGTTAAGAGGTGTCAGCCCGGGCTGAGACAGCTTCCTGGGCAAACACTGAGCTGCACCCGAGTACTTCACAGGTGTTTAATAAAAAACGTTTACTTGTTAATGAGGCTTTGTTGTTCTTTCACCCCTTAGCCCCTGCCTCTTCACTCTGCTGATTGCACTAGCACCTGTCTTTTCCTTACAGACTGGGTTTTACAAGGGCAGCCTACGATGCGCGCACATACAGGTAATAATGTTGGTCCAGAGCCTTTTGGCTCTCACCCCGTAGCTGGCTCAACTGTAGTGCCACCATTGATACTGTGCCCAGCTCGCACTTAGGGGGGCTCCCACTCTGTTCATCCCTGTAGTTCTTTCATCACACAAGCCTGTGTTGTATGAGATGTATGCTGTGAGGCACAAAATGTTTCCACTCAAGGCCGCTCGGCTATCTGCGGGCACCACAGCTGGACCTGCTTTGAGGCCACATTTACTCCTCTACATGAACACAAAAGGATTGTTTCTCTCGACTGCACCTTCTTTTGCTCTTGCAGAGTGTGCCACGTGGATTGTGCGTGTTTGCTCTTTGCATAGCGCTTAATACAGCAGTGTTCTTCTAAGCACTGTAAATAATGGAGTGCCCCAGGGGAAGCAAAGACGCAGTCTAGCCTTCCCCTGGGGTCGTTCGCGCGGGGAAGGGCCAGGCTGGGGGGAAGGGGTGTGGTTTGGGGGGTCGGTACAAGAATGCAGGAGAGGAAGGCGACTTCCTCTTCCTGCAATATGGCATTGCTGGGTGAGAATAGTTGGAGGATTTAGCGGAGGTACTCACTAGTTTTGCGGAGGTCGTGTGAAGGCGACGGTGACACGGTACTCGTCGGGAACCACTCGTCGGTAGTGAGGTTTGTGGCGACGTCGGGTTGATTGTGGCGTGTGGCGGTATGTCGGGGGTTTCTGCGGAGGCGGTGCGGGAGGCTTTGCGAGTGCTAGGGAGGGCCGGGCGGGAGGATTTGTTGCGGCCAGGTGTTCTGAGTGAGGCCTAGGTGGGCATGGAGCGGACCCCGCGGGCGGCCTCCGCGGGGGTGTCCGCTGCGGTAATGGCATACATGGTGGAGCCATCTACGACAGGCCGAGGCATGTCGGGTAGGGGCGGGGCGCCAGGAGCAGAGGAGCACCGCGCAAAGCCTGGCACAAGGGCCTGCCTCTGTGGCGGGTGTTTGCCAATGCAGGACAAAGTGAGGGGGTCGCCCGGGGGGGGGGGGCACAGGACGCTTCCCCGCGAGCTGAAGTGTGGCTCACACGGCGGTCGTGTCGGGAGGGCAGGGTGAGAGCGTCAGGACTGGGGCTGCCGGTGGGAGGAAGGGGGCTGTTTGTTCGGGAGGGCAGGAGTCCGGGGGGGCTGATCATGAGGGGTAGAGCGGGAGGTGGGTAGCGACGGCGAAGAGGCCGCTTGTGTGGAGGGTGGGGCTCTGGGTGCACGCCCGTTGGAACTTTCGGTGGGTTTTCGGTCCAGCCCCCCCGGTAAGCCAGGGGGCTGGGGGGAGGTCCCCCATCGCGGGCACAGAGGAGGTCAGGCCTAAGGGTGTAGGGAGTTCTGCGGGGGACACCACTTGGAGGAGCATACAGGGGGCAGGGCCCAGGGGCTACTGCCCACCTTTGTTGGGCAGATGGGGGCCATGGATTTGGAGTCCAAGATTAGGGAGCCGAGGCGCCTGGTTCAGTTAGCGGAAGCCTGGTGGGCAGAACTTGAGGCCATCAGGGCTGGTGGGGTTTGGGAGGAGGAGATGGAGGGCCCTCCTACACCAACCTCGGAGGAGGAGTTTTGGGCAGAGCAGGTGGACATGGAGAGAGTTGGTAGGGCATGAGGTGTACCGGTGGGGGGTAGGGGTGCTACTGTTACTCTCTGTTCTTACATCAACTTTATAAGCATACATTTTTTCTTTTACATGGATTTTACATGTATGGTAACATTCTACATGAAATGATTTCTTTTTTTAAATCAACAGGAATTAGGTGCAATAGGCTGGAGAAGTCTAGGGGATTCACAGAGCTATGTAAAGATATTGAAGCGGAACTCATTTATACTGTTATGAAACTGGAATAACTGTACAGACTGTGTGTGAGAACACCAGAACCTCTATGATGGCTATTGGAAAAACTCTGTGCAAGCAAAGTGTGTTGCTTAGCTTTGTTTAATAAAAAGAATTAAACTAAAATAATTAGGTGCAATAGGCCCACTTTGCTAAACGCATCAATGAAACAGTACCTTTATTATGTTTACATTTATTATGGTAAGCTCAATCAGTTCAAAGAGAGAGACTAGTATTGCCCCAATGTCCTATAAGCAATTGTTCACAAATGATCTGAAAATAACACTGCGGAGACCGAAGAGACAATTCTTACAGCACAACTTTGAGGGTTTGGCAGAGTTCCATTATATAGTTGCAAGGGGCAGCAAATTGATCAAACTGGAGACAGCATTGGGCGAGGTCAAAGTGTGAGTCTGGATGTTCTTTGGAATGAAACTGCATAAGAAGCTCCAGGGTGCTCCACAAACTGAAAAAGTCTTGGACAATTAACTTTGGGCCTCATTTATGGGATTTTTGCGAAGTGCGCCAAAGTGAAAAGGCAGTGAATTTGTGTCCTGTCTGCCTTCGCTGGCACCTTTTAGGCAGTTTATTTTCAATGTAGGCACCTTTGCACCATGGTGCAAGGGTGCTCCATTTACAGGTAGGATTGTGTTTGTGCAGGAAGGGACACCTTCCTGCACAAAGACATTCCTACAAGGCGTTTTCCTCTTTCTATGTGTGCTGCAGAATCCAGCACACACGGAAAGAGAAAAAAAAACAAAGCTAAATTAAGTTATTTCTCCTCGTTATGCCGTACCTTGGGATGTGTACAGATTTGGCAATTCCCCAGGTTGATATGTTTTTGTAAATCTCGGGCAATATCAAATTCTATGGGTGTTGTGTTGTAAAACCCACTGCAATGCCCATTGAACACCTCTGGGTGTAGAGTGAGTCGACAAACCTAGGTGTCTAGTTTGAATATATCCCAGATGGAGGGTCAGAAACAAAGGTGAAGAACAAGCCCAAGTGAAGGCTTCCTTTCACTAACTGGAACGAAAAATAAGCACCTTGCCACGCCTGGATGCCGCTTTCTTAGAACAGGGGATCCTGCAGAAGATATGCAAATCTAGCTGGTACCTACCACTCTGGTACACAAGATTGGCTGAACAGGTGCTGAGATTTCACCCACCAATACCCTCCGTCAGTGTCCCTTACCGTTTCAGTTAATTTTAGTCTCTTGCAGTGCACTCAAAAAATAACCTGGGCCGTCTTATAGCCATTCCACAAGGATGTCTCAGTGCCAACTAACCTCTTATTTTCCCGAAGTCAATGCAAGATACCCTACCTCTAGTTATGCTTCAACTTCAAGGGATTCACCCTCCATGTGTCCCTTGCCTTTTACCCCTAGCCTCATTGCTAATGGAAAATGGTCTGAAATACCACTGCCATATGTTCAAGCTACCTGTCACAGGATTCTCAGTGCCTGGGGTAGGGAAGTTGTGAAGTCCAGAAATTGAGCAATGGGCTGCAGAAACATAGGACTAGTGTCAGCCAAGGTGGTTCCTGGGTCTCCAACAGTCCACGATGAAGACCCATGCAAAACTTGTTAGTTTTGTACATATCGCAGTTCCACATGATCCACCAGTTGACCTATCAATATATTCATCAATAATATAATTGAAATCCCCCCAGCTCACTTGCAGCAAGTTTTAGTCAATGGCAATAGGGATTTTCGCAAAGTCAGCTCTGATTATGTTGCCTCCTGTATTAACAGAGTTTTTTTTCTGCGTTTTAGAGTAAAGCTTGTGAGAACGACTCTCAAAGAGAGCTTCAGGTCCACTGATTCAATCATTTCCTGGTGAGACTATTGCCCATCTGAATTTTCCCTCCCTGGGAACTCTGTAGGAAGGCATATCTGTACAACCTGTTTCCCTTATGAACTTTCTGCTCATCTCTTCTCATTGGGCACATTCTCCACAATCCAAGGATTACAGATTACACAGTAGCATAAAGTGAGAGGATAAAGAGAGACAAAAGTTGAGGACATGATACCTGGGATGGCTAACACAGTAGAGTGTGACAAGTGCAGGAAAGCCAGATGCAGAAACATGATGATGGCACCAAACCAAGATAGCATCAGTCCTTTTAACCCCAGTGTAGGAGGTCTTTGATACAGTGTGGCAGAGAACATGTCCCAAGATCCCTCTAATACAGTCAAATGTACCAGGCTTCAGGATCCAGCACAGCAGAGTCATTTCAACTACTACGAAGAAAGAAATTAGTAGGGGGTTAAGTTGTACTTTTCTTTCCCAGGAGTCAAGACTTAAACAAGCAACCCCATTCAGCAACACTCACATATGAGGGACACCACAGTTACTGCCTAATTTGGAAGCCAGGCAGTGTCAACTACTAAACGTTTAGTGCTGTTGCCTCACACCCCTGACAGTGCATGCCAGAGAAAGCACACCAACCAGCTCTGCCCTTAACCATCTCCAAGTGGATCTACCACCCCCAGAGCCACAGAGTCTCACTAGAAATACCAAGATCACAAACGCCCGCTTATTTCAGAGCTGAAGGAAGGCAGTTGCCATTACCTTGATTCAGACCACTTCAAATGAGCACTCGTTGACCCCTGGCACAGCTGCTTTGCCACAGGCAGGAACTTTTCCTCTGGATAGGCACAGCACCTATTTCTCCAGAGTACAACACCTCTCAGCAGTCCAACTGCCTCCTGGGATCAAGCACTGCTGCTGAACCCCTGAACAACAGGATCATCTCAAGGGCTATGCAAGGTTCAGCAGCTGTGCAACCCAGACAGTGGTGCAGCCCAGCTTCCTCACGTTTCATTGCAACTGCCAAGGCCAGGGGTGGCTGAGGAGGGAGCCCTCATTCAATTATAAAAACACGTCTTAGAAGACTCATGTATTCTCGGGATGAAATGAGGTTTCTTTTCGCTGTCACCTCACTTTTATGCAGTGCACAGGATATCTAAATAATGGGTTCTGTAGGAAGGCAGATGGAAACTCCATCATTGAGCATCTGCCATACAGGCTCAATGTAAGGGTCTGAATGTGGTACAAAATGCACTACAAATGGTCTTAGTAGTGCCCCTGTTATGTTTCCAACACACAAAGGGGGCGATTCCGATCCGGAAAAAAAATCTGCCGTACGATTCGTATTCGTAGCCGAATCCGTACGAATGAGAAAGTACCGTCCGACCTGCGTAATACGATTCATTTCCGTCGATTCCCATACGAAAATCATCGGACCGTACGAATCAAAGTCGAAGACCCGTACGAATTAGCATCGGAAATCTTTCCGTATGATTTGTAAACATGCCGAACAACCACACTAGTACGATCTGGTTCGGAAAGCCTGTACGCGATTCGTACGGGCCAAAGTAGTCGTGCATGAAGAATGATTCGTACGGAAATCATCTCCTCACAGCAAGCGGCATCGACACATACCAACCGTGTACCCCTCGATGAAGCATACGCGACCCCCCCCACAACCGTCCGTACAAGTCACCCGCACGCACAAGTCCGGCACGCACACACCCCGATCAAGCGACCGCGACCCCCCCAACGGCCCGTACAAGTCACCCGCACGCACAAGTCCGACACGCACACACACCGATCAAGCGACCACGAACCCCCCCACAGCCCCAACGGCCCATACAAGTCACCCGCACGCACAAATACCATACGCACACCCCCCTCAAGCGAACGCGAACCCGGCACACCCCCAACGGCCCGTACAAGTCACCCGCATGCACAAGTCCGACAAGCACACACCCCGATCAAGTGACCACGAACCACCCCCACACCCCCAACGGCCCATACAAGTCACCCGCACACACAAATACCATACGTACACCCCCCTCAAACAAACGCGAACCCCCCACACCCCCAACGGCCCGTACAAGTCACCCGCACGCACAAGTCCGACACGCACACCCCCCCTCAAGCGACCGTGAACCCCCAACACCCCCAACGGCCCGTACAAGTCACCCGCACGCACAAATCCGACACGCACACACCCCGATCAAGCGACCGTGAACCCCCCACACCCCCAATGGCCCGTACAAGTCACCCGCACGCACAAGTCCGACACGCACACACCCCCTCAAGCGACCGCGAACCCCCAACACCCCCAACGGCCCGTACAAGTCACCCGCACGCACAAATACCACACGCACACCCCCCTCAAGCGAATGCGAACCCCCCCACACCTCCAACAGCCCGTACAGGTCACCCGCACGCACAAGTCCGATACGCACACACCCCCTCAAGCGACCGCGAACCCCCAACACCCCCAACTGCCTGTACATGTCACCCGCACGCACAAGTCCGACACGCACACCCTCCTCAAGCGACCGCGAACCCCCAACACCCCCAGCAGCCCATACAAGTCACCCGCATGCACAAGTCTGACACGCACACACCCCGATCAAGCGACCGCAAACCCCCCCACACCCCTCACGGCCAGTACAAGTCACCCGCACGCACAAATACCACACGCACACCCCCCTCAAGCAAACGCAAACCCTCCACACCCCCAACGGCCCGTACAAGTCACCCGCACGCACAAGTCCGACACGCACACCCCCCCTCAAGCGACCGCGAACCCCTAACACCCCCAAGGGCCTGTACAAGTCACCCGCATGCACAAGTCCGACACGCACACACCCCCTCAAGCGACCGCAAATCCCCCCACACCTCCAACGCCCAGTACAAGTCACCAGCATGCACAAATACCACACACATACCCCCCTCAAGCAAACTCGAAACCGCCACACCCCCAACGGCCTGTACAGGTCACCCGCACGCACAAGTCCAACACGCACACCCCCCCTCAGGCGAACGCGAACCCCCCCACACCCCCATTGGCCTGTACAAGTCACCCGCATGCACAAGTCCGACACGCACACACACCCTCAAGCGACTGCGAAACCCCCCACACCCCCAATTGCCCGTACAAGTCACCCGCACGCACAAATACCACACGCACAACCCCCCTCAAGCAAACGCAAACCCCCCACACCCAACGGCCCGTACAAGTCACCCGCACGCACAAGTCCGACACGCACACCCCCCATCAAGCGACCGCGAACCCCCAACACCCCCAACGGCCAGTACAAGTCACCCACACGCACAAGTCCAACACGCACACACCCCGATCAAGCGACCGCGAACCCCCCACACCCCCAACGGCACATACAAGTCACCCGCACGAACAAGTCCGACACGCACACACCCCGATCAAGCGACCACGAACCCCCCCTCATCCCCAACGGCCTGTTCAAGTCACCCGCACGCACAAATACCACACGCACAACCCCCCTCAAGCAAACGCAAACCCCCCACACCCAACGGCCTGTACAAGTCACCCGCACGCACAAGTCCGACACGCACACCCCCCATCAAGCGACCGCGAACCCCCAACACCCCCAATGGCCTGTACAAGTCACCCGCACGCACAAGTCCGACACACACACCCCCCTCAAGCGACCGCAAACCCCCAACACGCCCAGCGGCCCGTACAAGTCACCCGCACGCACAAGTCCGACACGCACACACACCCTCAAGCGACCGCGAACCCCCCCACACCCCCAACGGCCCGTACAAGTCACCCACATGCACAAATACCACACGCACACCCCCTCAAGCAAACGCGAACCCCCCACACCCCCAACGGCCCATACAAATCACCTGCACGCACAAGTCTGACACGCACACACCCCGATCAAGCGACCGTGAACCCCCCACACCCCCAACGGCCCATACAAGTCACCCGCACGCACAAGTCTGACACGCACACACCCCGATCAAGCGACCACAAACCCCACACACCCCCAACGGCCCGTACAAGTCACCCGCAGGCACAAATACCACACGCACACCCCCCTCAAGCGAACCCCCCACACCCCCAACAGCCCGTACAAGTCACCCGCAGGCACAAGTCCGATACGCACACACCCCCTCAAGCGACCGCGAACCCCCAACACCCCCAACTGCCTGTACATGTCACCCGCATGCACAAGTCCGACACGCACACCCCCCTCAAGCGACCGCGAACCCCCAACACCCCCAGCGGCCCATACAAGTCACCCGCACGCACAAGTCCGACACGCACACACCCCGATCAAGCGACTGCAAATCCCCCCACGCCCCCCACGGCCAGTACAAGTCACCCGCACGCACAAATACCATACGCACACCCCCCTCAAGCGAACGCGAACCCTCCACACCCCCAACGGCCCGTACAAGTCACCCGCACGCACAAGTCCGATACGCACACACCCCCTCAAGCGACCGCGAACCCCCAACACCCCCAACTGCCTGTACATGTCACCCGCACGCACAAGTCCGACACGCACACCCCCCTCAAGCGACCGCGAACCCCCAACACCCCCAGCGGCCCGTACAAGTCACCCGCACGCACAAGTCCGACACGCACACACCCCGATCAAGCGACCGCAAATCCCCCCACACCCCCCACGGCCAGTACAAGTCACCCGCACGCACAAATACCATACGCATACACCCCTCAAGCGAACGCCAACCCTCCACACCCCCAACGGCCCGTACAAGTCACCCGCACGCACAAGTCCGACATGCACACCCCCCTCAAGCGACCGCAAACCCCTAACACCCCCAACGGCCTGTACAAGTCACCCGCATGCACAAGTCCGACACGCACACACCCCTTCAAGCGACCGTGAATCCCCCCATATCTCCAACGCCCGGTACAAGTCACAAGCATGCACAAATACCACACGCATACCCCCCTCAAGCAAACTCGAAACCTCCACACCCCCAACGGCCTGTGCAGGTCACCCGCACGCACAATCCGACACGCACACCGCCCCTCAAGCGAACGCGAACCCCCCACACCCCCATTGGCCTGTACAAGTCACCCGCATGCACCAGTCCGACATGCACACATACCCTCAAGCGACCGCGAAACCCCCCACACCCCCAATGGCCCGTACAAGTCACCCGCACGCACCCATACCACACGCACAACGCCCCTCAAGCGAACGCAAACCCCCACACCCCCAACGGCCCGTACAAGTCACCCGCACGCACAAGTCCAACATGCACACACCCCCTCAAGCGACCGCGAACCCCCAACACCCCCCACTGCCCGTACAAGTCACCCGCACGCACAAGTCTGACACGCACATCCCCCCTCAAGTGACCGCGAACCCCCAACACCCCCAACGGCCAGTACAAGTCACCCGCACACACAAGTCCAACATGCACACACCCCGATCAAGCGACCGCGAACCCCCCACACCCCCAACGGCACGTACAAGTCACCCGCATGCACAAGTCTGACTCGCACACACCCCGATCAAGCGACCACGAACCCCCCCTCATCCCCAACGGCCTGTACAAGTCACTCGCACGCACAAATACCACACGCACACCCCCCTCAAGCGAACGCGAACCCCCCACACCCCCAACGGCCCATACAAATCACCTGCATGCACAAGTCCAACATGCACACACACCGTCAAGCGACCTCGAAACCCACCACACCCCCAAAGGCCCGTACAAGTCACCCGCACGCACAACTCCGACACGCACAAACCCCGATCAAGCGACCGTGAACCCCCCCACACCCCCAACGGCCTGGACAAGTCACCCGCACGCAAAAATACCACACGCACACCCCCCCTTAAGCGAACGCGAACCCCCCACACCCCCAACGGCCCATACAAGTCACCCGCACGCACAAGTCCGACACATACACCCCCCCTTAAGCAACCGCGAACCCCCAACACCCCGAACGGCATGTACAAGTCACCCGCATGCACAAGTCCGACACGCACACACCCCCTAAGGCGACCGCGAACCCCCCACACCCCCAATGGCCCGTACAAGTCACCCGCATGCACAAATACCACATGCACACCCCCCTCAAGCGAACGCGAACCCCCCACACCCCCAACGACCCGTACAAGTCACCCGCACGCACAAGTCCGACACGCACACACACCCTCAAGCGACCACGAACCCCCCCACACCCCTAACGGCCCGTACAAGTCACCCACACGCACAAATACCACACGCACACCCCCCTCAAGCGAACGCGAACCCCCCACACCCCCAACGGCCCATACAAATCACCTGCATGCACAAGTCCAACATGCACACACCCCCTCAAGCGACCGCGAACCCCCCCACACCCCCAACGGCCCGTACAAGTCACCAGCATGCACAAATACCACACGCATACCCCCCCTCAAGCGAACTCGAACCCCCCACACCCCCAACGGCCTGTAAAAGTCACCCGCTCGCACAAATCTGACACGCACACACCCCCTCAAGCGACCGCAAACCTCCCCACACCCCCAACGGTCCGTACAAGTCACCCGCACGCACAAATACCACACACACACATAACGCAAACCCGTAAACCAGCATAAGGACTATTCAAACGAGTCGCACAACACCACTAAACATGTCTCCTGTGTACACATCATTGAGAAACAAACTTCTGGCCATATCCAAACAGCCAAACAGAGGGCAAAAGTCACACCCACCCCATATAACACACACACCACCAATTCAAACTAAGCCACACCCACAAATGGACCAATAAAAGAGTTCACACATACAACCCAACATCCTTTGCAACATACCTATTTGCAAAAAGAAGAGCCTGCCAGCACATCACCAACTGCACCCATTAACCTGCACACATACAACCTATCACATCTACACCCACACCACCCCCTTTACAATCAGACCCACACACCCTCTTACATACACACCATCAACCTCTCAATCACATACACCCCACACCATGACCACACCAAAGAATCCAAAGTTCACTAACCCGGAAAAGGAGATCCTTACAGATTAAGTCATCCGAGTCGAGCCACAGCTGTTTGGCGCATTGGTCAGACAGACCAGCATAGCTGACAAAAGTCGCATGTGGGATAGGATCGTTGACAAGGTCAATGCTGTTGCACCCATCAAGCGCACAAGGCAGGAATGCCAGTCCAGGTGGTATGATCTGCGGAGGATGGTCAAGAAGAAGATGGACTAGGACTACGCCGCTGCACACCACACTGGCGGTGGTGGTCCCCGCAGACCTCCAGTATACCATCCCTGGGAGGAGAAAGTCATGATCCTGCTGCCACCGGTGGGAGTACACGGAATAGAAGGAGTCATTGAGCCTGGTGAGTACACAACAAACACATGTAATATGGTGGAACTTACAACAGTGCCCAGCAGTATGGGGGTGGGTGGCCATGAGTCCCAGAAGTGCCAAACTGTATGGGGGTAGTTGCAAGGAGGAGGCTGAAAGGGTGGAAGGTGTAGGGTAGGAGGCTGCTTTCATCCCATATGTCCCAGGTACACACACAAGCACCATGCTGAATGCACAGGGAGTGTGAAAGTACAGACAAGATAATAGACCACAGCTATCAAATCTTTTCATGTTGACACACGTTTTGGAGATGCATCATTTGGTGACACAGTAAGGCAGTGTAGCAAGCGAGCGAGGCCAAACCACCTGTCTCCATCCCTCTGTTGCCCTCCTCCCTCTGTCTGTCTCCCTCCCTCTGACAGTCTCCCGGTGTCTGTCAACCTCTGTCTCCGTCCCTCTGTCTCCGTCCCCCTCTATCTCCGTCCCCCTCACTCTCCCTCTGTCTGTCTCCCTACCTAGGTCTGGCTTCCACACCCTGTAACCCTCCTCCCTCTGTATTCCACCTTCAGTTTTCCTCCCACGGTCAACTCACCCCAGCTCCCTGGGCACACACACAGCCACACCCGAGCACTTCAAAGGTCTATTAAAGACTATAGACCAGAGTGTCTAGGGATTTTACTTAATTACCAGCAGTAATGTGCTAACTGCCTGCGAAACACCCAGCATTTGCAGGTGACACAGTACTGTCTCAGGACACACAGTTTGTAAAGCTCTGTAGTAGACAATGGGCCCTGGTGTAGGCAGAACAAGGCCCTCCTGCGAACATTGCAAACACAAACACCAGGACAAGGTGAGACATCCTGTGCAGGAACCCACAACCACGATCAAGGCAGCATGTCTCATGAGGGCACAGCCAAACCACAAAGGATGGAAGCTTGCAAATCACATTCTAACTACTAGCATGGCCTGTCACACACACCCCTTACAGAAACAAATCCCATGGGGACAGGCAATGGAGTGCTACACTGTCACAATGGTCATGTACCACAACTAAACACTCTCTCATATGAATACGCATACAACTATAACATGCACAGTGAAGATGCTCAAGTCCATTGTGCCTCTCACACAATGCACTTGCCCCATCATATGAACGTTGTGGATGCACTTAAGTACCAACATGGACATGGGTATTGCCAAGGTGATGCGTCTAGGACAAGTGCCACGTCCTAAAGCCATGATCTAGAAGTGGGTGTACAGGTCCAGGGCGGTTGGCATGGCTTGCCCATCATGGAACAGCAAAAACTATCCAAAGTACAGGAATTTATCCTTAAAAATTCCACTCTGTCTCTTACATGAACATGCTGCATCTAAACTCTGTGCATGCTTGACGCAGGCATAAGGATTGACACTGTATCCTGAATGTTGTGTGAAACAGAGCATTGCTGTATATGTGATGTGCTGGCAAGACAAGACACAGCAATGGCTGTGTCACTCATTGCCAAGAGAATGGAAGAAGGAAAAAATCCATGAGTACATGTCAATTTGCTACCAATACATACACAACTGAACAATGACCACATACCTGAGGAAACAGTTGTAGGTACTCCCAACGTGGCCACCTAGCTTTATAACCCTAATCTATACACCTCAAAGTGACTCTCCTGTGCCTGTCAGTAATTGCAGTTTTGTGAGCCAAACCCCCCTCCAGTATTTACTAACCATCACAGGAGTGTATTTCCATCCATGTATCTAGTTGTTAGAATATTGTTACCTATGTGTGTCCTCATCCAGACTCAGATCCAAGTGTGTGGATGGCTGTAGTTTGTTACGTACTCTTGCATTTCATACATTTGCACACACATATTTTTTATACTGTGGGTACAGGATGACTACACAAATGCGTGTGATGTAATTTATATTTATTAGGTGATCTTGTGCAGGAAACGTGAGTAGGTGCTGTACAGGAAGGGGGGAATCAAAGTTCACTGCTGGAGATGAGATGCCTTACAGTTTGAGTCAACAGAGTCCAGCCCACAGTGCTGAATCAACTGTCCCGGGAAGCGGTAACGCCGTATGCAATCACGTTCCCTCATGGCATCCAAGCCTGGCAACGGCCTTGGCACAGGGTGTGCCCTGCAAAACATATTCAGGAGAAAAATTGTGTACAACTGTCAGACAAAGAAAATTACAATGTACATGGCACAAGCAACACTGCTCAACACATCAATACAATTTTGAGTGTGGCGTGGGCTACACACACAGGAAACATGTGCCAGCTGACAGCCACTCCTCCATGAAAAGTACAAGACCTGTGGTTTGTGGAATGGATATGACATGCATACAAATGATCTGATGGGAAGGTCTGAGTGAGCAGGACAATGTATCACGTCAGTCACACACGTCATGTGAATTGCATTAGGAGGTTGTCTGCACATCCAGACAGCTGACAGCAATGCACACACCCACATCACATGTGCCATCATTTGCACTGATCAGACATATTCTCATTGCGGTGTGACATTTCCAAAAGTAAAACATGGACATCATCAGACAGCAGAAATGTTTGATTTGTGACAAATTGTCTATGATGCCATCACACATATGAGCGGATCATTAGCACAAGTGGCATGGTGTGCGTACATGTGAAACCCTCTCATCACAGCAAGGACACATCATCTATGCTCCTACAGCAGATATACTTAACAGTATGAACAAGTTACTTACCTTTTGTAACGAAAAATCTGTAAGAAACAGTAGTTAGTATCAGATTCCTACCTTGGAATACATACCCCAGCAAGACCAATGCCTGTGGTGGGTCTCGAAACCAATAATCGCACAAGAAAATCCAGGAGGACGTAATGGCCAAAGAAGACATCCCTCCGGACTTGGCTGTCCAGGCAGCGTGTGCATCGAGGCCCACGTAGCTGCTTGACAAATGTCCTGCAAGGGGACTCCCCGACCCAGGGCAGTAGTACCCACCATGGCCCGAGTGGAATGGGCCCTCAGCCCAACAGGTGGCTACGTCTTTGGCAAGGGGTACCAAGCCTTCATACTCCAGACAACCCACAGAGAGATGGTCTGCTTGTGTACCGGCCTTCACTTTTCAGCACCCACGTGACAGACTAAAAGTTGTTCATCCACCAGGAACTGGTGTGTGCGATCCAGATAGTATTAGAGCACACATTTTGGGTCCAGACGGTGTAGCTGCTCTATCTCCTTTGGGGGATGCGTAGGCGGAAATAAGGTGGACAAGGTGAAAGAGTGCCCGATGTGGAAGTCCGTGTCAAACTAGTGCCGGAAATAGGGTGTTTTCCGCAACGCAAACTTGTCCGGATGGACTGAAAGGTTAGGAGGTAATGCAGAAAGAGCCTGGAGCTCACTCACTCTCTTGGCAGAGGTGATGGCAAAGAGAAAAGCAGTCTTCTAAGAAGGCGGAGATGAAAATTGTGAAGTTGCTCAAATAGAGCACACATCAGATAGGTAAGAACCAGGTTGAAGTCCCACTGAGTCATCACATACGGAACATGATGAAACGTGTGTCTGATGCCTTTCAGAAAACGAGTCACAATAGGGGACTAGTACAAAGAAGGTTGATCAGGCAGCCTTAGTAAGGGTGAAAGGGCAGGAACGTAGCCCTTGATAGTGCCCAGAGCAGAGCCCTGCTGGGCATGAGGAAGAAGGAAGAGATGAAATTCATGAAGAGGTGCAGAAAGAGGGTCCACAGCCTTTGGTGTGCACCATGCCACAAATCTGGTCCACCTGCAGGCGTATACCGACTTTGTGGAGGGACACCTGGCAGCATGGATGATATTACAGACTTGAGGATGAAAGGTAAATAGCCTCTACTGTCGCCGCTCAATCTCCAAGCATGGAGGTGGAGACTGTACAGGTACAGGTGGCGGACCGTCCTCTGCTGCTGCGACATAAGGTCCTCCAGAAGAGGCAGACGAACCGGGTGATCAACTGACATAATGAGGAACTCGGGATACCAGTACCTACATGTACATCCGTGGTGCGCTGGTAAGGCTAAGTGGAGCTGGGAAACTGTAAGTGCTTGTGGCCTAACGTGAACTGCAGGTAGGGCCGGTGGGCCGGCAGGACGGGGATGCAGAAATAAACATCCTGCAAGTCCAACGCTACCATCCAGTCTTCTTGGTCCAGGGCAGGTAGGACCTGAGCCACTGTCAGCATTTTGAGCTTCTCCTTCCGGAGGAAGCCATTGATGTTCCATGTGTCCAAGATAGGGGGTAGGCCCCCATTGCCATTCTTGGGTAGCAGTTAAGCATGGGCGAATTTTGCAAATCTGGCGTTCGCGAATTTGCGTATTTGCGAACTTGCAATCCGCAAAATCTGCAAATTCTCGCGAATTGGCAGATTTTTTTTTTTTGTGTTCGCAAGGGTTTCTGCCAGTTTGCGAGGGTTTTGTACCAGTTCGCAATTGCGAACTTACTTGTCGGCTCGCAACCGTCGCGATTATGTTGTTCCTCCGTCTGGTTCATAATCACAGGTTCCCAACACCCTCTGTTTCACCACTGCCACCCTCTGTTTCACCCATGCCACCCTCTGGTACATCAATGCCACCCTCTGGTTCATCATCACTGTAGATTATGGGGGGGAAAAGCAAGCACACCTGCCCTGCTTCAACTGACATGAATTAATTTGGGGTTGGTTTATTAATGTGTCACTGTTATAAAATTCCAGTCTGGCACCTGCTTCCTTATCTGTAATTTGCTTTCTGTTGCAGTGCAATTTGTTTTTCCAGGACCTTTGTGGCCTACTTGTAGCTATTCTATGAGCCTGCTGTGAGGGTCAGAGCAGGGTCATACAATTGTTGCAACTAGCAACTGAACTCTGGAGGGGCCCCAGTCAGGAAGCACTACAGGGAATGGTTACTCTTACTAATGATGAGTTTGAACTTTGACACCTGCTGAGTGCTTTCAGTTTGCAAAATTCTTTTTTCTGCAGAACAGCAACTGTAATGCCCCCAACAAACATAGGTAACTGAACTCTGGAGGGGGCCCTCAGGAAGTACTACAGGGAATGGTTACTAATGATGAGTGAACTTTTGCACCTGCTGAGTGCTTTCTGCAGAACAGCAACTGTAATGCCCCAAACAAACATACTTATGAAAGTTGATTTATAATCAAAAAGTGATCCAAAGAGAGTCAAAAGGCCTCAAATCCAAAAAAGTGCAGGCAAATGTCAACCTGAGGAGTTATTCTGATAAAAATCATCATTTTCAGAAGGTCTATGCTGCTTGCTAGTGGAATTCTTGTGCAGAATTGCAAATTTTGTAATTTCGCGAGTGCGAGATTGTTGCTGCCCGCCGCACCTACATGTTCGCAATTGCGAACTCTCGCGATGCGTCGCCAAACTCCTGCGGGATCCCGCAGCAAGATCTAAAATGGCACAGCACTCTCAAAATATCGAGAAAAACAACTCGGCAAACGCTGAATGACGGTAAGTGAACGCCGCACGCCGCAAAATTGTATCACCAAGAAAAAAAAATCAGCTGCGTGCGAATTTGCGGATGGGTTTGCCAGTACCTACAACGGGCAGCAGTTCCGCAACCGTGTCCCGCAAAGAGTGGGTTTAGCGGACAAAGAGGCATGTGATGTTGGAAGACCGCAGTTCCAGACTCAGTGTGGATGATACCATCTTGCCGTACTGCTCATACCTCTTGGATACCCTGTCCGGCGGAGCCTACGGGAATGCGGTCTGTGAATTGGAGGCCTGGATACCCAGGCTCTCTGGGGTGGGGTGGGAGGACAGGACACATGGGTCGTCCGGGGACGGGTGTTGGCGTCTGCCCACGTGCCTATCTACAGCCAAACCTGCAGCACGCCTGGACCTAGTGCCCAAAATAGCATCAATCAATGCCTCATGAAACGGCTGCAGAGGCTCAGCCGAGCTTGACTGCACTTTAAGGACCTCAGTGAGGGGGTTGGTACTTTGTGGAGGGACGCCTGGCAGCATGGATGATATTACAGACTTGAGGATGAAAGGCAAATAGCCTCTACTGTCGCCGCTCAATCTCCAAGCATGGAGGTGGAGACTGTACAGGTACGGGTGGCGGACCGTCTTCTGCTGCTGCGACATAAGGTCCTCCAGAAGAGGCAGACGAACCGGGTGATCAACTGACATAATGAGGAACTCGGGATACCAGTACCTACATGTACATCCGTGGTGCGCTGGTAAGGCTAAGTCGAGCTGGAAAACTGTAAGTGCTTGTGGCCTAACGTGAACTGCAGGTAGGGCCGGTGGGCCGGCAGGACGGGGATGCAGAAATAAACATCCTGCAAGTCCAACACTACCATCCAGTCTTCTTGGTCCAGAGCAGGTAGGACCTGAGCCACTGTCAGCATTTTGAGCTTCTCTTTCCGGAGGAAGCCATTGATGTTCCATGTGTCCAAGATAGGGGAAGGCCCCCATTGGCATTCTTGGGTAGCAGTAAGTAGTCGGAGTAGCAACCACACCCTATATTGGGCCCAGGAACGGGCATGATGGCCCCCTTGGCCAAGAGGGCTGTAACTTCTGCATGCTGCAGTTGCAAATGATCCCCCGATACGCGTTTGTATTGCGGTGGCATGGCTTCAGTGGTTGCATCAAGGGTGAGGGAATAGTCGCTTGGGATGATTTTCAGCACCCACCTGTCAAATGGCCTATGGACCTGCTCGTAGCCCTGGAGTTCTTAATGTGCTCCAGCGCATGGTCTGCCTTGTTGCCAAAAAGGCAACAAACATCAAACGGCATGTCCATGAGTGTACTCTGGACATCGGGTACAAATTGGGCGGACTTCAACCAGTCTTTGCAACAAATTGCCTCCGTGGTTGCCATCGCTCTGCCCAGTGAGCCGATGCGATCCAGCCCACACCGGATCAAATACCATGCCGCAGCTTGGCCTTCCACAAGGGCTTGGGCAAGTTTTGCCCGTACCTACAACGGGCAGCAGTTCCGCAACCGTGTCCCGCAAAGAGTGGGTGTAGCGGACAAAGAGGCATGTGATCTTGGAAGACCGCAGTTCCAGACTCAGGGAGGATGATACCATCTTGCCGTACTGCTCATACCTCTTGGATACCCTGTCCGGCGGAGCCTACGGGAATGCGGTCTGTGAATTGGAGGCCTGGATACCCAGGTTCTCTGGGGTGGGGTGGGAGGACAGGACACATGGGTCGTCCGGGGACGGGTGTTGGCGTCTGCCCACGTGCCTATCTACAGCCAAACCTGCAGCAGGCCTGGACCTAGTGCCCAAAATAGCATCAGTCAATGCCTCATGAAACGGCTGCAGAGGCTCAGCCGAGCTTGACTGCACTTTAAGGACCTCAGTGAGGAGGTTAGTCCTCACCGCCGCGACAGGGAGATGAAGGGGCAAGGCTTTGGTCGCCCGCGTCAACACCACACTGTAGGTTGCCCCCTCCTCCGAAGCCACGGTTGGATTTGGGACAATACCAGTGTCTGACGAGGTGTGCAGACCACTCGCATCCCCCAGTCCACCTGTCCATTCGTCTTGGGACTGACAATTACATGTCAGTGGGTCTTCAGACCAATCCCAATACTCCTTATCACCCATTCCATGATTATCAGGGTTGTCAAAAGATGTGCCCGGCTCGTTGAATTTATACTCCCCATGCGGCATCAAAAGCGGCGTTCAGCTGCGCAGTTCCAACGCCAGAGCCGTATAGAGTGTGGTATTGAGGACAGCAACACCCGAGGACGGCGCCGAGGGTGAAACCTGGGGGACTGTAGCAGGTGAGGGCGTGAGGTCAACCAGCGAGGACCAGGATCAAGAATTTGATCCAGTGTGGCCCAGCGGCGCAGGGCCGAATGCGCCAGCGCCTTCTGAGCAAAAGCACCAGACGGCGTTGGGGCAGAAGCACCAGACCCTCTAGGGCCCCCAGACATGTCCGCTGGGCCCAAAGCTGCGGCATTGCCCATCGGAGGAGTGAGGGACATCATGGCCATGAGGAAGCGCTCAAACTCATCCTGCGTTGCATGCTGCCCAGGGACCGGAGGTTGTGGGGCAGGCTACGACGCCCGCAACTCTGACGGAGCCACGTGGGCGGTGTCACACAAATCCCCTGCCGCATTGCACGTGCATCGTGGGAATTTGGAAGAGCGATGACGTCTCTTTGACTTCTTGTGGTTTGCTGACGACTTTGCCTCGGAGGAGTGATGTCGACTCCCGGAACTCTGATGGCTCAAACCCCACGCCCAGTCCCTCGACCTCCGTCCAGACCATGACCTCTTGCAGTGCAGGCCAACTGCTGGAGTCGGAGACGCTTGTGGGACCACTCCCGCCTAGCTTCCAAAGTCAGGACCCGGCAGTCGGAGCAGCTCTTGTTGTCGTGGTTGACGTCGAGACAGTGGAGACACCGACGGTGAGGGTCAGTCACCGACATCAGCCGGTCGCAATCCTCACAGGCTTGACACTGGACATCCCTATTGGTACCGTCCAGAGTCGAAGACTCAAGTAAAATCAGCAAAAGTGATTGTACAAAGTTTTGAATTTAAATAACTAAGGTGACACTTATACCGGAACTGCGCTGCTGGCATGAAAAAATCGGACCTGACGTCAGCACGCGTAGGCGGCGTCTGAGTACTCCGACAACGTCATAACGGCGCACACAACGCTGACGACACGCGGAGCCACAGACGTCGCCTACCGACGCACAAGCACAAATTTGCAGATCCAGTCTGACGCTTGGGGATATTGTAAGGGGAGGAATATAATACTGACCTGTTTCTTTCATATGCAAACAGCAGTGCCAAACTGTATGGGGGTAGTTGCAAGGGGGAGGCTGAAAGGGTGGAAGGTGTAGGGTATGAGGCTGCTTTCACCCCATATGTCCCAGGTACACACACAAGCACCATGCTGAATGCACAGGGAGTGTGAATGTACAGAAAAGATAATAGACCACAGCTATCAAATCTTTTCATGTTGACACACATTTTGGAGATGCATCATTTGGTGACACAGTAAGGCAGTGTAGCAAGCGAGCGAGGCCAAACCACCTGTCTCCATCCCTCTGTTGCCCTCCTCCCTCTGTCTGTCTCCCTCCCTCTGACAGTCTCCCTGTGTCTGTCAACCTCTGTCTCCGTCCCTCTGTCTCCGTCCCCCTCTATCTCCGTCCCCCTCACTCTCCCTCTGTCTGTCTCCCTACCTAGGTCTGGCTTCCACACCCTGTCACCCTCCTCCCTCTGTATTCCACCTTCAGTTTTCCTCCCACGGTCAACTCACCCCAGCTCCCTGGGCACACACACAGCCACACCCGAGCACTTCAAAGGTCTATTAAAGACTATAGACCAGAGTGTCTAGGGATTTTACTTAATTACCAGCAGTAATGTGCTAACTGCCTGCGAAACACCCAGCATTTGCAGGTGACACAGTACTGTCTCAGGACACACAGTTTGTAAAGCTCTGTAGTAGACAATGGGCCCTGGTGTAGGCAGAACAAGGCCCTCCTGCGAACATTGCAAACACAAACACCAGGACAAGGTGAGACATCCTGTGCAGGAACCCACAACCACGATCAAGGCAGCATGTCTCATGAGGGCACAGCCAAACCACAAAGGATGGAAGCTTGCAAATCACATTCTAACTACTAGCATGGCCTGTCACACACACCCCTTACAGAAACAAATCCCATGGGGACAGGCAATGGAGTGCTACACTGTCACAATGGTCATGTACCACAACTAAACACTCTCTCATATGAATACGCATACAACTATAACATGCACAGTGAAGATGCTCAAGTCCATTGTGCCTCTCACACAATGCACTTGCCCCATCATATGAACGTTGTGGATGCACTTAAGTACCAACATGGACATGGGTATTGCCAAGGTGATGAGTCTAGGACAAGTGCCACGTCCTAAAGCCATGATCTAGAAGTGGGTGTACAGGTCCAGGGCGGTTGGCATGGCTTGCCCATCATGGAACAGCAAAAACTATCCAAAGTACAGGAATTTATCCCTAAAAATTCCACTCTGTCTCTTACATGAACATGCTTCATCTAAACTCTGTGCATGCTTGATGCAGGCATAAGGATTGACACTGTATCCTGAATGTTGTGTGAAACAGAGCATTGCTGTATATGTGTTGTGCTGGCAAGACAAGACACAGCAATGGCTGTGTCACTCATTGCCAAGAGAATGGAAGAAGGAAAAAATCCATGAGTATATGTCAAATTGCTACCACTACATACACAACTGAACAATGACCACATACCTGAGGAAACAGTTGTAGGTGCTCCCAACGTGGCCACCTAGCTTTATAACCCTAATCTATACACCTCAAAGTGACTCTCCTGTGCCTGTCAGTAATTGCAGTTTTGTGAGCCAAACCCTCCTCCAGTATTTACTAACCATCACAGGTGTGTATTTCCATCCATGTATTTAGTTGTTAGAATATTGTTACCTATGTGTATCCTCATCCAGACTCAGATCCAAGTGTGTGGATGGCTGCAGTTTGTTACGTACTCTTGCATTTCATACATTTGCACACACATATTTTTTATACTGTGGGTACAGGATGACTACACAAATGCGTGTGATGTAATTTATATTTATTAGGTGATCTTGTGCAGGAAACGTGAGTAGGTGCTGTACAGGAAGGGGGGAATCCAAAGTTCACTGCTGGAGATGAGATGCCTTACAGTTTGAGTCAACAGAGTCCAGCCCACAGTGCTGAATCAACTGTCCCGGGAAGCGGTAACGCTGTATGCAATCACGTTCCCTCATGGCATCCAAGTCTGGCAACGGCCTTGGCAGAGGGGGTGCCCTGCAAAACATATTCAGGAGAAAAATTGTGTACAACTGTCAGACAAAGAAAATTACAATGTACATGGCACAAGCAACACTGCTCAACACATCAATACAATTTTGAGTGTGGCGTGGGCTACACACACAGGAAACATGTGCCAGCTGACAGCCACTCGTCCATGAAAAGTACAAGACCTGTGGTTTGTGGAATGGATATGACATGCATACAAATGATCTGATGGGAAGGTCTGAGTGAGCAGGACAATGTATCACGTCAGTCACACATGTCACGTGAATTGCATTAGGAGGTTGTCTGCACATCCAGACAGCTGACAGCAATGCACACACCCACATCACATGTGCCATCATTTGCACTGATCAGACATATTCTCATTGCGGTGTGACATTTCCAAAAGTAAAACATGGACATCATCAGACAGCAGAAATGTTTGATTTGTGACAAATTGTCTATGATGCCATCACACATATGAGCGGATCATTAGCACAAGTGGCATGGTGTGCGTACATGTGAAACCCTCTCATCACAGCAAGGACACATCATCTATGCTCCTACAGCAGATATACTTAACAGTATGAACAAGTTACTTACCTTTTGTAACGAAATATCTGTAAGAAACAGTAGTTAGTATCAGATTCCTACCTTGGAATACATACCCCAGCAAGACCAATGCCTGTGGTGGGTTTCGAAACCAATAATCGCACAAGAAAATCCAGGAGGACGTAATTGCCAAAGAAGACATCCCTCCGGACTTGGCTGTCCAGGCAGTAGTGTTTTCCGAACGTGTGCATCGAGGCCCACGTAGCTGCTTGACAAATGTCCTGCAAGGGGACTCCCCGACCCAGGGCAGTAGTGGCCACCATGGCCCGAGTGGAATGGGCCCTCAGCCCAACAGGTGGCTACGTCTTTGGCAAGGGGTACCAAGTCTTCATACTCCAGACAACCCACAGAGAAATGGTCTGCTTGTGTACCGGCCTTCACTTTTCAGCACCCACGTGACAGACTAAAAGTTGTTCATCCACCAGGAACTGGTGTGTGCGATCCAGATAGTATGAGAGCACACATTTTGGGTCCAGACGGTGTAGCTGCTCTATCTCCTTTGGGGGATGTGTAGGCGGAAATAAGGTGGACAAGGTGAAAGAGTGCCCGATGTGGAAGTCCGTGTCAAACTAGTGCCGGAAATAGGGTGTTTTCCGCAACGCAAACTTGTCCGGATGGACTGAAAGGTTAGGAGGTAATGCAGAAAGAGCCTGGAGCTCACTCACTCTCTTGCCAGAGGTGATGGCAAAGAGAAAAGCAGTCTTCTGAGTAAGAAGGCGGAGATGAAAATTGTGAAGTTGCTCAAAGGGAGCACACATCAGATATGTAACAACCAGGTTGAAGTCCCACTGAGTCATCACATACGGAACATGATGAAACGTGTGTCTGATGCCTTTCAGAAAACGAGTCACAATAGGGGACTAGTACAAAGAAGGTTGATCAGGCAGCCTTAGTAAGGGTGAAAGGGCAGGAACGTAGCCCTTGATAGTGCCCAGAGCAGAGCCCTGCTGGGCATGAGGAAGAAGGAAGAGATGAAATTCATGAAGAGGTGCAGAAAGGGGGTCCACAGCCTTTGGTGTGCACCATGCCACAAATCTGATCCACCTGCAGGCGTATACCGACTTTGTGGAGGGACGCCTGGCAGCATGGATGATATTACAGACTTGAGGATGAAAGGCAAATAGCCTCTACTGTCGCTGCTCAATCTCCAAGCATGGAGGTGGAGACTGTACAGGTATGGGTGGCGGACCGTCCTCTGCTGCTGCGACATAAGGTCCTCCAGAAGAGGCAGATGAACCGGGGGATCAACTGACATAATGAGGAACTCGGGATACCAGTACCTACATGTACATCCGTGGTGCGCTGGTAAGGCTAAGTGGAGCTGGGAAACTGTAAGTGCTTGAGGCCTAACGTGAACTGCAGGTAGGGCCGGTGGGCCGGCAGGACGGGGATGCAGAAATAAACATCCTGCAAGTCCAACGCTACCATCCAGGGTTCTTGGTCCAGGGCAGGTAGGACCTGAGCCACTGTCAGCATTTTGAGCATCTGGTGAATTTTGCGAATCTGGCGTTCGCGAATTTGCGAATTTGCGAACTCGCAATCCGCAAAATCCGCGAATTGGCGGATTTTTTTTTTGTGTCCGCAAGGGCTTCTGCCAGTTCGCGTGGGTTTTATACCAGTTCGCAATTGCAAACTTACTTGTCGGCTCGCAACGGTCGCGATTATGTTGTTTCTACGTCTGGTTCATCATCACAGGTTCCCAGCACCCTCTGTTTCACCACTGCCACCCTCTGTTTCACCCATGCCACCCTCTGGTACATCAATGCCACCCTCTGGTTCATCATCACTGTAGATTATGGGGGGGAAAAGCAAGCACACCTGCCCTGCTTCAACTGACATGAATTAATTTGGGGTTGGTTTATTAATGTGTCACTGTTTTAAAATTCCAGTCTGGCACCTGCTTCCTTATCTGTAATTTGCTTTCTGTTGCAGTGCAATTTTTTTTTCCAGGACCTTTGTGGCCTACTTGTAGCTATTCTATGAGCCTGCTGTGAGGGTCAGATCAGGGTCATACAATTGTTGCAACTAGCAACTGAACTCTGGAGGGGCCCCAGTCAGGTAGCACTACAGGGAATGGTTACTATTACTAATGATGAGTTTGAACTTTTGCACCTGCTGAGTGCTTTCAGTTTGCAAAATTCGTTTTTCTGCAGAACAGCAACTGTAATGCCCCAAACAAACATAGGTAACTGAACTCTGGAGGGGGCCCTCAGGAAGTACTACAGGGAATGGTTACTAATGATGAGTGAACTTTTGCACCTGTTGAGTGCTTTCTGCAGAACAGCAACTGTAATGCCCCAAACAAACATACTTATGAAAGTTGATTTCTAATCAAAAAGTGATCCAGAGAGAGTCAAAAGGCCTCAAATCCAAAAAAGTGCAGGCAAATGTCAACCTGAGGAGTTATTCCGATAAAAATCATCATTTTCAGGTCTATGCTGCTTGCTAGTGGAATTCCTGTGCAGAATTGCAAATTTTGTAATTTCGCGAGTGCGAGATTGTTGCTGCCCGCCGCACCTACATGTTCGCAATTGCGAACTCTCGCGATGCGTCGCCAAACTCCCGCGGGATCCCGCAGCAAGATCCAAAATGGCACAGCACTCGCAAAATATCGAGAAAAACAACTCGGCAAACGCCGAATGACGGTAAGTGAACGCCGCACGCCGCAAAATTGTATCACCAAGAAAAAAAATCAGCTGGGTGCGAATTTGCGGATTTTCGGTAAATTCGCGAGCGTTCGCGGATTGCGAATTTACCGAAAATCCGCAAAATCCGCGAGCGGAACGGATTTTCCGCCCATGCTTAGTAGCAGTAAGTAGTCGGAGTAGCAACGACACCCTATATTGGGCCCAGGAACGGGCATGATGGCCCCCTTGGCCAAGAGGGCTGTAACTTCTGCATGCTGCAGTTGCAAATGATCCTCCGATACGCGTTTGTATTGCGGTGGCATGGCTTCAGTGGTTGCATCAAGGGTGAGGGAATAGTCACTTGGGATGATTTTCAGCACCCACCTGTGAAATGTGACAGTGCGCCAGTGATGGAGGTGTTGGTGAACCATGCCCCCCACTGGCGTCACATGGCCCTGAAAGTACAGAGTAGGAGGGTTTGTAGGCAGATGTTGCAGGGGAAGGTGTGGACTGACCTCCCTTTTGTCCCCAACTGCCGCCACAGCGGTTACCACTGCCGCCACCGCTTTGGATGTTAGTCAGCGTTGCGTGGCTGCCAGCACATGTGTGTGTGCCACTTCCTTGGCCACGAAACGAGCAAAAGGTACCAGTTTGCTGGTGCAGGGGCAACAGGCCCATGGACCTGCCCGTAGCCCTGGAGTTCTTAATGTGCTCCAGCGCATGTTCTGCCTTGTTGCCAAAAAGGCAACAAACATCAAACGGCATGTCCATGAGTGTACTCTGGACATCGGGTACAAATTGGGCAGACTTCAACCAGTCTTTGCAACAAATTGCCTCCGTGGTTGCCATCGCTCTGCCCAGTGAGCCGATGCGATCCAGCCCACACCCGATCAAATACCATGCCGCAGCTTGGCCTTCCACAAGGGTCTGGGCAAGTTTTGCCTGTACCTACAACGGGCAACAGTTCCGCAACCGTGTCCCGCAAAGAGTGGGTGTAGCGGACAAAGAGGCATGTGATGTTGGAAGACCGCAGTTCCAGACTCAGGGAGGATCATACCATCTTGCTGTACTGCTCATACCTCTTGGATACCCTGTCCGGCGGAGCCTACGGGAAGGCGGTCTGTGAATTGGAGGCCTGGATACCCAGGCTCTCTGGGGTGGGGTGGGAGGACAGGACACATGGGTCGTCCGGGGACGGGTGTTGGCGTCTGCCCACGTGCCTATCTACAGCCAAACCTGCAGCAGGCCTGGACCTAGTGCCCAAAATAGCATCAGTCAATGCCTCATGAAACGGCTGCAGAGGCTCAGCCGAGCTTGACTGCACTTTAAGGACCTCAGTGAGGAGGTTGGTCCTTACGGCCGCGACAGGGAGATGAAGGGGCAAGGCTTTGGTCGCCCGCGTCAACACCACACTGTAGGTTACCCCCTCCTCCGAAGCCACGGTTGGATTTGGGACAATACCAGTGTCTGACGAGGTGTGCAGACCACTTGCATCCCCCAGTCCACCTGTCCATTCGTCTTGGGACTGACAATTACATGTCAGTGGGTCTTCAGACCAATCCCAATACTCCTTATCACCCATTCCATGATTATCAGGGCTGTCAAAAGATGTGCCCGGCTCGTTGAATTTATACTCCCCATGCGGCATCAAAAGCGGCGTTCAGCTGCGCAGTTCCAACGCCAGAGCCGTATAGAGTGTGGTATTGAGGACGGCAACACCCGAGGACGGTGCCGAGGGTGAAACCTGGGGGACTGTAGCAGGTGAGGGCGTGAGGTCAACCAGCGAGGACCAGAATCAAGAATTTGATCCAGTGTGGCCCAGCGGCGCAGGGCCGAATGCGCCAGCGCCTTCTGAGCCAAAGCACCAGACGGCATTGGGGCAGAAGCACCAGACCCACTAGGGCCCCCAGACGTGTCCGCTGGGCCCAAAAGCCGCGGCATTGCCCGTCGGAGGAGTGAGGGACATCATGGCCATGAGGAAGCGCTCAAACTCATCCTGCATTGCATGCTGCCCAGGGACCGGAGGTTGTGGGGCAGGCTACGACGCCCGCAACTCTGACGGAGCCACGTGGGCGGTGTCACACAAATCCCCTGCTGCATTGCACGTGCATCGTGGGGATTTGGAAGAGCGATGACGTCTCTTTGACTTTGTCAAGGTCTGCAGCCTCGGTGCCGTGGGGCCAGCGGGTAACACGGGCTGTCAGCGCAAAAAACTACATTTCCCGGCAGGCCGTGCATACGTCACGCAACAGCGCAGACCAGGAAATAAAGGGCGGCTGTGAGCGGCGGTGAAACGCCGATAATTCGAGTCTATTCTGGAGTAAGCCGGGGTAGGATTCCTGACTTGTTTTCCCAAGTCCTACGTATTTCGTGAGTACATTGTTCTGTTTGGGGTGTGAGACGTTGGTATCACTGATCCCAACAGCGCACCCCACCTGCTGCTTAGTCTTGGGGTTTCTCTCGGCTGAGAGGGACACGGATACCAGACTAGCAGTGGACTTACCAAGAGGTTTTGTTTGGGCATTCTGGCCACAGGGATAGAGACCCTTGTGTTGGTGGCAACACCCGGCGAAACCTGCTTTTGACCAAAGATTATATATATATATATATATATTTACTGTTTAGTGTATGGAAAAATGGAGAAGAGTGGTGTGATAGGACTCATAAGTGTGAGTTTAACATTGAGCCTCGCAGTCCATCAAAAACGGAGCATGTGCACATAGAACTATTGTGTGTTCATGTTACACAGGGAGAAAGCAAACCATTGTATGAAGTAATACAATACGCTAGCACGCAGGACCTTACACGCCTGTTTTCTTCCTGTGGCATCTTAATATGTGCAGGGTTCATTATTCTTTCCTTATTTTGTTTCTTCAGGAGACATGAGGGGTATTGCAGTATCGGAACAGTGAAGTACCCATACTAAGGGAATTGATGCATAGTAAATGGTATGTGTACTATACCCTCACGTATGAGTCTGGACTTGTCTATAATTAGCAGAGAATCTTGAATGTGTATTGTTTTATATTCACAGTTGGGTATAGTTCCAGATACCTCCTCAAGCAACTGTCTCCATTGGATTTGGTCCGTTGTATTTTCCTTTACAGGTATAGCCTACTCACCTTTGGGAATTTTGTGTGACGTACATAAGGACAGTGACACTTGTAGGATAAGGGAGGTAGGGTGTTCTAATTCTCTGTTATTTGTCATTTCAGATCTCCCTCCCCGCTGTCCCCTTCCTTTCCCGCAACGTCTGAATTGTCTCGTTTGTCTGTATTATAACGTTCGGACTCTGAGGCAGTTCAGAGGGGGCGGGTATTGGACTCTCAGCACTGCCCCGAGGAAGACGGAAAGCGGAGCCTGATAGACTTCTTGTGGTTTGCTGACGACTTTGCCTCGGAGGAGTGATGTCGACTCCCGGAGCTCTGATGGCTCAAACCCCACGCCCAGTCCCTCGACCTCCGTCCAGACCACGACCTCTTGCAGTGCAGGCCAACTGCTGGAGTCGGAGACGCTTGCGGGACCACTCCCGCCTAGCTTCCAAAGTCAGGACCCGGCAGTCGGAGCAGCTCTTGTTGTCGTGGTTGACGTCGAGACAGTGGAGACACCGACGGTGAGGGTCAGTCACCGACATCAGTCGGTCGCAATCCTCACAGGCTTGACACCGGACATCCCTATTGGCACCGTCCAGAGTCGAAGACTCAAGTA
This sequence comes from Lissotriton vulgaris, assembly GCF_964263255.1. NCBI lineage: Eukaryota > Metazoa > Chordata > Amphibia > Caudata > Salamandridae > Lissotriton > Lissotriton vulgaris. The sequence goes on from NC_141687.1 coordinate 459,515,511, forward strand.
AAATCAGCAAAAGTGATTGTACAAAGTTTTGAATTTAAATAACTAAAGTGACACTTATACCGGAACTGCGCTGCTGGCGTGAAAAAATCGGACCTGACGTCAGCACGCGTAGGCGGCGTCTGAGTGCTCAGACAACGTCATAACGGCGCACACGACGCCGACGACACACGCGGAGCCACAGACGTCGCCTACCGACGCACAAGGGTACTGCTAAGCACAAATTTGCAGATCCAGTCTGACGCTTGGGGATATTGTAAGGGGAGGAATATAATACTGACCTGTTTCTTTCATATGCAAACAGCATGCACAATGTCGCACATGGCACACACATGACGTGGTCACACAGGGTCATGCTGTGCGTCAATTTCACATCTGTGACAGTGGGCATGTTACTGTCACCATGTGACAGTTCCATGTACTGAATGGTGTGCTATTCCAGTGTTGATGTGCATCACAATATGTTGAAGACGTTACTCAGGTGATAAGTGTTGAATGTATGTGAAACACATGTGCACCATGATAATTGACATGTCTCAACAGCTCTTCACACATCAACTGAGCCACAAGATGACATTTCCGTTGCTTCATCACTGTCTGCCACACCTAGGGCCTGCTGATGGAAGGATGCCATGCTGATGTATACATACACATCGTCAACATGAGTGTACACTACATCCCTGCCATGTGATTTACTGGGGTCACTCTCCCAATGGTGACATGAATGAGGTCATGGACGCAGCCTACACACCATTCACTTGAGCATGTCTGACGCACTGTACTCCAAGTAAACGTGCGTGTGTACGCTTCGTTTTCACATTGCATTGTAGACATACGCGAGCAGAGCGTACCCTATTGGTACGTGTGTGTGTAGGCCTTGTTTCCCCAATGCATTGTAGACATACGCGAGCAGAGCGTACCCCAATGGTACGTGCGTGTGTACGCCTCTTTTTCCCTATTGCATTGTAGATAAACGCGAGCAGAGCGTACCCCAATGGTACGTGCGTGTGTAGGCCTCGTTTCCCCAATTCATTGTAGACATACGCAAGCAGAGCGTACCCCAATGGTACGTGCGTGTGTACGCTTTGTTTCCCCATTGTATTGTAGACATACGCGAGCAGAGCGGACCCCAATGGTACGTGCGTGTGTACGCCTCGTTTCCCCATTGCATTGTAGACATACGCGAGCAGAGCGTACTCCAAGGGAAAGTGCATGTGTACTGTTTGTTTCACCATTGAATGAGTTGCATTTGCGACGGCAATCGCACCATACTTGTGTGTTGATTCAAAAAAATTCATACAGAACATCTAGAGGAACAGTGGTAGGATTAGAATGCAGCCAGGTTGTCATGGTTACAGAGATTTGAGAGTGTCCTACAGGTGATCTGGAAAATTCAGTTGGGCAAAAGTATACAATGTTGCAAAAGTTGTTGTTTAGCTCTGGCTCACTTTTCAAACCATGCATATGTGTGTCATGGCCTTATGTGTCATCGGATTGGATGGAACATAGTATGCAAACTATTGTGGCCTATCACACACTACTCCTTGCACTCATAGACCCTCAGCAGCACAGATATAAGGCAGCATGTGGCTGAGGGAGGGCACTTGCCTGCACAATATTGGAGTGGTAAACACAGCTGCTGTCTCTGTATCCTCTGGACCCTGATTAGCTGAGCATGGAGAGGGCACCTGCATTCAGTGATGGTGAGAACAAGGCCCTGCTGGATGCCCTCCTGCCTAACTACAGCAAGCTGTATGGGAGACCAGAGGATCAGGTGAGTGATGTGTGCATTACCTTGGAGTGTGCACCTGTTGTGTGTGTGACACTACAACAATTGTGTATGTATATTTGAGAGATGCAATGTTGTTGGGAGTGAGTGCCGGTGTGCACAGTATTGTCTGAAGAGGGGTATTTGTTGTAGTGGGGTGTGTGACAGCATGTCACGTGCTGCAGTGCACCCTGATGTGGCATATATTGCTAAGTGAGTGCCATGCTGAATGAGTGGTTTGCACCCCTTATGTCATCTATAGCCTTTCAATGGCATGTAGAACATTTCTGTTTGCTCACAGGCCCATTACTCCTGGACAATGATGCAAGTGTGTTCATCATCCTATGCCCTGTTGTCCTCAAGTATTTTGTACAAATGTGTGTCTTTGGGACATGGACCAGGTGTACTGATGTTCTTTATCTTTACATTTGTGACAGGTATCTGCCTATGAGAAGGGTGACATCTGGCTGAACATCGCCAGGGCCGTCAGGAGAGAGGGGGACCTCGCAGGAGGCTCAGAAACATCAAGAAGAGGTGGCAGGACATCCGGTGCTGGACCCACCGCATCGCCAGAGTACAAATGAAGCTGGAAGCTCCACGCCGGCATGGCGGCACCCGCCACCTCACCCCCCACATGCTCCGGGTCCTGGATGTGGTGTTCCCAGACCTCCATAGGCAGTTGCAGGGGAGACAGCAGCAAGAAGGGGGTAGGTACATGGCTGTTTGTTGTCATGTGTGTCACATGCTACCTGGAGTGCTCCCAGGCATGATAACACTCCCACAGTTGAAGTGGTGTTGTTAGACAGGCACTTAATGCATTGGCATGTGAATGGCCAAGTTTCAGCTGATGCTTGTTTACATGCCTTGCCCTACTCAACATTTGCCCAGCGCTTTGAAAAAACATTTTCTTTCACAGGTACTCCTGAGGTGCAATGTGTTAGTATGAATATTCCTTAGCACATCATCATGTTGGAGGGAGGTCTGTGACAACTGTTGTTACCTTACATGTAGCACCACATGTGCACTGTGTCTGCCCTTCTTCATATTTTCGCACTGATCTGGAGTCTCAACATGTATTTTCTGCACGAGTCAGCCTCAGTGGCCTTTGCCCATGTTGTACTTTCTAATTGTCATGTGTTAACTACAGGAGCACACTGTACATGTATAATAATTTTTTGGCTTGTGCATACTCACACTGTGCAGTGTGTGTGTGCATATACTCAAAATATGTTGCATGCTGTTAGAAAATCTTACAGATGGTCAACCAGACAATGTGACTTTGGGTGTAGACAGCTGTAATGCCAGTGTGAGGTGACGGTACACTTGGCTCCAGGTCCCAGGATGGCATCACATGGCAGTTCATGAAGGACTTTTAGCATGTGGCACAGGGTCACAGCAATTCAACCATGACCAGGTCTGGTTTAGTGTGTCAGGGTGGGAAAATGAACAGTGAATGATCATCAGCTATCCGGTTGTCAGGCAGTCGGTCATCAATGTGTCTCTCTCACACAAGATGTTGCCTTGCCTGTTACTTCTATCCTACTATACATTGAACGTAGTTTCTCTTTAGATTGCCCAAGACTAGGCTTAGCATTATGCATAGTTCAGTGGCTTGGGACTCATGATGCATGTCATGTTTTGAAATGTTGGCAATTTTTTTCTAGCTTATTTGTCAGATGTGTACAGGTGACTGATATGTTTTTCTTATTCTCCTTGCCAACAGCATCATCACCACAATCTGGAGGAGACACAGACACGGACCACACAAAGGGACCCAGCGACAGTGCCACCTGCTTTGAGGATTCGGAGGGAGCCAGTGGGAGCCAGTGGCACGGGGGGTGAGGAGAGTCTGCGGGCCGGACCCCATGTGACCTACACCTCCTACCATGCGACGGCTCGGAATCAGACTCTCAGGAGGAGGGGGAATATGCTGAAATGGCCTCTTCTTCATCTTTGGTTGGCCTCTCCTCCTCCAATACCATCTCCACCCTCCCAGTTGTTAGGGTCCCTAGGGTCCGTGCTAGCCCCCGTGTCTCCTTTGGTCCCGGCACCGCAGCACTTCCCCCTGTGTCCCCTGCTGCCCTCAGTGCTGAGTCTGTGGATCTACTCTGGCAGATTGTAGTAGGTCAGACATCCATGTTGACTGTCCTCCATGGACATACACAACTCATTACACAGTTGTTGTCGTTCATGGAGGGCATTTCATCTGGCATGTCTGATCTACGTCAGAGTGTGGCTGCCATTGAGTCAACACTGACGGCAGCTCTGTCCACCCAGCAGCATCTGGCCCCCCCATCCTTCTGACCCATCCACCTCAGCCTCTCCCATACCTTCCCAACGTACACGCCGACGCCACAGGTCAGACACCCAAACAGACACACCCAGCACACCCACACACCAGGCAAAGCGCAAATCACCACGCACCCAATCTCAAGGGGATGTAGGCACACCCACAGGGAGAGGGGACAGACATCACACACGCATCCACAGACCCGCAACAACAGACTCACAACCCTCTACCTCCACCCCCAATGTGTCCCCGGGTTCAGGTGTTAGTTTTTCAGAACTGGCTAAAGTGTGCAGCCAAGTTTATCTTTCAACTTTCTGCAATGCACCGGCCAGTGTGGATGAATCCACACCACCTGCACCCACTACACCTGTCCTTCCCTCTCCTGTCCCTGCGGTGCCGGAGGGTTCCACAGATGATGCCCCCACTGTTTCCACTGCGGATTGAACTCCATGTGCGAGCAAGTTTGGGTGTGTCAACATCCATGAAAGCACAAACTGTTTTTCTCACTTGTTTGAACTGGCCTTCTGTGAGCAAGGACTCTTATTTGCATTTTAATTTTGGATCCAGCAGAATAAAGCTATTTATTTTTGTTTCTGTACTTTAGTTTGTCTGATAATGGCTTTGACTGCTGTGTGCCTGGGAGCTGGTGTGATGTTCACATTTGGGTATAGTAACATGTGTCTATTTCCTGATGGTAATGAGGTTAACAATGGTATGTTTCTGCTTTTACTGCTGGGCACTGCTGGGGGTTTTAGCCACACACACACTCTAATGCTGGGCACTGCTGGGGGTCTTAGCCACACGCACATTCTGATGCTGGGCACTGCTGGGCACTGCTGGGGGTCTTAGCCACACACACACTGTTATGCTGGGCACTGCTGGGGGTCTTAGCCACACACACTCTCTAATGCTGGGCACTGGTGGGGGTCTTAGCCACACACACACTCTGATGCTGGGCAATGCTGGGCACTGCTGGGGGTCTTAGCCACACACACACTCTAATGCTGGGCACTGGTGGGGGTCTTGGCCACACACAACCTATGCTGCTGGGCACTCCTGGGCACTGCTGGGGGTCTTAGCCACACACACACTTTGATGCTGGGCACTGCTGGGCACTGGTGGGGGTCTTAGCCACACACACCCTATGCTGCTGGGCACTGCTGGGGGTCTTAGCCACACACACACTCTAATGTTGGGCACTGGTGGGGGTCATGGCCACACACACCCTATGCTGCTGGGCACTGCTGGGCACTGCCGGGGGTCTTAGCCACACACCTCTGATGCTGGGCACTGCTGGGCACTGGTTGGGGTCTTGGCCACACACACCCTATGCTGCTGGGCACTGCTGGGCACTGCTGGGGGTCTTAGCCACACACACACTCTGATGTTGGGCACTGCTGGGCATTGGTGGGGGTCTTAGCCACACACACCCTATGCTACTGGGCACTGCTGGGCACTGCTGGGGGTCTTAGCCACACACACACTCTGATGCTGGGCACTGCTGGGCACTGGTGGGGGTCTTTGCCACACACACCCTATGCTGCTGGGCACTGCTTGGGGTCTTAGCCACACACACACACACTCTAATGCTGGGCACTGGTGGGGGTCTTGGCCACACACACCCTATGCTGCTGGGCACTGCTGGGCACGGCTGGGGTTCTTAGCCACACACACACTCTGATGCTGGGCACTGCTGGGCACTGGTGGGGGTCTTAGCCACACACACCCTATGCTGCTGGGTGCTGCTGGGCACTGCTGGGGGTCTTAGCCACACACACACTCTGAAGCTGGGCACTGCTGGGCACTGCTGGGGGTCTTAGCCACACACACACTCTGAAGCTGGGCACTGTTGGGCACTGGTGGGGGTCTTAGCCACACACCCATTCTGATGCTGGGCACTGCTGGGGGTCTTAGCCACACACACACTGTTATGCTGGGCACTGCTGGGGGTCTTAGCCACACACACCCTATGCTGCTGGGCACTGCTGGGCACTGGTGGGGGTCTTAGCCACACACACACTCTAATGCTGGGCACTGGTGGGGATCTTAGCCACACACACACTCTATTGCTGGGCACTTCTGGGTATGTTTTCTACACATCACTTACACTTGCACTGACACTGCAGACTTATGTCCCACACGTCTGACTATTACACTGGTGATATGCGGTAGCGTACCGCACCCCGAAATCATTGATGTAGGTGCGGCACGTCTGACTATTACACTGGCGATATGCGGTAGCGTACCGCACCCCGAAATTGATGACGTAGGTGCGGCACGTCTGACTATTACACTGGTGATATGCCGTAACGTGCCGCACCCCGAGATCGATGACGTAGGTTGCAGCACGTCTGACTATTACACTGGTGATATTTGGTAGCGTGCCGCACCCCGAGATCGATGACACAGGTTCGGCACGTCTGACTATTACACTGGTGTTATGCGGTAGCGTGTGTCGCTACGTACCCCGACATTACAGGCGTTTGATGGGGATGTGCGCGTGTGACACCACGTACAGGTATGTTTGACTTCGTTGTACTCACTGTCTGCACCGTCGTCGGTTTCTATGTACGAGGTGGTGGGCATACAGGACTGGTATGACACGGACGATGGGGTTCATGTCTTCTTTGTCGCGTACCGGGGTGCGGGTCGGGCCGGACTCTGTATTTATGGCAGTTTTTGACTCTCGTAGCAAAAGAGCCGTATGGAGTGTCTTCAACACGGATCGTACTTCCTGGTACGGATGACGCAGTGTATTTACGTTCGGACGTAGCGTGAAGCATCAGCCGAATGTCATTCGTGTGCACTTTCGATTTGTATGGAGTTTTTCACGAGTCGTACGGAGTGATGCTTTGGGTTGGGATCGTACTTGCAGGTTCGTACGGAGACGTGTACGGATACGATTTGTACGGGGAAAAACGCTTCGTACGGAAATTCGAAACGCTTTTTTCCGGATCGGAATCGAGCCCAAAATGTTCAGTTCTGAGGGCGCCACTACATAATTTCCAGCGTGTAGTATACAACAACAGAGGAGTGAAGGGTTGGAGGGCCATTCACATTCTTGAACCTCAAATCAATTATTTGAGCTGATCTTGCAGGAGACATGAAAGTATGCCAGTCTCAGGAAATCTCTTCCCTACATGAAAAAATTGCTAAACTTGACTTTTCCAGATTTTCGTTAGATTTCAGGCAGTAGTGGTTTAGGTGTCCAGCAGCACACTGCGGTAGAAATACAGATAGAAGTTACCTTTATTCAAAGTAAATTAGAGGAGTTGGACAACCATTCCTGGGGATTCCATTTACATTTTGTTGGAATTCCTGAGGAAAGCAGGAATCAAAGTGGGCCAATTAAGCTTGTTGTAAGACGATAAAATGTTATATTCTCCCATAGCTTTGTGAACAATCTTTCGATAATGGGAGCACATTATTGTTCCAAGTCAATTTATTTATTTATTTATTTATTTATTTCAAAGGTTTTATATAGCGCTGCTGGACCCAAGAGTATCAGAGCACTTTACATGGAGGTGAAGATAAACGAATGATTGTGCGGACAACAGAAAAACAAAAAGCAAACATACATAATGAAAGCAAATATATATAATGAAAGTGTAATCATCAGAGCTTGCATTAGACTCCAAGTGCGATTTCCGGTCTCGTCCTAGGATGCTTGTTTCCGGTCCAGGAAGGACCTGGCTTGGCAGTTACGGCTGGACTGTTCCCATGAGGCACAGGTGCAGGGTCAAGACTGATTTGCATATGACCAGGTCAAAACTGGAGTGGCATGGTAAGCAAAAGAATGATGGATTTAACCCAGATCTCCTGACTGGGGGTGAATGTTTTGATTTGTTCTGCATTCCGTCCATCAATTGTGTGTCTTTTGCCTCCAAGTGTGATGTACCTGCGCACTAATCTGTTAAACTTTGTAAACTATTGACTAAAGAAACAAATTCTTTCAGCAGCTATTTACCTGAAGACCTTCGGTACTCCAGACAACATAACATTTCACGTATTTTCGGGCATTTCAATATCTACAGTTTGTTGCCGGAATGAGTTCAAGGGGATGTTGGTTTTCTTTAAGGCAGTAGGAGCCCAGGCGTGTATTGTACAGCAATCCAGATTGAATGTTTTGTATCTAGGACATCGGTGCCTAAAACCTATGCTCTCCTGAAAAAAAGTAAAAGTATTTGATTGAATCTACTAGAAGGTTCTTCTATACATTTATGTGTGTCTTAAAATTTTTTTTTTTCACTAGTAATGAGTTTTCTGTGCTAAGAATCAACAGAAAATGATGCTGTATGATGTACACTAGGAGATGGAAGGAGGGGGTCCTTCTTCCTCTACTCCTTCAAAGATAGGTTGTGCCTAATGGTGAGATAATATGGCACCAGCTGAGTATGGAACACCTTGTGGCCCAGGGGGTAAGTTGGGTAATTCACTCTTTACGGTGCCACTGAGGCGGGAGGGTGTTGTGGTGTCAGGGTTGATGGCACTGGGAGTGGAACATCAGGAAAAGGATGATTTTAAATCATAGATTTTTTTGCACGGTGGCATGTTAGATTTGACGATTGCAAGATCCTGTTAATATTGTTATTCATGGATGTCTGTGTCAATTAGGATCATAATGTGCAGTGTTATTGTCTTGTCTAAGACACATAAATATAAGGCAATTGTGCAATGGTTAAAAGCGCTCAATCTAAGTGTGCTTTTTTTCAAGAAGCATAATCTAAATTAGTAATACCTATGTATTTCTGCCACACATTCTTTGCCTCATCTGGAGCTGCTATAAAGCGAGTTGTCATCTATATTTCTCATAGCTTTAATTGGTAAATAAAAGAGATAAAATGCGATGGGGCAGGTAGATGGATTTGGGTTGTAGTTTCATTAGAAGATCATCTTTATAATTTTGACAATTTTTATGGCCTTATTAGGCACCAAACAAGGCCACTCTAGCAATGGATGCTGTTTATCCCATGATTTTGGGTGGCGATTTTAACTTTGTTCAAAATGTTTCTCTTGATACTTCATGCAATGAGAAAAGACACTCAAAACCCCAAATAATAGCATTGATCTCTAGCTTTAAACAAGATTAGTCTCTGATATAGCCTTGGTAATCACATTTTTCTTCTTTAACAGTATACCTGCTTTATAAAGCAATTTAATTCAGCACCATAGTAGATTTTGTTTTTAATCTCTCACATGATAAATGGAAAAAGTTCTTTAATTCTGGCTAACTGACTTTCGGACCATGCTCATGTTTTGCTGGAGATCTTGGTTAATAGCAGGCTTACCTCTACCCCAGATGCATTTCGATAAAACCCTTATTGATGATTAAGTCTGGAAGCAGGAAGTGCAATCCTTCATGGCAGAATTTTTACAGATAAACGTAAATTCAGCCCAGCTATTTTCAGTATAGCAATCATTTAAAGCGTGCTTTAGAGGAAAAATTATCATTTATAAATCCAAGCTCTATAAAGAATGTGTAAAACAGGTTAGAGAGTTACAAGCAGCAATCAACCATGCTGCCTATCAAAATTATGAATTAAGAACGTCACTTGGTGACAGGACCTTGTCGCAAGATAGACAGAAGCCTAGAGATTTTTTTCTCACAAGGGAATTTCTCAACATTTCAACAGAAGACATATGATAAAAGTGAGCACATTATCAAGTTATCGGTCTAATCAACTAGGTAAGATCTAATAGTAATACCATCCAAGACATATTGGATCCCAATACAAATCAGGTGGTCAATCAAAATAAGCCAATCCAGAAAGTCTTTCTTAATCATTACAAGTGTTTTTCTCAGACAACAGATCCTGTTTCACACTAAAGGGTAGGTGGCTTTCTAGCTTCTATAAATCTTCTGACGCTATCAGATCTATATCGACAAACCCTAATGACTGGTAACGTTTAAAGGGATTGAGAAAAACTTAGCTACACTGGCGCATGCTCATGCTGGAGGTAGCGATGGCATCCTAATTGAGATATATTAAGAAGTCTTTCCTCAACTTTTGGAATTCATGACAGAATTATTTAAATCAAATTATGTTAGGTACTCCAATCTTTCCATCTTTTTCGTAAGCTATAGTGGGTAGCTTTGTGAAGAAGAGTAAACCATCTAATGACACTAATTCCTACTGACCAATTATTTGGCTTCATACAGACTATACATTCTCACTAAGGTCCTTCGTAGTCAGATCAAGCCTATTGCCTCAAAAAAGATCCATATGAATCAGAAAGACTTTGTCCCTCAGAGGTCAGTTTCGCACAATACAAACTATCTTCTGCAGGCTTTTAATTATTTTTCGGCAACAACAAAAAAGCTGCAATAATTATGATTGATGCCAAAAAGGCATTCTATTTAGTCAACCAGACTGTTTTTTTACACATTCATTTAGCTTATTCTTTTCCAAAACAATTTATATGTATACTAAAAAATTTATATAGAGATGTTGCTGCTACAATAATAATTAATTCCAAAGAGAAAGTGGCAGTAAGAATTAATAGAGGTACTCACCAAGGGTGTCTAATATTGCCAATATTATTTACATTTTTTATCGAACCTGTGGCTGCTTGCTTTGAATGATGCATTAATGTGGCTGCCCTATCTGGTCATGTTACAATTAAAGCTGTTTGCTGACAATGTCATACTATATCTGGAGGCAGCACAGGCAACAGTAAAAGGGCTCTAGATAGAGTTGATGACTTTACAAAGGCTTGGAGCTATAAAATCAATCTTTTTTTTAATGGAGTTGAGCTTGACCTCCCTGGTCAATTAAGAAAGCAATTTTCTCATATGCTTCCGGTCTGGTTATTTGGGTGTCTACGTTACCTTAAATTTCTCTAATCTATATCGTCTAAACTATATGTCCACTCTACAGAAGATATGACATTTGGTGAACCAAAGGCAATCTTTACGTCACAACGGCCCCAACAACGCTAGGATGCCTGGCTTCACCTTGGGGGTGCCCAGGAGTGAGCACTTCACAGGGAAAGGCCAGGATGGGTTCCTCAGCGGTATTCGTACAAGCGCAGAGATGCCTCATGGTGATTCATGGGCTACACAAGTACCATTACATTACATTACATTTGCATTACGTTATCTTTAACTGGTAGAGTTTCCAGACTCAGCTTGAGAAAAGATGGGTCTAGATTTCTCTGGGCCATACAATGTGTTACCAATTGAAATTAAATATTTATTTTTGGCTGTGGATTAATATTCTAAATGGATGTATTACAAATTTGTGGAAACACCGGATACTGATAATACAATTGATTTTTTTTTAAATGTCTTTTTGTTAAAGGGTGCCCCTAGAACTATTGTCACAGATAACGGAACACAGTTTGTGTCAGATAAAAAAATAGCAAATTTCTGAGTGTGCAAGATATAAAACATTGCAAGGTGGCATTGTATTCTAAGGCCTCAAATGGACTTGTAGAACGGGGTAATAAGCTCATGAAGAAAGGGATTCAGTCTGCTATAGCTTCGGGTTTGGATGTAGGAAAATGTCTGCAGGAAAAGGTTTGGTATAACACGTCACCACACTGCACTACTGGGGCTACAAGTTCACTCAACCTTATTTCCTTCTTGGTTGGTGAGGTGAAACGTGCAAATGTCAGAAAAAAAGGTTAGTGCAAAGGCGGTCATGGACAAAACATTTAAGGATGAAGGAGTATTTTTATAGGAAGAGTCATCCAGAAAGGAAGGATATATCAATAGGTGATTGGGTTATGATAAAAAACTATCAAAGTTAAAAAAGGGGTATCTGTATTTTCAGAACTGGTGCAAGCTAGCAAAGTAAGAAGGGGTTAAACTTTCTTGGATGGGAAAGGTTGGAGAAACAAAAGGCAGTTGGTGAAGCTCACGGAAGATGAAGCTAGGATCATTAGGCACACGAAAAATGCATTAAATGAGCAGGATTATGGGAGGACCCAATGGCTACAGGGGGAATCTGGTAACGCTGCAGTTTTGGAGAGGGCAGGACATACTGTTAGTGAGCAGGTACGGGGACACACTGTTAGTGAACAGGTGCAGGGGTCTTCAACTTTATTCCCGTCAAATGCTGAGCTTGGTGGTCGGGTAAGAAGAGTCTCAGCTAGATTCAAGGATTTTGTAAGACATTAATTTGATGATTTGTAGGTAGCAGTGTTATCCTTGACATTTTGTTTTTTTATTTGTTTTATGTTTAGGGGCGAGGTGTTGTAATGGTTTGTATTATGTTTTAAAGAATGTTTTGTTCGGAACGTTCCCTTGTGCATGGCGTGAGTGGTGGTGCTGTGTTTGTTGCGCAACGGCAGTTGCAGATCAAACTCCAGACCAGCAACGCGCTTCATGCCGTTGGTGAAGAGACTTGAGAATAAAGAACAATTTGAAAAGAAACTACGGATTTTGAAGTGTTCAACTTACTTACTACAGGCAACATAAAAAAATGATAATACAACAAACCATTTCAAAGATAAAAAATATTTGGCATTGGTATTTTAAAAATGATCCAATTCACACACATGCTTACACATACAGGCACGCTTGAGTTCTCGCACTGAAACACTCTCATCTGCGCATACAATATACATTGAAAAAATTTTTACTTACCGCAGCTGCCTCCTAAGCTCCTGAGTGTGCTCCATGTTTTAATACATCAATAATAAATGGGATAGTATTCACTATTAGTATAATGAAAAACAGACAGTCAATAATGTATTCCTTTGGGTTGCAAGGGGCAAGCCAGAGGTCTATCTGCGACTTCTAGCGACCCCCAAATTATGCCCGTGAAGAAAACATTCACAGTCCACAACTAGACCTAATCCTGAGTCTCTCTGAGAAGAACCCAGTACCCTCATTAGTTCCAAACTCTTTACACAGCTGCATTTTCATGTATATGCAAATTTATGTGGAAAGGTATAGAGAACATGGCAAAATATAAGTGTGAGAAAATATAGTGTATTATATGGTGTGTATGCGACCTCACCATGAAATACACTCACATTACAGACTTGGGTCCAGTCAAGCTTGTTTCTTAAACTTTGGCTCAACCCTTGGTAACTGTGGATTTTAGAAGTCAGGTTTTAACAAAGTAACAAGTGTAAAGCATTAAGAAGTACCAAAACAACAGAATAAGAACGTAATGCAATACAATATAAATCTGACATACATTTATAAAAATATATTTTTATGAATGTTAATAATAATAATAATGACGGGTTTGTAGAGCGCATGGTCACACCAGAACAATGTGTCCCCGCGCTGAAACCTAGACCAATGGAGAGGAGAAGCACAGGAATCTGGCGAAATAGAGGAGTTACCAAGGGTTTGCGGAATAGCCAAGTTTTCAGCTTACTTCTGAACTCTGATTCTGAAGGAGATACTCTCAGTGCATAAGGATGGGACTTCCACATTTTAGCAGCCAGTAAGAAAATAGAGCGAGCTCCCAATCTGGCTTTCATTATCTTCAGTTTTCTAACTAGTTTAGCATCAGATGATCTAAGCTCGCGACCTAGGGTTTTGAGACACCAAAATGAACACAAATCACCAGAGGAATCTGGAGAAGCAGATTTTTAAGTAAACTATAAATCTCAGCTTTTCTCTCAAAAGGTGAACAAGCACTGGTAACTACAAGGTTTTGAGACTTTGTATTCTTTTAAAGAGTTGTGTTTGATTACTCTGGCCCACGTTGGGCGACCAAATCTGACAAGGGGACGATCAGAAGGGATAATGAGCAGTACTAAAAAAGTAACTTTGACACCAAAGCAGTCTCAAGTCTAGTTCCAGGCTGTGGCTAGTTGCTGATCAGAACAGGCTTCTTCAGTTTTTGTGGCCCTGGTGCTATAACAGGAAGTCAGCCAACTAATTTTTTACTTCTTCTGTCTGGGGCTCAGGAATATTTTTTTTGCACGAGCCAGACACCACAGGCACAATTCTCTCTTTATTCTAATCAAATGAGGGGAGGTGGAAAACGGATCCATTCATTTTCCAGGTAAATACAGGCTAATCAAAGGGGAAGGATCACTTGTCCTGCTCAACCTTAAGTGTACAGGACTAGTAAGGGGTGTCCCAATAAAAAGACCCTCATGCACGTGATGGGTAAGGTGGGTTCAGAGCGGTATATCTTGATTCTCCGCTTTGGTATCACGTGTGTGCATAATCACCGACTACCGACCTATATCGCTCTTACCTTACCCTATCAAAATCCTAGAGCGATGGGTCAGCGGGGCACTAGCCCTCTTCCTGGAAACCAACAACATCCTGGAAGAGGAGCAATTTGGATTCAGACCTGCTCACGGAACAGAGACAGCTCTGGTGACAGTTCTGGACGACCTACGAATGCGGACGGACAGGGGAAACTCAGCAACCTTAATTTTGCTGGACCTGTCCGCCGCATTCGATACGGTAAGTCATGACATCCTGCTGACAAGACTGAGGAATATTGGAGTCGGGGGAATCGCGCTGGATTGGCTCCGCTCCTACCTGAGAGACAGGTGGCAAGCGGTAGCCATCCCTCCATTTCAGTCAAAATTTGTCAAAGTCCCACATGGGGTCCCACAGGGGTCAGCCGTTAGCCCTATACTTTTTAATATATATATGCAACCCCTGATAAGCATCATCAAAACCCATGGCGTCAGCGTAATCAATTACGCAGACGACACGCAGTTGATGATATCCCTTGATGGTGCTCAGGCTGACTCCCTTGAGACCTTTCATGCCTGTATGTTGGAAATGACGCTTTGGCTCAATCAGAATTCACTGCAGTTCAACAGTGACAAAACGGAAATATTACACTGTTCGATAGGAGGAATACCCAAGGTCTTACCCATAGACTTATGGCCTCCTGAGCTGGGGAACTCCCCAGTACCAGTGAACTCAGTTAGGAATCTTGGAGTCACATTTAATAATAGGCTGAGCCTTGAAACCAATGTCAACAAACAGGTCAGTAGCTGCCTTGCCCTTATGCGAGGACTCCGCAAGCTGCTGCCCCTCCTGCCTTTACAGGTTAGAGCCACCATAGTCAGGAGTACCATCCTCAGCCGCCTGGATTACTGTAACGCACTCTTATTGGAATCTCCTATATATCTCATTTCCAGGCTTCAAAGTGTCCAGGCGGCTGCAGCAAAGCTGGCATTGTCTCGAGAACGAAGATCATCTACTACCCTTGCCCTGGCTGACCTACATTGGCTGCCTATTCATCAGAGGATCCTTTTTAAATCCCTTTGCATTGTCTTTAGAGCAGTGCATGGACTAGGCCCCCAACCACTCCAAAAGAAACTTAACTGGTACAAACCCACCCGATCTCTTCGATCCTCTTCCTTAAATCTTGTTAATGTACCCAGGATTAAAAAAACAACCCTTGGCGGTAGAGCTTTTAGTAAAGCGGCAGCTCAATTATGGAATAGCCTACCTATTGACATTAGAAAAACAAGTGATCTACTGCCCTTTCGAAAAAAGGTAAAAACATGGCTTTTCCCGAAAAACTCAAATCTTTAGATCTTGAGTCCTTGTCCCCTATCTGCTGCACAGTATTTTTTTTCAGCTTTCAGCCTAGGTACCCAGCGCCAGGATGCCCGTAGGGTTGCAGAGCGCTTTACAAATGGCAAAATAAATAAATAAATAATCATAAGGTCTAGTTTCGTTATGCAGCCTCCACCCGGAGGTATTGTACCCAAGGTTGGTGCAGTAGTGAGCCAGAGATAAAAATTGTTAAAAAACCAAAAAACTCAGCAAAAGGAAATTTTATTCAGTCTGGTTTATGGTCTGGTAAACTCTATAGTAGTGCAGCTTGTTGACTTTATAATGAGTAGTAGTTGCACTTAGAGTCTTGAAATTAGAAAAAAAAAAAAAAAAAAGGGGGGGGGGTGACTAAAAGTAGGTCGACATGTTTCTGACCTAGCTGCCTGGATTCTAGGACTTATAGGCATTCATCAGGACCAATGGTGAGTAGAGTGAAGGAGTTAAATAATTAAAGTGCTCGAAAGTGTGAAGAAGGAAAAAGGTTATTGACCTGTTCCTATGTTTGGAGGTCTTATGGTACCTGTAACGAGTAAAAACAAGTTTGCAACTCTCATACAGGGAGGGGGTAGTGGGGGAACACACGTTAAGCAAATTTGCTTCTCATATTGACTAATTGGTAAGCCATAAACAACTATAAAATGACAATACTTTACATGACCGGTTAATGTTTGCGGCAATTTCAACTCTCTCTCGTACTTTCCTGTCTCATGCAGTTGGCTATAGCATGCTACAGAATGAATCAGCATGCATGTCTTGTGGACGAGTGTGGGTATCACTCGGATTGTGTAGCAATATTGTGCTCATACAAACTGCTACTAATTGTGGTAGTTGCTATTTTGTTCACTTATCCCAATGTGAAATATACGTAAATTGCTTCGTGGGCAGTGCGTATTTCGTTAGGTGAAACACAGTGCTAAATGCGGGATATACAGCGCGGTGCAAAGTAATGGGTTTACATGCGTGTGGGGAGGTGGGCGGCATAGTAACCGAAGGCGTGTGTAACATCCTTTCTTTACCTCGCGCACTAATTATGCGCACTCCCTTCGGTGGTAGAGCTCTTAGAATGGGCTACGGGGAGAAAGAGAGGGATCCAAAAGTTAGATCGGCCACAGTTTTGTACTTGCGGTTTTGTAGAGGCATCTTCCCGATGTTTCCTGATACCTATTGCGCCCGTTCCTCAGCTTCCCAGTTGTGTGCGCCTAGCTGCTCTTACCGGACCGGAAACAGTTGGTGTTGCTTCCGGGTCATATTAATGGGCGTTAGCTGTTTGGTTTAGAGGTTTCCTATTGGTCTAAGCCTCGTGTTTACGGAACTGTGGTGACAAAATGTATTAACCTCGATGTTGCGCTTCGATTTTAAGAAGGCATTGAAAGGGGTACTCTGTTCTGCAAATCGCCTGCTCGTATTATTTATCAAAATAAATGTATTAAGGCATTACTGTGTTGCTTCCTCCTTTCATTGATGTTCTATTAGATTTCAGTTTAGTCTTTCATAAGGGAAATACTAATGGTCACCATTAAGGTTGCATATTTTTTGCGATTGTTGGCTAGTCTGTACGGAGTAATCACCTTTTTGCTAAAGACAGCCAGGGTATGTTATCATTCAGTCCTCCGCTGTCTGTCTTGAGACTATGCACCCATCTCTGTTCTTTTTCGAACAGTATTTTCTCCGCATTATGATCTTTATTCGGCAAGGTTTCCAGAATCACCCATTGTAGGTCAAGAACAGTGTGGCCCTTCTCCAGATAGTGTGAGGCCATTTTTGTTGTGCTTTTTTTGCATTTCACGTTGCTCCTGTGCTCACCAATTCTTTGCTTTGCTTTTCTGCACGTCATCCCAATGTAATTGAGTTTACACGGGCAAGTGATCATATATACAACATGGGTCGTGTTGCAATTAGTGTGGTTGTTTAATGTCCATTTGAAGTTAGGTAGGAGCTGTATTTCTTTTGTTGGTCTTGTGAGATGACAGACAGAACACGAGCCACATGGATAGTGGCCTGTCACTCTTGGGTTACCCCACAGAGAAACATTATCTCTTGATGTTTTTGGGGGTGGTCTTGTATGGACTAACATGTCCTTCAGGTTTCTACTCCTCTTATTTGCGAATCTAGGTTTTGGCCAAGTTAGATTACCCGATGTCAGTATGCGCCAATTTTTATTGACCATCTTCTTGATGTTGTTCGTCATAGGGCTTAGCAAAAAGGTGATTACTCCGTACAGACTAGCCAACAATCGCAAAAAATATGCAACCTTAATGGTGACCATTAGTATTTCCCTTATGAAAGACTAAACTGAAATCTAATAGAACATCAATGAAAGGAGGAAGCAACACAGTAATGCCTTAATACATTTATTTTGATAAATAATACGAGCAGGCGATTTGCAGAACAGAGTACCCCTTTCAATGCCTTCTTAAAATCGAAGCGCAACATCGAGGTTAATACATTTTGTCACCACAGTTCCGTAAACACGAGGCTTAGACCAATAGGAAACCTCTAAACCAAACAGCTAACGCCCATTAATATGACCCGGAAGCAACACCAACTGCTTCCGGTCCGGTAAGAGCAGCACAGCGCACACAACAGGGAAGCTGAGGAACGGGCGCAATAGGTATCAGGAAACATCGGGAAGATGCCTCTACAAAACCGCAAGTACAAAACTGTGGCCGATCTAACTTTCGGATCCCTCTCTTTCTCCCCGTAGCCCATTCTAAGAGCTCTACCACCGAAGGGAGTGCGCATAATTAGTGCGCGAGGTAAAGAAAGGATGTTACACACGCCTTCGGTTACTATGCCGCCCACCTCCCCACACGCATGTAAACCCATTACTTTGCACCGCGCTGTATATCCTGCATTTAGCACTGTGTTTCACCTGACGAAATACGCACTGCCCACGAAGCAATTTACGTATATTTCACATTGGGATAAGTGAACAAAATAGCAACTACCACAATTAGTAGCAGTTTGTATGAGCACAATATTGCTACACAATCCGAGTGATACCCACACTCGTCCACAAGACATGCATGCTGATTCATTCTGTAGCATGCTATAGCCAACTGCATGAGACAGGAAAGTACGAGAGAGAGTTGAAATTGCCGCAAACATTAACCGGTCATGTAAAGTATTGTCATTTTATAGTTGTTTATGGCTTACCAATTAGTCAATATGAGAAGCAAATTTGCTTAACGTGTGTTCCCCCACTACCCCCTCCCTGTATGAGAGTTGCAAACTTGTTTTTACTCGTTACAGGTACCATAAGACCTCCAAACATAGGAACAGGTCAATAACCTTTTTCCTTCTTCACACTTTCGAGCACTTTAATTTTTTAACTCCTTCACTCTACTCACCATTGGTCCTGATGAATGCCTATAAGTCCTAGAATCCAGGCAGCTAGGACAGAAACATGTCGACCTACTTTTAGTCACCCCCCCCCCTTTTTTTTTCTAATTTCAAGACTCTAAGTGCAACTACTACTCATTATAAAGTCAACAAGCTGCACTACTATAGAGTTTACCAGACCATAAACCAGACTGAATAAAATTTCCTTTTGCTGAGTTTTTTGGTTTTTTAACAATTTTTATCTCTGGCTCACTACTGCACCAACCTTGGGTACAATACCTCCGGGTGGAGGCTGCATAACGAAACTATACCTTATGATTATGCACACACGTGATACCAAAGCGGAGAATCAAGATATACCGCTCTGAACCCACCTTACCCATCACGTGCATGAGGGTCTTTTTATTGGGACACCCCTTACTAGTCCTGTACACTTAAGGTTGAGCAGGACAAGTGATCCTTCCCCTTTGATTAGCCACAATTCTCTCTTTGCCAACCCAAGAATTAGGAGGCGTAGTCCTGCTCTTGGTGAAGCCTCTCTTGCCAGGTCCAGGGAACAGCAAGGCAGTCCTTCTTCAGTTCTCTCTCCAGTCCAGACATGATCTGAGGTCTGGAGTTCCAGGGGTGCTTATTATACCCAGACAGTGCCCTCATGGCATATACGAGTCACAAGCCCACCCCCTGGTGACGACTTCCTATGATGTGAGGCATCTAGCTAACTCAGAGTGCACTGTTCTGCCCTCTCCCAAGAAGGCAGGACCCTTTACTCAGTGTGTGGAGCTGGGTAGCCCGCCCCAGAAGTGTGGCTAGCTGAGGGCTACATGCCCATGGAAAAAGTAGTTTGGCAACTGGTCTCCCCTCTCTACTCTTGACACCAGTCTATCTACCGCAACAAAAGAGCAGCCCCTCTCATGTGTTCACCATTTGCCCTTCAAAGGCAGCTTCCTCTTTGAAACCTGCCTTTTGAGCTCATATCCCGTGTATATTCCTGCCAGGAGAGGTGATACCTCTTCCAGCCACAGCCTATATTGTTCATACTCCTGGGAGTCATTCACACTTCTCCTCAAGAGGGTAGAAGTCTGCCTTGCAGCTAGCATCTGCGAGTAGCCACAGCGAGACTTGGGGAACAGAGTGGCAACTTTCTAAAAGTTGCATTTCTTTAACACTTACATTAAATTCTACTTGGACATCAAGTCGAGTTTAATGAAATGAATCATTTGATATCTTGAAATCTCGACTTTAGTAGTCCCATTCAAAAGTGAACAAAGCTAAGTTATCAGGGTGTATTCCCTGTACTCGCCAACCAGGCTACTAGCTTTTACACAGTGGAAATGACGGATTTTTTACTGTTAGGACATATAAAAACGCATGTCCTCCATTTTAATATACAGCACCTTGTCTTAGGACTCGATATGCCTGCTATAGGGAGTGACATCCATATTAAGGCTAGATTCAAGATAGGCTTGCATGGTTGGTAAGGAAAGCTGTGAGGACTGAACCTCACAATGTTCTCTGCCTCAATTCCCTTTCAACAGAACCAAAAAACTGACAAACTCACATTGTTCCAGAGGTGTACCATTTCTATCAAGTCCAATGGGTTAAAATGAATTCTTCTTCCTGACTATCGTCTAGTTGGCTTGACATGTAAATTATATATGTTCCTGCTGTGCCAATGGCCACTATAAATTCTCAAAACCTGAGAACACAAAACAGGCAAGTACATCAATAACCATATACTGCATAGTGTACCAACAATAGTGCTATGTGGTCTTATAATTTATATATTAGGTAGGCTTGACTGAAATATATGTGTGATAATGTGTTCAGTTGATCTGCCACCTAGTGAGTGCATTCTGTAATCTCTCCTTAACACAGAAAGCAATCATATCATTATCAAAGGAAGGCTGAGGGACAGTTTGGAATCAAGACATCTAATAGGGATTCAAGAGTTGTCACTGCAGGGTGTACCTAAGGGGATTATGGAAGGGTATTGGAAAGCAATTTAATCCCTTGTAGGCACCACATAGCAGGCGTCTCAACCACTTCTGATCAATTAAATTCATCCTGGGCTACTGTCTAATAGTAACGTATGTGCTCTTGAAAACAGGAGTAGAGAAATAAAAAACAGAGGCACAAACATTAATAAAGAGAGGTGAAGGAAAGAAGAACCAAAGGGAAGAAGAACAGAATGAATAAAGGAAGAAAAAAGAAATGGGCACATGGAACAAAGGAGAGTAGAAGGAAAGAAAAACAGGAGTGAAGAAGAAGAGAGGGTAAGGCAAGAAGGAACAAAGAAGAGAAAGATCAAAGGTGATATGGAGGCATTGAAAGGACAGGACAGAAAGAGAGAAAGAAGGGAAAGAAAGAATGCAAGAGAGAAGGAAATGAAACAAAGGAAGACATGAATTGAAGGTGAGAAAGAGGAAAGCAAACATGAAAATGAGTGGTAACAAAGAGATCAATAAAAAAGGGGAGGAGAGACAAACAAGACAAGCTAGAAGCAGAGAGAAAGAAAGAAACAGCAATAAAAAACAGCAAAAAGGTGACACCGAAAGAAGAGAAAGTAGAAGAGTGGGAAAAAATTGAGGGGAAAAAGAAAGGTGAAGAGCAAGGAAGAAAAGAGGAGAGAAATTAAGGCATTACAAAGGCAAGAATGGAAGAAAGGAAACAAGAAATAAGGCGATAAAGGAAGAAATAAATGAAAAAGAAAACAGAAAGGAAGAGTGAAAGTTATGAAATGAAGAAACAAAGAACGAAAGTAAGAGAGAAAAGAAGCAACAGAGCTCGAGAGAAAAGGAGAAAGGAGATAATGACAGAAAGGAATTAAAAAGAAGTGAGAGAAAGCATGAGCAAAAGAAGGAAAGAGCCGAGAAATGGTGAAAGGAGGAGAGAAAAGAAGAAACAGACCGGATAGAGGAAAATATGAGTGAAAAAGAGGGGAAGAAGAGAAAAATTGTGGAAAGAGGAAGGGTAGTAAAAGAAGAAAACAGGAAAGACAGAAAGGAATGAGGAAGGAAAAAAACAATTGTAGTGCAGCTCTGAAAAATGCATTTTTGGATGTAGCAAAATAACCCTCCAAATATTTTACAGTGAGCTTAATGTAACAGAAGTACATTGCGGTAATATGTTTCAGGGAAAAACTTTCAAACAGTGCACAGTTATCTGAGAAAGTTATTTATGATCAGTCGTCTTGCCATGCAAATGTTTGTTTAAGGAGAGGGTGTTGTGTGCGTTTCCTGTCACTTTGCCGTTCCTCACAAGGCTGGTGCACAGAGTTATAAAAAAATGCACCCTCAGCAGGGAGGCTCAAGCATACAACCAAACTCAGGTTGCAGGCAGTCAGCAAGCAATTGGTTTGAGACTCCTACCATAGAGAGTGTGACTGCATCCGCTCCACCCCTGCCTTGTATTAATCATTTCCGAGGGTTTGTGGTCAGCAAAGTACAGCACCAGCACTGCTTAATTTAAACCAGTGATTGCCGGTGGGGTCCACTGGCACTAATTTTGGAGGACTGGCACTTATTTTTCCTCAGCAGCTATTGACCAAGAACAAGAGAAACAAGCATTTGCAATGCAATAGGTCTCGCATTAGGAAAGTTTGAGCTATTGGCATTGTAAATGACAAATTTGTTATTTATGTGTTGGTTTTGAAAATAGCGAAATTAATACCTTTGTCATTTACAATGCCAATAGTTTCTTTCGCAAATGTGACACCTATAGCATTTGTAAGGCAATATGTGTTGTATTTGCATGACTTAGATGCATTGATATTACAAATAACAATGGCTTTTATTTATTTGTAATAATTAATACTTAAATAAAAGTTATTGCAATTTATAATGGCAATAGCTTAAACTTTGGTAAATAACTTTTGTGAAAATTATGTTAAGTGTATTTTATTGTGACAAAAATCCAAGCACAGAAGTGAAATATTAACATCTTTTTGTGACAAATTTTAATAAAGCTTGAAACATTGAGAGAACATATTTGAACCAGTTGTTGTTGAATGGTTGCACAGATTGATGCTGTGGTGGCGCTGAGTGATGTTGTGGTTGCGACGAGTGATGCTGTGGCTTTCAGTGATGCTGTGGTAGCACATAGTGATGGTGTGGTGCCCCTGGGTGATGCTTTGGTGGTGCTGAGTGATGCTGTGGTGATGCGATACAAAGATAGAGTGAGGGCGATAGATAGAGTGATGGCGATAGATAGATAGAGGGAGGGCGATAGATAGATAGAGGGAGGGTGATAGATAGATTGAGGGCGATACATAGACAGATAGATAGAGTGAGTGTAGATAGATAGATAGAGTGAGGGTGATAGACAGATAGACAGATAGAGTGATGGCGATAGAGGGAGTGCGATAGATAGATAGATAGACAGAGTGAGGGCGATAGATAGAGTGAGGGCGATAGATAGATAGATAGATAGATAGATAGATAGATAGATAGATAGATAGATAGATAGATAGATAGATAGATAGATAGATAGATAGACAGATAGACAGATAGAGTGAGGGCGATAGATAGATTGAGGGCGATAGATAGAGGGCGATAGATAGATAGAGCGAGGTTGATAGATAGATAGAGTGTTGGCGATAGAGTGAGTGCAATAGATAGACAGATAGAGTGAGTTAATGATTTTCTGCTGTGGGCAGCATGCTCCTCAGAAGCATTCCCCAGGTAAAGGGAGGCCTTGTATGAGCCGCATTCCAGGCAATTTACAGTGACGGGATGACGAGAGGCAGAGAATGTGATGAGAATTGGCTGACCCGCAGGCCTCCGTTTTTGCTGATGCGCAGGAATCTCAGTAATTAGTCTGCACACAAAGTGATATATTTATCCCCTTAGCCGTAGCCGTTGAACCACTGGCTCTATGTGTTGCATGCATGCGTTAACGTGGCAGTCTATTTTGGCCAGCAGGCGCACTCACAACACAATGAAAATGAACTACTATTACCCAATGTAACGGTACTCAATTCATCCACCTTAGAAGCTGGAAGTGTGAGTTGGTCCTGCCAGGATGTGAATTGATGACCTTTATTACATAACTGCAGATGTCAGCAACGAGCGTTTCACACAGAAAAATCTTGCTGTGAATGTATGTGTGTGTTCGTGTGTGTGTGTGTGCATGCGTGCATGTGTGTTTGTGAAAGAATTAGTACTAAATAGCACGTGTGTGAGTTGGTCCTGCCAGAATGTGAACTGATGACCTTTATTACATAACTGCAGATGTCAGCAGCGAGCGTTTAAAAAACAAAAAAATCTTGCCGTGAATGTATGTGTGCGTGTGGATGCGTGTGAAAGAGTTAGCAGTAACAAAGAATACTAGATGTGGACAAGGCTCGGGTGGGCGCTGACTGCCAGAGAATTATAGATGGTGATGAACACGAAAAGGAGCAAGAGCCTGACGTCACTGGCTCTTCCCAGCTCTAACAGCCTGAGAAAGTCATTGGCCAAACTTAACCTGGCAGTTGACTGACCTTACCTCTCCATGCCAGCACTTAGCTCTCCAGTGTAAACCCAAAGCTACCCTAGCAGTCATTAAAACCGAATGTAAATAGAAACAAGTAAAGGAAAAGTTGCTTTTCTAAAATTAAATTAGTTTTAATCCCGTACAAATGATATTATAAAAGCTATACAAGGGAGCACTAAATATGATTTTACATAATGAAATGATAGACTAGTAGCACTTCACACACTTGCAGGTCCAGCTTTGCCATGATAGTATTTACAGAAGCAAAAGGATGCATCATTTTTTCTGGTGAATTTAAAGAACCCCATGAAGGATGCATCGGCTTTTCTGGTGAATTTAAAGAACCCCATGTAAACATGTGTTTTAAATGTATTCTACTTTCAATGTTGTTTCTTTTTCTTTTAACTTGATGTTAGTATATATAATTTTATACGAATATACGAATTTTGCTTTATAATGTTTGAAAATTATTTTACAGGCCCGTGTCCGAATTAAACAATAGATTATATAAATTAATTCCAAAATAGAAATACGTGTTAAAGAAATTCTGCACTGCAGATATCAACTAACACTAGCAACGAACTACTACACTGCTGATTAGAGACTGATGCTAAGTGGGCGTGTGACGTCACGTGAGAGCGCTACCACACCCTTGTGTAGGGTTTGGTAACCCGTGGCGTTCCAGAGCCAGTGGAAAAATACTGCCCTTCTTGCGGTATTTCACCACCTGGAATGAGGAAGCAGCACGTGATGCCGCGCCTTGGGAAAGGTAAGTAATTATGCTCAAGAGATGAGAACTGAAGACTGCTGAACACTACTGTCAAAGATTTCCCATGCAACATTATGATTAAAATGAAAAATTAAATGGTGAAATAAATTACGAGTTGGAACTACCAGAAGATATTGAGGCCAAACTTGAGGAGAACACCTGATAATAGGGTGCTCGGCTCATTGTGGGTGTGATGCTACTCGTGCATAACATATTAGAATGATGCCTTCAGTTTTATTTTAGTAACAACCTTAGATACAATTTAAAAATATCCCCTGGCTGAATACGAACATTTTTAAACATCATGGGTTCAATGGTACTCAACTCGAATTGAAGTAAATCGGATTGAAACTAAACATCTCTTTCAGCGTCTAATAAAATGAGGCAAATGAGGCTCAGGAGAATGTTGTGCGTGCGGGAGAAGACCCGAGTCCGTGGTCGTCTGGCGTCACTGCAGCTCTCGAGGGCAGAAACAAAAGGCTTGTGTTTTTTAGCCCAGCCAACCCTACAATAAAAGGATCTCTTGGGATATTAGGCGGAGACTTCATAGCTCGTGTGGCAACAGGAGGAGGGCTGTGGCTTGCTGGTCTGTGGAGCAGACACAGGCAGCATGAAGGGCGCAGAGCAGCCCGCCAGAGCTGGCTGGTGGGAGCTGCCCATTCTCCCCTGCACACTTCCCGTGACTGCTGTGGCTGGGCAGAGTGTGGTAGTCCGGCAAAGCACTGGCACCCCGGAGCTGGCCTGCTGCTGCTGTGCCCGTGTGCCGTCCCTGCCCTGCGGCTCCCTCTAACACTTCGGTTTTCCCGCTGCTCATGCTCCTTTCAGCCCTCCATGCTTTAATGCCGTGCATTGCTCCCAGCAACGTTGTAAACAATGGTTGCTGGGAGCGAATCATGGGCCGCTAGGGGCCATTGCAAATGTTTTTTTACGGTTGAACAGGCAGCTAAGACCGGGGCAGAAGATTAGAATTAATTGTATAAGTTGATTGTCAGACTACTCACAACTCAACCCCAACTCCTTTTTGCTGCCCTACCTTAACCCCTAACATACGGGTCCTCGCAGTTAATGTTTTCCAGTCTTAGCACTTATTTATTTATTTATCTAATGCGATTTTCTATAGCGCGAACATTATCCGAAGGTGTCACGTCGGAGTTTCAACTGCCTACGAGAACAGGGCTAAGGGGCTAAGGATAGGTCTTGAACAATGTCACGTGACAGAGAGGACGCCCAATAGGAGAGCGAGTACGTTCTGTGACATAAGGCAGACTTCCAGGAAATCCCTGTTGTGCTAGAAACCTTGAATGCGGCGTAGCGCGTCTGCTCTTCATCCGGTAATTCTGGGCAAATCGTTTCATCCCCCGGTGCCTACCAAAAATGAATGTGTCCGTGTGTAATGCCGCCACCACCGCGGGACGAGAGGAGCCTGAGAGACCCGGTGAGTGAGGGAGAGGGGGCTGTGTGTGTACGCGTGATCCCGTGAGTGGTGGGGGGGGTTTGCGCTGTGTGGTGTGCGCGTGACCCTGTGAGGGGGGTGCATGCGTGGCTGTGTGTGTGTGTATGTGTGTGTGTGTTTGCGCACTTCAGGGAATCTGAGGCAGGAGATGTGCACGGCGCCGGCCTGGACGTGCGCGTTCACAGATACCAATCGCCGCGCGTGCCCGACCCCTGTCTCAGATTCCCAGGAGGCGGGCAACATTAGTTGTCGAGCTGGACGCAATGCTTCGCATTGCTTTCTCCAGCTCGACCTAACAGAAATACAGGAAAGAAGGAGGAAGAAAAAGACAGAAAATATAGCACAAAGGGAGAATGCAGCGACTGGCTGGAGTGAGATAAACAGGAAGGGAGTGTCTGGTAGTGGGTTAAAAGGCTGCAGGTGAATTCAAGACTATGAAACCTTGGTATTCAACACACCAATATTTAATAGCGCCAGCCGGACTTCTGAACACAGCTTTGGGCACTGGCACTCATTCTTTTACAAATTAAGCACTGAACCAGCAACTATTTCACTTCTGTCATATTGCTTTGATATGCTCAGCCCATGATGCGACTCAATGTCTATACCAGGTGATTTGGAAACTCTTCGTTAAAATTATTTAAAAATTTTGCACCCATGCACAGCACAGATAGATTACAGTTTATATTTCAATGTAAATTGTAATTTATCATTGCATATCCAAAAATAAAGAATTCTTTATTATTATCCGATAGCTCAACCTAATGAAGAAAAGAGCAATAACAATTATCCCTCTTTCCCCCCTTTCAGTTCTCAGATCTTTCCATTTGAATCCCGCTCCCATGACAAAATTGCATGTACAGTACACGTGAATTAAATAGCATCTAGCAATTACAATTACTCACATCATCCTTAACATTCCCAAACATTATATTCGCCCCAATCTTTTCCATGATTACTCATTAGATTACTAATGTATCCATATTCTGGCTACTTTAGTAGTAGAGCCCACTCTTTTTGCATATAAAACGTCTCAGACATAAACTGTTTGCATCTTTAAAAAGCCATTGTGAAGATGTCGGATTTCCAGCTAGCCAACATCAATGCTAGCCAACATCAATGACCTTGTCACCAAAGTGGAAATAAAACCAAACCAAACCAAACCAAACCAAATAAAACCAAATAGTCATTTCGTGACACCAAACAGAGAGGCATAGGAGTTGGGGAGAAGATTACACTGCAGCTTCTGGCTAATTTCAGTAAAGATATCTTTCCAGAAACTAAACAAAAGAGGACATGTAAATGAAATATGCAGCCAGTCCCCATTAGCTTGCATACACCTGAAACAACTAGCTTCTACACCTGGATACATCTTATGGAGCTTTGCTGCAGTGTAGTAAAGCCTACATTTGCTAAAAGAACGCCATCCTTCTCAGGTTTGCAGCTTTATAGCTCACTTGATTATAAAACACACACTGGACAAACTCTAAACGACAACCAGTAGAAGCGCCTATTGATTGAAAAAGGTATGTCGCTAAGGACCTGCTATTTTTCGGGTACAGTCATCTATATCAATTCCCCACCCCGTATAGTTTTATACTAAAATAAGCTGCTCCCAACATATCCGCCAGAGTTTTATTTCCCATTACATACCCTGAACACATTTTTTTTTATCTGAACATAGCTGAAAAAAAGAGAAACGCCGAGATTGGCTTTTAAATTTACCAATCTCTGCCATTGCACAAATTCTCTGTTGTAGAAGAAATCTGACAGTCTACGCATTACCGAGAACATGTCCCAAACAATATATGTAGAAGTAAAAGGATACATCCTACCAATTTCAGTTGGGGTAAAGCCAAGAAATTGTGTATTCTTCCCATATTTTATAGAAACATTCTAAAATAGTACGGGGTTTCTTCTATCTAGATTTTGTGGGTGGCTTGGGAACCTTTAAGAAGGGGAAAACCCTAATTCTGACTCCTTCACCAGGTGTTGTAAATAAAAGTTGGCTTCCTATGAAGGAGGATTTAGAAAGCCAATCAAGTAGCGACGCCTAATAAAACATTTTTATATTTGGCCAGGCTGAACCCCCTTCTTCAAAATCCAACTGAGGAGCTTGTATTTATCATCTGTACTTTTTCCCTTGCCATAAAAAGTGTCTAATTTCCCTATCAGCAGAGTCATTGAAGGTTTTGGAGACTTTAATCAAAATATTGGAAAAAATAAATAAAAACAGTGGAAGTATACACTTTTTAATAGGAGAACGTGTGACGCTTCGCTCGTCCCCCTAACACCCCTCCTCCAGACTACTCCCGGCTCTCTGGACCACGAATTAGCTGGTCGCGATACACCGCCGGATTCAACACACCATTCCCCCGCAGTGAGTAGATTTCATTTCTCAGAGCGCAGCCCAGCCATTCACGCTTCTTCCATTGACGTTGGAACTTCCTCACATGATCTCAACCCAGTTATTGTAACGCTGCCTTGCCCCAAGTGACGTTTTACTACGGCTCCAGATGAGCGGAACTCACGCGATGAATTCTTCATTCCCTCTCCCCTCCAAGTGTATCCAGAGCACTTTTGAATTGTGTAACCATCGTACTGATGATGACCTCGAATTAAAGAGGTCGAAACGCCGTTGACTCTACAAAGCCATTCGCGGCAACCAAAGGGTCATGCACAAATAATGAAATTATGTTTGTGATTGTAAATACTTTAGTTTGACCCCCACTGATCTTTGTTTTCTCGCTGCCTCACTTTGTTTCTTAATCACATGTGTCACTGAGCCGTTTACTCACTGCTATACTTCCAGTGCACATTTGGTTGTTATGGTTACTACAATTTAGTTGTGTTTTGTACTTCTATATGCAAATAACAACCCTTCCACCTTGACTTGGTCTCCCTCGTCCCTTTCCTGTGCTTTGTGATTGATATACAAATTTTAACAGTCCCCTTGCAAGATATTCCAGTTGAGACGCTGTCTTATTGCTATAATACTTACCCGGTCTCAGCTGGGTTAACGGGTTTACTCCTTTTTCTGTTCAAATTTTTTTTATTTCAGCACAATCTGTCTTGTCTACACTCAATAAGCACGTCTTTCATGCTCACAACTCTATATAATGTATTTTGACAAGGGAAAATAAATACCATTTGCACTGGTTCTTTTCGGCAATCAAACAGACGTGAAAACATATCTCACTTGTATAAACCTTTAACCTCCCCGGCCAGCCACATAAAGGGAATCTGAAAATAAAATCCAATAATGCGGTACACTTGTTTCTTGTTTTCCCATTATTTCCTATTCTTATGGTGCGCGCAATCTTTTTTTTCCTGTGGGAGCATTTTTAATCCTATTTTCTCATGTTATCAGAGTTTGCAATCTCGAGAAGAAAGGAACTAAAAACAAGAACATATAAAGAAGAACGCCACTGGGCAAATAAACATGATGTGAAATAACACATACGTCTATACCAGTGCATTTTATGTAATAGCTAATACGTTTCCGTTAAGCACTCCATGTTTTGCTGGAATGCTGAAATGGAATGGAGGCACAAGAAATTAAACAGTTTATTCTAGAATTATACAAATTGGGCTAAATGGGAATTTTTGGATTAGAGATTATATATCTTGTTTCTACACCTTAACACCAAAACACACCTCAACCTAGACTTTTCAAAATGTTCTTGCGACCACAAAATAAATTAACAGCATCAACTTAAAATTCATGGAAAAGACCTTTGAAATGTGCTTGGTTAATCCAGTGACGCTGTAACACTAAATGAATGTGCATGTCATAGTAGGGTGTATAAAAAGTCTGCACCGCACGTCCAAAACAAAGTAATATAATGCATACTTGTCGTCAAAGCTGTTCACGGTCTGATTGAATTACCTGAAATCGTCCTGTCCCGATTCCCGCCGGTTTGAAGTCTATGATCAACCCTATCTATTTCTATCACACTCGGGCCGCCTTGCGCCTCGTCAAAGATCTGACCCTTCTAGAGCTAGGCACCTTACATTGGAACACAGAGTCATGCAACAATCTCACCGCTTCCGCGCCACAAGACCTCAAAAGAGAGACAATCATACAGATTAAACGAGGAAAGAACTAGGAAATCTCTATTAGCACCAAAGTTCCCTGAAGTAACAGACAGTAATGAAGCTCCTCGCCTGATAATATCTTACAGCAAGCAGGAGAGAAAGATCAAATCCATTACAAAAAAGAATTGGTCCATCATCATGACTGATCGAGTCCTGAGTAACAGACTCCCTAATATCCCCACCATCACGTATAGGAGAGCTAACAGCATGCACAATAGGATAGTGAAAGCTAGTCCTGAGTTGGGTAGTGGCAGTACCTGGCTAAAAATGAAAGATGGATTTTTCAAATGTTCCACATGTCATGCGTGCAAATTTGGCATTAATACTGCACATTTTGATACCCCTTTCGCCAGTGTTCACACTGCTACAAAAGGAAATTACAACTGTCGGACTGAGTATGCTGTATATATCCTGACTTGCACCTTTGGCTTACGTTATGTGGGCAGCACTAAGTTGCAGGTGCACGTCAGGATATTGCAGCACCTCAGGGCAATTGTCAATAACGACAGCGCCTATCCGGTAGCACGCCATTTGAAATCTACACATGATAATGATCTTGCGTGCCTCACATACTTTGTAATTGATGCAGTGGCCCCCCTCAGAAGAGGAGGGGACAGGGAAAAGATGCTGAGGAGAAGGGAAACTAAATATATGGTTGAATTAGATAGCAAATACCCTAATGGGCTAAACACGACGGAAGACCTGCACAATTTTCTATAGCTTTTTTAAAGAAGCTTTCTATTTTTGAATTACAACTGTTACTGGGCCTCTACATAAGCAATTTATAGAGCTATTTTTTGACCTGATGTATGAACTTGATATCCATCTAGCTGAGAAAATCACCCCGACATATACCAGACCATGTATATATTTACAAAATCTTTTTTTATTATTTAACAAAGTATGAACACATGTAAACAAGTGCATATACACCTTTTCTTTTGTTTGTGAGGATAAGTGTAGAAAGGTCTGAGTAGTTGAAGAAAAAAAGATTTTTTTTATTAGTAAACTGTATAAGTATTGGTTAGAGGGTATCACAGTCTATTGCACTTGTATTAGAAACACATGCCACACCAGTTCATGGTATAATTATAAGCAACTCATCAATAAGGATTGAGCAAGGCATCTAACAAAGACATAGCTATGGGTGGTTGACTTGCAGTGATGCCGAGTATATGTGAGCTCAAGTCAGAAATGAATTTCAACCTATCATTCTGGTGCTATTAAGAACGAATAGTGAACGGAATGCTGTAAATAATAATATTGTACATACTGTATATGTTAAATGAATATGCAATAGTATCCATAAATGATTTAATGAAATCGGTAGGATCTTGTCCTGTATATAGGGGAGGTTATTTCCGAAAGCTTTTAGGTGCACAACAATAGTGCAGCTAATCGTCCTGCATTTATGCAGTTATAATGATGAGGTACAAGTGAGAATTGTTCAATTGTAAATAAATTGTATATAAGGTATTTATGAGGATGGATACTGGTATTTAAATTTCTGAATGACATTAATGCAGTTAGATATTCACAGCATAAGGTATTGTAAAGGGCATTTGCATTCAAGCAGTGATAATTATTTACCACCCAAGTACACAATGTCAGCCGGCAAAATGTCTTTTGGTTTATACGATGCAAAGTAATTTAGAAGGAAACACATTGAAACATACTAACTGTCTTGCAGTTTCCGACAAACAATAGTTCAAGTATTTTTTCTATGTTCATGGTAATGGTCATGTGACTCCCGAAAGGAGGTGGCACACAGAAAAAGAGCTGACGCAGTGCTCGGTGTGTGATCAAGAGCACTTTGATCTTTGATGCTTGAAACGCATCGCCCGTGAAAGGTTGAAAAATAAAATCTTGCCTTGCCTGAAGCCGTGGGGTCCGTCTCTTCATTTTGCCGCTGTGGTGGAGGTTTTGAAGATTCCTGATATATATATATATATATATATATATATATATATATATATATATATTCCACCGATTGCAGGTACCCAAATTGAGTGAGACCACACGAGAAATTATCTCCGTTATTTTATTGACTGCCTGCTGACATACAATCTCAGCTGCTTTCTCTCGTCAATTCATCTGCTGGACGCGTTTCGGGACCAAGTCCCTTCTTCGGCAGCATTTAGTTCATTTAAGATCGCAGCGCATGAACACGTCACTACCTGCTTTAGTGCCTGCCTCCTGGGCGTGGCACCGCATTGCCTGCTGGATACTGTAGTGCGCAACTTGATCCCCTGTTTGGGTGCGCTGTGCAATCTTCTTAATGCAAACATAAAATCCACAGTGGGTCGAGATACAGTCCTGCTGATCATTGTATGCCCCGCTCTGTGTTAGTCAATCCGGACGGGCGGGCCTCCTCCTGCACAAGGTGCCAGCTCCATTCTCGTTCCCAGAGTGGAACGCCCCTCGGCGCTGTCTGGGAGCCAGGTTACTGCGGCGGGTCTCACTCACGACCGAGGCCAGCCGTCTCTATTCCACCGATTGCAGGTACCCAAATTGAGTGAGACCACACGAGAAATTATCTCCGTTATTTTATTGACTGCCTGCTGACATACAATCTCAGCTGCTTTCTCTCGTCAATTCATCTGCTGGACGCGTTTCGGGACCAAGTCCCTTCTTCGGCAGCATTTAGTTCATTTAAGATCGCAGCGCATGAACACGCCACTACCTGCTTTAGTGCCTGCCTCCTGGGCGTGGCACCGCATTGCCTGCTGGATACTGTAGTGCGCAACTTGATCCCCTGTTTGGGTGCGCTGTGCAATCTTCTTAATGCAAACATAAAATCCACAGTGGGTCGAGATACAGTCCTGCTGATCATTGTATGCCCCGCTCTGTGTTAGTCAATCCGGACGGGCGGGCCTCCTCCTGCACAAGGTGCCAGCTCCATTCTCGTTCCCAGAGTGGAACGCCCCTCGGCGCTGTCTGGGAGCCAGGTTACTGCGGCGGGTCTCACTCACGACCGAGGCCAGCCGTCTCTATTCCACCGATTGCAGGTACCCAAATTGAGTGAGACCACACGAGAAATGATCTCCGTTATTTTATTGACTGCCTGCTGACATACAATCTCAGCTGCTTTCTCTCGTCAATTCATCTGCTGGACGCGTTTCGGGACCAAGTCCCTTCTTCGGCAGCATTTAGTTCATTTAAGATCGCAGCGCATGAACACGCCACTACCTGCTTTAGTGCCTGCCTCCTGGGCGTGGCACCGCATTGCCTGCTGGATACTGTAGTGCGCAACTTGATCCCCTGTTTGGGTGCGCTGTGCAATCTTCTTAATGCAAACATAAAATCCACAGTGGGTCGAGATACAGTCCTGCTGATCATTGTATGCCCCGCTCTGTGTTAGTCAATCCGGACGGGCGGGCCTCCTCCTGCACAAGGTGCCAGCTCCATTCTCGTTCCCAGAGTGGAACGCCCCTCGGCGCTGTCTGGGAGCCAGGTTACTGCGGCGGGTCTCACTCACGACCGAGGCCAGCCGTCTCTATTCCACCGATTGCAGGTACCCAAATTGAGTGAGACCACACGAGAAATTATCTCCGTTATTTTATTGACTGCCTGCTGACATACAATCTCAGCTGCTTTCTCTCGTCAATTCATCTGCTGGACGCGTTTCGGGACCAAGTCCCTTCTTCGGCAGCATTTAGTTCATTTAAGATCGCAGCGCATGAACACGCCACTACCTGCTTTAGTGCCTGCCTCCTGGGCGTGGCACCGCATTGCCTGCTGGATACTGTAGTGCGCAACTTGATCCCCTGTTTGGGTGCGCTGTGCAATCTTCTTAATGCAAACATAAAATCCACAGTGGGTCGAGATACAGTCCTGCTGATCATTGTATGCCCCGCTCTGTGTTAGTCAATCCGGACGGGCGGGCCTCCTCCTGCACAAGGTGCCAGCTCCATTCTCGTTCCCAGAGTGGAACGCCCCTCGGCGCTGTCTGGGAGGCAGGTTACTGCGGCGGGTCTCACTCACGACCGAGGCCAGCCGTCTCTATTCCACCGATTGCAGGTACCCAAATTGAGTGAGACCACACGAGAAATTATCTCCGTTATTTTATTGACTGCCTGCTGACATACAATCTCAGCTGCTTTCTCTCGTCAATTCATCTGCTGGACGCGTTTCGGGACCAAGTCCCTTCTTCGGCAGCATTTAGTTCATTTAAGATCGCAGCGCATGAACACGCCACTACCTGCTTTAGTGCCTGCCTCCTGGGCGTGGCACCGCATTGCCTGCTGGATACTGTAGTGCGCAACTTGATCCCCTGTTTGGGTGCGCTGTGCAATCTTCTTAATGCAAACATAAAATCCACAGTGGGTCGAGATACAGTCCTGCTGATCATTGTATGCCCCGCTCTGTGTTAGTCAATCCGGACGGGCGGGCCTCCTCCTGCACAAGGTGCCAGCTCCATTCTCGTTCCCAGAGTGGAACGCCCCTCGGCGCTGTCTGGGAGCCAGGTTACTGCGGCGGGTCTCACTCACGACCGAGGCCAGCCGTCTCTATTCCACCGATTGCAGGTACCCAAATTGAGTGAGACCACACGAGAAATTATCTCCGTTATTTTATTGACTGCCTGCTGACATACAATCTCAGCTGCTTTCTCTCGTCAATTCATCTGCTGGACGCGTTTCGGGACCAAGTCCCTTCTTCGGCAGCATTTAGTTCATTTAAGATCGCAGCGCATGAACACGCCACTACCTGCTTTAGTGCCTGCCTCCTGGGCGTGGCACGGCATTGCCTGCTGGATACTGTAGTGCGCAACTTGATCCCCTGTTTGGGTGCGCTGTGCAATCTTCTTAATGCAAACATAAAATCCACAGTGGGTCGAGATACAGTCCTGCTGATCATTGTATGCCCCGCTCTGTGTTAGTCAATCCGGACGGGCGGGCCTCCTCCTGCACAAGGTGCCAGCTCCATTCTCGTTCCCAGAGTGGAACGCCCCTCGGCGCTGTCTGGGAGCCAGGTTACTGCGGCGGGTCTCACTCACGACCGAGGCCAGCCGTCTCTATTCCACCGATTGCAGGTACCCAAATTGAGTGAGACCACACGAGAAATTATCTCCGTTATTTTATTGACTGCCTGCTGACATACAATCTCAGCTGCTTTCTCTCGTCAATTCATCTGCTGGTACCTGCAATCGGTGGAATATATATATATATATATATATATATATATATATATAGATATAGATATAGATATATACATATACATTGTATGGCTGTGCACATACAATGTGCTCACTTCTCATTCGGGCATACTGTGAAAACCTCCCTCCTCATTCGTACAAAAATATAAACCATGTACAGGACCTCAGTATCTCATGTTAACATACCTTTGCTATACCCCCCTCACTCACACACCTTATCTCTAATCATGCCAACCTCCTGTGTTGTTGCAATAAACACTCGCAGCACTCTGGACTCCATGTAGATAGAAGCCACCACCACATTTGGCCCATTTGGTAACTTCGTGGCGCTGGGAAAAAAATTATCCGGTGGGGAACATACAGACTGTTTAGGTCTCTAGTGAAAGAACGAGGCTTGATTGTTTGGGAACATGCGGGCGGCCACAGAAAGCACTTAGGCAAGTGTCATTATGAATATATACATCAAAGAAATTGTTAACGCAGATGTATATTGTATATTTAATTCACATCTTTTAAAAAAAGATATAACCACCACGCATATTATTAGAAAAATAAGAGTACATTACATACTCTGTCCATGGGTTTACTCTGTCATCTTAGTGCAAATGGGGTGTGACGACACCGAAGGTGGGTGGCGGTGGGGGGGGGAAACAACACAGTCATGCATGGAGCAGTGAGCACTGACACAATCTTTAATTAACAAAGAGTTCTTTGAATAACAGTTACACTGTGTAAGCGTAAGGAGACTGGTTAGGCAGTGCTGCTTCCAGAAAAAACGGAAGTTACATATGGGATCAACATCCAATAATAAGCCCAATAACAAATGAAATGCCGGAGTTAACTAATGCCAAGCAGCAGGACAAATTACCCAGCAATAGGCGGAGTTTCACTCCTTAAATAGATAAACTGATGTCTCAGAGAGACAGTGCATGCGCGCTGCCTAGGCGAGACCTAAAAAGGAATGCTCAATGAAAGAATCTTAATGGCCAGCACGTGCAGAGACACAAATTGGGAAGGCTGTGGGACTTGTTTTGCAATTGAGCAATGCTCAGGGCAAATGTAGCATCAGTGGATACTGCTACTGCTGTGGGTGAAGCTGCACATGTCCCGGGATAACAGGGGCCTGTACGTGATAAACAAGGCTGGGAAGATGAGGCATATATTGGAAGACATGATGGCCAATTTCAGAAAGGAATATAGAAGCTGAGGATCCAACTGTGGCTTGAGTCGTCCTGGGATAAAATACAGCGTGATGGGGACTTTGTGCAATGTTGTTTTGAAGTTCACGTCGACTAAATCGTCTATTTTGGAAGTCACAAAAATGCCTAGATATATTAATAGTGTGGCAGGAGAATAATGCACCTGAATCGTTGCAAACAATATCTGTGGGGAGTAATTAAAACGCAGTGTTTCTGTTTTTAAACGATTAATCGTATATTCTCCCATTTCCCTGTATTCACTATATTCACTCATTTTAGCACACATGATATTATAATTTTCCACCACCAAAGAGCCATGTTGTCTGCAAAAAGTTTCAATATTGCTGCTACTGGATGTCGAATAGTGTGATCTTGTCTGAGAACACAGGCCAAGGGAATCTATGAATAATGAAAATAAAATCGGAGACAGGGGACAGTCCTGATGAGTCCCTTAACTAATAGAAATCACCCCTACTAGTTCTCCATTCACTATTATGGATACCTTGCATTGGCAAATAAATTCCTAATTGCCTGTACAAATATGAGAGGGAAAGCAAATTTAGTTAATACAGAAAAAAGAACGTTCCACTGAACCAAGTCGAACGCTTTCTCTGCGTCTAACATTATGATTACAGCTTTAATCCTCTTAAATAATTGATTGCCTGAACTAAATAATGTGTATTGATATACATGCTCCTCCTTTAAAAGTATCCATTCTGATCTTTATGAGTAACTCTAGGTACTATTTACATGAGTTTATTTGCCATAATTTTTATAAAAAGTTTGATTTAAATTGAGTAAACTTATAGGACATGAGTTTGCATCATCCTCATGTTTACCTTTTTTTAGGAAGTGCACCACTGCTGATTGAGTAAAAGAATCAGGGATTTCACTCTCTTTTAATATACTATTGGACAGACCGACTAAAAATGTTTTCAATTGGGGTGCGAACAGCTTATAGATTTCTGTACGAATACCGTCGGTCCTGCAAGCTGTTACCGTGGGAGAACCCTTCACTGCCTGAAAAACGTCTGCTAAAGTAATTGAAACAATTAGTGTGTTGTCCCTGCTCTGCTGTAATTGTGGGAATATTTAATCCTCATAGCCATCTTTCAACCAGCTCACTTGACGTACTCTGTAAATCTGAATAAAGTCTTGTTTACTGGCTTAGAAACACATCTGTTATTTCTTGTGGATGAGATACCATACTGGCCGAAGTAGAATCAAAAATCTATTTTGTCAAATGGGGGTGCGCAGCTTAAGAAGCCCAGTAGGCAGATATTGATAGAAAAATAACTTCTTTATTTCAAATGTAATAAGGTCATCAGATATAGGCACTCCAGCCAATGCGTTTCATTCCCATATTGGGAACTTCATAAGGGCAAAAAACATTTAAAAAACAACAGTATCCAAAGTACCATCAAACTTCTGTTGTACTATTTGCTTCTGAACAGTTGACGGAAACTTCCCAAAAAGACAGTGTATTCCTATGTCTGCCTGTTATGGCAATCTGAGTTGGGACGATTCCGTCCAGCACAAAGAAAAACCAAAGAGCAATTGTAATCTCCATGCCCACTGTATATCCGTTGAGATTTCCAATAATTCAAAAGGTCCAGTGTATTGCACTGGAACCCGCATATATTGAAGGCAGATGTAATATCCCCTTGGTCCTGAATAAAATTTCCTCTCTCTTCTGTATGAAAGGCAAACTCATTCATTGGAACTGGCGTGAGGTGCTGCATAGGAGGTCCACTGTTGCTGCATTTGGACTAGAATCAAAAATCTGCTTTATCAGAGTTAGCATTAGATGTCTGCTTTATTGACCATACTAAGTACTTTCCAAATATGTTAATTCTCTTTGTATAATTTCAGAAGAACTGAATTGTGATTTAATATTTCTCTGGATGTAAAGTGCTCTTACAAATCATATTTAGCTTTAGCCAGGTCGAGCCGGGTCTCTCACATAGGGGAGATTAAATAGCTGGCTGTTGATTCAGTTGCAGCCTCAGTCGCTGATTGTGTTCCTTAACAGTCTGAACTTGGCAGATAGCCAAGTTGCTAAGAGCAACTTGGCTAGCTGCTTGGAAGACATCTCCGAATGGATGGATGATTCCGTCCTAAACCTAAACGCAGCCAAAATCGAGCTAATGCTCTTAGGTAATACCACTAATACGGACATCAACACCCTTTGGCCTAAATGCTTAGGGGTGATGCCTACCCCTAAAACTCAAATAAAAAGTCTCGGGTGTGTCTGGACCACACCCTGAACTTTAAGGAACAGGCTTGTAGGGTGACAGGTATCTGTTATGGCACTCTAAAAATGATCAGGAAGGTTCTCCCACTTTTGCCATTCTCCGCCAGGAAGCTTTTAATGCAAGCCCTGATCCTCTTGAGGCTGGATTATGCCAATGTGCTTTACCTAGGATCGCCAGCCGCAACCATTAAAAAACTACAAACGGTCCAAAATTGTGCAGCGCGACTGCTGATGCAGGTTCACAAGCAGGAATCAGCTAAACTCCACATCTTATCCCTGCATTGGCTTCCAGTGGCTGAGAGAATTCAGTTTCAGGCTTTATGTATCGCCCATAAGGCACTCTCAGCTAAGGCCCCTTTGATTCTCTGATCCATTATCTCCCCTTACCTACCTAAAAGATCTCTGCGCTCTGCAAAAAAAACAGCTATCCATAGTTCCTAGAGTATACCAAGTTCAGAGCGGGGGACGTCTTTTTTCCCTCATTGCGTCCAAATGCTGGAACCAGTTCCCAGATCACATCCGACTCGAGACCAATCATCTCCCTTTTCATAAACAGCTGAAGACTCTACTTTTTTCTGGAACTTTCTGATTGTTTGATTGTTTGATGGCTTTGTCTCTAGCGCTGGGAGGCCTTTGGTAGCCATGCACTTTACAAATGTTCATTTATTTATCCATTCATTCATTCATTCATTTATTTCCCTCTGCCTTACGTTAGACCGCAAAGCTATCACCTCTCCCCTAAATAAAGCTTTAAATGCACCCTAAACCAGAAACATATTACACATACCTATGTTACATTTTAGAAATTCTTCTATCAGCTGGCAAAAAGGATCTGTTGAAAGACCATCTTACCAGACCCTTTTGCTGATCCGAAAAAAGATTTACTGTAATGACAAAGTGATCTCATAAAAGGATTTGTTATTATTAATTGAACTACAGATTGAACTCTGTCTGTCAAATGGCCGCAATCTATCAAAGTAAATCCAGCATCAGAGTACATAGCAAAGTGCTTGATCTTGACAGTTGCTGAAATGTATTGCCCCGAGATAAATCTACAGCCAGATCTGGAAGAATATTAAAATTGACTCCTATTAAATTGAAACCAGACTCAGATCTTATAAAATCATAAAGAGACAGCAAGGCCTCAGGGGAGTCTTCTATTGCACCATAAAAACTCACCAAGTTTATCTGCTAGGAAAATCCTCGTTTGTAACCCAGAGCCATCTCGCACTTAAATCTCTATGGACTGTCACTATTTTGCATTGAGTATTTTTCACCATCAGAATGGCAACCCCCTAATAGCAGAGTTAGAGGAAGCATAGAATTCATATTGAATAAACCCAAGAACTTCCCCCGGAGAAGTCCAATTTTTCTAATCTGTTTCTTGTAAAAAGATTATATTCACCTGCAGTGATTTAAACCTTTCAAGCATTGCCTCACGTTTCACTCTCTTGTGGAAACCATTGACGTTACAAGAGATGTGCTACTGCATGTTTTATGTTTTCGGCCTTCCCCTAACCCTCCATACCCCTCATTCCCCCTACCCCTCTCCCCATCGCCTCACCTTTCTCCACCCCCTATTCCCTCCAGACAGTGCATCCCAGAGAGCCCTCCTCATCCCTGGTACCTCTGCGGAGTCTGCCTGCTCCCCAGCCCCATATTCCAATCAATTGATTAGTTAAAACACACATTTCTTTGTTGCAGAAATCGTTAGCTTGCTCAGTTGATCCCAAAATCTGGAATTGGTTGTCTACCAAAATCTTTAGCTAAGATTGTTGCACCAGGGCGGCTTGAATCACTTGTTTCTTGAGGGGGTTCAACCATCAGCTTAAATGCTCGCATCCCTATAGAATCCCTAAAAAATGCAGATTTGCCTAGATCTATTTTCTAGCTCATCAGGCTTTTTCTGTAGCTCCTGAATTTCTCACTTGGATTGAGCTATGTGGGATTCTGAAAAATTCTGAAAATGTTCCAAACAGGATATATGTTGTTCTGCTTTGGATGGTCTAGAATTAACTTGGAGTAGGCTCTGATTTATATTGGACCTCAAAATGAGCTTTGTCATGAGCACTCCTCATCTCTCTTAATTCTCCCAGAATCTGCTGTAGCACACCCCCCAGGGGGGTATCCTATATTGGCAATCTTGTAACCCCATTAGATTAAATTAATCCAGTACTTGGCCCGGTCAACACTGGCTGGAGAAGCGGCACATGGCAACAACCAACTCACAATAATGATTATTGGATTTATCATTCTGAAGACCTGAAATTGATGATTCTTTTCTACTTCCCTCTGGTTCTTTTTAGAGAAGAGTTTGCTTTGTACTACTTGTACCTTGTACAATTGAGAGAATCATGCAACACAGCACCAGCCATCTGGTGATATTTCATCAGAAAAACTAGCAAACTGCTTATTGTTGTGACTTTTTTTAGTGTCCAGTGAGCCCTGCATTTCACAGAGAGAGTCCTGCTCCCCTTGAGCCCTTACTCTAGTCGCTCTACTTCTTTTGAATTATTTATCAGATCAATAGTCTTACAAGTACCATCCATCAAAAGGTTCTGGCAAGCTTTTGACATTTTGGGCAACTATGTTTTTGCAAGAGTTCACCCTCGCCCGCTGTTTTGCATACCGTTACCCACTTCATTGACCCAAATAATCCAAGTGGGATGTGGTCGCTTGTTTCCTACGCTTGGAGGATTCCCCTTTTTCCACAAAAAAAGCCACAGAAGGCTGCACAATGCTTTTAATGCCGCTACTCCTCTTCCTCGTAATTTGCTTTTTAGCATCCAGGCAGCACAATTCCATTTACGTATGCTGTCCTTCATCAATTAACCATATGTTTGTGGCCGGTATTAGTGGGGGTCAAATATGGGAGCGCTCAGGCCTCCACAAGCCGCACCCTACTCCTAAGCGAGCCGCTTCTGTGAACCTCCCAGTGCTCACTGTCCTTTAAGGGGGAAACCTAGGGAAGCACACCGTGTTATCCAAACGTGAGGTAACACCACTTGCTTACTTCCCCTCCCATCCGCTCACCTCCTTAGCCTCAGGGGCAGGCAGAAACCATTCTCCGTACCGTGGCGACTTACTAGACGCGGAGCATGACGGGAACCGTGATTTGGAAACTTGATAAGATCTCCAAGGATACAGTGTCATGAATGTTTCATCAGCACCAAACTACTTGTGAATATATTGTTACACATAGCCATTATATTAGCCACAGCACTTTGGAATTGTGAAGTCATGAATAACACCAACCTAAGATTCTAAACAAGAGTGATTGAATAAATTGATCACTCATCACTTAATCACTCATTTCTAGTGTTACTGTGGATTTTCCAGTTCAGCTTGAGGT
The DNA here is from genome assembly GCF_964263255.1 of Lissotriton vulgaris. Classification (NCBI taxonomy): domain Eukaryota; kingdom Metazoa; phylum Chordata; class Amphibia; order Caudata; family Salamandridae; genus Lissotriton; species Lissotriton vulgaris. The sequence continues at coordinate 459,558,160 of NC_141687.1, forward strand.
TTTGGGAAACGGGTGTGAATAATTGCATAGACACTTAAATGCATGGCAGAGTCTTTGATTAACCTCTACCCAAGAGAGCATTAGAAAATCAATCAATTGTTTTTTAATCCCCAGCTTGGCTTTCTTGCTGATTTAATTTACAAACTTCAGATTTTGTATATGTTTGCTATATATCTTCAAATGATGTATTATAAAGCCTACATCATTTTAATCTTCACTGTGAATTAGGGACTGATTCCTTCTCAAAGCTCACTTCACGACATAGTGTGGCCATTGTTGTTTCCAGTTAAGTCATAGAAAGGTTCCATTGCATGTACTTGTCTAATATATGCCTCCCTGTCTGCAAATAATGGCACATGGTATAAATTTGGTGTCAAACCAACAAATTAGTGTATTAGACCTTATCTAACATGAACCTAGGCAGCATTGAACAATCTTTTCATAGCACTTCTCAAAATAACGAACAATTTAAAAACTATAAAGACCATCCAGATGCTTCCATTTCTGACTTGTACTGCGGTTACATTTTTTTTATCCGGTGTACAGGCTCTTGTTTGGTGTAGGTCCATCCTACCCAGATGAGGATGGATATTGGTTCAACTCACTCACTCTTCTCCTGGTTATGCAACACTTGTGTTATTTGGCTAAACAAACGCAGGTCACATAAACCACTGTGTCAAAGATTTTCTACAGTCTCTTATACGCAGTGACTTTTTTATACAAAACAGAACACAATAATCTGTGTTCTTACATCAACTTTAAATGCAGTTTTTCTTTTCCATGGAAAGTTCCATCCGTTTAACTAATGAGTAATAAAAATCATTACAACCCCTTAATTCAACAGTCCTTTATGTCTTCTATTAGGATTTATGTCCACTTTGTGGATGCAAGGTTTGGAGGGGACTGCATTGTCACATACAATAAGCTCCTGGGTACACATTTAGTTTAAGATTAGTCTCAGCCAGAGGAAAAAACATCTAGAACTTATTCTTACTTGATCCATGGGTAAAATATTATGCCTCTCTTCAGGCTACAAAAGATGTATTGATGTATTTGTTTTGGGGTATATTGCGTAGCTTCTCTACATGTCACTTTCTGGTCATCTATCCGATTTGACGGTTAGGAAATTTGTACATTGCTAACAAAGCCATTCTCTGTAAGAATGCTGAACTCGAGATGAGAGATAAAGGTGCAACTAATTGCACCCACTCTGGTAGTATGTCAGAATTGCGGTGGGTATTTGCTCAACACATTCTGTACTCTGCAGATTGGCCCCTGGGAGAGTGTGGAGTGTTCTTGCTCAAACCAGTCTACACCCAACAAGGTCTTTGAAAGGGCAATTTCGAGGTCACCACCTCTGTTTCCTATCTGTCACTTTCTGTTAGAGTGTCATTAGCCATGCCTCATGAACTATCTGTCACCTGTCCGGTTTAGAAGGAAGTCAATCAGAGGGGGTGTTGCTTAGGAGCCTTCGGAGATGGTCGCTGGACTGCAGAGCTCCGTGGCACTGTAGAGTGACGGACATCCCCCTGGCTTCTGCGTTTGTGTTGTGGATCCCGTTTTAGACGCAGATGAGTCGGAACCTCTACTGCTCCACACGCAGCTTTCACGGAAGACCGGGGTGAGCCCAGAAGATGTTTGTCTGCCGGCGGGTATATGCGTAGTTGCTGCCGCCATTTTGTATTTTGGTCATTTCTCCCGCTTGTCACCTAAGGCGCATTTTGACCTCACAAAATGCTTCTGAGTCACATCTCTAGTGCTGCCTCCTCTATTTTTTCAGTGCTCTTCCCCTATTAGTCTTGCTATGTGTAAACGAGATTATGGACAAAAATTATTTATTTTACTCTCCTTTTTCACCTCAGAAGCACAAGTAATGCGCGTTTAAGCACCTATATAGGAGTTTGATTATATTCTCAATACAGCTCTCCGCAGTTTCATTTGAGAGGTCTCTTTTATTTTTATTTTTTCCGTGGCAAAACCCAGCTCTAACTGCAGTGGTTCTCAGCACACGCAAATAGCAGAGTATAATCCATTTAGTGTCGTGCAAGACAATATGGAGGATCTAATCTCTGGAACCTTCTGTTACAAGTGGCTTGTCTCCTACTACTCCACGATCTAACTCCAAATCAGGGTCCAAAATACCCCTCTGCGCCCAGCTCAACGTCAGGCAAATGATTTAAGGAGGAACCACCTTCTCCTACATCTCTTCCCTCTTCAATTTCTATGGAGCTGCTTCTCGAAGAAATTTGTGGCCTTAAACCTTACATGGCGAAAACCAATAACCGTTTCCAGAGCCTTGAAGGTAATTGGTCAAATATGGAGCAAAAAGTTGAAGATTTAGCAAGGCGAGTTGATACTGTTCAAACAACCACTGATCAGGTTTCCGCCATGCTTAGAGAGATAACTCTTTTTAAACAACAGGTGGAAAATTTGGAAAACCGCAACAGGTGTAACAACCTATGCATTTATGGCCTTGTTGAAGGTCTCGAAGGTTCTGATCCTCTCTCCTTTTTCAAAACCTTTCTGCCACTCTTCTTGGTCTTCCTGAGTCCCCACCACTGAATATTCAATGGGCTCATCATCTGGGGCAAAGCCCTCGCTCTTCTTCTTCTTCAGCGAAACCTAGAGGAGTTATTTTGTACTTTCTGGTGTACACTGATCTGCTCAAAGTCCTCCCTGCCGCCAAGTAGAAGGAAAAAGTTTTTTGGAATGGTTCTCATATCTTTTTCGCCCAGGACTATGCCAAAGGGACTGCGGACTGTCGGAAACAGTTCTTGATTATAAGCCCAGCGCTTCTCAACTTGAAGCTCGTTATGGGTTGTTTCACCCCTGCCTTTTCAGGGTGACTTATAATAACAAAACAACAAACTATGAGGACCCTGCACTTCTTCAAAGCTTCTTGGACACCTGCAGAGATTATTCCATGGACATTCCTCGACCATGAATGACTAAATTGTTTCATTAATGTTTGTCATTACGTGTATTTTTTCCTCCTTTCTGCTGTACTTATTGTTGTATTGTTATGCCTTGTTAATAATTTCTTTTTCTTCTTTATCAGGTGCGGTTTTGTGGTCCCTCGATATATATGCCCCCTCTTGCTCCACCTGGAGGATGTCCCCCATTGCTGTCTTTGTCCTGGAGTCCTCTGCTCTGCGTGCTGTCTCCCCATGTGGCATTACCTACCCCTTTTTTATTGTCTTTTTTGTGGTACGTCTTTTGGTTATCTTTTTTTAATATCAAATGTTTGATTTGTATTGTCTTTTCTCTCTTTCTCCTCACCTTGTTTCTTCATAACCTCCCTTTCCTTCCCTCTTCATAACATCTATCTCATCTTACCTTCTCCCCTATTCTCTATCCTAAAACAATATTTCTATTTTCACTTTTTTTATTCTTTTTCTTTCTCTCAATAGTGAGTTTGATGGTTTTGCTGTTTGCATAATTATTGTTCATGTCAACATGTATTAATCATATTTAGAGTTACTACATGGAATGTTAAGGAAATAAGTTACCCTATAAAAAGACAACGGGCATTAACCCATTTAGCTAAATCAAAAACGGATTTTGCTCTAATTCAAGAAACTCACTTATCTGATTCCGAGGCCTCTAAACTAAAAAAATGTTGGGTAGGCTATGTATTCTCTTCCTCAGCTCTAGGTAAGAAGAATGGAGTTCCAATCATTTGCCACAAGAAATTTCAGGTTTTATTTGCCCATCAAGAATCAGACTCAGATGGCTGTTGGGTAATAGTTAAACTACTTATCAATCAGATACCATTAGTTCTTTTTAATGTTTATAGTCCAGTTAATGTTGAAAAACTTTTTGGGACTCAAATCTCTCATAAACTTCTTTTATTAGATGATGATTATATTGTTTTGGTGGTGATTGTAATAAAATTTTGGAACCCGTATTAGATAGACATTTCTCAGTTAAGTTCGTTAATAGAAAGATGCACTCACAATTCACCTCGCAAATCCTTAATTGATATTTGGAGACTTTGTAATCCAGACCTCCGAGAATATAGTTTCTATTCCCCCCACACCAATCACAATCCCGACATGATTGCCTTTTTTTAAGTAAATCCTTATCTCAGCAGGTTCTTCATTTAGAAATAGGTTCTATTTAAATATCTGATCATGCTCCAGTTTACGTTGATTTTCACTTGATGCCTTTTACCCCTCATGCTGGTAGATTGCACTTTAATAATATTTTATTAACTGATCTTAATTTCTCTAGTCAATTCAGCTCTTTTATCTCGTAATTCTTTTCTCTCAATTTAACTCTAGATTCTTCTCTTGTAGTGGTTTAGGATTCTTTTAAAGCCGCAGACCAAGGCTTTATAATTCATTTTGTTTCACAGAAAAAAAATCCTTTGAAGCTGAAAAATGCCTAATTACTCTCTAAGATCAAACATCTGGAAAACACTTACTATCATTCAAATACTGAATCTTCTCTAAAAAAAACCTTATCAACGCAAAACTCACTTTCAACAAATTATCCACAGAAGCTGCCTCCTCCTATCTTTTAAAAAGTAGTTCTCGTTATTATGGAGGTCAAAATAAAATGGGGAAATTGTTGACTAATTACTTGAAGATAAGACATGAACAGACTAAAATAGATTCTTTAATGAGTGCTTCCGGTACTTCATTATTTAAGTACAGCGATATTTCAAATGAGTTTGTCTCCTTTTACAAAAATGTATACACCCCTGAACAACAACCATCTTCATTAGATCTTTCCTCTTATTTTCAGTCTCATCTCATCATGTTGATTTTATCTCTTTGGAAATTGATAACACTTTACACTTTAACAGAAATGACGCATGCTGTCTCGGTGTTAAGGAGAGGAAAAGCCCCTGGACCTGATGGTTTTACTATTGAATTTTGTGCGCATTTTGCTAACCTTCTTCTCCCTAATCAATTATCTTTATTCAACTCTTTTGTTACAAATGGTTCTTTTTGTAGAACATTTCAAGAAGCCATGATATGTTTAATTCCTAAAGACAATAAAGACCCTTCTCTTTGTAAAAATTAACATCCCATTTCTTTAGTAAACTCTGATTATAAAATTCTTGCTCTCTCTGTATTGATCCTATATTACCTAAATTTATCGGCCCGAACAATCGGGTTTTGTAAAAGGTCTACTATTGTAAAAGGTCTACTATTATCAGATAACTCCAGAGTTTTTTTCAACATCCTTAGCAAAGCTTCCTCTCTTGATTATCCTATTGCAGCTATAGCTTTAGATGCAGAAAAAGCTTTTGACAGGATTGGATGGTATTTTATGTTTCAGGCCTTAAAATGGATAGGATTTCCTCCATAATTCATTTCTTTAATTTCTTTATTATATTCAGGCCCCAAAGCTTCTATTTTCGTTAATGGTAAGATTTCAAATTATGTTCCTCTTTTCAGAGGAGTCAGACGCGGATGTCCCTTATCACCTTTATTATTTGTAGTAGCATTAGAACCTTTTTTAACTAAGATTAGACAAGATGCTTAGATTTTTCAACTCGATACCTACCAGGTCAAAATATCTGTATATGCAGATTATATTCCTTTATACTGCTCTAACCCTACAACTTCCATCCCTTCTTTTCTTGACCAGGTTGATATCTTTTCTCAACTCTCCGGATACTGCCTTAATCAAGATAAAGGCGAAGTTCTGCCTCTGAATGTGACTTGCCTCAAACATTCTTTTATACATACCGGTTTCTCTTGGCAGCCTTCTAAAATAAAATATGTAAGTCTATAGTTCTCCTATAATATTTAAGACATACTAAAACTAAATTTTGACCATATTACCTAAAATCTAAATGATACTATTGAACGTTGGCTTCTGCTCTCTCTCTCCTGTTGGGGACAATTAGATTCCATCAAGATGATGCTTTCTCCCCTGATTCTATACACTTTATCAATGATTCCTATACACATTCCTGGATTTTTTTTTTTTTAATTGACTCTCTCTTAACAAAATTTCTCTGGAAAGGCAAATCTCCTCGGATAGCTCTATCCTCCTTAAAGACAGACACATCTAATGGTGGTCTTAAATTCCCTGATTTCAAATCCTATCATAGATAAATATTTGTTATTGAAGCTACACATAGTTGCTTCATTTAGTCTTTTTTTTCCTTTACATTTTATGGCTCATGCTTGCAATATAAAATAACAAAAAAAAACTGTTGCAACATCTTACTAACTCCAGACAAATTGCTACAGAGGATCTAACTGCAGACCAGTTTCTCTTAAGAGTATCTCTTAAGTGCTAAATGGCATGTCTCTTAGTTGTGTAGAACCACATGTTAGACTAACATACGATGCTGAAGAATAACCATGAAGTAAAGTTTCCCAACTTTAGGCCTTCTTTTGAGTTAGGCAGACAGGCTACTCATCAAAATAAACTTGAAATAAGGCCCTCTGCCCCAACGAGGGATATTTGCATTTAAAGGGCCAGATAGCTGTAGGCAGATCTTGCATGGCTACGTACATGCCTCACATCACTTTGTTGTCCCACATTTTTTCACTCTATTAACTTTAATTTATCTTTCTTTTCTCTTCTTGAATCGTAGCCTCTCTCCTAATTTCCCATTTGTTTCATGTATGTCTTGTGTCTCTGTTATCTACCTTGTCGCATTTATTACAACCTGTTCACACTCCTCTCTCTTTTCACTTATCCATCCTTATACCTTTAGATTTCTTATACTCATGAGTTTGTCTCTTTTTATCTAGTTCTCAAAGCTAGGTTATAGTAAGTCAGAAATCTACTACAGTAAGTTTCCCCCACCTTGAGAAAGTTTCCAATTTTTCACAAATTCCCAAAGAATCTTGGACTAGTTCTGTAAATCTGTGACAACCATACCTATTCATATGTATTCTAACTGTGCAAAGTGTACCTATTGGTCAGGAGTTCCTGTATGGCGAAGACCATTACATTACACCGCCATTAAATGTGGAGCCGTTCCCTTCCCACTTTGAAGTGGCTCATACTGCCGACTATCAGAGGGGTACATTTGTGTGTATTGTCAGGGGGTGAAGTTACCTCCAAAACTTTTGTGGATACCCACAAAGTTTACAGTGTGTTTAAGGGTCACTCCCCCTCATAACATCCTCCTGTCCTATTGGCAGAGTTTCCACTGTTATTAGTACAATTTAGCATTGTAACAGTTGACATTTCACCAATCTTGAATTTGTGGACCAAGATGAAGAATTTGCTATCACAAATGTTTTTGTTGGCACACCTGAGTTGCCACTAGGGGCAAAAAAGGTTTGTGAGTCAGGTCCTTAGCCGAAATGTTATGCCCCTCTTTTCTATCCCTTTATTCCTCCTTTATACTCCTCTCCAAATCCTGATCTTGCTGCTGTCTGTCCCCTCTCAGTAGCAGAAAAGGAAAGGGAGGTAGAGGGAGGAAAAGGCATAGGCTCACCCTCCAAATACTTTAGTCAACAGAAGATCTCTGAAAACAGAAATAAAAAAGCCTAGCCACTAACTATAATCCCATTCACAACACTCATTGGGGTTGGACTGGTATGTATAGTAAATGGAAAAAGAGAATTACTATTTTTCTTGGTGTCCCCTCACTCACCAGGGTTTCCCCATGGTAACATGCTTCATCATAGGGGCCATCCCAGTCCTCTACGGACTGGGGCGTGCTGCGACTGACGAATTACGTAGGAGCACTTATAATTTGACTATGTGTGGTGCGGGTGTAATGGTGGAGTGGTATAAGTGAATAGTTAAAAATACCTGCCTAGTAAGCTTTCAATAAACTTTATTCTTGCTTCCAGGTGGTAACATTAAAATATGGGGTGGAAATACTAGGATACCTAAACGTAATGTGTTAAGGTGTACCTATCAACTCCTGTCAACATGTTTCGTGCATACCCCAAGCACTTCTTCGGGACTACACAGGGGCCAGCCCTGTGTTCGCCACTCCTTAAACACTACAATGAGCTATTTAGCAAAATGCTGCAATGGACATTAGTGCATGCATATAGTACCTACGTATTCGATTGAATCACAAGGTTCCTGTAAGACAAAGAACAACTTGAAAAGTCAAGGGGTGTTACCCCCAATATAAACACACATAAAACACATATGTTGGATTGCACGAGGAAAACATGGTTCCATTTCCCATGGACCGCAACAGGACGTTTTCATACATAAAAAACGTGATTGTTTTCATGCATAAAACGTGGTAGTTCTCATGCATAAAACGTGATGGACACCTTGCTGTGAGAAAACCAAACACTCATCTATCTTGCTCACACACTCGTACATATTTACATACATGTAGTGGGACATAACTGTCCCCCATGGACTCGAAGGGGTTCAGTATCCCAGCAATCTAAAAGAGATGGAAGTAAAAAGGGCGGATAATTCATCTGCTTGCCTTGTTTGTTTTGACCTACAAGGTTGTGTGTCACGGTCTTGTTGGTTAGCCCGCAACGCGGTACAAAAAAGCACTTCATTTGCCAAACACTCGTTTTGTTACACTTACTTGCTAACAGGATACCTCCCTCTTATAAGCACCTACTTGCGCCGCTTCGGTCCGAATGTTGTTGGACCGGGGCGCTGGGTTAGTTTTAAGATCTCAGCTCGCCTGGTTACTTCCGCATAGCACGTAGCGCTTCTGTTAAGGGCTAGAATGCGCTGAACAACAGCACAATCAGTATTGGCGGCCATCTTAGGTGTATTAGATACGTTTTCACAATTTTTAGAAGTAGATATTTCTTTAATGGGGCGACCATTGCTGTATTTAGTTAATTTTGGGCATACTTCTGCAATTCCTTATTATTATCAGACACCTTGCCACAAATATTTTGAAAAATATAAAAATGTCGGGATTCATGGGTAATATACTTCACATTATCCCAAACATCTCCAACCATTGGATCTGGGTTTCTATTTATTTCTTACTGGATTTTTTGTGGATAAGTCAATGAAATTAGTATTTTTGCTCACTAGGTACAGTACTCTTTCATTTCGGTTACGTGAATTGTCCCCAAGGGATGTCATCGTTCAAACCCACAATATGAGAACGGAGTTTAAAAACCCAACGTTGTTCTTTCTCTAGTAGATTTTTCTCCATGTCTGTGTGTGGCTGTTGTGTTTCCAAAACTACCCAACGCATATCATTAGGGGTATGTCCCTTCTCCAGAAAATGTGTGGTCATTTTTGTGTTAGAGTGCTTACACCTAAAATTACTACGGTGTTCCACCATCCGTGTATTAACCTTCCTGGTGGTCATGCCTATATAGTGTAGATCACAACTACATGTAATCATATAGACCACCCCAGCTGTGTTGCAATTGGAGAAAGACCTCAAGTCCCAGGTCAGGCCATTGTTACATGTGACTTGTTTAGTTGCACTAGTTAGGTGACAGACACTACAGTTCGAACACGGGTAGTGTCCCATTGGCAGTGGATGTAAACGACGAACTGGGCCTTCTATGGTTTTGGGGCGTGTATGGACTATTAAGTCCTTCAGATTTTTGCCTTTGCGGTGACTGAACATAGGTTGAGTGAGGTTAAGGCCACCACTAGTCTCACTCCTCATGTACTGTGTACGCTTTCTCGTAGGACTATCTGTCTGCGTGTAGAGAAGGCAGTGGATTTTCTTCATGTGTTCTTTGTTGGTGGCCGGGTGATCGTGTATATCAAGCCATGGAAGGGAAAAATGGATGTCCAGCTTGGTACCTAGACATATCCTCTAGTTGAACATCACTAACAACAAGGACAGAAGGTTCCACAGAGTTTATACAAAGAAAGTATTTGTGTCACATCCTTGGGTGGTATAAGCAATGCTTAAAACGTACGCTGAGGGAAGTGCTGGGGGTTGCAAGGATTAACAAATGAAACAAGCAGTACATTTAATAGAACAAAAAATCCAAAGTAAAACCTCGTTTGTCAATAGATAAGATAAAATATTGGTGAAACGGTCCCCATTTAACCATGTGGTTTGTGGCTAGTTTTTGGTTCAGATTTTACATTTTTAAGTTATAGCAAAGCACATTTCGCTATATTGTGGTCTTAAAATAGGAACCTAGTCGTGCTCCTTCCCGCTGCCCTTCCTCTTAATTATGCTCCCCTTCTTTGTTTGCTCGCCATGTTTTGTCCATTGTTAGTATTTCCCTGGGAGTCCCGCTAAGGTACGGAGGTGGCTTGCTGTCTGTTATTGTCAGAGGCAGTATGAGAGAGAGAGAAAGAGAGAGAGAGTGTGTGTGCCCAATTAGCTTAGTCATGTTAAGATAAAATCATGTGACGCTTGGTCATATTTTGACAGATCGTCAATTTAAAACCATCCTCACCACAGAAGGCAAGCCATTGGTTCCTTGCAAAAGACTAAACAAGATAAAGACAACCACCTTAGCTACTTCCGATTAATACTCCTAGGACCCTGATAGGCCCACAGCATGAAATCCTTCACCTCTGCCCTCTTATTTCCCCCACAGTTTAGAGATGCAGCCTTAGTGCATGTTGTGAGAAACCCTGCCCTGCGAGTTTATCCCAGCAGCCATGTTTCCTAGCACTGACCATGGGCTGTAACATGAAATTCATCATTGTAAAGATGGTACACATATAGGACGTGAAGACATAGAGCAGGGACCCATGTAACAGTCTGTGGACCCCCAAACACATCACACTAGAACGCATCGCAGCACAACTTACTGTATCTTACTCCACCCCTCATTCCCCTTTCCTCTTCCCTGTTCTTCACCTACTAGGACAGTGTACGTTCTACCTGGCGCATATTTTTCTTTTCCGGTCCCCTTTCTGCATCCCTATGTGCTCTCCTCCCTCGTAGCCCCTCTCACTTTTTTCCTTCACACACCTTCTTATTCACCTTTATGTGCTCCTGCTGGAGTGCGAGTGCCTCCTGCATGATGTGCAGCTATGTCCCCTGTATTGCATTCTCAAACTGTAAGAATCTGTGATGTGGGATTTTGGACTTGTCTCACAGTAATCTAGCCTGTGTGTGAAAACCTACGCCTGTCATTGATTACCACTGGTTCTAGACATCAGCAGTGGCTAAGGCGGAGGAGCGTCAACCCACTGCTTCAACTGCAAGCCGAATACAAAAAAAGAAAATGATAATAACTTTCCGTTATTATCATTTTATTTTTTGTATTGCGCTTGCAGTTGAAGCCAGGTTATTAAGGCGGGTGGGCGGGCCCGGCTCCCCGCGTCACAGGGAAGAGGAGTGGTGGCTGCACTTTAAGTGCACATGGCGGTTTGGCCGGCTGTCTAGGGCCAGTCAATCCATCATGCGCACTTTCCAAGTTCTCCATAGGCTGTATTGTACAGCCTGGGTGGAGAACATGCCCAGCCTCCCAGTCCCTTGCTGAGCACCTTACCACGGCGCTCAGACTAATAACAACACAGCTGTGAGGCAGCATCATGATTGGCCAGGGGATTCTGGGAGATGGTGTGCTTCCTGCTGCAGAGAGGATGGAGGAGAGGCAGAGGCTGGCGATATTCAGGAAAGTATTTGTTAATTTTTTTATTTTCCCCTCCCTGCCCCACCACCCTGTTCGGTAGCAGACGCTACTGTCTAGACTTGTCCTAACCGTGGAAGGGTTAGCAAAGCATAGTGACTAAGAACTACTATTCCTGTCATGGGGTTCATGCAGGGTACTGTGTTTTCTAAGTGAATATAATGACCAGGCCTTTTTGAGGTGAGTCGTCTGAACGTCAGCCTACCGGCCCATTGGTCTGAAAGATCCGCTGCTCATAGTTTACTCGGAATCTGAGCTGGAAGAGCCTGAGCACTGAGCATGGGCATGTGCATGTGCTAGTATGTATTATATGCGTCTCTGAATGAGCCGGAGTGATACAGGCCAGTGGGTTCCATTTTTGAAAGCCCCTGGCCTTGGCATTGTACAAGACGGAGGTGGGGTTGCTCGCCTCAGTTGGCAGAAGTGTATTGCTGGCATTCTTGAGACAGAAGTGGGGATAACCATACATTGAAGCGAGGAAACAGAATCTAGGCTTCTCTTAAAAGTTGCACGCGTCCTTTCTGGTTCTGATGGCTATTTGTTAGTTCCCCCTTACTTCTCCTGTAATTTGGGATGAAGTTGAGGACTGCTGGTCTCGTGTAAGGGACGAAGGGCTCCTACGAAGGGGAGAAGACCTTTGTCTCTGCCTTATCTCTAACAAAAGTGGCTGTGAATAGCCATGATGCGGCCAGCTTACAACTCTTGGGCCTCATTTATGAGCCCTTGTGTCACTTTTACGCCGCCGGTGCGTCACTTTTTGTGACGCACCAGTGGCGTAAAAAATGCGCCTTCTTGCGCCATATTTACAAAGTGACGCATCTAGGTAGATGCGTCACTTTGTAAACCCATGCGCCACATTATACCTGCGCCAGGTATAATGTATGCAAGGGGGCGTATTGACGCAAGAAAGGGTCTTAGAAGTGACGCAGTGAAATCTATGAGATTTCACTGCGCCACTTCTAGGACTCAAATGCGTAAAAATCTTACGCCTGCCTCAGAGCAGGTGTAAGACTGACGCAGGCCCTTTCACATGGGGCTTGCCCCATGTGAAAGGACACATTGCTGGAGTTGCGTCACTTTTGTGACACACTCCAGCAATGCGTCACTTTTGCGCCTGCAGATACGTCAGAAATGACGTATCTGTAACGCCTTGCGTTATGATGCGTCATACTGTAAATATGACGCATCATTGGTGTTGCAAGGAGGGCGAAATGAAAAGTGACACATCGCTGTTTTCACGCAGCGATGCGTCACTTTTCATAAATGAGGCCCCTTGTGTACATCCATGGCAGCTGGCCGTGCTGGAGAGTGCGCATCACTTGGAGGATGGGTCAGGTAGATGGTCTGTCTGAGACACGCGTCTGCCTCCTCATTCATTTTCTCTTCCGTTCCTCCTTTTTCTCCCTCCTTAACCCTTCACTTACCAGCCCCCCTTTTCCTCTCCCGTCTTTTTCTACCTCTCCTTTCTTCTCGCTACCAAGCTCCAAACCACCCGCAACATCACCCCCCACTCAGCCACACAATAAACCACGTTCTGATAGTTCTTTAGTAAAATTATTTGCATTTCTGTCCGGTTTGAAAGTAAGGACCTAGTAAAACGGTGATGTCAAAACACCCCAATTAGAAGCAACAACGTTTCCACAGATAAGGTTTTTAGTCATTCTGCGATTCGCAGGAGTTCCTCCCTTTCAGGGCTCAGGTGTAACTCGTCGGATCAAAAAATAATTCCTGTAAGCCGAGGAAAGCTGTTTTGTATATTTCGTCAAATCGGATGCAAGGAAAACAGAAATAGGAGCGGAGTCATCATTTTATGGGACTGCGAGTATTGCTGGATTCATTGCTCTCCTCTTGTTTTTAGCCTCTGAAGGGCTGCTGATATGTTTTGCTGAGTAGGGTTTGTGGCCACCTAATATTACCTACACATCCAGACAGAAGACTGCAAAATCGGTTTCACTCCATCATCTATTTGCATCAAGAAGAGGGAAAAATTGCACTTTCAAGATTTCAGAAAGCACAGAACCATCGAGGTCACCACTTTTTATCAACTATGTATACCCCTAATTTGGACAATGCAAGGCCTTTCTTGGGTGGCCACTGCAGCCTGCTCCACCTATTGGCCCTGCCAGCTCCACCCAACACAGGACCAGCACGGCTACTGACCATTCTGCTCCTACAAGTGTGACAATTCAGACTTTTCCGGCAGCCCAAAGCTACAAGAATGGCGTAGGTCGCAGGTATTATTCATTGTAATGTATATTCACTTACTGAAAACTGTTCTTGTGCTCATATCAAAATTAGAAGGACAGCACACCATGTGCTGGGCTGTCGGTAGTAACGGTGTTGAGCATTAAGGAAGTGCTGGTGCTGAGCACCGAAAACCACCGCCGAAAACTAATCACTTCTCTAAGAATTTGTATACATTACAAATTTCTTTTACATATATCAACCCACCTCCTTAGCAACACCAGAACTGTGTTCATAGCTAGCTTGCAGAAACAAGAAGCACAGGCATGGACAAAGCCCAGGGTTTGACATTTAAATGACATTTGTGTGGTACATGCAGACACACACATAGGAACATACAGCCTGATTCATCAAGCCGAAATCGGCTTGCAAAGGGCCAGATTCTGAGAATCTGGCCCTTTGGGAGCGCTATTTTTGCATTTGGGATTCATCATCCCAAATGCAAAAATCGGTAATAGCGATTTCGCAATTTTGCGAGGAATTACATTTAAGGAATCTCTATTTGAGATTCCTTAAAAGCAATTCATCATCCACTTAAAAATTGCGAATTCACAATTTCGGCCCGCTATTTACCGCGAGGTCAAACCTCGTGGTAAATAGCGAAAACTTAGAAAAATGCTTTTAAAAGCATTTTTCTAAGTTGCATGTTGCACACACACATGTCCTTTGGACATGTGTGTGCGCAACACCTGTTTCAATTTGCATTTAAGGGGTGCTACAGGGTGTCCTTTGGACACCCCTGGCACCCTTAAAATCGCTATCTTATTTGCGATTAGCTAATTGCTAATCGCAAATAAGGAATACTCCCCATTCATTCCTATGGGCCTTTTGGCCCATAGGAATGAATGGGGAGCTATTCCTTATTTGCGATTAGCAATTTGCTAATCGCAAATAAGGAATCTGTAGGAATCGCATTTAATTTTGCAATTCCTACATGAATCCCGTTTTGCGAGTCTGTAATAGCGATTCCTTATGAATCGCTATTTCAGACTCGCAAAACGGGTCTTTCATGAATCTGGCCGATAGTAGCTGGTGTTTCACAAATGTCCTCTTGCATGCTTTTCAAACTCTGCTCATGTTGAGTGAAATATATAAAGGTAGCCATGCTTCTGAAAGAACATTCTGCTTCTCACTGAAGACGCCTTTACCTATAATTCAATTTCGTAGGCATCCCAGAAGGAACTCTTAAGTGCACTTACACTTGTTCCAGGAAACAGTTTTAGGATAAGCTTCCTGAGGTTACACTGAAAATAGCATGCAACATATCACAATGTAGCTTTAATGATGGTGACTCAAGTTTAATCGGAGGCAAAACTAAAGCTTGGCAGGATTGAAACATTTCTGTATTTCAAACACCGTGCAGCAAGTGGAGCTGAAGTGACCCCAAAGCAGTGCAGAAGCTAGGTAAACACATTAAGCTCTTACATTAGAAGACCAAATAGTAAGGAGAAATGCTCACCCAAGCAGTTAACACCTTGGCAACAAGGTAGTGATAGAGGAAAAGACAAATGACATTCTATTTACTCTTAAAATAAGAAAACCAATGCTATTCAAATCAATCAATCAGGGGTTTGTTAAGCGCGACTGCTCACCCGTAAGGGTCTCAAGGCGCTGGGGGCGAAGGGGCAGGGGGGGTTTAGCAGGCGCTAGTCCATCAAGGGGGGGGTCTGTCGAAGAGCCAGGTTTTGAGGTTTCTTGCAAAGATGTGGAGAGATGTTGTCTGTCTGAGGTGGAGCGGCAGGGCGTTCCAGGTTCGGGCCGCGAGGAAGAAGGAGTGGCCTCCCGATCTGGTCTTTCTGGTGCGGGGGACCACAGCGTAGGAGAGCTGGGCAGATCGTAGGGTCCTCTGGGGTGCATGGAATTTGAGTCTGCTGTTCAGGTATGCTGGTCTGGTGTCATTTAGGGCCTTGTGGGTGTGGCTGAGCATCTTGACGGTGACTCTAGCTTCGATGGGGAGCCAGGGGCGTGTGCGCAGGTGCTGAGAGATTTGGCAGTGTCTTGGCAGGTCGAGGACCAGTCTTGCAGCAGCGTTCTGGATGTTCTGTAGCTTGCGGGTGAGGTTTTTGTTTATTCCAGTGTAGGGTGCGTTGCCGTAGTCGAGTCTGCTGGTGACCAGGGCATGAGTGACGGTCTTTCTGTGTTCAAGTGGGATCCATTTGAAGGTCTTATGTAGGCGGCAGAGGATGTGGAAGCAGGAGGACGATCTGGCGGTCCATTTTGACACTGCTCAGCGGACCGGGTCCCTCGACCTCTACCACTGGACTTCTGGCCCCCCTCCTTTCAGGGCACGGCAGCAGCAGCCACCTCGGTTCGGAACCTGGGAGTGACAATGGAACCTAATCTTCAACTGGATGGTTTCATTGACAAAACAGTGTCTACCTGTATGGGTTTGTTGCGTTCCCTAAGGAAGATTCTCCCTCTGCTCCCTGCCCATGCTAGACCAGAAGTAGTGCGCAGTATCATTCTAAGCAGACTCGATTACTGCAATGCACTGCTTCTGGGGGCACCTGTTACGGCGATAGGCAAGCTACAACGAGTGCAGAATTTCGCGGCTAAGTTAGCATTTTCCCGTCGTCGTTTTGACTCGTCTTCCTCAGCTCTTAGAGACTTGCACTGGCTTCCCATCCCTCAGCGGATCGAGTTGAAGGCTTTATGCCTGGTTTTCGGACTTTGCATGGTTCGGGACCGCTGCCCTTACAGGAGATGTTCTCCTGGTACACCCCCACTAGATCTCTCCGATCTGCCTCAGCCTACTTGGCTGTTGTTCCTAAGATTCGGAGAAAGCTAAGGGGTGGTCGCTCTTTTGGCTTCACGGCATCTAAGTTGTGGAACGACCTGCCACTGTCGCTCAGATGCTCATGAGACCTTCTTTCTTTTAAAAAAGAACTAAAAACACACCTGTTTCCTAGGTTAGGGTAGTTTCTCTTTTTGTTGATTCCTCATTGACCGTGCTTCAGGATTTGTTTGATCTCAGCGCCAGGATGCCTGTTGGGTGACAGAATGCGCTTTACAAGTGTGTTATACATACATACATACATACATTTTGAGCTTGGAGTCCAGGATGATTCCCAGGTTGCGTGCGTGTTCCATGGGGGTGGGCAGGCTTCCGACGGCGGGGGGCCGCCAGGTGTCCTTCCACGAGTCGGGGTTTGGGCCCATGATGAGTACTTCTGTTTTGTTGGTGTTTAGTTGTAGGCAGCTGTTTTTCATCCATTTGGCGACGGCTTCCATGCCTTCCGAGTCCTTTTTCTACAACCCACTCTTTAAATGGCTCAATGGCACTGAATTAGAGAGGGAAGTGCAGCACATGACTGGGAGTCATTAAAGGCATAGAGGGTAGAATCAGGCACAGCTTCTAGTTAACAAAAGGGTTAAGGCTGCCTACCCTGGCTTAGGGCAATGCCCCCAGCCCAAAAGAGGCAATACAGTCGTTCTGCCCCACCAGATAAGCAGATTGAGAGGTTTACCTATTGTATTTTGCTACATGTTTGGTTTCAAAATGTAAGCCAGTGTGCAAGAAAGAACACAGTTTGCAAAATGCTCTACAAATCAGATGGCAGATTCAGATAACCCCTAATTCACAGATGTACAAATAACCACTGTTCAGTATCTTGTGCATATTTCATAATTACATTGCTTTCCTTCATTCCCTTTTTCATGAAATATATTTTACCATATGAATTGCTGCATGGTCAATACACACAGAAAAATCATTATTATCAGAAGCTCAGGTTTTTGCTCTGGGTATTGTGTGTTTTTGAGAACCTACAAACCCTATGTTTAGTAAATGGCCAATGTGAAAAAAAAACTACAGATGAAAAAGTTGTCACATGGGGCTATTTTTTACTACTTATTTTCAATGATGAGTTCCTTTAAGTAAACATTGAAGGGTCTACACAAATATCCCCTTGTTGAGTTTAGAATTGTGTCCATATTTTAGGAATATCCTGCCTTCCAGGATCACCCATTGGTTTTGCATCTTTTCCTACCACAAACTGTAAGTAGTTGAAACCACAAACATTAGACACAATAGACTACTTCATAGAAAAACATAAAAACGGTGGTAAAAAAGTTTTTTGATACAACTCAGTTTGTACCTGATAGTTAGGAAGATGGTGATTCTAGTATGGCAATCCTTTCCTTGATGCCATTGTTAGGAGGAAAAACATATGCTTTGTTGCACAGCTCTTTTATCTCATTTCACCCCAAAACACTCTAACATTAGCTACATTTTGGCTATTTTCTCAGTTTTCTCTAGGGGAATCCACAAATCCTGGAAACCTTTAGAATGAAGAGGATGCTGGGAAAAAACGTTGAAAATTTGAAGTAGTTACCTTTTGTGTAAAAGTGTTATGAAGGTTTAAGCATGAACTGCCCCAAATATCCAATGTGAGAGTGCCTCCCTCCATCAAGAGGTGCAGTGTGGGATTGGAAAGACTGAAGTAGCAAGGGCGTGACCCTTGGCCCATTGGCCACAGAAAAATAGTAACTTATTTTTGCCTTACATGCAGCTCATTAGATCTCAAAATGTCCCTCAACACCTTGTTGCAACCACTAGTTAGCAGCGGGGTTAGATGCTATAGTTGATGCAACATATGGGAATTTACTATGGACAACTAAAGGATTGGGCAATCTGACATGAGAGATTACTCTATGTAACGGTGATGTAATGGGTATTGACCAAAAACTGATGCTGAATGGTGATGTGATCTGACTATATAGCATTCCAGATATTTAGCTGTGAAAAACAATAAAATGTGTTAAAAAAAACTACCCCAAACATTAAAAAAGTATTGGCATAGCCAATAGGTCTCGCTTTTAGGACCATATGAAATGAAATGAAAAGACCATTTATAAAGCGAGATATTCACCCTTAGGCGTCCTAGCACTGCGGACTACACATGCAGGGAGACAGTTAAGAACTATAAGTATTTAGTTATGCAGCACAATATCCTTGGTGCAACAACAACTGTTGCATGGCTAAACACTGATAAGGTCCCAAAGGCCCTTCCCTCTTGCAGTGGAGTATTTGGCTCACCCCACCAGGCTTCTTTATGGCCCCTTCTTTTGAGCAACCAATGTGGCAATATGATGCAATTAGGCTGTTCTAGTAGTAAAGTGGGGCAGTCTTAAATGGGGCGGCCTTCTAAGAAACATTACATTAAAGCAATGGGTCTATTTTGAATAATGGTTGATTGTGAAATGGGATTTACAATAATAGGCACTGAACGTTTATTCATACTTATTTTTAAGATGGCAATTTATTCCTCCAGAATTAAATCACAATTTTTGTATGTTATTTTTTCCGTCTGCATATAGAGTATAATATTATCTGAAAGCCATCGGAGCACTATGCATCAGGATGGGAAGAGTAAGGCAGACGAATGCCGTGCAGTAAAAAGAGGCATGGAGAGCAAACCGATGGAAATACAAGGAATTGTGAGGAGTAAATCAAAAACATTGGCAGATAATTTATACGATGTATACAAGATGAACTGGGTACTATAGCTAATGGAATCCCGTTCCTGTTTCCTTCAGCGATCAGCAAAAAAAAACCTTGTAGGCACTTTTCCTGTGGCTCCGCTCCGTTGATTTTGATGAAGTTTAACGTGAGGGAAACAACCTTTTTGGTGTTAAAACATTAACCTTTGGTTTAAATCTCACCCCAGTGGACTCTTGAACCATGACTTCTCATGCACAGCAATTACAAGCCAATGTAAATCACTATTAAAAAAAAGGGGGGAGGTAGAGGAAAACAATAACTAGGTTCGCCCTCCACAGCACTTAGTTTACAGAAAAGATCTGAGACATTCAGATCCAGAGAACCTAGCTAGCTATTGGGACATTCCACCATTGGGTCTGTCTTTAGAAAAAACAAAAAACATATTAAGACAGGGAAAGAAATTTTTTTCTTTTTAGTCCCCTCACTCACCGGAGTTTCCTCACGGTGACATGCTTCATCATAGGGGCTTGCCAACCCGCTGCGGGTTGAGGCGTGCTACAACTATCGCGATTGCGTAGGAGCACTTTTTGTGAGAACTATGTGTGGTGTGATGTGAAAAAGGGGGAAGTGAAGTGGAGTGATAAAGGTTAAAAATATCCTACTAGTGGGCTAAACTAACTTTATTCAGGCTCCTAGCGGATACATTAAAAGTGGGGTGGTTACCGGGTACGCTGGTTCTATTATGAAACACAGTGCCCTCGTAAAAAGTCAACTAGTTTCGAGCTGTACCCCTCAGCTCTTCTTCAGGACTGCACAGGGTCCCGCCCTGTGAGTACCACTCCAAAAAACAAAAGGAATTGTAAAAGTATGCCTACATTAATTGTTGGATATACATACTAATTTTCTGCAAATCGTTGGCATATCTGTGAAGAGAAAGCATATTACCAAAGTTACGTGTTCAACAAATAAAATAATAGCTGTATTCTCAATGATTTTTCTTAATGTGACAAGGTGGTGTCTAAATATTAACCAAAAAATTACTTGACCCTTCACCCGATTTTTTACACACACTCCAAAGACGAGTGATCCCAAAGTGAAGGAACACCCTCTGTGATTTATCTATGACATGATATGTACATTGACTTTAGAAAACATAAATGCAGCGCTGTACTAGGTTCAACACAGGACATCGCGGACATACAACTGAACGGAGAGAAAGAAAAAAAGAAAAAAGAAAAAAGAAAAACATACTTTTTCAGAGGCTTAACTGAGCCTCAAGGTCAATCGCGGGAAGATTATGTCCCCGTAAACATCTAAATGGTAAAATAATCAGAGTTTGGTACAGATCGTAAATACCGATACAATACGTACTTCGTAAACAAGTGGATCTTGCCACTGTCAAAGCAGATCTTATTTGTTACGGGGTTCTTTTCTTGCGGAAAACCTAATCGGCTTCCCTTGAGACCGGCGGACCTTGTCTCACTCTCGCTGGATGAATAATAAACTATCCTAATCCTGGTCTTGCTTCCGGGTGGGTCGCTAGACCGCGTATGTTATGTGAAAATGGCCACTCGTGTTGGAACTAAATGGGAGCCATCTTTGAATTCTCAGGAGATTTTTTAACACACAATTACAGATGTAAACAAACAAGTGAAGGGACTTACGCTTATCTCGAGGTGTTCATTATGCAATCTTTTTGTGTAGAGATCTACTGGCCATTATCATTCACAGATTTCTGATACTGATGGACACGGGTCCTGTATGTTGTTTATCATTGTTTTGCCAGGAGGCCCCAGGGAATAGAATCATTTAATCCTTGGGTGTCAGTTTTTAGTTTATACACCCACCGTTGTTCTTTTTCTAGGAGACGATGTTCCAGATTGTCTTGTCCATACAGTCTCTCAAGGACTACCCACTTCATGTCATTTGGCGTGTGATTGTATTCAATGAAATGGGATATCATCTTTGTCGTGATCTTTTTCCGTCTGATATTACTTCTGTGTTCAACATTTCTGGTGCTGGCTTTTCTTGTTGTCATCCCAATGTAGTGTAAATTACAATTGCAGGTAATCATATACACTACTCCAGAAGTATTGCAATTGGTGAAATCTTTTATTTCCCAGGTCATGTTATTGTTAAATGTTACTTTCTTAGTAACACTTGTCAAATGACAGACACTACAGTCCCCGCATGGGTGGTGTCCTGTAGGTAGTGTGCTGATTGTTCTTTGTTTTTGGCTCTTGTTTTCTACTTGTGGGCGAGTGTGGACAAGATAATCTTTTAGGTTTTTTCCTCTTTTATGACTGAACATGGGTTTTGGTATATCCAGATTTCCACAGTTAAGGGTGCGCCAATGTTTTCTGATGATATTGGTCACTTTGTTAGAGGCAATGTTGTAGGTGGTTATACATATAGGTCTTTTTTCAGAGGTTTCTTTGATGATTTTAGGTTCTAACAATGCCTCTCTGTTATTGTTTGCTGCGCGTTTCTTTGCTTTTGACACCAAGTTTGCTGGGTATTGTCTGTCCAGTAGTTTTTTTGTAAGGTCATTGGCTTGTTGGTTGTAGGCCTCCTTGGTACTACAGTTCCTCCTTAATCTTAAAAACTGACCAAAAGGTAAGTTTTTATTTAGGTGTCTCGGATGGAAGCTATCAAAAACCAACAAGCAATTTCTTGCAGTAGGTTTGAAATGAGTAGTTGTGCTCAGCAAGTTTCCATCAACCATAATATTTAGATCCAGGAACACCAGTTGTGACCTACTCATGGTGTGTGTAAACTTGAGGAAAGGATCCTGTTGGGTTAGCCATATCAGGAAGTCTTGCGCCTCTATCTCCATACCTTCCCAAATGAGAAGGACATCATCGATGTAACTTTTCCAAAGACTCACATGTTGTCTGTAGGGATTCGAGTCATTGAGGATTTTCCATTTCTCAAGATGATGGACATATAACCCGGCTACGCTCGGCGCGAAGGTACTTCCCATGCTAGTGCCATGGGACTGCCGGAAGAGGGTGTCTTCAAAACGAAAATTTTTTTCAGTTAAAGCCAAGCGACAACACTCCAGGACGACATGGCGTGGTGTTTGATATTCCCATTCTTGTTCGAACAGGACGTCTTCCAGTATCTGTAGAGTTTCGGTGTGGGGTAAGCTTGTATAGAGGCTTTCCACGTCCAGCCCAATCAGGATGTTCTTGGAGGGGTCAAATGGTAGATCCTTGAGTACTGTGAGGACCGATTTGGTGTCCTGTAGGTAAGTCTCTGTAGATTGAATCAGCGGTCTTAGAAAAGCATCGGCATATTTTGATAAGGGTTCCAATATTGATCCTATGCCCGATACTATCGGTCTGCCAGGGGGATGTGTTATGGAATTGTGGATTTTTGGTATTGTGTAAAAGTATGGAACTACTGGATTTTTATTTTCCAAAAAGTCTGACTCTTTTTTCGTTAGCCAATTGTTGGCAGTAGACTCCTCAGTCAGATATGCTATCTCCCTTCTGAGACGATTGGTGGGGTCTTCGCTGATTTTCACATAGTTCCTTTTGTCTGACAAGAGGTCCAAACAAACTTCCCTGTAGGTGGTAGTGTTTTGCAACACTATCGCACCCACTTTGTCCGCTGGTTTTATTGTGATTTCTTTCATGCCTGAAAGTTTCTTAAGCGCTTCATTTTCTGCTTTGCTCAGATTGTGGAAAACTTTGATAGTTTTTGGGTCAATATCAGCAATGTCCTTCATTACCGCTTTTTCGAAAGCTAGAACTTCAACCGGAAGGTTTGTATTGAGGGGAGTAAAAGTGGATTTTTTGTATAGACCTGAGTCAGTGGTAGGTTGATTGGTCAAAGGTTTATCTTTGAATAAAACCTGCAATTTTATCTTCCTTATGAAGTCATTCATCTCTCGGGCTAGGAGGAACTTGTCCATTGTTGGGGTCGAGACAAAACCTAGTCCTTTTTCCAAGACCTTTCTTTGTATTTCTGTGATCTGGATGTTTGATAAATTGACTACTAAGCTGGTGGTTTGCTCGTTGTTGGTTGATCTACCGGTCCCATGCTCCTGGTGTGACTCCGGGATGTTTCTATTGGTTGTGCCCACTGGACCTGTTGAGTTTTTCTTGTTTTTCCTCTTTGTTGTCCCCTGCCTCTCGATAAAAAAGGCTGTTGTTCCTGTCTTTGTGTGTTTTCCCAAAAGTTTTGTGTTTGATGTGGATATTGAGGAGGGAAGCCTGGTGGTCCGTAAAAGAAATGATGAGGTGGTGGAGGTGGGCCAAAAGCCGATGTAAATGCCATCATTGTTAAAATAAAAAAAAGAACCATTGTTTCTCCACACAGTTTTAGAAGATTTCAACTCACATTTCACCAAATCCGTCAATCTAATTCCATGACTAAAGCAGTTTATAGGAGGGAAAGTTATATTGTTTTGCTGATCTGTAATCGTGAGTTTAAAAAGAAGCACACCGTTGTTTTTTAACAGCGAATAGGTTGGGAGGTAATCCATGAGCAGAGTATTGTAGCGGCGGTTCTGAGACAGTAAAAAACTATTTTAGTAGCGTGCAAAACGGTGTAGAGTGAGGCTTGCATTTTAGAAATCAGCATGAAAACCCAGAAGTGACGCACAGCTGGAACTTTATTAGGATAGACTGAGCTTTGTATTAAAATATACCACCAACTTCAAGCAAGCGTAAAGAAGGGGATATGTGTTCATTTTTTTAATAAAGTGAGATTTCCGTGTGGGTTAGAGAGCTCAGCACATATGTAAATGTAATTGATACTTGTATAGCGCACTACTCACCCGCAAGGGTCTCAAGGCGCTTGTACGAATACCGCTGTGGAACCCATCCTGGCTTTCCCTGTGAGGCATCCTCTCCTGGGCACCCCCAAGGTGGATGCCAGGCATCCTTAGCATTGTGGGTGCCATTGTGGAGATTAAGCAAGCTATTGCCCAGAGTTGCAGAGTGGGACTCCATGATTGGAATTGGCACCGAGGCGAGAATTATCAGGTCCATGGAATTTTTTGAGCCCAAGACCCGCCAAGGCAGGGAATTGAACCCTGGTCCCAGGCTAGACCTCTACATCAGGGTCTGCCACTCTAACCATTGAGCCTCACTTCTCCACACATATCCAATGCATAGTTTCCTTTATCAGCGCCAAAAATAGGCACCTATATAATGGGAACACTAATTTCTAACTATGCTGGTAGTGAAGAGCAATACAGGTCCTATAAAATTATTTACATATAGGCTGCAATTCTACTGGCTGCCGACAGAGGGCCGCCCTCGTCAACTCTGCCCCAAGGATGCTTCGAAAAGCGCCCTGTTAAACATCTTCATTATGTCTCCTCGTTGTATTATAGCAGTTGTTTCCACAATAGCTAATACAGAGAGTTTCAGGTTTTACTCCAGTGTCTTTATTATCAGGATCACCACTCATCCGAACTATCTGGAGACGGTCAAATACCTTACTTATCAAGTATCAAAAACAATATGTGAGACCTTTCAAAAATGTATCTGTTTCTTTTATCAGCTCCAAAATGAGGCAGCTACATAACGGGAAATACTAATTTCTACTTATACTGTAAATGAAGAACAATACAGATCCTATGAAATAGTTTGCATAAGACAAGTAGGACGATAATGATAACTGTTCTCAAGAGTGATAAAGAACTGCAAACTTATTTGTTAAAGGAGCGACTCAAAATGTATGATCAATGGTAATAGAAAACAATCATTGGCTGTGGCGGCTGTTGGTCTTGCATACAATGCATTATGGGTAGGTTCTATTTACCATATCTTCTTTGCCATGGCCTCATTAGAGATTTCCTTCAGACGATAGGCTGCAATTCTACTGACTGCCGACAGAGGGCCGCCCTTCGCATTACGTTGGCAACTCTGCACAAAGGAATGATTTGAATAGCGTCCTGAGAGCCAGCTTCTTCAAGTTTCCTAGTTGTATTATATAGTTGCTTCTACATTAGTGTCATGAAATCTTTAAGCCTCGGTTACAGGAATGCCATATTCCTGAAACGTCAAGCAAATTGTGCGCACACTCTTCTCTTCCCCTTACCACAATGCGGGCCGAGCCAGTTAGCGGCCCCAAAAGTCGATAGTCCCATTTCCCAGGATGTAATGGTTCACTATCATGTGAGGGAGGGGATTCTCCCTCCACCCCTCTGCTATGGGCGGGCTGCCTTGATACAACTATCCCAAGGTTCCATACCCTACAAAGGGTGTGATTCTGTGCTGGTAATTATGATTCCACAATATGCCGGCGTCTACATGGAACAGTGGACAGTTGCATTTAATTGCTGATATCTGCGGCAGTCATACTACACGAGGGAAGGGAGTGAAGATCTGTGGGGCTGTAAATTGTGTTTAGATGTCTGTTTTCATTCAGCCAAATCATTGCTCATCACAACTGACAAACATGACTTCTAAAAGTAATTATGGGGCCACCGGAGCTAGGCTCGATTTCAGTCAGTGATAACAAACTGAACAAGTAACAAACACGAGCGCCTCGCGCTGCGGGGGAGAGGCGGGCACGATTCACTTGCGGGAGCGATAATTGCTTCCAGATGGTGGCGTGCCCTCCCGGAAGTGAATCTCCTGACGTGCATGCTTTGCCATTGAAGGCAATGGAACGCATGCATGTGCTTGGCTGAAAAGCCAAAGCGCTCGGAAAAGGTTGTTTTCCTTTGCAGCGCATGCGGGCTGCGAAGGCTCGACCTAAAAAGACCTCTGCACAAGGGGTTTGGGAGCAAACACTAGCGTCATACTTTCATTCCCCATGCTTTTTGCTAACCCAGGGTCTGTATGTTTTTAATTGTGTTTTCCCACCTGTTCTCTCCTGGCAGTGCATTACAGAACTAGTGTCCAAAAGTGGAGTGGCAGCATTTGAGTGCAGCCCTGATGAAACTGCTTAACGCACTATAGCAGTGAAACATGTCGGCACTGGCATTAGGTAATGGTATGCATGAATAGCTACCAGCCTTTTTAATTTAAACAGCACACTATCACCTCCCTATGAATAAAGTTGGTTAAGGGACTGGTGTGCTGTGTGTTTTTAGGCACTAAGTTATATTTGTGTGTGTTTGTCACCAGCAGATTTTTCTGCTCTCCACTGTTCGTCACATTTTATGTCGTTTGTTTTGGACACCTCTTTTCTTTCTTCTTATTTCTTTTGAGAAGCAAGTGACTACCGATGATGAGACAGGGGCCTGTCTGGAAATTGCATACCAGTTACCCCGTTGGTGGTGTTTCCGTGAGGGGTCACTTGCTTCTCACACATTTTTTCCTCTATTAAGAGTGTAGTTCAACATTTGGTGTGGACTTTTGTGACCAACTTCGGTTTTGGTTCACAATTTGTGGTGCTCTGTGATGCTGTCCGGGAGAACAGGTGTTTTTTAACGTGGGCGGAGTACAGTGCATCACCTCCTTATAACGTGTATAAGAGAGTAGTTGGGAGTAGGATATTTTCACCCCCCTTTTTCTGAGTCACTGATGTATCTTTACGCCATTGGATTGGGTCTTTAGTTGTATTATAGGCAAACACTAGCGGTCAAGTAGTTATTGTAAAGAGTGCCGACCATCGCAGGATGCAGGCAGTAACCCCAATGTTATTTAGAGTTGATTCATAGGTATACATGATTGTCTAATTACAATGGGAAATATACAGGTAGAGCAACGGAATTGGTCTATCATATATTGCATAATTGTTAAACTATTTGCAGAGTACAGACAAGAAATAATAGCACAAAAGAATGCCAGTAAGTGATATTGTGTGGAAAAGGTATATTAAAAATACTATAACTTGAAATTCTGTCATTAAAATTACAATTGTAAATAAAAGTCACTTGGTTAGACAATATGAAGAGCACGGATATCACACCACTAATATCCAAAATTCCTTCTCCTGTATATGCATACGTGATTCTCTGAAGTCTGCACTTGTTTGACTTGTGAAAAGAGTCATGGGGGAGGAGATGTGCCTAATGAAATTTGGCACCAGGTTTGAATCCCGGGCTTGGCTCATTATTATGTGATTCTGGGCAGATCACCTGATCCTTTGCCTACAAGCAAAGGAGTAGCCAGAAAATTAAAATATTCCCCCACTTTGAATAAAAGCACTGGTACCACCAGGCAAGCAAATCTAGTGAACTGGTATTACCCTAAACGAGTTCCTTTTACTTTGCAATTCAAGCATCTATCCATTAATCCTTTCATCTGTTCATTGAACTGATGATACCCACCTTTTCACCTTTCTTTTCTGTCATTCATTCATTCTTTCAACCATCATTCATTTCATTGTTTACCATTCCATCAATAACTGGGCAATTCCATACAACCATCTGTTCACACATCCATCATCTATGCATGCTTTCATGCAAACATCCATCCACCCATCTATCCACCCTTTGTCATAGCCATTCATCAATGAAAACATCTAATCATCATTGAGCCTTTAACCCATCCACCTATCCATTCACCCTGCCATTGTTTCATTTTTCAACCTTTTTTTCACTATCAATCTAGCCTTTCACCATCCATCCAGCGTTGGTCCTACTACTATTCCTACAATTTTTTCAACCTACATCTAACCCTCCTCCTTCACTTTTCTATCTACCCATTTAACCTTTCTTCCTTACTTCCACTTGCTTTCCTATTTTATTGTCTCTGTCCTTTTTGCCCATTTTTTAAAAATGTGTCTCTCTTGTCCATTTTACTCAGACTTGATGATGGATTCAACCCAGATCTGTAACTGGGGGTGATTGTCTGAAACGTTTCAGTGCTCCGTCCATCGTCTCCTTGTGTTTGCTTTGTTCACCCGAATTTGGAAGCGTACGCCCAGACGTGGGTCCCTTGCTCAGATTGCCACTGGATTCTAGCTAGCCTGGCTGATGAGGGGTGTTACGCAGAACCGGCCCCAGGATGCTTGTTTCCGGTTCAGGAAAGACCTGGTTTGGCAGTTCGGGCTGGACTGTTCCCATGAGGCACAGGGTCAAGAATGATTTGCATATAGTTAGGACTCAATTGAGGTGAGCTAAAGAACGATGATGGATTCAACCAAGATCTGTGACTGGGGGTGAGTGTCTGAAATGTTTCAGCGTTCCGTCCACCATCTCCTTGTGTTTGCTTTGTTCACCCTAAGTTGGCAGGGTGTGCCCAGACGTGGGTCCCTTGCTCACTTTGCCACTGGAATCAAGCTAGCCTGGCTGATCAGGGGTGCTACCTCAAAACCGGTCCCAGGATGCTTGTTTCCGGTTCAGAGAAGACCTGGCTGGGCAATTCGTGCTGAACTATTCCAATGAGGCACAGGGTTAAGACTGATTTGCATATAGCTGGGTCTGAACTGAGGTGGGGAAGTAAGCTAAAGAACGATGGTGGATTTAACCCAGATCTGTGACTACGGGTGAGTTTCTGAAAAATGTCAGCGCTCCGTCTATCATCTCCTTGTGTGTGCACCATATCCAGAACACCTTTACCAAACAGATCTTCTGGCATGCTAATTGAAAAAGCCCGAAAGCCAAAACAACTTGACCTAGGGGCCTGTGCAACCCCAAAAGATCATCTTGGAGAATTCAGATATGTCATTTTCAGCAGCCACTGTATAGATTCCCCCCCAAAAAATATCAAAATAACATCCAGTACTACCAACATCAGGCATTTTCTCTTTCAGAATACCCCTATCAGCAGCTATGAGTCTCAGGACATACAAGTATCAGTAAAAACTCTAAGAAGAAATTCATTGAATTTTTGTCTTCACTATCGTTCTGCGCATTCCTCTGTGCTACCCCTCTGAAGTCAGCCTATACAGGCCATGACCCGAAGTCTTCCGGAAACACGAGTAATGTCATACCAGTGTAACTGGTAGGGAGACTTCACATGAAGTTGGTGGATACCCATCTAGCGTCTCAGTGACAGTTTATGAATTTAATTAGCAGAAAAAACGACCTTGGCTGGTACTAGGAATGTCTCAGCTCCCGGCAAAAGGCATGATTCACTTTCCCCATTGCCAGTTGGGGCATTACTTTTTCTACTTTCATTGTTAACGGAGACCTTTGAGTCACAATGGCTACATGTGCAAGGTCATAAAATGGTTTTGAGTTTCTCACGCCCAACATGTGGCTCACTACTTGATTAACTGAAATGGGTAATTAATAAAAACTCTGCGCCCTAAATGAAGACTTCCAAACCTCTGTCTAATGTAAGGAAACCTCTTGTAAGTAAGTCTTCTGCACCATATCATGTCCCCGAAGAGCCTTCTACTGCTTCATACCTAATTAGCCCTAGCCCTCGTTGCAAAGGTGTTGCTCGGGTTCGATTTCCTTATTAAGACAGAAGACAAGAGGTGTTTGGTAAAACAGGAACAGTTTGTTTAATTAAACAACTTAACCTGGGAGAACAGTTACAGGCACTAGATCTGAGGACTCTCCCAGTTTACATTGGGCTCGTGTTAGTCTTATATACAATATTACATCAAGCAATAAATGTTTCCAGCATACCGTATATAGTGAGGAATGTTGGTTGCTGCCTTAGAGTCATAAATAATGGTCAAATGGTTAGTACAGGTTGGTCTCGACCTTGAGTGGACTCGATGTGCTCAGTGGTGAATGTGTTCAGATGTCTGGCATGGGGAGCGTGTGAACACTACATGTGCTAGGTCCTGATCGGCGATGTGTTCATAACCTGTGTGGCATTCAACTTTATTGTGTTTTTAAAAGTACGCACCCCCTCGGGCCTTGTGTGCTTTATCAGGGCAATCTCCCCTGACCATTGTGATGTTGCTGTGTCTATCTATGGCATTGGTCAAGAGTTTCTTGCTCACATTTTTGCCTGTCAGCTATGCACCCTTCCTCCTGTGACCCATCAAACAGTAACCCTGGGCCTAGATTGCAGGGCCTGTCTGACTACATACTTGCATGTCGAAGTAGATTTGGGGTTCATAACACGTGATGATAATAATAAGGACAGTAGTTCATTTTTATTGATAAACGCACCGATATCCATATTAACAAAGATCATACTCAATACAGGACTGAGTTAGTTCTACCAACCACTGCCACATTAGGCTAGAATTTAAGTAAACACAGCACTGTTTCTTGTTACCTGCCACAAGATGCAAACCTGTAAAGTTCCCTCGTTGAAGACTGCAATTTGGTCTCTAATGTCATAAGATTTCTTCAAGCGTGTTCTACATACATTCAGTCCAACATTAGCCGATGCCCATGCTGATATAAGTCAGGGTCTTTTACACACCACACCTTGTATGTATATGTCGTCAATTGCTAGATGAAAGAATAAAATGGTTGAGACAGGGCTACTTTAAAGGAGGCTGCCCTAAATGGGGATAACTTGCAAATATCATATGCCCTAATTCATTCATCAGGCAAACAAGCTGGTAACTGCAAAGGAGGAAAAAAATTAAATGCAACCAGTTTCTACTCAAACTAGAGCCCCATCCTTTCAGCAGAGAGTTTCCACACTTAATGGCCCAGTCATAAATCAAATGCTATCTGAGGCAGTGGCGTCTGCTGCAAAACTCATGTGGTGGCGCGGGGGTGTTGTTACAGGACAGGCGATAGGGGAAATAGTTATAATTTTGTTTTAAATTACCTGTTCCAGCCTGCCGCCTGCCTCGGTGCTCCTCTTTTCTCCTGCTGGTGTCCCAGCAGTCCCTGGGACACCAGCAAAGTCTCCCCACCCAATTCTGGCGCTGCTCTCAATAGCATGAAAGCAGAACCAGGATTGGTCTGTTTTCTCGCACAGACAGTGCCTGGTAGTCTGTGCCTATTTTATTAACCTGACTGTGAAACACAGGTGGGTTGGAGAAACCTAAGTATGCATGACACTTTGACCGGCCTAAAACGGCTGGCCAAACCATCATGTGCACTTACAGTATGCACAACCCTCCCCTGCTGGCTGTGATGACCACCAAGCTCCGCCCATCCCCTCCCAGAATTGGCTGGCTCTAGAGAGAAACGGGAAAAATAAAATGGTACTAAAACCAATTTATTATAATTTTATATGCCCCATTTCTCTCAGCAGGGGGGCGATGCTCCTCTGCCATAGCAGAGGAGCTGCCGCCGATCTGAGGATGAATACAGAGGCTTTATTGCTATATTGAAGTATAGACCAATACCAGAGAGTATTTTTACACTGTAGTGGTGTAGAGTGAAATAACGTAGAGTTTAGTGGCGTACAATCAAGTGACATAGAGTTGGGTGGTATATAGTAGAGTACCATAGCGTAGAATGGTGTAGAGTGCTGTGAGGTACAGTGGAATAGCATAGATTGTAATAGCATAGAGAGTAGTGATGTTGCGTGGAGTGGCATATAATGCAGTGGCATACAGTGAAGTGGCCTACAGTGTAATAAGATAGACTGCAGTGGTGTACACTAAAGTGGAGTACAGTGGAGTGGCGTAGAGTAGAATAACGTAGAATGTGGAGTCGTAGGGTAGAGTTGCGTACAGTGGACCAGCATACAATGGAGTAGCGTACAGTGGAACAGCATACTTTGGAGTGGCATAGACTGGAGTGTCATAGAATGGAATGGGGTAAAGTATAATAGCATAGAGTACGGTGGTGTGGAGTGGAGTCTAGTAAACTAGCATGTTTTATGGTGAATTAGCATAGCGTGTAGAGTGACGTAGAGCGGAGTGTAATAGTAGAGTGGAGTGTGTTTATTTAATTGAACATAGCCTGAAAGTGTGTGAACGGATGTAGAAGTAATGTGGCAGGAATATACATTATGAGGTGTAAATGGTAATTTGTGGTAGTATGTGTGAATAGTGGAAGTAGTGTTAAAGTTTATATATTGTGCAGTGGTATACCGCTGTAAGTTCACAGTATACCATGGTACATGCAGATGAGAAGTCAGTAGTTTTCAATTAACAGTTTTGCTGCTTTCTGTGTTTTGCTGTGTTCTGAGTTAGGGTGTTAGGTTTTATTGCTGTTCACTACCTATTACCACTTTGGAAAACTATGTTTTGAATTTCTGTATATACTAGGGAGGACTGCACCATCTTTGCATATTTCAGTGTATTTTTTATTGTTTACCTTATATATATATATATATATATATATTTTGGTACTGCAGTGCTACTGAGGAAGTACAGTGGTACTCTGTATTTTTTTTTAAATATAGAAATGTATTAACATTTCTTTGCTCCTATAACCACTTTACTGAAGTGGTCTTCGGTTGTGGGGGTAGTAACAAAAAGGTAGTTTGAAACTTTGGAGGGAGCTTGACTTCTAAAGTCGAATTTGCATATATGTTTATTTTGAAAGCAGCCTCCAAGACACCATAGTAGTGCACAGTAAATTGCTTAAAATATACGGGGCCTCTAAGCCTACATGCTCCTACCATATACTAGGTACTTAAAGGTAGGTAACAATTGTAATTAGTCCTAATTAATATGTCCTTTTATTCCGAGCACTGGTCCTGGGTGTGGTTAGTAGAGTCCAGGGCACAGTCAGAAACCCAGCATCTAATAGTCAAAATGGGGGCATAAAGTGAAGGGACACTCCAAACATGCAAAACAAAAAACACAACAGGGATGCTAAGGCTCTAAAGAGAAAGCTACAAAGAACCAGTACATTCATAAGTAGTTTGTATAAGGAGAGCAGGAAGAGTGTGAAATAATACCCATCAGCCCACCCAATGGCGGAGTCTCGTCATCTGGGTTTTGTTAAGAACTGATATCTGCTAAGTACCACCTTGATTGTATGTAGAGGAATACTAGCGACAGATCCACCAGTGATAGAGAGCCAACAAAAAAGTATAGGTGGGTTGAAGATGGAGTATTGTTGCAGTGCTAAAAAGAAATTTTGTGGAGTGGTGAAAGGGTGTGTGTGTTAAGATTGCCTAGTGTGATGCCAAGAAACGACTTTATTAAGGGGGGGTCATCATACTGGCAAGATTAAAAGCAGAGTGAAGATAGTGTGTTAAACAAATATCACTACCAGTTGTGAAAATAGAGTGGTCAACATGTTTCAGCCATACATGGCTTTCGTCAGGACCTGTTGGATTTACACTACTGCAACTGTAAAAAGTGAGAAAAGAAAAATAAATGACCCACCAGATATAAATTATTTATTTATGTGGTGGTCTCAACATCATGCACAAAGAACTCTCCTATAACAAAAACAAATGTAATTACATTATTGTGGTAAACAGAAGCCATGAAATGAGTGTGTAAATAGTCCACATTTCAGGTTCAAAGTTGAATGAACTCACCCATAAATTTATATGGAGATGGCCTCACCTCGCCTGGCACTCGCTCAGGTCAAAAAAGAGGCCCCGCTCTAAAGAGATGAAAGGGAGAAAACATATAATTCATTATATTTTTGAATTAGTAGGCTTCAGAGAGATGGCATTGAGTAGAAAAGGCAAATGCAAAGAGGAACCTCTAAAGCCCAGCAGGAAATAACGAAGAATAAGCTCGAAATAATGTAATGAAAAAGCCCCCATATCATAGTTGTAAAAAGGTGGACTTGTTTATCAAAACAATGCTTTACTCCATACTCTGGAGTGATGCTAAGTTGATCTTAAATAGTGATTGCAGCTGGTACCCCAAAACGAATTGTCAAAGGCGCGTCCTCTAAGGAACCGCTCTAGGGCCAATCCCTCACAAGAGACGTGTCAAACGACAGAGACCCACCTGTCCGTCGGTACCTCCGGCTACCTTCTGAGCCGAGGGGAAGGTAGCAGGCATACCGATGTGTTAGGAGTTAAAGACACACTGCGGACCAGAAAGGAAGCAGGCGCTTCTGTATTGTGATTGGGAACAAAATGGACCAATCGGCGAAGGGGTTTGCCGCTTCCTCATCGAAAAAGGAGACAACTCGAGACTCCTCCTTTGATGTGCTAGATGTTGAAAAATGCCCGGCGGACCAGAATGGGAGCATGTGTTTCTTTCTTATGATTGGGAACCAAGTGAACCAATCGTCGAAGGGCTTGACTTTTGTCATTGGTACAAGACAAGGAGACACCTCCAGGCTCCTGCTCCCGCCCCGTAGTTGTTGTAACCAAAAACCGGAGTCACCGGATGGGCAGTAAAAAAGTACAAAAAGGCGAGATCAAGGGGGTGGAAATGAATTATTATTATTCGCCTTTTGTCCTGCATGCATATCAAAAGACTGAGGTGGTATTTATTTAGCGGACTTTCTCCTGTTCCTTGATTGGTTAAGTTCCAAAAACAGGAAAACGGAAGTAAAACAGGTCGGAGCACCGTATCTTATCCGTCTATGTAAGGTGAATAAAAGTAAGATTGTGAGCCTAGGTCAGAAAAGCGGCCAAATTGGACCACATTCAGTTGCCACGGTTCTCTGTCACCATGCATTGCCAATATCAACCAGGCGCTTTAAGAGTTTGGCCACATTAATTTCAAAGCTCTCTGCCACCATACCTCGCATATATGAACCAAACACTAAAAAAATGGTTGCATAATCACCATAGTTTAGTAAGAAGATGTATTGCAAGCTCACTCAGCATACTGAAGGCCATGCGTGATGGCACGTTGGTAATGTGTGGGAGCAATCAGGATCTGTGTAAATTGTTTTTCCAGACCCTTGAATAAAGAACCACAAAAAATATATATAGTATAATATATATATACATTTATTTATAGGTGGTCAGAAAATAGATTGTATAAGGAAATTACAAATTTCAGAAGGCATATGAGTAATGCTAGATGGTATAGGCACTTATACACTATTGGTAAGGGGTCAGAGTATGATCCAGGGGATATCATCGTTCAACCCTGTGGTGTCACAATTAAGTTTAAAAATCCATTTCTGCTCCTTGATAATCAGGTATCGGGAGATGTCACTGACATGGTGAGGAATGAACGGCTGTTCCAGAACTAGCCATTCCATGTCTTCGGCAGAGTGTTTCATTGTCAACACTCCAAACAGGCCCTCGTTTCTCACTGTAACGTACTTGATAAGAGCCATGCAAAATAATGGGAGAGTTGAAGTGGCAGATAGAGAGGTGAAATTTCTGGAGAAATATGAGATGGCTTGGCCAATAAAGGGGGGCACTCTAGTTGTACACCTGCGCAGATACTGGGCAAACATTGCTAGAACCATATATAACAGATATTAAAAGTGCAGCTGACCAGCTATTATATGACTCTCAGTGAAGAGTTTCAAGTAGTATTATAAACAGCTAAATGCTTCTAATGCAACTTATTCAGGAGAATATATTATCAAATACCTAGAAGACCTAACCATGTCATGGCTGGAAAATTTGAACAGGAAAGTGCTAATGGCAACATTGACACCAGAAGAACCACAAACCCAATAAAAGAAATGCATGGCAGACACTATTTGGGTATAGATGGTCTTACAATAAATTTCTCTAAAGAAATTAATTGGCACCTCATGTAGTAATGTCAGAGGAGTCTGCTAATAGAGGTCAACTTCCTCCAACATTAAGGGAAGCCATGGTAGTTATGATTTTGAAGCCTGAAAAGCCTGCAGATCTTTGCCCTTCCTACAGTTCCCTTGCATTACTAAATACCAAGGAAAAGATTCTAGCCAAAATGTAAACTAATCCTAGGTTCCTATGCACTAGACAGCTCATTTTGGCATATGCCAATAATGTATAATTATACCTCCGTAAAATATTTGGTTTGGTTGATTCTCAGGACTAAAAATAATTTGGCGCAAGTCCTAAATCTTCCCAATGACTGACTCCACACATTATTGTGTAGTGGAATTCCCTCTCCAGCCAGTGGAGATGCTCTGCTGTAATTGTTGAACTGCCATGTATTTGCTAGGAGAATGTGTCAAAAGATGGGTTAAGCTTCTGCTGTCACTGACTAGCAGAATTGCCATCATGAAGATGATATTGCTTCATAGAATGCTCTATTTCTTAATATCCCCATTGTTTCCACCCAAGCGTTCTATTGTACCCTTAGTGGGTTGACGATTTGACTGGTATGGTAAGGCAGGCGGTCAAGGATCAAGTGGAGCATATTGGCGCTCCCATACAAATAGGGAGCAATGGCAGCCTCAGACCTGGATATTTTTATAGCATTAGCCCATTATGCCACTTTTTGAAAACCTGACACTCCATATCTGCAGCATTTAAATCTTGAGAGAAAATACTGCAGCCCTATGCTACTGGAGACAAGGCTATTTTCTCCAGTCACTAAACCGTGTGCGGGCATTGGTCCAATCCAGTGAGCGAGGCATGCCTGGCCCTGGCTGGCAGAACCAAGTAATGTTAAGTTGCTTTACACACCATAAATTAGGGTGCAAGGATGTGCATGGCTAAAGGTACTTTGGAAGCAAATGTTGGTACACATATAAAAAAAAGAATAGTCACAAAGTGGTGGAGCTGTTTTGAGACAGCATGATTACAATGCTAGTACAAGCACACTAGGCCTGATCTGACTGCGATTGAAGTGTTCCTAAATTATAGGATATGTAGTACACTAAAAGACACTCTGCCCAACTATCCCAAGGAGCCAGATTCAATTCTGATGCTTACGCATCTAGTACAAACAAAAACGTGTAAACATATAGTTTCTGGCATGTACAGCAGGCTCTGAGTGTTGAACTGGCAAGTAGTGGTCAAGCACATACAATAAGGGAACAAGACATATAGTGGACCATCAGTGATAAGCAATGGAAGTTATGCAGTTCTGTGATTCACAATACCGTACTAAACAGCAGGCACAGACTCATTCACTTTAAATTGATCCCATAGTTCTATTATATCTGGACAGATTGTGATCCGGTCTGAGTATGGTATGGCGGAGGCTGCAAAATGCCAGAGCTAAAACTACAAACCAGTGGAACATATGCACTTGACTTTGTGGTTCCGAGTAATCCAGGCATACTGGGGGGAAGTCTTTGCTAAGGTGGGAAATGTGATGGGTAGTGTTTGCGACCCATCTTCAATGGCACCCTGCTGTGCTTGTGCAAGATGTCCCTACGGCAGTGAGGAAGTACACTGCATTGACTCTTCTGCTGGCAAAGCCGAGGGTGGTGATGAAATGGGGCAGGTGCTCGCTCCATTCTAAACTAAGTGCATGTATATTGTAACAATATAGCAGACAATTTTGGCATATTAATGTCATCTCCATCTATTCCAAAGGACATATGGGCAATACGTACAGACCTATTTACGTAAGCATTTCTTTACTCGGTTAAAAAATATAACCGAAAGATACATAAAATCAATTATAGCAATCAATATATTACATCAACATTTGTACAACAAGTATACAGACGTATAACAAAGTGCATGACCACAGTGCGATAAGTATTGCTGCACAGATAATCTACCTGGGTAACAAATAAACCTTTACAGTCTAAATTACAAACAATTGTCATAGGCGAATAAAGGCCTCAAATATTCCACCCAACAGGGGGCCTTAGGACTAAAAGACTGAAAAACAATTTAATAAAACAAACACAAGAGGAAGATTTAAAGCAGGAACAGATAGTAGTAAGGGTAATATGGATCTATGGATACATGCCAATTGGGATTATGACAATGTAATCTGCAGGAAAGAACTATGTCAGATACTGTATTGCCATAAAAATGATATCATGTTCTGCAAATATGTGCGTCCCTTGCTCACATTGCCACTGGATTCAAGCTAGCCTGACTTATGAGGGGTGTTACCCCGAAACCAGTCCTAGGAAGCTTGTTTCCGGTCCAGAGAAGATCTACCTTGGCAGTTCAGGTTAGACTGTTCCCATGAAAAACAGGGTCAAGACTGATGTGGGACACCCCCGCGCCGCACGGCCACCAGCTGCTGCGTGTGTTCCCCTCTGCCTGCCTTCTGCCTCGCCGCCGGCCTCGCTGACGCCGTGGTCGCTCCCCTCTGGTTTCCCAGTTGTTTTGCCCTAAATTTGTGCTTGTCTGTTTCTGCCGTCTGCTCGCGTATTTTGCTGTTTTTCCTTGTTTTGCCCGTAATTTGTGCTTGTCTGTTTCTGCCGTCTGCTCGCGTATTTTGCTGTTTTTCCTTGTTTTGCCCGTAATTTGTGCTTGTCTGTTTCTGCCGTCTGCTCGCGTATTTTGCTGTTTTTCCTTGTTTTGCCCGTAATTTGTGCTTGTCTGTTTCTGCCGTCTGCTCGCGTATTTTGCCGTTTTTATTTGTTTTGCCCTAAATTTGTGCCTGTTACTTTCATTGTATCCCCTGTGCCGTGTCCAGTTTCCTTCCTGATTGGCCGCCTACCTCGCCGCCCTCCGCTCTCGCTTCCCGCCACCGCCATTGGCCCCGCCCCTTTTTCTCTTCTGTTCCCTCCCCGCTCCCGCCTCCCAGCTGCTCCGCCCACCCGCGCACTTGGCCTTAAATGGCGACCGTGCAGCGCAGGTGAGTGTGACCCACTTGTGGGACACCCCCGCGCCGCACGGCCACCAGCTGCTGCGTGTGTTCCCCTCTGCCTGCCTTCTGCCTCGCCGCCGGCCTCGCTGACGCCGTGGTCGCTCCCCTCTGGTTTCCCAGTTGTTTTGCCCTAAATTTGTGCTTGTCTGTTTCTGCCGTCTGCTCGCGTATTTTGCTGTTTTTCCTTGTTTTGCCCGTAATTTGTGCTTGTCTGTTTCTGCCGTCTGCTCGCGTATTTTGCTGTTTTTCCTTGTTTTGCCCGTAATTTGTGCTTGTCTGTTTCTGCCGTCTGCTCGCGTATTTTGCTGTTTTTCCTTGTTTTGCCCGTAATTTGTGCTTGTCTGTTTCTGCCGTCTGCTCGCGTATTTTGCCGTTTTTATTTGTTTTGCCCTAAATTTGTGCCTGTTACTTTCATTGTATCCCCTGTGCCGTGTCCAGTTTCCTTCCTGATTGGCCGCCTACCTCGCCGCCCTCCGCTCTCGCTTCCCGCCACCGCCATTGGCCCCGCCCCTTTTTCTCTTCTGTTCCCTCCCCGCTCCCGCCTCCCAGCTGCTCCGCCCACCCGCGCACTTGGCCTTAAATGGCGACCGTGCAGCGCAGGTGAGTGTGACCCACTTGTGGGACACCCCCGCGCCGCACGGCCACCAGCTGCTGCGTGTGTTCCCCTCTGCCTGCCTTCTGCCTCGCCGCCGGCCTCGCTGACGCCGTGGTCGCTCCCCTCTGGTTTCCCAGTTGTTTTGCCCTAAATTTGTGCTTGTCTGTTTCTGCCGTCTGCTCGCGTATTTTGCTGTTTTTCCTTGTTTTGCCCGTAATTTGTGCTTGTCTGTTTCTGCCGTCTGCTCGCGTATTTTGCTGTTTTTCCTTGTTTTGCCCGTAATTTGTGCTTGTCTGTTTCTGCCGTCTGCTCGCGTATTTTGCCGTTTTTATTTGTTTTGCCCTAAATTTGTGCCTGTTACTTTCATTGTATCCCCTGTGCCGTGTCCAGTTTCCTTCCTGATTGGCCGCCTACCTCGCCGCCCTCCGCTCTCGCTTCCCGCCACCGCCATTGGCCCCGCCCCTTTTTCTCTTCTGTTCCCTCCCCGCTCCCGCCTCCCAGCTGCTCCGCCCACCCGCGCACTTCGCCTTAAATGGCGACCGTGCGGACGCGCAGCGGTCACGCGCAGCGGGCGCGCCGATTGTGCGCCGAAGGCGCGCCAAAGGTAAGCCCGTCTGCGCCCGTCCGCGACCGGATCGCGACCAGTGCCAGGACCCCTGGCCCACGAAGACCCCGACCGACCCGCCTGACGTACTCCGCCGCCACCCTCACCGCTCTCAACACCGGCCGACTCCCAGAATGCCATCAAGCCTCTCCACGACGTACCCACGGACCCTTCAGCTGCCACGCCTGCAAGTTCACCTGCATCCGGACCTGCCTCGCACCAGCACCCACCAAGCCGAACACCAGCA
Organism: Lissotriton vulgaris; assembly: GCF_964263255.1. Classification (NCBI taxonomy): domain Eukaryota; kingdom Metazoa; phylum Chordata; class Amphibia; order Caudata; family Salamandridae; genus Lissotriton; species Lissotriton vulgaris. Next base: position 459,598,120 of record NC_141687.1, read on the forward strand.
GTACCCACCTCAAGTGCATCCTGCTCAACACCCGCTCCATCCACAGACATGCCATCGAACTCTGGAACCTCCTCGACACCACAGCTCCAGACGTTGCCTTCCTCACGGAGACCTGGATGAACGCCTCTTCAGCTCCCGACATCGCCATCGCCATCCCAGAGGGCTACAAGATCGTCCGGAGGGACCGAAACGCCAACCAGATGGGAGGAGGCATCGCCATCATCCACAGGAGCACCATCCGTCTCACGACCAGCACCGACAACTCCCTGACCACCGCCGAACACCTGCATTTCCAGATCCACACCAACCCGAACACCACCCTCAGAGGCACCCTGATCTACCGACCCCCTGGACCACGCACACAATTCAGCGAGGACATCGCCGACTTCGTCAGCCCACATGCCCTCCCCTCCGCTGACTACATCCTCCTGGGAGACCTCAACTTCCATCTGGAGAACAACAACGACCGCAACACCAGCACCCTGCTCGACAACCTCACCAACCTGGGACTCAAGCAACTGGTGTCCACCCCCACCCACCTCGCCGGACACACACTCGACGCTGTCTTCTCATCCAGCAAGGACATCAACTTCAGCCACACCACAGAGCTTCAATGGACGGACCACAGCTGCGTCCACTTCACCTTCAAGAAAACAACGACCCACCACCACCAGCAACAGACCGCCCGCAGAAGCTGGAACAAGATCACAGCAGACCAGCTCGCCACCTCCCTGAGCCAGCACCCTCCTGCCAGCTCAGCGAACCCCAGCCAGGCCGCCGACAACCTCACGAAGTGGATCAGCAACTGCGCGGACGAACTCGCCCCGCTGAGGACCCCGCCCAGCAGACCCGGCAGCAAGAAAGCCCCATGGTTCACCGACGAACTCAAGAGCTCCAAGAAGAACTGCCGAGCCCTCAAGAAAGTCTGGAGAAGGGAACCGACACCGGACAACAGGACCTCCTTCAAACTTGCCACCCGGAAACACCACCAGCTGATCCGCGCCGCCAAGAAAACAGCATTCAAGGACCGGTTGGACAACAACGCACACAACTGCAAGGAACTCTTCAACATCGTCAAAGAGCTTTCCAACCCCAGCGCAGGAAACAACGACATCACCCCATCGCAAGACCTCTGCAACTCCCTGGCCTCATACTTCCACAACAAGATCGCGGACATACACAACAGCTTCAACAACCAACCAACGCACACCATGACCGAACAACCACCCCCCACCACCACCCTCCACGCCTGGACCCCGATCAGCACCGAAGACACCATCCGCACGATGAACTCCATCCACTCCGGATCACCGACCGACCCCTGCCCTCACCACGTCTTCAACAAAGCCGACGCTGTCATCGCACCCCACCTGCGAGACATCATCAACACATCCCTCGACACCACCATCTTCCCCGAGAGCTGGAAACACGCCGAACTCAGCGCCCTACTCAAGAAACCAACAGCGGACCCCACCGACCTCAAGAATTACCGCCCCATCTCGCTCCTCCCGTTTCCAGCCAAAGTCATCGAGAAGACCGTCAACAAGCAGATGGCCGCTTTCCTCGAGACGAACGGATCCCTCGACCCCTCACAGTCCGGCTTCCGAGCCAACCACAGCACCGAGACCGCCCTCATCGCCGCCACCGACGACATCCGAGCCCTGATGGACAATGGAGAAACAGCGGCCCTCATCCTCCTAGACCTCTCCGCGGCATTCGACACGGTCTACCACCGCACCCTAGTACGGCGCCTCAGCAACGTCGGAATCCAGGACAAGGCGCTGGAATGGATCACCTCCTTCCTCGACGGGAGAACACAGAGAGTCCGCCTACCACCGTACAAGTCAGAGGCCACCGAAGTCATCTGCGGCGTCCCCCAAGGATCATCTCTGAGCCCCACCCTCTTCAACGTCTACATGAGCCCCCTCGCGGCCATCGTACGCAAACACAACCTCAGCATAATCTCCTACGCCGACGACACCCAGCTGATCCTCTCCCTGACCAACAACCCCGCCGCCGCCAGAGCCAACCTGCACGAAGGGATGAAAGAGGTAGCCGAGTGGATGACGACCAGCCGCCTGAAACTGAACTCGGACAAGACGGAGGTCCTCATCCTGGGCTCCTCTCCCTCCGCCTGGGACGACTCCTGGTGGCCTCCCGCCCTGGGCACCGCACCCAAACCGACAGACCATGCACGCAACCTGGGCTTCATCCTGGACTCCTCCCTCTCCATGACCAGGCAAGTCAACAACGTCTCCTCGGCATGCTTCAACATCCTACGCATGCTACGGAAGATCTTCTGGTGGATCCCCACCGAGACCAGGAAGACCGTCACCCAGGCCCTCGTCACCAGCCGACTGGACTACGGCAACGCCCTCTACGCCGGGACCACCGCCAAGCTCCAGAAGAGACTCCAGCGGATCCAGAACGCCTCAGCCAGACTCATCCTCGACATCCCACGAACCAGCCACATCTCCGGACATCTGCGAGACCTTCACTGGCTCCCCGTCAACAAAAGAATCACCTTCCGCCTCCTCACCCACGCACACAAAGCCCTACACGACCAAGGCCCGAGCTACCTCAACAGCCGAGTCAACTTCTACGCTCCCAAACGCCACCTCCGATCAGCCAACCACGCCCTCGCCGCCGTCCCCCGCATCCGAAGAGCGACTACAGGAGGAAGGTCCTTCTCCCACCTGGCCGCCAAGACCTGGAACTCCCTCCCGACCGACCTGCGCCTGACCCAAGACCACCTCTCCTTCAGGAAGAAGCTGAAGACCTGGCTGTTCGAGCAGTAGCGGCTCCCCCCCCCCCCCCCAGCGCCTTGAGACCCCACGGGTATGTAGCGCGCTTTATAAGTGTCACTGATTGATTGATTGATTGATTGATGTGCATATCCACCACAGGAGCACAATTCTAAAGCCCTACAGGACTGCTGTACAGACACGGAATGTCAGGCAGACTCAAATCAAACATTAAGGGTCAGTCCAGGTCCAGTTGCCACTGATTAGTTGGTCAGTTGCAGGAATGGCCTCTTGTAGCTTGTATCCCTGTAGTTTGTGCAGGAGGTCATACTTAAGACCCTTGGAATCCATGTCTTTGTCCTTGGTATAAGAGAGATCAGGCACACTCCTTCAGGGCTCCCTTCAGGTTACTGACAGCGGATTTAGTCTTCTTCTGATCTTACTCTGGTCCAGGAGTGTTCTGAAGGGGTTGCCTGCAAATGCCACATTTTTGCCTGGCATGACCTAGAGGGTGGGAATGACTTCTGGCCACACATTAACCACTGGGGTAAAAGTTCCTGGGGCCAACCCAACCCACTTGGGTATTTTCATAGTGATGAAAGTCCTCAAACACACTCAAATTTGGCTATGGTAACCCTAGTGCGCTCCCACATTTCACACTATAATCATGTTTGGAGCAGTCACTGTACCCAAAACAAAACCTAGAGACAGAAGTTTGATAGAACAAAAGTAGGGATTTTTCAGCAAACAGTCAATGAATACATAAGAACTGTTCTGGCACCCTTTTCCCCTTCCTTTAAAGTACACCCCCTGTATTATATATTAAGCCCAGAGAGAAAGTTCTGGTAGAACAAAAGTAAGGTTTTCCGCAGACTAGACACTGGATACACTAGAACTGTTTTGGCATCCTGTTTCCCTTCTTTTCAAGTGTACTCCAAAGTGTTACATGTAAACCCAGCAGACCTGTCAAAGCATGGTTTGACATTCAATCAGCATTTTAAAATATAATTTAAAAAGGATGCCCACATCTCCCAACCTGCAAGGTCATTTCTGCCCATTCTGGGCAGTCCATTGGTACCTCCTGGGAAGCATTTCACAACTTTTCACACTTATGCAAATGCTGATCTCTGACTGGCAGAAGTGCAAGAGCAGATAAAAATTAAGCCGCCAGAAACCTCAGGCAGGGAAAAGTTATTATTATTCCCAGCATGAGAGAAGCTCTTGGATTAACATCTGAGAGTCTGAGCAGTGTGCACCAGTCGTGGGTCGGGAGAGGACCAAGACAGAGCAGACATAGCATCAAATCGTAACTTGTTTATTTTGAAAAATTTTCTTTGTTTTTGTATTTATATACTACCAGCCCGTCCCAACGTTGTCTGGGAGCAATTAGGCTTCAGGGCCCCCGCCCGCCCCGACGTTGTTCGTGGTTCTCCCGGAGCCTTCCTCCATATATTGCAGTACTATACCTCTATGTTTACTTTGTACGCTTTTGTAACCTGCACACGTCACTTTTTCCTCCTGTAATGCAGTATTATACCTCTATGTTTACTCTGTATGCTTTTGTAACATGCACACGTAACTTTTTCCTCCTGTAATGCACCATTTGGCTCACTTTTGTAATGCTCCGTTTGCTTCCTCTTGCTCACGATGTACGCTTTTGTAACCTGCACACGTAACTTTTTCCTCCTGAAATGCACCATTTGGCTCGCTTTTATAATGCTCCGTCTTGCTCACGATTGTCATTTTTGCTTCATTTTTCCGCCACTCACCGCTCGTAAATAAATAAATAAATAACCTACCTCATCCGCCTGCCCGCCGCTCCTCCCCGACTGTACGCCGCTCCGCACCGCCTGTCCGCCGCTCCTCACTGCTCCTCCCCGCGCCATGTCCGCCGGTCCTCCCCGCGCTCCTTACGTCAGCACGCACGTCGCGGCCCGCACTTCTTCCAAGGGACTACTTTTTTTTTGGGTAATTTTTTTAAATAACGTATATTTATTACGTTTATACAGCCTATGTCCATCTGCACACCCTCATGATTACTACGATGTATCGGGTGTGTGGATTGGCGCTGTGGTTCCCGAGTTTACCTGCCTCAGAGGTCCAAAGTTCTTTCTTTATAATAGTAGTATAGATTGCCCCCGACACCCACAGCCGCCCTACCACTTTGCCACGGGAGCAGCCGCCACTGGTGCTACTTATTACACCTGATGAATTCCGAACACCGTGAGACTTATTTTATTGGGCGTAATTAAGTGGACCTACTCTTTTCACACACTCATAGTCAGGGCCATAGTTTCACGATATCCTTTCATTTTTTTACAGTAGTAAATCGGTCCAATTTTGACAACTTTAAGAAGTGCAGATTCCATACCTTCGGTAAAGTTGGCCCTAACGGATTTCAGGTTTAGTCTGTGGCAGGTTAACATTTTTGAACAAACTTTATTGCACGCTGTGACTGTGCATGTACCCAATTACCCAAGGTAAATTGGATATATGTTTAACCCCGCCTCAACATTTGCCAAGCTTGAGATCAATATTTTACCTATAAATCAATGATTAGGCTGACGAGAGTGTCCCACAGCAACCATTAAATAAGTATGCTCACCGAAGGAGAATGAGAGACAAATATAGTATTCCAATTACAGGCTTTCAATGGGAGTCACATGAAGTCGTAAAACAAAGGTAGTACACCAGTCTTTGTGAATGAGGTCATGACCAAGGGAGAAGACGACCTTCAAATTTAACGTTTAAAGCAGAGCAAGCTAATCAACACTTTCTCGTCTCGGTAGTCAAGATGCGAACTAGAGGGTACCATGGTCACCTCTTTTAAATGAGCAAGAAAACGTGGCTACAGTGGTCACAGTTGCAATAATGCAGATATATTAATTTTCCATTTCATTCACAGGTGAAATGGTCTTAGATAAAGGAAATGATAGGGCAATTCATAGCTCTCCCAGTGGTCCTTGGCCCACGAAATGGTCTAGGCCAAAGCATCTTGTTCACAATTGCAAACAAGGCAAAGGGGTTACTCCTCCAGTCCTCCTTGTTCCACACCTTTTTTGGGACATTGAGGGCTAGAGACAGACGAGAGATTTCATGTGCCCTGTTTGCAATTGCACAGCACCGGGGCACCTGTGGTCTCTAGTAGTGGCAGATTTGTTAGTTGGTAAATTGCCCTTGAACATGGCGGGGACAATCCCAAGTTGAGTCAGAGAGAGTGTCTGGGCGGCCAGTGAGATAAAGGCAGGTTACTCATACACTAGGGCAGAGACACAGCTAATTAAATGTGTATGTCAGTGCCTCAGTTTAGGCAGAAGATTTAAGTTGAGTTGCACTCAGTAACTCTACTGGTGTCACAGAAACATGGGTTTGTCTGGGTTAGATCAAATAAAATCTCAGGTTGACGAGGAAAGAAGTTTACAGGGCAAGGTACAGCCAGTCATCTCTTCTGCCTTTGATTATTGAAGGAGGACGGAACTGAAGTGGGGTCAGTCATGAATGAAGTTAATATGTGTGGGGCTGGTGCATGAGGTGCTGTGAAGGGTTGCTCACATTTCAGGTCAATGCCTGTAAATTGCTGGTAAGGTTGGGGTATTTTCAGCTGTATTTTATATTGGTGCCTCTGGAAAGCTGGAATGGCTTGAGTGGAGCTTGTGAAATATCAGATTATTGTCTTTGTAGGATTAAGGGTCCAGGGCAACCTTATTCAAAAATCTGAAAAGAGGAGGGTGAGAGGTGCCAGGCCAAAATATTACAGCTTGTGCATCTATGATGATAGAGGGAGGAATAGAATAAAGGTTTGCCTGTTTGAAAATCATTCACTGAAATGATTCTCCAGCACAGAGCACCACCATGGGCATTTTCCACACCTGATTAGGTATACCGTATTGTTAGAAGCTCAGGTGAATCTCCAGTTTATTTTGTAGTCCTTCCCCATGTGTGGTATCTTGATTGTATTAGAAGTGTTGCTGTGCCTGCGGGTTAGACACCACACACTTTTGCATGCGTAGTTCCATTCTTCATTGCATGGGAATGTAACTGGCTTCTTATTATATGTCTTTTGAGATTAAGGGGTTGTAGTATCGCATGGAGGGGTATTTCTATAATATATTTCCTGCAGTTGTTAATCTTGCTCCAAATGGGTTGTAATTCCCTGGCAATTTGTCAGGTCTTCTTTTTACGGACTGCTCTAGCTGTTCATTGCCAGACATATTTTACCAATACTTTCACCTAGATTTAGCTTGAGCTTTGTGTCGGCCTTTGCTCATAATTCAATTGATGTCATGTTTATTTCAGTAAGTGGTCTAAGTACAAGCTAAAAAGTATGCAAACTGTAATGTAGCATGTGAAGCCATGAGTGTGGAGTGTGATGACAACAGGGGTGGGATCAGTGTTGGCGTAAAGATTCACTAACCGATAGATATCATGTAACATAAAAATCTAAATCTACATGTCCCATAAGGCAAATCACTGTTAGCAAACAATTCCTACCTGGAATAAGGTGACACATGATATGACATGGTGCCTTCTGGAAGTTTAGATTGATATTGCATGTGAAACAAAGTCAAAGTTTAGGTAAAGGAGAGACACATACTTGGGATCATCTACAGATGATTCAGAGTTGTGAGGGAGTTGTTTTTTCAAGGTCAGTAGTGTGCAAAATGTCAATAGCCAAGAATGTTCACCCATTAGGGTCATAGAGGTTTGTGAAAACGCTCTGTTATAAGCACAATGAGAATCCCCATGGACGTGTGCCCAAAGATAGGACTAGGGTCTTGAGTTGCTTTTGTTCTGGTTGAGGGAGACTCGGCCTGGTAGTTTGGGGTAGATTGTTACCTTTAGAGCAGTGTCAAGACTGATTTTCTTTGGGTCAGTGTCAAAAATGATTTGCTTATGGCCGGGTCGAAACTGAGGTAAAGTTGTGTGCAAGATAACAATGGATTGGGCTTCAACCCCAAGTCATGTTAGTGGCTGAGATTAATTCAAGCATTCCACCCATCACCTTTTTTGTATACTTCGATAAGACTCCCTGCCACTCCTGACTTCATGTGATAATATGTGCAGTAGAAGAAGAGTGTTTCTGAACAGGCATAATCCTCTGTGCTGGGACTCCTTTTTTAGGTCTTGCCTAGGCAGCGTGCATGCGCTGATCTAGGAGAGCCTTTAGCCATCGGTCTGCTCCTTTTCAAGCAGACTCGTGCTTGTTGCGGCATCCACCTTGCTGGAGCGAGCAGCGGCGTGCGTGCTAATTGGCCGCTGCTCGCTCCCGCAAGGCGGATGCCACCACAAGCACGAGTGTGCTTGAAAACAGCTGCTGCTTGTTTTAGTTTCAGCATTAGTCATTCACAGTCATTAAACACGCCGCAGGCCACATTTTTTCTTCTTCATTGTTTGAGTTTCAGCATTAGTCATTCACAGTCATGAAACACAGCATTGGGCCGCGTTTTTCTTTTCATTCCCCCCTCACTCACTCTCTCTTTCTTGTTCTAAAAGGCTGCAGGTAGCACTGCCACATGCTGAAGCTTCAAAGGCACCAATGGGAAATTAGTTGCTGGCTCCTTCCTCAGGGGATCTTTTAGAAATATTTTTGTTTTTTCGGTACGTGAGAACGCTTATTTCTTTCCTGTGACACTTAGCCTAGCCACATGGAGGAGCGTTACCTCTGATCACTTCACTCGGCACACCAAAACTACATTTTGGGCATACGCAACCATTTTTTCACATACAATCTGGACCCGTACCGGTCATTCATTTACACTTTCATTTGGTTTACAATGCAAATATTTTTATATGAAACCAGTGATCCCTAAAGAAACCTTTATATTTGTCGTTCCCTGGTTTTGATAAGCCGGAATTAGAAGCACGTATTCCATGCATTGCTATCAACCTAGATATAGGAAGCATACACACATTGTTTAACTGTCTGCCTATTTTAGTTAAGTCTAAGATGGGGCATTTTTGTACATTTGAGTAAACATTTGTTCAGGGGTCCGCGTTATTTGCAACAGTGCACAATGGATGTTGTCTGCAGCAGTATCCGTGAGCGGCACATCATGGTTATAGTACATGGTATCCTTTTGATGCTTCAAACATGTGTTCTTAAATCAGACTGCATGACTCATGTATTAATTGTACAGCTCTTCAATCTCTGGCAGCACAGCAGCCAGGATAATGTGCTGCATGGCTACACACTTACAAGATCCAAAAGGCGAGACCTATTGGCTATGCCAATGCTTGTCTCCTGAGCATCAGCTTTGCAGGGAATTCATTGGCTGTACATGCTAGAGTCTGCTGCCATTCACAGGAAGAGGTATCCCTTAAATTAAAAAGTATGGAAATGCCGATCCGAGTGGTGCTACTGATTCAAAAGTGTTTCCCTTTAAACCTTTGTCTCAACAAGAGGAGCATTTTGGCCTCTCCATGTTTTGATTGAATGAGTTGAATCCTTCTACTGCTGATGTGGGAGAATTCATTTGAGTGTTTCTACACTATTTGACAGACTTTCTGCACTCCCTCGGAGCCCTGGCCCTTGCTCTTTCCCTTTGTGTTTGTGCACCTGGTTGCACCATGATGGCACTTGGTTGCTCCATCCCGCCCACCCTCTTTTCCCTGTGTCATCTTCCAAGGCCCCTTCATCTCAGCCCAACCCCTACCTGGATCCAGCCTCTCTGGCTATCACCCAGTCTCTACTAATGCCACTGTGGCACCCTGTTCCTCCCCGGGCCAACACTTCCGCCCCATGCCTGCCACTGGCTCCTGTTCATCCAAGCACCCTACCTCGCTACCAATTCTCTAGTTTCCTCGGCACACTTGCCTTTCCACCTAGTGTCTGCCCCTCCCTCTCTTAAGACCGTATTTTTGTGTCCCTATCAGCCTTCCAACAGAATGTATCAATTCGTTGCCAGCTTCCAATCCTCGCCTGCAGCAGTGCTTGTTTGAATATTTGGGTGTATCATGAATCCAAGTCAGGTAGATTCCCAACTCGTCCACGGGTTGTGTGATCCAGGCATGACAGGCTGCAGCATCATTTACTGCCACTGCACGGAAGGGACAGGGCAGCAGTTGTTCACCACCAGCTGCTCTATGCTTGACTCCTGAATCTAACTCTGAGCTGAGCTGGTGGAGTAGCACAAGAACAGAAGCCACCACACACTGCATCAGGGCAGAAGCAGTTCACTGAAGTGAAGTGAGAGCAACACATGCCCAAGATGAAAACTGCAAGGAGGCCGGTGCACTGAGGGGAAGGGGAGGCTGCTGCCACATGCAAACAACCTGGGTAGACTCTTTCTGTCCTGACATGGCAGACTGAGTGTAATCACAGCACCTAATTGTCATTGTAATAGAACTAATACGTGAAGATCGTTGGATTTAATCATAAAATGCTTATTAGGGATATGTGGGCTGAAGAGGGCTTGAAGCCGAACAATCTATGCATTCTGCACTGTCATTGTGATGAGCTGTGGTTTGTAGGGTCAGCAGTGACGAAATAGAAAAGATATTGATTTTAATTTCTTTTTTTTTAGGATGTCTTCTGATTATGTTTCATCGTTGCTAACATTGGCTAATAGATTGCAAATTAAAATAAATTAAATGAATACGATCTGGAGCTAAGAGTGCCTGGAGCTTTTGGGTGTTTTAATGTATCTGGAGCTGTGGATCCCTCAGCCTAGTGATCTGCACTGTCCCATCTGGCGCTGTTCCATAATTTGATGATCGATCCTGTGCTTTCTTATCCTATGCACTCTTCTATCCCAGGCTTTTACTTGTTCTGTGCAGTTGCTATACTAAGCTCTTGCCATTCTTTTTTTTTTTTTAAATTTTTGAAAACCTTTATTGTGCATAAGAAAGAGTAACAAATACGGGCCTACAACCAACCGGCCGGCCACGAACAACTGGGTAGCACAACAGCATACATTATGGCGACACAGTACTGTAGCAGAATCGCAAACAATTAACGGAAGAAAGACTGAAGGATATCGCCGCACCGTGTCACAGGATGATTGTAGGTTTAATTTTAAAGTTTTTGTTATGCAACTATCGAGATCAGGTCGTAGTGTTCCGTACTAATAAAGAAAGATAAGAGCAAGGTCCATGCAGACGGGACTTGACTTTAGCACCTGTGTCAAGCAAGTCGTAAATCGGAAATCAAGTCCCCGCCAGGCAGGATGGCCATACAATATTTATGCCACTTAGCAGCACCCATGACCCAGTCACCTAACCACTGCCACCCTACACCCAGCACTCCCATACATGGACAAGAAAGTGAAAATCATAGAAGAAGACAAAACAGGTCCCATAGAAACTAACAAAAAAGAAAGATAACCCCCCACCCTACACACATGCAGAGGCTATGGCCTACCCCCCCCCTAGCAGCGTGCCTGTCGCCCCATAAACCCGAAATTTAGGAAGAAGAAAAGTCGGAAAAAGGAGAAAGAACAGCAAGAAGTGCAGAAGAAGGAAAAAAGGAGACGAAATGAAGAAGAAAAAGAAAAGGAAAAACATCACTCATGACATTCAGGGAGGGAGAAAAGGACAAGCTAATCTACCGCTCCCCAAAAGGAAAAGGTGGGGGGAGGAGCCCACTGAACATCAGAATTCCCGGGGTCCCAGCCGTCCACTGCGTACCCACACTGAGACCTCCTACTCCAAAAGCGGCTGCGCTGTACTTAATTGCAACAATAGGAGTGAAGGAAGAAAACAGTACACAATATGTGCACACAACACTTACAGAAGCTGCCTCCATCCCCGTCCAGCCCGCACGGAAAGCATAGCGTCAATAATCACCCCAAACACGACATGGTAGCGGGCACATGTCAAGGCTAGTCATTAATAATTACCCTTTAGTCCCTGGGCCCGGACAGAACCTCCCTCCCACCACCAAAGAGCACAACAGTACAGGATAGACACAAGTTCAACTGGGGAGGAGGCTGCAATTGCAAATCAGTCAGTATTACAAAACGAAAAACAGTCCAGGTCACCGCCAGCCGATTAAACTAGCCGAGATGAGGGTCCCCATCAACCCTGGCCCGATCGACGAAACATCTCCAGGCATGACCAGTTCAACGGAAACCCGTCCGGCAGAACAAAGGAGCAAAATGGCCGCTCTCGACGGGAAAGGTGCAGAAGAGAGGAAGATGAGCGTCCCCGGTCTCTAATTAAGTCAGCGCCCAGGATGACGAGCCCCCCCTGCCATGCAGAATGTCGCTCACTCCGGCGATGCTGGAAGAGGGCTCCGAAGGCTACGCCCGCAAGGGGGGCAAACAGCTGGGAGGGCACTAAGCGAAGCCCCGATTGCAATCGGTCAGGCAGAGTCAAAGTTCCCGGAGTGAGGGAAAACTGCGTAGCAATAGCAGCGTCGGCAGGGAGGCGCGCAACATTGTAGCCAGAATTGTAGCAATCTTCCACACGCTCTCGTAGCAACACTGTAGTCGTTGGAAAATCACACACAGGCAGTAGAGATACAGGCAGCCTCGGCCGCTGTAGGGAACTCACAGCTTCATCGATCTTATCCCCCAGTTCCTGAGCAATGCGCCGCCATGTTGCTCGTAGGTCCGCGAGGGCATCGAGAATATCGCCATAGGTCAGTTCACTCTGCCACAGCAGCCGATCTTCACTGCCCAGTGTCGCATCTGAGTCCTCACCCGGGTCAATTGCAGGCAGGTCCGCGCAGGCCGGGAACAAGGAAACAATTCTCCGTTCCTGCTGGAGGACAAGCGCCATTGTCTTCTCTCCCACGAATTCACACTGGAGGGAGAGGGGGCGACTCCGTTATGGAGGGCAGTCGTCGTATCCCGGGGGGGCAAGCAGCTCTCAGCACGGAGGGTCCTGCACAGTGAGATCCCACTCAGCAATCAGGGGCACTCACAGCGCGCGACCAGAAGGACGCCGCAAGATGGAGACCGCCCAGGCTAGAGGCAGTGCAGGAGTGGAGAGCGGGGAACAAAGGGATCCCGTCTCCCCGGCACACACTCGTCAGCCGACTGGAGTCGCTCCTCGCAGGGTAGGAGGAATTCCTTCCGCCACTCGCAGGCGGGTCTGTCCCAAACGCCGGTACCTCCACAGCCCGGCCGCCCGACAAAGAGTCCCAGTGACCTGCGGCGGCAATCGGTTCGAGGGTCGCGGGCAGCCCCGGTGAGTGGCTAGTCTCGAAATCCTCGTCCAAAACGGCCGGCGATGGTCGCAAATGAAAGCGACTGTCCACAGCGCATACAGGTCGTCGTCCCAGCGCGGAGCAAGCAAGGATTAGTGCCAGGATATCCAAGTGGAGCAGACGGCTTTGGGAGCCGGGCGCTCACACGTCCGTCCCGTCCGCCATCTTGGCTCCTCCCCCCCCCCGCTCTTGCCATTCTTGTGCTCTACCACTAACAAAAGTCAAAGTCAAAAGGTTTGCTTTATTCGGTTAAAATTTAAAACCATCAAAGCACAGGACAATATTTCATGATGTAAATAATCACATTACAAACAAACAGATAATATCAATAACACATTACAAATAAACAAATACTATCAATGATGCATAAACCAAATATATTACACTTGGCGTACAAATATACAGATTAAAAAGTTTGTCACCCATTGAGTTCTGCATTTAAAATTCAATAATTCATCTGCTAAATCGTCCCACCACAAATTTTCTGTCTACAAAAAAAATCACTACAAATAAAAAGGTAGAGGATGGTTACTAGTGTACCTGTACTTTGTTTCTTCGCCTGATGGCCCCTGTGATGTAGCTAGCTACCCCAAAACACACCACTGAGGACGCAAGCGTTTGCAAGTAGGCCACGGCCGGTTTCACTTGCTCAAAGTTACAGCCCCTTAACAATGGCAAAATACATTTCTTGCATAATAAAACATAAAAGTCGCAGAAAAAAAACATATGCATGGTATTCTGCTCAGAAAAATTGTCACAGGGGCAAGGCCCCAAAGTCCCTTCTTTGAAAAAACCTTTTGGGAATGATAATAGCCATGGGAGCATGTTATGCTTAAACCTTAATAACACAAACAGATGATATGGCTTGTTTATATAGGTCAGGTACGGCTGGATTTCTCTCCCTGTACTTAGCATTACAAAACTCCTGACTGAAGGTTTTACCAATTCCCCTTCTTCCCTCATTAACATTGCCCTGTTCAGGAACTGAGACTTTACGGCCTTAATAGCCGTCTTGCCTAACACACTAGGATTTGTGAACAGATCAGGGCTACCCAGTGAATCCATTTGGGTTTTAATATAACGAGGGCTCTGTCTAGAGACATACAGTCTTGAATAATCAATTGGTTTAGATTTGGCGGCTGTTGTGCCCAAATTCTCAACCAACCTAGCAATGGGGCCACAGCGATCTGGTCTAAAATATAGACAGCCCCAAGGTCCTCATGAATATTAAAAGTAGCAGCAGATGATGGGAGCGACAACAATTTTCGAAAAAATTAATTTTCTGCTGTTTGGATTTCACTAACATCTGTGTAGCCCCAAACCTCGCTCCCATATAGCACCATTGGGACACACTTAGCGTTATACATTTTCATGAGTGCCTGGTGTGGTTTGTAACCCAATCGCTTTGCAAACCCTAACAGATCCCCCGACGCCCTGGCAAGGGTATTCTTTTTATGGGCAGGCTGCGTAACCCATGACCTTCCATCTACCACTAACTTTTCTCACACTGGGCTCTCTGAGATTGCACTCTGAACCATTCTGAGCTCTCTCCCACTCATTTTTTGCTGCTGTTGTCTCCGCGGTAATTACAGGAAAACCTAAGGCCTCGAAAGGACAATTTAAACTAAATATAATGATGTTTACTAAATGCTTTCTGCTAACATAATGGTTCGCCCACCTGATTTAAATGCGGATGGAACTTTGTTTGAACGATCGCAGAAACCAATACGTCTCCGTTCTGTTTACAGCCCTCCGATGGCCTCATTGAGTAAGGGATCCCTACACAAAGCCTGAAAGCACATCATGGTATTCCTTCTGCTAAAAAAACATCTAGACCCATCCAACTGGTCCAATTTTAAGCTTATCTCCTTACTGCCCCCTCTCTCCAAGTTATTGGAGAAGCATGTTAACACCTGACTTACTTCTTTCGTGGAAGTGGTCGGGATTCAGAGCCAGGCATAGTACTGGATCTTCTCTTTTGAGCATTACAGAACATCTCAGATGGCTCCTGGATAGGGATTGCAGAGCTGTGCTGATCCTCCTAGGTCTCAGCATGACTTTTGACACCGTGCCACATGACACATATGGGTCTGCAGGGCACTGCTCTGGCCTGGTTTTCCTCCTTCCTGCCAAATTGCACAATAAAGGTCTTCCCATCAAATTTTTCTTATTGCACACATTTGCTTACTTCTGGAATGCCACAGGGATCCACCATCGGTCCCTTGCTCTTTAATATTGGTGTTCACCCTTTGGTGTAATTATTGGAAAGTTGTGGCCCTACTCTAATTTCATTGGTGGATGACACCCAAATCATTTTCTCTCTTTCATCCGAGCGAGACTCCACCCGAGAAGATCTTAACTCCTGCCTCAGCCTTGTCTCCAATTGGATGAATTCCTTCTCTCTAAAATTGAATGCTGACAAAACCGAGGCCATGGTCTTGAGCAGGAGCCCTCAGCTCTGGGCACCCCAGCTCTGCCCCATCCCTGTGGGATGTCTTACCGCCCCTATCAATAAGGTGAAGAAACTTGACTTTTGGCTAGACTGCACTCGTCAATGTAGGCTCAGGCAGCCAAGGTTGTCTCCTCCCCTTTGCTACTATGAAGTGGCTTAGAAAGATCCTGTAGAAAACGGCCCTTTGCCGCTCAAAGAACTGTCATCCAGGCTTTGATTCTGTCCAGGTTAGATTATGGAAATATATTATTCTTAGGAGCTGACAAGTCATGGCCAGGAGCTTTCGGGTGGTCTAGAAGTCTGCTTCTAGGTTCCTGTTCCGACTGCCTAAATATTCCTCGGCATCCGGCCTGCTTCAATATATCCACTGGCTTACTGCCACTTTCAAGGCACTCTGCTGTATACACAAAATCTATTCCCACTTTGGACCTCTGTACTTGCAAAATCTTGCCATTCCCTACTTTCCCCCATACTTTTCGCTCAAGGAGTCAGTCTCTCTTTACAGTTCCCACAGTTAGGCGTCCCCAGATAGGCGGACGCTCCTTTGCTATTCTGGGACCTATGCCTCTGGATCTTACTCCAGGATTCTCTGCAATGCTGCTCTCCGTTGATCACTCTTCATAGGCAGCTGAAAACCTGGTTATTCTGAGCTTTCTCCCTAAGTTGTCTACTCTGCGCCCACAGCTGGGAAACACTCTGGGGTAGCTATGTGCTTTACAAGAATTAATAAAAAATTAATAAGGGCCGTCAGAGGTTGACATGGATGTCTACTCACCTAATTTAGATGAAACTGCATTTCACTGGTCAGTTTTCACTGCCCGTCATTGCGAGGAAAACCCTGACGGTAAAAGTCAATGAAAACTGCAAAATGCCCCCTCGATTTGGGAGGCTACACCTTTGGTGAGTATTTTTTTAAATCCCGCTTTGGGGTTCTGTTCATGAAATTAAAAATAAAATTAGAAGGATGCTGTTTGGTCCCGTCATATTTGAGAGCTGTACAGCAAAGTTACAATGCATTGGCAGGAACCGCTTGGCCGTGGTTCCTTTCAATGCTTGAAAGATCCGCTGGCCCAATTGACATTTCATCATTTAGTAGTAGGGACCTCCGCCAGGGCAATGAAGTAATTTACTCTGTCCCCCGGGCGGAGGTCTCTAAATTCTATGTCGGTCCCTCAGGCTTTCTAAATCGAGAGCAAACTCTTGTTCGCCCCAGGAATCAGGATCAGAGGAGGGCTCATATGTTTTCTTGACTTGCTGTAGTGGAAAATTGGAGACATTTTTAGGCCTCTGAGGTCCTACTCTATCACTGTTTGTTTAAGATCTCACTATCCACCAGTTAATTAAAAATACTTCCCAAAGGTTCTGCTGCTTTCTGTGCTTTTATGAAATCAACCTATTGTCACTTTGCAGTAACCTGTATTGTATTTAGGTTGCTATTTTCTCCCCAGCTGCTCAGCCAGTGTGAATATGATGCATGGAATTTTGGTGTGATGGACATGAATGGAATGTTTGAGTGCCTAGATACTTGAGTGTGACAGATGGAGTATGGGCTGAGCATCAAGCAGACTGATCCTGGTGGGGCTGCATCAGATGAACTCTACAACTTGTATAAATCTACTTTAAACTACATCCTGCCACGGACTTCATTACCACACATTTCTTTACAAATCAGACAAAATAAGAGATTCTTATTTTTAAAATTTGAAATTAAATATATTGATGTTTGGGAAATATTTTGAAAATTCACTGCAATAAGTAAAATGTTGTCAATATTTTTAGGTCTGGCTTTTGAGACAGCTTCAGCTATCTGGTCAGATATTGTTGTTTTAAACATTTAATGTCAAAATATACAGAGAGAGAGAGTCTTCTGGTCAGTGGACTTTATCCATTGGTCTGTCAAATGAACAAGTAATTGTTTGACTCCGCATACTTGCAGCATACATCATTGCCCAGCCCACTATACCCATTGGCTCACTTCAGTTTGAGACACAGCAGAAAGCCTGTGCACATTATTCACTTCTGTCTAAAATAGTTATTTTTCCTTCAGTGACAAATATAGTAACTTTAAATACCGTGGGCCTTATTTATGAGACCTTGTGTCACTTTTACGCCGCCGGTGCGTCACTTTTTGTGACGCACCAGTGGCGTAAAAAATGTGCCTTGTTGCGCCATATTTACAAAGTGACGCATCTAGGTAGATGCGTCATTTTGTAAACCCCTGCCCCACATTATACCAGCGCCAGGTATAATGTATGCAAGGGGGGCGTATTGATGCAAGAAAGGGTCGTAGAAGTGACGCAGTGAAATCTATGAGATTTCACTGCGTCACTTCTAGGACGCCGTTGCGTCATAATCTTGCGCCTGCCTCACAGCAGGCGTAAGACTGACGCAGGCCTTTTCACATGGGGCTTGCCCCATGTGAAAGGACGCATTGCTGGAGTTGCGTCACTTTTGTGACACATTCCAGTAATGCGTCACTTTTGCACTTACAGATACGTCAGAAATACTGACGTATCTCTAACTCCTTGCGCAATGATGCGTCATAATGTAAATATGGCGCAACATTGGTGTCGCAAGGAGGGCGCAATGAAAAGTGACGCATCACTGTTTTCACGCAGCGATGCGTCACTTTTCATAAATGAGGCCCCGGCTATTTATTTTGACTGCACTATGTGTCCCCAGATAAACGGTGATTTAATTTCTGTCTCTTTTCTAAAACCACTTTAATAAAGTGTTTAAATGACACTCTAACATTGCAGCAGGCTGCAATTTAAGTGTTTAGGTTGGCGATGATTTAGTCTTGTCTCCTTCTTAAGTGTTAATAATAATAATATGCATGACACAACTAAAAGACTTACTATTTTATTTAAAACATCATCAATTTAGCGGACACATCAGTAAATGTTTTTTTATTCCAGCATATGGCGGCGGCTCTGTCGTTTTTACTCATTTTATTTTGTGTCATATGCTTGCATAAAAAAAATTGCTATCCACTCATGCGAAGGCCAGACATATTGACTTTTCTATTGCTTCTTCTTGATACATGAACACAATTTTAAGTACATAATATAATTATAAACAACTCGATTGATCCAGGAGAAATATTGCACCTTTGTGGTAGGCAGAGGATGTTTACAGGTACGAATGACTTCATGTATTACATGCAGGGTGGCTCATTCTCCAGCCACACCAAAACAAACAAACCATGAAAGGAGCTGCCTCGCGCTACATGACCGAACCATGCATGCACCCTGTCATTAAATGCCAGCTTTCCTTCTGCGGAAGGAACTTAAGCTCTGTTCCTACTGGTGTTACAGATGATCAAAGTGCGGCCTCGCCCCTGCAGGCCCAGCAGTATGGCTTGCAGGAATGCCTGTGAACCACGACGTGTTGCAATGGCCAACATCTATTTGTCTGGATAAAGGGATCATCAAAGCAAGCGGCTCAACTGGTCCATGCAGCAAGGGCCCTGTTGGTGAGGTGTTACATATCCACCACACTGGAAATCCTGAAGGAAAACACACTTGGCAAGGCTCAGATCCCAACCTGAAGAACAAGTCCATTCTTGCCTGGCCGTATGTGTTATTTGCAATGCTCTCTTGTGCTAACACTTACTGGCACAGCAAAGCTAAAATAGGCTCTAATGCAAGCAAACATATTGAGCCCCTGTGCCTTGGTTAGGTAATAAATCACCAGTCACACTCCTGAGCCCCGGTGCTCCTGCACTGGCTGCACTAGTGATAGCTACGTCCCTGATACCCCTGCGCATCCATCAAAATGGCAGCAACCCCTCACACCTCTCCTAAACAGCTATGACACTGTTTTCTTTTGTTTGTTTTAATCTTCCCTTATGGGTATTGAATGCAGTTAGTGGGAATTGCAACCAATTTGTGGGCATTAATAAATAGCACTTTTCTGGAGGGAGTGAAATGAGTTGCTACGATGTTTTCTTCATTCAAGCATGCATATAGTCAATCACCACTCCACAAGCGGCCTGAAGTAGAGTTTGAGGGGTAGAATTTCTGTATGCCATTTCAGCGAGCTTCTCTTCTACACCAAGGTAGCCTAGGAATATCTGCCATGTTTACCTGTGTCCGCCAAGGTGGGTGTACCCACCCTCGGAGTCATTTTGAATGGACACCTCCAGTGGAAAACCTGAAAATGCCCATGTATTGTCACTGAAGTTCCATCACCATGGTTGGCACTGGCATTGTACGCCTAAAGTGGCGGTACTTTGTCAGTGCCCACATATCTAATCTCCTCAACATGCTCAGTGTTTTTTCAAAGCTTGGCAGGGATAATGTACTTACTTTTATGAGAAAATCTGCAATCGTCTACCTAGCAGTCTTCCAGACGTGGTGGAGGCTCAATCGTTCTCACAAACTACGGTTTGTCATTTGTTGAACTACCTAGGGATCCAAGAGACTGTGTGATCTTCGACACGTCCCATCAGCCTCTCCCGCAACTCTCCTCTCCCCTTTACATCACTCGATTGCTCTCGTATCTAGGTTTCTGCTATAAGAATAACCAATAAAATCCAAGCTGCAAACCATTTTAGATATAAATGCTAAATATATTTTTATGTTTGCCAGGGAATTTTCCCCTCCTTCTCCTTGAAGCGTGTTGAGCTGGAATGTGGTCAATTTATTTGTTTCATAATAATAGTACTCCCTGCCAATGATGCGAGATGTTACACATTTTGTAGTGGTCGTGCAGTTGATGTTTTAGCAACTCAAGGGAGATTCCTCCGTGCAAAAGGCAGAGATCGTTGGGGTCAGGTAGTCATAGTGACCACAGAGAGGAAATACATAGAAATGGGAAGAATATAGTGCAGTTTAGGATGTGCGCTTGGTTTGATAGCAAAGAACTTGGCAGTGGGTTTTGGTAATCAACTGCACTCATGACCCACAGGAGAAAGTCACACGATCCCTTAGAAGCTACTGTCTTGTGCTGGAAAGGCCGCACAAAAAGGCAGTGGGAAACTCCCATCGTAATCAATCGGCCGGAAAAAGCCAGCCGGGGGATTACTGTAGGCCTTCCGAATAGCGGATGGGCTCTCTGAGCCCACGTAAGCCATTCGGAAGACTGGTTCTGATTCCCTTCTGACCGAGCCCATCGAAATGGCTCGGTCGGAAGGAATTTCGAATCAGTGATTACGATGCGGGCAGGAGGGCTCCGGCTGTCGGACGGAGCCGTTCGTTCCTGCTTGCATCGTAATTGGGCCATGAAAAGCATTCTGAGCTACCACCTAATATTTGGCTTTGTTAGAGAGGGTACATAAAGTCACAATAATTTACACTGCCCCTAGAATATTCATGTCCTGCTCCAAAGAGCATGCCACATGAGTTCTATAACAAATGTTAACTAGAGAGTCTAATTTAGACTTGTGTTCTCATTGTACTACAATACATCAGATGACACGTCTCTCGTTTTTAGTTAGGGCGTGAAGGACCATTACCAATAATATATTTTGCAAGGGCCATGCAGACTTCATAGCTATCTTCAAGTAAACATATCTCGGCAGTGAGTGGCACACTGTACAGAAGCCAAACAATATTGAGATAGCGATTCATGTATGAAGAGAATGCTTTAGGGGTAGGCACTCTTTAAACAAAGCGAGAAAGACAGAAAAAAAATCAATAAGGAATTGAACCGAAAGGAAGGAGAGTAACAAATAAAACGGAAGTGAGGGAAAAAGAAAAGGAACTGCGAATAAGAAAATGGAGGAGAAAAAAGAAGTACGAGAAAATGAAAGAAAATTAGGAGCAGAGGAAAGAAATGTGTGGTATAAGTAAAGAAAGAGAGATGGACAAGGCCAGTGAAAGAAAGACAGAAAGACAAAAGGATACCAAAATAGAGAAGCAGTGAGAAAAGAAATAAATAAGAAAGAGAAAAGAGGTGGAGAGAGACCATGGCATAGGAAATTAGGATGAAGGGAAGAGAAGAGAAAAAGGGAGAAATAAAGAATAGGACAACAGAAACAAAAAAAGAGGGAATGAGAGAAAAGAGTCATGTGAGAAGGCAGAATAACAAAGAGAAAGAATAAATATTAGGAAATAAAAAAAGAAAAGTGAAAATGAAAGTTAAAACAAAGAAATATAAGCTACACAAGGAAAAAGAAGGAAAGAAAAAGTGAGTAAAAGAAAAAACAGGAAAATATGAAAGGAGTCGAAGAGAAAGAAAGAGATAGAAAAAGATAAGACTAAAACAAAGAAACAACAACTCATAAACAAATAAAAGTGGAGGAAAGAGAAAAGGAGAGCAAATAGTGTACAAGCCGAGAAGTGAAGACAGGTAGAAAAAAGTAGAACAAGAAAAGAAAAACAGGAAAGGAGAGAAAAAAGAAGGAATGAAAAAGGGAAAGAAAAAAGAAAGTAACAAAGATAGAAAAGAGAGAAAAGGGAGAGAAGTAGAAGAAAAGAGTAACACAAATAAATGACAAGAAATCGACAAAGAAAGACAGGGAAAAAAACAGAAGTGAAGTTGAAAAAAATATGGGAATGAAAAAAGAAAGAAGGGAGAAAGGAGAGAAAGTACGAACAAACACACAAACAATGAAGAAAGGAAAGCGAAAGGGTGAAGAAGAAAAAATAAGGAATGAAACATAGAAAGATGGACAGAAAAAAAGGAGAAAAAGAAACAAACCAGCGAAAGAAAGAAACAACGACTGTGTATTAAAGTGCTGCATTACCATTTGGGTAGCTACATATTGTCAAACCTGTTGTCATTTGATTAGCAGGTGCGAACTACTCAGAAGTAACTTGAGAGCTATTGGTAGCTCAAGAAAGACCTGTTGGAAAGGAGCAGCCTGGTGGGACGGGATGGGCGGCACTCAACAGTCGAAGACTAGGGAAAATTAACTAAATGATTATATTTCCCTCGTCGTCGTCTGTCGAGTACCCCTTTACTCTGCCCCACTGCTCATATCTGCACGGGCCTCTCCTGCTGCTGGAGATCCCTAGCATATCACTTCGTATTTCAGAAATAAAGCTAGATTTTGAAACTCTCCAAGCTTTCCATTAAATTTCAATTTGTTCTCATTTTCTGTTAGTGACTTCAATCCCCCCCATAAATTGTGATTTGTTTAATGCATATTTGTTTTGTGCAGTATTTATAAAAAAAATGTGATGGGGTCCCCAGCTTCTAATAGTGATTCATTGGGGGGCCATGGAAGTCAAATAGTTAAGCTTATCAGCGCCATACTTTCCCCAGCTGCAACTACTCTCCTATGTTGTTTATAGCAAATGTGCAACAGTGATTGTGCACCATATACACGTTTAGAACTTTATTTATAGTTTGGCGGACAGGGTGTGCAACTAAAGCATGGCGAATGTCCTATTCACTGTACTATACATGCATTTTAGTCAATGGCACTCTCAATAACATGGTTGGGATATTCACCATGCTTTGAAAGGGTACCCTGGTAAAATCTAAATAAGGCCCTTAGCCACTTCGATGCTGATGACGAGCTCAGTCATCAGGCTTACCTGCCGTGTGCTGATGACGAGCTGAGCTCGTCATGTAACGCGTTAATTTTAAAAATGCCGCACACAGCGGGAAAAGCCGCCGCAGCGATGCGGTTAAGCGCAGAATCGATAGGATCTAACTGTGCCAGGCACTCTAGCTGCAATGTGATAATGCAAGCAATAAGCAAGAAGTAAATATCTCTGAGCTCAGAGAGGTTGCTCTACATTGTGGTTTCCTTTTCTAGTTTGGCTCAATGTTCAGATAGACAGATGGTAAACCCAAACTCTAGACTATCCATAGTGAAGAGTGGCCACTGCCCCTTTATTGCCCCCTCATCAAGATTTTGGGATGCTGAACACTGGTGGCAGATGATAATGTAGTGCCATAGCATAGCCTTTATGTCCCTGAGTGATGATCAATCTGCCCCATGTGTGGAAAACCCATCTAGCCCCACATACCTGTGTTCATTTGCTCCTCACTGAGTCAATGTTAAAGTGTTAGTGCCTGGTACCTTTGAGGTACCATCGTTGGACGCTTGCCACGACTCTGCTTACGAGGGACGCGCTATCTACTGGTGCCCACATGATTGTTCAAGAATTCAGGCCCTCATCTATATTGTTGAAAAAGAAGTGTATTTGTGCGAAGGAGCCTTTTCGGGGTATGTGCCCCTCTCGATCGTGAGGTGTCTCACCCTGGGATATCGTTAGAGAGGGTGGAAGTTGATCTGACTCATCGTGAGGTGGGGGCGGAGCTAGCCAGCAAGCGAGATGGCTGCCTGAACCCGCGGCTCCACCGTGCACTAATTAAATATCCTTCCTGAATACTTGCAGAGCAACGTTTAAGGACAGATTCTTCCTTCCCTACACTGTCCAGTACGAGGTGGTCGAGCGGGCGCCCCAGCGGCAGCGAGGGTGCAGAGACAAGACGGTGCGGAGCTCCGGCGGCGTCCCCGTGGTGGTAGGCCGGAAAGCCGCGGGCTCGAGCGCGCCCTGTGCCTGGGCGACGCAACGCGGCGTGCGGCCGCGGACAACGTTCTGTGCCGGCCCTCCAGGGACTTCCTACTCCGGATCTTGCCGAGTGGGCTACGGCAGGCCGTGGGGCTCCACACACCACTACTTATTGGCTCAGATCCCCCGAAGCCACTACTACTCCCACCCCAACTCACCGACAGGCGGAGGAAAGCCCTGACTCCTACGAGGACGTCGGACCAGTGAAAGTCTGATCACCGCTGCCCCAGGGACTGCTAGGGGGACCAAACACAACGGATGCCGGCCTGGTTGACATCTATTCTGGGCAAACTCAAGCAAGGAGGCAAATCCCCGCTCAGAAAGGTTTCGCGCCATTTTCCACTCGCGCTCGGCAGACCTGAGAGGCATCGCACTCTCGGGGTGGAGGGCAGAATCGCGCGCGGTGTGCCTCCGGACAGTGCAACGTAGGTACGTTTGGAGAAAGGGCCGAGTTCGGGTCCCCCCCCAGCTGGGAACTCACTTGGGGACGGGCTGCTGCTTGAGGAAGCATCTGTGTGGCGGCTTAAACTACTCCTGATCTGTGGCTCACGCCATAGCTGCCCTGGGCCGACGACGCGCTTAGATCCTGAGACCCCGCGACAGCTGCATGAGGGGACGGCAGGTGACACAGCTTGAGGCGCAGCGACAAACGCCGAAGTGCAAGGGGCCGTAGCTGCGTGCTCTGCGGCCTGTCTTACGAAACAAATGTTTCCTTGCAAGTATAGTGCAGTACCAGCGGCGAGATGGGCAAAGGCGATAGAACTCAAAGCAAGCTGCCCTTTTCACAGAAACGATTGCTACAGCAGAGTCCACTAACAGAAGAAGGTTCTACGCCACGCTCTGAGGAGGCTCGGGGCACTGACTCAGACATTAAAGCCATGCTGCTCTCCATGGAGCAAAGTCTACAGACCAGCATCTCCGCCCTGGGCACTAAAATGGACGCTATGTCATACAGAATGGACCGGATGGCGGAACGGCTAGATAAACATGCCGAGCGACACGATATGGCCGAAAGGAGGATGACCGAAGTAGAAGAGGCGCAAACGGACCTAGACACGATGCAAAAAAAATGGAGAGATTGATGCAGGTCCTACAGGACAAGACTGAGGATTTGGAGGCGCGTTCACGACTTTGCAACCTACGCATCACGGGCCTTCCGGAAAGCACATCAACGGGCCCTATGGAGCATTTTGTGGAACAACTGCTCACGAAGCTTCTAGGAGATGGAGTGTTCTCTGCCATGTTTACGGTGGAGAGAGCACACAGGTCGCTGGCCCCACGCCCGAAGCCTGGAGCGCCTCCTCGCCCCATAATAGCGAAGCTACTTAACTATAGGGACAGGGATATTGCGCTCAGATTGGCAAGGACAAAACAACAATTGTAGTATGAAGGGTCCGCCATATCACTATATCCAGACTTCACCGCGAAGGTGCAGGAAGAGCGTAAACAATTCATTCCGCACAAAAAGCGCCTCAGAGAGATGGGCCTGGACTACGCTTTGCTGTACCCGGCCAAGCTGCGAGTCAACAGAGGAGGTCATTCTCATATCTTCACGGATCCCAAGGCACTGCAGCAAGCGATGAAGCATTGGTCGAGGGAGCAGAAAGCGAACAATGAAGAGAATCCTGAGGATGAGGGGAGTGATAGCCGACTGGACGACCAGGACTGATCTATTTCACCGCAAGGACGATCGCCTTGCGTCCGTGCTGTGATGCTCTGGGAAGACTTTTGAAAGCTCCCCCCGGAGCAGTAATGGGGACAGTCGTCCCAGCTTAAGAAGACTACAGACTATTCAGATAAGTGATTTGGGAGGCAGGGATTGCATGGCGAAGTTAGACGATCTGGTTGCACAACTGTACATAGCTGATCCCTGTTCTTACTACACTCTATCACACGAGCTTCACTTTTGAGCTTATGCGATGATTCACCCTGACCTGGGGACATTAATCAGGCAGTGATTTGCGCGCGGATCGCAGAGGCGGTGCATACAATAGACAATCTTATGGTTGAGAAAATGTTGCTCTCTTTACAGATACTGTGCATGGCGGGAGCGGGTGGAGGGCTACACAAGAGTTCTGAGACTTAGGTAGAGACTATGACTCCAGGTTACCTAGGCCCCCGCGCGTTAAGCACACTTCTGTGGTTATTGGTTAGAGTTGAGGTGGTGTTGCTGGGGAGTGGGGTGGGTGATAGACTACTGTCGGACCAGGTTGGGGTGGGTCTGCTGTGGGCGGGGGGGTGGAGAACTGGAGAATGGGAGTTAAGGTTGATTGACTGGTCGCTGGTTCCTCGAGTGGGCAAAAGGTACAAAAGCTATACCTTGACAACTCGCTACTGCGGCCTAATCCAATGGCTCAGATGTCTAGTACTGCTGGAGCGCACACTGTAGACTCTAAGGTAACCCTTAGGGCCATAACCTGGAATGTATGTGGGTTGAATGATCACAGGAAATTGCGGAAAGTGTTACACTATTTGCAGAGACACCACATTGACTTAGCCCTCATACAGGAAACACATCTCCCTGTTACTAGCGCAATGCTTCATAATAAGAGCTTGGCAGGCAATATCACGGCATCGGGGTTCACTACACATTCTAGGGGAGTCGTGACTTGGGTGAACCCGAGGGCAAAGTTGGACCTGAGATTAGTGTTAGCGGACCCAGAGGGCAGATATCTAATTTCTCGATGCACTGGGAAAGGACACGATTTAATAGTGGTTAACGTTTATGGTCCAAACTACGACTCTCCAGAGTTCTATGAAAAGCTAGCGCGATGCTGCCGAGAGTACTCTAACACGCAAATGCTTTGGGGAGGCGACTTCAACCTAGTGATGGACCCGGAACTAGATAGATCTGCGGGTCCACAACGCAGACCGTCTGCGGCAGCTGTGACGCTTCAGGCCAAACTACTGTCGTTGGATTTAGTAGATGTGTGGAGAGGGAGAAATGCCATTAGGGGAGGGTACACACATTATTCGGCATACCATGACATTCACACTAGGATTGATTATTGGCTAACCTCCTATTCTGTCTCTGGTCACATATTGTCCTGCACGGTTTTAGCACGTACCCTCTCTGATCACTCACCGATACTGCTGGTCTTGGAGACACCAATACGTAGGATCCCTCCCTTCACTTGGCGCTTTCCCCCGTACTCATTGCTTGACGAAGCCTTTAGAGGGGAACTGGCAGAGGAAATTGATATTTTCTTTGAGAAAAACACTGGTTCAGTCGATAGTTTTCAAACAGTGTGGGAAGCGTTTAAGGTATTCATACGTGGGGTGGCTATGGCCAAACATTGCAGCGTCCTAAAGGCTATACGCCAACGCTTGAGCTACCTGGAGACACAACTGTTAGATCTGGAGAAACGACAACTGTCTGACTCAGACCCCTCTATAGAGGTCCAGATCAGGTCCCTAGTCTCAGACTTCAACGAGGAGGCGGACAGGGAGGTTTGCCATATGGGCAAATACGCGACAGCAAGAACCTATGGGGAGGGCGAGCGTCCAAGTGCACTCCTAGCTAAACTGCTGCGCAACAGCAAACGGTCCCTGAAAATAACAGAACTCGTCACAGCTGCGGGAGCCGTTCTCACGTCTGACGATGAGATCATGAGTGAGTTCAGAGACTTCTACTCGGATCTGTACACTACTAGAACCGGGAACCTGGAGTCGGACATGGACGATTACCTAGAACATATACAAATGCCATTCTTGTCACAATCGGATCGGGAGTTCTTAATGTCCCCCATACAGGCAGACGAAATATCGGAAGCGTTAGCTAGCATGCGAGACCACAGCGCCCCTGGGGCGGACGGCCTAACAGTGGGGTTCTATAAGGCGTTCAAAGATAAACTAATACCGCATCTCTCCTCCCTCTTTGATGAGGTGTGCGAGGAAGGATACATGCCATAGTCTATGAGAGAGGCCTTAATAGTCACCATTCTTAAACCCGGAAGGCCCCCTAGTGCCTGCAGCTCATAAAGACCATTATCGCTGCTGAATGTAGATGCGAAGCTGTACGCTAAGGTTCTAGCCACACGACTTGCTCTGAAAGCTCCGGAAATAGTGGCTCCGGAGCAGTCCGGCTTTATGCCTGGTAGGAACCTCGCCTGCAACATTCGCACGGTACTGGGGACCGTCCAACACGTCAGACAGGACACGAAAGCTGTTGCCATCTTTTTAGATATGGAGAAGGCCTTTGACTCCGTAGAGTGGCCTTTTATGCTGAGGGTTCTGCGACGGTTAGGCCTTGGGGAACCGTTCTTGCAAATGATCAGAGCTTTATACTGGAGACCGATGGCCAGACTTCGCATGGTTGATCGCGTATCTGACCCATTTGAAATTAGCAGGGGAACCAGACAGGGCTGCCCTCTTTCTACATTGTTGTATGCACTGGTCGCAGAGCCACTGGCTTGTGCACTTCGGGAGTATCACTGGCATCGGGGAGTTAGCTTCCCAACATATAAAATTGTAATCTCAACCTACACCGACAATACTCTTCTCTATGTCCGCAACACGGAGGCAAACCTGGCTTCAGTGCTACGGGAGGTGGTCCGCTTCGGGGCGCTTTCCGGACTCAAGATCAACTGGAACAAGTCGGTGGTGTTCCCGCTAACTCCGGTGACAAACCGGTTTGAGATGGAGTACCCGCTGCATTGGTCTACAGATCCCGTACGTTACCTAGGAATAATGGTACATTCTGACTCGGAGGTGCTGTTCCGCGAGAACTATGGTGTTGCCTTCAGTAAATGCGAGGAAGACGTTGAGAAGTGGTGTAGACTCCCACTATCATTGATGGGACGTATTGCCATCATGAAGATGGTGGTG
Source organism: Lissotriton vulgaris (assembly GCF_964263255.1). Lineage (NCBI taxonomy): Eukaryota > Metazoa > Chordata > Amphibia > Caudata > Salamandridae > Lissotriton > Lissotriton vulgaris. Next base: position 459,626,767 of record NC_141687.1, read on the forward strand.
CTACCCCGGTTCCTGTTTCTATTTAATACCTTACCCATCATACTGTCGAAGGCCTTCTTCAGAAATCTGACGAGACTTATGGTGCGTCTGGCCTGGGGCGGGAAACAACCGAGAGTACAATGGAACAGGCTTACGCTCCTGTACGACCTGGGAGGCCTGGGTGCCCCGGACATGGAGCGTTAATATAGGGTGGCACAGGCTGCACATTTGCACACATGGCTGCACGGTGAAGAAACCATTCCACATGTGAGGATGGAACGGCTGTTTGCTGACCCCCTGCCACTTCCGGGCTGAATATGTACCCCTGAGGACCACCGGATAGGAGTGCTGGACTCTATTAAAGCCGCCAAACACGCGTGGTACTCGTTGCTGAAGGCAAGGGAGGCAATTTGATATATTCCCCCCTGATGGCAGTGGAATGGATGCTGTGGCTTCCGCCGATGGCGGAGAAAAGTGTAGTACAGTCGCTGCATAAGCTGGGAATAAAGACCGCCGGTGAGTTGTTTACAGATGGGGCGGTAAGAACTTGGGAACAGGTGACGCAGGCAGCGGAGGCCACTTCGCAACTACAGAGGTTTCAGTTTCATAGAGTCCGTTGCGCTCTGAGGGACGCTCTAGGCTCAGATATGGAGGAACCACCGGAGCTTCCAGAACTTACCCATGTTATACAAACTGTGCAATCACGTAAACTGACAACACATCTATACAAGGCTATCGCTCCCCACAGGGCCCAAGACCCCTCGAAGGCCAGGCTCGCATGGCAGAGGGATCTACAGATCACCATAGATGACTCCATGTGGAAATACTGCTGTACAAACACCAGAAGGGTGTCCTTAAATGGGAGGCACCGCCTGATCCACTTTAAATTTCTGCAGAGTGTGTATTACACCCCAGAACGGTTGCACCAATATGGTCTCAGACAATCTCCAGAGTGCGAGAGATGCCACGCGCCCATCGCAGACTTTTTCCACCTGGCATGGGGTTGCTCCAGGATACACGAGTTCTGGAAAGCGGTAATAGCGGAATTGGGGGAAATACTTGACTATGAGCTACCCATGGACCCGGCCCTTGCGCTGCTGGGACACTCTAGGGTCTTACCAGTGGCGATGCGACGCTTAGCTGACATGGGCTTGTTGTTGGCCCGACGTGCTGTAGCACGATGCTGGATGAGGGGCCCCTCCCCGACGAAGAAACGGTGGGCTAGCGACATGCTGTACTGCTGCACCCAAGCGGAACATTACAGCGAACTACTCCCCCCTCGAGCCGCCCAAAGAACTTATGGGGGCTATACAATACCTTTAGATGCGCCAGAGAGGACACTGCTGACACCCAACCTTCTGGACAGGCGGAGGCAGAATAGTGCTATGCACACCAAGCTTATACGCAAACACATAGTGGGGTGCACCCGAATGCCTTGGCTGGTAGGCTGACCAGGGACACTGTGTAGTGGCTCGATAGGGAACAGTACACTCAGGAGTTTCTGGGGTGGGCACTCACATAGCGGTACTTCACACGGACAGATGCATCATGTAGCGAGCGAGTCAGGGAACGTGTAGACCTGTGAACCAGTCACAATGTTGCGGGGAGGGAGTTCGGGGGGGTTAAGTACTTAGGGTGGGAGCGTTGTACTTAGGGACCTTCACACTAGCGAGGGTTGTTCTAATCCAGAAAATACACCTCAGTTGCTTGCTTGCAGTATAAGACCCATTCCGTACTAGCATATGGTTCCCTAGACACTCTGTCACCGGATCCTACGTGGCTACTCCGATGCCCAGAATTGTTAATTTCCTGTATTTTTCACAGGGTAATGTTCGCTGCCGGACCCCAGGGAAGTCGGCACTATGGCTGTGTTTGTACAAACTGCGGAAAGCCTGTTCATTGAGGATGTTACGCTGCCGGCCCCCGGGGGGGTTGTAGGCTGCAAGCCGTGTATAAACCTAAGTACCCGAATAAAGGTGTTTTTAAAAATAAAAAAAAGAATAATAACTCCTCGTGAGGTGATACATCTATTTGAACAAACCCTGACCTCCTTTTCTCTAATTTCGAGTCTTTCTCATCCCTCTGTGAAGCATCCCGCCTTGCTTGTGTACCATCTACGCTATTCCCTGTCTGTTGATAGGGATATTGTCTAATGACTGAATACTGTGATTTGAAGCGGCAGCCCTGAGTTTAGCTTTTCACGTATATTCCATACAATTTATTGTATCTATTGATTTATATCTCGAACCTATGGATATGCTCTGAGAAGTTACAGAAGAGACTATATGTAACTGTCTGCGCCCTGACGAAGGATTGGTGAATATTGGTCCTGTTCCGAAATGCGCGTCGGCGCTTCTGTTCTGTTTTGTTTTGTTTTACCTTTGTATGATTGTTTCCAATGGTGTACATTTTTGTAAATTGTTTGTGTTTTTTGTATATATTATTGATTGGTATGACTGATGATGGCTTGGATGGGTGTGATTGGTGGTTGCTATGAAGTTGTCATGTGTCGCATATGTTTTGATATGTAAATAGATTTTGTATATACATTTATGTCTTTATTGCTGTTGGATCTACAAATGAAAACTTCAGAAAATAATAATAAATAGATATATGTTTTTCAAATAAATACTCTGTGTGGGACTACAATGATGTTTTTTATGGATTAAGGTGTGTGCCTCCTAATAGATTTAGTCCTAGGGGGGGGGGGGGTCTTCTTGTTTTTGACTACAGTATTTTCCCTGCCTCCTCCCCCTTGCACTTATTTTCAGGGACCCTCGTGTGTTTTGACTGTGTGCATGTTTCATGCCTGGGTGTCTATGAGCTCTGACAATGGTGTCCTCTATGATACTGAATGAAATACAAGATTGAAGTTCCCCCTCAATTTCTATCCATTACAGAGACATGGCAACAGGGCCTTGGCAATAAGAGTGATTGTGTCCAGCATGACCAGACCAGTCCATGGTTGATCTGCGGCCTTCCCAAATACCAATGGCTGAGAGAGCCGGAGACAGCGCTTTTTAATGACACATGCAGGTTTTTGAAGTATCATTCAACATAAAAATGTCCTGTTTTTCAGAACTATGACACAAACTAAACAATAAATGAGCAATAAAAATGACCTATGAAACTAATGAATAATAATCCTGAAATGGGTCATGTCCATCTGCATGTATGTGATTTGCCAGAAGCCCCTTTTTTGGTCTACTGTAAGCTAAATACCCCGTTCTCTGTAGACACACAGACATTGAACTTTGGGTCAGCCTACTTCAGCCACTGACTTGTTTAAATGATCTCCGCCCAGCCACTGATTAGTTTGAGAAGGTCTTCACATTTGGATCCGCACCCAGCATTTCATGAAAACTTACTTTGATCAAAGTGGACATTAATAACTCCCTCTCCAGATCGCTGCTCTTCCTAGACTTTTCTAATAAAAACTAAAAACAGGTCACCCATAGCTACAGCTTTTTTAAAGGACAATAGCATCATTGCCAGCTTCCACAGCGTCCTCACTGTTGCCGACTTTGTTGCATCCTTTTCTGGGGCATCACAGAGAAAATATGGGATACTGGCCCACAACTCTGGTGTTAGGAGTTGTTTGCCTCAGGTGGTCTGGGATCCATCCTTCTACCAGTCTCCAAACTGGGCTAAGCACGTCTCTTCCACACTTGAGTCTCAGAGTAGTAAGAGTTTGCAGTCAAAGACTTCTCAGAGAGGTAGCATAGGGAATCTCAGACTCAGAACTCAACATCGACTCAAAAAGATCAGAGTGTGCTGAGTCCTAAGCCCAGCAAAAATAGAAGTATTGAAGTTGGTGGAAAACCACACCAAGGATATCAGGTCCATCAGTGAAAAAAACTATTGACAAGCACAGCATGGTTAAGTATCACATTGTCACTGGTGTTAACTGAGAGCAGATTACTGAACTGCAGAAGGTATTCAATGATCACCGTAACTGCTAAATACGATATTATTTTTATCTAAACTCCTACGGCTTAGAACCTTTAAGAGTTAGAAACATTTGTTAATGCATATCTTTGCTCCACTAGGTGCTAGGACCTGTGTTTACTTTCCTGTGCCTATGTTTAATTACCTTATCTCACCTTCGTGAAAATAAGCCCTGGCCTTTTTTAGCTGGCTACCAGCCACCAGGCCAGCAGAGGCTACGGTCTCTACTTCCTTGGTGAGACGTGCCCACCAAATTTACAGATCCCAATCAGCAGGCGGGGATCATTGGTGCCTCAATTGAGCTTTAGGAGCAGAGGTTCCATTGGAAGCATTGATCCGTTGCCGAGTAGGCGCCATGTTTGATGTTCCCACGCTGCAAAGTATTTTGTTCTGCAAGAAAAAACTCCTAAAGATAGAGTTTGAGTTTGAAAAGTAAAATTACAATGGCACTTATGGGCAGGGCGTTTTATCTATACACTTCTGGACCACTGTACGATTACCCATCCATGATATAGATGCATCAACAATGTAAATGTAAATGTGTTTCGATTTATATAGCGCACTTTAACCCAGGGGTCCCAAGGCGCTTGCTTAGGGAACCCGTCCTGGTATTCCCCTGTGAGATATCCCGGCCGGGTATCCACAAGGTGAAAGCCAGGCATCCCGCCGCAGTGGAGATTAAGCAAGCTATTGCCCAGAGTCACAGAGTGTGACCCCGTGAGTCGAGTAGGCACCGGAGTGAGAATTGTCGACTCTGTGGAATTTTTGAGCCAGAGACCCGCCGAGGCGGGGAATCGAACCCTGGTCCACGGCCGATCTCAGCTTCCGGGTCTGCCGCCTCTAACCACTGAGCCACGCTTCTCCTGATGGCATCAACAATGCCATTTGCTATTCCTTATTAGCGAAAAATAAGGATTCACTAATAAGGAATAGCAAAAGGCTATACATGTAGAAATTGCAAAAATACTATCGATTTCTAAACATTCCTTAATTGCGACTCGCTAATTGCAAGTCGCAATTAAAGAATACCTCAATTAGAGAATCGCAAATTGAGAATGCAATTTCAAGGGTGCCAGGGTGTCAAAAGGACACCCTGTTGCACCCCTGAAATCTGCATATGAAAACATCTTGCACACACACATGCCCCAAGAGCATGTATGTGTGTAAAATGGAACTTTGAAAAATGCACTTTAGTGCATTTTTCAAAGTTTTTGCAAATTACCATGAAGTTGAACTTCATGGTAATTTGCTCCCCGTAATAGCGAAATTGCAATTTTTTTTACTTTGATGCATTGCATTTAAGGAATCTCAATTTGAGATTCCTTAAATGCAATCGCAATTTAAGTAATCGCAATTTTGAGATTTCTTAAATTGCGATTTTTGCATTTGGGATGATGCATCCCAAATGCAAAAATACTGGTCGCAAAGGAGCAGATTCTGAGAATCTGTCTGTTTGCGACCGGTTTTTCCTTTGATGCATCTATACCCATGTCTTTCATGGCGATCCCATGGAGATCACCTGTAGGGAAAATAAGTGCCAGTCACCTGGCCATCCCTATGACAAGATGTTGAGACGAACATCGGTCCAACATTTCCAATGTTACATTAAAATATTCACCTTTGGGGACGTTTATCCATATCTTGTGGCACTGCCAACATGTGCAATTATATTGGAGGGAGGTCCACCACATGATGCGGGGGGTACTTAGGATTGAATTGCAGCTTGAGGCTCGTAGATGCATTTTAAATGTCTGGGAACCCACGGACCTCAACGCTTACACAACTCAGTGGGTGACATTGGCATTTATGGTAGCCAAACGCCCCAGATTGGGAAGTGGATGGATGATTTGGACTGGTGCATGTTTAGGGAGAAGTCAGTTTACGTAGCCAGGGGATGCCCAGGGAAATGAAGTAAGATATGGGAGGCTTGGAACAGTCATAGAGCGAATATCTGTACCCCACCGGACCGCCCAAAGGAGGAGGATGCGCCTGAGTTCCTGTGATCCACCTGTTGCAGTGATTGGATATCATTTAAAATGTGTAAAATGTTATTGGGAAACAATGGAGACACCTGCTTGTAACTATTTGATGTGTTTTGGTCGAACTGTAAAAATAAATTAAAAAATATATATATATATATATATATATATATATATATTCACCTTATTACTGCCAAGTAACCAAAGTCTGCCACAGGACGGACGGAAAGGTTCCATACTTGGCAATCAACAGATCCTAATTAAAACAGCTACAGCAATTTATGAACAGAATCCCCACTCCCACCTGATCATAATCTCACCATGTCATTAATGAGTGTCCATCCTTCACCCCGTGGTGTCTCTTGGGCCTAAGATATTTTCTATCCACACCTTATACCGAGCTCTAGGTATTTCTAGAGTCTTGATCCACATGAATCTTCAATAATTCCAGTATAACAAAGAATCTTGAAGAATATGTTCAACAGATCTTCAGAAATTACAATATTCTCGGACGAAAAAGGCTAGTCGATCACAATCTGAAAAGCCCAAAACTATTAATGCAGGATGCACTCAGGCTGATGCACAATGCATCGCTTATTAAATGAAGCAGGTCTTCGGTCTCTCAATGCCTTCAAATGATAATTTCCCAAGATATGTGCTGCATTTAATGTTCCAATAGCACCCTTGTTATCAAATATGTGTGCCTCTATATTGGAATAGGATTTCTGTCTCCCTGCAGCAATGTCGCACCTTGTAGAGAATCTGCATCCCAGGCATCTACCCACTCTGAACCTGTAACAATCTGTATACAGCCAAACAAGGCGCAATCCCTCTGTTTTAGAAATGAATATTTTCCATATATGAGTGTTTCGGGCGGTCAACAGCTTAAAGCTGCAAATATTTATGAATTCCTGAGGGTTTGATGCCAGCCTGCCTGGAGATAGTAGTGTTTGCCGACCCAAGACATCCTTCCATAAAAGGGGGATATTATCAAGAAAAGGCGATAATTATCGCCAAGCGTGTTTAGCGCAATATTTTCTGTCACTGTTGAATGCCGGAATCTATTGCTGTGTTAGTGGTGTATTAGCAACACGCCGCTAATAAGCTACAAAAGGTCCTCCAAGCAGAAAAAACCCGGAAAATAGCAGAGGTGCCAGGGATTAAGCTGAGACCATTGCAGAGGCCACCAACAACCCCACAAATACCCAGGAGGACCAGCCAAAGCCCCATGTGAAGGCCAAGATGAAGAGGAATCCCAAGTTCAGCCCGCAGGAAAACCAGGTGCTGATTGCAGCGGTAACTGAACACTAACAAGAACTGTTTGTCACCTCCACAGTGACATTGGCACGAAAAAAAGAAATTTGGCAGGACATTGTGTCCAAGGTGAATGACGTTGGAGAGAGGAGGAGGACAGTGGATGACTGCAAGAAGGGCTGGCATGATACTAAGCGCAAGACCAAGGAGAAACTAGCAGCCAACCCGAAAGCAGCCATTCAGACTGGAGGTGGGAGTCCAGCGCCACAGGAGAAGCTGGATGAGTTGGAGGAGCAGGTTTCCAAGTCGTCAGGGAGGAGACGGTGGTTTGAGATGTGGGCTACGACACTGCTGAACATGACCAGACAGAAGAACAACAGGGTGAATAAGAGCCAGGGACTTGCGGGGACAGGGGCGGATGGGCCCAGTGTCACTTGTGCACAATTAAATATCTCGCAGTGCATACACATAATTACTGTGGATCATGTCCTGGATACCCTTGTACATGGTGGCACAGACACATATCACCCTACTCAAACAATACATTGCAAGACACATATTGGCAGGCACACAGACTTTGGAATGTGCACAGAAAACTAAGCACCATATAGTTCAACATCAGACCACAATGTGCGCATTCAACTAAAAAACAAGTGCTGGAACTAAATCAAAGCATTAAAAACTGCACTCAGCAATCGGCTAAATTTAACAATTAAATTAAGATGAAAAAGTATGATATAATACAAGGGAGCATACAATCCCTGCATAATTTTGTTAATATTGGCAACTTGTAACATGCATAGTCACCTGTAATAAAGAAATGATGTAGCTGCTAAACTGTATTACAATTGAGTCATAATGCGTGCTTCCTGAGTCAGCAGAAACGGGGAAAGGCAGGATATGCAACATAATTAAAGCTGCAATTCAAACAGTAAAAGCAGAGCCTGACTTTCCCCTCTTCTTCTTTGTTTTTATAGCTGGACAGTGATAAACAGAAAAAAGATATTTATTGTAAAATGTTTATTGTTTTGTATTCTTTATGTAATTAAACGAAAGATAGCATAAAAAACAAAACAAAAAAAATCAGATTACAAAATAAATACTAAAGGAAATGGCAAAATGGCACATTAATTTTAGACGCGGTAGGGTGGTAAAATGGCCACCTAGCCTCATCACCACGCATATACAAATTGTCTGCACAAGTACGCATCTCTCTCTGATTCAAAAATGATGATGCACTGTGAATTTGACTGATCATGTGCACGAGTGCTTCTATCCGTGTGGACCAAGTATGCGACCCACTTTGACCCCCCTTTGACAACTCAAAGATTTTTCTATAAGGATCCTGATCTACTCGACGGATCTCCCTTACATCACCTTCCACTGGACCCCCCTTTTGAGACCGTGTGTGACTTTTAATCAAGGATCCGTATCTACACGGCTGACACCATTATCCCGTTGAAATATTCCCGTTCCCAGGATCTGTACCTACGCGGCGGACTCCATTAACGCGCTGAAACACTACCCTTTGCAGATCCTTAACTTGTTGGCGCTGCCGTTAAACTGCACAAAACAACGTGCAATAACTGACTGTGTTGCCTTCACCATTCAGACGTTCCATCCTCCAGTCATCCTTTGGCTCCACAATTTTTCGCTCCCCTGATACCCTATGCCCTTCTTTGAGGAACCGTGCCATAAATAGCCGGACTCCATACGACCTTTTGATTGTCTGCCCCATTCTGTCCCCCACCGTCCTGATGAAGACCCTCTAGCAAGGTCTCAACTAGTACCTGCAACGATCTTTGGGTCGAAACGTCGACACACCTTCCCTCTCCTCAGCTTCTGTTATTATTTGCCAATTTTGCATTTTCGCTGAAGCATGAGATTGTAATTGACTTGTTTGTGAACTTTTGGCTACATGCCAGTTTTATGTACTAAAGGCTCAAACTGACTAGTAATTTTCCACTTAGTTAGTTTTTCCCACACTCTCCATCACTACCCTGACCTTTCCCTCCCTTTAGGGGCACTAGTTGTGTATATATATTTATGCATTTTGTGAATTATCTCCAATCTATTGGATTTGCTGGTTGTGATTAAAAACAATGTTGCGAACTTTCTCCCAATTCAGCTTATAATCATTTGTTATTGTTCTATATTGTTTCTTGTTCTGGGACCCCTTTGTTTGTATCATGTGCACGAGTAAGCATGCCACCACCAATGTCAGCACACCTGCAACATTGTGCACATGTGTCTGAGTTGTTTGCAGGAATGTGCATGTGCAAATAGGTGGACTTCACTCCACATACACAACCTTGCACATAACTCAGACACACATGCACAATGTTGTAGGTGTGCTGACATTGGTGATGGCATGCCTACTCGTGCACATGATCAATCACCTGCAGAGTGCATCATCATTTTGGCGTCAGAGAGAGATGTGTCCTTGTGCAGACAATTTGTATATGTGTGCTGATGAGGCAGGGGGAATCATGACATCCTCATACATCTCCAGGAAATGTGCACACTTGCCTGTTCATGAGATTCAGTCCTGTGTACACCAAGTGGGGAAGCATCTAGTGAGTCTGCATACCAGACACACATGCAATGTCACAACAAAGTGGCCATGTAGGCCGCTGGATAAAAGATGCACATCCAAAAATGCACACAAACAGCAGACTTGACTCAGAGTGCAATGGAATACAATGAGCAGGGGTATGCCTACAACCCCACAGTACATGGACAATGCAAATTAGGAACGTGTCACACAATTATGTACTGTATGCCTTGTATGTGTGACATACTCAGAGAACCAAAATGTGCCGGCCGGTAAAGCAGTATGACAACTAAAGTATGACACCAACCAAGAATAGCAAGTTTGCAACAATTAAAGATAAAGTCAGAAATGTCACCCTCAACCCTTAGGTCAAATTGCACTCCTTCACCCCCAAGTCTACACATCTTCCATACAGAAAACAGCATTCTACATCAGTCCTGATGTGAGTTGCCCTTCACACCATCATGTGCAATTAAACTTAACTGTTTGGTAATTCAAATGTGTCAGTGAACTATTTAGCAGTCAGGTAGTTATAACCAACACGCTAAGCCAGCCATTGAATACCAGAACCAGGACAGTATGTATCATTCATCTCAGCAGCTGCGTGGCACATACACAAACACACATCACCCTGCCATTTGCATCTCTTCTGAGGGTGGCGGTGACAAGGCCTGAGCACCATAAATAGGCACCATGAAATGCACACGGCTATGGCGGCAAGTCTCACAACATAGCGGCTATGCAGGCACACATGCACCAGTGTGCAAGGGTGTGTGTGTGCAGGGTAGGTCTGTTTCTGTAGAGGAAGGTGCCCCTTCATGGGCGTAACCAATCCTAGTATACCATGTTGTAACTTTCATGTGTGCTGCTTCATGCAGCACACAGGAAAGATACAATTTTAAATATTGTCAAATGTTTCTGTATGTACAGGAAGGGCTACTGTCCTGTGCATATACAAACCATGTAATTTCGCTTTCTCAATGTGTGCTGCACAAGGCCGCTCACATGTAAAAAGAAAAAAATTATGAGAAAAAAGTATTCATCCTCATTTAGCCAGATTACGACCAGGATGTCACTGTTGTCAAATTGTATGCTGCCATCTTTCAAAGTTGCACTTGTACATGGGGGCAGCGTCAAATACAATAAGTGTTGCTGTGGAACGCCAACCGCAAAATCCACTGCATGCCACTTCCACGCTAAACACAGTGTGAAAGTGTGCCTTATTAACAATGAAGAGCTATTACAAGTGAAGTGGATTAACGCTGGCTCGGTCACTATGCTAGGCACCTATTGACAACACTAACAACACCATTTCCATGAAAATGACGTTGTGTTGGCAGTAGGCTCTAGATGATATGCACCTTACTTAATATGTGTATCAAAGACCGGGGATGGGCAAGGTTACAACAGTGAGACCAATCATTGCTCAAACTTCACTTACTGATTTGTGCACACTTCTGACTTTAACAATACATCATGACTCTGTAGGCAAGGGACATGTGATACGCACCCATACTGCATACTACAACGTTGATCATTTGACCCAGACATCCATGACACCGCACTATGCCAATATATTATGTCCAAACTCACCAGTGGCATGTGGGTCCTCAAAGCTGTCGATGTCCCCCTGTGTGATTGGTGGCCGACCATCTGTGAGACAAGAAAAAATATGTATCAGATGTTAAATCATATGTGTCATATTCCTCATACCAATCATCACCATAACAGAAAATGCTAGGTAACTGTAGTGTTGCGTTTCATGTTGGATACATGATTGTGTCCACTTTGACTGCCATTCACACCAGAACAGTGAATGCTGAGTCGAAACAAACCAGACTGTAATGCTAGCTAACATGCACATGCTAGTAGTGTTAGACATCCACAAGGCACCATTACTACATGCATCATGATGTTATACATGCTCTTTGTACAATTGCATTGCTGCCGATCACACAGAGGTTGCTGGTGTATGACAATCTAGACATGTCCAATTTCCTTTGACCATTTGTTCCTATTAAATACATTGTAACACATCAACTATGTTCACAGGGCAGCGTAGGTAACGTAACACAATTCATTAGGACATCATTTTAACACTACCTTTTGGCCAGCACACAGCTCAGATGAACAATTCCTTGGATAGTGCATGTACAGTGACCCCTGCCGTACACAAACAATATTTTGCATGCACCCACTTTTTGTGCAGGTGTGCCAGCTATGGCACAACAGTGCTAAGTGTTGCTCCTGCGCAATGGTTAACACAGACTAGCACTCTATGATTGTCAATATGATGCAGCGTTGAGTCTGGGATGTGCCAATATTATGCGTGAGTGCATTACAACTCCCACCTCACTCAGCAAACTTTTCTCACTGTGACACCAGTGTCATACACGTCCTAATTGTTTTTAGTTAAAACAATCACAATTAAATGTAGAGTTTGTCCTTACCACCCTGCATGTCAGTCATGACTCCCATGTAGTCCAAGAGGTCAGATTCACGGGCCAGCAGATCCTGCCAGTGGTGCTTCCACTGGCGCATGGTACGGTCTACTCCAAAGAACCGGAGCACCTGCACCTGCTCCCACCTCATCTTCCGCACACTGACATTGTATCCTCGAAAGATACGCCCCCCCTCTCCAACATCAAGGGAAGGTAGAATGTTATCACCCAGAGGAAGCCCCCCCAATGCCCCCTCGGACATACTGCCCTCCCGGCCCACACCCAGCATTGCCCTGCACACCTGTGAACCCACAGCTATACATTAAAACCTTTAATATATCCCCAACAACTACTAAGAAAGTTAACTATCCCAGACAAACACCCAACACATTTGAGTACAAGAAACAAAAAAACAAACAAAATAGTACACAACACTCCACAGACACTATCAACAGAACACAGGACACAGCAACACTCTCAAAATCTCAACACTGCAGCACACACCAGCAAACACTCTCCACAATCACCAGTAAGGTGCTCAAAATTGAACGTGACAGTGCAAAACACTACTCCAGTAGACTGGAAGTATGCAGACATCACTTCCTGTCTATATGCGGACCGTTTTTGAGAAAGAAGTAAAAATCTGCAAGCAAATGGACTCATGAGTAATATTTTGCATTGTACAATGTGTTGAGTGATGTATTTTACATCGGGCAAGTAAAAAAACATTGTGTTATCGTTGTAGCAGCAAGGTCTTCATGCTTACAGAAAGTTCATACACAGATGTACAGTCTTAGAGCTAAATTCATTTCAGACACCTATAACAACATGAAATGCTTGATTAGCACACAAATGACACCCTAAAAATGATGTTTCACAGCACGACACCCTAAATTGCAACTTTCACTCCAGCTGACACCTTAATTGCATATTTCACAACAATAGAATCGACCAATCGGGGCAATTGTAAGTGTGCTACTCACCCGTGGGGGTCACGAGGCCCTGGGGGGTGGTGCGCAGATCCGTTGGCCAAAGAGCGAGCTTTTTAGGGGCTTCATGAACGTGTTCAGGAAGTGATCATGTCTGATGTCTGTGGGTAGATTCGGCCAGGTCTTCGCTGCAATGTTACAGAAGGATCTTCCGCATGCTCAGGCTCTGTGATAGTTTTGGACCCTTAATTAAGCATCCTAGGAACAATTTCTGGCAATCAGCCGTCTTCAACCAGGATAGCTTGACTCCAGTGGTGTGGGGAGCATGGGACTCATGTGTGAGCATACCATCCCATTCGGAGTGACAAATGCAAAAACAACAGTTGATGGACAGAATGCAAAACAATGTCATACATTCACCTCAGTACAGAGATCTGGGCCTAAATCCATCTTTTTTTGCACTCCGCACCACCCCAGTTCAGACATGGCCATATGCAAATCAGCCTTGACCCTGTGCCTCATGGGAACAGTCCAGCCCGAACTGCTAAGCCATGTCTTTCCTGGACCGGAATCAAGCATCCTAACAACTTCAACCAGGATAGCTTGACTCCAGTGGTGTGGAGAGCATGTGACTCACGTCTGAGCATACCCATCCCACTCGGGGTGACAAAGGCAAAAACAACAGTTGATGGACAGAATGCAGAACAATGTCATACATTCACCCCAGTACAGAGATCTGGGCCTAATTCCATCGTTTTTCTGCACTCCACACCACCCCAGTTCAGACATGGCCATATGCAAATCAGCCTTGACCCTGTGCCTCATGGGAACAGTCCAGCCCGAATTGCCAAGCAATGTCTTCCCTGGACCGGAATCAAGCATCCTAGGACCGGTTTCTGGCTGTCAGCCGTCTTCAGCCATGATAGCTTGACTCCAGTGGTGTGGAGAGCAAGGGACTCACGTCTAAGCATACCATCCCACTCGGGGTGACAAAGCCAAAAACAACAGTTGATGGACAGAATGCAGAACAATATCATACATTCACCCCAGTACAGGGATCTGGGCCTAAATCCATTGTTTATTTGCACTCCACATCACCCCAGTTCAGACATGACCATATGCAAATCAGCCTTGACCCTGTGCTTCATGGGAACAGTCCAGCCCGAACTGCCAAGCCATGTCTTTCTTGGACCGGAATCAAGCAACCTAGGACAGGTTTCTGGCTATCAGCCGTCTTCAGCCAGGATAGCTTGACTCCAGTGGTGTGAAGAGCATGGGACTCACGTCTGAGCATACCCATCCCACTCGGGGTGACAAAGGCAAAAACAACAGTTGATGGACAGAATGCAGAACAATGTCATACATTCACCCCAGTACAGAATCCATTGTTTGTTCGCACTTCACACCACCCCAGTTCAGACATGGCCATATGCAAATCAGCCTTGACCCTGTGCCTCATGGGAACAGTCCAGCCCGAACTGCCCGTCTGGTAAGTGAGCATGTATGATAGATTATGACACATACATTCTAACAATTGTGGGATGCTTGTATGTGGAGTTGAGGCATGTGGTATGTTCAGTTAGTACTTACCAAGTAGAACTGCATTTCCGTATGTGCCATCCTATAAGTGCTGGTTTATGATGTTGGAAGATGTAGGATTCATGCACACTCCCTGGAAACGTGGCTAAGACATTGGTGAACAGTCCCCGGTGGTCCAGTATTGCCTGCACATTCATAGAATGTGTGTGCTTTCTGGTGCAGTATATGTGTGCATTGTCCACAGGGGGGCAGAAATAGGACATGTGTGCAATTAATTGCCCCTAAGACCTGTGGGAATCCGGGTATGGCATGAAAGCCTTGCTTGGTCGCAATCTGTTCCTGCACAGTGTTGGGGAAGGGAAGGTGCTGGGTTATCAGGCTGAGTATGCCATCCAAGACAGTAGGGAGGAAGATTGAAAAGGCTGCCTGTGATACTCTGCCGACTTTGGCCATTGTTGTTTGAAAGGTCCCAGAGGCCAACATGTGCAGCACAGCCAGCAACTTTGTCTGCTGGGGGATGTTGGTTCTGCTCTGGGTTGGCCCCACCAGCCTGTGGGCTAAAAGGCTCAGGATATATTGGATGGATGTCCCTTTGAGCCTGTAGTGGGCAAATACATCCTCTGGCGTTAGGTCTGGGAGGCTGAAACATCTGCGCAGGGCCGGCAGTCTTCTTCGGCTCTGCCACAGTGGTGGCCCTGAGGACGGTGGCAGTGGTGGTGGTGGTTGTTGCCTTCATGGTGCTCCAAGCTGAATAAATAGTACCTCCATGGCGTCAGTGGCTCTTCAGATGGGTCTTTGGGCCACTCTCCCTTATATACCTCCCTTTTTCACCATTTGTAGAACAGCTTTTTTCTGGTCTTAAGTTCCTGCTGCTAAAGGGCCGTAGCGTGACTTTTTTTTATTGCTTTGCTGGTCCGGGCCTTAATTGCTAATAGTGCAATGTGGTGTAACGACTTCATTTGTGAAAATTTGAGAAGGAATGCCTACTTTGCATATCATTATCGAAAACTATCGCTGGCATACACGGTGATAGGAAAATCGGGCGCGATAACCACATAGCTGTCGCTAACGCTTGCAAGCGACAGTTTGATAATAGCGCAATAAATTAACGTCGCGTTAGCGGCGCAAAAGTGCTGCTAAAGCGGCAATAAATTGCTTGTTAATATGCCCGAAAGGGTTTTGATATCTTTGCACATTTTATAGCCCGTGATAAGTTATCTGAAAATAAACATTACTGTTCTATACGTTTTTGAACGAGCATTGGCAAAGCCACTAGGATGGCATTGAATGGCAGCCATTTGGCATTAACATTGCCGTTTTTATTTTGTCATGGTATTTGTAAAACTTTACTGCTGGGGATCTGCTGAACCGCTACAATATAAATAAGAATTGGTAATGCATCTGTTATGCCTATGTAATGAATAAAGAGCTGTTTTCAACAGTCATCGTCAGGAAGCAGGAAAGAGCTCCCTGCCAGATAACAGGGGAGTGTAAAGGATGTGGTGTAGCATCCAGAGCTGCTGACTCGAGAGCTGGGGATCCGGGTACGGGTCTCAGCAATGCTGCGACATCCTGTGATTCTATGCAAATCACATAGGGCCTTATTTATGAGGCCTCACAACAGTTTTGCGCTGCCCTTGCATCCCTATTTGTGACGCATCTGCGGCGTAAAACATGCCCTCTGTTGCACCCTACTTACAAAGTGATGCATCTAAGTAGATGCGTCACTTTGTAAAACCCCTGCGCTACATTATACCTACATCATGTATAATGTATGCAGGGGGGCTCGTAGTAGTGATGCAGTGAAATCTATGAGATACCACTTTTAGGATGCCAATGCGTCAAAACCTTACGCCTGCCTTATTGCAGGCGTAAGGGTGACGCAGTGCTATCCATAGCCCTGCCCGGCATTGCTAGAGTTGCATCCCGCTTCCGACACAACTCCAGCAATGAGTATTTTTTGCGCCAACAGATACGTCAGTAAAACTGACGTATCTGTCATTTCTTGCAACATGATGCGTCATACAGTAAATATGCAGCAAGGAGGGCGCAATGACAAGTGACGCATCACTGTTTTCAAGCAGCGATGGGTCACTGAATCTCTCCAGTGATAAATTGTTATATAAATATTCTGCAATAGAAAAAGGCAAAATTTAGGAAAATATAATTCCACCAAAGCAGATGTTAATAGTATTTTGGAGGTGTGAAACTTAAGAGAAGCAGAGGAGGAACAAGCATTGGTAAATGCAGGAAAATATGCAACAGCCAATAGAAATAGGGGAAGGGGAAGTGGCACGCACAGGAACCAATAAAGAGGCAGGATGTAAGTCCCTTTTAATAGTATATTAAAAACTATAGATTTCTCAAGCACAGTGCAAGCCCTGTGCAGGCGAAACCTAAAAAGAACACATAGGTAAAAAACATAACAAACTTTTGGTTTCAAAAGACACACAGTGCTACAGCAGTCCCTGGCACTGAAGGAAACGACTTTGTTTATGGATGCGCTCTTTGTGAAAAAGTAGAATGCTGTCACTTACAGCAAGCTCAGCCAATGATTAGAATGGACTGCCCTACTGCTCCAAACAGTAGGCTGTAAAGAGCAGATAAAAATGTGAACTACACAACAACAGACTAATGCACAAAGAGGGCTGACTGAAAGCATATAGTAAATATGGGTGGCTGAAAGTATGTATCATTTTTGTAAAAGCGGAAGATCTTGCCTACACCAGATCCAGTCAGGATTTGAGTCATGAGATGTAGTGTTAAAATGCCACAAGATGCACCAAATACAAGTCATAATTAGAATTTGAAGGAGGGAGCTGATCCTCTTATGACCTGGTAAATATATAGGGTCAGGTGTTGGTAAATATCATTTACTGATTCTAAACACCGAATTTTACGGATTCGGTAATTTAGAATCGGTAAATGGTATGTAGCTAATGATTCGGTAAATTTTACCGAATTGGTAAAATTCGGTAAATACTGATTCTGTATTTATCGATTCGGTATTCCCCATTCATTCCTATGGGCCTGGAGGCCCATAGGAATGAATGAGAATTACCAATTCGGTAAATACCGAATCGGTAATAGGGGGTAGACTTACAAGGGTGGCAGGGTGTCCCATGACACCCTGTTGCACCCCTGAATAGTGCATGGGTGCACATGTGGCAGACATACATGCCCTTAGGGCATGTATGTCTGCCACATGGCACTGTTAAAAAAGCACAACATTGCTTTTTTAACAGTTTTCGTTATTTACCACCAACTTGTAGTTGGTGGTAAATAACAAATCCTTAAATGTGAAAAGCACTCACTTGAGTGCTTCGAATCGTTATGTTAAGAATTCGGTCATTTACCGATTCCTTAAGTTACCGCTTCGTAAATTCCCGAATCCTACAATCATGCCACCTACATTCCAAATGCCCAATACCAGTCGGTAAAGGCTGAATTGTCGGTAATTTCGGCCGTTACCAACCGGTATTGGGCCTTCTACATATGGTCCATAGTCTTGAACAAAATTTACGCTGGTGCCTTTTGAAGATTGGTGGGCAGAAAACAATGACTTGTTGGCATGTGACATTCAGGGACAAGTAGGAGTGCCTGATAGCCATTGGTGCATCAGTTGTGTACCTCATTGAGGCTGGTGGAGTTACGGCAGTAGCAGTCATAAGTCAGTCCTGTATCTCTGCAAGGCCCGTAGGGTGATGGAAGTTCTATGTGAGACATGCGACTCAAAATGGCAGGCGGAGCTGCCATGATGTTAGTCCCAATACAGCTTTGTGCATCTAAAAGGTGATCAGTACCAACACTGCTTGATCCCTAGCTGTACCAAAATAACCCGAGCATTTGAATGGTCAGTAAGTTTATGCAGAGTAAATTGTAGGGAGAGCCTAGCTAAACATAGCCCTCAACCTGCTTTCTATCAGGTGCCATGCCCTTTCGGAGGCCGTACTGTCCTAGCCATTCCTAGAACAGTTCATGCGCCGATTTAACACACTAGCATTTCCAGAAACCAACCAACAGAAAGCTCAATACCAGAAAACCAGACACAGTCAAAGGAGAAACTCTCAAAAAAGTGTATGATTAGAGAGGTTTCAGTTCACAGAGATTACTGTGTCTAATGCACAAACAGCACAGGCTGACGGACTACCTAGTGATACACTCTTAGGCTAATAAAACATGGAATGGAGAAACAAATAGTCCAGTCACTGCGGGTGCAACAGGGGCAATCCATGAAAGCTTTTACAGAACACAGGCTGCCAGAGATGTAGCAATATATGAACTGCACAGAGAAGCTGCCTTTCCAACACTGCAAGTACTATAGACACAGCAAACTCAAGAAATTAATGCTGAACACTATGCAAACAACGTGCAACCCTAGCACAACTTGGAGATTACTAATCCATAGCGTTCAGTTGACATATGAAGCATTTACAAGCTAGGTATTCGGTAAATGTGTGCTGCATAAAAACTCAGTTAACTATACAGATCTACAACACACATTTTTAAAGGAACACAAAACAGATAGGTAAAGTAAAAGCATTTATAAAATTGTATAAATGAAAGTTACTGGATATGGCATTTTAGAAGAAATAGGATTAATCATTCCTTAAAAAATAACATGCTCATGCAGTGACAGCTTCTAACTTGTAGGTTACATGTGGTACCTTCAACTTGGCCTCATTTGAAACCAAAGACGTTTTGTATTCTGGGGCTTGTTTTTGGCATCTCTCACCACAAGAATGGGACTGCAAATCCCAGTGAACAGTGTTGTTTACTAAACACCAGGTCTTGGTAGAGATGACCCTACACAAGACATGCTATGTGCCTTTACCAGTGCATTTACTTGTTAAGTCCCCCCTTTGAGTACAAATATCACAATGCAGACAAGTATAGACAATACTGTTTATCTGCCTCTCCTCGGTGCCCAGTGGGCACAGGGGTCCTCACTTTCCAGCAGCTCGTCCAGGCTGGTAACCTTCCTGCTGCCATCAATGGTGTAGATGCTCCTCACTCCCTTGTTAAGATTGACGTTGTCGGAGAGGGAGCGGGTGAGCTCCATGAGCAGGGCGTTGAAGAACCTGAAGCGGTCGGCGGAGATGGCGTAGACCAGGCCCTTGAAGTAGCGGTCCCTATTGCAGTAGAAGTGCAACTTCTTTGCCTTCTTCCTGGAGCTGAGCGCCTGCAGGGTGCGTGTGCAGTAGAAGCTGTAGTGGACACTGTGCGCCGGGCTCGGCACCAGCTCATTCCGGCTCTGGGCTGAACCCGTGCTCGAGCCTGCCGCTCCGCACCGTGACTGCCGCTGCCGGCGGGCCCACTCCTCGAAATGCTCCAGCTCGATGCTCCGGTGGGCCACCATGGGCTCCTGGAAAGCCTGCTTCATGGTGCTGTGAAATCTGAGGAAACTGATGTACATAGACAGCACTCATTTCCCTTCCTTTCCCACTCCTCTCCCTGTGGGCACCATGGATACTGTAAGTTATTGACCGTATCGCCCTGCCAGTAAGAACCCGTACCCCTATGCATATGTGCAGCCATTCTAGGCACCATGGCCTTTTTACCCATTGGAATCCCCAGCTTCCCTCCTGCGCGTATCTTGCACCCCCCCTCTCTCATGTATAGACCATGAAACCCTTTCCCTTTGCGCGATCCTGATGTGAAAAAGGTAACCCTCCTGCTTGACCCAGGCCTTCCCCATTTCCCTCTCGAAGAAGCATCCTTCGCCTCAGCTGACATAGCCCCCCCCCCCAGTTGTATCTGACTGCCCCTGTTCTCTCATGTACAGGTCATAAGATCTCTCTCTCTCTCTCTCTCTCTCTCTCTCTACGCGACTCTGGCCCTGCACGCACCCTGACCCCCTCCTTCTCCTCATATGAGCAAGTCATAAACCCTCTTCTTCCGCAAAGCCCTGTCCTTGAGAGTCACGGCCGCGCCTGACCAGCACCTCCTTCCCTTCCCTGAATGCCCCTCTATTGACAAGCCCTCCCTCCACGCTCGATTGTCCACGCAGGCATGAATACCATTCCTTTGATGACCCCTTCCCCCGAGTTCGGCTGACCACACATGTCCGAGGCCATCGCCTAAGCCAGGAGATACCATTTACTGCCCTTATTGTATGCCTAGCCACCCCACCCCCTGGGCCATGATCAGGCGCACACATCCTACGAAACACTCAGCTGCATGATTGCCCTCCCCTCTTATCAGCAGGTCAAGGGTCCCCATTGTGAATGTATGTGGAATAGGATCATCACGAGGATTATAGGGATGTCTTCCTTTTGCGACATACTGACCTGATTGTACCATCAAATGTTTTGCAAAGTATAAAAGCAAGAGTCTCAAGCTCACTTGTCAGAGCACCTCCCGAAAGACACTGTGTTTCTTGTCCGAAATGACTGGCTCTCCTCATGAGAAATAAACTCTGTTCTTGATTCCTGCTCCCAGCGCCCGTCTCTTTATTTTGGTAACTATTCAGAATGGGAACTAAGAGGCGGTTTGCGCCAGCAGCCTGGGCATCGATAGAATTATGGGCTCACTTTCCACAATTGGCGCCCAACGCGGGGCCCATCAGTGACATAGGGTTCGGTAAGAGAGATCCAGACGAAGAAGTGAACGTCTAAAATGATCGGAGTATACCTGCCTTGAGAGGGCCCTAGCCCGGCTGCCGATCGACAGAACTTCACCAATTCTGAACGGACCTCTCTTGAGTGACCTATTGTCCTGACTGGAATCCCACAGGAATGCTACATGGAGTAAGAGAACGATCGGGCGCTGGAGGAGGGAGTCGAAGAACTGTCCGTATGGTCCGGTCCGGGTAAGATTAAGTAGGGTGTTTTTACGCCTGATTGGTAGGGTGGTTCTATCCACCTGATTGATTGATTGATTGTATTGAAATCGGTATTTGTATACTGATATTGTATTGGTTGGTATTGGATCATTTAGCTTTGAAGGCTACTTGACATATTGGTTCTCTTTTGAGAACGAGACATTCTCTGTTTGCAAACAGCGGCGAATAGGAACGTCGTCCCTCTTTGCAGATAGAGAAGGGTAGGTAATGTAGACTTTTGTCCCCGTTGTAATCCGTCATGCCTACTTTTCTCCCCACTGAATTGTTTGAAGTCGATTAATAATCGATTGTTGCTCTTTGAGATCTTCCCTGTCCACAAACAGAGACGAATAGGAATATTCTGTTCCCTTTATGGATAGCGAAGGGCAGGTAATGCAGACATTTGTCCCCGTTGTAATCCGTCATGCCTGTTTTTCTCCCCATTGGTTGGTTGGTTGCCTGGACATTGTTGTCTCAGGAATTGTTTCGTTTGAGGTATTTTCTATTTGCAAACAACGTGAAATAGAAACACTCTGTCTAGTCTTTGCAAGTAGAAAAGGGTAGGTTATGCCCCTTTGTGAATTCGTCAGTCCTACCCACTCCCCACTGGTTGGTAATTGTGGGGTAGCTCGCATGGTCCGCCCAGGAGACTACCCTTATGGAGGACATATGCTCTCTACTCATGGGCCATTTAGTAGAAAATAGACCGACTGGTCCGTCCAGGAGGCTACCCTAGTAAGTGGAAGTACATCGCTCGGTCTGTCCAGGATGATACCCTAATGAAGGAATATATGTTCCCGTTTTGATCGATAATCTCGTTCCACCCCGGACCATTTATTGGAGGGGACTCGTCTGGTCCGTCCAGATGTACCCCCCTAGTGAAAAGGACGCAAAAAAAAAAATATGAAGTGATCACCGTTCCCTACTAACAGAAAGCTTTAGCTCGAAACACGCTAAGGAAGAAAAAGAAAAATAAAAAGAAATCAGGCTAAGTCAGTAACCCCCTGATGAGCTTTTGACTTCACCAAAAATAAGAAACATTAGAAATAGTTCGTAATAAGAAATGTAAAATGGCGAAAAGATTTGATAACAGAACATAGCCACGTGGTAGCTAGGCTTCACTGCCTGTTCCTGCTCCCAACATGTCTGCCTCATTGCCCGCCCCGCCCAAATAACGGTCACATGAAATAGAAACAACTCAATAGGTACCTACCCCCATTCCGGAAGCTCCCGAAGTGCAACAGGTCCGCGGTTACGCCCATCCGGAAGGCGAGGCCTGGAGGCACGAGGGACTCGCCTGGCCACGGTCAGGAGGAGATGATGTTGGGCAGGCGGTCCAAAGGATGACAAGGACCTCTCCATCTTCTCTCTTCTGCCGCCCTGCAGGCCGCGGGGAGAGAGGGGGCTGTCTTGCCTCGGCCACCGACCACCCCTCTCTCTCACCCGATCCGGCTTTTTGTCGAAGGCCGAAGCCAAGGCGAGGACGGCGGCAAATCAAGTAGTCCCGCCACATGCCAAATTCGCCGCCTGCCGCCGCCTGCATAGGTACAGGCAGTCCCGCCACATTCCAAGCTCCCTGGAGAGTTGAAGGTAGTCCCGCCACATGTCAACAAGGGAGGGGGGGGCTGTCTTGCCTCAGCCGCCGAGCACCCCCCCCCCCATCATCAATGGCTGGCACGGCCAATGTCGAAAACGATGGAGCCGAAGAACGGCGCGGGGTCGCTGGAAGGGGGAGGCGGCGCGAACGACCCTCCCCCACCTCCCTCCAGGTGGAGGCTTCCAGCGACACCCCAACACTCTTTGCTTAAAGAGGGTCAACATCAAAAAGCGGTCTTCTGCCCAGGACGGGCACTCGCTCCATATCGCCTCTCCTCGACCTTGAAGATTCTATAAGAGCCGGGGGGCCCCCGACCCTCTGCATGGGTGCCCCCGCCCCCTTCGCTGGGAACCACGACATCGGTGCTACTCCTGCCGGCACCAGACTCGGATCGGAAATGGCTAAAATGCCGCCACGGCACAGGCTTGTTCAGTTCCGGAGGAACACCAGAATGACCCGGTAGGAAAATTGTTGCCGCCCTTCCCATTCTTTGACTCGTGGTCCATATTTGTTAGACTGTTAACCACATTGCACGAGACTTTCTGAACTGCCAATGGAAAGTTCTGGGCCAACCATGCGAGACTAGAGATACTCTGACTGTGCTGGAACTTGCCTGACCCCACCCAAAATGGCGCCGACACAAAATGAGACGTTTTTAAAGAACTTTGTTGCACCCTGATTGCGCAAGCTTTTTACCCCGAGATATATATAACGTTTTGGATAATGAAAGTAGATATGAAGGATATTGAGTATGTGCTTGGACAATGAATTGACTTAAGGGTGGGTACCGATTATGAGTTGAAAAATGAATTGGTGTAATTTAAGGTAATGAATGAACATTGGATAATGTATTTATGAATTTGTTAGAGATGAATTACTGACATGCATCATGCTTGCTCTGTAGGGGAGTTTAATACGATTTTATTGCACTGCCGCACTTTATGCAATGAACTGCCACCAGCTTTGTTCTCCTTATGTACAGTTCCAATCTGCTCCGTGGCTAGTCCACCGGGTTGTAGGCCTGTATTTATGTGTCCACACTTTTTATTAAAAGTATTTTGAAAACGAAAGCATAGTTGTAGCGGTTGCAATTAATGAGTTTTAAATGTATTACTACTGTGAACAACGAGAAAGTATGATGAAGGTTAAAGGTTAAAAAAGGACCCGATATTCAGCAGCCACACTATGTGTCACAGGCAGCCGGAAAAGTGCTTTAGAAGACCTAAAAACGACACCACAGAAATGCCACCTGATCGCCACCCTTGTACCCGATCGAAAGGGGTTACGACCAAGTAACTCATGTAGATACACAGATCATCAATGATTATCTGCCTGACCTTCCTGGTCCATTAGGGCTTAAACGCCGTGATGGTAGGGAAATGCACTACGTGGAAATAGGTCGAGTATGTGGTAGGTAAAAGCATTTCCGGATTACTGCATGCTGATGAGGTTTGAATATTGCCTCCCCCCTACCCCTTCTTTCTCCTCCCTTCTGCAGGTCACGTCGGGACACTGGCTGATGTATAGATGGACGACGACCGAACCACCGATGAGAGGGGGAAGAAAGGAATACGAGCATGGTCCTTATGACAAATAAAAAGTTTTTTAAAGACGTAGACTTAAACATGACTGTTCCTCCTTAGAACATAGCAACTGGGAGGATGGATTGACATAGAAACTGGACGGGTACTGAATGACGGGAAAAAGAAAAAAAAATTTGACTAGAAACGACGTGTTAAATAATATAACTGGACGTTTTTACTAGGTAGGGAGAGGACAAAGAAAAATATACGGGTAAGGGTTGCCACGGCACCACCCGCCTAGGGAGTTAGAAATGTTGCCGATGTTCAAAATGCACTGCCCCCTTTTCTCACACTCTTACAGATTTAGCCAAGCTGTCCGACTGTTTTCCCGATCAATATTTGCCGTTGCCTCAGCCTGGAGAACTTCCCACCACAGGAGGGAACAGAAAAATGGTTTAAGATCCAACCCTGGGTAACTAGCGCAACCAGGTTAATTTCTGATCGACCAACCGAGGTGTGAGTATTGGTGATTGGGAACGCTCGCAGGCATGACAAGCGAGAAGGGAAAGGGGGGAAGGGCAGAAAGAGCTAAGCACGTAGATAAATAGGATAGTAACGATATGTAGAAAATATAAAAACAGATCTTGTAGACTAACAATTGTTTCCTGTCTTGTCATGAATGTCTTGTACATGCGTAATATATGTGCCGTCTTCCCTGTCTGAGTTTGTGTGTGTGTAACGTACGAATTTATGTCTCCCCTCTGTCTGTATCTGCGGGTCGCCTGACCTTTGCCGTTCTGTGTTGTGAGCGCACTAAATGACCTATTTTCGTACACGTCTCTCTCTCTCTTCACTCCTTTTTATCTCTCTTTCTTTCTCTCTCTCTCTCTCTCTCCCTCTCCTTACATGTCATACGTGTACCGAATGGCTCGTTTAGATTGCGGACGACTCTCACTCTCTATGAGAGTCTCCCTATTTTCCCTCCCCCTCTTTGGTAAAATTGTGCCCCACCGGCACCAGTCTGATTTGATACATATTTGAACGCGAAGGTGTTCAGCGAAATTGACCGAAACTAAAATGACTGTATTTTCGCCATGTTACTGCCTCTCCTTTCTGCAAAATGAATGAACTTGAATTGGCTGAGAAGGAAAGGACAGGTAAGACGACTAAAGTCCCCCAAATCAGGCCATTTGTAGGGGAACTGTATGTCAATGGCATCCTATGTCTGTTCTTCAGAGACGAACGCCAACGTCTAGATTGACACCCAATACCCAGATTGTCCCACCCCTTTGCACCCAAGCGCAAGCGCCCGAAGCATCCCCGCCCCATTTTTTGATAGAACCACTTCTGCTGTCCCGGGTATAAACGTAATGAACATGGGTAGCTGTTGACCCTTGAGGAAATCTTGTTCTGCCCGACTCTCGACGATAGCACCCCCACCCTGTCTGAAAAAATGATTGTTCCTGAAGGGAAATGCTCTGTAACATTGAATATGATGTAACGCACAGTTGATGGAAATGTCATTTATCCTCATGTGAGTTATAAATAGGACAAGGAATAAACCTGCCATAGACTCAGTAGGAACGCTGACACATGCACTGCTTGGTAATAGACCTCTGACTGTGACCGATGAGCATAAAATCTCAAATGCTGAGAATTGAGGGAGGAATTCATATGCGTAGATGTCTTCTTCTGCCATTTCTCTAAAACGTTGTCTTGTACCTATTCAAAGATTCACGATCACCGGAGGAGATGGGTCAGATGTGACGTTCAGCCTGACTGCAGACCTTGGGACACGTATGTCATCGACCAGAGGTGGAGCTGCAGAGCAACAAGGCACGGGACGAGACCGCAATTTCAACGTGGAAAATGAAAAATGGCGGGCCGCCTCGAAGCCCTCCGACTGCTAACCCACGTGTGCCTGGAGTCTCCGTCTGCCTTCTTAGGGCCCGATTGATGGGCCTGCCTGCTTGTTATCCTTTGCTCCCTTGGTCCCTTTTTGTGTGTCCCAGGAACTCTGACCCAACTCCGCTCACTCTTTCTCCTATCGACTATTTGAACCACATCCACCCACCTTCCCACGTGACTTTCTGCCAAAGGAAAGAGCTGCAATTATATGGGAAGAGGGTGTTGCCACAGAACTATAGGTGCCGAGCATAAGGCGCCGCCAAACGGACTGTTTAGGGAACAGGACTGTGGTCTAACAGCAGAGGACTGACCGCACCCTGCAACGCGTAAGGATCGAACCGAGCTGGACCTATAGCTCCACCGCCGGTGCTCAACAGTGCCAACGAAAGTACCCGGATTAGAGCCTACCAGTGATGGCTCGCTGATAAAAGACACTGTGACGAAGAGATCTTGTGTATTGAACTGAATTCCGCTCTCAACTATCTGGTCAAAACTGTTCATTGGTCACATTTTTTAAGTCAGAAAGATTTATGCTATGTAGTGCGTTTAATTGCCCGGAAACACAACGAAAAAGTAATTTCCTATGTACTGCGTTCTTCCCATCACCTTGACTGTCTATGATTGTACGCCACATGTTAGTATCGACAAAGTGCTAATTCATTAACGATGCTTGTCTACCTGTAATGCCATCAGCTGCAAAAATGATTGCTGCTATGTAAAAAGGGGCGACTGTGAAATCTGACGAAACTGATGTACATAGACAGCACTCATTTCCCTTCCTTTCCCACTCCTCTCCCTGTGGGCACCATGGATACTGTAAGTTATTGACCGTATCGCCCTGCCAGTAAGAACCCGTACCCCTATGCATATGTGCAGCCATTCTAGGCACCATGGCCTTTTTACCCATTGGAATCCCCAGCTTCCCTCCTGCGCGTATCTTGCACCCCCCCTCTCTCATGTATAGACCATGAAACCCTTTCCCTTTGCGCGATCCTGATGTGAAAAAGGTAACCCTCCTGCTTGACCCAGGCCTTCCCCATTTCCCTCTCGAAGAAGCATCCTTCGCCTCAGCTGACATAGCCCCCCCCCCCAGTTGTATCTGACTGCCCCTGTTCTCTCATGTACAGGTCATAAGATCTCTCTCTCTCTCTCTCTCTCTCTCTCTACGCGACTCTGGCCCTGCACGCACCCTGACCCCCTCCTTCTCCTCATATGAGCAAGTCATAAACCCTCTTCTTCCGCAAAGCCCTGTCCTTGAGAGTCACGGCCGCGCCTGACCAGCACCTCCTTCCCTTCCCTGAATGCCCCTCTATTGACAAGCCCTCCCTCCACGCTCGATTGTCCACGCAGGCATGAATACCATTCCTTTGATGACCCCTTCCCCCGAGTTCGGCTGACCACACATGTCCGAGGCCATCGCCTAAGCCAGGAGATACCATTTACTGCCCTTATTGTATGCCTAGCCACCCCACCCCCTGGGCCATGATCAGGCGCACACATCCTACGAAACACTCAGCTGCATGATTGCCCTCCCCTCTTATCAGCAGGTCAAGGGTCCCCATTGTGAATGTATGTGGAATAGGATCATCACGAGGATTATAGGGATGTCTTCCTTTTGCGACATACTGACCTGATTGTACCATCAAATGTTTTGCAAAGTATAAAAGCAAGAGTCTCAAGCTCACTTGTCAGAGCACCTCCCGAAAGACACTGTGTTTCGTGTCCGAAATGACTGGCTCTCCTCATGAGAAATAAACTCTGTTCTTGATTCCTGCTCCCAGCGCCCGTCTCTTTATTTTGGTAACTATTCAGAATGGGAACTAAGAGGCGGTTTGCGCCAGCAGCCTGGGCATCGATAGAATTATGGGCTCACTTTCCACAGTGCACAGGTGTCAGACTCAAAAGACAGTCTATTCCCCTGAACCACCGGTTGCAAAGACTTAGGCGAACGACTCCGCAGCCCATAGTTGCCAATTCCTCCAGAGAATGAAAAGCAAAAACAGAAATTGCACGGCCTTCCCTTCCACTGGCACAAATTAAGCAGTGGCTAAATTGGTTCTCAGCTGGGCGTCAGCTGTGTATCTTTCGCCAATCAAGACAAATGCGTGTGCCGCGTGCTGAAAGAGGAGGAGGCAGCAGGGGGAGGGGAGAGAGGAGTGGGCCTGCGCCTGTTTCCCTTGCGGGAGCGAGCAGGAACCATCTGTTAATTACAAACAGATGGTTTCAAAGCTCGCTCCCGCCAAGGAATTGCCAAACGTACACGCGTTGCCATTGAAAGCTATGCAAGGAGGGCACGTTTTTAGGCCAAAAACTGAATCGATTACTGAAGGTCTCCTCCTAAGTAGCGCATGCGCGCTGCGTAGGCGAAACCTAAATAGGGCATTCTAAAAAACTAACTTAAAAATAACTTGGTAAGTAATTCAAAACGAAAAAATAAATTACAGATAACAAACTAAAAATACAATAAAATACAGACCTAAATATAAAGATATAAACCATTTTTAAAAGCATACTTACCTATATATGTGAAAATATAAATGGGTATATGGTGTATGTTGTATATATATATATACATGTGTGTGTGTGTGTGTGTGTACATCTCTTTTGGACTACTGTTATATTTTGCATCATGTTACTTCAATGGGACTTTTACTGCATTACACACAACTACTGATGATTAGTATCATTTATTTCTAAGCTCATATAGTACAAATGCTTCGTAATGCAACGACTTATTATTGAGCTGTGCATCCTCCATTGCAAAGGATCCTGACTGTAGAGCAAGTCTGCTACAGTTTGATGGTAGGTGTGGCTGCTTATACAGCGTCGCAGTGAGTACAGACTGATTCTCGTACTTCAATCACTTCGCTCCAGGCTTTCCCTACTCTCGAAATGGTCGGAATGGAAATTTGCACCAGCCAAGAGCTCTAGTAGACCCCTTTCAATCGGGCGAAGGGAGGCAGAACACGCCACGGAGAACAATGTTTGCACATGTGTTTCACAGTTTACTTTGACCATTGTAAACAAACAAGCACTTTCTTATTTTTTGGCCAGAAGAATCCTGTTGTGCGGTTCTGCCCACCACTAAAAGACGACATTTAACCTTTCAGCCTTGTTGTTCTCCTTGTGCACACATGAAAGCACGGGAAGTGACTTGGACAAGCTATTGGCAGGTTCATTGCCAGTTGCAATTCAAACACAGCTGTGCTGTTTGTTCGGAACAGTTTCGCGCATGCTCACAGCACAGCAGGTTTTTCGAGCGTGCCACTTTTCAGATTATAATACATCTAACAAGAGAATGACAGATCTGTGATAAATGATTCTGCTTTCAGTCATGCGGTTTTGAAGAGAAATATCGAAGTGCATATTTTAACTTAACACAGTGAAAAAAACAGGCGTACATTTTTCATAGCACTCCTAAAGTTTACTGAAGTGCAAAATCATATGTAGCATTTCATTTTTGAAAGGCATCTCTTACTTGGCCCTCAAATCATGAACACAGCCACGAAATATATTTCCCTGAATCTGGGTTAGAGGTGTGTGAAATTGAAGTTTTCTGAGTGTCTAGACTTCTGAAACATCAGTGGACATTAGGATCATACTGTCAGGTATATATGGCACTACCAAGTTGCCTCTCACAGAAAATCTTACTGTTCTTGAACAGAACTAATAAGGCATTTAATCAGATCTTAGAAGTGGCAAAAAAGAAGACTATATGGACAATTTTAGCACAATGAAAACATTTAGTAGTCAGAGGCCGTGCTCAGTTTCATTTTGTAAATGTGCTGGGTTGTTGTAAAAGAAAGGCAAAGTGTTCGCTCTGTTCTTTCGTGTGAAAATTTTGAAGCAGGCCAAAAAGAAGCAAAGTCCAACTTGCTTACAGCAAACTCGTATTAGTTAGACCTTTGACTTTTGTGCCGACCTGTTTGTTGTAAACCAATGTTGAAACCACATCGACTGACTGGAAAGGGAAAGCACACATTCTGAGGCATGTATCATTTATATTTGAGAAATGGGTACAACTTCTTTAAGGCACAAAGGGGAGCGTTCAATAAACTATGCCCACTCCAGAGTTTTGCCATTAATGTTGTCCATATACCATGCGTGATCTGTGTATTAAAAATGACCTCAGTATGTCAGGGCCGGCGTTCGATTATGGCCCCCTTCCCTTTAGGCCCCTATCACAAGCCCCAGTTGTCCTCGCTTAAGCCAAGATTTGCCTCCAATAGGATGGCAACAGGAGTTTGTTATGAGTGACCCCCATCCTCAAGTTTACTAGTAATTCTTCGCAGGTGCTCCTTATGCCAAGAACTACATCTAGTAAGCCACCATCAGTATTTTATCATAGGAGTCCATTATGCCAATAATTATTTCCAATGTGCTAGTACCATTATTTTGCCATGGGTGCGTCTATATGACCAGAATTGCCTTCAGCATGGAAAGCCACTGGACGAATTGCAAGCATAACACCAAAGTCTCATGCTTACTTACATTTGCTCATTCTCACTCACATTCCCTTTCACTCATACATTCTCACTCACTTCCACTCATTCATTGTCATCCAGTCTCTTGCACTAACTCTTATTCTCACTCAGTCACTCTCAATCATTCTTACTGCCTCACTCACACTCACATGTATTCAGTCTTACTCTTAGTCCTTCACTCACCCAGTCTCATTTATTCACTTTTTCTCACTCAGTTTGACTCCTTCATTCTTACTCAGTTATACTCACTGTCACTCGGCTCATTCTCATTCGAACTCATTCACATTCTAGATAACAGCATGCTATCATGGACTGGAGTTTCCGAAGTGTCATTTATTGTACATTCTTATTCCACTGTAATTCACAGCCACCTGTTGGTAACACCTCCAGAGTGTGCCATGGGTAAATCTGTCCCTGTTACTTCCACATACATCTCCTAATCCTGACTAGCATAGCTTGTTATCTAGTTGAAATCAAAAAGGTGTTGCCACCTTATACTATATCTATGTGGTGTAATGTGAATCAATGGAGGGGCACTGTAGAAAAGGACCATTTTTGTGTGGTGTAGCTCCAGATTTTTGCCCTATCTGTTTTTGCTGGCTGTCGAACTCTGGCATTTTACCCCTGCTAGCTAGTAGTAAAGTTAGGTGCCCTCCCTGTTGACATTGTAGAATTGGCCTAACCACAATTGACATATTCAACTTACCTATAAGTCATTAGTATATGGGTGTACCAGGGGCATGTAAGTTAAAGTCCAGTAGTCGATTACAAGCATTGTAAGCATTGATTCAGGCCTATCATTGCACCCTCAGTGGAGAGGTTTAAAAAATGCAATTCGTCCTGACAAAATAAACCCTTTTGACAGGTCTAAACCTTCCTTTTAAATATAATTAAGTCATCTCTAAGAATAAAGTATCGCTCATAAGACAGGGTCATGGTATGTAGAAAGTGAATTTTCAAAATGCCCTTACAGTGACTAGTACCTAAAACCTATTTTCACTGTAGCAAGGCTGGCTATACCATAGAGAAGGACTGGGAATGCACTAGAAAATTTATATCTTGCTACATTTGACCAAGAAATGCCTAGAAACAACATTCATGGACTCTTTGTAATATTTATTAAGTTTAATGCAGTGGGGAAGTTGAACACTTAATAAATATTATGAGAAAATATATTTAGAAAGTTATCTTTGTCAATGCCTAAATCCTCTAGAGGCTAATTTGCATTAGAGACCCTCCCAGGATATAGCGGCATGGATTAGCAAATTTAGCGGCACACAAATGGAAATTTAGCGGCAAAAATATGGAAATTTAGCGGCAATTTAGCGGCATTTTATTTGGCGGTTTTTACTACAACAAACACAGATATCTTTGTGTGTTGGTCCCTGGTGTGTCTGTGGTCTGTGTGTGTTGTTCCCTGGTGTGTTTTGGTCTGTGTGTGTTGTTCCCAGTGTGTTGGTCTGTAGTGCGTTGATGTTTTTCTCTTGTCCTGGAACTATCTGAAGCTGCTGCTGTCTGCGGACACTGAAGTCCCCGCTAGGGCCCTCAGGGGCAGGGCCCGTCCACGAGCCAGGAGAGTGAAGGAAGCCCCCAGAAGGGCTGGGGCAGAGTCAGGCTTCCGGCAGGGACGGAGCCCCTGGTCTGCAGGTGCATTGAAATGTTCCTGTAATTACAGACATGGCTTTCTTTGAAAGAGCCATCATTGACAGCACCCCCTCCTCCCCCCGCACAGGTCGGATGCTCTCCTTGGAGCCTCCAAGTTACAACGCGCCTTTCTCTCCCCTCGATTGTGGGATCAGCAAAGAACACCCCTGGATGGTCCCACAGAGCGACCCCTCTCCAGGCTTACCACGGAATGGAGGCTGCCACTAATGATAGTAGTGATGATAACCTAGGAGCAGAGTTTCCTCCTCGGATGGAGACATGGTGTGGAGGCCGTAATTTCATCTAAATGAGTGTTTCGGCAATCTTTAGCAGATAAAGGCATGGATGCAGGTGCCTCAGGTCATTGGATATCCTGGTGTTTGTCAGGAGATATGATCCACTATGAAAGAAAATGGCCAGATCCGGCTGTGGTTATATCTTTTATTAATTTTCTCATGATGTCGATCGGCGCACGTGCCTCCTTTTAGAGATTGTGTTAAATCAGTGGTGTCCAACGTTGTCCAGGAGTTCCGGATCCATTTAATATTTTCAGGATATCTACATAAGCTATATTTGCATGCACTGAATACGACTGGAAATGAATTGCCAGTTCAGTGTTTCTCGACTCCGGCTCTCCTGGTGGACCTATGCAGAGAGCGGTAGAGTAAATCAGCAGCATAAGTTGTTTAAGGAAATTACTCTCTCTCCCATTTATGCAACATAAACAGAACATTTCACTACAAAATGTAAGACACACATATCACCCCTCTGCAGACCGTCCCCACCCCCTTGAAAGGGATCTGGATGCCTATATTTTGCGGGCACTTTTGTAAAAATCCCACCTTTTTTACAAAAAGTGCCGATTTTGCGGGTACTTTTGTAAAAATCGCGGCTTTTTTACAAAAGTGCCGATTTCACGGCAAACTGCCAAATCGCAAAATCGCAAAATCCTGGAGGGTCTGATTAGACTGTTGCCATAGCAGACACTAAGCCCTGGGTATTGGGAGGTGTTTTTTGTTCCTCTGGCAGGATGACCATTTGGGCAATGCAATAGCTGCCAATGTTTGAGATTGCTATGTTTGACATTTTCCTAATGTCACTGTAATTATGAGTGACATTTCAACGACTATGAGTGACACTTTCTTGCAAGCAAAATCAAGCAATTTAGACAAGGGAAAGATATAACTATAAGAAATTACACCCATTTGAGCAAAGAGGAAATCTAAGAAGATTTTAAAACTGCTGTGAAGCACCAGAAATCGAAGGGCACTAACCTGAGACGGATTGGGTGAGTGCAAAATAGGCAGCCAAGTTTTTTGCTTATGTGTGGCATGTCCATGGTATTAGTGGACTTATGAATGACATTTAACTACTAAATGTGTGACACTTAGACTAACACTTTCTCACGAGTAAATCCACGTAATGAGGTGCATGGAAAGAGAAATAGCAGAAGTTTTACATGAGAAGTTCTAATAATATCCTGTAACTGGAGCAAACCCCATGACATGACAGGCTACACTTGCTTTATAATGCACTTTAAATGTCTGCAATTTTTGTGGCAGGCCAGCTTATACTGTGTGTAATGCAATTTTAAAACAATTTGCATATTCATGTGCTTACAGTCGCAGACTGGCTCCTCGTAGCACTATAATACAGAAGTAACTAACCACTACTGAGCCAAGAAGGACAAACTTTTGTTCTTCTGTGGTTACAGCTGCACTGAGCTGGAAATTTACAGACATCATTTATCGCACTTACAATATGAAAACAATTCGTCCTGTGCGTGAACAAATAAACTTCTGGACTCAGTCTGAAATGAATGGTGTTACCTAAAAGCCATTTCTGCCTTGTATTGATAAGCAACTGCTGCAGAGATCAACTGAACTGGACAGTACAGTACAGAGCCTGTAGACTCACCTGACGGCTGCTGGTCAACAAGTGCTCCAGTATGTACCAGCCTGAGGACTTCACCACTTCGACTTGGTTTCGTCTTGGGACTGAACTCTTCAGTTGGCTGGGCAGTGGCCAAGGGGTCATGGGTCGCAACAGCAGGCCTCAGTTGAAGAGTATGCCTGAGCAGGCGTTGCCAGAGCCAATCAGCATCTGTCTTCACTCAGAAGTGCTGCTGTATTCTGGCTGGTAGTGGCACTTCTATTATTGTGTGCTGTTGGCCCGGCTGCCATCCGTGCCAGCCAGAGTCCACAGCACCTACCCCCCTATCTAAAATAAAACTGCAACACTGAAATTAGTTTCTGCAGGCAAGGAGAGGCAAAGCTGATTTAAAGGGCTCTCTCTGGCGCCGTTCTGTGTCCTCCTCAGCAGCAGCAATAATTCCTCCGATGGACCACCTCCTGTGAGCCCGGTTGGTGTACATTACAACAACGGTCGCAGGTGACTTGCAAAATATGTATGGCGCCACTTTGGGGGGCGGGCACCGTCACGGCATAATACTCACAGCCTTCACACCAATGACGTGCAGCTGTTCCAAGAAAAACAGAAGACGCCAGATACACGTGAGGTTGGACCGGAGGTATTGCCATTTGTTTTAACTGCGAGGGCGACGTCGCAGTTGTAAGCCTAAGGGTCAGCCGGTATGGCAGCTACCAATAATGACATGATACACCGTGCACACCCGCCTATTAAAATGAGCCTAACAAACCCAGACTCACACTGTATCCATAATAGCCAGCAATTGGGTCCTCCTTACGTCACTATGCTGCGTGGCGTGTGTGTTAGTAACATTGTAGCAGTAGATACCCCTGCTCTCAAACCAGCCCAGAGCAGTGGGCATCATACTGCTACTGAAGCTTTCAGTGTTGGTCACATTGCATTATAGCACCACTCAGCTTTGAGTAGCTGAGAGGCGCTATAATGCGTGAGTTTGCATTTTAGTGCGGTAATGCGGACAACTACACTGAAATGCGTCATACTAACGCCTGATGGGTGATACCTGGCAGGGCTGCATTGCCAAGGAACTATATCTACTTCAAAGGGGCATTCCTTGTTACAGGCAGCTGTAAGATGACACTTGGACAGGTCACTTCTTTGTTTCTCCAGTCAGGCAGGCATCAATGGGAGATCCTCCTAGATCTGGTTTGAAGGGATCACAGAGGAGTTGGTTCCCAGGCCTCACCAGAGGCTTGGGCATAAAGGCTCTCCACAAGGGAAGAAGAGTTTCACTATCTTGGATGCAGGCAGTGAGCAGTACTGTGGGATTGTTTGTAGTAGGATACTCAGACAATTCTGCAAAAGTGGGAAGGTGAACCCCTGGGAACCTTTAGCCCATTGGTTAGGGAGCAGCCAAGAGTCAACCACACCCACAAGCTGGTACAGCCATAAAAGTGTCATTCCTACTACCCTCCTCAAAAACTTACTGGACCTCAGGAAGATCAATATAGAATTGTACCTGCTGTCTGAGACCTCAGAGGTGCCCTGTGGGACTGGACCTGCTCTTTCTGGTACCCAGGACAAAGAAGTAGACTCCATGGGTCATAAGATTGACCTACTATTTAGGCTACAGGGGGCAACAAGCTACAAGAGGTCTTTACTGATGAGTCCCAGCTGACCAGTTACAACTGGACCTAACCTGGACCATGCTGATGGCATCTGCTGAAGTGAGTGCTGACTTTAAAGTACTGGTCTTAGGTCTTGGTACTCTTAGCTGGGTCTCGCTGGAATACTTCTACTATCTCTGAAAACCTGGGAGTTAGAACTGTTTAGACACAGACCTCCATAGGACTAGGACAAACCTGTCAAGCCGATCCAAGCAACAAGTGTTGCAGCTGTGCTCAAAGCTTATTCATGACAGCAAATTCTCTGCAGCGGGCCCTAAAGGAGATGGCATCCAACTTTGTGGAGTCCTCTTTGACTACAGCCTTCAGCCTTACCCCGCTTCGAAAAAAGTGACCGAGTGCAAACAAAGAAATCTTTACCAAGTGATGGAGTCAAAAGTATCTGACCAGAGAGGAATCTTTCTTGGGCGCAAAATCCGAATTTCTCCTACTTCTAGCTTTCCCACTAAAAATTGATGGCTTCACTGAGACTTTGTCATATGGCGATACAACACTCTTGAAGCTCTCCTCAGCTACAACCTACTGCCTTGCCCCACTGAAGACTTTGGCCTTCCATTTTTTTAAACTAAGTGCCAGGGTAAACCCTTTGACTGGGAAGAAGTGGGTAGCTGTATCTGATCCACAATCCATCGCGATTGACCAGTTGGCTGCAGTTGGCATTTAACGCTTTTTGGCACAATTTTATTTCAAACTTTAAATATTAATATTTTGTCGTTTAGTGTCATTTTATTTACTAAAATATACTTTCTTTTTCTGAATTGGCTTGCGATTTTTCCTGTGTTGTGTTCTGACTTTATTTCTGTTTGGTACTACACAAATACTTTACGTATTGCTTCTGCGGTATGCCTGACTGCTCTGTGCCACAGCAGCCAGACTGTTGAGCTCAGGTTAATTTAGTGACATTAGTGATTCACCCTGACAAGGACGGTGTTTCTTGCTTAATGTGGGTAGTCACTCCTCATAAGAAAGAGCCCAATTTGTTATAGGCATGCTTAATAGGGAATACTTTAAACATTATATAGGTATTTATGAGTAGTCACATGGCACTTTTCTTTATTAATATAAAAGTGACACCCCACAAACTAAAATATAATATTGTAACAACCTTTCATGTCCGTCACAAGTTGGGTTCGCATATTTTAGCACCCATGCTCATGTCATCTAGGCAATACTTTACTACGTGCATGCTTTTAAGATTTAAAATGTAATTGTCCCAGCGGAAACCTATTTACAAAAAAACCTTCATTATTAATGAAATAGAGAGTTACTCATAATTAAGGCTCCCTATTTCCGTTTCGACTGATTTTTACAGATACATAAAGACAGAAAACCATTTATTTTCCTGTATGTATTTATTTTTAAATGTGAAAAAAAAACGGAAATTGGGTTGTTTTTGAGTGATTTTATAATCCGTCAATCATGACTGCCAGGTGAGTAACTGTACAGATTGACAGGCAAGAGGATTATAAAAATATAGGGATTTTAGTAAAGAGCCTTAAACAGCAGTTCATTTGCACTACTTTGATACTAAAATGTACTTTTTGTCTTGCAAGTGCATATTTTACCATCTGAGTGTGTATGTATTATTGAAACCTGTCAGGCGTTCAGGCATGAGTGCACATTAACCCGTTAAATATATGCAGAAATATACACATTTCAGCTTCATTTTTTCACAAAACCTAAAATAGATATGAATACATGCAGGTAAAATTTTCAAAAAAGAAATATGGATAAATACAGATGGAAATGACAAAAATAATAATACCATAACACCGAGAGCCCTAATCATAATTTTTTAAACAGGTGTTTGTGTAAAAATACCATTATGGTTTCCAACAACATCAGCTTTCTATGCAAAATCTTGTGATTTTACCTTAGTGTGTACGCATGCATTTACAGATCAGCATAACATTACCTTACAGGCTTACAGAAAGATGTTCATAGAAAAAAATACTGAAGCTGTTTAAAAACAAATCAGTGTGTATAAGTCTGATATTTACCAAAGTCATGTGTAAATCCAGATAAAACATGGTAATTACTCAATATATGCAATATCCAGGGAAGGAGACTGTGTACTAATCCTTGTTGAATAAATGCTATATCGTACACAAAGGAATAATTGTGTATGATTGAGTCCTGGCACTGAGTAAAAAATATGCTATTGTCTTGCATCAGGTGACAGGATGAATTTGTAAGACAAAGGTTTCTGAAAGTCGCAAGTTATAATTACTTACACGGTGTAGCCAAATATATTGTTATAGGCCCATAACTTAAACTCATATGTCAGTCAGATTGACTAACAGTTTCATTAGGAAACATTGGAGAGAGCTCCTATGGTGAGTGGTAAAGTGGTAAAGAAACTCCTTCCCCCACTGGAACAGAAAGATCTTACATTATTGGTATGAAGGCCCAGCTGAACAGTGGAAGCCTAGTACAATAACTGCTAATGTACCATGTAGCGGTCGCCCGGTGAAATCCAAAGCACAATTATGCTCATGGGCTGAAACAATATTGTAGACAAAAATGTCCAAAATGTGATTATCCAAATTGCTGTGATATATTCAGACAGATACTGGCTTGAGTTAGTTTATTGAATCATTTTTTAGGATGAAAATATATAGCATTAGTTATTAATATGGATGTGTCACTTTTGTTGTTTGAGAGGTAGGGACTGGAATATGATATATATTGTTGATTCTTTAAAAGAATACGTTTTATCATCCATATTTGAAAATAGTTTGTGCCAATGTGGAATTTCTATTTTATAATTAAGGAGATTGTATGTTCTAATTTTGTTCTATTTTTATTGGTTACCAATATGAGTTAAACCAGAAATCACTTATAAAATTGAGTAGAATTATTTGTAAGTACTACAAATCATTTTCTTACAGTAATTATTTACATAAATACCTTGAAGAAGTGAAGTGATGGATCATTACATTTGCAAGCACTTTCTTTGTATTACCTTGGTTTGATGTCCGGCGTCTTGGTAATTAAATTTCATTGCAATAAAATGCATCATCTACTCCTAAGGGAGAGGTGTGGCACAGCAGCCATAGCCGATGACTCAGGATCGCGTGCTCATGGTTTGATCCTCGACGCCAGCTCAGCTCAGCATCATTTGACTCTGGCAATAGCTCACTTAATCTCCCTGATGGCCCCCAAGTGCCTAGATTCCCTTAGGGATGATACGTTTGCGCTTTACAAATGTGGAATTTTTAGTATTTAATTATTATTACTTATTATTGCAGTATTTGATTTATAAACTCAACTTAAAGATGGCTATTAAATTGTTCAAGTCCAAAAAACACGTTAGGACACAACTTTAGATTCCTGAGGGAATGCATCTAATTATAACTTTAATTTGGTTAATTAATTTCTTAATACATGCCTGGACTACAGGTCAATGCTTTTTGACCCCATGAATAGAGAAAATGTGTATTTGGTAGGATAGACAGTTGGAACTATGGATTATAAATGAAGATATATTGGTAGAAACAAAAGAGTGATGGATGAAATGTTTGAATTAATCTCAGCTACTGGTATTTGCTTTAGGCTACATTCCATTCCATCTTTTTGGACCAAGGTTCTAATTTAGACAGGGGTCAACTTTATGCAAATCATCCTTTATCCTGCTTCAATAAGAACAGTCCATCCCAATCTGCCAGGCCACGCCCTTTCTAAATGAGAAAGCAAGGAACCCCAACTGGCTTCGGCCTTGGTGGGCCTCATCAGTGAATTGAAGTTGAGGCCTACAGCATAGCAGCCTTTGGACTACATTTGTGCATCTGTTGCTCTTTGAGCATATCAGTGAGTCACTCAAACAAGTCACACATCATTTTTTGGGCCAACTCTCTTACCAATGGTTCTCCAATGGACCTTTTATTTTCTGTCTGAGAGGTGATGGGAGTTACATTTACATCAATCAATTTTCATTAACAATATAACCCATTTTACTACACATTAAGGACCAGCAATTGGTAAATATAATTAAGAAGGTTTATTACAAACTAAGAATCAAGTTAAGATACATGACTCTAAACACCATGATATGGAGGTACAGAATAACAACAGGAAGCCCAACCTCCTGAAGAAATTGAGGCGGACCAGTATTAGGCAATCAAGAAGTTCAGTCACAGCAATACAAAAGATTCATAAAAGAATTTGATGCTCAGAAAAGAGTCTCAGGTTTTGTTGTTTATTCAGGTTTTGTTGTTTATTCATGGGTAATCTAAATCACCTAAAATAAAGTCCCAGCTAAAACGATAGATCTAAAAAAATCAGCAAATTTCCATAAAGGAAAATCGAACTAGGCAAGGAGAAAATAAGTAAGGTGTCAGCATTTCAGAAACTCGGTCAAGAATCTTCTTGGGTCAGGGAAGTAAGTGTTAGCCTAAGCCACACTCAGCAAAGAATCAAGGAAAGCAGAGAGGTCTGACCCTCTCAAAGTCCAGGGAAAAGTGTGGTATGGGAACCTGAAAGAATCTGCAAGGAATCTGTGTCTCTAACTGTGTGAACACTAACGTTTAAATACATAAGAGACTTCTTAGGCAACATCCCTTTGCAAGCAACATCGGGTCTATTGTCTTTCTCCACTACTCACGTTGTAGACTGCGAAAATTACAAAGGATCCCACACTGAGCATGGGAACATAGTCTTCTCACACAGAGGCCGGGTTGTGATAATGCTGAATGTGCCTTTCAGTTAATGCTCAAGCTCTCTGTGTTCTTTCGTCAAGGTCTTCTTTTCAGGCTCTTTCTCTCTATCACTAGTATAGTAATGTATCTATTGATCAACTAACAATATGGGTGAATACCTGCAAGAAATTTCATGATAGCAGAAAATGGAAAACGGTATTTTATGGAGCATGAAGAATGATAGGCCTAAAATGTCACCTTAATGTATTAGCAGGAATGTACATTTAATATGTGTGTGCACATTTAAACACAAACAAAAATGAATGATCAGTACATTAGGTTCACAATGCATAGAGCATACAATAAATCCCTAGGATAATCGTGGCTAAGAACTACATTTAAATGAAATATATAAAACATTAATGCACACCTTACGTAAACTCTGTTGTTTCTAAAATAATCACATTTTGCATATGAGGATGGTTTCTAGGTAATTGTCTAAACAGTAAATTTTATTCAATGTATTAAAGCATTGTGAAAGTCAAATTTCATATTTATAGAGAATACATGTCTACTAAGTAAGGATGGTTGATTAATTTCTCGTTTAATAAGATTAAGCATGTGGTTGAGTAAGTTCACTAGTCCCGCCCTGCCTGCTAATGGCCGCTCGACACACAACGCTGCTTGCCGACCGCTGTTTTCGCTGATCACGGGCAGTGACTCGAACAGGGCTCTGTTGCGGCTGTTTTGGCTCTCGACGATCTGGAGATTTGCTGCTGTCTGCTGCCGCTGCTAACCGCTAAAACTACCCTGATATTCTCTGTCCCGCGGCCGATTCTTGGATGGCCACGGGGGTTTGTTTCATTGCTACTGAGTGGAGTGGGGTGACACCCGCAGTGAGCCCGCTTCTGCCGCGCCTTGAGTGGTGCCCTTTAAGCATGGGCGGAAAATCCGTTACGCTCGCGGATTTTGCGGATTTTCGGGAAATCCGCAATCCGCGAGATTTGCGAATTTCCCGCAAAATCCGCAAATCCGCGAGCAGCGGATTTTGCTCGCGCTGCTCGCACTGTTCGTGTGAGTTCGCGCCCCGCGAATAAGTGCAAAATTGCAGAAATACGATCTTAGCAAAACTGAAAGTAACTACTTACCAGGTTCAAAAGTTCAGGCACATCATTAGTAGCCATTTCCTTTAGTGCTTCCTGAGGGGCCCCTCCAGAGTTCAGTTGCCAGTTGAAACTATTATGTGACCCTGCTCTGAACCTCAGAATAGTTACACATATGCCACAAAGGTCCTGAATTACAGCTAAGGGAGACAAGCAGGAGCCAGGCTGGAAGTTAAAATCCATTAATCAGCCCCTAATTCATTATTGTCAGTTGGGGCAGGGCAGGTGTTGTAACTAATTTTGCAACAATGAAAGCACTTAGCAAGTGCAAAAGATCACTAATCAGGGCGCACTAAGGAAGCAGGTGCCAGCTAAAAAAATATTCTGTGACACATTAATCAGCCCCAAATTAATTCAGGTCACTTGAGGCAGGGAA
Organism: Lissotriton vulgaris; assembly: GCF_964263255.1. NCBI lineage: Eukaryota > Metazoa > Chordata > Amphibia > Caudata > Salamandridae > Lissotriton > Lissotriton vulgaris. The sequence continues at coordinate 459,669,117 of NC_141687.1, forward strand.
GGTGTGCTTTGCTTTGCCGAAAATAATGTACACTGGACAACCAGAGGGTGTGGTGATGAAACAGAGGGAGGCATGGGTGGGCCAGAGGGTGGCATGAGTAGTCAGAGAGTGGCAGTGGTGACAGAGAGTGGCAGTGATGAAGAAGAGTGTCCCAAACAGGCTGGACACGTAGAAACAACAAGTTCGCAAAACTTGCGACCCGACAGGTAAGTTCGCAAATTGCGAAATTGTAAAAACCCTCGCGAACTGGCAGAAACACGGGCGAACACAAAAAAAAAAATCCGCAAATTCGCGGGAATTCGCAGATTTTGCGGATTGCGAATCCGCAAATCCGCAAAATTCACGGATTGCCAATCCGCAAAATCCGCTCATGCTTAGTGCCCTTACCGCGCCAATGCCAGGACTGAGCCCGCTGACTGCTGCTTCACTGTGAGTACCACCTGTGCTGAGCTTGTCCTCGCTACCGTTGCCCTGCCACGCCAAACCTACGCTCCTTGTGTCCCTCCCTCCTCTATTTCAGAGAAAGGCTTTCTGCAGGCTCTGCAGACATGTCTCAGTGGACACAGAGAATATCACGAGCATAAGCGTTGAGCGCCTGCTGTTGCCAGGAGGGAGAAAATCTATCGCGGGTGTCGGGAGACTTGTGAGACTTTTTGAGACTTTCTTTTTGAGGAAGAACGCTAAGAACATATAGGAAGGTGCTTTCAAAAAGAAAAGGGGTTCCTAATTGCATTATATAAAGGGACTGAAGCACTGAAACACGGGTCTGTTCGTTTTAAAGTTAGTCCGATGTACCTATTGCCTGCTGCTTGTTGCCTGTATATACTGACCAGCTGGGGGCATAACTTTTACCTGCATCCACTGGCCGAGTCCCGGAGCTGCTGGGGACACCTTTGTTGTGCCCCTCATTTCCCCGCTTGTGCTCCTGAGCTGCAGGGGGCATTTCTGCGGAGCCTGTTGTTCCCTCACCTGTCCCGTCGCCCAGCATCGCCACAGCCGGTCTCCCCTACCCACGCAGCTCTTTCCCATCGGAGCGCGGCCGCAGTGGGGAGGAGACCACGAGTGCAAGGGACTGCGAGGTCCAGGAGCTTTTGCGGCCGGAAGCCACCACCGTGAAATCCGGCCAGGAGGCGCTTAAATTAAAGGTCATCTCCCGGTGGAGCGGGGGGCATAACTTTTTCCTGCATCCACTGGCCGAGTTCCGGAGCTGCTGGGGACACCTTTGTTGAGCCCCTCTTTTCCCCGCTTGTGCTCCTGAGCTGCAGGGGGCATTTCTGCGGAGCCTGTTGTTCCCTCGCCTGTCCGGTCGCCCAGCATCGCCACAGCCGGTCTCCCCTGCCGCCGCAGCTCTTTCCGATCGGAGCGCGGCCGCAGTGGAGGGGACATCACGAGTGCGGCCGGAAAATCTGCGCCAGGAGGCTCTTAAATTAAAGGCCATCTCCCCGCGTCGCGGGATCACGCGCGGGAGCGCCGGGCGAACCCCGGGCAAAGGGCGGGCCGTCTGTGGCCGTCCGGGGACGACCAGGGACGGGACGGGCCACCCCCCTTGGACTTGCCCTAAGGTATTTCAGTACTATTTTCATTTTTAAAGAAAAACTACCTGCTGGAGGACCTGGGATTTGTACTATATTGAAATAAGCAAACTAAACAACATGAGGTCCTAAGATTGAAACATCAGAGGAAATTGATACAGCCGTCTAGGATAATCATAACACCATTGGATTTAGTTCTCTGGGAGGAAGGGGGAAATAGTACTAAGCACGGTTTGTAAATCATGGCTACCAAACGTAAAACTCGCTCTACTAAGGGCAAATCAGGAACCCCCTCAAATCTAAAAACTCAGGGATAGAGACAAGTGATGTAGTAGCTCAAAAAGCCACTCCGACAGTAATCGATTTAATGTTAAGGAAGGTTGCCGGGGACATAGAGCGTGCGGAGAGGCGCATATCAATGACCTTAACAACTTTGCCCCTGACCCCAACACAAACTGGGGATCTGAACCCTAGTGACACATTAGACAAAGGCAGCCGGGATAACTCATTCGATGCTGTCCCCTGTGCCCAACTAGTAATAGAGGATGAAGAACTCACAAATAGAGGGGGAAATAGAACACCTAGGAAGAGAAGTAAAAAGTGTGGTAATAAGAATATACAAACAAAGACCTGGAAAAAGCTCACTATGGGCAATAAGCCAAAAGGCACAGAGGACGAGGTCTCGATAATAGAACCTAAATTTCCCTCAATCCCCCCGGGGTGGCTTGATCCTGTAATTCTAGACCTACAAAAGCATTTGGAGGCTTTTATAGCTAGTCAAATTAAACCGCTAGTTAGTAAACTAGATAAAATAGCCAATGAATTGCAGAGACAGGGTAAGGCTAAAGAAATGTTAATTGCCAACCAACCAGATAAGGCATTGCCAGTAGTTAATCAACCAGTTCAACAACTCCCAGTATCTAACAATTGTGTAAGCAATGAGCAATGTATCATTGCGCAGGTGCATGCAGTGCCCAAAGGGGTAAAAGAGGTGGGGGATAGAAGAACGCAATCACATGGAAACTTGGACAGAGACAAAGCAATAGGACAGGGACATGCAATGCAAATGGAGCTAGAGATAACTGCTATCCCCAAACAAACAGACACCTCCCAATTAAGCATGGAGCGAAATGACAGATCTCAAAGTCCCCTACCGTGTGTAAATCTACCCCCAGAAGCGAGTCCCTTTGTTGTCATCTTTGCGGGGGTACCTGAGCTCAGACGGGGGCAGAGAGAATCACACATGGAACTTAAAAATACGAGCACCAATTGGCTAAATATTCAAAGGCCTCTGCAGGGGGGGAAGGGGGGAAATCTTACACGTAAGGAGGGCAAATTGGGTTGGCAGTAGCAGGAAAGATATAGAATGGAACTGTATCATTGCTAACTTCAGGAACCCGAACCTAGTGGAGTACATATTGGATAATTACAACAGAAACACAACTAGCACGATATTGACTATGCCACTAGGGTTCTTTTATCCCAGGAAACTTGTCACATATCCGCCAAACTTCCAACAGGTTAGAAGGGGCAGATTTACAGATGGACACTGGGCAAGGCCAAATGAGTATGGTGTCCAGCGCATACCATACCAGGGTGGATTACAGTGGACAAATAGATTTAGCCCCTTACAGTCCCTGGATGAGAATGAATGACTACTGGAAGAAGGGGTAGAAAGTGGGGAGAAGGACGGAAGGGGGATAACGGTTGAGAGTGAGCCAGAAGTTCAAGGGAGTGAACAAAGGAAGGAACCCGTAGAATACCCACTCAGCCAAGTTAAAGAAAAAGAGAGGGGCAGGCTAGAGAGGAGAGCTAAATTTAGGCTAAGTGAGCGGGGTACAAAAGAAGGGGAGGAGCGAGGAGGAAAGTTGAATATTATGTTGTGGAACATAGCGGGCCTAGCCAGAAAATTTGAAAATACAGATTGGAGGAATCAACTTCAGGGTTTTCACATATTAGCCTTTCGGGAGACATGGGCATTTAACCCCTCGCCCTACCAAATAGAGGGCTATAAGTGCTTCTTTGTGCCTGCACAAGAAAGCAGAGCGGGAAGAGCGAGAGATGGGTTAGCACTTTATGTCAACCTAACCCTAGAAGGTAGATGGTCAGTACCAGCCTGGACGTCACATACTCCTCAAGCAGAGGGTTGAGGTTACAGCTGTTTAACGTTTATAACTCAGGGCCAATATATGGGAAGAATGCCGTCTTACGCGAGCTAGATGAAAGACTCACACAAGAGGCGGAACAGAGGAAAGGGGGGGACCAATTGTACTATTAATGGGTGACCTCAACTGCCACCTTTGTCCAAACTTGTCCCCCATAGTAACAGACTGGGACACCTGCCCGTTTAAAAATGGGCCGCACTTTGAACATAGCCACGAGGGTACAGCACTAACTAAACTGATAGAAACCCACTCATTAGAACATACCATTGACTTGACAGCCCCGGGAGTAGAGGGCACATATGTCCCAACGTTTAAAGGAAGAGGTTGCTCCACCATTATAGATTACATAATGATATCTACCTTTACTAAAAATAGAATTACAAAGGTTAGAACGGAATGGAGCACCTTTAGTGATCACAACCCCTTAGTTATGGAAATAACACACTGGCTGGGGGGGCAAGAACAAACAAGTGGGCATTAGCCTGCAGCCCATAGATCAGGGGAGGCGACTAAGGTGGGCAAAAATAAACCCTCAGGAGTTTTACAAAACTCTAATCCAGAAAGGCAGAAAACAGGTTGAAGACTGTCTGGACCCTCTAATAGAAGGACCACAGTTAGTCGCAACATTTGGATCCTTGACAAAATTGGCTGACAAATTATTGAAAGCAAGAGGCCCAAGTAAGAGTATTAAGCAACCAAGATGGTTCGAAAAAAATTCCTCCAAAGCATTAAGGAACTTAAAAGTATTCCTTAAAGCTAATCCAAGGGACAAGGTAGAAGTGGCCAACTGTAGACAAGTCTACAAATCCAAGGTAAAGGAGAGGAAGACCACCCTACAAGCAGAAGTATGGGCTGATTTGAGAGAGGCGGGAGAAAACAGGGATTTGGGAGAATTTTGGAGGATTGCAAACAGGCCCTGCTTTCAAGATAACACCGCCCCGGAGATTAGCACCAATATCCTCCCAGAGCAATGGGTTGCTCACTTTGAGGGTCTTTATAAAAACTCAAAGGTAGCAATACAAGAAGGGGGCTGGGAGGGCACCCGGAGTTCTGAAATAGACTTTTCATTAGAGGAGATAACAAAGGCGATCCAAGGTTTGACCCCGAACAAAGCTCCTGGGCCAGATGGTACTTATGTGGTAAATAGATATTTACCGTCGGAATTTCTATGCGGTAAAGTTCAATAATAATAACTCAATCGGAAATAAAGAGACACAAAGTCCGTGGCAGCTGAGTTTCAAAGTGGGTTTTATTCCATAAAATGGAATGGTTCGAACCAGGATATCATGTTCCTTTCACCATAAAGGATCAGGAAGGGATAGAGCATACTTTATTGACAGAACATAACTTTTATAGTTAATGCATAGAATGGCGATCAATACAGAAGGCGTAACAGCTGAGAGAAACGAGATAAGGACACATGTGCGTAGCAATACGTAATCAGAAGGCGTGCACTAGGGCGTACACAGAGGCGTGTGCTAGAAAACGTCACATGAAGGTGACACAAGTGGGTGGATACCTAGTGGAATCTTGCAGTGTCAGCAGAAATCTGTGGCAAGGATGCGCGCGCAGCAGCATGACGTGTGACTGACGTGAGGCTGGAGGGTGCAGGGGACTTGACATTTAGCACTAGAGGAAAGAGACAGAAGTCTGGCATGTCAGATCAACTCGTTCCTAAATCATATCTGATATCTTGTGTTTGGGGAACTATATTATCTAGAAGGAAAGGTCTCTCGGGCAGAGGCTATTCTATACTGAGTGCATATGTACCTACGTGTCTGCGTGTAATGCGAGGGGCCATGGGCCTACCATGGTAACAGGAGCAATGAATTACTTGCATGGAGACAGAGAGGCCGGGCCCTTTGCTCTGCAGCCGGGGAAATGTTTATCTATTCTGCTAGACTGGAATGTGTTTTCGAGGAGCTGAACTCGGCTATACTGATAACTTGAAGGCAAAATACTGTCTTTGGCAGGCAGGCAGGCCGAGCCAGGCACCGCTCGCCGCGCAGGGAGTAGGACAGAGGTCAGGGAGGCATCCACGTTGCAGCTTTTCAGGAGGCAGAGAACAGAAAGGCTCGATGGCAGAAATCAGGGCCTAGCCCTGCAAGACTAGGGAAAACGTGAGAGTGCACCATGAAAAGACGTTGGCAAGGCATACTTAGGAACTGAATTATCGATCCATTCATGGCGGATCTGAAAGAGGACATGTTAACGTTAGACGCAAATGTATTTGCGTCTTCATAGCTGGCACAGGAGGGAAGTTACATGCACTTTAAGCTCGTACATGGAGACGGTGGGGTACACGTTAGGGAACATTTCTGACCATAAAATTTTATATTTCCTCATTCCCTCCTTGTTCCCTACGGACCCTTCATGATACATCAATCCTCATTAGTCCATCTATTTGTTCATATAACATCATTTGCTCTTCTTTTTTTAGACGGGATTTAGAACGTGGACTTGGATGAGGAAAACAGGATGTGGCGCACAGGCCGCAAATCGCCGGCCCACATTGTATACATAGGCAACAACTGAATACTATGAGAAGGGCTATTCCGAGGAAGGATAGGACCTTCCATCCCCAGGCTGACAACACGCTCCAGAACCAACCGGACCAAGTCCAGGTACCTGGATTTTGGTGTATCTGACTTGCAATCTTATGGAGACGTGTAATGGCTTTATATACTGACGGTGCATTATTAGGAATGAAAACACAGCAGCTCGATCCGAGGACTTTACAGGCCCCGCCCCTATCGGCCAGGATGACGTCAAGGACGAGACGATTTTGAAGAACGACAAGTCTCATAGCAGACTGTTCCTCGGTCAAGTTACCTAGGGCGGAAGTAGTTTCATTCACTACTGCTTCGAGGGTTCTGGTCAAGTAACGTATAGATTTACTATTAAAGACAGCACCTAAATAGGGAAAGAAACCTTTATTGAAATCTGTGTATCGTTCCCATGCCGTTTCAGTATAGTCGACAAGCGGGAGATCTCTCTTGTGTCTGTTAGGTACTAGTCGGGAGTTTCTATGATAATCAGGTGGAGCTAGAAAAACAGGTGGCAGAAGGAACGCAATGTAACATGTCCCATCCCAATCTAGTGGCAAACGTATATAGGCTGTATGACCACAAATGAAATAGGAATGGCGAGTAGCTTTGAATGTGGACTTGCCCTTATCACTGAACTCGATCACAGTAGTACATTTACTATGACCTAGAGGTACTGAACCATTCTTTCTGACACATAATTCGCCTTTGACGGGTAGTACTGACATAGAGGGTAAGTCTGGTCCTGTATCAGACTGGACATTTAGAATCATGAGGTTGAGTGTATAATTACCTAATCCATATACTTCATTTTCTAGATCGGTCCCTGTCCTTTGGGGAAGACCCTCCTTGTTAGGGTAACATGCCTTATGCAGAACTGTGTTCAGATTCCCCCATATCCAACTGCCTTTGTAGACTACGGACTCAGAGTCTAAAGAATTTATTAAACTGAACCAGGCACCACAGGAACCATTATGTGTGAACGGGTACGGGAAAAGGGGCAAGACTCCCTTGTATTTCTGATAGGGAGGAAGTCGGCCACATATCCAACAATTGGTAGCATTGCTGGTCTGATGAGAATGATGTAACATACTGATGAAAGTATTGTTGCGCAGCGCAAGTCGGTAAGATAACTCATGAGGGGGTAGTTCACTGAAAGTATGCTCGACAGTGCTGTTTGAAAAGAAATGTGCATGTATGGAGAGAGGGAAATACATATGTAACAGAATACTTGCAGCAATAATCGTAAGACTCAGAAAAAACATAATCAATAATGTCACAATACAGTGACTACGAAGAGATTTACAATATTCTCGTTTCTTGAGCTGTTTCTGTCTATCTCTCTCTCTATTGGGGTCTAACGGATACATGTCAGAAACTGTCTAACCGATTCACCTAGGGGAGGACTTAAACAATTAAACTGTCTGACTTGCTAGACCTCAGCTTTAAACGATATTCTTGTTGAGGAGTTTTCTCTACCAGGGGGAGTTTAGAGTCACTGGAATCTTGGCAGTCCTTAGAGGGGGAGGAAGAGTCAGTCTCTGGCGGTGTTCCGTAAAGCTTCTTAACATGACTCATATGGACCCATCCTTTGCGGCCCTCTAGTTTCACGGCCGTCCTCGTTGTCAATAAGACGAGCTTCGGCTCCTGCCAGCGGGGCTCCAGCGGACTTTTCCTGTCAAAATTGCGCACAAAGACGAAGGTTCCGGGTGTAATCTCGTGTGGCTTCACCTCGGTGTTGTCGGGAAAAGCTGCAGCTACCTGTGAACGACATGATTGTAGTGCAGACATCAAGGAGGCAAGGTAATCTGTCAACATATTACTATCAACATCAGTTAACTTTCTTGGTATGGGCGTCCCCCACATATTCGGTGGCCTACCGAAGACCACCTCATACGGGGATAGCCCTGTTCTCGAGTGCGCAACCATTCTCATGTAGAATAATGCAACTGGCAAGGCGACTATCCAGTCGACCCCTTTCTCGGCACATATTTTAGCAAGGCGTGTTTTCAGTGTCTGATTGTGGCGTTCCACGAGACCTGCTGCCTCGGGATGTCGGACGCAGTGGAATTTCCACTGATATCCTAGCAAGAGTGAAACCTGCTTCATTAATTCGGATGAGAATGGCTGGCCGTTATCTGAGTACACGACACGAGGCAAACCGTACCGTGGGAAGAATTCACGAACCAGCTGCTTGGCAGTGGTCGGAGCAGTGTAATCTGGGACTGGATATGCTTCTGTCCAACGGGAAAGTGCACAAACAACTACGAGGACATATTTGAATCCTCGACATCGTTCCATCTGGATATAATCCATCTGGAGGACTTCAAAAGGGTAATCGGGAGGATTGAATCCACCTTGTTCTACGGGAATACTTTTGCCTGGATTGAACTGACAACAGAACATGCAAGTACGCACTTTCTGTTTTGCTGCTGCTCGTAAATGTTTGTTGTACCAGAGATTCTGTAAACTGTCTAACATGGCTTTTTCTCCCAGGTGTGCTGGACTATGTGCAGTGTTGATCATAACTTGAACCATAGAGTCGGGGAGAAACCATATAGTTTTTCCCTTCGTCATCCATCCCTGATCTGTCTGGACCCCTCCTAGTTCAGTCCATTTCTTTATTTCGTCTGGAGTAGCATGTGTCTGTATGTCAATTACATCTAGTGCGGGATCCTTAACTGTCATGCAATGTGTTGGTGTCGGAACTATTGTCTTTGTCATGTCAGCCGCAGATGTATGAGTCAGAGCTGTATGTTTCGCGGTTTGATCTGCCAGGTCGTTACCCTGGGAAATGGTATCGGTAACTTTAGTATGTGCTTTACATTTCATGATGGCTATGGCTGAAGGCAGATGTATTGCTTGAATGAGGGGACCATGTTGTATTTTTGCTCCGTGAGAGGTCAAGAAACCTCTTTCCTGCCAGAGCACACCGAAGTCGTGTACGACTCCAAAGGCATAACGTGAATCTGTGTATATGTTAACATTCCTGTTTTGGGCTATTATACAGGCTCGGGTCAGAGCAATAAGCTCTGCAGCTTGAGCAGACAGTGTATCAATACGGTGTGTTTCTTTGACTTCAGTTTCAGTGGTCACTGCATATGCGGCCACTAATTCTCCTGTGCTTGTTCTCATACATGAACCATCCACGTAAAGTGTCAGGTCTGGGTTAGTTAGTGCAACATCTGTTAAGTCTCGCCGGGGCTTTGTTACTGCATTAATGATCTCTATACAGTCATGTGGAGCTGGATCTGTAATGTTCGAAGGTAACAGTGTGGCAGGATTGAGTATGTTACAGCGTCTGATTTCTATGTGTGGTTGGAACAATGTCAATTCATAACCGGTCAGTCGTGCTATAGTCAAGTGTTGAGTCTGTGTTCGGTTTAAAAGAACTTCCACAGAGTGTGGAACTTGTACTGTCAGAGGATGTCCTAACACTATGGAATCACTTTGTCGGATTGCTAAGGCTGTTGCTGTAACTGATTTTAAGCACGCAGGCAGAGCCTGGGCTACTGGGTCTAATGTACTTGAAAAATAAGCACAAGGCTTATGTGAACCTGCTTGATCTTGTGTGAGGACAGACAACGCTGTACCATCACGTTCTGTAACAAAAAGTGTAAAAGGTTTGCTGTAACATGGTGTTGCTAAAACTGGTGCTTGACATAATGCTTTCTTTAATTCTTCAAAAGCCTGTGTGTGTTCCTGAGTCCAAGGGAGGGCAGTCGAAGTCGCTGCCTCCTGCGTTGTCAACTGTATAAGTGGTTTGGCAAGAAATGCGTACTGGGGAATCCATTGTCGGCAGTAAGAAGTGAGGCCTATGAAGGCCCGCACTTTCTTTTGTGTCGTGGGTTGCGGTAAGTGTGCAATTAACTCGATGCGGTCAGGTGTTAGTTGTCTCCCCCTCTTGGACAGCAAGTGCCCAAGGTACACCACTTGCTGAACACAGAATTGTAACTTTGAAGGGGAAACCTTGTGTCCTTTGTCAGCCAGAAAATGTAAGACTGTCAGTGATGCGTGTTCACATTCAGGTTCGCTACGAGCGGTGATCAGCAGATCATCGACGTACTGCAACAGGGCAGTGTTAACTGGCATTTGAATACTGTCAAGTTGTCTTTTCAATGCTTGGCTGTAGATGCTGGGGCTTTCTGTGAATCCTTGAGGTGCGCGTGCAAATTTGAAGCTTCGGCCATTTAAACAGAATCCGAAGAGATATTGGCTTTCCGGATCAATGGGAACACTGAAGAAGGCGTTCTTGAGGTCAATTACAGTGAAGAACGTCGCCTCTGAATCAATAGCAGTCAATAAGGATGAGATGTCAGGGACCACAGGGTACTGTGGCACAATGCATTTATTTAGCTCTCGCAGATCAATCACCAACCGATAAACTGGTGGTGCATTTGGGTCAGTACGTTTAAGAATCGGAATGATAGGGGAATTACATAGATTGGAGTCGGTTTCGACAACCACTCCCTGTGCAATGAGGTCTTCAATGATTTCCAGTAAAGCCACTACAGCATCGGGTGGTAACTTGTATTGTCGGATTCGGGGCAGAACGACACCTGGTTTGAGTGTAACTCGGTATGGTGTAATGTGCATACAACCTACATCAGTTGGGCCTTTCGCCCACAAATGCTTTGGTACATTTTTCAATCTGTCATCAAAATCTCGTAACACATAGTGACCTTTAAAGTCACGCAGAAATAGTCTAACTCCTTCCGGAGAACAGCATATAACCGCTCCTAGAGCCTTCAGTGTCTTGATACCTAACAAGTTTTCTGGACATGACTTTGTGAGTAGTAGGTCTGTAGTACGTGACAATGGACCAACTGCTAGGGGAACAGGTTTCGATACTTCATTAACAATAGGCTGTCCTGAAAAACCAAGGGAAACATTCTGTGAGCCTGAGAGGGGTGCCCCTGGAACCTCATTGTGACTTATCGTTGTTCGACTTGCCCCTGTGTAAATCAGAAACTTTCTATCCTTTCCTAATACTTGACTATGTACATAAGGACCCTCTTGATCTACAGGTATTTCAATAAGAGGCAAGCCAACTTCCCTCTCTAGGCTGTTTCATGTGTATCACTGATAATCGGGGTAATCAGATTGTGCATACTGGTACATCTGTTGTGAAACTTGCTGTGCCGCGGCAATAGGCTGTGGCTGTGGTACCGCTACTGTCTGTACTGTCTGTTGGGGAGCATGCATTGGCTGTGTGTTCTGTGGAACATGTTGCTGGACCTGATGTTGGATCTGGTCCTGTCTAGGCTGACGGGGTCTCTCTTTAGTTTTACCTGTGGATAAGTTGTGTTTCAGGACAGCACATTCATTTACATAGTGACCTGGCTGTTTGCAGTAGTTGCACGTCCCTTTAACGGGAGACGCCGAATTATTAGACTGTGTCATACCCCTTTTCTGACCGTCAGCTGGGACTGACTGAGCAACTAACATTTTCATTTTCGTATCTTTCATACGTCTCTGTTCGTGATCTTGTTCTTCTCTAATTCTGTTCTGGTGGTACTGTAACATTTGTAACATTTGGGATGGCGAATTTGCTTGCCATGTGCTCTCGACTTTATATACACGGTTCTTGACCTGGGGCAGGGAATTCTCGACTAATTTGGTTACAAAAAGGTGCGGGTATGACTCGCTACTGGGTTTCAGGCCACTATTAATAATAAAACATTTCTCGAATCTAGAATAATAATCACTAGTGTCTTCATCATGTTTCTGTTTACAGGCTGAGATTGCGTCCCAGTCTTCCTTTTTCGTTGTCAATAATCTTGGCAGAACCTGTACTATTAATCCTGGTAATGCTTTAGCTTTTTCCCCAAGGCCTAACCCTGGAGTATGACCATTTTCCTCGTCTTCTATTTCGGTCCAATTAATCTTTTTATCTCCCACCTCCCATTCTTTCTCTTTGAGTTTCTCGTAAATGCCGGCTGGCAACAGTACTTTTAACATTTTCATAATATCTGAATATGTATAGTCACCAATGAGTAGCATATCTTTATTTTCTCTGTGAAAACCTGCAGGGTCTTTATCATGACAGGGTACTAGTTTCTTCATTTCTAGCAATTCTATTTTAGTGAGGGGTGTATATACATATACACGTTCTAGTGTGTCATCTTCTTTTCTTACTGGATGTACTTCTCGTAAGGGATTCTGTCTGTCGAAGTAATACATTTTTCTTTCTTGGGGTGGTGGAGCTGACATAAACTGTGGTTTCAGAAAGGTATTATACTTGAGTCTCTGTTCTAGAATTACTTTAATTAGATCGGTACCTAGACCTCTCCATCTATTAGAGAGCAGTTCTACCAATATATCCGGTAAGGGACCTGGATCAGAATGTTGGCTTTTAAACAACGTAATGAGATGCTGAATCATGTATACACTAGCTAATTTTTGTTCATCAGGGGAAAGGCTCAAAAACGTCTGAGCTACTACATCATCATTATACGTACTAGAATTGTCTGCCCATTGTACGGCGGACCGGGCTAGTTCTTGTTCATCCATGGAATTGAGTACATGGTACCCCATTCGGTCTTGAAGTATTTTATCGGTAGCCTGAAACAAATGTTCAGGAGTTCTCGGATTTGACATGGCTGCTTGAAAAAGTCTCTTACTTTCTGGACGTACCGGACGCATTGTATTATTAAAGGGCCTTCCCTTACCTACGTATGCTATCATTTCTTTAGCTGGTAATTGTAATGTTTGTGCTGTGGTCTCAGGTTGCTCCTCCTCCTCCGAGAATTCATTCTTGTCTGAATCTATTTCTCTTTCAGGCTGTCTTCTTTCGTGTATTTGTACTACTGCTTTTCGGATCCTTTTGTACATGCTATTTATACAATTCTGTTTATCATGCTTTCCGTCTGCTATATTCTGACCCCATTTATTAAGTGCATTCATCTCTTCCTGGTCTACGCCAGGCCTATCTTGATCTCTTATCAAGCAGTTTATGAAGAAACGTAATATCATACCTTGGATGTCGACTTTCTGATATGCATGGCCTCGCCAATACTATCAGGACCTTCCCCCGTTTGGACAAAACGATATATTCTGTCTAGATGATCAATCATTCCTGGTAGTAACATTAAATGGTTGGCAACTCGTCGTAGACGTACTGATGCTAGCAACATTCTGTCGTCTTTACCGGGTACTGGATCATATCTACAGTCTGAGAGAGGTTCTTTAAGTAAGTCGTAACTCACTGTTAGAGGTGTACGTTGTTGTGCTAAATCCCTATAAGTCAATCTATGTGTTCGTGGTGGTGTTCGTGGTGGTGTTTGAAAACCTCCTGTCGCACCTCCTGAGGTGCCAGGTCCAAAAGGATTCAGTGGATTCATGCCAGGAATAATAGGTGCCGGAAGAACTGGGGCTGGGGGAATGGGAGCGGGAGGAGGAGTTTGTTGTTGCGGAAGTGGCTGATCATTTCGGGGCGGGGTGCCATCAGCAGGTGGCGCCTGGACACGTGGATTTGTATATGCGGGAGCTACATCGTCTAAATAGGAAGAAAGGAATACGTCCTTTGCGGTCTTGGTACTTTAGTCGGAACTAATGGAGGGGGCAGATCTTTTGGTACTTCCGGGGTGGCCTTAGGTACACCCTCAGCCAAGAGAGGATACATACCATTCGCAAGAGTATTTCGCTGTCGGTCGACTTGTTCTGCTTTGACTCGTATGCCTTCCTCAACTAATTCATTTTCTCAGGCTTTTTCTGAATCCTCCCTATGTTTCTCTGCTTTTCTGAATTCTTTCTCTGTTCGTTTATGGGATTCCTTACGCCACAATTCTATGGCATCTTTCTGGGATTGTCTGGCTTTCTTTTTCCATAGCGCTTCTTCTACTCTCACGATGCAATCTGCATCCCATGTCCCTGTAACGGGCCATCTATATTTCTCTTCCAGATGCTTAGTATAATCGGCCCATAAATCTAGGTACAGTATGGCCTCGAAGCCATGTTTGTAGTACATAAAATTTCCGGGAGTGTCCCTAGGTGGGACAGGAATTGCTTCCTCTAAAATCCCTTTCCTAGTTCCTATCTGTTTTAATTTGCTGAACAGTGGCATTTTGATATTCGGTACTTGATACTTACTTGAACCTGAACACACCTTTTTGACACAGAAACACAGTAATGTATATCAAACAGTCACTCATACCACGACATTAATCACATAAAAACATTTTGAACACATATTGACTACCCTTGAACTCTAAAACGAGAACAAAATCGAACCCTTGAATGTCTTGATATACTGCTAAACAGTACGGATACACTAATAAAACAGTGCAGACCGGGTCTGTGTACCCAAACCCGTCTTTACCGGATACATAGTAATGCACCCGTCTAGATGCGTCCCCAGCAACGGTACTCACCGGGAAGCACGGAACGGAAGGCCTCGGAAACTCGACTGGACTGGACCGGACTGGACTCGACTCGACTCGTGACGTAGATACTTCGGAACTGGTGGGCCTCTAGATACCTCGGACCTTGTTCTCTTTGGCTGGGCTCTGGTCGGGATCCTCCGCACTCCTCACCGCCTCGTCTGGGTGCTGATCGCAGTCTCCGTCACCTCCGTAGGCCTGAGGGAGATACAGGAAATCCTGCGGGTACGCGTAATTGTCCGTCTTGGCTGGAGCAGGGAGCAAAGCCTGCAACGCACCTACCGGCGCGTGGGGTGGGGGAGGGGTCCCTGTTCGGGCGCCAAAATTATGTGGTAAATAGATATTTACCGTCGGAATTTCTATGCGGTAAAGTTCAATAATAATAACTCAATCGGAAATAAAGAGACACAAAGTCCGTGGCAGCTGTTTCAAAGTGGGTTTTATTCCATAAAATGGAATGGTTCGAACCAGGATATCATGTTCCTTTCACCATAAAGGATCAGGAAGGGATAGAGCATACTTTATTGACAGAACATAACTTTTATAGTTAATGCATAGAATGGCGATCAATACAGAAGGCGTAACAGCTGAGAGAAACGAGATAAGGACACATGTGCGTAGCAATACCTAATCAGAAGGCGTGCACTAGGGCGTACACAGAGGCGTGTGCTAGAAAACATCACATGAAGGTGACACAAGTGGGTGGATACCTAGTGGAATCTTGCAGTGTCAGCAGAAATCTGTGGCAAGGATGCGCACGCAGCAGCATGACGTGTGACTGACGTGAGGCTGGAGGGTGCAGGGGACTTGACATTTAGCACTAGAGGAAAGAGACAGAAGTCTGGCATGTCAGATCAACTCGTTCCTAAATCATATCTGATATCTTGTGTTTGGGGAACTATATTATCTAGAAGGAAAGGTCTCTCGGGCAGAGGCTATTCTATACTGAGTGCATATGTACCTACGTGTCTGCGTGTAATGCGAGGGGCCATGGGCCTACCATGGTAACAGGAGCAATGAATTACTTGCATGGAGACAGAGAGGCCGGGCCCTTTGCTCTGCAGCCGGGGAAATGTTTATCTATTCTGCTAGACTGGAATGTGTTTTCGAGGAGCTGAACTCGGCTATACTGATAACTTGAAGGCAAAATACTGTCTTTGGCAGGCAGGCAGGCAGGCCGAGCCGGGCACCGCTCGCCGCGCAGGGAGTACGACAGAGGTCAGGCAGGCATCCACGTTGCAGCTTTTCAGGAGGCAGAGAACAGAAAGGCTCGATGGCAGAAATCAGGGCCTAGCCCTGCAAGACTAGGGAAAACGTGAGAGTGCACCATGAAAAGACGTTGGCAAGGCATACTTGGGAACTGAATTATCGATCCATTCATGGCGGATCTGAAAGAGGACATGTTAACGTTAGACGCAAATGTATTTGCGTCTTCATAGCTGGCACAGGAGGGAAGTTACATGCACTTTAAGCTCGTACATGGAGACGGTGGGGTACACGTTAGGGAACATTTCTGACCATAACATTTTATATTTCCTCACTTCATCAGACTTATATAGAAGTAACATAGACCTCTGGGCCTCAATCCTAACTAGGGTCTTAAACGCGGCTATTAGATCAGGTCTACCACGCTCCTGGTCCACTGCATTGATTGTACCCATTTTTAAGAAAGGGAGTAGGGACGATCCAAAATGTTATAGGCCGATTTCGCTTATTGATGTCTCTGCCAAAATATTAGGTCGAGTGATTCTGAATCGGCTTATGGAGTGGACAGAGGAGCACTATAGTTGATATACAGTACAGGTTTAGAGCCGGTAAATCAGCCAGCGACCAGTGTTTGAATCTGTACTTGCTAATTGCCAAATACACAAAAGTCAGCAAGGGCACGGTTTACATGGGATTTATGGACTTGGCTGCGGCCTTTGACAACGTGAACAGGAATAAACTGTGGGCCATGATGCACAATATAGGCATAGATGTGGGGCTGATAAACATCTCAAAAGAGTTGCACTGGAACACCACTGCCAAGGTCCGCTTTAGCCCAGAGGGGGGGTGTACTAACCCATTTCCGTGCTTGGGAGGAGTAAGGCAAGGGTGCATCCTCGCCCCTTTCCTCTTTTCACTTTATATCAACGCCTTGGAGAGCACCCTCATCTCCCTAGCTGTGGACTGCCCCAAAGTAGGATCGCGTCAAATCCCAGTACTTCTGTACGCGGATGACGCGGTCCTGCTTGATCAAACACCAAGGAGTCTACAACGACTGGTGGACGGATTTGTCAATTCATGGCCAACTTGACCTGTCTTTAAATCTGAAGAAATCCTTTGTCATGGTGGCCGGCAAAAAACCTTCCAATAAGTTTGTGTTTAAAATAGGGACACACACCTTGGATATAGTAAACACTTTTCCCTATCTGGGCCTTTTGTTTGATGGTGAAATTCAATTCAGCCCACTGGTCGAGGAACACTGTACTAAGCTGGTCTCTTCGAACGGTGCAATATTAAGCTTTGCTCATAGGCTGGGACGATGGTGCCCCGAACAAGTAATGACTCTATATGGTTCAGTTAGTATGGCAAAGGCCCTGTACGGTGTGTGGGGCTTCAGGGACTGTAAACAACTACAAGTAGAGGAAGACAAATTTCTCCACAGAATCCTGAAAATCCCACACTCCACCTCTGCCGAAATTGCTCACTCAGAACTTGGGATTCCATATATTTCAGACTATGTCAAGTTGAGGCCAATTATAGCATGGATCAGAATTTGGACCTACCCAGAGGCAGCATTGAGCAGGGAAATTGTCACAGATTGTTTGCAAAGAGATAAGGGGTTACAAATTCCCTGGTTAAAATACGTTAAATGCACTTTAGAGAATATGGGCCAGCATCTCCTTTTTAGTGACCCTTCCTCAATTTCTATCAGTTGTAAATCAAGGGTCAAAAAGTTGCTTTTAGAAAAATTTGAAACTGTTAGACTTGGTCCTGGACCCTTAAAGAGATCAATAGCAGCTCATGGTCTAGTCAGTAATGGGGCGGGTATGGAACCCTATCTACTCTTGATGTATACCAGCATGATAGGTTTTTTGTGTGCCGTTTTAGGCTCAATCTGTTACCTAATATTCTAGCGTATCCCTCTGGTTTTACTGTAACGATTGAGCAGAAGGGTGCCTGCGGCGGCAACAATAGGTCTCCGCAGGGCATCCTTAATTTTGTACTTTTTTGTTCATTTTATCGAAATCCTAGGCGTAGATTTTTGGTTGACATTCTCAGGAAGCAGAAATTTTGCCATGCAAGAACTGCACTGCTTTTCTTATAGAGAGTTAGTGATACGCACACCTTATGCTCTATTATAAGCGTTTTAAAAGTAGCAGTAAGACTGAGAAACACAAGAAATTAACCAACCTTTGTACATAATTATTATCTTTCTCTATGAATTGTACCTTCTACTAACTGTAGTTTTAATTTGTCAAAAGTTCAGAAATGTAATTTAATGACATTTTTATTGTGTAATGTATTTTTATGAGGTTTTTAATCGTCGAAATAAAGATTTACTGAACTGAACTGAACACTAGTCCTACAGTAAATTCACTTCAGTAGTAATGTCAAGTGCAGTACTTATTTTAATAGTGTTAGATCATATAAGAATCAAGTGCTAAATGCACATTCATGTCATGTATCTGATATGAAGTTGTGACGTATTTGTAATGTGTAAAGGGGGGTAAAGTTGGGCGGCACCACAAGTTACGGTAGAAATCCTTAATTAATAATGGCCACAGCTAGTAACTCTGATCCGCATACCACTTCATTATTTGTTTTGTTAAAAATACATTCTCCTGATTGTAGTAAGCAGATAATGTGGAAGCAGTTTCCAAGAGCTACCATGTAGGGACATGCTGTAATATAGGTAGACAGACCATAAAGAATTATCTAAACCTATACATGTAGTAAATAACTATTATTATCCTATGTTAATAGATGTTTATCTATAGGGATGCACTTATGGGCCTCAGCCAAATGCACTGGTGCATAATTATAAGAAAGGCCAATGTAGAGCTATTACCTGTAAGTATGTGTGCAGTGGTGCATATAACGTATGGGAAGGACAGCATGTGAAGGGAGACTCTTCAATCAGACACAGAGACATTCATGGTTCACAGATTTGTAATAATCATTTAGATTAACAGCATTATGCTGTCAGTATTATAGAATACAAGTAATAAAGTCAATTAGAAAACTGCTTCACAACATATTGTTCTTCTACCGAAGGCGTCACACTGGCCTTTGACCTTATGTCAAGGTTACTTCGACTGCTGCAGTAACCATTTTCCAGACATGGAGGTGGTCCAACATTTTGGAATTGAAAACCGGACATGAAACAACACTAATTATATGTAATATATTTCCTAAAATATCTTCCTCGCAATTGAGTCTGATCCAAAGTGCCATGTGATGCCTGTTTTCGTGCTGAGGATTCTGAGAGCAGTTTTGCTGATAAACAACAATGCATGACAGCACGCGGCATTAATGATTACTCACCAGGCGCTGCGCCAGAGCCCTCAACGCGCACGTTGGCAGACAGCGCCTGTGTTTAAGGCAAGGACACGATTTTATCGCAAAACAAGGGCTGTATGTGTTCAAAATAGTTGCTACGGTGGGATGAGACGACAGCAGACAGACTAGACTGCAGGGAGCCTCTCTCTCCCCCTCTTAAAACCACTTCAGACGGTCACAGGGTCGGGCTCTGGCCCCAGAAAGACGCTCGAGCGGCAGACGTCTTGGGTGAGACAGACTGTCTCCTGAGGGTCTGTGAAGGCTGCTTCCTCAGTGCCTCGGACACTCCATAGGTACCCAGGAAAGTGCCATGCTGTCCAATCATCACTCTGCCGCCTGTCTATCTAACATCCCAATCCCCCCGCTGGGCGCCTTCGTAATAAGGTGTCTGCTTTACTATAGAACGAATGAATAATACAGGCAGCGGCGCTTAGTTTCTAAAAGATAAGTGCTGGGGCCCAAGGTTTTGCTCAAAGATCCAAAGCTGGCACTAGAGTGAGATAGACATGCTCAGCCCCACCCTCATACAAATGTTTTCGTTAAAGAGTTTCTGGTGGAAAGCCTTTTGGAGAAGAATGGAATTAGGTCTTTCAGATAATTACCTTTTCCCTTCACTCTGAGTCATGAAACTTTACCTATGAATTTAAAGAAAATACGTGAAATTAAGGAAAGCACCAGGAATAAGATGGCCCATTCCACGCAAGAGTTTGATTTGAAGATTTGCTGCTTCTGGGCCAGTCATATATGTGGGTTTAGAGGGGGAGGGTTTTGTCAGATAGAAAGCCTATGGATATTGCCACTCCAATTACTTTTTTTAAACTCCCACCAGGGTAGCAGACCCAGGCTGGGAAGCCTCGGGAGCAGGGCGTGTACTGCAGACAGTGGCTGTGGGTTGGCTGGGCTCATCTAAACTGATGGATCTCATTGTGGGCAGTGATCCAGGGGCCAAAGAGCACTTCCCCACCTCATTCAACAAAGTGGCTACAAGAATGGCTCAGACTGGCGAGTGACTTCTCACGAAAGCTAAGACCCAGCTTCAACAAGCATTAGCAAAGAATACATGTCTGGCTTTCATTCAAACTCAGGCATACACAATTCCTGTGGTGGAGGTGGTTATCATGGTGGTAATGGGAGTAGCACTGACAGTTGTAGTGCTGATAATGGTGGTCTTGATAATAATGTTGGAAGTGGTACTGGTGGAGATATAAAATATAACATTCCTACTGCAGTAAAAAATACAATCAAATGTTGATTTCTTTATACAATGCATGCATGAGGTAAGGAATGGAATGTATGATGATTGATTGTATTTGGCATATATAAAATAGTCTTTCAAGCACCTCAATGAAAGCAGTCCATATATGGAGGAAAGACACACCAAACAGGTAATAGCATGACGAGAGAGAGAAATACTACTCTTGGCAGAGCCAGAGCTCCCTCTCTGTAAGTTTTAAAGAACTGGTACAGAGAGTTCTTGCAGAAAGCCGCACTGTCAAGTCAGACCTGAACGTAAATTATTGAATTCTGAGCTTCAAAAACCTGAGGGAGGTGAGTGAAGTTTAACAATGGGATGGAAAAAATAAAATATATGGAGGAACACACAACGGCACAGATGTAGGAATGAGAACGAAAAGAAAAGAGTGAAGGGGATGGCACCCAAAAAACTGTTAGGAAAGGGAATAAGAAATATTTCTTTCAACCAGGAGTCACTGCTTCTAATAGTCTGCAGGATATTGGCTTGAAAGGTGCAGCTATGTCAAGAAAGGGGAGAAGGTCATCTTGGCTTTTCAAGTAGTGTTCTGTCATAAGAAACCATGGAGGCTAAGCTGAAGGCGATCCACTCGAAGGTCTTGGAGACAGACGAGATTTGATAAAGTGGTGCTTAAGATAGTAGGGATTGAACATAGGCGGCTCCTCTGCTATGGCGGAGGAGTGTCGCCCCACTGCTTTCAAGCAGTGAGAAACATAAAATGACAAGAACTTAGAGTTATTGTCATTTTATGTTTGGTGTCCTGCTGCTTTGCGGCGGGCAGGCTTTTATGGGGCTGCTGTGCTCTCCGAGCAGGGCAGGGAGGAGTGGTTTGCCCACTCCTAACTGTATGATGACTGTTTGGTCTGCCATCTCGGGCCACCCAAACCAGTCATGCGCACTTCCCTGTTCTCCATGTAGGCTGCATTACAGCCTGCAAGGGGAATATGCCCACCCCTCCAGCCCCTGGCTGAGTGCCCTGTCACGACCCTCAGACCAAACATAACGCTGCATTGCAGTGTTGTGATTGGCTTTGGGGAGGGAGCTTGTCTGCCTGCTTCCTGATCCTGTCGGAGGCAGGAGAGCAGCAGAGAAGGAGCAGAGAAGATGTGTAACCTGGCCTCAATGTAAGTTCTTTTAAAAAAAAATTATTTCCCATCCCCACCCCGTCACCCGCCAGCCATGCGGGCCATGACTGGGATTGAAAGGAAAGTGGAGGGTATTTTTGTTGGTCAATGTCCCTAACGAGAATTGTAGCAGTGTGCTGCAGGGTGACCAGTGGAAAAAGGTTATGTCTAGCCAACTTGGAGTCTGGATGGAACAGGATCTCTCATTCAAGACCCAAGCCAAAAAAACGGCGGGAGCTTGCTTCGGCCTCCTTCGATCGGCCGGAAAAGTTCTGCCACTTGTCCCGCAGCCCTCTAGGAAGCTGCTGATCCAAGGACTGATCCTGTCCAGATTGGATTACAGTAACGCTATCTTTCTCGGTGCCCCTGAAGCTACATTTAACAAACTTCAACAGATCCAGAATGCCACAGCGAGGCTTCTCACGGACACTTCAGTCAGAATGTCAGCAAAACCAGCACTTAAGTCGCTGCATTGGCTTCCGATACGCGAAAGGGTAAAATTTAAATCCCTGTGCATTGCACACAAACTTCTTCAGGGTAAGGGGCCCCCCATCCTGAAGAGCCTAGTCTTGCCTTATAAAGGTAACAGATCCCTTCGCTCGGATCATGAACGCCTGGTTATAGTGCCTAGAGTAAAAAAGGCACGCACAGGAGGACGGCGATTTTCGGTAAACACAGCTAAGCTGTGGAATTCCCTCCCCTTGAAACTGCGTACAGAATCATGCCATCTGCGGTTCCGGAAACTCCTGAAAACTTGCCTCTTTCCTTGTGTTACTCTTTTGCTATTCGCCTTTGTCCCTATTTCTGGTTTAGCCCTGGGATGCTTCCGGGTAACTATGCGCTCTATAAATCTTTACTTACTTACTTACTTAGGCGTTAGGACCAAATAATTTGTGGATAAGGTAAAAGACAAATTCTTACTTAGGCGTTAGGACCAAATAATTTGTGGATAAGGTAAAAGACAAATTCTCTTCAGCTAAATACTTTCTTTAGTACTGGCATCGATCATAATGCGGCAGTGCTTAACTCGTTGCAGGTGGGCCATACCAGCACTATTTTTTGGTCTGACACTTCTTTTTCCTCAACAGAATTTTATCCAGAAACAGGGGAAAGAATGACAAAAAGAAAGACAGAAAGACAGCTACAAAGGAAGAAAGGAGGGAAGAAATAGAATCTGCAAGAGTGAGACAAAGAGGCAGTGAGTGTCTATCATGGCTTAAAGAGGCATGAGATGATATCAAGACTATGCGCCAAATTCGGCACCCTGAACTTAGATAGCACCAGCCACATGCTTCTGAGCAAACCGTTGGCCCCAGCACTTATTCTTTTAAAAAGTAAGCACAGGGATGTGAGCTGCTGTCAGTGCCAGATCTTGTACTATGAAAGGGTTAACATCTCAGTATTGACAGCTGTGGTTTTCTTCAAATAGATTACTTTTGAATGGCTAAAACAGTTGATCTCTTCTCCCCACTTTAGAATTCAATTTCATATGAAGGGCAATAGCCCCATTTAGGATATTGTCTATAGTGGCACTTATTTAATTTTATCTGAGCCTATTGTGTGATTTGTATATGGAAACCTCAAAAAAAGGATATAAACAAAAACAAATTTGCTGCATTGCATAGAAAAAAGGATTGGCCGAGTCAATACGTCCTGGGGTTTTATTAACTGAAAGTCTTTCTTCATTCATTGGCAATTTTGAATATTTGATTGTGTTGAGGGATGAGTGAGTAGTTTTGAGAATGAGTAAATGGATGGATAGGTAGATGTAGAGATGGCAAAACAGCTGAGTGACTATATACATGAAAGAATAGTCTGGATGAGTGAGTGCATGGATAATGAATTAGGTGTGTATATGGATGAATGGACGGGTAAGATGATAAGGGAGTGCATGGATGGATGAGGGGTAAGGGAATGAATGAGACAGTGTAGGTGGAGGGATGGGCAAGGGAGCGCATGGGTGGATAAGTGTGTGAAAGGATAGATAAATGAGCCTGCGAGAGAGACAAATCCAAAGGGTGCAGAATCAACCAGCAAGAGGTAGCGAGTCAAACCCAACAGAATAAAAAGTGAAGGGACACATTGCTTAATGGGGTGTGGTTCCACTTCACGCGCTTGCCTCTATGTTCATAGCAGAGGCTGTCACCACAACCCATGTTCACAGCAAGAGCACTGTGAAACCAGAGGTTCCAGGTATGACACCAAGTACAAGCAGCTAATAGAAGTGTGAGTGGAGGGATGCTGAAGGCTGGTGGGCACACAGGGGAAGTTCCTGCCATCTTCCTCACTGGGACAGGTCAGCAGCAGGGCACAGCCATTGCATGTCTCTCATTCACTGCACTAAGCACATATATGTGAAGCAACACAAAACGTGGCACACCAGACTCCTCAATTCTCCTTTTAAAAACATCCATATACCAACGTCACGGTTAAACCTTTTGTGCTGCATATTATCATTCCTTTGCATTGGGACAGGGTTGAATGGTTCAGTGTAGGAGACAGGTTAGAATACGCTGATATTGGTAGGGAAGGTGTTATAGCACTGGATTATGGGACCAGGCAGGGAAAAGTCAGACATGGAGAAAAAGATGGCTAATTCAGGTGATGGATATGTTGAGTTCGATTAGAGTAAACCATGCTGTCTGTGATAGTGCAGAGATGACATAAGAATGTATGAGAGAAGGAATGTATAGAGGTGTTACTGCGGTCTTCATATTCCTACCTCTAAAATATCAGTGACTGAGACCAATTACTAGTTCTAATGAAAAAAGAAGCTAGAACTATGTTCAAGGAGGCAATGATTGTTAGTTAACATAAATGTTTAAACATTCAGGCGTATGAATACAATTGTTTAATACACACTCTCAACCTTTTAAGAGTCTTCATAGAAATCGTTATTAGCTTCATGCTGGGAGCATTCTGGGTTCAACATGTGTAATTTCACTGAAATTAAATGATACAGATGAGATATTATACAACTAGATCTACCCCTTGTTTTACATTAAGCTTTTACATAAAACTAAGTCAAGCCAGCAGATTTGGTCAGGCTTTTAGGTCAGACCCAAGGGAATATTGTGCTGGTCCCAACTTTGTATCCTTTATCGGGGAGCTGTCACTCCATGGTGTGTAGCATTTTCTACTCTGTGTGTACAAAAAAAATGCTTTGGTGCAAACAAAAATGTCTGTTTTATTGAAATGAAGAAAGTCAACATAGCTCTGTGCCATTTGAACCCATTTTCTAGTTGATTGTGTTGGGTGGGGTTTTACGGTTGATTAATTTATCCTTATATGTTAAGGAGGAAGACAAGATACGTTATTTTGGGCCAATACATGCAGTGTGTCATTAACAACTTTGAGAATACATGTTTCTGGGCTACACCCTGACTTAAATTTAGACCGCAGATCATCAAATTGGTCACATTCTTCAATGATTTATTTGAGTTGTGTCACTAGACCACTGTTAGACCGCTTTTTCAGTGGGTTTACCCCCAGACTTTTTGCTTTTTGGTCTCCTATTTTTGACCCTACTGTTTACCAGTATTCAGTGCTTAAGTGCATATGTTCTCCCTGTACATTGTATTTATGGATTGGTGATTCTATGATTGGCATATTTGATTTACTGTTATGTCCCTAGTACAGTGCACTGTGGGTGCCCAGGGCCTGTAAATCAAATGCTGCTGGTGGGCCTGCAGCACTGGTTGTGCCACGCACATGAGCAGCCTCTAAATGTAACTCAGACCTGCCACTGCAGAGTCTATATGCAGTTTGTAACTTCCATGTCGACCTGGCTTGTGCACCCACTTGCCAGGCCCTAATATGCCTTTTTTTAACATGTAAGACACCCCTAAGGTAGGCCCAAGGTAGCCCCATAGGCAGGGTCAAGTGTATGGGAAAGATAAGACATGTACTGAGGTGTGTGACATGTCCTAATAGTGAAATATGGTGTATTTCATTTTTCACTATTGGTTGACTGTCCCATAGGATAGACTGGGAGTTTATTTATAACATCTTATCAATATAACTTCCATTTGGACAAGATAGAAGGATGGAGTTAGTATGCCTGAACTCAGAATATAAACATGCATCTTTTAGTAAAGATTATCTTTATGTGTATTTGAAATACCACTTTTAGAAAGTGGGTATTTTCTTGCTTAACCATCCTGTGTGCCTCTGCTGGTTTGTGGATTGACTGTTTGGCTTTGGAGTGACTGGGGATGTGCATTTTCAGAGACGGCTACTGAGGGGGGGTGGTAATGTGTGTCCTGCATTTCTTGAATGAGTCAGGGCAGGGTTGAATAGACATGGGCTGCATTCAGAGTAGTGGGAGGAGTTTTCATTAGCACCTGAATAGGCCTTGCTGCATTTAGAGTGGTGGGAGGAGATTTCCCTTGCACTTGAATAGGTCCTTGGACAATGCTGTCTCCACCTCCTGCCAGGAAGCTGGACCAGAGAGGACAGAACTGGTTTGGGCTGAGCACAAACACTCTCTGCCCTGAGGAACAAAGATAAATTGAGTAAAAATATTGGGGCCCAGACCCCAGAACTTCAGATTACCATTGAACTGAGGAACCTGCCAGAAAGAAGAGTTGGAAAAGCCGTCAGGTGGAACTGCCACTTTGCTGCGTGCTCCGCTGTGTTGGCCTGCTGCTTGCTGCTTCTGTCTTGGTCAGGGAAAGGACTGGATTGTACTTTCATCATCCTGCTGTTAGAGTTTTCTCCTAAAGCTTGAAGTAGATCTTGCCTCTTGTTGGAAGTTGCTGGGAGATAATGGATTTCAGAGAACTCGCTGGAATCAAGGAATGTGCCAAGAAGAAGAGCTGGAAGAGCTGCCAGGAGGAGTACTGCCCCTTTGCTGTTTTGTTGCTTTGTTGGGTTGGCCTGCAGTTGCTGCTTCTGACTTGGGAAGTGAAAGGACTGGACTGGACTTTCTTTACGTGTGCTGAGTATCTTCAAGGGATTGAAGTACAGCTTGCCTCCTGTTCTGAAGTCTCAGGACTGCAAAGACTTCATCAACCTCTGGATACCGCTTCTGGAACCGCTGTTTCAGTTGCCACAGAAAAGGGAAAAGCAACAGACACCTTCACCGACTCCGTCGCTAGCTTCATGTCCTAAAGTCACAGCACAGGGCACCGCCGCATATGGCACGGTAAATCTGGTCTCCACTACAACAATGACGATCGCCGTCGCCACCGAGCCGCTGCTTGCACCGTGACCTGTGGGCATCGTACTCCGCACTGCCTCGCTTCACTTCGCCGCCCTGCTCTCGCCGATGCCGTCGCTGCACACTGACCATGACCTCCATGACCATATTGTGGCTTGGGAGCACCGCTTGTAAGTCACACAATGGACTGCACCATCCCACACCGCAGTCCAGACCGACAGACGCCAGCTTCCAGCACCTGGCTCTGTCGCTTGCACCATGACCTGTCAGCACTGCAACGACGCAGATGGATGACTGTCATTGAGCCGCTGCCTGCACCACGACTTGAGGGCACGGCACGCCACACCGGGCCACTTCACCAAGAAACCACGACAGTTGCCACGACCAGCCAGCACCAACGTGTCGGCTGCAACACAAATGGTACTGCTTACGAGTCAGTTGACACCCTGACCTCCATAGTCAGACGGAACTGTTGGAGTCTGTTGTTTACAGCACCGCGGTAGCAGCGGACGGAGCTATCGAATTCAAGGAACTGTTTTTCAAGTATTCTTGTAAAGTGCATATTTTTAAAGTACTGTATGTTGGATTTTTGTCATTTTGGCCTTGTTTTGGATATGTAAAAATATGCGGATATTTTTCTAAACTGATGTGGTGTCCTTTTGTAGTGTTTTCACTGTTACTGTTGGTTGTGTGCAAATGCTTTACACACTGCCTCTGAGATAAGCCTGTCTGCTCGTGCCAAGCTACCAAGGGGGTGAGCTGGGGTTATTTTAGAAGATTATCCCCCTTACCCTGACTAAGAAGAAGGGTCCCTACTTGGACAAAGTGCACACCCTTGCCAACTAGAGATCCCCATGTCTGACAACCACTTTCTAGAAGTTTTACTAAGAATACAAGATTAATTACAAGATGAAAATGTGTTTTAGATATTCAGAATCCTCATTTATAGGTCACAGCCTGGTTTGTTAAAGACATCTTGGGGAGATTCAAAAACCTGATCTCGAAATGCATTCCACCAATTGCTTAAGATTGGCTTTGTGGTTAGTAACTCAGATTTTCTGGCTTTTTATTTGCAGGCTTTATTTGCTTTATGCTGTCCAGCTCGAGTTGTCCAACATTTGTTTATTGTTTTCTTCCACAAACTCCCCTTCCCTAAACAGGCCTTTAAATCTTGTTCTTATATTGTCACATTTGATGTGCATTCAAAGACAGAGGTCAAATGCCAGGCTGTGTCTTCCAGGGAGCTTGCTGTTTCTTTTTCTTTCTCTGACATCAAAGTGAAAGGATGTATGTGACAATCATGCTGACTAGTAGGGGCTTGCTTGAGAAAGGTTGTACAGATGATGTTTTCTTTCTAGCCTGCAGCAAAATGTAAATGTCTGTAAATCAACTGTGTCTGTAAATCAGTACATTGGGTGAATACATTTCCACATATTATCGTTTGTGTGCTGTATACTTTTATCAGTAAAACTGTATGTGAGTGCAAAAGTACTGGTCTTATGTGTTGTCTGTATTTGAAGTACGCTACTACATCATGCACTCCACTCCCTCTCTACTCTACTTAGCACCACTCCACGCCACTGCACACTATTATGCACCAGCCAACAATACACCACTCCACACTGCGTCACTGCACTCTTCTCTCCACCACTCCACTCTAGCCTCCCTACTCTACAGCACTTTGCTCTACTCTGTGCCAATGCACTCTACCCACACTATTATGTACCGCTGCAATCATTGCCACTGCATTCTACACCACTCTGTGCCACACCACTTTATCTCACCCTAATCTGCAACACTACACTCTCTGGCACTGCGCTCTATGCCTGTGCACTATACACTAAGGTTGGGCGAAATTTGCGTAGTCATGATATACAAAGCTTCGCGAAATGGTAAAAAATCTCCACGAGCATGCAGAGTTCAGTGAAGACTCGGAATTGTTTGTTCAGCCAGTCCGCAATGCGTTTTTCCTGTTCGTAAACGCTGTTTGCATCCTCCACTCTATTCTACACCACTGCAATCTACAACACTCTACTCTGCAGCACTACACTCTCTGCCACTGATTTTTCTGTTACTGCACGCTCTGTCACTGAACTCTATGTCACTCTACACTGTGAATCTCTACTCTGCACACTCTACTTTATGCTACTTTACTCCATGCCATGGCACTCTACTCTACACCACTCTACCACTCTTCTCCACCGTACATCAATGCACTCTATGCCACTCTAATCTAGTGTGACCACTGCACTCTGACATTGTACTCTACGCCACTTCACTCTACCCCTCTCTACTCTACACCACTCTACTCTATCCCAGTGCACTCTACCCCACTCTACTATGCACCATTGCATTCTTCACCACTGCAGTCTACACCACTCTACCATTCTTCTCCACTTTACACCAACGCACTCTAGAGCACTACTCAATACCACTCCACTCTCCCTTGCACCACTTCACTCCATACTACTTTCCTCTACTATGAAACAATCTACTCTACTCCACTGCACTCTTTGCCACTGCACTTTATACCGTTATACTCCACACTATTTCTCTCCACTGTACACCACTCGGCTCAATGCCACTGTACTCTATGCCACTGCACTCTATCCTGCACAACTATGCTCTAATTATGATCACTCCACTCCATTTCACTCTACTCTGAAACAATCTACTCGACTCCACTACATTCTATGCCACTGCACTCCACACCACTCTGTGCCACTACACTCTATACCACTGCTCTCTACGCTGCACCATCTACACCACTGCACTCTACGCTACACCACTCATTATATGCCAGTTTACTCTACACCACTTTACTGAAAACCAATGCACCCTACGCCAATGTACTTATGCAACAACTTTGCACCACTGTACACAACTATACTCTACAAAATTGTACTCTATGTCGCTGTACTCTATCCCACTGCATGCTATGTCATTCCACACCATTGCGCTCTACGTCACTACACTCTATGCCACTCTTTTCTACTCTGCACAACTGTACTCTACGTCACCTCTCACTGCATCACTCTACCTTGCACCACTCTATGCCACTGCTCTCTACGACACTACACTCTACGACACTGCATTCTACAACCAGCCCTGCCAAGCACCACGCATCAGGTGTTAGACTAACGCATTTAAATGTGGTGGTTCGCATCACAGCACTGAAATGCATGGTCACATATTTATAGCACCTACTAAGTGTACATTGATGTAGCCTTTAAGTATGAATTAAAACGGGGCACAGCAGAGTTCCCAATTATATGTGATTGTGTCAAAGTCGTTCCCCACTCCCAGACAAGAAGTCTCCAATAATACGTTCAAACTCTTCGAATCACCTCCAATGTGAGCTCCGGAGTAACGGCCAACGATCATTTGCAGTCTCTGGCTTTAAAGGTCTTTAAAGGTTGCCCGCAGAACAGTGGACATAATAAAGATGCTTTCAGAAGCATTTAAAAGATCCCCTTTTCAACAAAGGGCTGTAACACATGAGCCAGCTTTGGGCCCAGTGCTGAATATGTTTCACTCTCCTGCTGTAAATATACATTTTAGGCAGGGCCCAACTGCAGTTCAAAAAAGTTAATTAGCAACTCTGAGTATATTGGTTTATTTGTGTCTGTTGAGCTAAACATTAACTCCATAGGCACCGCCTGGAGTTCTCTCAATGTATGAGTTTCCAGGTCTATTTTTGCTGCACCTTGGAAACTATTACTGTAAACCAACAGCATAACGCACGTTCTGCTTGATACCACACGTACACAGTGGTAGTGCTGCAGCCAGACGAGCACATAGCATGTTTGTGAGAAAGCTTTCATTTAATAATTTTGTATCAAGAAGAGAGTCGTTCCAGCTGGATTTACAAAAGGAGATAAAGCTTTTGTTGGATTTAGTTATGTAAAAAGAAGTTATATCATCCTCTGATTCACTTCGGTCCCCCTTTGCATTGCCTGTGTGTGTGTATGTATTTATGTATGTATATGTATTACCTGCTGGCGGTCGCCAGTAGGTAGATATAGTTAGGACCTAGTTTCCATAGGAAATCCACAACATTCTATTTGGAATAACTTTGGCGTCGGTTGACGAATCTTTGCGAAATTCTCCAAGAAGATGGCCTGCTCCGCTCTGCTCCTATCCTAAAGGTTTTAGGGTGATTCGTCAAGCGGGGGCCGAGAAAAAAGGGGGGGTCCCAAAACATGTTTTCCCCATGTAATTTTTGATAGGGACCTTTAGCCGCGGCTCCAGCTCGAACTGCTGAACGGAATTACACCAAATTTGGTAAAAAGGTAGAGTTTGGTTCGCAGATAACGCTTTTTTGTTAAAAGGTGTAAATCTGTGCAGTAGTTCCTGAGAAAATCAAAAGTAAAATCATATCTATGGAAGAAGTTGGGTACGCTTATCCTCGGAGGATCATACGCGTACCCTTACGAGCACGAGCTGCATGCTAATTGGCTGTCAACTGTCTGTCAACACTCAAAACCAGGAAGTGTTGGCAGCCATCGTGTGTCTCGGTAGAACAGAGGAACAAGAAAACGGAAAAAGAAGTGCGCAAAAGACGCAAAGGGGGCCTGCTCAGGGGGCCCCACAAGGACCCCCAAAGCCAATTTCTTTTTTTTTAGTTGCGGGATGCGCATAGGATACGCGTATCCCATGTAAAAAAAACTGAAGCCTGTTTTAATGCTAATCCCGGGGGCAATGTAAAAATAAAGTGTGGGGGGGCCCAATGCCCCCCACACTGCCCCAGGGACTGCGTTGCAGAGTGTTGTAAAAAGGGGCGAGGCCTCTGAACACCTTTCTGCAACGCAGCCCCCTGGCGCATACTGGAGGTATCTGGTGGGCTAGTTGGCCCCCTGGGACACACAGGATTGAGGAGGAATTAATTCTCTAACTTAAAACGCGCCACAGGGCATGTTTGCAGACATGTCACCTCAGGCCATGCCCCCTTCCTTCATCAGTGTGCAAGCGCGCCCCGTGGTGTGTTTTAAATTGGGGAATGAATTCTATTTCAATACTGAGGGTCCCGGAGGGCCAAATAGCCCAACAGGTATCTCCAGTATGCGCCAGGGAGCTGCATTGCAGACAGGTGTTTAGAGGCCACACTTCTACACACCTCTCTGCACCTCTCTGCATCGAAGCTCTGTGGTGCTTACTGGAGGTACCTAGTGGGCTAGTTTGACCCTAGGGATCCTTAGGATTGATGGGGACTCTCAACTTAGAACGGTGACAGGGCGCGTTTACACAGTGGTGAAGGGAGGGGACGGGGTCTGACATGATGTGTGCAAACACGCCCTGTGGCGCATTTTAAGTTGGGGAAAATTTTCAACTTCAAACCTGAGGGACCATGGGGGCCAAGTAGTCCACCAGGTGTTTCCAGGAAGCGCCACTGCGCTGCGTTGCTGAGAGGTGGTGCATGCTGTGTCCCTTTTTACATCTCTCTGCTACGCAGTTCTGTGGCGCTTACTGGATGTACTATGAATTCCGATTTGCTCACTTGTTATCAGGAGAGACCTCAGCGCTGCATCTTTGAGCCCAGTACTAATCCTCAAAAGTAATTCTAACCATACTTACTAGTAACTTGAATTTCCTTCCGTAGGCTAACATTGACTTGTTTCACTTGGAAATTCTTCTAACTGTGGGTTTTGGAACTTTAAAAAATTTCTCTAAAATCAGCCGAACTACGAATTCCGATTTACTCACCTCTTATCAGGAGAGACCTCGGTGCTGTATCTTTCAGCCCACTACTGATCCTGAAAAGTAATTCTAACCATACTTACAGTAACTTGAATTTCCTTCCATAGGCTAACATTGACTGGTTTCACTTGGAAATTCTTTTAAGTGTGGGGTTTTGGAACTTTAAAATATTTCTCTAAAATCATCCGAACAAGGAATTCCGATTTACTCACTTGTTATCAGGAGAGAACCCAGTGCTGCATATTTTAGCACAGCACTGACCCTGAAAAGTAATTCTAACCGTACTTACCAGTAACTTATATTTCCTTCCATAGGAATCCATTGTCTGGTTTTCACCAGAAAAGTTTCTGTCTATTTTCACAAACTAAAAATATTCCTTAAAAATGGCCTGTATGACTTAAACACATTCTTTCAACTGTTTACAGGAGATGCACCAGTGCTGGATCCAGGATCCACCACTGAGTAAGAAAAAGTAATGATAACTCTACTTACCTGCTAAGTGAATTTCCTTCCATAGGGTAGTGTGGAGTTTTAGAACTTTATATATTCTTATAAAATCAGCAGAACTATGAATTCCGGTGTACTCACCTGTTATCAGGAGAGACCTCAGTGCTGCATCTTTGAGCCCTGTACTGATCCTCAAAAGTAATTCTAACCATACTTACCAGTAACTTGAATTTCCTTCCATAGGCTAACATTGACTGGTTTCACTTGGAAATTCTTCTAAGTGTGGAGTTTTGGAACTTTTAAATATTCACCTAAAATCATCTGAACAACGAATTCCGATTTACTCACCTGTTATCAGGAGAGAACCCAGTGCTGCATCTTTTAGCCCAGCACTGACCATGGAAAGTAATTCTAACTGTACTTACCAGTAACTTGTATTTCCTTCCATAAGAATCCATTGTCTGGTTTTCACCAGAAAAGTTTCTAAGTGTCTATTTCACAAACTAAAAATATTCCTTAAAAATCACCTGTATGACTTAAACGCATTCTTTCAATTGTTTACAGGAGATGCACCAGTGCTGGATCCAGGATCCACCACTGAGTAAGAAAAAGTGACGATAGCACTACTTAAATGCTAAAGGATTTTCCTGCTATAGGATAACATTGATAATTCTATGTGAAAAAATGTATCAACTTTTAAAATACAATAATATTCCTTAAAAACTCACTACTGTAACTAAAACACTTTTACTCAACCGTTTACAGGAGATATCCAAAGAATTAATCTAGGATCCAGTCCTGTGGTTAGAAAAGTAATCCATAAAGTAACTAATTGCATTTAACTAGAAATTCACATTGAGGTCAAGTTTGCATTGTGTTTGAAATGATGTTGCCCATTGCAACAACTGAAACTACTGTACTTAAGTCTATTGCCTATTTGCAAAGTATTTAAACTAAAGTAATTCATTCTGAGAAAGTATATTTTGTAATGTAATGTATAATATAATTATAATGTAATTTAAAAAATAAAATATCTAAAAATAAATAATTCAAAAAATTTAGTAAATCATTATAAAAAAATAAATATAACAATTAATACATTTAAAAATTGTCATTTACAAAACCTTTGAAATTCACTGAAAAAATCATAGGTTTCAGGCCTGATATAGTTAGGAATAGGCTTTTAAAAAACCTTTGAAATTCACTGAAAAAACCATAGGTTTCAGGCCTGATACAGTTAGGAATTAGCATTTAAAAAACCATAGAAATTCACTGAAAAAAACGTAGGTTTTAGGGGTGTTATAGTTAGCTGGACATTTCACTCGTACAAAACCATTGAAATTCCTCAGATATAGTTAGTTGTACTAACTATATCTCACACGCCCGCAATCTACTGCTGATGATGTCACATATTACATCATTCATGACATGGTCAGTGATATCACTTTTGACATCTCAAATTACATCACTGATGACATCATCCACGTGACAATCAGATACACCTCATCATACACTAGTATAACCTTTCATCACTCACTGTAAAATACAGAGTACCCTATTTGAATCAATTGACACACCAATACAAGTTTCTAAAAACCCACTTAGTGATTCCTAGATCTATACACACATCTAATCACTTACCTACAAATGTACTCATACATGCAGTCAAATCAATAGAAAACTATCAAATTTACTTATACACCTATATTGACATTACACACCAGCACACATCCTATTCACTTATGAAGTCATCCTATTCACTTATGCAAACAATGGAACATAGTTACATTTACTTAGCTATACACTTATACAAACACCACTTTATCTATTCATATAGATATTAACTTATACTTAGTGTATTATAAATTCACTATTACAAGTATACAGTTATCTATACAGTCATGCATACAATCACTGAGTCTTATGTATACTTATTTATAAACAACAACTGACATATACACTGCCTTTTATTTTTCTACTTTGTTGGACATGTACCATTGAGAGAGATATTTGCTCATCGCCACACCCATAAAGATATTCACTCACTCAAACAACTGTTATAACATGTAGTTTTAACTTCATATACCTACTGAATCAACTATTCACACATCTTTAGGCAGTAATACACCCCCCACTAAACCACACACACATTTACTCTCCCATACAAATACTCAGTTAACTAATCAATAACTAATATAGACTCTCAATTAGCTAGTAACCAACTGGAGAAGCAGTTTACACAACAACTGACAAAGTGATACAGATGTTCACACAGTTTAGTCACTATCCAATATATTTAGTGAGACACTTTAAATTACTCAAGTAAATAGTCAATCACACTGCTACTAAATCCTCCATCCACATATTTATAATTATATATCCACTCATCCTTCAATGCAAATTGCTATATATATATAATACATATTTAAATAACGTAGCAAACCACATTCACTGGATGATGTCATCAGTGATGTCATTTGAGATGTCATCAGTGATGTCACTGACCATGTCATGAATGATGTAATATGTGACATCATCAGCAGTGGATTGCGGGCGCGCAAGATATAGTTAGTACAACTAACTATAGCGGAGGAATTTCAATGGTTTTGTACGAGTGAAATGTCCAGCTAACTATAACACCCCTAAAACCTACGTTTTTTTCTGTGAATTTCTAAGGTTTTTTAAATGCTAATTCCTAACTATATCATGCCTGAAACCTATGTTTTTTTTCAGTGAATATATATATACATACATACATACATACATACATACATACACCACACACACACACCCATACACACATATATATATATATATGAAGCAGGGAACTCTAGGTTGAGAGTAACACTCTGAATCTGCTCACCTCAAATGGCTGTTTTTCTAGCAGAGGTTTTAAGCATAGGATTAGCACAGTGCTATCCATGCCAAGCCAGAAAGTGATAAAACTCTTTGCCATTGTATAGCAAAGTCTTTAAGCATAGGATTAGCACAGCGCAATCAGTGCCAAGCTAAAAAATGTCAAAATGACAAAATACTTTTACCATTCAGGCCACAGTATTACAGGATTAAATTGGTAAACTACCATCAAAGTCAACCAGAAATTAATAAAAGCAACCCCTGACATATAGTTACACTCTAGTTAGAGCTCTTGTGGGAGGTACAGCTTTGTCCAGACACATACCCAGTACAATTCAAGACAATACCCTGTCAGGCTTAAAGAGCAGGCTTTGAGTGACCGAACCAAGGGAGCCCGACCACTGCCAAAGGAGCTTGGGCTCAGGTTTGTACATCAAGACTGTTTGTTTTAATGAGTACACATTTTGCATTTTACACTATATGTGTCTTCCCATAATGCCTTTTTCCACTTCTCCTTGTTCCCTCCTGTCTTTCCTTCTACCTTTCGTCCTTTCTCTCCAGCCTCCTCCTCCTTCTTTTTCCTTATTATTCCTTCTTTCTCTTTAAAAAGCATTTCCATGACATCTCTCTCACTCTACTTTTTTCTATTCCCATCTTACTATCAATCAAAAGATTTTATTTGCATAATTAATTAGAATTGTTACAAAAATTCACGTGATAAAATAACAGTGCAAGATTTATAAAATGCTGAAATTATTGACTCTCGGCATCTAATAAAATTGGGGGCAATACATGTAGGACTCTGAGGTTAAAGTGTCCCTGATGGCCGACCGCCTGGGTGTTCCCCCTGCTCAATTTGTCCTTAGCATTTCTTTTTACTTCTGCCAGGAATTTGACTCCACGGCATGCCAGGATTGTGGAGGAACCTCCGAGCCAGCTTATAACTGCGTGTCTGCAGGAACGAATGTTTAGCTCATTGAAGATGGATTTCAAAATCATCGTCTCTGTCCTATCAGAGCCGGACATACACAGAAAAGGTGGGCTAGGGTTTCAGTTTTATACCCACAGAGACGACATTGCTCCGTTTGGTAGGAGACTTTCCAGGACGGTAGTAAGTACTTCGAGACGTGCATCCCCATCTGATAATCTGTAAATGCCTTTTTTAGGTAATCACTAAAGTGGGATAAAAGGTATGCAAGAGGTTTTGATGTTGTAAAGGAGTTAATAATGGTCCAGCCATGCCGACGTTTTGCAAGTGTATGTTTATCCTCCAAAAAGGATTTCCTTAGACTTGCTTTGTCTGTCCCAGATTTCCTGGCTGGCTCCAGCTCCAGGTTTTCCAAACAGAATTTCAGATACTTTCCCCAGGTGTTCGGGGTTTCAGTATATGCCCATTTTTTTGATTTCCTCCCAGCTCAGCCAGTCCAATGTATCTGGGTCTGCAGATCGAAGTTTATGACAGAGTTTCACGAAGCCGCTCATGCTCCGGAACTTCTGATTTTGCAGTCCAAATATGAGCCTGACTTGTGAAGCTGAGGCGGATTGAAGACCGCTTTGTAGATTTTAATTTGTAGGTTATTTAAAAGATCGGCCTCCTTGCCACACCAAGTAACTAGGCCATAAGATAAGGTGGGCATAATCTGGGCTGCCATTACTTTTAATAGGTGCTTAAAGTTAGGGCAATCCATTTTTACTTTTAAAGAACGATACGCAAAGATTAAAGATTGTGCTTTTGCTTGTAATGCTGTTTTGTGGTCCTTGTAGTTTACACGTTTTGTTATTGTTATTCCCAGGTACTTATAATACCCTTGTACTTTCACTGTTGCCCCATGCGCCATCCATTTGTACTTTAGCTTTTGCGGATCTACTAGACGGACTACATTTGTTTTTTCTTTGTTTAGTTCCAGGTTTTCTCGTTCCAAGTAAGATGTTTATTGATCTTTGTAGGTCGATTAGTGTTTTACTCAGCAATACAATATCATCGGCATATTGTAGGAAGTGTATTGGGTTGTTGGCCAATGATGGTGGGTGGCTATCTGCCGATTCCAGCGCGCTGGTGAGGTCGGAGAGAAAAAGATTAAAAAGGGTAGGGGCTAATACGCAGCCTTGTTTTAGGCCTTGGTGCATTGGAATACTCATGGTTGTACTGCCTCCATTACCCAGTTTCACTCTTGCCTAAGTATGCTGATGCAGGGCTTTGATAGCTATTAAGAGTTGGTGTGGCAACCCCCAACTCTTTAATTTTCCCCACAAGCGCTCTCTGTTCACCCAATCGAAGGCAGCCTTGATGTCGATAAAACAGGCGCACAAGCGGGCTCCCTTTGCTACCGCTAGAGCCATTAGAATGGACAGACAAGTTAAGTTTGTTATTGTTCCCATTCCTTGCCTGAATCCTGTTTGATATTTAGGCATTATCTTTGTGTCTACTATCCAGGCTTGTAGTTCAAGAGGCGTAGAGCTTGGCCTCTACGTCTATTAAATATATCAGTCTGAAGTTTGTGGGATTACGATAGTCTCCATGCTTGAATATCGGATGAATGATACTGCCTTTCCAGGAGGCGGGGAGCTCTGCTTGTTTGTATATTTGGTTAAATAGAGGCGTTAGGGTCTCTGACCACAGGTCCTGATCGTGCTTAAAGATCACGGTTGGCAGCCCATTTGGGCCTGCTGCACCTTCTGACTTTAGTCTTGATATAATCATCTTCAGTTCTTTTTTGGTGGTTAAATCGACCGGTTCTGTTGGCCTCTTTGGAACTTCTTCCAACTCGGAGTCTCTATTTTCCTTGTTCTTAGCTCCTTTTGGTTTCTCCTTGTTTTCCTGTATTGCCCCTAAACCGTTAGCGGGGCCTGAATCTGTATTGCAGTATAGGGTTTGCACGTGTCTGGTCCAGGTTTCTGCTCCAACCCCTGCTTCCTGTTGGAGTTTTACCCCTTGATTTAGGTCATTTATAATACCCCAGAAGTCCCGACTATTAGGATGTTTACCCGCAGTTAGCAGTTTATTCCAGATTGTTTCTTTATACGAGGACTTTGCGACCCTCAATGCCTTCCTATAGATGCTCCTGGCTCCCTTCAGGTTAGATTTGTTTGTCACTGACACTGATGTTTTTTGGCAAGCAAGAGCTCGTACCTCCTTTGCGACCTTTCTTTTTTTTAATCTTAGGTCCATGTTAAACCAAGGTTCCTTCTTGATGTTGAAATTACTCTGATTCCCTGGCCTTGCTGGGAACGTTTGCAATAGGTCCTGAATCATTTGCTCCCAGTTGGATTCTCGCTCCTCCTCTCTTTGGGTCCCAAGGTTGGCTATCTGGGCTTTAACTGAGTCCGTGATTTTGCCCAACCCTTCACCACGCCATTTTAATTTTTTTAGATTGAACTTTGATGCGTGGTGAAGAAGAGAGGTCGTTCTTGGCGCC
The DNA here is from genome assembly GCF_964263255.1 of Lissotriton vulgaris. Taxonomy (NCBI): domain Eukaryota; kingdom Metazoa; phylum Chordata; class Amphibia; order Caudata; family Salamandridae; genus Lissotriton; species Lissotriton vulgaris. The sequence continues at coordinate 459,708,239 of NC_141687.1, forward strand.
GTGCTAGGTACAATATTCAGACTTATTATTTGGGGGAAATTATCACTTTCTACTCGATGTTCTATTCTAAATGATTCAATGCTGGGAATTAGCTCATCTCTTACAATAGTGTAGTCGATTGTTGAATGGACCCTGCCGCTCAGATATGTGACGGCTGCCGGCCTATCCCCCTTTGTATTGCCATCAGGATTGACAGTCCAAATTCTTTTGAGCTTGATGCTAACTTTTTTCCACCACTATTTGCTGTCGTCTTCGCCTTCGCCTTGTTTTGAGCAATAAGAGCGTTGTTGAAGTCCCCGGAGATAACCAATGGGCATTGCGAGTGGGTTCTTTGCATTACTTTGATCAGTGACAGCAGGCTCACATGTTTTTCTTTTTGTGACTTTCTGTCAGGATGGATATAAACATTGAATGTTAAGAGTTTCCACGGTTCAGTCCCTGATAGCGGAGCTTCGGTGATTCTGGCCACTTGGGCCCAATTCAGACCCACGTCCAGCTCTTCTGATACCCAATTATGTTTTTGGGTTACATATGTTGATAATCCACCCTGGGGATACCCATGCGTTGAGAAGCTTTCTGCAAATATATGGTGTTCTTTGAATCCTGGGATTGAGGTTGGTTGTAATTTCCATGACTCCTGGATCAATATTATGTCTTGTCGTTGGAAGAAAGCATACGTTTCGTGGTCGTGCGCCATTTCTCGGAAGCCATGCACATTCCATGAACAAAATGAAACATTTGATTGCTTTTTTAAATTCTGGGGAAGCTTCTTGTTCCACATGGTCATGCAGAAGTTTGGGTCTGGGTTAGGTAGCTTTATTACTCAGGACATTGGATATCCAAGACCAATCCATTCTGTCTGCGTGATGGAGACCAGTTGTTTGCGGTTTGCGGTTTGCGCATGATGGCGCTGGCGAGGAGGCCCGAGCGCCACGCAGACAAGTGGTATGTTGTCCTCTGTTTCCTTTTCCGTTGTTTTGGTCACATGTACTGATTTGTAAAGGATAGGGATACCTTGGGCACTTGTGTCGTGTAATGGAGATGCCCCATGGTACAAACTGGGGTCTTGCAGAATATATCTTTTCTACCAGGTCCTTTGAGGCCCAAGTTGTAACTGTTTCCTCAATGCCCGCATTGTTTACGTTTGGTTGAAATTCGACGGAGTAAAGGTCCTGAGAAGTGATTTCTTTTAGAGCTGATGTTTCATTGAATAATTTTAGAAGGTTACCTCGATTGAGAATGTCCTGCGTCCCCCTTGTCGGATATTCGGGGATAAAAGTTAGTTTTAGGTCAAACGGCTCTGGATGTTGGCTTGGCTCCTTTTGTGTTAAGGCTGCTTTGCAAGATGACAGGTCGTGGAATTGAATGCTATCGCACAAGGTGTAGGTCAATTGTTGTGCTTGCTCTTTCTGTACTTCCTCAATTGTATTTGCTTTTTTCTGTGTTGGAGCTGTGTTAGTTAACTTTGTTGGAACCGTACTTGACTCCCTTTGCATTAGCGAACATTTACGTTCCTTTTCAAAAACTGTGATTTGCATGGGGGTTGGCACAGTTTTGATTTCCGATACTGCTGTTGATCCATGGAGTTCGTATGGGTTTCTTTCAAAAGTTGTAGGTGTTTGCTGCGTACTACTAACTTTTGTGCCATGGTTGGATCCCTCTTTGGGAATGCATTTTGTACCCATACTGTTTTTTGCCGGGGCTAGTGTCGGTTCAATTTGCTTGCATCCTCCATAACCAACCACTTGCATGAGTTTCGTTTTTTCTCGTCCTGGCTCTTGCGATTTTGTTTGCTGGTCCGATCTTGTGTCCATTTGACAGTGGTAACCTATGGGTGGGGATGGACTTTTGTTTCCGTGTAGGTCAGTAGGGGTGTTTTTGGCTACGGTCCTGGAGCCTTCGTCCCTTGATGTATTTGATAAAGTTGTCTTACCAGGTGGATCAGCAAGTATCTCCTCACCCTCTGGTGACCCATTCAGTGATTTAGATTTGTTTTCATAAAGAATGTTGGTTTTAAATATGGGAAAGGTGTAGCCAGGATCTATATTTAGTTGTTTTTTGTACTTGAGCCTGGCCTTCCTTGCCCTTTTACTTTGCCTCTTTGTTGGTTTGTCCTCAATAAAGGATTTTTGGGTAAGTTGTGTTTCTTCCGTGTCTGAGACTGTTTTTCCTAAACCGACTTCCTTTGAAGTTTGTTCTTGATCCGTTGTTTGTTTACTTCTTGTAGGGCCATTAGTATACTTTCTCTTGACTGTTTGTGGCTTATCCGAGTTAGGTTTAGTTTCTATCGCCTGACGGTGGCTACGGGATTGTTTTACCTCCCCTAAAATATCCATCAGAATGCTTGCTAGCTTTTCAATTATACTTCCACATCCGCAATTGTACTGTTGTTTACTCAAGCTGGTATAAGCCTCTGATTTCCCCTGAGTTGTTAAGAGCGATGATAGGGAGTCCAGTTTTGCATTTATACCCGAAATGTGACCAGCCACTAACATGATGAGGTCCACCTGGACTTCCATTTTGTTTGATTGGTAATTCAGCACCCTTATTGCTTGCTCTAGAGTGCTTAACAGGGATTGGGTCCATGACGTAGAGGGCTGGTCTTTTTGGATTTTGCTTAAGTCCTTGTGCTCTGAGTCCAACGTGCTCCCCGATGAGATTGTGATCGGTGCAGAATGGTTAGGATTAAGTTGGTTTATCGGCATGATGATATTGTCAATTATGGATATTTTTTGTTGGTCTCTTTTTGCTTCAGGGCAGCGAGGGGTTGAGACCAGCATGCCCGAACTCGAATGGCAGTCATCAAAACCATATTCTGTTCTTGGTGCTCCCCCTTGGGAGTCGATATACTTCATTATTCTCTTGGTTAGTTCCTCAAGTTGGGAATCGTTTGATGGAAAAAGGGGCTTTAGCCATGGGTCCCCTTCTTGCCCGGTTGAAATGGATATGTTTCTAGGGCCTGTATTTCCCTCCTTGGAGCCCTTGGTTGCCTTTGTGTGGTCACTGGCTTCAACGAGCTCCGTGATTGTCGCACTTTTGCTCTGGCTCAACCGGTTATCCTTTGAAAGGGGGTTGTCTGTGGTGTACTTTACAGCTCCACCTCCCTAGTTTTCGTTTGAAGCTACGGGAGTGTTGGGACAATGCACCTAGGCGGTTACTAATGCCAGTTTACCTTGGGGAGAGGGACCCAGACGCGATGGAGAGGGTAGAAACCCTGGTTCGGTGCTCATCATGTTCTGCAGGCTATTGGCCTGTGGGGAATGTACCTTCCGGGGCACGATGGGGCTTGGCAGTTTGCAAGCCTCAGCTGTTGGTGCGTAGATCGTCGTCATTGGATCCTTTAGGTAGAAGAATTTTAGGAGTCCGATTTTCCGTCTGGAGTCTAATGTTAGCTCAGGGGTTGGCGCTGATATCAACCTCTCCCTGGGATTTGACCTGGTCCCTGTTTCCGATGGTGATTTAACTTCCACACTTGACTTCCTCAATTTTTTTATTTTTTTTTTACTTTCCACAGGTTGGCGCATTTTCCCTGATCTCATTTCCACGGTCGGGTCCTTGTGATCCTTTAAGTCCTGCTTAAGAATCTGGTCTTATGATTAAAAGGGGAATTTTTGGCTCTTGTCTCTTGGTTAATAAATACAATCCTGCCGCTTACTGGCGGCCGTTAATGGGCCTTTCAGTTTTCTAGCACTTATGTTAATCTTTGCTGTGAGTCTGGTTTGTTGCTGGTTTGTTCCTTAAGGAGCGGTGGCCGAAGGGTGCTGGTCCCGGTGCCTGTGGTTCGTACTGCGGCACTACTGCTGCCTCTGCTGCCGCCACTCCCTCTGCCCCCGCTGCCACTGCCTCCTCTGCTGCCTCTGCTGCCACTACTGCCTCTTTTCATGTGGCTTCGGCTTCGGCTTCAGCCGGCCTCCATTGGCTCTCAGCTTCTCCTGCCTTGTTTGAGGTTATCTTCGGCAAAGACTGGCATAGGCTGGGGCAGGGATTCTGAAATATTTAGATAATGAGCGGAAGGGTGAAAGGCCCGGCCGGCTAGGGGGGCAGGGAGTAGGGGGTGTCGCCAGCCGTACAACCCGGCCTCCGAAGGTTATCTAACTCCGGATCCTCCCACTCCTCCACTAACTCTGGTCTCTTACTGCTCTCCATTGCCGCCGTCCGCCGTCAACTTTACATTAGCGCTCGGTGCTCACACGGTTCCGTACTGCCAAAGCCGCAGGCTCATCCTCGAGCTCTGCTGTTCTGCAGCGTGTAGGGTCCGGACTGGATCATAGACTCACTTGCTCGTGGGATTGTCACAAATGAGCGTACCCCGAAAGCGACCACTGCCTATATTAAAGATGTCCGCGGCTCCTGCTGCTGTGGGGTTCTTGGGGTGTGCTTTTTATGGGCGTGTTCTTTTGTCGAGTGGCTCCTGCCGCATTCTGGATTGCCCAAGCCTACAAGGGTCTATTGGGTTACCCATTTCCTTTCACGCGTTCTGGATTGCAGCGGGTTCCGCCCTATCTGCATTGAGCACCCCAAGGTTTTAGATGGACGCTTGCCGCTCCTGCCCACGTCACACAACACAGCTTGTCCTTGAGCTCAGTACACGGGCTCTCTTGGGCGCTCTGGCTACTCTGGCGATCCGGCCCCTGGCGGGCTTCGGGTGCCTCGGTGCGGTTCTAATTCTGGTGCGGTCGCTCGCACCGCCTTCGCTCCCAGTTCCCTTCCGTCTCCTCAATGGCGGTGGCGGCACACTACTCCCAGCTCACAGTTCCCATCGTACTATTACTCTGTCCTTCTTCCCCCTCATTCTTCTGTCTTCTTCTCCCCATCATCTCCTCTCCTCTCTCTCCATTTTCTTTTCCTTGTACTCCTCATATTGGTCACTCATTTCCTCCTCTTTGTAATCCCTCTCCCATCCTTCCTCCTCCTTCTTCTTTTCTTCTTGCTTTTTCGCTATGTTCCCTTTTACCTATCTTCTTTACCCTCATGCCTAGTCTCATTTTCTCCCCCTAACTTCAGTTTGTCTCTGTTAGAAATGGGGGTCTCTAGTTGGCAGAGGTAGGTACCTTTGTCCAAATAGGGACCCTTGCTTCTAGTCAGGGTAAGGAAGATACACGCTTTAGATAACCCCTGCTCACTGCCTTAGTAGCTTGGCACGAGCAGACAGGCTTATCCCAAAGGCTATGTGTAAAGTATTTGTACCAACACTCACAGTAACAAAGTGAAAACACCACAAATGGACAACAGTTTAGAAAAATAAAATATCTTTATCTAAACTTAACAAGACCAAAACAACAAAAATTTAACATACACAGTTAAAAATATGACTTTCAAAAGGTTTCAAGAACTTGTACCATAGAAAACAATGGATGCGTGACTTTTACACAAAGTACCTGAAGATGTATCAAAATTCACAAGGACAAACAGCTGCAGAGAAAGGAAGCAATGGAAAACACAGCGATGCGTCAGTTTCTGAGTTCTTGGGGTGGCTTGGCAACAGTTCTGCCGCACACAGGAGTAGTGATGAGTCGAATCCGGACTGTAGGGGGAAGTGAAACGTCGAAATCCAAGAAGGTTCTGGTCTGCGGGTGATGCATGGAAAACTTGGTGCACAGGTACGATGCGTGACACACTGAAGATGATCCGTCACTTTGCGAGGCTTCGCGCTGTCCGGTGTCGGTGCTGGGGGCTGCGTGGAAAGACGTTGTTTTGCCCGGCAAGACTCGGTGAGGCTTCGCGTTGTCCACCGCTGGTTTCATGAGATTTTGCACAGCTTTGCGATGCTTCACGCCAGTTCTTGCAGAGATTCGCTGCAAAACCCACCTCTCAGATCCTGTTACTGGAAGGAGGCACCTCAGGCAAGGGTAGGACTCACAAATCGCAGAGTCCAGCAGCACTAACAGATTTGCAGGAAGTCTATTGTGTCCCTGAGACATCAGAACAGGAGGCCAGCACACTTCAGGCTCTTGGAGATCTCCTTCAAGCAGGGGACACAGCACACAGCAAATTAAGCATGGGCGAATTTTGCAAATTCGCGGTTCGTGAATTTGCGTATTCACGAATTCGCAATCCGCAAAATCTGCAAACTCTCGCGAATTTGCGGATTTTTTCTTTTTTTGTGTTCGCAAAGGTTTCTGCCAGTTCGCAAGGGTTTTGTCGGCTCGCAACGGTCGCGACTATGTTGTTTCTACATCTGGTTCATGATCACAGGTTCACAGACCCTCTGTTTCACCACTGCCACCCTACGGTTCACCCATGCCACCCTCTGGTACATCATTGCCACCCTCTGGTTCATCACTGTAGATTATGAGGGGGGGAGCAAGCACACCTGACCTGCTTCAACTGACATGAATTAATTTGGGGTTGATTAATGTGTCACTGAATTTAAACTTCCAGTCTGGCACCTGCTTCCTTATCCGTAATTTGCTTTCTGTTGCAGTGCAATTTTTTTTCACAGGACCTTTGTGGCCTACTTGTAGCTATTCTATGAGCCTGCTGTGAGGGTCAGAGCAGGGTCGTAGAATAGTTGCAAGTAGGCAACTGAACTCTGGAGGGGCCCCTCAGGAAGCACTACAGGGAATGGTTACTAATGATGAGTTTGAACTTTTGCACCTGCTGAGTGCTTTCTGTTTTGCAAAACTCGTTTTTCTGCAATTTCGCGGGGCGCGAATTTGCGCGAGATCGAATTCGGAAACCGCGAATTCGTACGAATATGCGATTTGTTTTTTTGCGGCGTGTTAGTTCGCAAGGTTTTTACGGTCGTTCACGGGCGCGGCCATCTTGTTTGCATGACGTATTTCTGTTTCCTGGAGCGATGTGTAATCTCGCAAAGTGTGCGGCTCGCTAGTACAAGTTTGCGTGTGATCACGAGGGAAATCTCGCGCAAACTTACCCACGTGGTCGTGAACGGGCGCGGCCATCTTGTTTCTCATTCATTGCTATGGTTCTGGGCATGCTTTCTGTATCCTCTCTGAATCTCTGCCATCCTTTGCTTGTTTGAAGTTTTTTTTGATCTATTTTACTTATTATCTATCCTTCTATTTTTCTAGCTCTATATTTTTGTGTTTGCTGCTACTTTTGCTTAATTTTAAACTACTTTTTTAAACTCTTTTCTTTTCTTCTTCCCTATTCTATTTCTTCTTTATTATTTACCTTCTTTTCTGCCCAGACCATGGTAAAGGGAGCCGGGAAGCATCCTGAGAAGGGGAAGGGTCCCGCACCCCGTGCCCGGCTCCCGTGCGGGCGTTTGAGGGGAGAGCAGGTCACAGCCCGGGAAATCTTTAGTTTTATATGTTCAGCGCCGCCTCTCCAGGACCATCAGGGCAGGTGGCAAGATCGCTAGCGGGTACGGGATCCGGGAGCGCCGGAAGCGGTGGGAGAAGGTGTGCCGGGCCATGTACCAACACTCTCGGGTCCGGCGCACCTACAACCAGGCCACCCACCGTTGGACGGGTCTCCTGGACCGGGAACGGGACTTGATCGACCTGCTCGGCCTTGAGATCCCCGGGCTTGGTGAGTAGTAGTAGCTATTTCTACACTACTCTGTTTTCTTCTGCTCTGTGTGTTATTATATTGCAAATTTTTGTTTTTTACCAAGAGCAATAATGCTGCTGATTACATTGTAGGTAAATTATATTTCAAAACCTTCTGTGCATTTCAGGTGCACTGCTCTCCTTCTCAGTAGCGTTGCTACTATGCTTATTTTGTTTTCGATTTTGTGTTCATTTCATTGGCCTGAGAAATTATGTATGAGTGTAGTTTAAAGAACTGTGTAATGCTAGACACTAAGGGTCAGATTTTTAATTACCAGTGCATCCCTGAAAAGTAGCAGGGATGCGCCAGTAATTGTGCGCCACGCCACCACCACCCATGATGCGCCGTATTTACAATGCGGCGCACCATGGGCCCAAAACATCACCGAAGCGTTACGCATCTGTGCTGTAAAGGCGGTGCATTGCTGGAGTTGCATCGCAACGATGGCGCAGCTCCACCAATGCTCTGGGGTGCCCTATCTCCCCAATGCTGCGTCAAGCCGTACGTCTGCTTCAAGCAGGTGCAGGATTTGAGTCACGCAGCATTGTCCTAAAAGTGACTGATTTAAATCTTGTAGATTTTCCTCAGCCACTTTTAGGATGCGTTCCTGTGCAGGAACGCCCTCCCTTGCGCCGGAACGCCCCCTGATGGCGCAGGGCTTTACAACGTGATGCATCTCCCATATGCGTCACATTGTTAATATACACCGCACCATGGCGCCTCTTTTGTTCTGCCGCTGCGTCACAAAAGTCACGCAACAATGGAGCAAAAGAGCCACAAGGGACTTCTAAATCTGCCCCTACAGACTCAAGTCCAGTCCTTCCTTTGTACATTTGGAAATAAAAAGAAATAGTGGTGGTGGATTGATAGTTTGAGTATTTTAATGACTGGTTTATGTAGTAGGAAACTTTTTAGTGTTGTCGCTGATCTGCAATCACAATGAACTTTGTCTGTCACTTCGCGTGCTGCGGACTGCTGCCTGACAGTCCTAGGTGAACCTTTTTAGTAGTTTGTTTAGTGAGTTACATAACTTTCCAAGTCGACGGTCCGCAAATCAAGCAATACTAATATCGTAGTAGACCACATGAGATAGGTCAATATATCCCGTGGAATAGTTGTCTATTTGCTATTTCGCCAAAATATTTTGTTATTGTTCTTTTGAAATGTTTGATTTGGTTGACAAATATCATCCATGTTTTCTGGTCTTTCTTTCTTTTATGTTGTACATCAGCTCCCCCCAGGGGCAAGAGGACATTGGAGGAGGCTTCTGCTGCTGCTGAACAAGGCCAGGATCGGTCAGGCGAGGGCTCCTTTGCTGGCCCTGGTAAGTTTTAATTTTAATATAGAGTACCTATTTTTTCCTAGCGTTCCTCATTCGATTTTTTCTAAATCGTCTTTGATCTTCTTGTAGACTGTATCTAAATTCTTATCCTGCCTCGACTATGACTCCCTGTGGTATTACTAGATTATTCTTATTAGTCTGTCTGTGTAGCTAACTAAGATTGCACATTAAGCAAAAGGTGTAAAACGAAACTCCCATTCTAGTCAGCAATAGCTCTATGCACTGAGTGCAGTCCTCTGGGATTGTCCATAATGTCTTTTCAAGTCTTCTAAATGTTTATGCTTTGACAATTACCAACAATAAAAAGGTGAATGACCACCAAGAAAAAATAAGATACTACTTTACTTTTGGTTTGGATAGGAGGACAATCCATACTACTGTTGCAGGGACAAATCTGCACAAACAGAACTATGGACACTAAATAGTGCATTGTTTATCAATTATAATAGGCGCAGGTAGACTTTCCACATACCTCAGTGATATCAGACTTTGAAGAACCCCCAATCTCCTTACTGACTAGATAGTGTGGCAGAGTCATTTAGCTCCCGAATTCATCGATGATTGATCCCCAATGATGATTATCCAACGCAGGACAAGAGTACGGAGTCAGAGTTCAGAAGTGTCAGAGGCACAGACTCATGCTTGCAAACTGCAAAACCTTTTGCTCATTCACTCATGACCAAAAACCACAGAGTCTATTTAAGTTTTAAAGCTTTATTAAAAGTAAAAATATTTATTAAAATCAAGCTTGTCATAAAACATAAACGGTTGATTAAAAATGGAAAAGTGATTATAGTGATTTATTTCACACATTTATTGTGGGCGAGCCGAGCCCTCACCTGGTTTGAACTTTCATTTTTATTTTTGGTGCTGAATCATTGGTCCCTTCGTCCTAGTTATGATGATTTGTTCTTAGAAGTGAAGCTTCTGTCTGTTATGAGAAAAATGGTGCGTGTTAAAAAGCAAGCATTCATCAGCTGTGCCAAAAAGTGCAGCAAGACAACACCCTTCCCTGGAAAAAGGGACATTTTTACTTTAGAGTAGACAGTCACAAATTATTAGATTGGTTTCTGTATTCACATTTCTTCATTCCTAGACAAAATTCTAGTGAGTGGTGTATGTCTATGACATCTAACATTCTTAAATGTACTTTGTAGGTGGAACATCTGGTGCTGGGCCCAGCGCAGAGGCGGAGGAGGAAAGCTCTGGGGAGGAGGCGGTGCAAGTGCCGGACCAAACTGCTGTGCGGGTTGCCACGGTAGTGGCGGGCAGTGGTAAGCTCTTATATTCCTTACTCATTGACATTGCAGACTGCATAGTGTGCTCCCCGTGAGAAAACGTAAGGTTTGTCCAGATGAGAGACATGAAGAAGAATGATTGACATATAGTTTGAATGGATGGATGCCTGGATCATGGTACTATCTGACTCTTAGATAGCATATGTGCATCTAGAGAGAGTAGACGTTCACTGGATGAACTAAGTGTTACTTTGAAGAGCATGTAACACCGCACCCGCACGTCCGTCCCAGTGTAGGAAAGGCAAGGAAAATAAGTTGTAATTTTGTCCGAATACTAGCATGAATAGTAGCAGTAGTTTGTATTGCAAGCACAGCATATATCCGGCTATTACGATGGCCACTCACTACCTCTGTTAATAAGTTTAGTAGAACTCGGTCATTCATGTGTGGATGTATCACTGTTCACTCAATAAAAAGCAAAGCACCTAAAGTCATCCCATATGTAAGCAAATACATACCATGTGCAGTGATAGATAATCAGATTATTTATCTTCTTCATTTTTCTTTTCTAGTATTAATTGGCACTGTAGGGTGAAAGTTGAATTAATTAAGCAGTAGCCCTTGTAACAGAGAATTCTCAGTGCCACCCAGAATAGAAAAGTAAGAGCATCACCACCTGCATGTACTGGACTGCTACAGTAACGCAAGTCTGTCTCACTCATCATGGCGGGCGTCTGTTTTTCTCGGGTGCAAGTTGACTGCGCTGGCAAATTTGCTAAACAAGAGAGAAGAAGAAGAATAAGACTGGTGTACTGTCATAGTCGACTTTAATGGAGGGGGCGTGGCTTGGGCGCCGATGGCGGTGGTCGCCTGAGAGCTAGGCTCTGGGACTGTGCCCGGAATTATCCTGTAAATCGGAGGCCGTGGGGCACCCTAACCCCCGCAAACTGTTGATCGGATCGACTGGGACCTGCCGGGGACTTCGGTGCAGCCCATACATGAGGTGACCCGACGGAAAATCGAAGTTTGTGGATCCGCGGAGTGCGACCCAACATGGCGCCCGGACCTCATTGTCCCCTTGGACGGGACCATTGAACTGGAGGAACATCGCTAGCCACAGCGTACCCTCCACCTTTTCGCTTCCCTGCGATATGAGGGGCTGGGTACAGATCTGATTGGACTTAGGCAACAGGGAACGCGCCTGGAGGGTCGGATGCCCTCACTATAGTGGACCTCGGCACACGGACGCCTGGAGGCCCTGCCTGCGGTACTGCCCCCCTGGACCGCACCTGGCTGCATTTCCCCGATCGACCCACTCCCATGGGAGGCACTGCCCCTAGGCGCCACAAAGTCTCCGGTGGTGTTGGTGGCCCTCGCTCCGGGTCCTCATCAGCCAGGCGGGCCTGCCCGACCTGGCGCCAACTGTCTCCGCCTCCTCCTCAGTGCCCTCCGACGACTTGGTGGCGGCGCGGGCCGAAGCTGTGGAGGTCCAACAGGCCCTGGAGACGGAGATCGCCGACCCCGACCCGAAGACCAATAACCGGGAGAGACATAGCCGAAGCCCGCACTTGGTGGCGCCTCTGGCTGGATCCGCACAGCGTGATTCCTGCGACATGGGGAAACCAAGGGGAGCCAAGGGGACTACCCCAGCCGCATCAGATTCAGAGACCCCGGACAAAGAGGAACGTAAAGATCCGGAGAGTTCTGGTGGCGCACCACTGCAACAACAATTTGACCGTGTCTTGGAGGCGATTGCGACCACACGCTCGGCCCTCCAGCAGGACATTGCCCAGGTGGCGACGAGTCTGGGCCTCCTTAGAGCGGATCATGGCAAACTTTCGGATAGGGTCAAGGAAGTAGAAGGCTCGGTGAAAACTTTGGAGCCAGCGCAGCGCACCCTGGCCGCGACAATGAAGGATGCCCTATCCCGGATTACTGCTCTGGAGCAACGAGCGGAAGATGCGGAAGGCCGTAACAGGCGCAACAACATTCGAGTGGTGGGCCTGCCGGAGAAGATTGAGGATGGTGACATGGTGGCCTACTTAGAAGCCTGGCTCCGAGACACAGTGGCTCCGGAGGGTCTATCCTCTTTCTACACCCTGGAGCGAGCACATAGCGTTCCAGCGAGGCCGCCGCAACAGGGCCGTGCCCCGCGACCGGTGGTAGCACGGTTATTGCACTTTCGGGACAGAGACCTCATCCTTAATGCCGCCAGACATAATGGCCCATTCAAGGTGGAGAACAGCCAGGTGAACATCTTCCCGGACTACACCTATGAGACCCAACGCAGGCGGTTCTCATTCTTGGCAGTCAAACGCGAGCTCCGGAGCGAGGGCATCCAATACTCGCTCCTATTTCCCGCGCGGCTCCGCATAATTGTCGATGACAAAACTCAATTCTTTGATACCCCGGAAGAGGTCTGTAACTGGCTTGAACTTTATAGAGCCGGGAAGGATGGCTTTGGCTCTTCATCTCAGCTAGTGGTGGAGCCGGGACAGCGACGGCGATCCAAGAGAATTCGGAGTCGCCGTGGCCGATCGGGAGGACCCTCAACTGCGGAGACATCGACGGAGCGGAAGGGAGTGTTGGAGGTGTTATCAGCGTTGTCTGGCTCACGAGACGGCACCATCGAAGAGGAAGCGGACCCTGGTGACGAGGGGGAACCAACGGACTCGGAGGAGTCGGTGACTGATAGCGTCCACACGCCGGTGATTACACCGAAATCGGTTGAGGACCTTCTGGATGGACAGGGTTGACGGGGTGAGCTGCAATCGTTTGGGTGGGGGCCCGGAGTGGGGGTGGCGGGTACCGACGATTGATCATGATTCCCGGGGAGGTGGGGGTGGGGTGCCTTGCTCGTGCCCTGAGGGTTACCAGTACTGTTTTGGGCTAGCTTTAGTCCTGGTAGCCAGAGTATCGAGGGCCCACTGCCAACGCCCAGCCCGCACTTGGCCCTTAGAGCCTTCCTACGGTGGCGACCGCAGGATTAGTCGGGGACAGGGGTTTTTTTGAGGATATGGTTTGGATGGGAACTAGATGGTGCTATTTGGGTCCTGTTCTGGGGAGGGTGGGTAAGGGATTTGATCGAGTTGGGGTTGTTGAGTTTTGGTTGGGGAAAATGGCCGCCATCAGTGCTGGGTTGCTTGTTGTTCTTTCTTTGCTGGGACCCGGATGGGGAGACTTTGCACGAACAATATGGGACAATGGCTGATGTTGCTAATGTGAAATGTATTACTTGGAATGTGCGGGGGCTTCACACCATGTCTAGACGTCACAAAGTACACGCTTATTTAGTGCGTAGAGGGGTACAAATGGCGCTGTTGCAGGAGACCCATCTGAACAAGGCGGAAGGGGCGGCGCTGCAGCGTAGGTGGAGAGGGCAGGTCTTTTGCACGTCGTACTCTGCGTATGCCAGGGGGGCGCTGATTTGGATTAGAGCTGGGGTTCCCTTCCAGGTCACGAAATCGATGGTGGACCCGGAGGGGCGCTATGTGGCCATTTCGGGCACTCTGGGGGGGAGGGACCTGAACGTTTGCTGTGTTTATGCACCCAATATGGACCAAGTTGCCTTCTTTTCCAGGTTATCGGGCTCGTTGGCCCACTTCTTCTCCGGGCCCCTCTTGCTCGGTGGAGATTTCAACTCAGTAGTGGATGTGGAGACTGATCGATCGCATCCGCCTCTCCCTGACTCTCCGGTTCATCGTGTGGCTAAAGGTCGTGGGGACTGGCAGATGCACTGGGGTCTGACGGATATTTGGAGGGCGCAGCACCCTGCCGCGAGAGATTATTCCTACTTCTCGAGACTGCACGAGCTACACGTTAGACTAGACGGATTTCTTGGCTCGGCTGAACTGGTTTCAGCGGCGGTCCGGTCTGAGTATTTAACCAGGACCATCTCAGATCATAACCCCCTCCTGCTGGACCTTCGCTGGCTTCCTGGGGTGCCTGCGGTGCCCACCTGGAAGTTACGTCCCGAGATCCTTGAGGACAGTGTCTTCAAAACGGACCTAGGAGATAAGATCTCGGAATATTTCGCTTCCAAAAGGGGCACTGCGAGCTCGAGGGCGCTAGAATGGGATGCTTTTAAGGTGGTGGTGAGGGGTTATTGCATCTCTAAAAAGGTAGGCATAAGACGGGTTATCCTTGACGACTTAGCTACTGCGGACCGGAAGCTTCGTGAGTTGGAGCTCCGCCGCCCCGGGCATCCTGAACTCCAGGAGAGCACGGTAGAGGCGAAGGAAGCGGTGGCGGCGGAGGTTGAACGGCTGCGCTGTTTCGACTACAAGGCCTATACGGTTAGGTCCCTTGCAGAGGGGGATAGGTCGAGCGCACTGCTAGCATGGCTGGCTAACCCCACGCGCCAGACCTCACTGACGACGTCCATGCGCATGGCAGACAGGACCGAAGTGCACACTCAGCCTGAGATCCTGAGCTGCTACCTACGCTACTACGAACGCTTGTATCGCAGTCGCTCTGCCAGAGACCCTGATTTGCTTGATGATTATCTACGACCCCTGGAGCTCCCGATGGTGGAGCCTGACGTGGCGAAAACCCTGGGGTCAGACATTGAACTGGGGGAGATCCGCAGTGCCATTAAAAAGATGGCGAGGAATAAGACCCCGGGCCTAGACGGCCTTCCTATTGAATTTTATGCAGCTTATGTTGACCTCCTAGCACCAAGGTTATTGATAGTATACAGAGAGGCGAAGAGACTTGGTCGGCTCCCCGGCTCGATGTGCGAGGCCTTAGTGGTGCCCCTTCTCAAGCCGGGAAGGGACTTGTCCGATCCGGCGTCCTACCGTCCTTTATCAATGCTAACGGTCGACTATAAAATACTGAGCAGCATCTTGGCTTCGAGGCTGCTGGGTCACATGGGCTCTCTGGTACACGAAGACCAGGCTGGATTCATCCCCAAGCGAAACACGACCATGAACATCCGTAGGTTGTTCCGCTAGTTGGGAGAACCGCTCGTGGACGCCCCGTGCCCGGTGGTCCTATCGGTGGACTTAGAGAAGGCCTTTGACAGCCTCGAATGGGACTACCTGCGCACGGTGTTACTGCGATTCGGCCTCGGCGAGGGTTTCATCAGATGGACAATGGTCCTATACGCCTCGGCATCGGCCAGGGTTCGGGCAGGCCCGCTGGTTTCCTCACAATACCCGGTGGAGAGGGGCACGAGACAGGGTTGTTCGTTATCCCCGCTTCTCTTTGCGTTGGCGGTGGAGCCACTGGCTCTGCTACTCCGATCGGGAACCCATTATAATGGCCTGCGGACACCCTCGGGCCCACATTACATCTCGCTCTACGCCGATGACCTGTTGCTCTTCCTTGAGGACCCGGTTACTGCCCTGCAGGGGGCTGCGACGGCGCTCACGGCGTTTGGGGAGGTCTCGGGCCTTCGAGTGAACTGGGCTAAGACCTGTCTCTTCCCGGTTCGCAGAGGCACGCCTAGCCCTGTTGTCGGTGGAGAGATTAGATGGGAACCTGACTGCTTTAAATACCTGGGGGTGTACGTTTACCATGAACCAGCTGACCTCCTGGATGGGAATATTGCTCGCAGCACCCGAGCGCTACGGGGTAATATGGATTTCTGGGCGACGCTACCGCTCTCGGTGGCGGGGCGGATTGCTTTGCTCAAAATGGTGGCGCTCCCCCGGTTGCTGTATTATTTCCGAACGCTACCGATCTGGGTCCCGCCGGCCACATTTAGACTCTTACGGTCGATGATAGTCGGATTCCCCTGGGGCTCGGGCCGCCGAAGAGTGGCCCTCAAGACCCTGATGAGACCGAAAGACGAGGGTGGGCTTGCGGTACCGGACTTCGAAAAATACTACCTAGCGGCGCAACTACAGACCCTCACCCAGGAGATAGCCAGGGAATTCCGGGGCCCGGAGGACAGGAGGGGCACGGGGATGGCCAGACATGTTCTCTCCTTCATAGCGCTGCGACAGCGGCTGGCTTTACAGGACTTATCGATGGAGGAGAAGACCATTCGCCTGTGCTGGAACCGGGTCCATGCCCGGGGCCAACTGCGAATACCGTATGCGCCCGAAATACCTTTGGGCATGCTGACGGCTCTGCCCCACAGCGGTGATTGGTCGCGGTTAGCGGACTGGGAAGACGCGGGCCTACAATTGGTAGGGGACCTCTATGAGGACGGGGCGCTTTTGCCCTTTCAGGAGCTCATTGACCGCTTCGAGGTTCCTCGCGGTGACTTTCTGTTGCACTCGGCCCTGGTCCGAGCGATCCAGGCACACTGGAAGCACGGGCAAGAGGAACCCCCTACATCTCCGGTGTGCCAATACGTCATGATGTCTGCGGGTACGGTAAAGGCGGTCACTTGCCTCTACGGCAGACTAATCAATGAGGGGCTGGCCCCCCTCACCACTTTGAGAACCCGTTGGGAGGAGGACATAGGTAAGGAGATCCCGGAGACGACCTGGTCCCAACTCATGCGACGAGCTTGGAAGGGCACGCGTCACGCCCGATTTCAACTGGTCCATTACTATATACTTCACAGGGCATATCTGACCCCGGCGAAAATCAAACAGTATTTTGCTACGGACACTGCGGACTGCCCCAGGTGCCAGGCGCCGGGGGCAGACCTCCTCCACATGTTGTGGTCCTGCCCGGGATTGTCCTTATACTGGACGGAAGTGGGGAAGACCCTGGAGGAGGTAACAGGGAGGTCATTATTGGTTGATGCGGCAGTGGGATTCCTCCACTGGTTTCCACATACCCCCAAAAACAAAATTACTAGCAAATTCATTGATTTGGGGCTTCTCCTTGCAAAACGAGAGGTGACCAGGAACTGGAAGGCACGGGTCGGTCCGACGGGAGGCCGATGGCACAGCGAACTCTTGAAATGGGCAGCGGGAGAAAGCACGCTGAGATATCAGTTAGCTAGGAGACAGCATAACGAGAAGGCGCAGGAGGCAGCGCTGGAATGGGAGACATTGGTACAGGCCCTAAGGGATTATTGCGCCCCCAGCGACTCCGAAAGTGAGGAAGCAGCTCGCCCCGAGTCCCGATAGGCGATTACACCTTTTATATCTGTTACTCTCCTCATGGGTCCTCTCACCAATCCTACTGCGGTTGTTGCCGTGCACTGATGGCGGGGTGGGGCAGGGGTTAATTCGGTTTATAGTGTTTTGGGGGAGGGGTTTTCTTTTGGTTTTGTGGGCTTGTTTAGAAAAGCAGATGACGGACGATGGATCATCAGGACCAGCTTCAACTTCCTGTTGAGCCCCCCTTGAACTATGCCGCCCAACCATTGGGCTATGGGCTGAATGGCTGTGTACATATTGCTGGGGGATGGAGGGTTATGTTTCACTGACTTTGTTTGATTTATAATGCTGGTCAAGTATGTAACAATTTGCTAATTCCTGCAATAAAAATATATTTAAAAAAAATTAAAAAAAATAGTCGACTTTAATGGAGTGAGTCCATAGTGCTCGTAGAATTGATTCCTTAAACTCCCACTAATGTTAGAGCAAGGATGAAGAAGTGGGAGGTTAGATAGATACTGGCCACAATAGTTATGAACTGCGCTTGCAAGTTGCTAGTCTAGACACAACTTTCTGCTGAATCATTTTGTGTTAATCTTAAAGAGCATTGGTTACAGACTATGTCTTTTTCTTTCTTCATATAGATGCTCCTTCCAAACCAACACGGAAGGAGCTGGCTAGACTGGCCCGGCAACGGAGGCTGGAGGCCACTGTCGCCGAATATCGGCGGCTGGTGGCCCAGGAGGAGGAGGACACGCCGAGTACGTCTACAACATCTACGGCGACACCTGCATCCTCCTCCGCGCTCCCTGGGTCAGCCAGTCAGCGCAGCAGGTCTCCAGCGGTACGGAGCCCGGGTACCGCAGCCACTCGCCACCACCGAGCAGCAAAGAAATCAGCTGCCCCCCACAGCATTTACAAAAAAAGGATGCACCGCCTTTCCCTGAGGGTCTCCTACCTCGAGCAGGAGCTCCTCAACACCAAAACCCTGCTCGAGACCCTCCGCAAGGAGCATGCTGACTGGCCCAGAAAGTCAACAGCAGCAGCCAGCAGTAGGAGGAGACTGTCCCTTGCCCCTTTTTTAAAGACTTCTGTGGGGGTGAGAATTGGGAGTTGGGTTTTTTGGACTTTTCACGGACATTCGTTGGGGTTAGGGAGTGGGGGTGGGTTGGGTCTTGCGGGAGATTATTTTTGTTAGGGATATAAATATACTTTAAACTTTATCTTAGCATACATGTTTTTTTTACTGCTTTTGAGGCTGGTTGGTGGGGGTTTAACAGTAAGTTTGTTTTCCTGAAACTTAAGTGACATCTTGATTCAAGTTGTGTAATTAATTGCCCAAATGTTTTCAAAACTAAGTGCCTCTCACAGAGTAAGTGAATTCAATAGTCCTAGGACTTTACTAGTACTAGAGTCAGTCTCTCGTCTCTCCTAATACTCCATTATACTTCCTCCCCCCAAACGCTTATCTTACCTGTAATTTGTGTTTGGAAATAGGGCTAGGCACAGGGCTGGCTGCACGGCAAATGGCGATTAAGGTTGGCAATCCTGGGCGGATGAAATGTCATCATTGCGGTGGTAGTAGTGGTGTTACACAGTGGCAGTTGCAGCATCTGAAAAAAAAGAAAATTAAACCTTGTTTGTCCTTACCGTAGCATTAGAACGGTACGATAGAGAATATACCAGGTGACAGTACACTAGAACAGTGCCACAATGTAGCCTAACAATTGGTAAAGTATTGAAAGTATAACTAGTACTTGCGTTGAATTTCTTTGACATTGGCTACTACCACAAGAAATAGTAACGAAGGTGAAGGACACAGCAGCGTAATAATTTGCCACGTCTAGGAGGAGGATGTTCTTGATGACCATTCAAGTTGCCAATAGTGACTGAGTGTCAAGCTGAGTAAGAATAGAATATATCCTCGGATTCCTTCACCAGCCTGTTGCTATGACCTTATCCTCCCCAGCAAGTGTGTGGAATTATTGCTGTCATTTAGTCACACATCAGTCAAAACCACACAGCCCGGGGGGGAGAGGGTTAGGGTTTGGAAAATGGATGGGAATGGGGGATTTTTGGAAAGTTTTGTTGAGAGAAGAAAAAAAAGCACAGCATGGACAAACAATAATTGAAGATAAAGAAATCTTTGGGTACAAAGCTAACCATAAATCTTTTAAGTGACATAAAGGAAGTGCATGCACTACTGCATGCATGGTTACTGAAAAGTAAGTAGTACTTCCGACAACCGTGAATGAAAGAATGAGACAGTACAGGGCTGCAGTACTAATTATGCGTTTTCACTTGCCTATCTCTGCACTCAGAGAAACACTTCTTACATTAAATTAGGTTTAAAAAATAGCACAAGTAAAACCTATAGAATGGCTGTAGGGATGAATTTAGAAGCAGAGATCAAAGAAATGCAGAGTCACACTCATAGAAGTTCATAGCAATAACATTACTTAAAAGATAATTAGAAAAGAACGGATACTGTATTTGTATGTTGTTGTAGTTGTCCTGTTGAATTTGGTAAGTTGCATGCATCAAACCATTCCTCTTATTAGCGGGACTCCTCCATTCCAGCTGACGCTCCGTCCATCAATGTTGGTGACCAGAAGACACGCTGTCCACTGCCTGCCTGGCGGATGCTGAATTGCTGCTCGCTAATGTGAAGCCTGACTTCATCCTTTTTTTCCCATTGCACAGACTGAAACCCGGCCTGTAATTATTGATGGAAAAAAGGAAGTGATATTAGAACACCACTGACAAATAAATATAAGGTATGTACGCTGTGTAGTGCAAAAAGTTACACTTTGAGTTTCCTAATAGACAGTACAATATTTTTGAAAATGCGTACTCTGTCTGAGTCTCCATTTGAAGGATAAATAAGTATGGATGAATTAATTTAGCGGATCTTTCCCCTCAAGCTAGGTGTACTGTAAACTGTGTTTTAGAACAAAATTAGACCTTCCCAGCAGTGCTCCCAGACCCTTACTAAACCCAGTCAAAAAAATGTAGAAGACCCCCAATCAGATCTCAAAAAACGAGGCCTAGTAGAAAGATGGTGACAAAACGTACTTTGAAAGGCCCAAATCCCCCCTTATCCACCGTGGATTGTATTCAAACCACTTGCAAGCAAGCAAAAGTATCCATACCCAGCATCGCTCCAAGACTCGCAAACCCCCCCACAATTAGCCCCCGCCCAAACACATTCAATACAATACTGCTAACCCTAACGAGCCCTAAGTTAAGGATAGTGACAAACGCTTTCCTTAACTAGGCGAAATCCCCCCTTTCCCACCATGGATTTTCTTTAAATAGCAACCAAAATTACACATTCCACGAGTGCTCTAAGACCCCAGAACCCAGTTGCAAAAATCTAGAACACCCCCAAACACATGGAATACTGCTGCTAGTGCTAACCCTAACAAACCCTAAGTTACAAAAAGTGCCAAAAGGCTTTTCAGCATGGATTTTCTCCAAACCACTTTTATCCGGTATTAGACCTTCCCAGCAATGCCCCAAGACGCGCCAATCCACCCGCAAAAAAGCACAACACCCCCCAACAGGCAAAAAGCAAAAATGGAAAATCTCATACTTACAATATTTTTCGGCCTTCTTTAAATTCTGTCCAAACGCGCTGTGCAGCTAGGCCCTAACTCCCCCTTTCCACCATGGATTTCCTGAAAAACAAATGCAATCGAAATTAGACTGTGCCAGCAGTGCTCCCAGACCCCAAAATCCACCCACAAACACCCGGAACCCCCCCAAACAGCACCTCAAAGACAAGCAAGTCAGCAAAAACGCAAAAAAAAATTTGCCACCGATTTTGTCCAAACCACTTTTATCCGGTATTAGACCTTCCCAGCAATGGCCCCAGAGCCGTCAACCCAGGAGGAAACTAGTAGAAGACCCCCAAACAGCCAAAAAGCAAAAGTACAAAAATGGGGACTTAGTAATTTTCAGGCCAATTTCCAAAATCACTCCGCGCGCACTCTGCACCTAGGCCCTAACTCCCCTTTGCCACCATGGATTTTCTTCAAACCACTTGCAATCAAAAGTATCCATACCCAGCAATGCTCCCAGACCCCAAAACCCACCCACAAACACCAGGAAGCCCCCCAAGCAGGCCACGAAAACATGATAGTGAGCAAAAAGGCAAAAACTTTTTCCTCATGGATTTTGTCCAAACTACTTTTATCCGGTATTAGACCTTCCCAGCAATGGCCCCAGAGCCGTCAACCCAGGCAGAAACTAGTAGAAGACCCCCGAACAGCAAAAAAGCAAAAGTACAAAAATGGGGACAGTAATTTTCAGGCAAATTTCCAGAATCACTCCGCCTGCGCTCTGCAGCTATGCCCTAACTCCCCTTTGCCACCATGGATTTGCTTCAAACCTCTTGCAATCAAAAGTATCCATACCCAGCAGTTCTCCCAGACCCCAAAACCCACCCACAAACACCAGGAAGCCCCCCAAACAGGTCCCCGAAAATATGATAGTGAGCAAAAAGGCAAAAACTTTTTCAAGTCTGATTTTCGCCAAACCACTTTTATCCGGTATTAGACCTTCCCAGCAATGCCCCAAGACCCGCCAACCCACCCGCAAAAAAGCACAACACCCCCAAACAGGCAAAAAGCAAAAATGGAAAATCTCATACTTACAATATTTTTCGGCCGTCTTTCAATTCTGTCCAAACGCGCTGTGCAGCTAGGCCCTAACTCCCCTTTTCCACCATGGATTTCCTGAAAAACAAATGCAATCAAAATTAGACTGTGCCAGCAGTGCTCCCAGACCCCAAAACCCACCCACAAACACACGGAACCCCCCCAAACAGCACCTCAAAGACAAGCAAGTCAGCAAAAACGCAAAAAAAATGTTCCCTCCGATTTTGTATAAACCACTTTTATCCGGTATTAGACCTTCCGAGCAATGGCCCCAGAGCCGTCAACCCAGGCGGAAACTAATAGAAGACCCCCAAACAGCCAAAAAGCAAAAGTACAACAATGGGGACTTAGTAATTTTCAGGCCAATTTCCAAAATCACTCCGCGCGCGCTCTGCAGCCATGCCCTAACTCCCCTTTGCCACCTTGGATTTGCTTCAAACCTCTTGCAATCAAAAGTATCCATACCCAGCAGTGCACCCCAGACCCCAAAACCCACCCACAAACACCAGGAAGCCCCCCCAAACAGGCCCCCGAAAACATGATAGTGAGCAAAAAGGAAAAAACTTTTTCAAGTCTGATTTTCGCCAAACCACTTTTATCGGGTATTAGACCTTCCCAGCAATGCCCCAAGACCCGCCAACCCACCCGCAAAAAAGCACAACACCCCCAAACAGGCAAAAAGCAAAAATGGAAAATCTCATACTTACAATATTTTTCGGCCTTCTGTCCTAACGCGCAGTGCAGCTAGGTCATAACTCCACTTTTCCACCATGGATGTCCTAGAAAACAAATGCAATCAACATTAGACTGTGCCAGCAGTGCTCCCAGACCCCAAACCCCACCCCCAAACACCAGGAACCCACCCAAAAAGGCCCCCGAAAACATGATAGTGAGCAAAAAGGCAAAAACTTTTTCAACTCTGATTTTCTCCAAACCACTCTTATCCGGTATTAGACCTTCCCAGCAATGGCCCCAGAGCCGTCAACTCACCCGCAAAGAAGTAGAACACCCCCACAAGTGCAGAATCTTTCTACATTGGGCGTAATCCAGCCATCTGCTTTGAGGGAAATAGGAGTCTGGAGGAGGAGGATAGAGGAGCATGTTCTTGTGAACTTGTGAACCTGAGGAATGCAGACTGCGGCACCTTCAAATCAATAAGCAAATAAGACAGTTCTGCTGATGGGCTTGATTTTGTAATTAGGTGATTAAAGTTTTTATTTATATTGGCTTTGCAAATCAAAGAAAGACAGACAAAGGAATAAAAGTGAATAAGGATGAAAAAGAAAGTTATTGGTTCATTGGCTCATTTTCAGGGCTCGGTGTCAGGGAAAAAGAGTTCGTCCTCATACTCTGCGAATTCAGGCGGGAGTAGGTCACCTAACAGAGAAGAAATTCCCTCATCTAAGTTGGTGTCCTCCTCGTCTGCTTCCGGCGTGTATTCTCGTACTTTGTAATCTGGTGGTATGAGGTGCTGATTCATCTTGATCATTGTTAACCTCTCCACATTTTTGGGCGAGAGGCGGGTCCTTTTGTCACTGAAAACACGTTCAGAAGACACGCTTGCGAGTGGGCAAGACAAGTAGTTTATAGCCAGGTAGGAGATCTCTGGCCACAATTCTTTTTTCCCATGCCAATACGCCAATGGGTCATCATGAGCATAGACCTCTGTTGAGTCATTCAGATAGTCCTGCACCATCGACTCAAGGTTCTCCACGGTTCCCCCACTTTGCTAACTTTTTGCTGGGACCTTTTGAGAAGCAAACCCAAGCTGAGTTAGCCAATCCTCTTCTTCACACAATGTTACTGTTGTGTCTGGTGCAGCTGATCCGGTTGCTGGTGTCTTTAACGGCTGAGAGGGAAAATCACTCACTTCTGCCACAGCCACAGGTACAGAAGTGGATTCTTTTGACTCCGGATGGCCTGCTGATGCTGATGTACTGCCTTTTCCTTCAATTTCCTGCTGTTCTCTTTCAAACCTCATGGCTGACAGAGCTAGCCAACGTTTGTACTTCTGCGTCACCAAAAGGAAAGAATGCTCTGCCTGCCAGTGCCTTTTTGTAGCATGGATCCAGAATAGTAGCACAAATGTAATGCTGTTCTGTGTGGATCTTTTGAAGACGTTCATCGCAAAGTAGGAGCTGTAATAATTTCTCCGCCAAATCAAAAGCTTCTTGCTTTTCTTCATCTTTTTCAAATGGAGAAGACACCGCCTTCAGTTGGTGCTCTAGCATGCACAACAATGGGATAGCTTTTCCCAAATTACAGTCCTCCCTGCTGACTGCACACGTGAAGACCTCAAAAGGACAAGCATGTCTGTCAGGCTTTTAACTAGTTTCCATTGCTCCGCATGTATCCTCGGGTCCTTCATAGCTGTATCCTGTGTAAAGAAATACTGATCGACTACCGTACACTGCTCATACAGACGCTCAAGCATGTTGAAGGTTGAGTTCCAACGTGTTGCCACCTCTTGGATGAGTGCTTTCACTGGCAGTCGATGTTCATGTAGCAGGCCCCTCAGATGGTTCCGGGCCCTAAAAGAATGGCTGAAATATGTGCACATTCTTCGGCAGGTGGTCAGTAACTCGCACACTGGACTTTCTTCACTCAAGAATTTTTTAACAACCAGGTTTATACAGTGCGCCAAACACGGCACCCTGAAATAGTTACCCATATCCATGGCCTTTACTGCATTGGCGCCATTATCTGTGGAAACGTAACCAATCTTGCGTTTTTTTGGGGACAGCCATTGAAAGACCTTTGAGTTAAACTCCTGCAAAATGTTTTCTCCTGTATGACTTGTCTCCATGCCAAACATGGCTAGTGTTGCATGTTTCCGAGCAGCATTAAAAACGTTGTCCGGGTCAGCACCTGCCCTTAGCTTTGCTGTAACTCCTGAAAAAGAGACCCAGTGTGCAGTGATGCACATGTAATCAGTGCCTGCGCCACTGTTCCACATGTCTGTTGTCAGATGTATAGTGTGAACAGCACTCTTCTGCAAAGCTGCCCCAATCACCTCCAGCACATCTTCATGTAATGCTGTAATCCGCAACTCTGGCAAAATAGAACCGGCTAGGAGCCTTCCATTTAGGGCAGAGCGTTACCACTAATTCAAGAAAACCAACCCCTCCCACAAAAGAAAAAGGGAGAATGTTCAGAGCTAACATTTTAGCCAGCTTAATGTTATACAGACGCGTCATTGGGTGGTTGCGTTCAAATGGCGCATCTGAAAACAACATGCTTCTAATGGTGGGCTGGACCATGATTTTACGGGACGATGATGATTTCTCCGACCCAGTTACGCTCGGTGATGATGAACTTTTTCGCATTGGTGTCTCACTCTCTCCCACACTCTTAGTGTGGCTCACAGGGGGTGTGCTGCTGACAGGGGTACCGGGTGTAAGTGAAGTGTTCGACGCTTCTTCCTCCTCGTCATCATCAGATGGAACATCAACGGATGGAGTTTGTTGACTTGCAATTCGGGCTTCCTTGATCTCCTTTAGGTGCGCATGCCATTGGACAGTGTGCTGTCTCTCAAGATGACCTCTCTGGCCTCCGGTACCATAGTTGGTACCAAGCTTACCACGACTAACTGCAAGCTTACAAATGCTACAAATGGCTATGTTTTCCCTTGTTGTGCAAACACTAAAGAAGTCCCAAACTGCGGACTTCAAATGTCTGTGGGGGGCAGAGGAGGCGATACTGGTCATGCTGCTAATGCCAGATGAAGTGGAGGATGTGTGTTGCCGAACTTTACTACGTTGTGCACTTGCAGCACCACTAATTGAGGAAATGGAGGTCGAGGTGGACGGAGGTCCCTTCTGGCGAGAAAAAAATATAGAAGCGGTAGGTGGTGGTGTACTAGTTAACTCCAATGATAGTGGTCCCATTGCCTCCTCGTCGACAATATCACGCTCAGCAGCTTTTCGGACTAGGGTAAAAATGTCTGTTTGCTGCATGCCCGCTGCGGCTGGAGTGGCGTGTATGATGACTGCGTCGTCGTCGTGAGAGTCTTCATCAGCAGAAGTAGTGTACGCCACTTCTTCAGCGTCATCATCACACCCCATAACTATGAGACTTTCGGGGACCTTCCTTTTACGCTTAGCTACCTTTGTCAGATCATGGTGTGCCTCACTCTCAGACGGCAGTGGTGGTTCCCAAGTTGGATCCATATCATCAGAAGGAAGGGGGCTTGAAGATGTAGAAACCATCCTTGATCTTTTCCTTGCTAGGGATGTGGAAGACAATGAATGATCAGGAGGAGTGGCTTCCTCAAATGATACCTTGGCTTGAATGTCGATTTCCTGATGTGCCCCTACTTCGGGAGGAACAACTATTGTGGGCACTTGTGCCCCACCATGCACCTCTGCTTGCGCATCTCCTTGCGCTGCCTCTCCTTCCACATGTACTTGGGCTTGTACTTGCACATGTGGTTGTTGTTGCGGCTGTGGTTGTCGAACACTCGTCAGATGAGTTACAACAACCTGTGTTGTTTGAGGGACATTGCTGCTACTTTCTTGCGATGAGCCAACATCACTGGTCGATGGTGATTGAACAACTAGACTAACTGCCTCTGCAGCACTCAAGGGCTTGGACTTAAGTTGGCATGGTGGTGGTGGCACTGAGCCCAATGGAGCGGGGGTGCTGCTCCCAGCTTGGTCCCCAGCATATCCCGCTGCTGCTGCAGGCGTCCTTTTTTTTTTGTTTCCCAAAAAATGTGGTGGGCGGCACACCAGTCTCCTTGGTAACTTGCTTCTTCTGCTCCTTACTGGCAACTTTCTTGCTAGAGGAGCTACGGGGAACTTTTTTTGGGGCCATCTTCTTCAGATGTCAGAACAGCAGGCCGCAGTTACACGAGTTGCAGAGTTGTCTTGTCTGCGGCCACATGTGTTGTCGCGTGACGTTATGCTGCACACACCGCTGCAGGACTTCTTCCTGGCACTGGTGGTTCTCTTGTGCACCTAAAAGCAATGGAAGACAGAGGAACATCAGTTATACACCCCAAAAAGTTGAAAAACACATAAAAATCACCACAATCCCATGCCATCCATGCCCTCAATGATGTTTAAATTCAAGACACCCCACAGAAAGTCTAGGCCCATGCACCACTGAGTACCCCTGGGCATAATGGAAGAAAGCTAGGCAAAATGGGTGCAGGCCTGAGAACACTGCCTGCCTTCAAAATGGCCCCTTGCCCCCCAGCACATGGCCAGGCCCTGCCTGTACCAGCACTCAAAATGGCCCACACCCACATGGCAAGTCCCCATCAACACCCCAAAAAATCGAAAAAACACACAAAAATCAGCACAATCCCATGCCATCCATGCCCTCCATGATGTTTACATTAAAGAGACCCCACAGAAAGACTCGGTCCATGCACTACTCACTACCCCTGGGCATACAGGATGAAAGCTAGGCAAAATGGCTTTTGTTGCGGTGTTTTTAACAACTCTCCAATGTTTTTACCCCTGGTATGAGCAAAGAGTGGTTCCTCATCGAACATGCCTTTAAAGTCTGTTTCCTGCTTCACTATTTGCCAGTTTTTATGAATTATTCTTTTGAATTGGGCACTCACGTTTGAAAATTTGCTCACACATGTTATTCGTGGTTTTTTCTCTGTCTGTAAGTCAGTAATTCAGTTCTGGTTTTCTTTTGGGCTCTCTCTTTTGATTTTTTGATAATGTCCTCCGGGTATCCCCGTGATAAGAATCTGTTGCCCATTATGTTCAGTTGTTCTTGACGATCATCATCTTCCGAGACCAATCTCATAACCCTGAGGAATTGCGAGTAGGGAAGGTGTGTTTTAAGTGACTGTGGGTGATGACTTTTATACTGTAACAGATTATTTCTATCTGTTGGTTTACGATAGAGATTTGTTATGAAGGTATTGTTCCTCTTGGTGATTTCTACGTCCAAAAATTGTATGGTGGTTTCATTAATGTTCCAGGTGAATTTTATTCTGTCATTCCTATTATCCAACATTTTTAGTTGCTGTTCTAGAGATGCTTGTGTCCCCTTCCATATTAGGAAGATGTCGTCTATGAATCTCACATAGGTGAGAAGATGAGTGGCCCATTCCTGGTTGTTATAGATATGTTCCTCTTCAAAAGATTATTATTTCACGCCTGCACTCTGAATTTTTCTTTAACTTAACAAGTTGTTGCGTGCTCCAGGGTGTACCCTCCCTCAGGGTACTGGTAATCAATGAAAAAGCGTGACCCAAACTTGAGTAACGTCCCCTGGTCACAGCCCAAGCCCCATGGTGAGGGTTGTAGATATTCAAAAAAAGTTTCAAAACTGGTTTCCAGATAGTTCTATGTCTTTTATTCTTTTATCATATTCAAAGTTCATTCTTCATGATAAATCATCCAGACCTTTAAATACATTGATAGTTTGTCCAATGCATTTCGGCTAGGTCATAGCCTTCGTCAGGGACATGTTCTACAAATCAAATAATCACAATTAGAAATTCATCAGAGGCTACATATCTCATACAGTATCTCTATCTTATTAGGCAATCATTAAAGTAATGCTCACAATCCCTCATGCTCAAACTCGACATTTCAAAACAGAAAATAAATAAATGCCTTGAAAGCTATTGATATATAAAACAGTCATTTTTCCTTCTGTTCGTAACAAACTAAACGCTAAACATTATGAAATTATACAGCCTAACAGTCTCTCCACCCAAGATTATTGAAAGAAACCTCAAAACATGGTTATCCAAAGTAGTTCTCAACCAAACTCGTTAACCGTTAGAAAATCTTCACAAACGTATTCGTGTGAACATTCATTATTCCTCTTAAACATTTACCCAGTTGGCAAACAGGCTAGCAAAAGGTGTTCGACCAAGCGTGAAGAAACCGCGGATACACCGCGTTCAAAAACAATAGAGCAAAGTTTTAGCGCACGCTTACCTAATCTCGGTAAACCCTGTTCTCGAACGCCATTCCCCAACAGGTACTGTCTCCCGAGCAAGGTCGGGCGTGTTGGTTAAATTAATTGAGGATTAACAGATATCAAAAACGGACTCATTCCTAATGGTTACAAAGTGGCGGCCATGATTGAATGGGAAATAAATGTCGCTGTATCAAGTGTCTAAAGGAATAGCAGTAGATTATAATGCAAACTTATGGGTGGATACCACGCCCTAATGACTGTATCGACCAAACAGAATTAATAATAAATAAATTAATAATAAAAATTAGTGAAAGTCTCACAATTTTGCATGAAGGATCAATACTTTCGGCAGTCAATCAAAAATATGCAAATACATTCCTATGATTAACGAACAGTGGTTACAGGTAGCAACTAAACTCAGTCCGATCATTCATACCCACTGGTTTCAAGGTTCCCAATTTGAAAATCCAAAAGTTTTCTCTCTGCAAAAGAGCTTTATGGTTGTCCACACCTTCTCGTTTTTTAACCACTTCCAGAATGGTGTATTTTAGTTGGCTGATGTTGTGTGAAGCTTCTAAAAAGTGGTTAGCTACTGATGATTTTATGTGTCTATTGCGAATGTTGGATTTATGCTCATTGAGCCTGGTCTTCATCTTTCTCTCCGTTTTTCCGACATATCCTTGTCCACATGGACATTTCAACAAGTAGACAACGTTCATTGAGTCGCATGTTGCAGATACCTTTAATTTTATTTTATATCCTTTGCTTGGATGTGTGATGTTGTTTCCTTTAATTATGCAGTTACAATGACTGCAATTGTGACATGGCAATGTTCCATGGAAGGTTTCACTGATATTCTCCGCCTTGTGTTTTATCATATTGCCCAAGTTTAATCCTCTTTGATATGCAAATAGCGGTGGGTCCTTGAAGATCTCGTTGAAATCTGTCTCTTGAGACAATATAGGCCAATGTTTTAGGATAATGTTCTTAAATGGTTTACTTTTTGTTGTGTATTTAGATACAACCACAACTCGAGTGTTTTCCTTCTTAATAGTCTGTCTCAGAAGATCATTCCTGCTTTTTTGCGCACATCTAGATTTGGCATTCTCCAATACTTTCTGCGGATATCCTCTCATTTTAAATCTTGTTTCCATCTCCATGATTCTGGTCTCTGCCATAGTAGGTGATGACACAATTCTTTTCACTCTTAACATTTGAGAGTAAGGTAAATGCTTTTTCAAAGGATCATTGTGAAAACTGTTGTGGTGCAATAAATTATTGCGATCTGTCAATTTGCGATAAATATCAGTTTCAAAGTGAGATCCTTTCCTGCGTACTTCAACGTCTAGAAATGTGATTTTGTTAGTGTTCATCTCTGATGTGAATTGAATACGTCCATCACGAGTATTCAACTCGTGGATGGCATCCTTTAATTCCGATTCTAGACCAGTCCATATTATGAACATGTCATCAATGTACCTTAGTATGGTTTTAGCCTTTGATTTCCAAGGTTCTTGATCTAGGATATGAGTGGTTTCGAAATACTCCATGTAAAGATTCGCATAGACAGGAGCTGCCGAGTTTCCCATAGCAGTTCCAGTCATTTGCAGATAGAACTGCTCTTTCCATCTGAAGTAACTATGTAGAAGAGTGAATTGTAAAAGCTCCATAAGGAACAACTTGAAATCCAGTTCCATCTCTGTATTAAGTAGAGCCTGTTCAATTGCTTCAATCCCTTCTTGATGGGGGATGGATGTATAGAGGGATTTGACGTCCATACTACATAGTATGATCTGTTCGTTCTCTTCAATCTGAACCATACCTAGTTTTTCCAAGAAGTGGGTTGTATCCTTTACATATGTCTTCATCCTCATCACGTTAGATTGTAGATATCTATCCAACAGTTGTCCTACTGGTTGATGTATACTTCCAACCGTCGACACTATGGGCCGAAAGGGAGGGTGCTCCAGGTCTTTATGAATTTTCGGTAGCATATATATTACCGGACTCCTCGGATGGTTAATGCTCAAGAATTTTTTTGTTCTGTCATTGATTATCCCATTCTCAAACGCTTTATTGATGATGTCTTTCAGCATTTTTGCAAACTGCTCAGTGGGATTGTAGTCTAAAGGTAGATATATTTCTCTGTCCCCAAGATGTCTCTCCACTTCCTGTTCATAATGTGTAATGTTCATGACTACAATGGCTCCTCCTTTGTCAGCTTTCTGACAAATTATATTAGGATTATTTGCTATTCTACGGAGAGCCTCCATCTGTTTTTGAGTTAAATTATGTTGTCTGGTCTTGGCCTTGAAGCTCAGTTTGACTAGCTCTGATTTTACCAACTTTTCAAACGTATCTAGTGTCTTATGAGACACTGGTGCTTCATACGTGCTATGTGGTGTTAACCCAAGTAATTGATCTTCTCTGGTGTCATTCTTCTCAGTTACAACATTATCAAAAAAATGTCTAAGTCGTAGCTTTCTCATGAGTTTGTAGAAACTAACTTCCAACTCGAGTCTGTTGGTTTCGGTGGTAGGGACGAATGACATCCCTTTCTGCATTGTTTCAATGGAAATGTGATCCAGCTTGGTATTAGATATGTTTATGACTAGATTATTCATGTTGTTACTTTCTTGGGTTTGTCCTTCTTTTTCTCCGCTGTTACACTTCTGGTATTTGGAGGTTCCTTGTCTTTTCCCTTTGCTCCTCCTGGGTCTTCTTTTTCTTGTTGGCCTTCCTCTAAAAAAGGCTCTTCTCTGTTTGATTGTACCAAGTTCTGCACCAATCCCGAACTCCCGGGAAGTTGATCGTCTCTTGTAGGTTGTTGTTGAGGTTGTTGCCGGGGTCTGCCCCCCGTTCTGGGTCTTGTGGATTGATCGCTACCAGTCGATGAAGTATCAGTACCTTGAGATTCTGGCTTATTTTGCCTACGGCGGGCATACACCTCTGCCCAGGTGTATACCTCCCCGAGTTTATAATCTACCGTGTCTCGTCGTAGTTTTCTGATTTTCCTATCGTTTACCTCTTGGGTATGTTTTGCCAGTTGGGCATTGATGTCCTCCAATATTTTTGCCCAGTCTTCTGATGTTGTGCTCTTAGTTAATTCATCAGTTACTATATCTATATCCTTCTGTAGTTCCTCCAAGATGACTGACAGCTCCTCAATAATTAAAAGGATGAGGTCTAAAGAACATTTGTTCAGGATAGCGAACCA
The DNA here is from genome assembly GCF_964263255.1 of Lissotriton vulgaris. Taxonomy (NCBI): domain Eukaryota; kingdom Metazoa; phylum Chordata; class Amphibia; order Caudata; family Salamandridae; genus Lissotriton; species Lissotriton vulgaris. The sequence continues at coordinate 459,740,119 of NC_141687.1, forward strand.
CCTTTCCTTGAACTTAGGTGAATTTTTGCACAAAGAGGGCTTGAGAGCAATTCTCAAGCCCCTAGGAATTCGAAGAGCTTTGTGGTATTTAACCAATGTACTTGCATGCAGTCTTTGATTGACCGCCCTTTTCGAAAGATAGAGGAGTTGCCTTATACTCTGCTCTTTGTTTCTATGCGATGAAGTATTGATCCTTCATGCAAAATTGTGAGACTTTCACTAATTTTTATTATTAATTTATTTATTATTAATTCTGTTTGGTCGATACAGTCATTAGGGCGTGGTATCCACCCATAAGTTTGCATTATAATCTACTGCTATTCCTTTAGACACTTGATACAGCGACATTTATTTCCCATTCAATCATGGCCGCCACTTTGTAACCATTAGGAATGAGTCCGTTTTTGATATCTGTTAATCCTCAATTAATTTAACCAACACGCCCGACCTTGCTCGGGAGACAGTACCTGTTGGGGAATGGCGTTCGAGAACAGGGTTTACCGAGATTAGGTAAGCGTGCGCTAAAACTTTGCTCTATTGTTTTTGAACGCGGTGTATCCGCGGTTTCTTCACGCTTGGTCGAACACCTTTTGCTAGCCTGTTTGCCAACTGGGTAAATGTTTAAGAGGAATAATGAATGTTCACACGAATACGTTTGTGAAGATTTTCTAACGGTTAACGAGTTTGGTTGAGAACTACTTTGGATAACCATGTTTTGAGGTTTCTTTCAATAATCTTGGGTGGAGAGACTGTTAGGCTGTATAATTTCATAATGTTTAGCGTTTAGTTTGTTACGAACAGAAGGAAAAATGACTGTTTTATATATCAATAGCTTTCAAGGCATTTATTTATTTTCTGTTTTGAAATGTCGAGTTTGAGCATGAGGGATTGTGAGCATTACTTTAATGATTGCCTAATAAGATAGAGATACTGTATGAGATATGTAGCCTCTGATGAATTTCTAATTGTGATTATTTGATTTGTAGAACATGTCCCTGACGAAGGCTATGACCTAGCCGAAATGCATTGGACAAACTATCAATGTATTTAAAGGTCTGGATGATTTATCATGAAGAATGAACTTTGAATATGATAAAAGAATAAAAGACATAGAACTATCTGGAAACCAGTTTTGAAACTTTTTTTGAATATCTACAACCCTCACCATGGGGCTTGGGCTGTGACCAGGGGACGTTACTCAAGTTTGGGTCACGCTTTTTCATCCTCTTCAAAAGATCCCATGAACAGATTGGCATACGCCGGCGCGGCGCAATTACCCATCGAAGTTCCATTTAGTTGGATAAACCAACGATTGTTGTAGGTGAAGTAGCTATTCAACAATGTAAATTGCATCAATTCCATCAAGAAAATTTGCAAGTCTTCAGGGTAGGAGCTATGTAATAAGGCTTTCGCAATGGCTTCCAGGCCTTCTTTGTGTGGGATGGCAGTGTACAGGGTTTTTACATCAACGGTCGCCATGATAGTGTTGTCTTCCACTTTCACCTGTTGTAATTTTAACAGAAAATCGGTGGTATCCTTAATATGAGATAAGTTTTTGTTGACCAACGGTTGTAAATGTTTGTCGATGTATTTTCCGACTGGTTCATGAATGCTCATCTTTGTCGACACTATGGGACGACATGGTGGGTTGTGTTGATCCTTATGTACCTTAGGTACCATGTACATAGATGGACTTTTTGGATTCTCTTGAGTTAAGTAGTTTTTGGTTTTCTCACTGATGGTTCCTCTTTCCAGTGCGAACAAGGTGAGAAATGGCGGGCATAACCACCATAGAGTCAGCCGTTATTCACGGAGCAGTAGGGGTAGCGCCCACAGCAATATGTAACAAGCGCGCAACTAAGTAGCAAACCCTGAGTGTTAACAAACTTACCTAGAACTTGATACAGTCACTAATAACGGTTACATTTAACATACGGACGCCAACTTAAACCATAGGATTAGCTTGATTCCGCATTCACAGCGCGTAAGAAATGTTGATTGTAATGATACATGCACTGAGAAAATGTTTTGTTTATTTAAATTGTAGACGTTCCCTGACGAAGGTGTGGTCAAACACCGAAATGCATTGGAACATGGATTGTCTTGAATTTTGAAAAGAATGAAAAGTGAATAAAATAATTTTGTATTTTGAACTTAACAAGAATATGGAGTAATATTTCTATAGAACGATTGCAGATTGAATTGTTGAAGTAAAACTACGCTGGAGGTTCCAGCAAATATATACTGGTGCCTAGGTTGACACACTTATGAGGCAATAAGTGTGCAGCTAGAAGTTGTCTGACATACACTCCAGGAGGGGAGTGATACCCAAGAGCACAGTTGAAATTGGATTTAACATTTAGGCGGTGCACAACCCGATACACAGAAGCTAAATTCAAGACACCCCACAGAAAGACTAGGCCCATGCACCACTCACTACCTCTGGGCATAAAGGATGAAAGCTAGGCAAAATGGGTGCAGGCCTGAGAACACTGCCTGTCTTCAAAATGGCCCCTTGTGCCCCAGCACATGGCCAGGGCCTGCCTGTACCAGCACTCAAAATGGCCCCACCCACATGGCCAGCCCACAAAACACCCCAAAAAAGTCGAAAAACACATAATAATCACCACAATCCCACGCCATCCATGCCCTCAAAGATGTTTAAATTCAAGACACCCCACAGAAAGTCTAGGCCCATGCACCACTGAGTACCCCTGGGCATAATGGATGAAAGCTAGGCAAAATGGATGCAGGCCTGAGAACACTGCATGCCTTCAAAATGGCCCCTCGCCCCCCAGCACATGGCCAGGCCCTGCCTGTACCAGCACTCAAAATGGCCCCCACCCACATGGCCAGTCCCCATCAACGCCCCAAAAACATCAAAAAACACACAAAAATCAGCACAATCCCATGCCATCCATGCCCTCCATGATGTTTACATTAAAGAGACCCCACAGAAAGACTCAATCCATGCACCACTCACTACCCCAGGGCAAAAGGCCCCAACAGTAGCCAAATAAAATCGAAAAACACACAAATATCAGCACAATTCCATGCCATCCATGCCCTCAATGATGTTTAAATTCAAGACACCCCACAGAAAGACTAGGCCCATGCACCACTCACTACCCCTGGGCAAAAGGCCCCAACAGCAGCCAAAAAAATCGAAAAACACACAAGAATCAGCACAATCCCATGCCATCCATGCCCTCAATGATGTTTAAATTCAGTGACACCCCACAGAAAGACTAGGCTCATGCACCACTCACTACCCCTAGGCAAAAGGCCCCAACAGCAGCCAAAAAAATGAAAAACACACAAAAATCAGCACAATCCCATGCCATCCATGCCCTCAATGATGTTTAAATTCAAGACACCCCAGAGAAAGACTAGGCCCATGCACACTCACTATCCCGGGGCATAAAGGATGAAAGCTAAGCAAAATGGGTGCAGGCCTGAGAACACTGCCTGCCTTCAAAATGGCCCCTTGCCCCCCAGCACATGGCCAGGGCCTGCCTCTACCAGCACTCAAAATGGCCCTCACCCACATGGCCAGTCCCCAACAGCAGCCAAAAAAATCGAAAAACACACAGAAATCAGCACAATCCCATGCCATCCATGCCCTCCGTGATGTTTACATTAAAGAGACCCCACAGAAAGACTCAATCCATGCACCACTCACTATCCCTGGGCAAAAGGCCCCAACGGCAGCCAAAAAAATTGAAAAACACAAAAAAATCAGCACAATCCCATGCCATCCATTCCCTCCAAGATGTTTACATTAAAGAGACCCCACAGAAAGACTCAGTCCATGCACCACTCACTACCCCTGGGCAAAAGGCCCCAACAGCAGCCAGAAAAATCGAACAACACACACAAATCAGCACAACCCCATGCCATCCATGCCCTCCATGATGTTTACATTAAAGAGACCCCACAGAAAGACTCAGTCCATATACCACTCACTACCCCTGGGCAAAAGGCCCCAACAACAGCCCAAAAATCGAAAATTCCAAAATTGTAGTTGCAGCAACTGTAATGCCCCAAACAAACTTACTTGTGAAATTTCTAATCCAAAAGTGATCCAAAGAAAGTCAAAAAGGCCTCAAATCCAAATATCCAGCAGCATCCACAAAAAGTAATCCTTCCAGGTCAAGATCCAAATGAAAGTGACCAGCACATGAAGAAAGCACTAGAAGGAGCCTGCTGGACAGGAACAGAAAGTTGGAGACTGTGGGGCAATTCCTTCCTCCCACCCCACCACCCCCCAAAATGGACTCCTTGCAAAAAAAGTGCAGGCAAATGTCAACCTGAGGAGTTATTCTGATAAAAAGCATCATCTTCAGAAGGTTTATGCTGCTTGCTGGTGGATTTCTTGTGCAGAATTGCAAATTTTGTAATTTCGCGACTGCGAGATTGTTGCTGCCCGCCGCATCTACGTGTTCGCAATTGCGAACTCTCGCGATGCATGCTGTACAAGGTGGCAATATATTAGCAACAACAAGGGTCCCCAAATTAAGTCAGCAGGGGACCTCGGGGAACATACTTATTCAAACAACAGTGGTCCCATGCATTCCATAATACATGAACCAATAAATATAGACAAAGTCAGATCTATATTTGGAGTGACATGTCCAGCCGGACAGAGGTCATTCAAGTTTCCTTAATAAACAGTAAATCCACAAAGCGAAGATACCTTCCACAGTACACCCGTGTGGTACACAAGCCTGTGCCCAACACTAGCGGGGTGGTTACAGATGGTGAGAAATAGAAGGGTTTTAAGGCAAACAAGCGTTTTTCTGTTCACATTCAAATTATACAGAAATGTCAAAAAGCACCATTACAGTAGTTAGAAATCAAGTATTTGTATAAGGTGCTAGACAAGTCGACGGCGTTTCGGTCCCCCTATTGGGTCATGGGGACAATCATCAGGACAATCAATAATTGCCTTAACGTTAAAACCTCAAAATGCCTGAAAAAGGAAAAAGGAGTAAAGAGAAAAAATACATTTTTTAAGGAGAGAATACTCATTATATTAAAACAAGTGACTGAGCGTGAAAAGTGCATTTAACCATTTAGAAGGTGAGAGTATTTTGTGGTTTCAAGTGGTCTAATTGCAGCGCGAGTGAAGTTGGTACATGCTCGCAGGTGAACGTAGGACCGCGGTTGTGCCGAGGTGGAATTCAGGTTGAGAGCAGCGAGCTAATGGTGGTGAATGAGCAAGCTTGTCGACGTGTAATTCCGTGGTTGGGACGATGATAGTAGGTGCCTAATACGGTAATGCCTGAGCGATCTCAGCATTAGGGCGCAGTGATACAAGATTATGAGAAGTGAGTAATACGGAATACGTGCCTATGTTGAGAAGTGGTTTTAGAGATACGTCATTTGACAAGTTAAACTGGGCAAGGGGCTTACCAAAGCAGCGTACTGATAATAGTTTTGCCGTATGGATAAGCAAAAAAGCCCGGACCAGCAGCCCTACACAGAGAAGGTAATGTTACAGTTAAAAGGATTGAAAACAAAGTCATGGCAAAGAACGGGTGCGTGTATTGCATTGCTTCTTACCCGAATAAGCCGTGGATTGCCGCGTTACAGAATCGTAATCGGGCGACGCCAGGGTAAGCCTGTTGAGAAAGAGAGGGGATTAAGAACCTTGTAAGCACCGCTCGTTTCGAGTAGCGGAGCCCTCAGCTGCTGGTAACTCACTGGTTTAGTCGGCTCAATTTTAGAGCCACTGGGACAATACGTTGATTATTTTAACAGCGACTTTGTTCCACACACTGAATGGTATATTTGTGACAGCATGGTCATGATTAATATCATAGAAAAACACCCTTTCGATCCCAGCAGAGATATTTTGTGCACTTTGGACGTAGAGTCCTTGTACACAAACATCCCCCAAATTAACTCCCCATTAGTGATGGAAATCATTCTCAACGAACGACCACTCCCCCATGCTGTCCCCACATTCTTCATACTCCTACTCTTAGAGATCTGCCTCACCAGGAATTTTTCCCTAGTTGATGATCAGTATTATGAACAGGTGAAGGGCACATCAATGGGGGCTGTATTTGACCCCACATTGGTGATACTTTAGATGGATTCCCTTGAGAAAACCACATCCTGGCACCTGCTAATCCATTACAATCTGGCATTATCAAGTGAAAGAGATATATAGACGACATATTTTAAGATCTGGCAAGACACTGAAACAAACCTACACCTAAACAAACCTACACCTATTTCTCTATTGGCTAAGCAACAATTGTGAGGGTCCCAAATTTACAATGACACACAATAAAGTTTCCATTCCATTCCTTGATCTCGATGTCATTCAGAAAGACAGGGTACTTATTACCAGTATTTTTCGCAAACCTACCGAGCGCAATACATTCCCGTGCCCTCAGAGACTCCCTACCTTACTCTGAGTTCCTTCGGATTAGGAGAACTGCTCACTTAAAGAAGATTATTTTCATGAAGCCACAGTGCTGGGTAAGAAACTGACTAGCAGAGGGTACCCACACAGGCTAGCCCGTAGCGCCATGAAAAGAGCTTGGCATTGCCCTTGAGACGTCCTCCTTGAACCTAAAACAAAACCATGCCACAATTACTGGATTTGTGTCAATACCTTCTCCCCGGTTTCCAACAGCATAGGTAAAACCATTATTAAGAATTGTTGGGTCTTAAATGCTGGCACACTGAATATTGAACGCCCGATGTTTGCTTTCACTAAAAATATACATTTTAAAGACCATCTCGTACGTGCATCTTTACCCAGTTCTAAGCCCTTAAGCACGCTCATAGATCACTGGGGCCTTGCACCTCTCACAGGGCACGCTAAATGTGGAAACTGCATTGTATGTGACTTCACCATAGAATGTAAAGAATTAATTTATTGGACAAACTACTCAAAAGATACGCATCAGGATCTGCCAACATCAGAGTAGAGAAAAGATGCAAGACACTGAATGCCCCCCTTGTTTAACACTTTCTGGAAACTGGTCATACTGAGAATGACATACGCTGGACTGTAAGAAGTGTGGCCAAGCTACCCCCGAGAGGTGGTGACATCTCCAAACTACTTAATAAGGAAGAACTGAAATTGATCTTGAAGTCCAACAGTATACACACAGGTCTGAATCGGCTTGAACACTCGTTTAGAGTAATTATCATGTTAATTCTTCCATGCACCATCAACTTTACACCTACGTATATCAGCCATGTAGCAATTACCTCTCTTTAGCTGTGTTACCTCTTTTCCGTTGTAATTCTCTATACACAATTGCATTCCAAATTTCAAGAAAATTTTAAGATGTATCACCCTGTATGATTGTTATTATCTCTTTCTAACTCTTCAGTCATGTAGGCTCCAGATACTGACTGCCCTTTATGAGAATTCACAATCAACACGCATAATGTGCATGCTATAGTCGAGTAATTCTACTCAGTCACTGCTTATCTATTTTCTCGTTCCTCTATGTACATAATCTCTTTCTCCATTACTTGAGGCACAAACTCTTTGTACTCTCTCACTTTTAGAAGGGTCCCCTGCCCCTTTTCCAAGAATCCAAACTCACTTCAAGATGGCCACCATCCATACCTCTCCCCAGTCCCTCTTTCTTTTCATATCCACTCATCACATGACCGTTTTTGGCAAATCACGCGCTACACCAGGGTCCTTAAACCCAGCCGGCTATGGGCTCTTCCTCCCGCATCGACGGAAGCTGACACACATTGCCTGCCACCGAGGAATCCAGACATAGGTAAACTTTCTCTCCCCACCAGAAGCTATTTTAGCAACATGTGAGCCTAGCTCCATCCATTAGGTTGACTCCTTGCTTCCCTTACAGACAATTATCCCCAGTGGACCCCTGGAGCACTAGATAGCGGCTCACTTCTAAACGTCATCAACTGTTCCATTCCCCATCCTCGGATGGGTAAGCATGTCCTTCCCTTATTAATCCCCCTACTCAAGAGTTCACTTCACTTCCTCCTAATAAATTCAACCTTGTTTGTACAGGTTATTCATGTCCACACCGCGCCATCACCTGTTACGCCTTAAGTGGTCTGGGATCCTCTCAAACATCGGCATGAGTTTTCGCTGGTAAGCGGCTGTCCGTCCGCTACGCGGGAGCACTTTTAATTCGCTCATTATTTCTACAGCTCAAATTCTTTCTTTTCCAGGTCTAGCCATTCGCTGACCATGCCTCCAGTCCCACATCTACTTCTATCCACGCTATACTTAATAACGCGTATGTGTCCTTCAATTATATTCATTTGATGCCACACTCAGGAAAAGCGCCACTAATTGCTTAAGCAGACACTGGCTTTTCCAAACAACTTAGGTTTCTTCACGCTGTTAAGCCCAGCCAAGCACTAAAACTTTCCTCTACCGCTACTTGGCTCTAATTTGCATGGAGCGTTGTTAACCCTAATATTCATAACTGACTAGCCTGACACTGGTTTTATTATGTGTACCTGAATTGGTGCTCTCTTTTAATTATTTATATTTCCTCCCCCCCTTCTTTTTCTTTTCCTTTCATTGTATTACAGTTATTACAGGCAATTTTACACAGGCATGCTTATCACAAATGTCCAGATGATAATCCATTTGTTGTTTATATGGATCGAAATGCCGTTGACACCCTAAACACCTTATGCACTGCTCTGAATTGTCATTTAATGTGTAAAGGTGTTTCCTTGTGATTTGTTTGTCACATTGATAATTATGTATGTAACAAACGTAGAGCTTTGCCTGAGCCTTTTTTGTGTTTTCTATTGTTTTGTCCTTGTCATTTTAGTAGGATGCAGGCTCGTTTCTCGCTTTGAAATTTTGTTTGTGCTTACCCTAATCAATTGAAAAATATGAAATATCAGACCTCTATCCGGCTGGACAAGTTTAACCAATGTAATACTGACTGGGTCTATATTCATTCCTTTGTCCCTGTTTTTGTTTCTCTAGGGACAACTGATCTCAATAATGGCAGGCCTACTAGTACCATTTGATTTACCAGTCTTGGCACACTTAGTGCACTTTACTAGGGACCTACTGGACAGGGTATGGAGTGGCGCTTGCCAAGTGGCGTGAAGTTAGCTTAAATGTGGATTGTGGATGTGGTGCTACAGGTGAGGGAGAAACCCCTAAACCCTCAAATCTGGACCAAGGTCCGTCTACAAACAACAACAGGTCCTGTGCACACGCATATGAGTGGATGAAAAATATACAAGGTAATCGTTATTAAAGATGAAGACAAATGTTCTTTCTTGAAGTGTTGATTTTTAATAGTGTTTTACTTCACAGGCCCTCCAACACATCTTTCGTCAATAGGGTGTAAAATCCTTGACTTCTTCAGGGCTGTAATAGTCTAGAGTAAGTATTTGGACCTTGCAACTGGTGATACTTCTGACCCTAAAGGTCTTAAAAAATCTCTCTGCATTGACGATGTATGTATGTATAGGCATTTATATAGCGCACTACTTACCCGTAGGGTCCCAAGGCGCTTCGACCGCTGCGAAACCCTTCCTGGCTTTCCTGAGAGATGGTTCCTTAATGGGTATCTCCAGGGTGAGACCAGGCATCTGTCTGGTGGGGCCGTTAGTGAAGATGAGGCAAGCTAATGCCCAGAGTTGCCGAGTGTGATCGCTGATCAGAGTGGGCACCGAGGCGAGAGAATTATCGAGTCCGCTGACCCTGGTCCAGAAACCTGCCGCGCCGGGAATCAAACCCTGGTCCCGGGCCGTCCTCTGCTCTCGGGTCTGCCTCCTCTAACCAGTGAGCCACACTACTTCACGATGTTCAGCTCTATTGGTTATTCTGTGTATCTCATACGTAAGGCAATGCAATTTGAGTCCTCAAGGCAAGTCTTAATCCTGGCAATATGAGCCACGTTTCTATCTTTAAAAGGATGCCCGTACGCCTCATGGAGACAAGACCAAATCAATGACGAAACACTTGTTGGCTGGCCTGTGAACTAACACACCATTAAAAATCAACACTTCAAGAAAGAAAATGTATCTTCATCTTTAATAAAAATTACCCCATATATTGTTCATCCACTCATATGCATGTGCACAGAACCTGTTGTTGTTGGTAAATCAAATATGCCAATCATGGGTAACCAATCACAATAACAATTTACACAGAGAGCATATGCACTATAGCACTCATCAGCAGTGGTAAAGTGCCCAGAGTCCTATAGCCAATAAACACAGGTCAGGAAAAAATAGGAGGAAAAAGCAAAAGGTTTGGGGATAACCCTGTAAAAAGGGCCATTTCCAACAGTCTCTCTTCTCCTATCTGTGTTGACTCTGGTAGTTAACGATCAGACAGCCCTAATAGCTACAGTCACATTTCCAATTCCCAACAACTTGGCTGGGTCAACGTCCACACCAGACTGGGCCCAGCACTGTCAATCAGACTCCAAGTGTGACACAGAGCATGCCAAGCCTGTCAGCGCTACAAATACACAAACTGCAGATGTTCATGCTGGTTATTCTGCAGAACTTCCCACAAAATATGTTGGAGAGCAGACTCTAGTAATGTTAATATTTGATCTGCCCTAACCAACGTATTTTCTGTGATGTTTAAAATCAAATGAATTCATCTCTTGACCCGTGCATCATATGTATGTATTGCCTCAGTCTATCATTGGACTGTGGCCACCGAGTGCACAGGAGGTCGCTGGTTTACTTCCATTCCTTTCCATTCATTTTTACGGCTTACCGTAATGGCGAAAATGAACACTTTAAGTTGAATAATAAAAGTTCTAGGACCAGTTGTTCAAAGCCTGGAAAATGAGTCCAACACCATGAAGATAAACTTTGTTAAATAGTTTTCCGACAACAAAAGCACACTAGCGTCAATCAAGCAAATGGATGTGAAGTCAAGTCAATGAGCAATGCAAGTGAAGACCATAATAATACAAAGATAGACGAAGACAACACATCAACACCCACAGCCATTTGAATACCTTACTCAATACCACACTCGCACACCTTGCATCATTTACAGGCGTATATGCACAAACATTCCGCCATTAAAAGACATCCAGGACAGACAGAACTACAAAATTAAAAGATCACTGCACATGAGTAAAGACAAAGAAATGGCACTAGCAGTTCTGCCGCAAATAATAGTAATTTGCAAATACTTTAATAAAATAATGTGCAGAGACTACGTTTAAAAATGAAATGTGGGGGCGTGGCCAAGATGGTGGTGTGAGCGGACGTGCTTCTCGGAGCTCCCGCCGCCGGCCGCTACTATAGCGACTTACACAGTCCGCGTCTGGACTCAGTCAGGGTGCGTTTGCTGCCCTGAAGTGCATGGTGTCGGTGGGGTCTCGTGCGGACTGCAGCAGTGGCCGAGAGACGCTGAGATCGGCCCGGCCCGGCGCGGCCTGGTGTGGCCTAGAGAAGCCGGGTGACGGAGAGGCAAGACCGAGGCGAGCGGCAGAGTGCACCCGATCCTGGCGCGAGGATCGGTGCTCTGGTGGCGGGTCCGGCCCGCTCGCTCCGTGCGGCTCCGCGCGAGGCTCCCGGGGTCTTCCCATCCGGGGGCTGCTGCGGACCTGCCGCCGCCGGATTCGAGGAAGGTGGAGGCGGCTCAGGCGGACCGGAGAGTGGCAGAACGAACAGGGGACCGCTCGCCCGGCACCTGGACTCGGAGTCCAGTCGAAAGTGGACAGAGGTGAGGAGCAGAGGGTTACCCACAGAGCTCTACACGGTCGCGCAGCCCACAGAGCCAGTGCAGAGTTGCGGCACGACATTGCCCCACTTCGTGGGGAAACAGGGAAGCAGACAACGCATGGTGCACAACTGGGGACGAAGACAGGCCTGTCACATGCTCAAAGAGACGGCCGGTCGGCCTATGGTGACCATGGCGCGGTGAACTAATGGCCGCCATCTTGAATTGCGGAGTTGCTGCAGAGCGTAGAGAGAGATCGGCCCTGTCTAGTCACCGAGAGGGAACGCACTTGCACAACGAAGTGGCAGACTTGCACTGTGGCCCGGCGGTGGTACACCCTTAAAGCCCCAGGGGCCGGAGACGGGTCTGGAGGCTGGAGCTACGCCCAGGCACCGGAGGTAAGGGGTTGGATAGCGGGGCGAAGGCCAGGTGGGGTGACTGGAGACAAATTCAGCGACCCCCGGAAAAGAAAGGGGCAACACCGGTGGACTCCTCGGAAGGGCTTATTGCGCGGACGGTGCCGAGCCCGGTTGGAGAACCGAGGCCCCACAAGCATTCGAGGACTAACATCGCCTTGCCGTGCCGGGCCGCCCATTGCCTGTTACGGGACTGGGGGACATGTCCACGGCAAGAGTGGGCAAGGACAGATCCATAAAAGAGCTGTTCCCCCCTACCACAGCGGGGAAGCGAGCAGACCCAAACACGTCTGGACAAAAGACGGGAAGCAGCAAAATGGCAGCCAACACCCCCAACATCGGGACACCAGGTGCGGAGGAGCCAATTACTAAGACTTTTTTGGAGTCCCTTTTCAGTGGCCTACGAGAGGACATCCGAGCCCTTAAAACGGAGCTAAAGGAAGAGATTAGAGAGCTTCACCGGGACACGGATGCTATAGGGGAAAGAGTAGCAGACTTAGAGACTAAAAGCGATAGCCGTGATGTTGAGATTGAAGCTCTGCAACAGGAGATCATACGCATACATGATCAGCAAGTGGACCTGCAATCCCATGTTGAAGATTTGGAAAACCGCTCTCGGCGGCATAACATTAGGATCCAAGGGGTGAAGCAGTCTCCCGACACAGAGGATCTTTTCCACTTCACACGGGGCCTATTCAACCATATCCTGGGCAGGCCAGCAGACTCGGCCCTGCGCATTGATAGAGCTCACCGGACCGGCCCACCCAGGGCCGCCGCGGCATTGCCGGCAGACATACTGGTCTGCATCCAGGACTTCCGCACCAAGGAGGAGATCCTAAGCAAAGCCCGACAGATGGGAACCATTTACTTTGGTGGTCACTCTCCGGCCCTGTACCAGGACTTGGCGGCCATCACATTAGAAAAGCGTAGGTCCTTCAAACCGGTCACCGCAGAGCTGAGACGACGCAACATCCCGTACAGCTAGGGCCATCCATTTCGCCTGGTGTTCAAGTGGGACAACAAGGTGTGGCCAGTTAAGGTCGCTCAGGGACGCTTGCCATCTCCTGGGCATCGAGGAGCCAAAAGAGGAGGAAGGTCCACCCGCCGGGGGGTCTCGGGGACGGAAGCCACCGGTCAGTGGCAGCAGCAACGGAGGAAGCGTAGGCCGAGACGCCCCCCCTGGGAGAGATCAAGGAGGATCAGCGATCGGCGGTGGAGACGGCGGCGATGGAATTGGCAGCAACAGACAAGGGATGAAACCTGAACACGACGCCCTGAGGAGTCCCTAGATGCGGACGAGAAGAGAGGACAATGATCGGCGGCGGGGGGGGCATACAATGGATCCAGTAAACACAGTAGAGGCCGTTCCAGATTAAAACCAAATTACAAAAAGTGAGGTGCCCAAAGGTAGTTGGGCATCTCACGAAAAGTGATGGACTGGCATCACACTCCACCCGGAGTCATGCTTCATCATCTGTCAGTCCTCGCCCTCCAAAAACCGCGTTTGATGGAGGGCGGGCATACACCTGGAGACAGGGATGCACTTCTAAGTGAGTGGGGGCCCAGGAAAAGAAAGTGAATTAAAAAGCCATCACAGTGCCCCCATAAATCCTTTATTTTCGTGAGATGCCCAACTACCTTTGGGCACTTCACTTTTTATAATTTGGTTTTAATCTGGAACGGTCTCTACTGTGTTTACTAGATTCGATTGGAGGCTGACCGTCTTCCAGTGCCCTACGGCCTCTTGTTCCCTCCTCAGGCCATTGCCTGAGAACATTTTGTGTTTTCTCCTTTGAGCAGCTGTTGGCTGCAGGAACAATATAGGGTATCATCCCCAAGTGGGGGTTGGGACTTATTAAAAGAGTTTGATCGTCCCATCAGCACCTTTCACAGACTCAGTCGGAGTCCCCTGCTTTCACACGTCATGGAGACTGAACTAGCATTCAGTGAAGACGAATATGCGGCGATCTTAAGAACACCTTCAATATTGGCAGATGCAGTAGTAACAAATACAGTCAGAAACTCAGATGAATGGGAAACATTGACATCTAAGAAGAAGGAACAGATACTCACAGCCCTACATGGGGCATTCATGACAGAGTATCTCCGGAAGAACACGGCCCGAGAGGCTTAATAGTTACCAACAAACCAAGACTTTTCCTTAATAACAGGGAATTTCGTATCAATTGGTCTGGAATTGCATGGAAATGCACCAAAGACTGGTTGGTCTTAATCATTAACACCGCCAAGAAGTTGGCGGATGCACTACTCATCGAGATACAACAGAGTGAGAATACCTTGAAAACAAGTATTGATATTAAAATCTTCAAGAAAAAACTAGAAGATATAAATAAGGACCACTCGGAATATGGTGAATTTTTGACACAATCCAAAATCCCCAAATTGAAGAAAGACGTTGTCACGGGGTCACCGCTTAGCTGGGACGGGGTGAGGACTTTAACATTTATTCCTTTCCATCCCGTCCACAGGATGACTGCGGGCCCTTTAATTCAGCCTGGGCTTCCCCAGAGGTGGTGCCCTTCATCATGACGTCACCCCATGTCGACCAATCATGCGGTTGGAGGGCGGATAAGGAAACCTTCCCGGAACCTGTCAGCGCGAAAGCCGGTGTCGGAGCGGAGGAGACACTTCAGGAGAACAGTGGACGGGAGGCGAGGACGAAGGAGAGCAGTGGACGGGAGGCGAGGACGAAGGAGAGCAGTGGACGTGAGGTGAGGACGGAGGAGAGCGGAGGAAGGACGGTGCGAGTCGGAATCGGAGGGGACGGAGGTACAAGGGAGCCAGGAGGCCAACAAGACCGCGAACCGCCCGGCCACGCTTCAAGGGAAGTGTGGCTAGAAAAGGTACGGGCTCGTATACGGAATGCTTTGTCACGGGGAGGGACGGGGTAAAAGCTAAGGGGAGGTCACGGGACTGTGCTAGTGGTGCTTTCTTTCGTTATGCTTTCTTTTTGGCATAACACCATTCACCTTTCCGATCTGCACACCCCCCCGGGGTTTCAGCACTCAAAGTCTAGCACTGGTTTAGGTGACTCCTCACCCCCGTTCCCTGAGTAGATAATTGGTCCGTGAACCATACCCTAAAGCCTCTTTTTCTTTTTCTTTTCTTTTTTTGTTGATGCCGATTCCTGTCCGGTTGGAGGGAAGAGGAGAGGAACCCCCGAGAAGAACATCGGGACAAAGAGGCCAAGACTGCTGTCTTCATACTTGTAGTGAAGTGTCTTCTTATCCAGCATCAATATCAATAAATAGTTGGAACAAACCAGTGTCTCCAGTCGATACCTTAGTGGCCCCGTGGTGCACCCTCACAAGTGGCGAGCCAGATTGGAGTCCGGTACGGCGAACTACCATCCGATAAAGGATGGAGACTCTGATCCAGCAATTGAAAGATGGCCAGGCAAAACTAGAATGGGCTATAGGACAGACCACCACCCAAGCCGAGGCTGACCGGACAACATTCACTCAGGCTATGCAAGCCCAAGCCGATAACCTGCTCAAGTTAGCGGAGGGACAGACCCAGCTTATGACCACCTTGGGACAGGGAAGACCTACCGCTCCATCCCCAGGTACCGTGGTCCCCCTCCAGAAATATGCCCCCGGGGATGAACCCCTGTCATTTTTCCTAAATTTCGAAAGGGGTGCTAGGGCTAGTTCTTGGCCAGGCGATAGATGGCCCTTCTATCTTGCGCCCCTTTTAACGGGAGAAGCCCAGGCGGCTTATCAGATGGTAAATAGAGATGGAAACTGTGCATATGCCCTGGTGAAACAATATATCCTGGATCGATTAGGAGTGGACGACGAAACGCACAGATTGCGGTTCCGTCAGGAACGAGGGACCCCTGGGGATCTCCCTAAAATATTGTTTTATAAACTGAAGGAGGCAGCCGACCTTTGGCTGAAACCCCGCGAGTCCAGTATGGAAGAAGTTATGAATAAGGTGTATTTGGAACAGTTCCTAGAGGCCCTTCCCTATGGCACCCAGCGCTGGCTAAAGCAGCATGCCGGCTTAACCTTGGAACACGCCATAGAGATGGCTACTTCGTATGCTAGAGCCCAGGGCCGGCCCTCTGTGAAAGAACCTGAGAAATTCGCCAAATCTTCAGCCCCTGGGAAAATAGACAAGAAACCACAAAAAGGGATGACGGAACCCCCGCGTCTTCGGTATCCACGACCGGATATTCCCATCGCCTCGGGACCCCAATGTTATGAATGTGGGGAATGGGGCCACATTGCCCGATACTGTCAGAAGAGAAAGGAAAAAGAAGAAGAGCCCATGGACGTGAGCTATGCGCCCGCTCTATTCTGTATGCACAAGAGACTGGGACAGTTTTTTATGTAAGTGTGACCATTAATGGGAAAACTGTAAGGGCTTTATTGGATTCCGGCTGTAAGCAGTCTGTGGTAAAGCAGGAGCTGGTCTTACCCTCTTCTCTTATACCCGGAAGAACAGTCCATATCCGGTGTGTCCACGGAGATACCAAAGAGTACCCCATGGCTATGATCACTCTCTATACTGCAGCGGGGACAGAAACCAAGGCAGTGGTTCAATCAATCAATCAATCAGTGACACTTGTAAAGCGCGCTACATACCCGTAGGGTCTCAAGGCGCTTGGGGGGGGGGGGGGTGCCGCTACTGCTCGAACAGCCAGGTCTTCAGCTTCTTCCTGAAGGAGAGGTGGTCTTGGGTCAGGCGCAGGTCGGACGGGAGGGAGTTCCAGGTCTTGGCGGCCAGGTAGGAGAAGGACCTTCCTCCTGTAGTCGCTCTTCGGATGCGGGGGACGGCGGCGAGGGCGTGGTTGGCTGATCGGAGGTGGCGTTTGGGAGCGTAGAAGTTGACTCGGCTGTTGAGGTAGCTCGGGCCTTGGTCGTGTAGGGCTTTGTGTGCGTGGGTGAGGAGGCGGAAGGTGATTCTCTTGTTGATGGGGAGCCAGTGAAGGTCTCTCAGATGTCCGGAGATGTGGCTGGATCGTGGGATGTCGAGGATGAGTCTGGCTGAGGCGTTTTGGATCCGCTGGAGTCTCTTCTGGTTGGGGTCATGTCTGCTCTCCCGGAACCAGTTATTATAGGGGTTGATAATCCTTGTTTCACCCCCTTAATTCTAGAGGTCCTCAACCAGTCGCAAAAGCCTTTAGACTCCCTTCTTCTGTCTGAGCCCTGGGCGAGGGACACACACTTCAGGACGGCACAATTAAATGACGCTAGCCTTACCAACGCCTGGCAAAAAGCGTGTGACGACCAGAATCCCCTGACCCGGGTATACCCCACGTTTATTGAGAAGAACGGTCTGCTGTATAGAATGGCTAAAGTCGATGCGACCCCCCAGTTGCTGGTTCCCCTCGCGTTTCGAGAGCAGATCCTGTTCTTCGTTCATGCGCATTTATTGGCGGGGCATTCGGTGGCCGAAAAAACAGGAAAGGCTATACTCCAACATTTCTTTTGGCCAGGTGTGTATGCCCAGATACAAAAATATTGCCAAGAATGTCGGATCTGTCAGACACGTAACCCCTACATTCCACCCCCAGTCCCTTTACATCCCTTACCCATAATCGGTACTCCCTTTGACAGGTTAGGGATGGACCTCATAGGGCCTTTACCCAAGTCCGGAAGGGGACACCAATACGCACTGGTGTTGGTTGATTACGCCACTCGCTACCCGGAGGCCTTTCCCCTCCGGGCTGCCACCTCAGTGGCAATTGCACAACGACTAGTAGAAGTGTTCTCACGTATGGGGTTTCCGAGGGAGATCGTCACCGATCAGGGTACCCCTTTCGTTTCTCGTCTGATGACACAAGTGTGCAAACAGCTCAGGATTAAGCACATAAAAACTTCTGTTTATCATCCCCAGACAGACGGGTTGGTTGAGCGTTATAACGGCTCCCTAAAGCTCACCCTCAAGAAACTGCTGTCGGGGGATGGTAAAGACTGGGATCAGTTACTTCCCCTTGCCCTCTTTGTTCTCCGCAGCCAGACCCAAGCTAGCTTGGGGACTTCACCGTTCGAATTACTGTTCGGACGAAAACCAAGGACTTTGCTGGAAATCACGAAGGACAGCTGGGAGAAGGAGGGAGCACATGAGGCCGAAGCTCTTTTGGATTATTCCCGACAACTACAAACCCGACTCCACAAGCTCAGAACCTTAGCCCACGAGCATTTATCCCTTGCTCAGACCAAACAGAAAGTGTTCTATGACCGAGGGAAGAAATGGAGAGAACTAAATGTAGGGTATTGGGCCTTGATTCTGTTACCCTCCTCTACCCATAAACTGAAAAAGGAGTGGCAGGGTCCCTTCAAGATCCTCCGGAAGATAGGACGTACTACTTACCTACTTCAGTTATCTAGAAACCGAACCCAAATGTACCATATAAATATCCTAAAAAAATGGCTCGGGACCCCCCCTCAAGCCATACATACGGTTGATGTTGCTTCAACCCCTCCTCACACTGTCAAGGATACCCCAATTAACCCAGACCTCCTCCAAAACCAGAAAGAAGAGGTCCTTTCCCTCCTCCTTCGTTATTCAGGTGTGTTTTCAGACCAACCAGGCAGAACACACCTAGCGGAGCATTCCATTCCTACCCCGCCCGGTGTGGTGGTAAAGCAAAAACCGTACCGCATCCCTGAGGCCCGTCGGCTAGCCTTCCAGAAGGAAGTAAACAACATGCTGCAATCAGGGGTAATAGTCCCATCTTACAGTAACTGGTGTTCGCCAGTAGTACTCGTGCCAAAACCGGATGGCAGCATCCGGTTTTGCATTGACTTTCGAGCGGTCAATCGAGTCTCCAAGCAGGATGCATATCCTCTCCCTAGGGTGGACGAGCTGCTGGAACGCCTTGGTGAGGCCAGATATATCACCACCATTGACCTCACCAAGGGATACTGGCAGATTCCCCTAGCCCCCGCCGATAGAGAAAAGACGGCTTTCTCCACTCCCTCTGGTCATTATCATTTTACCGTCCTGCCCTTTGGGTTACACGGCGCCCCAGCCACCTTTCAAAGGGCCATGGACATCTTATTGTCTCCGCATCTAGAGTATGCCTCTGCATACCTAGATGACATTGTCGTCTTTAGCAAGACATGGGACGACCATCTCAAGCATCTCGACAACATTCTCGCAGGCCTTCAACAGGCGGATTTGCACGTTAACGCTAAAAAAAGACGCATCGCCTTTAAGAAGGTAAAATATCTGGGCTATGTGTTAGGGGAAGGACTGGTAGAACCTCAAACAGAAAAACTCGAAGCCATACAAGCTGTTCCCTATCCCAAAACAAAAAGGGATCTGCGAGCATTTTTGGGTCTTGTCGGATATTATCGGCGATTTATAGCCCAATTTGCAGACTTGGCAGGTCCTCTCACAGATCTGCTGCGTAAGTCACACACTTCTCCCAGACTGCCGGCCCCCACGGAACGAGAAACCACAGCATTCCAAGCATTAAAAACGGCCCTCACCTCCTCACCTGTACTCATCTCCCCCGACTTCCAAAAGCCATTCATCCTTCAGACAGATGCCTCAGGGGTGGGAATAGGGGCCGTGCTCTCACAACATGACGGGGAGGGCCTTGAGAGACCGTTGCTATTCATCAGTAGGAAGTTATTCCCCCGTGAGCAAGCTTACTCCACTATCGAAAAGGAATGCCTTGCGGTCAAATGGGGGGTGGAGAAGTTACGTTACTATCTAGATGGGAGACCCTTCATTCTCTATACCGATCACGCCCCCCTAACTTGGCTGCAGCGTAACCGTGGTCATAATGAGCGTATCCTCCGATGGTTTTTGGCATTACAACCCTATCAGATCGACGTCCGCCATCGTAAGGGTGCGGATCAGGGGAATGTGGACTTCCTGTCACGCTTTCCGATTTCCCCCGATCGGGAAAATCCCGGGGGTGGGATGTGTCACGGGGTCACCGCTGAGCTGGGACGGGGTGAGGACTTTAACATTTATTCCTTTCCACCCCGTCCACAGGATGACTGCGGGCCCTTTAATTCAGCCTGGGCTTCCCCAGAGGTGGTGCCCTTCATCATGACGTCACCCCATGTCGACCAATCATGCGGTTGGAGGGCGGATAAGGAAACCTTCCCGGAACCTGTCAGCGCGAAAGCCGGTGTCGGAGCGGAGGAGACACTTCAGGAGAACAGTGGACGGGAGGCGAGGACGAAGGAGAGCAGTGGACGGGAGGCGAGGACGAAGGAGAGCAGTGGACGTGAGGCGAGGACGGAGGAGAGCGGAGGAAGGACGGTGCGAGTCGGAATCGGAGGGGACGAAGGTACCAGGGAGCCAGGAGGCCAACGGAACCGCGAACCGCCCGGCCACGCTTCAAGGGAAGTGTGGCTAGAAAAGGTACGGGCTCGTATACGGAATGCTTTGTCACGGGGAGGGACGGGGTAAAAGCTAAGGGGAGGTCACGGGACTGTGCTAGTGGTGCTTTCTTTCGTTATGCTTTCTTTTTGGCATAACACCATTCACCTTTCCGATCTGCTCACCCCCCCCGGGGTTTTAGCACTCAAAGTCTAGCACCGGTTTAGGTGACTCCTCACCCCCGTTCCCTGAGTAGATAATTGGTCCGTGAACCATACCCTAAAGCCTCTTTTTCTTTTTCTTTTCTTTTTTTGTTGATGCTGATTCCTGTCCGGTTGGAGGAAAGAGGAGAGGAACCTCCGAGAAGAACATCGGGACAAAGAGGCCAAGACTGCTGTCTTCATACTTGTAGTGAAGTGTCTTCTTATCCAGCAGCAATATCAATAAATAGTTGGAACAAACCAGTGTCTCCAGTCGATACCTTAGTGGCCCCGTGGTGCACCCTCACAGACGTACAGAAGTTCAATAGAGATACAGTTTACCCATACACTACCGATGAGTATTATGACAAAGCACCTGAACCACAGGCGACAAGAAGACAACCACGTATCAGACCAACACCTCAGAACTGGTCCTTCAGTTCGGGGGATGATAGAAGCTCTACAGGCAGCAGCGACGAGGGCGAAGGGACAGGACCTTATCAGGGTCAACAACCTAAACGATACCCCAATCAACAAATGTATGCACCACCCATGAACCCATTTGGTTACTGCCAACAACCGTTCTATCCAACGGGATATGGATTTCCACAAGCCCCCACAGTCTTTTTTATCCAGGGGCAGGGGGAGGGGCCGAGGAAGACAAAAACCAAGAAGAGGGCCCAGAGTACACTGGGAAGACCCCGTGGAAGAAGTCCAGGGAGCAATAACAAGGAGCAGAGGCAAGGGCAACACCCCATCAACAAGCCGGATGTAACCAACATCGTGAACCTAAGCCAACATCAACTCTCTGAGGGTGAAAAATCCATCCTGCAAAAGGGATTGGGTTTCGTCCCCACTCCTAAGAATGATCCATTCACTATTCATGTAGAACTGGCCCAGTTCTTTCGAAAGATTAAACTAAAATCCTATTTTGGGGATGCCGAAAGAGTACAGGACGATGGACATACAAACTTAAGGAAGAAGTCCTCCTTCACTCCACCAACACAGAACATCCCATGTAATGTCCTTACATTTGAACAAGCAGTCCTGACTGAAATTGAGAAAATCAACTTCCAGGATATGAAAGGGTTTCAGAACTTAACCAAGGAAGAGAGATCAGCCCTACAGGATTTAAAACAGAACAAAGTAATAACAATCAAGCCAGCAGACAAGGGTGGAGCAACAGTAACACTAGATACCATCATGTATCAAGACGAATGTTTGAGACTACTGGCAGATACAACCAGCTATGAAATTTATCAGAGAGACCCAACCCTTAACCTCCAGAATAGGATTAAGATGATCCTCCAGGAAGCAGTGACAAATGACTGGATAACCAAACATGAGGCAGAATTTCTTGTGAACGATGAGCCCAGGATGCCGAGGTTCTACACATTCTACCAAAAATCCACAAATATAAGTTTCCACACCCAGGTAGACCAATTGTGTCTGGCATTGACTCCGTGCTAGAATCTTTATCCCAATTGTGCGACTGGTTTCTCAGACCAATAGTTCAAACATCTAGGTCTTACCTTCGAGATACTAAAGACGTCCTCTGTCATCTTCGAGACATGGAAATTCATCATGGAGAAGATATCCTTATTACAATGAACATTGAGGCACTTTATACAAGTATCCCGCAGAAACGCACTTTGGAGGTAGTCGAACAAATTCTTCTTGACCAGGACTGGATCTTTGTGACACCACCACATTTCGTGATGGAGTGTGCAGAAATAGCCCTCACAGAGAACTACTTTGAATTTTTATGACGTAATTTACCATCAGATACAAGGCACGTCGATGGGGAGCACGTTTGCTCAAAGTCTGGCGTGCCTATATGTACATCAGTTTGAGGTAGATAATATCTTCACGAACATCAATCCATTTTTTTTTCACAACAGGTATCAATCCATTTTTTACGAAAATAAAAACTTGGAAGAGATTTATAGACGATGTTCTTATAGTGTGGAATGGAACAGCTTCGGAAGCACTTCTTTTTGTGGAATGGATCAACATTATCGACCCTCATCTAAAATTTACACACACAATAGATGAAAACCATGCAATCTTTCTGGACCTGGATATCTCCTTAACTACGGAAGGTATACGAACCACTGTACACAATAAACCTACAGACAAGAACAGTCTGCTTCTGTTTGAGAGTTATCATCCGAAGGCCCTGAGACAAAATCTACCTGTAGGACAATTCCTGAGAATAAGACAGAACTGTTCAGAGCTAACAGATTACAACAGACAAGCTGCGGATCTAGAGAACAAACTTGTGGCCAGACATTATCCTAAGAAACTAATTACCAAAGCAAAGAAACGTGCTAGGAACAATCATCGTGATTCTCTTTTGGAAACCACACAGAAAGAGAAAACAGATCGGCTTGTGTGTGTGACTACATTCACTCGAGCCTCAAACACAGTTCAAAACATCATCAGGAAGAAATGGCACATATTGAACACAGGCCAAAAAGAATGGGCACAACCACTCTTTGCGTTTAAAAATAGTCGTAACATCAAAGACGAGATTGTACATACCAAGAATATTACGCAAGAGAGAGAAACTCAATTATAACTCTGGGGTCACCAACGACCAGTGGGCCACTACCCATGTGGAGACTGCATTGCTTGCCAGTCCACGACCGCAATGAAAAAAGTTGATATTGGCACCAACAGACCATGGATACTGAACAACTTCAGTCATTGTAACACTGAGAATGTCATATACTTACTGATATGCCCATGCAAGAAAATGTATGTGGGCATGACCACAAGAAAAATAAGGATCCGCATCAATGAACACCGTAGCACGTTCAGGTGCAAAAAAGATAACACCAAGCTCACCAGACACTTTCTGGAGAAGGCACACACTGAATGTGATTTGAAGTGGACAGTTCTTGAGTGAGGTGCTACACAGAAGAGAAACAAATGTAACTGATGCCCTCCATGTAAGAGAACAATGGTGGGTCTATAGACTTAATACCGCAAAAACCGGCCTCAATGATGACATACCCTGGCTCCAAATGAACTGAGAATGAGCTTTTTATAAAAAGTCCTACTATCTGATGAGGTTTACCAAAACTTATATTCAGTTTCTAGAGTTACATCTACTTTAAATATTAATATTGGTTATGTAGTGAACTAAAACTTGAGTCCAATCCAAATAGCAATTGTAGGGCTCGCTAGCGTGAGACAATGGAGGTGCAATTTACCATGCGGCACCCCTCATGATGTAACATCTAAGTACATACCTCATATCAATATAAGAATCATCCAAACAAACCACCATCTTTTTCACACAGGTTGAAAAACGCATCCATCTCGTTATTTAGGAGCTGGACGATGCATAGATATGTCATAGTTGGTAACTGTGTAACTTGAAGCCCTGGTAACCATATACACTATGCAACATATTTTCATTGCAACATTTTTGTTAAAAAACATACTGTGTCCCCCCCTTTTCTTTAGATAATAGGTTTTATAATGTCTAAAACAATACGAGCATTATCATGCTCCTTGTTCAGGAACAGTAGGATATGATCTTACGTTGGGTCTGTTCCAAAATAACAGCACACGTGCTACACTAAAGTAGAGCTCTAGGTGATAATTTGCATACCGTTTGAGTGAAAGTAGAACGATCACGACTGGGTGCATTAACCTTTCGCACAGGATGACAACAAAACCGGACACGTCCCGCAATCCTCCTCAGCCTGTTACATTCAGGCGGCGGGTGAGACATAACCATTAGATACGCGGGGTTTGTCATGTGACATCAGCCAACCAATCCGAAACAATATCATACACTCGCGTACATCAGGCAAACGACTTTGTGACACCGGACGCTGACTGAGGCGTTTTTCTTGCGACAGAACACAAGCATTAGTTTCTCTTCCATCCATGCCCAGGGTCAGGCGGGTTAACGAATGAGACGGTCAATTATCGGGTCTCCTCAAGACACAGGAAACCCCACGTCATTTACATGCGCGCTCGCACACAGGTGCTGCCTGTTTTCCGATACCTGTCGTTTTCACTCAATTGAATGCACAACTATAAAAGCTGAGCCCCACCTAAGCCGCATTATCAACGGGGAGGTGGAGAGGCACATTGTAGGTGAGCCTACGGGGGTTTCCTTTACAACAGGTGAGCCCAGCAATACTACCATATTCTGGGTATTTACAACTTTATAACGGTCTCCACCCACATCTATGTGGACTTTTTAAACTCAGTTTAGCATTAGTTATTTTTCAGTTTTCGTCTTTCTTCTTGACCGAGTGTGACTGCAGGGATCTCCTAAGAAACCCCCTCCTCCCATGGGGCAAGTCAAATGGGGCAAGGCAAGCCAGACATTTTTCTTGAGTCCTCCCAGTCCTCAAACACCATTATTGAGCACTGGGGGCGCGTACTATTATCATACCCAGGTATATGGTTTGAAATAGTCATTGACCAAATACATAAATTGTGATTAGTCATCAAATATGTACTTTTCTCTATTTTTTATGTTACATCCAGGTCCTTGGACCCACCTAGTGGAGAGTAATAGGATCACTCCCACGGAGTGGCACTACCAAAGCAGTTGGTAAGATTGGAGCCCCCTCTTGGTCCTGACGAATGCCATGTACCCATATGGACAGAAGGCAGAAACATGTTGACCTTTTTCCAAAAAACTTCACAGTGGTGATGGGAAGATAATGTCCTTATTCACCGCACTTTTGATTTTAATTCCACACAGTCTCCCTTTTGAATAAAGGATTTATGGGGGCACTGTGATGGCTTTTTAATTCACTTTCTTTTCCTGGGCCCCCACTCACTTAGAAGTGCATCCCTGTCTCCAGGTGTATGCCCGCCCTCCATCAAACGCGGTTTTTGGAGGGCGAGGACTGGCAGATGATGAAGCATGACTCCGGGAGGAGTGTGATGTCAGTCCATCACTTTTCGTAATTCGGTTTTAATCTGGAACGGTCTCTACTGTGTTTACTAGATTGGATTGGAGGCTGACCGTCTTCCAGTGCCCTACGGCCTCTTGTTCCCTCCTCAGGCCATTGCCTGAGAAAATTTTGTGTTTTCTCATACAATGGATCCAGACACATTTCCCCAATTTGTTCTTCACGCTGAACTGTCAAGTGTGGACAATGGACATGTTAATTTCCTATTTTCTAAAGTTGGGGGAGGGGGGGTCTTTGGGTTGGTTTGCAGGGGATGGGCTTGGGTGGGTGAGGGGTGTTGGGGTGGGATCTGGGTCCATGGTCAGGGAGAGGAGTGGAGTGGTCGATATCCCGAAGGGTTGGTTGCTGGAGGAGGGAGGAAGCTCTGGGATCCCCGGGTGGGACCTCTTGGGCCCG
The DNA here is from genome assembly GCF_964263255.1 of Lissotriton vulgaris. Taxonomy (NCBI): domain Eukaryota; kingdom Metazoa; phylum Chordata; class Amphibia; order Caudata; family Salamandridae; genus Lissotriton; species Lissotriton vulgaris. The sequence goes on from NC_141687.1 coordinate 459,766,076, forward strand.
ATTTCATGGCAACTTGGTGGTCTCAATCCCGTAGATGGTGCTGAGTGACGTAGTTATTCTCACTTTGAACGTGAGAGGGCTGAACAACCCAGTAAAGCGCAAAGCGGTCCTGCTACTCCTAGAGCAGTCCCAGTCAGACATCTGCCTCTTATAGGAAACACACCTATTTGCCAAGGACTGTCACCGTCTTCAGTCTAGTAAGTTCCCCCTTCAATTATTTTCCTCATGCCCGGATAAAAAGGCGGGAGTGGCCATTATGGTGGCGCGAAGGTTCAAGGGCAAGGTACTGGGTAAAATTGCTGAAATCAAGGGTCGATTGCTGGTCTACAGGTTCGCAATAGGGGATTTGAACTACACGATTGGCTCGATTTATGGGCCTAACGAGGGTCAAGAAAAGTTCTTGCATAAAGCGCTCACTGACGCTACTGACACGATAGACCGCCACCTCTTGCTGGGAGGGGACCTGAACTTAGTCTTTGATAATTTGCTAGATAGGTCCTGTCAGCGCATTAGCCAGGTGGGAGCACTATCAGCAGCGGGCCTGGCCCGACTGCGGGAACTGGGGTTAGTGGTTAGAGCTCCACCCTGGGGAGAAGGACTACACATACTTTTCAGCTGCACATAAAACATATGCGCGCCTGGATTACCTGCTTGTCTCTACAGCTAAGCAGTCACTTATCACCAGTGTCAAAATTGGTACGGCTTCCCTCTCCGACCGCGCGCCGGTCACTATCACTCTATCCGGGCCGGTGGCAGCGCGCTCCAATAGGGTATGGCGGCTACGGGAATCATTGCTACACAAGAAAGAGGCAGTCACCAGAATTCAGGGGGCGATAAAAGACTACCAGTCCCACAACAGTAATGATGACACCACACTAGCTACACAGTGGGCGGCGCTAAATGCGGTCCTAAGAGGAGAATTTATTTTGGTCTCAGCAACGGAGAATGCAGAGCGTCAGGCCAAGAGGGATGAGCTCACCCAGAAGACTAGGGAATTAGAGCAGATTCATAGGAGGACTGGGGCCCCAAGATTGGGGCGTCAATTGAAAGCTGCTCGTCAGCAACTGGCGGCACTAGATCTGGACAGGGCGGAATACGCAGCTTCAAGACTCAGACAAGCATATTACACTGCAGGAGACAGATGCGGGCGTCTCCTGCCACACAAGCTGCGCGCAATCACTCAGAAGCGGGAGGTTCAGGAACTGAAGGGGAAGGATGGTCTACCTGTCACTGGAGATCGGGCAATAGTGACTTTTACGCCAAACTATATGGGGCCACCCCACCTGACCCAGAGGCGGAAATAGATTTTTTGGCGTTGATCCCACTACCGGTTCTGACACAAGACCAGATCGACTGTCTAGAGAAAGAAATCCGCCCAGAGGAGGTTATTTCGGCTATTTCCCGACTCAAACTGGGCAAAGCACCTAGCCCAGAAGGCTTTCCAGCGAGCTTCTATAAAACCTTTTGTGCTCAGCTGGCCCCGCTACTTGCCAGACTCTTTACCTCGTTCGCGGAAGAAGGGGCAATCCCGAGGGATCTACTCGAGGCCTTCATCGCGGTCATACCCAAGCCGGGCAAAGATCACAGAGATTGTGGTGCATATAAACCCATCTCCCTCTTAAACGTAGACCTCAAACTCTATACTGGGATCATCGCCTCCAGACGGGGCCCATACATGGGAGGATTGATTGATCCAGATCAGTCTGGATTCATTCCGGAGCGACAGACCTCCGATAACACCAAAAGGGCCCTACATCTCCTAGAGAAAGCTTCCCGCACACAGGGTGAATACATGATGCTGGCTATCAATGCCGAAAAGGCATTTGATAGAGTGCACTGGCCCTACTTGGATAGAGTGTTAGTGAAGGCAGGCATGGGACCCACGTTCCGAACCAGAGTAATGAACTGCTATAAATTTCCTTCTGCTACGGTTCGGGTTAATTGTTATTCGTCTCTGCGGTTCAAGATCGAAAGGGGCACTAGGCAGGGATGCCCGTTATCTCCCCTACTGTTTGCCCTCTATATGGAGCCGTTGGCACAGTTAATCCGAATGGACCCGAAGGTCCAGGGGATCAAGTTTGGAGGTGATGTTCACACCATAAGCCTATACGCCGATGACGTCCTGTTATCCCTTGCCGACCCCCGGAGCTCTCTCGCTGCCTGCCTCGACGATCTTACCAGGTTCGGCCATGTATCGGGCTTTACAGTTAATATGACAAAGTCGGTGGCCTTGGACTTGTCCCGAGACCCGAGCACACGCGCAGAATTACAGGACACGTTTCCTCTGCAGTGGGCATCGGAGGCGGTCCCGTACCTTGGAATACAACTTGCCCCTTCTCTACAGACCACAATAGATATTAACTACTCCCAACTGAGACAGAAAATCAGACACGAGCTGGGACAGTGGAAATACTACCCGCTGTCATGGCTCGGCAGGGTGGCGGCGGTCAAGATGACGATTCTCCCTCAGGTACTCTACATCTTTCGCACTATACCCCTTACTCCGCCCAATGGCTGGATTCAACTGATGCAGTCAGAGCTCTCACAGTTTATATGGAAAGGGAGGAAGCCTCGCCTGAAATCGCAGATAGCGATGCTTGCACCGGAGCACGGAGGAATTGGGATCCCGAACCTAGCTACTTACTTCCAAGCGACGCAATTACGCTTTATGGCAGAATGGGTCCGATGGGAATCTGGGAAACATTGGTTGTTCCAAGACCAGGCAACCGCAGGGAGGACCCTGCAGGAGATTCCCTTTATGCGCCGGGCACACAGGCCTCCCAACCTCTACGCGTCTTGTCACGCGAGTCCCGCTTGAGATCTGGGACCAGGGTAGGCATTCCGCATGGCCTTACCACCATACCGTCGCCACTCACTCCCATCCTTGACAACCCCGATTTCAAACCAGGGATGGACGGGAAAGCTTTCGAGTGCTGGAAACCGGTTGGCTGTCGCTCTCTTTGCCACATGTATGGGCCAGAGGGAGCAGTCCCCTTCCCACTGTTCCGTCAGGAGTTCGGCCTACCGGAATCCGAGAGACTCCGATACTTCCAGATCAGACACTGGGCTCTTAACACCACGATAAGAACTGTAGCGGACAGGCGCCTGACGGATTTTGAACGCTTGCTGATCACTCGCACAACTGACAAGCAGCTAATCTCGGTTCTCTATAAAATGCTCATGCACAAACACAGATACACCTACAGAGCGAGCAGGGTTCGCTGGGAGCGGGAGCTTTGGAGATCCTTCACACATAAGGAATGGGAGGGAATATACTATAGAGCGCAACACTCAGCTTACCATATGGGGCTTACGGGCACTCTTACGAAAGTGGCGACCTATTGGTACTATACCCCGGAGCGCCTGTATGAAATGGACAGTAGCAAGGATACTCTGTGTTGCCGGGTTGTGGAAAAATGGGTACATTAACACACATACTTTGGGAGTGCAGATTTCTACAAGAATATTGGCGCCAGGTCTTAAACGAGGTGGACGCCCATTTTGACATGGAAATTCCACGCTTCCCTTCATATGTCATTCTAGGGCTGCCCAATGCATTGACCTGTCCATTAAGATCTCGGAGGGGACGCTTGATAGCCATCGCACTGGGGTCAGCGATACAGAACATCCTGGCGCACTGGCAATCTGCGCAAATTCCTACGCATCAGGATTGGCTCCACCGCCTGTGGATGGTCCTGGGCATGGAAAGGCTCTCCCTGTACAAAGCAGGAGAAGGGGCCAGGTATGCTGAGCTATGGAAGCCATTTCTAGCCCTCCTGTCATCTGAGTTTGTGGAGGTGACCTGCCCGAGGTATCTTAGATTGCTGAGGTTGACAGATACTGATCTGGAGAGGAAAGAAGACGGGCCCGCCCGATAGGTCGGTGGGGGCTCTGGGATATGAGGGAGAGGTGAGACCATGGGCCATACGGGGAGGGATTGGGGAAGAGGGCGGGAGTTGGAGAGAAGGGGTTGGGGGGTGGCGGGAGGTGGTTTGTTGGGCATTAGGTGGGGTGGGGACTGTTGGAAGGGGAGTGGGGTTTCTTCTCACTGAGTGTGTCAGAAGACAGAGGTACGTTGCACCTCTAGCGCGCTAGGAAGCACACTGGCGTTGGAAGGGTGCGGGCCAGCAGGTGGGATGACGGCAGGCCGCATGACACTGTTTCGAATTCCAGGCCCATTTCCATTCCGGAGCCAGTAGCGAGGGTTGGTCGTGACCTAGCTTTGCTATGTTTTAAACGCGGCCGGCCCAAGCTGGGTTGTAGGCGGCTTGCTATGTATAACCATGAACTTGTAAGTACTGAACCGTATTGAACGCCCTCTCGCTACACTGTCTTGCCTGTCAATCGTCAGACTGCTTGGCGACCTCTTACAGCTGTACTGTACCTATATTGTGTTGACATGCTCAATAAAAGATATTTTATACTAAAAATGAAATGTGTTAAATGCAAAATTTGTAGTAGGCAACCATACTTAACGAGCATTGGTATAGTCAATAGGTCTCGCTTTTGGGACCTTTTACATTTTTAGCCATGCAGCACATTATCCTGTTACTAATTTGGAAACCAGTTTATGGTGTATATAAATTACTGCAACACAAAGCTGCTATTTAAATCCTAGCAGGGAAGACTCCACTGGGTGAAAAAAAGGAAAAATATCTTTGAGGAAAAAACAATTTATATATAGCATTGCTGAAGCGATTTTACATTTTACTAACTGTTGCGCTCAATAGTAGTCAAGAGAGAGCAGAAGTAGAAAACGACCTGACTGAGTGAATGCCAAAGTGGAGGCAGAGCGATGGCTGAAAAGGTGACTTAGAATGAAAAAAGAGGAGGCATAAGGAAGTGGGTATAGAGGAAGCAAAAGAAAGAAGAGACAAAAGAAGGGAGTTCTTACCAGCGCGGTTCACGAAACAATATCTAAGGTTCAATGAATAGCTATGTTCAATAAGGAGCTAAAGGGGATCTATATAGACCAGGTCAGCCCCTCACTCATTGATTCCAAATACAATATGACCTGACCTTGCTGCCAGAACGGATGCACTTGGACTTCATGTGTGTCTATAGCTTCTACAGCTTTGTGTGCTACGTGGGTGGTTAATTATACGCAGATTTTTCCGTTGTTATATGTCACATGCTTAGAGGGTTCTGTTAACTCCCATACTGAGCACCCCCCCACATGGGTAGTGCCCAGTGGGTAATCCTGTCTCTCTGATGTTGGTAATGGGACGGGTATGGACCAGCTTATCCCGCAGGTTGGAGGAACGCTAAAAGGCAAACCTCGGAGGTGGCATCCTCATATTCGCTGTATTCAAAATATGCCAATGTTTCCTGATTATCCCACGGATTTTAGTTGATATTTGATCAAAAGTGGTGACCACAGGTATACATTCACCTGTGTCACGCTTGTTCCTTTCAAGGGGGGGTGATCTTGGGGTGTTAAAAACTCTTTTCCTAGCCTACCTAATCACCTTAGGAGGATATGCCCTCTGTTTTAGTTTGGTAGCCAATTCTTCAGATTGTTCTGCAAATCTTTCAACCTGGGAACAATTTCTTTGGTACCACTGGAATTGACCCACCGGCAGATTGTCACAGAGAGAACAGGGTGTTATGATCTATAATGGAGCAAAGAGTTCTTGTCCGTGGGTTTCTGGTGGATGTTCGGCATAATCTTGTTGTTTTCTATGTAGATGGCCAAATCCAGATAAACTGAAGTGTTCTTACTGTAGGTCCACTGGGATTCTGATGATTCAACCAGTTCAAGAACTTTATAAGGTCGTCTTCCGAACCATTCCAGATGCATAGAATATCATCAATGAACGTCTTCCAGAGGCCAATGTTGGTCTGGAAGGGGTTCGTAGAATGATAAATAAAGTTGGCCTCAATCTGTCCCACATAAATGAGCGCCAGACTGGGGACAAAAGTTGCCCCCATCGAAGTGCCCAACACCTGTAGGTACAGTTGATCCTTGTATGCAAAAAAGTTCCTGGTAAGTGCTATGTCTGTGCACTGTAAAAGAAACGATTGAGGGACATCGTAGAACCACTCGCATTCACCCAGGGCCCTTGCTGCTGCCACCAGTGTGGCTTCCTGGGGAATGCTGGTGTACAGGAACTCAACGTCAATTGTGACCAGAAATTGATGATTCGGGTCAAAATCCATAGTGTCCAGGATGTTTAAGACATCCATGGTGTCTTGGATGTAGGAGGGTTGTTAAATAACACATTCCCTCAGGAAAAAATCCGAAAATTGAGATAACGGCTGTAGGAGCGATTGAATGCCTGAAACTATCGGATGTCCCGGAGGGGGCCGTTGTGCTTTATGAATTTTGGGCACAACATAGAATGCTGGTACCAAGGGTTTGATGTTTATTAGGAATTCGGCTTCTTTACTAGTCAGCCATTTTTTCTCTTTTGCTTCGGCAACCATTTTCATGATAAGCTCTTGCAATCCACATGTAGGGTCACGTACCAAAGGATGGTAATTCTGGTGGACCCCCAGCAATTTAGATATTTCTGCTTCATAGTCCAGTGTTCATAACCACCACCGCTCCCCCCTTATCAGCGGGTTTGATGGTTATGGACACATTGTTTTGGAGACTTTTTATGGCATCTCAGTCTGTTTTGTTCATGTTGATATTTGTATAGCCGGTCTGTGCCTGTTCCAGTTTCTTAATATCCTCCAGGACTTTTTGCTCCAACACCTGTACTTCAGAACCTACCATGTTCCTGGTAGGGCAGAATTGGGAGGGGCGGTGGAGGTTGGCAGAGAAAATTGATGGGGGATCGTGTTCTTTTCCCTCAAAAATCGTTTTGAGCTTAATTTTTCGCATAAGTCCGTTAGCTCATTACGACATTTGAAGCTGTCAAGTCTGGGAGTGGGAACAAAACCCAGACCCTTGTTTAACACCCCAAGTTCTTCCTCTGTTAACTGGTGGTCTGATAAATTAACCACTATGTTGTTTGAAATTACAGTGGGGCTCTGCTTCGGCTGCCGGTGATTCGGGGGGGAGAAGGTCTGCCAATGAATAGCTACCCATTGTTTTTTAGATCACACCTTCGAGACATACTGTTATCTACTCTGTGGGGTAAGTGTGCACCAATTGCTGTCCGTTGCTTTTCATTGGTCCTTTGTAGTACCTATTGTAAATGCGTGCTTTTTACTGTTGACTTAGTTGCATTTGTCCCTTCACTCTCTGCTTGGTTTCCTCCATTAGGAACTGCCCCTGATACTCTGTTCTTAATGCATATATCTGTAGGTGCACTATTTTTTGCCAGGTTTGGCTAGTTTTCAGGTAGCGACAGAGACACTCCCTTCAAAATGGAATGCAATTTCGGCATCCAGGCACTACCGCACTCCCTCCTCTCAGGCTTGTTTAACAGTAGTCTTGCTGTTTTAACCATCCAGTTTTTTTTCCCTGGAGGTTAATTATACTTTTTTCTGCTTCTCGTAGTACGTTGCTCCTGCTTTCCATGGAGCCATGAGGAATTGCAGTCTCTGCCATTCTCCCTTTTACCTGGTGCTCCTGTCCCACACTTCACCCCTTCTGCCACGTTACTTCCTTGGTGTGAACCCTCCAAGCTGGATTCAGGTGTGTGCAGTTGCTCACACTCTTACAATAAGCATATAACAGACATATTTGCTCGCTTTCATGTCCTTCTTTGAGCAACGAGACACTGGAATTCTGCCCCATAGGATGTGGCTATGAGAGCCACCTCCAACGTTACTTGTTTCAGAGAGCCTGCTTCCCTGGGGCACTGTGCAGAAGCACTGGTTTGCGCTTGCTTCACTTTTGGATGTAGACCGTCAATCTTTTCTCTCTGCCACTAACTAGCACTGTAAAATGGCTACATAGTGGTATCGAGTGCAATAAAACAATAAAAAACATTTATTTTTAAATTATCATGGTGAAGGAGAGAGTGGGAAGTAACAATTGTCTTGCTTTTGCTTAGTGGAAAAATAATTTGGACATGCAGCACCAAAAAAAGCTTGCAAGAACATTCTTATTATAAACTTATTGAGCGTGGTGGATTCTCAAACAAAAAGTTCCTGCTCTATTCGCACTTCAGCGCTGCGAGGCCTCCGGGTAGTTACGCGCTATACAAGTGCAATTTTTCATTTCATTTCATTTACTTCAGCTTAGGCCAGGGTTGGTGCAGGAAAAAGTCACAGCAGACTGCACAGCACAAACAAAAACATGTGTTCACAACAATAACTATGGTCAATTGGGCGGAATGTTACCTTAAGCTGTGGAAATGGATGTGTGTGTCTGAGTGAGTGAGTGAGACATTTGACCTTCGTTTCTAAAAGACATTCTGAAAGGCATACTACGACCCGGTTTGACTGCAGATGGAATGTTAAAAATAGATGCAATTTGAAACCCACAGTTGGAATCGAATAAACAAGCATCCATTGGCAATATTTATGCTTCGACGGTCTATCTAAGGATTTTCTTTCTCTTTGTACTTTCATGTGATAAAAGTCTAAACAGAGTCCTTCCTTTTTCCCTTCTTTCCTTTCTAGCTACCACCCTTCATTTCTTACAGTCTTTTTTTCTCCCCACTCATTCCTATCTTTCGTTCTTTCTTAATTCATTGCTTTCTATCTTACATCCTTCCATCCAGGCATTTTCATCGCAATTTTTCCTTTCTATATTTCTTCCAGTCTTTTTTCCTCTTTCTTCCTTACTTTCCTTCCTTCCTTAATCGCATCATATTTTTCTCTGCTTCCGTATTTCCCTTCTCCCATACTTCCTTCACTGCTTCTTCATGACTTCCTACACTCTTCCCTTCCTCTCACACTCCGTCCCCTCATTCTAAACTTCCTTATTTTCCTCTCATCCTTCCTTCCTTCCTTTTTGCCTTCCGCCACTCATCTGCTCCTTCCTTTTCTCATGCCTTCCTACGTTCTTTCTATCTTCCTTCCCCCGCCTCTCTCTTGTCAGAGTGCTCGTAAAATGAAATCTTCATGACATAATGCTGTGCATTGCCATGCTTTTGTGTGAGCCTTATTAAGATTGAACAAGATGGGTTGATTTTGCTTGGAATCGCATTTTAGCCCCTCCAATTCCCATAAGCCAGGCAGGCTCCAAACATCCATGACAGAAAATATTTCTGCATTTCTGTACTGGAGCAACATATTTCCAATCAGGGTTTACAAACAAGTTACACGTTGCTACAGAGTTAATTCCAGCATAACACAGTAGCACCAGCCCTTGGCTGTGTGCAAGAGGGCTGTAAATAAATAGTTGGGGCATTTTTAAAAGGGATAGTTAAAAGTGTGGATACCTGGCAGCTCAAACTTAAATTTGTACCTAGCAAAATAGTTTACGACACAATGTTATACATCACATTCTTTGCTGTCTTAACACCTTGGCTGCTAAGGGTTTTCCCGTTCTGTGCTGAGTTTGGATGATTCCCATTGTTCATGACAAGGTCAGCTCGTCATAAGCGCAGCGCAGGTAACACCCATGACGAGCTGACCTTGTCATTAGCATGGAAGGGGTTAAAAACAATGCAAACAACATCATTCCGAGCTTGAAAACTACTAAAGAGTAACATTGTGTGCCTTTTTGCTTGTTTACTTTAGTCAAAATGCATTTTCGTACATTTTAAATTAGCCCAATTTCTTGCTTTATTGTTGGTTTTGTACAGGTAGTAGTTGAGAGTAAGTAAGGAAAAGCAAAACTTTCATACGTAGATAATGCACCACTAGCCCAGTGAAAGCATTGAACATTTCTTACTTTAAATTGTGGGAATGACCAGATTATTAACAGGATAATGTGCTTAAAATTGATAAACACTTATAAGGTTCCAAAGGCGAGACCTATTAGCCAAGGCTTGTTTCCTATGCTGACGGCCAAACCATGCCCCGCCATGAACTGTTTCTCCTGCACATCCCCATTCGGACCAAATAAGAAGCTGGACAGACTAAGAAACAAGCAGCCATGCTGTTTCTGTGACCCATTGCCCCCGCCCTTCCTCATTCGCATTGAATGAAAAACTGACCGGCCAAGAAACAAGCAGCCTTGCTGTCACCGTGATGCACTGCCCGCCCTCCCCCATGCGGATCAAAGCTAGACAGGCTAAGAAAAATGCAGAGACCTTGAAGGGGTGGTGGGGGCAGAACACACTTTACCTCATTAAAAAGATGTTTGCTGCTGTGCGCCGTGTCACGGTGCAGTTAGAGTCACCGCAAACACACAAACAAAATCCATCACCGTTGGGGAAGCTGGAGAGCGCTTCTCCGTTAGCGAGCAACGGAACTGAAGCACTCGTAACTGAAATGTTAGCTGCTGTGCAGCCAGACAGCGCATTTAGACCCCTGGGTGGGTGAAAAGTTATCGCAGACTAAAAAGAAAAATCCATTATGGTTGGGGAAGAGTGCTGATGGCATAGCTCTAACATGAGCTACAAAAAAGTCATTAGGAAAGGAGTGCTCACAAAATTTTAAAATAACATACAGAGTAAGATCACATGTAACAGGGGAAGTCCTCATGGGAGGTTACAACAGTACAAAAGGAAGGACTACTAAACAAATTAACACAGGAAAAAGAAGCATTTACGAAAAACAGTTAAAGAAGCCAATTAAAAAAATGGGTGGAGCTTAAAGCCCATATTCTGGATACAAAATGTCTTGAAGAGACAACGAATGAGCTGCCTTGGCAAGACCTAAAAACTATAGGCTTGTAACATAGAAATGATCCATGAGTTTTTAACTTGACCTAACCGATGATGCCTTGAATGAATTAGGAAAATCTTAACACTAAAAGGCATATTTTCACATCAAACGACCATTATGCAAGTTGTTTTTCTTTTCTTTGATGCAGATGTCGCAATTTTGGTAGCTACTGTTTATTAGATAGTAAATCAACACTTTTTTCAGGTTCTCACCACAAAAGACGCAAATGACAGGGAAGATGATTAATGGAAAGGGGCGACCACTCGGTCCCCCCGAACGTATGGCAGAGTGCCTCGATCCCCCCGGGAAGCCATTTTGGGCGGGAGGCGCGTCTCGGCTGGTATGCCCGAAGCGGCGTAGCTGGGGCGCGCCCTTTCCCGCCCTAGAGTGGGCTGGCCTAGACACTGACGCAGCCAGCCACGCCCTCGGGGCAGGCAGGGGCGGGTGTACGCCCGCCCTGAAGACGGATAAAAAGGGACGCAAGACCAGAAGACATCCTCTTGTTCTTGTGCTCTGAAGCTGCACCTCCTCGCTGCACGTGAGCTCGGGACAGAACGAAGAGCCAATTTTGAGCGTTTTGATCTTTCTTTTTGTCTTCCAGATACTTCGTTGGAAAGATGCCCAAGAAAGGCGCGAAGAGAATGACGACCGACCAGATGGTTCGAGTCCTCATGAAGGAGATGTCCGAAATAAAGAAGCGGTTGGCGGAGCGAGACGGGGAGGAGGGATCGGGGCGTCCATCGGCTGGAGGGAAGCCAAAGAGGCCAAGAAGGGGGCCAGCCGGGGGAGACGTCCCGGTTCCCTGTGCCCCGCTCGAAGCGCCAGCCCCGGTACCGGTGGAAGGGAATCCGATTCCCGTCGTAGTCACCCCGACATCCACTGAGGATATGCCTCCCGAGTTGGCGGCACAGCTAGCAGCGTGGTTGGGCGACAGTAGCGAGGGCGCCACGGCCGCCGAAGCGCAAGCACTGATGAAACAGTTGCGCAAGAAACGTGATGCAGCCAAGGTGCCCGCGCCGGCTGCAGTGATAGACAAGCCACGAGTGGCGGAAGCAGCGTCCAGTGCAGGTAAGCGGCCATTGCCGATCGCGAGGGATGAGTCAACACCCTCTCGTAGAGAAAAATTGGGGCAACATGTTCCTTTGGCAATAAAGGAAAAGATTTGGGCGGGGGAATATGTAAACATTTTCTCCTTGCTTGTTGATCATTATGAGGTTGAAACTGTTAAGGGTCAAAAGGATCTGATGCATCCAAGTGTTTGGCGCGCAAAAATGGCCGCCTTTAAAGTGAATGAGAATATTGGCAACTGGGGCAATGCATGGGGAATTTTTACGTCGATTTTGGGGGAACGTAGGCCTGAATTGCTTCCTGAGTTTCCAGTCTATCAGTCACGAATTATGGGGTACTCGACATCGCACCAAGGTAACCATTGGTTCTGTTATGATAACCTTTTCAGGAAGGCGATGGAGCATAACAAAAGTTTAACCTGGCACTGTTATGATTCTTTGACATGGGATAAAATGAAGGAGTCAGGGATGTTGAAAATGCCGTTGGTGGGGGGCACTGTTGGTGAGTCCTCCCGCCAATATGGGGGGACGCCCTTTCGGTCAGGTACGGGTACCGACGATTATTCGAGACCTGCCGGCAATACGGGGAAGAGGGGTTTCTGTTTCAATTTCAACAAAGGTAAATGTACTAGGCCCCCGGGATCGTGTAAGTTCAAGCACGAATGTAGTGGTTGTGGGGCACCCCATCCTGAGTCCTCGTGCAGAGCCAGAACGGGTGAGAATGGGGGTAGAGGAGGCGCCAAACAGGTCTAATGTAGTCCGAGGGGCGCCTTTACCAACCCCGATTGATACCTTGGCGATGATTCCCTGGCTCAGTGAATACCCAGATCGTACTACTGCCGGGGTGCTGCGGAACGGTTTTTCATATGGTTTCCGCATCCCGGTGGGGGACTTTCAGGGTGTCGGGACGTGCAAAAATCAACTTTCCGTCTTGCAGCATACGACCGTAGTGCAGGATAAGATCCGGAAAGAGGTTATCCGAGGTCGGGTCGCCGGCCCGTTTAGTGTACCCCCGGTACAGAATTTTGTCTGTTCTCCTTTAGGGGTGGTCCCCAAGAAGGACCCAGGTGAGTTTCGATTGATCCACAATTTATCAGCTCCTCATGGTCTTTCTGTGAACGATGCAATTGATCCAGAGGTATGTTCGGTGCGGTACGCATCATTCGATGAGGCCGTAGCCATTTTGAATCGCCTGGGGCCCGGGACGCTGATGGCGAAATCAGATGTCGAGTCAGCGTTCCGATTGCTCCCGGTACACCCGGACGACCAGCGTCTTCTGGGATTCATGTTTCAAGGTTCGTATTACATGGATAGGTGTATGCCGATGGGGTGCTCTATATCTTGTGCATATTTCGAGAAATTCAGTAATTTTCTACAATGGGTCTTCACGAAGGACACGGGTTTCCGAAATGTAATGCATTACCTTGATGACTTTCTGTTCCTTGGGGCCGCTGGGGATGACGAATGTGGCCGGGCCTTGACTGAATTTTGTGTGTTAATGGATCAATTTGGCGTGCCATTGGCACCAGGTAAAACTGTGGGTCCCACGACTTGCCTCGAGTTTCTGGGGATCGAGTTGGACTCTAGTGAGGGTTGTTTTCGTTTACCAGCTGCCAAAGTGTCGAAATTCAGGGCAGCCCTGCAAATGTGTATAAATGCATCTAAAGTTACGCTGCATCAATTGCAGCAATTGGTGGGGAGGTTGAATTTTGCCCTGAAGGTGATCCCAATGGCCCGCCCCTTCTCCCGTTCAATTGCCCAGGCGATGGTTGGCCTAAAGGAGGGTCATCATCGCACGAGACTATCGGCTGAGGTCCGCCAGGACATGCGTATTTGGTTAGCATTTCTGGCGGACTTCAATGGTCGAGTCGTCTGGAACAAACCAGCCATGTCCTCTGAAGAGCTTGGTCTATGGACAGATTCAGCGGGAAGCATGGGCTTTGGCGCCATCTTCGGCAAAAAATGGTCGGCACAAAGGTGGCCAACATGGTGGCATGAAGAGGGGCTGACGAGTAATATTGCTTTCCTTGAACTGTTTCCCATTTTGGTGGCCCTCAGAACCTGGCCCGATGGGTTCAAAGATCATTCTGTCATATTTTGGTCTGACAATATGACCGTTGTAGAATGCATCAATAGTCAGGCAGCACGTTGTAAAATGATTTTAAGGCTGCTCAAAGAAATTGTCTTACTGTGTATGCAACTGAACGTGGTATTCAGAGCAAAACATGTCCCAGGGGTGATGAATCAGGCGGCTGATGCACTGTCTCGTTTTCAAATGCAGGCTTTCTCGGGTTTCCTTCCCTCAGCGGACCCAGAGCCGGCACCCTTTCCCGAAGCTCTCTGGTGTCGGTGCCCCGAACTTCGTCACCTCGTGGGAGAGAGTCTAGCACCAAGGACGAGGAAGGCATATGAAGGGGCGTTTCGGGCCTATTTAGCCTTTTTGGGGACTGAGAGAGAGGGGCTTTGGGGGCATGAGGATTGGGTAGTACATTTTCTGATGTCCTTGCGTAGGGCTGGGAAGTCGGTGGCTACAGCCCAGAGGCATCGTGCTGCCATTTCCTTTGTTGCCAGGGCTCATAATATCCAGGACCCGACAGCGTCTTTTGTGGTACAGAAAGCGCTGCGTGGGTGGCAACGCCTTGAGGGTCGCAGAGTAGATGAGAGGCGCCCGATAGGTCTGGATAGGTTGTCCCAGTTACTGACCACACTCCCCGCCACATGCTCGTCTCAGTACGAGGCCTTTTTGTTCCGAGCTGCTTTTACGCTTGCATTTCACGGGGCGATGAGGATAAGTGAGCTGGTGGCAAGGAGCAAACGGGATGTGGTGGGGGGTTTGTGCCGGGAACACGTTCAGATCAGGGGTGAGACGATGACTGTATCCGTTGTCAGGTCCAAGACCGATCAAGATGGGATAGGTGACTGCATAGTCATTCGCAGGATTCCAGGGTCCTCCATGTGTCCGGTAAAGTGTTTAGAAGACTACCTAGCACGAAGGGTGGCCTCATGGGGAGGGACATTGTTGAGACACGCGGACGCCACCCCACTGACGAAATTTCAGTTTCAGCGGGTGCTTGCGATGTCAATTACCGCAGCGGGCTTGGACCCGGGCGAGTTTGGGACCCATTCCTTTCGGATAGGGGCTGCAACTGAAGCTACAGCCAGGGGTCTTAATGTGGAACAAGTAAAACGAGTGGGGCGTTGGTCCTCCAATTGTTATAAGAGATATGTGCGGTTGCACATGTTGTGAAGCTGTAATAATGTACTCACGCTTCTTGTCTTTTGTTTGGTTTTCAGTTGCGCAAGCCTACGAGGCGGGGCGGACTATGCAGTCGACCCAACACCAGGCCAGCGGTCAGACATCACCGGCTGTGAGAAAAGAGGTGTGGGTCGTGGGCCACTCATACGTGAGGCGTGCCGCAGACGTATTCGAAGCAGGTGACATGATTCACGTAGCTGGGGAATACGGGTACAGGATGTCCTTCTACGGAAGGGGCGGTCTCTGTATTGACCAGTTTCAGGCATTCTTTGAGGGTTTGTTAGGGCGGACGAGGTCACCGCCGTCTATAGTCATAGTACATTTAGGGGGCAATGATTTGGTCACCACCGGTAGACGACTTCTCCTAGAGGCAATGCTTTCCACTGTAAGTTGGTTGGCGAGGAAAGTTCCGGGGTGCGTAATTGCATGGTCTCATATGATCCCACGAAAAGTGTGGCGGGGGGCTGTTTCGATTCCTGCTTTGAACCATTCTGTTAGAAAACTTAATAACAAAGTGAGTAGGTTGTTCCGTTCCAAGACATTGCATTCTATCTCGCATGGTTGTATTAATGATGACAGTATGTATTTAGGGGATGGTGTGCATTTGTCTCGGGTGGGAAATGAGTTACTCATAGGAGACTTCTTAGCATGGTTAAAAACGTTGAAACATGACCTTTAGGTAGGAGTTTTGTGGGGGGTCCGGATAGCCGGTCAACTATCCGGCCTGTGGCGGTAAGGTCATGATCGGTGAGCACTAATTAGTAGATCCCTATGAGTGGGCGTCACCCAACACGGATGGGAGCGCTCGGGAGAGGTGGCCATTGGCCCCTCAATGGGGAGGCGGTCCCTTCTAAGGATGGGTCGCCGGAAGTAAAGGAAAGGCGGTCAAGGCCCCTTCCTTTGTAGGAGGGGTTACAGCCCCCTCCTGGGGAATTTCCCGGGGCCAGTGACATCTGCGACGGCAGATGCGGTAAGTTGTGTGGGGTTGGGATAAGGTCTACGATACCTTCTAGATACCTCACACGAGTATTCGAACGACCTTTAACTGGCGTCGAGTTTTTAGGTGCCCCCGTCAAGTCAAGGGAAATTGGTAGTAGTTGCACTTGAGGTACGCCTCCGTGCTGTCGCCCCTCCCAAGTGGGAGGGGTAAGTCTGGTTAGGGATCTTGACACCGGTTATGACCTTGCCGTTGGCCCTTAAACGTTAGGATGTACAATTTCAATATGTCAAGAAAATGTTTTGTAGGATGCTAGTTCGGCTAGGAGAACCTCTGTATTAGAGAATCTGTTAAGGTTAGCCAAACATCGCAAGGTGGTAATGAAATTGTACATAACATGAAACGTTTAATGTTTTTTAATTTTGTTTTAATAAATACGGCCGGGATGGTCACTCCATCCCACTTCCAAAAACTTCAAGAACTGTTTCCAGTTTCCCTCCTTTTGGGGATTGTGTTGAGAGGGGGTGGCGGGTATCTCGGCCATATGGAAAGGGGCGACCACTCGGTCCCCCCGAACGTATGGCAGAGTGCCTCGATCCCCCCGGGAAGCCATTTTGGGCGGGAGGCGCGTCTCGGCTGGTATGCCCGAAGCGGCGTAGCTGGGGCGCGCCCTTTCCCGCCCTAGAGTGGGCTGGCCTAGACACTGACGCAGCCAGCCACGCCCTCGGGGCAGGCAGGGGCGGGTGTACGCCCGCCCTGAAGACGGATAAAAAGGGACGCAAGACCAGAAGACATCCTCTTGTTCTTGTGCTCTGAAGCTGCACCTCCTCGCTGCACGTGAGCTCGGGACAGAACGAAGAGCCAATTTTGACCCACCCACCAGCCCCTGAAGACAGCCAGTTGTTTGTAATAAAGTTGATTAATTCTGCTTCTCTTTCGTTTGCAGGTTGTAGTGTCATGTTGATGTTGAGTATAATAAAGAATGGTCTGTTTTGAGTACGTTTTGCCATTAAAATGATTCAGATATAGTGTTGATTTTTTTTAAGCATGCTCTTTCGGTCATAGTGGCCAATGTATTCTTAGGTTTAGTTAGCACTGTCGTATTTATTTTGGTAGGCGGTAAGGTCATGATCGGTGAGCACTAATTAGTAGATCCCTATGAGTGGGCGTCACCCAACACGGATGGGAGCGCTCGGGAGAGGTGGCCATTGGCCCCTCAATGGGGAGGCGGTCCCTTCTAAGGATGGGTCGCCGGAAGTAAAGGAAAGGCGGTCAAGGCCCCTTCCTTTGTAGGAGGGGTTACAGCCCCCTCCTGGGGAATTTCCCGGGGCCAGTGACATCTGCGACGGCAGATGCGGTAAGTTGTGTGGGGTTGGGATAAGGTCTACGATACCTTCTAGATACCTCACACGAGTATTCGAACGACCTTTAACTGGCGTCGAGTTTTTAGGTGCCCCCGTCAAGTCAAGGGAAATTGGTAGTAGTTGCACTTGAGGTACGCCTCCGTGCTGTCGCCCCTCCCAAGTGGGAGGGGTAAGTCTGGTTAGGGATCTTGACACCGGTTATGACCTTGCCGTTGGCCCTTAAACGTTAGGATGTACAATTTCAATATGTCAAGAAAATGTTTTGTAGGATGCTAGTTCGGCTAGGAGAACCTCTGTATTAGAGAATCTGTTAAGGTTAGCCAAACATCGCAAGGTGGTAATGAAATTGTACATAACATGAAACGTTTAATGTTTTTTAATTTTGTTTTAATAAATACGGCCGGGATGGTCACTCCATCCCACTTCCAAAAACTTCAAGAACTGTTTCCAGTTTCCCTCCTTTTGGGGATTGTGTTGAGAGGGGGTGGCGGGTATCTCGGCCATATGGGAAAACGTTTTTGAAAAACAAGAAAGAATGTGCAGCAACATTCAAGGACACATGGTTGAAAGACAATTGTACTCTGGAGAGTAGATTGGAAGTAAACCTGTTCCCAGGAGCGTGCTAAAATCCTATTGGTCAACATGAAGAAGAAAGAATATTAATGTTGAGAATATGCATTTATATTTGTACATCTTCTTAGACGAGTTGTAGGCAGATTGAGTGAGTATTTCATTCATCCTTTTCCTTAGACTGAGAGCAGCATCTCATCCTGTTCCCCTTTCCCCCGACTCATGAGAGAAAATCTTCATTGAGTTTCACGTATGCTTCTATATGAGAAATGTTAGCTTATTTCTTGATCTTCTGTGATTTGAGCTGAAAATACTTTCCAGCTCATTACGCTATAGCTTCATGCTTAAGCTTGAATCTTTCATCAGAACCCTTCATGGGTATCTGAACTTACACATTTTTCCTTCTCAAATTTAATTCTGATTAATTTAGATTAGGGGAGTTTCTTTATGGTACATGTTTGTTGAATTGTTAATTTATCAATTGTATTATTGCCTAAAATCTTGATATACCTTATTATCTACT
Organism: Lissotriton vulgaris; assembly: GCF_964263255.1. NCBI lineage: Eukaryota > Metazoa > Chordata > Amphibia > Caudata > Salamandridae > Lissotriton > Lissotriton vulgaris. Next base: position 459,784,470 of record NC_141687.1, read on the forward strand.
ATCGATTGATTGATTATAATATCCTTTGATGAAGAGACTTGGAGAATAATAAAGGTGACAAACTAAAAGATCTAATACAAAACCTTTAACTCACATGAAATCTCTTTATTGACTGAAATAGAGTAAATGATAATTGAACATTTTATATTGACTGCAGCTCCTTACATCTCTGTCAACATCGAAAATCCATCGAGCTGCAACGGGGAGTTTATGATTGACGAGTAGGTGATAGAGAAAACCTGTGCTCCAACACCAGTCAAAATAAATTCCCAAAACAAAGCCCATATAGCAACATCCTTGAAAAGGTCCCCATCACTCACACTTATCGAACTAGGTGCACATACCCACAAGGGTAATCAGTGCATGCCAGCAGCGAGACAAAGGCTGCAATGCGACAGGAATAAATGGAATAATTTTAATCCATGCCTATAAGACCCACAGTGTGCTGCCTAGTAAAAGTTAGAGTGTGGGAACATTTTCAAAACCACTAGAAGCTATAGCGATTGTGTGAAACTCCCAGTCCTGAAAATCGGCCAAACCACAGGCAACAATGCATCCAGAAGCCACTAATGTACACAGACAAAAGCTGAAAATCAATGAGGCCAAGACTCCATAATGGACCATACACTATTGATCTACATTCCAGCAAACATAGTACAAACAGATCTGCAACTTATCTTATTAATTCATCGCCAATAACTACTTAGAACACTTTTTGCCTACCTACTCAAGAGCACATTAACACAACACATCTCAGGCAACATCCCAGGAAAAAACACCAAAACAACCGCAGAAAAACAAGACGCAAAGGGAAAATATGTGCAAAGAAGTGGCAATACTATGGACGCAGCAGCTAAGAACTGTTCTACAAACATGCATTGACCAAGCTGATAACCTCCATGCCCATTACAGGGGAGCAAACCAAACGTTGACGAATTGGAACACATTTGAAATGCAGTCAAACCCAATTGCCAAATTACCGCCAAACTATTGAGTCTGCAGCATTTCAATTAAAATATTGTAAGGCAACATTTACATGTATGTTGTTGTTGTTCTATTTAATAAATCAATTGGGTCATTAGATGTGAACATGACTATCTAAGTCTCTCATATACTTGGTCCAATGCTATCAATAAAACTAAACACAAAAACATTTTATAAAGTTATCAACTTCGTAAATTTATTGAAAATAGCGTTTCATTACACAAAGGAAAGTTAGTTAGGAAATCAAGTAAAATAAACAAGCAGACTGACATATGGTCTGTCTTCCGAAGTAAAGCTCAGAGTTCTCATGATACAGCAATAGATCTCAAGTCTCAAAGTCAAGGGATCAGACAGAGGAAAAAACTCATCAAGAGTCTCGTAGTAAAAAGTCTGAAAGCAAAAGATTTGGCTCATCTCCAAATGGCACATTCTTTTATAATGTTTTAGGAACAGAAGGCACAAGCATTTCATGACATGCTATTGCATCGAAGGGTTGGAACAAAAATGCTTTAATTATTACAAATAATCAATTAATTTGTAATACACCTCCAGAAACCCTTACCTCCTAATGCATCCTATTGGTTAAAGCTGTAGATATGTAATTAGGGGTATTACTCATGCTTATGAATTACAGAAAAACTTTAGCTTATTAAAGTAAAATTGAGTTTGGAAGAGCAGCCTTAAAACATGTGTAACAGAAAAAAACACCCGACCTTCTTTGGAACGCAAGAACAAAAATTTAACAATTTATTAGCGAGAAAACCATGGCTGAGGCATTATTTTGATGATTTTCTGAACTATAGAAAGAAACATGCATGTGGAAAGCATGTTCATGGAAAATAAGTACACATTTTTCTCCAATAAATATGAGTGATTTACAATGCAGCAGGCTGCAGCTTAGTCATGCCAATTAGGATACACCTAAATGAATCATTATTTTCTATTAAATTATACATCGTTCACAATGTCATCAAGTAGGTGCTCAAAACTAATCCTCTCCTGGAAAACCCTCATGTCTTTCTTTGTGCACCTCGCAGCACCTACATTCAGCAAACCACACCATTATTGAAACTTGTCCATATGGAACCACTAAGCACTATACAGCTGAGTGAGGAAGACAACTGCACAATTATCAGAGAAGAATGTTATGAGAACACCAAATCCACCATGATTAACAAGTAAAGAAAACCTCAAAGCACACAAGAACAATAGATGAAAACTACCAAAATGAAAAACTCCACTGCAGAAGAGCTCATACTCCATGTCCAGGTGGTACAGCCACACATAAGTTTGTTCTACCATTCCGAGAAAAACAGTGCTTTAGAAAGACTAATGAGCCAATATCTGCAACAGATTGAATGCCCAAATTCAACACTGCTGGCAGTCAGAATTGCATGTTAGGTGCCATCAGGGGACATTACCCATGAAGCAGCACCTCATTTGGAGATGGGTGTGCAGAAATACCACAAAAGACATGATGGAATTGATGGAGTGAGGTGGCAAACACATAATTTTGTGTACCCCTCATGAAATCAATGTTCCATAACTATAACGTTTACTAATTGCATGTTTTGTGAAATTAATCAACCATAGAATAAGATGCACACGTTATTTTTGTTTTTGTTTTTTTTAATTACACACGGGGAATACTAATTCTGCTTATATGTTGCAATAATACAAGCTAATAATGTATTGTTGTTGTGTTGTGGAGTAATGCATAGCTTTAGTGTAAATAAAATGCTATTTAAATGTGATTTTGTATATGTTTTGTGAAAGGAGAGGGTCGATTATGTAGTATAAAACGCATTTGTGTGGCATATTGCTAGGTAACGACTAATGGGAAACATTAGCATGTGGGAGGTAAACAGAATGGGTTTCATTATTTAAATTAACATGGATTTCTGTTTGTTTATATGATAGTTCCGAATGTGGCCTGTGAGGCCTAGTGAGAAAATGGCCGCTCTGAGCTACTGCGAGCGGGTATTGGTCTGCGCAGGCGCCCCAAAGATTTCTGCCAGCGCAAGTGAACTGACTGTGCTTGAGGGAGAAGTTCAAGGTTTCAGTATCCGAGACCTAGGATGAGTGCCAAGCATGAATAAGAGCATAACCAAGCCATGGGAAAGAAGGGAAATGTTGCTAAAATGCAATGTGCCTAGGCCACGGACTGCCTAAACAATGGATGCTTATTAAATTAGCTGAATCATGTGAATAACAAATGCTGTTATGGTGAGGAAGTGCACATCCACCCGAATTTATCCAATCAGAACACAAGATGGTGATGTTAGTTACTTTTCTAGATAGATTAAGTTGAGAATTAGGGTAAGGTAGGGGTCGCTTTTTCCAATTCTATCGGAGATGCTGCCCGTTTGCTGACCCATTCCTGGATGTAAGAATTTTATGAACTTCTTATTTGTTTGCTTTGCAGGACTGTTAGGATAAGATGAGGGTGTTAGTCAGGGATGTTAGGAGAGACTGAATTTGGAACTAACTGTTCTTTGCTAAAACTTTACTGAATTCTATAATAAAGCGATTTCTGAGCTCTTAATAAAATGATCATGTTTTTGAAATAAAGTTTAAAAATTACTGAATAAAGAATCAATAAATGCGTAATGTCAGACATACTAAAAGATTTCTGTGAATAGAAATTAGAGAAATTAAGAATTAAAAGCTGGTCTTTGTTTCTTCCTACGCCGAATTTTCATTCTAAAAGTGTTTAATATGAAACCATGGTAAAACTGTTTTGAACTTTTAGTGTAAATATTAAATAGGTTTTAGACGCTCCACCACATGTTACAGCATTTCTCCATTGCGATTCACCAGAAGCCTTGAAGCCATGTGTAAGTGAACAGGGTAAATGTGCAGTGTCATGGGCCCCAATGATGCATGTTTTGAGTGTTCAAAGGTTTCAGGGAAATGGTGAGTAATGATTAGAAATAATTTTTGGAGCCACGCTGTAGCAGTAATAGCTTGGTAGCAGAGGATGGTTGCTAAGGAAATTAGCTAGGATTATGTATAAGGTGCTATATATATATATAGTTTGATGTACAGATTTATGACTAACATCTGTTGAGTTTGTACTACGTTAAATGTGGTTTTGAAATGGCTTCATAGAGTAGGGGGAAGCCAGTGCTTCTGTCTGTAGGTGGAGGAAGTGTGGCAAGGTAGTCGCACAGTGCATAAGTCTGTTTCAAAGAGTAGTATTGTCATATACTACGGTGGTATCGGCGTATATCACAGTTTTAGAACCTTAGGTGTGAAAGGATAAATGTATAGTGAGGACAGTCTATAAAAATTTCAGCCTTCAAGTATAGGGATCATTCCGTGCTTCCCGACTAAAACTTACTGCTGGGAGAGTAGTAGGTCTTAACCCGAGCTTAATTGAAGGGTAAAGGGAGTGGCGTCTCTCTTTTGCTAACAATAGAGGAATTCTGTGGTGGGTTAGTGGACCCGCTGCCTACTGGTAACACAGAGTTTATGTATATATGAATAGGGTTTTCTGTATGAACGTGTGTAAATGATATTGCAATACGCGTTCAAGTGAAACTCTGGGATTGTCTCTAAGGAGGTGAAAAATATCTCTGTATGTGCTTTCCTAGAGAAGCGAGATCGTTATTGCCTGATAGAAGGGCAAAGCCAGTAGTGTTGCTTTATCGGCGAGTCTAATAATTCTGAGGAGATAAGCGTTGTCTACTCTGGTTACAGAATACTTGTGCGATTGAAAATTCTATCACTTTACTTGCGAAACAGATTAGTGGAATTGTTTTGTGTAAGTTACTAACTGATTTTTGAGAAATATCTTGTAAATATGGCTTTCTGAAAAAACCCTGTAAGGGAGGGGTCAGTCGGCGCTGCAGAAGCCAGAGCGCTGGTGACGTCAAAAGTGTTGCGCTGGGATTGGTCGGCGTGACCAAGTCAGAGTAGGAGCTGATTAGTTCTTCACAGAAAGAAGCAGAAGCTATTGGTTAAGCACTATAGTGATGCATCGTCTTCTTACTGGTGCATTAGTGTGAACCGCGCTGTGATAGGTTGGTGTTATGGAATCAGCAACAGAATAGTACGCAATCTTTTGAGAGAAGGGAAAGTTTTCGAAAATGTCATATTATTATTATGACGATGACAAGAAGAAACCTTCATGGTTTAAAAGACTGAAAAATGTGTTTGTAAAAGACAAGGAGGTAGTTACAAGAGAGGGAAAAATACTTCCTTCTCCGAAAACACCTGCTTCTTCCATGTTGTCGAAATATGGATATCATACGTGTGTTTGGTTGCATAATTGGATACAGTATACTAAGGATGATGGTGTATTAGCCTTTCCGGAGGGAGGATCGTTTGATGTGGCAATTTTGAGGAATTTGAGAGCAGTCCATGTAATTCACCGATTATGGGAATGAAAAAGCCAAAAGGAACATTCAGGATTGTGCAATCAGCAACAGAATCAAAACGCAAATTGGCCAATTGTAAAATATTTCTTGTGGTTCAGGGCAGTCAGAGGTTAAAGGGCCTAACGTTTATCATTGCACTGAAATTAAATACCCAAGTATGCTGTTGACTTTCTCAGGAGAGTAGGATCAAACATAAGGCTTACTCAAGGAGGAAGAGGGCTTTACAAACTCAGAACACAGTGTCACACTAAAGATAACAACTAATAATATAAATGGTCAGTTTGTACATTACTTTAAGAGAAAATATAGCTTTGAAAGCATGTCTGTAAATAGTGCATTTGCATTTAAAATAGAATACACACAGAAATCCAGCTGGTCCTGGCAGCTTCCCGGCAACAGAACTGACCTCAAAGATATCTGAAGAACCTACACACTGGCAATTAGAACTCTAGTTAACTTTGAGTTCTGCAGCCATTGTTTGTATGGGGGATGTCCAGGCTGTTTTTCACACAAGCGTTCATTCTCCTTTAGAAAATATGGAGATTTAATGGATAGGATGCAGGTAGGAATACTGGTACCCAGGCTCTACTTTATTGTAGCTGCTTGTGGTTTTCAAGGATGCTCTAAAACGAGCGTCTTTTAAAATATCTAGCGTCCCTAGATTAAAGATGGGATTTCTAACATCAGAAATCCCTATGCCTAAGCCCAAACACCCACCCTAAAGAAAAGTCATGGGTGCTCCCAGTGGAGACATTGTAACATGATACCAATGCCTGGTTGGGGCAATCAAGTTACTGGAGTCCATATTCCATTATCTGCTGGGCTCAAAGTTTGTAATTGTTGCTGGATAATAATGTTACCCTTCATTCATGTCAAAAACATGATGAAGGCAAGGGCGCCAGTCATAGGGGATGGAAAAGACCTTTTACAAAGGGTAGCTGATAGGCAATCCTCCAACACGGGTACAGTTACAATGTTTTGTGCCCCTGACTAGAAACACACACTGCCATCACTGTCAGTTCTACCTATCCTGGTAGAGAGAGCAGTAGCCACTTTAACAAGCATTTGCAATGCAATAGGTCTCGCATTATGAAAGTTTGAGCTATTGGTCTTGTAAATGACAATTTTTTTATTCATGTGTTGGTTTTGAAAATAGCTAAATTAATAGCTTTGTCATTTACAATGCCAATAGTTATAACTTTCGCAAATGTGACACCTATAGCATTTGTAATGTAACATGTTTTGTATTTACCTGACTTAGATGTATTGATATTACAAATAACAATGGCTTTTAATTTTTTTAATTAATTAATACTTAAATAAAAGTGATTCTAATTTATAATGGCAATAGCTTAAACTTTTGTAAATTACTTTTGTGAAGATTATGTTCAGTGTATTTTATTGTGATGAAATCCAAGTACAGAAGTCAAATATTAACATTTTTTTGTGAAAGTTTGAAACATTAAGAGAACGTATTTGAACCAGTTGTTTTTGAATGGTTGCAGAGATTGATGCTGTGATGGCGCGGAGGGATGCTGGGGTTGCGCTGAGTGATGCTGGGGTTGCGTCGAGTGATGCAGGGGTTGCGCTGAGTGATGCAGGGGTTGCGCTGAGTGATGCTGGAGTTGCGCTGAGTGATGTTGGGGTTGCGCTGAGTGATGCTGCATTTGCGCTGAGTGATGCTGGGGTTGCAAGGGGAAAAACTAGTCTAACAGGGGGCAGAAGGGCACAAAAAACGAGTCTAACAGGGGCAGAAGGGAACAAAAAACGAGTCTAACAAAGGGCAGAAGGGCAGAAAAACAAGGGAAAAACGAGTCTAACGGAGGGCAGAATGGCACAAAAAACGAGTCTAACAGGGGCAGATGGGCACAAAAAACGAGTCTAATAGGGGAAGAAGGGCAGAAAAACAAGGGGGAAAACGAGTCTAATAGGGGCAGAAGGGCACAAAAAACGAGTCTAACAGGGGCAGAAGGGCACAAAAAACGAGTCTAATAGGGGCAGAAGGGCAGAAAAACAAGGGGAAAAAAACGAGTCTAATAGGGGCAGAAAGGTGATGCTGGGGTTGCAAGGGGAAAAACACGAATATAACAGAGGGCAGAAGGGCACAAAAAGCGAGTCTAACAGAGGGCAGAAGGGCAGAAAAACAAGGAAAAAATAAGTCTAACAGAGGGCAGAAGGGCACAAAAAACAAGTCTAACAGAGGGCAGAAAAACAAGGGAAAAACGAGTCTAACAGGGGGCAGAAGGGCACAAAAAACGAGTCTAACAGGGGCAGAAGGGCACAAGAAACGAGTCTAATCCACTGGGCAAGAATGTAGATATTGCCTTATTGCATCCCTGTATTCCTGGCAGTATAAGCATTTGTGTAGTGTCGGCAATCATGGCATTTCTATGCAGATTGAACTGAGCAGCTCAGAACATAGTGGGTGTTTCATTTACGGGGGTTTTAATTATCACAAAGCGTATATTTAAATAATTATCACAAAGCGTATATTTAAATAAAAGCCACTAGGTGGAGCTGCAAGCATAGAAAGTCAAAAAAAGTTAATTTTAAAACACCCGTGCACGCAGGGTCTGATGAAAAAGGAAAGAAACCAAGTTGTAAACAAGAACATCGCCAAAAGAAGCTTTTAGGGGCGGGGGAGCGGATCCCTTTGAAGCACGGCCTCGCGGCCGTGAAAGAAGTATGAAACTGCAGGGATGTTAATTAGGGGGGAGGAGAAGTGAGGCCGAGCGCGTTGGGGAAGCAACAGATGGCTTTGATGTGGACGCGCTTTCCGCTCCACTAGTTCACAGGAACTGTTCAAAATCCGCAATGGTTTCAGGCCTTGGATTGCCTACTATAATTCTCGACAACAAGCATTGCTAAAAGCAATGCTTTTAAGTCGAGACCTAAAAATGGGTTCACTTAAGATGGGAGACAAGGAACACAACATTTCGCTCTATGCGACCGATGTGATGCTCTTCCTCATGCAACCATTAATTTTCTTACCTCCCCTGTTTGGTTAAATTAAGACCTTTAGCCAGGCCTCGGGCTTTAAGATCAACATCCAGAAAACACAAGCTCTTAGCTTAACCATTCCCAAAGCTGAAAAACAGAGGCTAGCAATGCAGTTCCCATTTATGTAGGCCCCTTAAGGTGTCCCTTACTTGGGGACGTGGATATTCCCCACGATCGATAAAATGGTCAGGTAAACTATTCAATGCTTTTAGCTGAGAACCGGGGGGCGCTCTTGAACTTGAAGAAGCATACTATGTTGTGGTTGGGTAGACTGGCTGCCATTAAAATGACTCTTTTGCCAAGTATCCTGTATGTGATGCAGATGCTCCCACTGCAACCCCGGCCCCGGCCAGTGGATCAGCTCCATCACCTTATCTGAAGCTTTATATGGAGAGGAAAGATAGCACGCATGGCACGACACCAGACGTACCAGAGGTAGGAGGATGTGGGGCTTAGTGTTCCGCACCTAGAGCGATACTTCCAGGCAGCGCAGTTGCGATACATGATTGAGTTGTGTAAACTGGAGTCAGAGAAACACTGGTGCTTTATTGACAGCTTGATTGTGGGTATGCATATGTGAAAGGTACCCTGGCTCCCTGAACAACACCGCCCAGTCGGAGTCTATGTTTCTCCAGTTCTGAGAGCCACCCTCGGGGTGTGGTACATGGTGCAGAAGCCTTGCGGACTCTCAACTTCTATGTCGGCACTGACTTCTTTTATAGGCAACCCGGACTTCCCTCCGGCTACAGAAGGGAACAGCTATCTTAAATGGCAGGTCAATTGCAAAAGAATTGGTGATCTCTTCACCGAGAAGGGAGTAATGGAATTTCCCAGCCTTTTTTCAGACTTTGGAATCTGTAGGGATACTTATTGGCGATACCTTGCTCTGCACCACTAGGTGATTCATGTACAGGTGTACCCCTATACTAGCCACCCCCTCACTCATTTTGAGCTATGGTACATAACCCAGAAAAGCACCTGCTTTCAGATATATACATCTTTCTGAATGCGCCTAAGCATAGTACTAAATCTCCTGCGCAGCATCGGTGAGAGTCTAAACTTGAACACAAGTTCTCCCCCAGAGAGTGGCATGATATCATCCATAGGGCCAGGACCTCCTCCTGTAGCACTGCTGGAAAGGAAATGTTCATAAAAATAGTGCATTATTGGTACTACACCCCTGCTAGAATTGCACGGTGGAAACCTGGGGGGCATAATCTCTGCTGGCGCAGCTGCAGAAGGCCTGGCACCCTCACACACATCCTCTGGCAATGCCCGAGGGTACAAGCTTACTGTGACTCAGTCATTCGGGACATAGACACCATCTACCACACAGAAATACCCATATTTCCCTGCTACATTTTATAAGGACTCCCTAATGCTCTTACATACCCTCTCAAATCCTGTTGAGGGAGAGCCTTCACTTTAGCACTGAGCAGGTGTTGTTGGTGGTACTGACTAGACTGGACTGGCTAGATAAAGTGTGGGAAATACTGGGCATGGAAAAGATTACGGCAAGTCTTACACGCCTACTGCCCAGATTCGACAAAACGTGGGGCACCACCCTAAAATTTTTATCCTCGGAATTTACAGAGCTCACGTGCCCTAGATACCTCCGGGTCCTCCTGCTCACTAAAGCAGATCCCTCCAGGGAAGATCACACCCACATATGATAGAACACTCCTTCTGTGGACACAGAATCACACTACGGAGACACAGACCACCTCTAGATACGCGAGCCCTATTCTTTCTTTCTTTTCTCGATACTCTATTTCTTCTCACCCTTTGACGAAGTTAAATATTCTCTACTGTTCCCCACCGGCCAGTGGATGTAGGTGCCGACTATTGCACTCTTAAAAATTAATAAAAAGATTTAAACCATAAAAATGGGTTCACTTTGGGTGACTCATGACTTCAGAGTCCATCCCTGATGCTGACAAAACACAGTTTAAAGAAATAGACTTTTCAGTGGGTTTGATCTATTGGGGGTGGCACCAAGCATTCCGTAAATGAAAAGGGCAGAATGATACAGCTTCACAAACCTGCGCAGAGTATTTATGTATAAAAGGTACCCCCCTCCCAGATCAATCTGCCCTGGAGCTAGGTGTATGCAATCTCGGAAATCAGATTTGTTAAACTTTATAGAACGTCCACCAGCATCCTTTGACCTTGCATTGTGCTCAACAGCGAAGTCCACTTCCATAAGGGCAAAGTACCACCGATGCAAGTCAAGTTTTTCACCCTTCATTGACCTCAGCCACTTGAGGAACATGTGGTTGTCTTAGGAAACAGAGCAAAACTATAACACCATAGCAAAATGAGACATATAGTGTGTATAGGGAGTTAGCTACAGGGTTCTACAATATACACTACTCCCCCATTCTACAGTTTTCACTCCGGCTAGAGTGATCTCGTAGCAATAAAAGGCTGTAAGCATGAATCAGGTATGGGTGTGTGCTCAAAATTAGACTGGGCGAGCAGCAATTCTACTCACTAACACAAAGGTCAGTTCATTATGTATCTTGAGCAAAAAGAGTTCTCAATGGCAATTACTGTTATCCCTAACATGCAGGATTATCTATCTGAGTGAAAGAAACCGTCTCTCACTTCAGGCCTTGTGTTACTTGCTTGTTGTGCTGTTATTTGGCGTAGAGATTGTTGGTGCACCCTTTGCAATCGCACCGTCCGCGTGATCGTAGTCAGCATCCCTACCCCTTGGCTCTTGCTGCTGAGGATGAACAGCATAGCAGTCATTGGCAGGGGTGAGAAGTTTTTATCAGTTGCAGCCTCCTGGTAGTTGCCTGGACTCACTGGATTCACAGGATTCACAGTACATTGACTGCAGCAGCAAAGCGGTCCTGCTGGTTAAGCCAGGTTTTTGATACCAGCAGCAAAAGGAACAAATGATGGACGGAATGCTGAACAATGTAAACATTCACCACCCCCCCAGTCACAAAGATCTAGGTTTAATTCATCATTCTTTTGCTAACAATGCCACCCCAGATTGAGCCCAGCCATATGCAAATCAGTTTTGACCCTGTTCCTTATGGGAACATTTCATCCCGAACTGCCAAGCCAGGTCCTCCCTGCACTGGAAACAAGCATCAAGGGACCGTTTTTTTTAAACCGGCCATGTCACTGTTGCTTAAGAGTAGTAAAGAGCGTATGCAGTTCCCCACATAACCAAGCTGCTTGCATTCTCGCAGCTTGGGTTGGTCAGGTCACATACTCAGGACTAATCTGCTCCTATGGGTGCCCCACACTCTGAGAAAATACTTGGGCTTCTGTTCCTCGACAGTATCTCTTCTTGCAGGGCAGGCACATTCCTTCCCTCTCCGAGTAGGCAGGCAGGTTACTAGATGATAAGCAGATCCACACCACTCCAGCAGTTGTACAGACTTTGGGTGGTGTCACTTCACCTCTGGAACACTGACTGTCAGATGGACCCAATGCATGGATCACAGTAGCACCTTGAGTAGATGCAGAACACTCCTTTCCTTGCTCAAGAAGACCATGATAATGGAACAACGTGGGGGGCTTGGTTCCCACTTTTACACTGATTTTATAAACAGGGGATGTTGATCTAATGTCACAAGTTCAGGAATCGGTTTATGTCACTTCAAATTGTATTTTCTGACAGCAGTGCAGACACGTTTTTTATGCAAGGTGATGGCTCTCACGGTCTTACCAATCTGGATTCCAAGGGCAGTCTTCAAAGAACTCGACTCACTGGTGACATTGTTCTTCTGGGGCTCAGATCATAGAAGAGTGGCATTAGCCAAACTTCAGTGACCATCAGATGATGAAGGGCTGACAGCAACTGAGTTTGAATTCTACTATTTAGCGGCCCACCACCAATGGTACACTCAATGGCTAATGAGTAGACTAGATCCAGTTAAGTAGGAGGGGCATTTGTCCTGTACCTTCCCAGACTATCAGGAGCATTTCTACACATTCTGTGACCATCAGGCTGTGATGCCCCAGCAATCAAAGTGGTGCAGCGCTGCTGGACCCATTGCCTACAAAAAACGTGCATGCGGATCCTCTACTTCTCAGCCATCCCCTTGAAGATGTTGTGCTGCTTACCTCATGGCAGATGCTGGGAGGGCCCAAATCAATTGAGACAGGCAGGAGTGGAGACAATGGGTGACCTATTTCGCGAGGGCGAACACCTCCTGTTCGAAGAGTTTCACGAAGAATTTGATCTTCCCCGGAGGCATATCCTGCTGCAGAGAGAGGTGAAGGTAGCAATTCAGCTGCATTGGAAAGCAGGACTGTCTGAACCACACCACCATAATACCTATCACTTTATAGTAAGAGCGGTCAGCACTGTAAAGGCGCTTTCTTGCCTGTATAGAGAGATACAGGGAGACACAATACAACCATTTGAAACCCCGAAGGCTCGGTGGGAGGAGGACCTGGGGATCCCCATCCCCAAAAAAGGATTGGGACAATACATCAGAGAGAGTACCAAAGGTCTCCGGAAATGCACGCTTTATAATAATGAACTATTTTTCCCTGCATAGAGCATACATGACCCGAGCAACATCAACAGATACTTGAGCTGGGGGTGGCCAGCCTGAGGTGTGGGACAGTAGGAGCAGAGTTGAAACACATAATTTGGGACTTCCCTACATTGGTACATTATTGGGAGTAGGTCACAGCAGTAGTAGTAAATATAGTTGCCAGAGAGGCCCCCTGCAAAATCGGCCATTGCATATTAAACTGGTATCCCCATACCGCGAAGATGAAAGTGACAAGTAAATTCTGGGACTTGGCTTTTATCCTGGCAAAGCAAGAGATTACAAGAAATTGGAAAGCTGCTAGAGGTCCCAGAGTGGCAGGGTGCCGAAATGCGCTGGTGAAATGCACAGGGTATGAAGGGGAAGTGCTCTTCAGAGAAGCTAAAAGAGGCGTTCGATCCATTGACATAGCGAGGACTTGGGAGACTCTGATGGGCTCCTTAAGAACCCCAGATACACAAGAACCCACCCCAGAGGGCTCACCAGTAACAACTCCACCTATGCCTAAGGAGTCAGGCTTATCCCTTTACTCTTGAGTTCCCGTATTGTATGTGGATCCCCCCGACAGCGCGTGACGTGAAACTAACATTGGACTAGGCAACCAGTAAAATATTTGCCCTCAGTGCATACCTGATGTAAGCTAGAACAGATTCATATAAGGTTGAGGGGAAAAGAATACTTGGGTATGTACCAATTGTCTTTATCAAATTATATTTTGTTATGCAATGTGGTGATATCTGCCTTATAAAAGGCCCTGAGGAGATATTTTCACGCGAGAGGTTTGCTGTATTATTGACAAAATCGGCAATAAAATGTGTTTTTAAAAAAAACGTGATGGCTCTCACTCCAAGTAATGACTATGCTGGCTCCAAGCAGATGTATTCAAAACATGAGCATAATCAAGTGCGAAGACTCTGCATCTGGCTGTCATAAGGCTTCATGACATAGAATTCAGTTAAAGACAAAAGATGAGGTAATCCTGAGAATCCTCCATAACTTTAACCCCTTCGACGCTGCGTGAAAATCTCCCGCTGTGCGGGAGAATTAATGAGTAGGTGTGTTTCAGACGGCCCCCGGACGTCCTCCACAATAGCCCACCATGACGTCAGACGGCCGCGGTCCATCCTGAGCACCGAAGCGGTTAACAGAATCTGCAGCCATCGACAAAATGGCGTGCTCTGAAGGCAAAGGTCTGCATACAATTTCTAAAGGTAGTTCTGTCTTCTACCTCCCATACTTCAGAGTCTGGGCTCCTCCTCTGAGCTTCGAGAATGCAGGCAATACACCCACTGTCTGGGAAAGCTGTATTCCACCTCCATCTTGCGTGATCTCAAACCAGAGGCAATCCATAATTGACACTGCTTGTTCCAGCACAACCATAGTTTCACCATAACTGGGAGGCTCAGTACTAACCATACCTCAAACATCCACTCGACATACACACTGGATGTCAACACAATGATCTGGGTATCATATATAGGCATCCATTTACATATGTGGGGCAAGAAAAGGGATTTGTCCAGTGCTGTCATCCCTAAACAACATCAGAGTAAATTGAGTAGTTACTTCAAACAGTTAGCCTAAGAACTCATTTAGTATCACGTGCAAACCAATTTCTATGCAGGCTAGAATAATTGCATTGATTACAAAAATCAGGATGGGATCTGGCTAGTGTTCTACTAATGGAACATCAACCACAATTCTGTCTGTAGCCATTCAAATGTGAGTTAAAATGGATGTGGGTCGGGGCATGTCCCTTGTCAAAACCAAAGTTGACAAGAAAATAGCCAATTTCCCTTCTTGATCCAAACAGAGCCAGTGTAAAATATGTTTTATTTATTAGCTTGAGCATGGCAAGGGCCACCCCATTTTTATCAAGAGCAGATAGTGGTGGAGGACAGCTTTGGTTTCAAATTGCTAAGTGATAAGAGTGGTGGAGTAGGTTGTGAAAATTTCGTATGGGCAGAATGGTTCCCCAGCAGGTCTACAACTGTACATAAAATTGGAAGCTGAAATAGCAATAGAAGGGGGAGAAATGCTCACAGGTGATAGACTGATACCTCCAAAGATACATTTGTCGAGATTGTTCCTAAAATCATAACTATCACTACCATAAAGTCACCACCACCTTCATCACTTTTTTCAACTTCTAGGATTTGCTATTTGCAGCCAGGTATCAAGGCGATTCCAAAGCAGTTCTTATGATGCCAACCACGAATAGAACAAAGAACAAAAAAACGATTGATTGAGGTCCAGATCTCTGTACTGGGGTAAATGTGTCACATTGTTCAACATTTGGTACATCAATTGTTCTTTTTGCATTTGTCGCCTTGAGTGGGACAGGTATGCCCAGACGTGGATCCTGTGCTCTCCATGCCACTGGAGTCCTGCTAGCCTGATTGATCTGGGGTAAAACCCCGAAATTGGTACCAGGATGCTTGTTTCCAGTCAACGGAGGACCTGACATGGCAGTTCGACTGGACTGTTCCCATGGGGCGCAGGATCAAGACTTATTTGCTTTTGGCTGGGTTTAAACTGGAATGGCATGGGGAACAAAAGACTGGTGGATTTAGGCCCAGATATCTATACTAGGGTGAATGTTTGGCATTGTTCAACATTCTTTATGTCCATCCATTGTTCTTTTTGCATTTGTCACCGCGAGCGGAACGGGATTGCCCAGACGTGGGTCCCATGCCACTGGAGTCAAGCTAGCCTGGCTGATGAGGGCTGTAACCCTGAAACCAGTCCTAGGATGATTGTTCCCAGTCCAGGGAGGACCTGGCCTAGCAATTCGGGCTAGGCTGTTCCCATTGGGAGCAGGGTCAAGACTTATTTGCATATGGCTGGATTTGAACTGAATGGCAAGTGGAGCAAAATAACGATGGATTTAGATCCAGATCTCTGTACTGGAGTGAATGTTTGACATTGTTCAACATATGTCCATCAATTGTTTTTTTTGCATTTGTCTCCCTGAGTGGGACGGATATGCCCAGACAAGGGTCCTGTGCTCTTCATACCACTGGAGTCAAGGTAGCTTGGCTTATGAGGGGTGAAGCCACAAAACGGTCCGAGGATACTTCTTTAGAGTCCAGGGACGACCTGGCCTGGTAGTTCAGGCTTGACTTTTCTCTTGTGGAGGAAGGTCAAGACTGAATTGCATATGGCTGGGTTTAAACTGCAATGGCATGGGGAGCAAAAAGATTATGGATTTGGGCCCAGATCTCTGTACTGTTGTGAATGTTTGACATTGCTCAACATTCTTTCTATCAATTGTTCTTTTTGCATTTGTCACTCCAAGAATATCAGGTCTTACTTTAGAGACATAGATTTTGTTCCAGACACAACATTGCCTGAAATCTTCCTGCCTTTCAAAGTAACCCTAAAGCTTACTGGTGGTGCCCCTATATCATCAGGGTTTTAAGTAATGAGGTAAGAGTTGTCTGTCTAACTCATTACTATTAAAGATGTCTTTAGAAATTATGGCAATCCTTGGCCCTCAATCTATGACCAATAATGTACAGCAGCTCCTATAAATTGTCTCCTTCAGAAAATGAGTGATTTTTTGTGCCCTAGAATCGGAAGCTGCCTACCAAAAGCTGAAAGAATATTTCACCTCAGCACTTTTCTTCAGACTGCCAAATCTCCACGTCCATATGCGGCAGAGGCTGACTCTTCTCAATTTGTGATTGGTGAAGGCCCGACAAGACCCCAAACCAGACAACATTATCCTGTAGAATTTTTCTCCAAAATTCTGCTCCTGGTAGAACATAATTATGCCATCAAGGACAAGCCATTAAAACAGCCTTCCACGAATGGGGGCACTACCACCTAGAGACCCGCCATACTGTGACTATTTATTTGTGTCACAAACCAGATGCAGTTTTTGTGCTCAATACGAGCATTGTCTCTCAGACAATTGTGCTAGGTAGTGTTTTTCAGTGAGTATGACTTTGTCATAACATATTAACCAAGAGCAAAAAAACACCAAAGCATATTCTTTGTCCAGGGTTGGGGCCTGACATGATGAATCAGGTAACATCCTCCAGGAAGCAATCATGGTAAGTGCATTAGCCTTCGAAAAGTTTTTTTATGAGGTCTGCTCTGCTTCTGATCATTAGGATCCCAATGAGTTGTGGCAGCCGCAAGATCCTTCAAGCACGATTTGGGAGAAGGGGCCTTGTATGTACCTCTCTCATGCATGTGCAGAAGGGCACTTCCTTGGTGTCATTCTGCACCCCTGGCAAGAAATCCAGGAGAGCATAATGTGCTTTTTTTCTGTCAAGGTTTCAGTGCAAAAGCCAATTTAAGGAAGCACAGTCATTTGTGCAGAACTGCACAATCAGTGCCTGTAAAAAAAAGCAACCATTCTAGCCTTAACCTGTGGTGGTTTTCCCATGGCATATTATTAGTATGGACTTTGTAACAGATTTGCCTCCAGTTTCTGGTCAGATCACCATCTTGTTCATAGTTGATCTATTAACCACAATGGTACATTTTGCTCCCCTCCATAAGAAAACCAGTGCCAAAGAATTGGGAGATGCTTCTGTTTAGCACACTGCACAACCCCAGGGGTATCCTGCTGCCATTATTTTCGACCATGAGCCTCAGCTTGTTGCAAAGTTTGGGTGCACCTTATGACGTGCAAAACTCGAGAAAAACAAATGTGTTGGAGAGTGGATTCTGGTAACGTTAATATTTGATCTGCCGTAATCAACGTATTTTCTGGCATGTTCAAAATCAAATGAAGTCATCTGTTGACCCGTGCATCATATGTCTGTATTGCCTCAGTCCATCAGTGGGCTGTGGCCCCTGACTGCACAGGAGGTCACGTGTTTACGTTCTGGATGGGTTGGCTCCGTAATGGAGAAAATAAACACTTTTGGGTTGCATAATAAAAGTTCTAGGGCGAGTTGAGGAAGGCTTGGTAAATGAGTCCAACACCATGCTGATAAACTTTGTTAAATAGTTTTCCAAGTACAAAAGCACACGTGCGTCAATCAAGCAAACATTTGGGAAGTAAAGTCCATGCGCAGTGTAAGCAAAGATCACAATAATGCAACGATAGGCAAAGACAACACATCGACAGCCATTTGAATGACTTACTCAATATTAGACTCAGCTACCTTGCATCCTATACAGGCGTGTGGGCACAAACATTCTTGCATTAAAAGAAACACAGCACAGATAGAACTACAAAATAAAAAGACCCCTTAACATGAGAAAGCACAAGAAAACAGCACCAAATGCTTTATTAAAATAATGTGCGGGGCTAACGTTTAAAAATGAAATGGGTTAAATTCAAAATTTGTAGTAGGCAACCATACTTACAAACTATAGGACTTTAATATAGAAATTAAGCATGGAATCTTAACTTGCCATAACCGATGATGCCTTGAATGAATAAGAAATACCTTAATCCTAAAGGCATTTTTCGACTTTAATCGAACGTTGTATGTGATGTTTTTCTTCTCTGTGCTGGAGACGTTAAATTACAGAAGCTACTGTTTATTAGCTTGTGAATAGATGCTTGTATTAGAAGACTGATAGTGTGGTTCATTCTGACAGCAAAAGATGCAGACGACAAGGAGGATGATTCCTGGAAGACGTTTTGGGAAAACAAGAAAGGATGCGATGTAACATTCAAGGACACATGGTTAAAAGACAATAGTACTGTGGTGAGAAGATAGGGAGTAAACCTGATCCCAGGACCCTGCTGAAATCATATTGGTCAAC
Source organism: Lissotriton vulgaris (assembly GCF_964263255.1). Classification (NCBI taxonomy): domain Eukaryota; kingdom Metazoa; phylum Chordata; class Amphibia; order Caudata; family Salamandridae; genus Lissotriton; species Lissotriton vulgaris. Next base: position 459,803,092 of record NC_141687.1, read on the forward strand.
ACGAAGAAGAAAGAATATCAAGGTTGTGACATAGAAAATATGTATTTATATTAGTACATGTTCTTAGACTAGCTGCAGGCAAATTGATTGAGATTTTCATCCATCCTTTGCTACATTTTGTTCCCTTCCATAACAATAAGCTACTCGGTGCCAATGAATTGGGAGGTGCTTTTATTTACACACTGTACAACCACAGGGGGATCATGCTGCTATGCTTTATGACCGTGGGCATCAGCTTGGGGCAAAGTTGTGATGCACCTTCTGTGCATCTTTAGACATTCACTTTTATTTGTCTTCAGCATACCATCTGCACAGGGATGAATAAAGGAGATGGAAAAAACAAGTTATGATGATGCTTGCTGAGCACCCGTCACATTCACTGGGTAGAGGTACTTAGGGGCATATTACCAAGGCAGGCGATATGTGATTATTGCCGCTTTAGCGGCCGTTTTTGGCCACTAAGCGGCGATAATTCTATCGCCCTATTAGCAAGCTGTTGCTAACAGCAGTTAGCGACAGCTTGTAAGCTATATAGTGAGCGGTTTGGGGCCCGCTTTGCATGTCAGCGATATTTATCGCTAAAGACATGCAAAGTGGGCGTACCCAACCTGTTAACGATTGAAAGCAGTCGCTAACGTCGCTATCGCCTATTAGCAAGGCAGGCGTAGCGATGGAAATATTCGCGCTAAACAAGGTTGCGGCCTATACAAGAAACTCCAAAGGCTACCTGAAGCTTGAATTACTGACCAAGAAATCACGAGTAATGAATACGGGACAAGCATACTTTTGAACCAAGACCTGGAACTCACTCCCCACTCACCTCCGCCTTACGCAAAACCCCATCTCCTTCAGAAAAGAACTTAAAACCTGGCTATTCGACGAATAATGAACCCCTTCCCCAAGCGCCTTGAGACCCTCTGGGTGAGTAGTGCGCTATATAAATGCCCGAACTTGAACATGAACTTGTCCTTTGCCACATATACGGTCCTTTACATATGTTCAGGCAGATCTAGACATGGGGTTGCTCGCCCTCAGCTCACTTACCTGACGGAAATGCAATGCAACCGTGTCTTCACTTTGTATATCCCCATTTACATTCTTGACTTGCGATGCATCATAACTGTCTATTAGAGTAAAGTAGGGCAAAGAATGCTTGTTCTTGGTCACTCGTAAACACTCACACTTTGTATGTGCAAAACGGGGTGATTGTTTGGTTGCCCACTTCCATTTTGGTCATAAAGAGGTCACGCGCGAGCATCGTAATTGTATGAATCCAGAAAAGGCTACGCACACGAAGAGTAAGGCAGAAAATGCAAAGTAATGTACATTGATAACACACTTTCATATGTAGACTATATTTTGGAGGGCTTATTTACTGGCGCAATTCAATCTACAACCAGGAAAAAAACTTTTTTAAATCGGACCACCCTGTTTGCAAACTCGCCTCATAACTATCAGAATTCCTGTGTTGTTCTTTATATGGATTTTAATTATTTTTTACTATTTCTTTTATTTGAACATATAGCTACCATGCCATATCCCCTTGAAATCCAGAGGTGGGACAAGGACAAACATTTAGCCAAGTGGAGTATTTTTCTCTAGCTGTGTTTATTATAATGATTCCATGACAACACAATATTAAAATGTCACATTCGACTCCTAATCTAATGCTTGGATTGCAGTTTTCCCTCACCTGCGTTTTTCTGCTTACATAAATCCTGCTCTATTTTAGGAATGTGTAAGTCACATGGATCACAACAAGGATGAAGGACTTAAGCAGCCAAGCAGCATGCTGCCTGCCTGCCAATAACCAGGGAGCAAACACGATTAGATCATTCCACGCGTGTTTGGAGGGCCAGGACGGACTACCTACATCGCAAATCTTGTTTTGGACGGACCTGCAGTAACAGAGCTTGCAAAAGGATATCAACAACATTGTATTAGTCAGAAAGCAGATTTTCTCAGCATCTGCGGTAGGTATCTCAAGGTAACTAGGCAGAAAACTTAAGAATGCTGCAGTGTGATAAATAACAGTTAGTAATTCTTGCCGCAGAGCATGTTTGAATTTACTAAAAGCAGAAACAGTAGCTAAGAATAGCAGGGCTACTAAGAACTGTCAGATGTTTCTTCGAGTAAATATAAAGAATTAAGTATTTAAATATACCACAAAGTACCAACATTACTTGGAGATGTGTGGGCCTAAACATTGTGCGATCCCTCTCTAGAGGCCGAAAATTGTGGCAGAAGGGCCATGACAAGTCAATATATGGAGACACGACCAACAGTCAACTTAAAATAAGAACTGGTATGGTCGTACGGACTTTGCCAACGTTGTTGTTTGTCACCGTTGTCTTTGGCATTGCTGTTAAATTGTGACCGGATTAGCAAAGTCGATAGTGGCGTCCAGCCACCTTGGAAGTATACTTGTTATAGCTCCAAGATGGATGTCATATTGCAGGTAGACGCAACATAGTGACCATTTTGAAAGTACGGGCAAAAACGTTCAGCCACTTTGGAACGTTATTTTTAAGCTACCAAGATGGCCGCTACATTACATCACACAAAGTGTCGACCATTGGGGACGTATAGAAGATAAAATGCAAAGTCGACCTGCCTCCACTATTGGCTTTTTACCAATGCCGGCGAAATTTTAGAAGCATCTAGCATTGGTAAAGCCAATAACGAATAGAAGTGGGCAGCAATGGGTTGAGGGAGAGGAGCACCAGGGGAGTGAGAGTGTAAGATAGAGAAGGATGAAAGATACAGGATAAGGGAGAAAGAAAGAGACCATTGCACCAAGCTGAGGCAGTATCGGTGTCAGAAGAAAGGGAAGTGATAATGATGACAATGGGTGGGTAGAGGAAGATGATCCCATGATTGCTACGTGACAAACGCTGGTAAAAAAGCAGAGTTCCCTGATGTCAGCAATGAAAGTTACACTAAGCCAATCAAAACAAGGGTGAAACCTAAACACCCCAAAAATATGGAGCAAGCAATATAGACAAAGTAGCCAGGTAAACATGAGCAAAGATGAAGCCCACTCTAAGAAGGATAGAAGTATTGATCACAGTGTTGCCTGCGATAAACAACTAGCGATGTCTGTAGTGAGGCAGCAAACCTTGGGGAAGTTCCTTATAAACGGTTTTGGAAATTAAAAAATAAATAAAAGAGAGTTTCAACGAAAAACGATTCAGCTATTTTTTGGGTAGATATTTCTCCAAAAGCCTTTAGTCAGAGATAAGGATCTCACTCCAGCCAACATAGATGTAGTATTAGTAATTGAACAGATATACCTATGCCGTATTGACCACTGTCCCTCAATGGTACAGAAGCGTTGTCATCTACACAGCACTCACTTGGCATAAAGAATGTAAAACCTCTGGTCTAGGCTTTCTTCCCCGCAGCTCCGTTGTGCCGTTGTCAGACCTCCGACCCCACCTGGGAGGTTCGAGCCTGCTGTCTGCTACTGCCTTCACTCCGTTCCTCTGTACTTCGCCTGCTGCCATAGTACGATTCTTTTCAGATTTTTCACTTTATTTTTCACTTATTGTTATTCCTTACTGCACTAAGTTTTATTTTTGCCCAGTTTCCGTTTTCCCGTCGCTGCTGCCTCTGCGGCCCGGCCCCCAGACAGTCCCTGCTCCTGTCTCCCAGCTGCACGTCCCTCCCTCCTTCACTATTTAATGGGGGCTGCTGGCGGTCTGGCCACTAGCGCGCCAAATGCACGCCTAAGGCAAGCCAATCTGCGCCCGTCCATGACCGGACAGCAACCATCACCAGGGACCCTGCATTCGAACTACCCTGCGCTACAATACAGCCGCCCTCCACACACTCAACCCCAGAAGACTCAGAGACTGCCAACAGGCCACGCCAAACACAACCCACAGCCCGTTCTCCTGCCTCCACTGCCGCCAGACCTTCACCACCAACCCGGACTCCAACCCTGCCGAAGCCAACACCGGCGACGCCCTAAGAAGCATCCTCCTCAACGTGCGCTCCGTGCACAAACACGCCGTGGAGATCTGGAACCTACTCGACTCTCGCCAGACATCGCCTTCTTCATGGAGACCTGGACCAATGCCTCCTCCAGCCTAGACATCAACATCGGCATCCCAGAAGGATACAAGATCTAGAGGAAGGATCGCCCCAATCCCCTGGGAAGGGGCCGCGCCATGGCCCACAAGAGGACCCTATGCCTCACTACCTCCAGCGAAACACTCCTCTCTGCCAAACACCTGCACTTCCAGATCCAGACTAGCCCCTACGCCACGCTGAACTCTCGTCCACAGACGCCCCGGCACCCGGGCCCCCTTCGCTGCCACCATCACCAACCACATTGCACCCCACACCTTAGCCTCAATGAACTACATACTCATCGGAGACCTGAACTTCCACCTCGACAACCCCAGCGACCCCAAATCCACCACCCTTTATGACAACCTCGCCAACATCGGACTTCAACAACTCCTCACCACATCGACCCACAGGACAGGACACTCCCTCGCCCCCATCTGCGCAGCAGGAAACAGCATCCACTTCAGCCACACAACGCAACCCCTATGGACCGACCACCACTGCGTATACTTCACCTTCGACAAACCCAAGGCACCAAAACCAGCCCCATGCCCTCCATGAAGGAACTGGAGCAAGGTCACTGATGAGCAACTCAACTCCACCCTCACCAGAGCCAACCACACCTCGGCATCCGACGTCAGCCCCGCAGCCAGAGAACTCCACACTTGGATTTCCAATTGCACAGAAGAGCTCATCTCGCTACGCAACACTGACAAACAGCACCCCAGGAAAGCCACCTGGTTCACCACAGATCTCCGAGAAGCCAGACGCACCTGCAGACACCTGTGGAAGAATTAGAGAAACACCAAGACACCCGAAAACTATTCCAACTACAAAGTTGCCATGACGGACTACCACAACCATATCAGAACCACCAAAAGGACCTTCATCCACAACAAAATCCTTGCCAACTCCACCAACTCCAAGGAACTCTTCATTGTCATTCACAAATTCACCAACCCCTGCAGTGAAGCCACAGACATCACCCGTATCAAGACCTCTGCGATAAGCTTGGAACCTACTTCCACCTTAAGATCAAAAACCTCTACGACAACTTCGTCGACCATCCACCAGACGCCACAGCTGACACACTAGCCAGCCTACCATCTCCACCTGGATGCCGATAACGGCTGAAGACACCGCCTCAACCATGAAAGGCATCCACTCAAGGGCCCTCATTGACCCTGCCCTCCACACATCTACCAAAAGAGCCGCCATCGCACCCGTACTATAACGCACCATCAACACCACCTTCGAAACAGGCACCTTCCCAGACGACTGGAAGCGCACAGAAGTCAGGCCCCTACTCCAGAAGCCCACAGCTGAACCCTCCGACCTCAAGAACTACAGGTCCATTTCGATCCTCCCCTTCGCGGCCAAAGTTGCAGAGAAAACAGTCAACAGGGAACTAAGACAATTCATCTAAGACAATGCTGTCCTTGACCCTTCCCAATCCATATTCCGAAGCAATCACAGCACCGAGACTGCCCTTCTCGCCGCCAAATACGGCATTCGCACCCTCCTGGACCAAGGCCACTCCGCAGCCCTCATCCTATTTCCCACCACACACTTGTCACCAGACTACACGAAGCCAGCATGCATGGAATATCCCTAGACTGGATCTGATCATTCCTTACTGGAAGAAGCCAAAGAAACAGACTGCTGCCCTTCCTCTCTGATCCCACAAAAATCACCTGCGGAGTCCCACAAGGTTCATCACTGAGCCCAACCCGCTTCAATGTCTACATGGCCCCCCTTGCCGCAATCGTCCAACAACACGGCCTCAACATCATATCATACTCTGAGGACACCCAGCTTATCCTCTCCCTCACCAAAGACCCCACCACTGCCAGACTCAACTTCCAGAAAGGGAAGCAGAACGTTGCAGTCTGGATGACCAACAGCGGCCTAAAGCTCACTGCCGAGAAGACAGAAGTCCTCATCCATGGAACCACCCCTTCAGCATGGGATAACACCTGGTGGCCAACCACCCTCGGAAGCCCACCGACCCCCTCGGACCAGGTCAAAAACCTCAGCATCGCACTCGACTCATCCATCACCTTGAACCAACAGGTCAACGCTGTCACCTCCAGCTGCTTGAACACCCTCCACATCCTCCGCAAGACTTCAAGTGGATCCCCCTGAGTCAAGGAAGACAGTCACCAACGCACTCATCACCAGCAGACTGTACTAAAGAAGAGCACTCTAAGCCGGCATAAACAAGTCCCTACTCTGCAAACTCCAGACAATACAGAATACCACCGTCAGTCTCGTTATCGGCATCCCCCAGCACGAACACATCAGCCAGCACCTACAAAGGCTCCACTGGTTCCCCTTGGAGAAAAGAGTCACCTCCAAAATCCTCACCCACGCCTACAAATGCCCATACAACACCAGACCCAAATACCTCAATGACAGAATCAACTTCAACGTCCCAAAAGGAACTTCAGATCTTCCACCCTCGCACTGGCTGAAACCCCGTGCATCCACAGAGCCAGAGCAGGCAGAAGATCCTTCTCCCACATTGCGGGCAAAACCTGGAACGAGCTCCCTGCAAACATCAGACGCAGCCCCTCCCTGAACACCTTCAGGAAGACTCTCAAGACCTGGCTCTTCGGCTAAACAGATCTGCTGACCCTCCCCCACTTCAGCGCCTTGAGACCCTCTCGGGTGAGTAGCACGCTTACAATATCCTGATTGATTGACTGATTGATTGAAAAGGCTAAGGAGCAGATTACGAGTCGGGCAGTGTGGTATTCCCAATTGGGATACCGATTTGTTTGTTTCCTCATGGCCTGGGGTTCTCGCACTCAAATTACAGGTTATGAGAAAACAGGCCCGATTTTACTGGGTGTGTTTCTGTATCCAGTAAAACATTCTGCCACTCTAAGGAGCAGCTGTGGACAGTGGCCCCCAATGACTCCTTTCTTCTCCTTGAGATGAGGAAAGAACACACCTATCAGCAATGCAACTTGCTCAAATGGAATCATGCCTGACCCCTCCACCCTCACTGGCTCTTTTACTCACATTTACACATCCGTTCAGAGGGGTGATAAAATTATAGCAGAATAGGTAATAACTTTGAGGAAAAGGCCTGGTTATTTCTAGGTCTGCCTTGTTATTCCCATTCCGGGCACAGAAAGTCATAATTGCATTTTGCAGGAGTGCAAATACTGACCTGTGGTTTCATTCCTTAAACATGGTACCACAGTACCCATGGCACCCTTTTGGCTGCCATGAGCAAATGCAATGTGATCATTTTGAAATCATCCTAAAATCCTCAAGAACCATCCCATCTTGTGAATTCAACATATAATCATCTTGATGTCATCTTCAAATTATCAGGGCACAGTTTGTAACCTCTGCTGATGACTTCAAGACCTTGATGATAGATGATGTGAAAATTACTTCTAATGTAGTTTGATGATCATACCATTACTCTCAGATGATTCTAAAGTAATCCTGTTTGACAGGGGCATGCAAATCGTAATGTATCCGTCATCGAGCTTTAA